>NC_072378.2:32221428-33432857 GCF_028885625.2 Pongo pygmaeus | reverse complement strand
AAAATTCAAAATCTTCCTATTTACATAATATCCTTAGCCCCTACATGCTTGAGTAGTAGAAATCCCGTCCTTTTCCAAGTTCCTCCTCTGTGCTGTGTCTTCAGGTCCTGTGAAGGTCTCACAGACGACCAGGTGTTGCCTCTCTCTGCATTTCTGGATTTGTGCCCCAGCTCGTTCTGTTGTTCACAGGTCAATTTCCACACTGCCACCTGCAACTTTTCTTTTGGATCTCTGCCACTAGTACCTTTTTCCTCCTCAGAAGGCACAAAAGGGCAGGCATGGTGGTCATGCCCATAATCTTAGCACTTTGGGAGGCAGGCGTGAGGAGCGCTTGAGCCCAGGGGTTCGAGACCAGCCTGGGCAATATAGTGAGATCCCATCTCTAAAAAGAAAAAAAATTAGCTGCACATGGTGGTACATGTATCTGTAGTTCTGTCTACATGAGAGGCTGAGGCAGGAGGATCACTTGAACCCAGGAGGTTAAGGCTACGGTGAGCCGTGACAGCGCCACAGCACTGCAGCCTGGGAGACAGAGCGAGAACCTCTCTCAAAAACAAACACAAACACAAAAACAAAAAACAAACACAGAAAAGGGCCAACTGCCCATAGAGAACAGCTCATTCAGAGGAATCCCCTAGAGAACAGCTCTTTCAGAGAAATGTCTCAAATTAGTCTTCTAGGTCCCTAATCACTCAGTTCTTTCCTTTCTACTTCCTGGAGAACACAAATACCCTGACATGGGGTTGGGCCAGGTAAAAGCACCGTCTTGAACTGACCCACAACCCTTACTCCCTATTGTATTTTTCCCTTGTTTACAGACTGATCCACATTGCCAGCCTCTTCCCTCAATGTGAGTTTATTTCAGGGGCACCTGTGTCTCACTACTTCAATCACCTCTATAAACTCAGCGTCCATCAAACTATTCAACCCATGTCTAAATATCAGTTGTGAATTACATACAATTTCTTCCCCATAGAGCTCCTGGGAACTATGAAATCAGGAGGAATACTTCGGTGTCTGTTTTAAGGTCCCAGAACTTTCCATGAGAGGCATCTTGCTCAATATTCTTTGACAGGAGCCCATCAGCCTGGAGCACATCAGAAACCTCCAGGGGGCGCTGGAGCTAAGGTTTGATACCCAATGGCCTCATTTCTGACCCAGTTGAAATACATTTCACCAGGGGAAGGATTCCTGTTTGTTCTAGTTGCCTTCTCTAATGCCCAGAAAACATTTGCTCAATTACTTCTAGATTTGGGTGGGCATCCACACTGGAATTGTCACAACTCCTTTCCTCCCCCTTCCCATCTCTCCGCGGCCTCTGTGTTTTCCCTGTTCTAATTCATGCCTTCATTGCAATTTCACTGACAATAACAGCAGTTTCCTACCTCATCTCCCTGCCTCTGGTCCCTCCTCTACCTAACACCCTTAGTAGTGTTCTGAAGACACAACTCCAACATCTTTTTCATTTTTCAAAAATCTTCAGTGTTCTGACAATACTTATCTGGTTAGAACCTCTAGGCAGCTGATTACAAACTTTGACCTCCAGACCTCCCCACCCAGGGAACCTGAGTCTGGGGGGCAGTGAGTCTGGGGATCTGTGCATCACAGAGCATCTCCAGGAGAGTCTTTGGAGGAGTGAGGTTGGGGACCTGTGGGCCTAGAGGAGAAACCCACACTCCTTAGGCTGGCTTTACTTTTATTTGAACAATTATTAAGTAATTGCATTACTTTTATTTGAACACCTCTCTCAACCAATTACCTCAGCAACTTGCCTAAACTCATGTCACTCACCTCATCCCCACCCAGTGTGTCCACCTTCTCACTCCTAGCAGGTGCACTTCCTTCCACTTTCCAGGAACAAGGGGATCAAAGGTGTGATCTCCTCAGCTTCCTCCTCCTCTATTTTTTTCTCTCTCTAGGACAAAGGTCCAGGGCTCAGCCTCCATGCTGCTCCCTCAGGTCCCTCAGGTCGGTGCACCAGGCTCCCCACCCCACAAGTTCACAGGAGGAAGCCAAAGATCCAAGGCCCTCTTGTCCCATCCTTGAGAAATCCTCTTACTACACACACCTCACCTCTCTCCATCCCTTTACACCCAGACTTCCTGAAGGAAAAGACGAATGAGCTCAGACACTGCCCTGTGCCAGGCATGGGGAACCCAAGACAAGTAAAATCCATCTCAGCCCTGAGGAGGATGTGCCACACTCAGCCTCATTCACCCCGTCCCATTCCAGCTCCCGCCGCTGCAGCCAACGTGCTCTCCCCAGGTCTCCCTGGTTTCCAAACCCACTTTCCATCTTCTGTTTTCTGACCTTCCCAACTCACTGTCACTGCTGTCCACTGTGCTGCTGAGGTCCCCTCCCCTCAGCCTCCAGGACTCTTCTCTTCAGGCCTCTCCTCACACTGTACTTTGGTTTTTTGTCTCCTTCACAGGCTTTTCTCTGTTGGCCAAATCACAACTGTCCAGTTCCCAGCATCCAGTCCTTCCCTCTTCTCCCTGGGTCCCCTCTCCCTGGGTGGTCTCATGTAGCTTAGGCCCCTACCCTGCTGCAGACCCTTCTCTCTACCTGCCCATCAGACTATCCATCTGCCCCTCAAGCACCTCAAACCCAGCCATCTCCCTGCAGGTTTCTACTCTGTGTGGCCTGCCGTGCCATCTCCACACCACACCCCTGCATGCTGTCCTGTGGCCTCCTTTTTTCACCCCACATGCAGTCAGCTGCCAGGCCTCATGTAGTCCCGGGGGTCTCTCTGTGCTCATCTTCCTCACTCCATGCTCAGCACAGTCCAGGTCCCCGTGCTCACTCCCCTGACATGCATGCTCTGGATGGGCTCCCCATCAATCCCCAGCCCAAAGTCCTCTTCCCGCCTGGCACTTAAGTTCCCTTAGGCCGGCCCAGCTGCCCCTGCTCTCTGGGCTCGGGCCCCCGCGGCTGCCTTGGGACCCCTGGCCCAAAGCCCTCACTCACCTTGGCGCTTCCGGATGAGTGGCTCCTCCAGCTCATAGTTGTGTCTGCACACCCTGTCCACCTCGGCCCGCTCCAGCTCCAGGATGTCCTTCTGGCTGTTCCAGTACTCAGCAGTACGCCGTCCCAGCTCCGTCACCGTCCTGTACTCCCCAAGGTCGCTGTCGAAGCGGATGTACTCCTCCTGGTTGTAGATGAGTCTGTCCAGGAGGCGCTGTGTCCCGTTAAACGCATAGCATTCAAACAGTCTCTGGTACACGTAATTCTCTGCGGGGAGGAGGAGGCCATGAAGGGGGGAGGTGTACTCTCACCTGATCCTCTCTTTCTTCCTCTGTGTCTCAATATTAACGATTCTTCCCAAATCTTCCCACTCAGGGCTGGATTTTAAAATAGGAGTTTTCATTGTACCGAGTTCTGTGGTCCTAGGCAGGTCGCAGAGCCTCTCCAGCCCTCAGTTTTCTCACTACACAGCGAGAAGATTTACTGAGAAGAATGAGACTCACTGCTCAAGGGGACTCAGTGATCAGATAGGGAGGAGCGAGCACTGAGGGGAAGGCAGTCCCTTCTGCTGGCGGCTGAAGGAGGAGAGGGAGACGTTTCACGTGTGGTCGCTGGGAGAAACAGTAGGGGCAGGAGGAGCTGGGGACATGGAGGGTGGAGGTGCTCCCCCACCCAACTCCCTGACTGACATTTCCATCCTGGTGTCAGTCCTGGCTCAAATGTCACTTCCTCCAGGAAGCCCTCCTTTCCTTCTTTCTCTTTATCACAGCTAGGGGCTCTCCTCTGCCACTTTCTTGAGAATTCCTCAACCTGCTCCTGCTGTTTTGCATTTAGGAAATGTAGAAATATATTCATTAAAACTTTCTTCAACTTTGGTAGGGGACCTGGACTGGGCCTGGCACAGTGACTCACGCTTGTAATCCTGGCATTTCGGGAGGCCAAGGCAGGAGGATCATGAGGTCAAGAGATCGAGACCTTCCTGGCCAACATGGTGAAACCCCATCTCGAATAAAATACAAAAAATTAGCTGGGCGTGGTTGTGGGCATCTGTAGTCTCAGCTACTCGGGAGGCTGAGGCAGGGGAATCACTTGAACCTGGGAGGCAGAGGTTGCAGTGAGCTGAGATCGCGCCACTGCACTCCAGCCTAGCGAAAGAGCAAGACTCTGTCGAAAGAAAGAAAAGAAAGAGAAAGAGAGAAAGAGAGAAAGAGAGAAAGAAAGAAAGGAAGGAAGGAAGGAAGGAAGAAGGGAGGGGGGGAGGGAGGGAAGGAAGGAAGGAAGGAAGGAAGGAAGGAGGGAAGGAAGGAAGGAGAGAGAGAAAGAGAGACTCTACAGCCTGAAAGTTAATTTTCAAAGATGGATGCAGAAAGACTTGGTGTCGAAAGATGTGGAAAATATCTTAATGAAAATAACCACAACTACCAGAGACCTGTGGGGGTGGAGTCTTTTGGGTTTAGAGGCATTGAGGTAAGTTTTTGGGCAGTTTTTGTGGTTTTATTTAAACACAGAACGTGGACATGAGCTTTCTACTCATTTTCTTCACTGAGCAGCCTGGCATTGTGGTTGCTGACTCTGATTGCCGACTGGGTGGCTCTTTCCATGATGGGTTTGTGGTTCTTGGTGGAAACTTTCTGAGCCATCTCAGCACAGTAAGATTTGTGGCACATCAGCAGCACTTCAAGCTCCTTGACATTGTGGAGCAGAAACCTCTGGAAGCCACTGGGCAGCATGTGTTTTTTTTGTTGCTCCCATAAGCAATGTTGGGCATCAAGATCTAGCCCTTGAACCTTCTATGAACCCTGTTGTCAAGACCTCTGGGTTTCTGCCAGTTACGCTTAATTTTGACATATCGGTCTAAGTGGTGCCGCATGAACTTCTTGGTCTTCTTTTTGATGATCTTATGCTTCATGAGGAATCTGAGGGAGGCCATGATGCGGAGGAAGAGATGGCTGCCAGCTGCATAGGCAGCGCAAAGGAAGAGAGCATTGATGTAATTTTTACATAAAGAACTTTGGCAGCCTTTCCCCCATACTGTTCTTCCTAGGGAGCGCCATGAGCAGTGTCTGGCAGGTGTGTGTCTACACAGAATTATCAGTGACACGGCACATGTTTGTTTCTGTTTGAGCCTCTTCAGGCCTGCTCTGTTCTTGAGCACATTGGGGAAATTAAGGTTCTGTGATTGTTCTGCACATCTGTTTCATGCTCTGCAAGTTAACCTCTCCAGTTTATTAACATCACCCCTCACAGAAGCTGCACAGCTGGTGGCAGAAGATAATGGAGATGGAGTGGGGCTGGGCTCAGGGGCACCACTTTTAGTCTCCAGTGTCATTGCTAAGGCAAGATCCCAGGTCTTGACTCAGATATCCTGACCTGCTTCCTTTCCTGGTGCCTTGGGCCCCAGCCCCCTAAACTCCCAAGCCCAGCCGCCCCCAGCCCCTTGAGCCCAGATTCCTCCTCTACTGCCACCCATCCGCCCCTCCCTGTTCAATTGCCCTGCTCTGAGTGTGGATCCTCCCATTTTCATTTGTTAGTCTTTGTTTCTCCTTTTCATTCACCAGTAAGAGAACATTTTTCACTCAAGAATAAGAATTTTGAAATTTTTCTTTGCAACATTTGATTCCTTTTTTTAAAAATTTACCCAGTCTTAGGTATTTTTTAAATACATTTAACTTTTTAAATGGAATTTTACCTGCCAAGTAGACATAAGTGATGAGGGGTTTTATGATGTAACTTGAAACCTTTGGTTTTGAATATAAGAAACTTTATCCTGTTTGTTGAACCCTTAACAATTGAGTTGCCCAGAGCACAGTTTGAAAACCACTGATCTGAATGAACTCAGTTCTCACTCAGAACAGGATATGTTAAAAACCTCTGGCTCCCTATGGATTGTCTCAGTCAAGCTTTTCTCCCCCAACCCCTTTAAGCCACAGCTTGACTCCTCAGTCCTTTCCTCTTGTGCTCTGTTTGAGGTTCGGGATGTGTGTGGAGTTGGAGGAGCATGCAGGGAATTGTGGAATCGGCCCTGCCCGCTCTACCCACTCCCCTATGGCCCCAGCTCTCCCTCCAGCAGGTTTGGATTGAACATTCATTCTACACAGGGAGCTCTGGTAACCCACCCTCGGTCCCTGTCACATGGCTCTGCTGCCTCATCTCATTCCCCCACTAACCTCAACCCAGCCTTTGCCCTTCCCCCCGTTCACTGCCCAGCATCACATGCCCCCTTCTGTTCTCTGCTCCCCCATCTCTGGGTTTCCTTGGTGGCTCCCAACACTGCCCCTCATCCCACACAACAGCTCTGCCTATGGGATGGGGGCACCGTATACCCTCACCCCCTCTTGACGCTGATTAGTGTCACCAGCGCTACTCCAGCTTCCTCTCTCCCCAGCCTCAACCCTCTCCAGTTCCCAGGGCTGAGCCATCCTGCTGGTTAGTTCTCAGCACCCCTCTGTGACTACAAGTGCAAGTTCTCCTCCCCTTCCCAGACAATGGACCTGAGGTAATAGGTGAGGGGCTTTGGGGTTTGAGGGGCTGTCCTCAGGAGATTCCAACATTGTTACCCTGAAAAATGAGGAGGTGACATGATGTCAGTACCTTCTAGGTGTGTCCTATGAGGGGTGTGGAGGGGTCTAGGAGGAAGGATCTAAGCAGGAAAGGTGGAAGTCAGTGGAAAACTAAGGTACCTACTTTGCAGTCCTTCCTCTTAGGGTGTTGGTGTAAATTTGGACTAGTAAGATAAGAGCATCCTGAGTAAAAAACAATGGATCATAGAAGACATAATATTACACTAGCCGCAGGGAGGCAGTGGGAAGAAGAGGTTTTTCCATTGGTTACTGCTTCCTTGGCTGTCTGATAACCTACACTCAATCTCTTTCACGCACCCATACATCCTCATCACATTTTTCCTGCAAGTCTCAACCCACCCTAATACTCTAACCAAGTTCTGGGGAAGCTGAGAGAAGTACCTTTAATGAGAGCCCCTTCAGGGGCTAGAACCCGTACACAACCCTCCCTCCCATCTTGCCTTAATTGTCCAAGGGGCGTGGGCTCCTGCTCCTACCTGGAGAATGATCCTCAGAGCCTGGATACTCTGGCTAAGGGCTCTCTTCCCCTCCAGGCTGGATGCAGGTGTGAGCACACCCAGGAGCATGCACTTGCCAACCTCTCTCTCTGTAAACCTTGTCTGTCTAAGGTTATCCTGGACCTCTTGGCCCCATTTCCCCAAAGACAAGTATCCTGACCATTGGTCACCTCTCTCTGTTTGCTGTACTCGTGTCCTTGATGAGAGAATAGGCCTGTAGGGTAGCAACCTATCCTATAGAGGATGAGCCTCATTCTCTAGCTGGGAAGGGAGGACACTGGCTTAGTGCAGGAGCCCCAGCAGCCTGTCTCAGGGTCTGGTCTCTTAAAGAGAAAGTTCCCTAGGAATTGCTCCCTGAGCCAGATCCTCCAGGAATGGCAGCTCTGCTCTTACCTGGAGTGGCCCTGCCCTGGACCACAGATGTGAGCAGTACCATCAGTAACGCCATCAGAGCCACTGTCTGTGGGGCCGCAGAAACCTGCAGAACCATCGTGGAGCTGGAAAAGGGTGGCAAAACGAAAAGAGTTGCAGTCAGGAAAAGAATGACTCACTAAGGGGAGCTCCTGTCTGAAATATTAGAGACCATGAACCCAAGCAGTCTTCTGTGATCCTGGGATTGGACAGAGTCTGAGAAAAGAACCAATGGACACTGAGCTTTGTATGAGTCATCACTCACTAGGCAGACGGTTAGTGTGAAAGGTCTGAAAATATAAAGCCTGTGATGAAGTTAAGATGACAGAGGGAGGACAATGATACTTATTTTAAGCAGTCAGATAAGTCATGAGATTTGGGGAGACGATGTGTTTTCTTTGCTCTGAAGGTGATCTCAAATATTCTGCTGGCCCATCTAAGGGGATTATCATTTCCTTAATTCTGCCACACCTCACACACTCACAGGACACGGTCTGTTGTGGAAGAAGCGCCATCTCAGTGTATAAAAGACCATTCAGTGGTATGGTTTAGAGGGATTAGGGTACCCATCCCAGAACTCAAATGAGGCCTGGAGTCTGTCTGTCTTGCCTTTGTCCAAGGGTGTGTTTAAGCTTAGCACCCATTTATATTTACTTTCTCCCAGAGATCTGTGAGTCCTGCGATGTGCAGGGGATACCAGGTTCTTCCATAGGACTGTCATCAGGGTCAGCAGGGCTCGGTGTAGGAAACTTACACGGGGAGCATGGACACACCACCCACCCTACCATGTAAATATGCAGCATTAACGACACTGCCTCTCTTGGACTTCAATTCCTTGTCTTCAATATGGGGATGATATAACCTGCCTTAAAGGAAAGCTCTTAAGACCAAATGAGATCAATAGTTCTGAAATTGCTTTGGAAAAATAAAGCCATAGAGAATATAAATTGACCAGCAAATAAGGAAGAAAGTGAAAAAAAAATCAAAGACCCCACCTCCTTCAATCTGATTCTATTTTGTTATAGTGAATATTTTTACAAACTTCCAAAGAACATTGCTTTTTACTTTAGGTACTTATAAATGTGATCCTGATGGACCACCAATTCTAATTAAAAAAAAAAAACAAATTGGCATCATTTATTTAAAATGTAAATAGAAGGCGATAATGTAAAATGCAAGAGAAGAAAGAATTATGTAGTAGAAGGTGTCCAGTAGGATTGAGGGGCCAGGAGAGGATTGTGGAGAAAAGCTCAGTCCAGCTGCCTGGGTTGGACTCTGCTCCTTGTCATTTACCTGCCATAGATTATTAGACAGATACTTAACTTCTCAATATCTCAGGTAAGTTATTTTTAGAGTAGGCATTAATAATACCTCTCTCAGATTTATGTGAAGATTAAATGAGATAATGCTTGCAAAGCACTAGTAACAGCATCTGTCATGTACTAATCTGTTAGTAATTATTATTTATGCAAGGTAAGGCTGCCACAAACAAGAAAAAAATTAATGTAATATATGTACTTCATCATTACATTAAATATTAAATGTTTTGTGACTTTATCCATGAGTATCAAAGAAATAGCCCAAATTTGAAATATTTAAAATGAGACTAGAAAAGTAATTTCTTAACTATGGTAAAGAGAACATAAAATAAAAAAATGAACATTACATGTGACAGAAAAGCATTAGAGAAACCTTCTTGAAAACAAGATCAAAATATGGGTGCGCATTGTGACCATAGGTAATGCTTTCCTGGATTTCTTATATGAAAATGAAATAACATGGTCAGTAATTTAAATATAAAAATGTTATTACACAGTTTAAATAACATGAAAAGTCAAATACTGAGAAATCTAAATAAAAGTTATCTAAACATTTCACTAACAAAGGTAACCAGGAATAGATAAATACTTAAAGATCAACTTCATTCAGGTTAATTAAAACCTCTAAATAGAAATTATAACACTTCTGCAGAAATGATTACATAAAAGGGAGATATCTCAGGGAGGTAGAAAGAAAGAAAGATTACTATATATTTTATTAGATAGCACATTCACTCTTAATTTTCAGCTGAATATTTTTGTAAACTTGACAACGTAACATAAAACATTATTTAAAATATAGTGACCAAAAATCATCAAAGATCATCTGAATGTCTGGGTGGGGATGGGGGTGGGGTGAAAGAACATAATGGAAAACATTTGCCATCAGAAGAAGGTGTGACTTATCTTTTTAAGTCTCTTTCTCTAACTCTGAACACGAACTGTGAACTGGAGTTCTCTTGATCATGCTGGTACCTAAAATTCTCCCATCACTTCCCCAACACCTTCCAGCATCCTCTTTACCCAGCAACAGAGAATGTCAGCTCTATTATTCCTCTGATTGGTGAAGCCCAGCCATGCTGACTCCTCTCCACCCATTTTGACCATTTCCAGGTGTTAGAAGCCCACAGTTTCAGAGTCTCATCTGCCTCCACCCGGCCTCAGTTCCTCATCACTGTTTCTGTGCTCACAGTCATCGATTATAGACCCCACAACATGCGCCCTGAAGACAGAATGTTCCAGACCAGAGGTGTGATCTTGAGAGCCCTCTCCTTGGCTGTCCTGCTAAGTCTCCGAGGAGCTGGGGCCATCAAGGGTGAGTGCTCAGGAGAATGTGAGAGCATCAGGGTGAGTGGTGGGGAGGCTCACATCAATTGTTGCTTCAGGAATCAGAGATTTTAGGGGCTCATTGATCTGTCTGGCCCTCATGATAGTCTATGTTCCCTCTGGCCCTCATAATAATAACAGCAATAGCCCCCAGAATTTACGAGACACCTGCATAGTTTCTTTCCCCATTTACATCTCACAGGAATCTTGAATGAAGATATTATTCCCTTCATTTAGAAATTATTTTGAAAAACTGAATCTCAAAAAGATGAATACGTTTTCCAAGGTTACACAGCAGATCAACGAGCCAAGTTTGAAGACCAGACCCAGCTCTGAGGGTCATAAACTGCCTCCCCCAGATTCCTATACACAGTGACCTTCTGCCAGGGCCTTCTGGGCCCCAACACCCCTCCTATCTATCTGGGATCCCCAGCCTCTGTCTTTTGTGGCTGCTTCACAGGAACTCTGAGCTATGGGCTCTGCGTTAGGAGAGGAAGTGCTAAGAGTGTTTCTGTATCCTTCCTCTCTCCTAGGACCCTAGGGCCCTTCCTGGGTCTTTCTGGATGGTCATAAGCTTTCCTCTCTCAAGACGGCAATGTTGCATGGTCTTGATAGCCTGTGACTCGGCTCCTGAGAGATCCAGGACTGCAAGGGAGGCCTAAACTTTGGAGAGCTGCAAGGACTCAGCCAGAGATGGGCTGTGATGAATGCTCTTTCTTCCTGTAGCTGACATCAGGGAGAATGACATCAAGCCTGTGTATGATGCTGTCATCCCAAAATCTAGTGATGGGGAAGGTTAGAATCCATAACATACAAGATGCACACTGGCCTCAGACAGTTTGATGTGTAGAATAAAGAGGAGGTGAGGCTGGGGAGAACCAGAAGTATCTATTGCCCTGTTCATGGTCACCTGGGTTATTTCTAATGTTATGTTATAATAAACACCACAATGGGCATCTCTTCTTAGATTTGAATATGTTTTAGGATTCTTGGTAGAAATTCCTAATTAGCTCAGCTGTCTCTTCAGGGTTTCCCTTCCCAGTGGTTCCTTGTCTTTTTAAAAAAAAATTTTATTATTATTATACTTTAAGTTTTAGGGTACATGTGCACAATGTGCAGGTTTGTTACATATGTATACATGTGCCATGTTGGTGTGCTGCACCCATTAACTCGTCATTTAGCATTAGGTATAGGTTCCTTGTCTTAACATTTAAACATGTCCTTTACCTTAAAAACATAAGCGAAAACCAACTGATAAAAAACAACCTTGCCTGCATCTTACCCTAGAGACACTCTCTCTGTGTCCTCACAGTTGGAGCTAAGTGTCTGACTTGTGTCCAGTACATCCTGCTCATCTTGGCCATCAGGAACCTCTGTAGAAGGTCAAATCCAGTGGGTTCTTCTCAGTGCCTCTGACTTGAGTTACTAATAACATTTGCACTGTAATCCACTTCTTTCTGATGAACTACCCTGTCTTTATCTGTCTCCTATTTCTCTGGATCTTCCTTATCATCCTTTAAATCACTTCTTAATTATCATGTCCTCTCATCATAGCCTGAGATCTCTGCAATTCTGATTTTTGGTACTCTTCCTGGAAAATCTCATCTAATCTGCACCTGCCACTAATGACTCTCAGTTCTCTGGCCTAAACTCCTCTCCTGAGCCACCCATCATCCACAAATGTCTATGTATTATTTCTCCTTTCAGATCTTCTAAGTGCAATAGCCCCACAGTGAACTCAGTATCTTCTCCCAGTCAGGCTGTCTTCCCCCTGTGAGAAGTGGCTTTGTCCCTGTTTTCAGAATGCCTACATTGAAGCCATCTGTTCCCCAGGAAGCTGTCCCCGACGTGTTGTTTGATCGCATCTTGTGTATACCCACATATCTGCACTTATCCTTCTGAACCTGCTGTTGTCTTGTCACTTGTGTTTCCTTCTGTGAATTGTACATATCTGCAGAACAGGACCTATGTATTATTTTTACTTGCATATTTAGCATCTAACAGTGTTTGACATATAGTAGTCTTTTAATACATATTTTTGTCTGAATGGATATGACATTTTGAAGTAAAATAACCTGTTTCATATCTGGCTGATCTTTAGACAGCAGAACTTGTGAAAGTGTTTTTTAAAAACTATTTTAAAAAGTACATGGGATATTCATGTATTAAGAAGATGAATTCCCAATAATTGCTAGAAGACTTTGTGTCGTTTAATTTTGCCCTCTTTTTCCTGGTGAGTCCTTTGAGTCCTTTAAACTGAGGAGGAAGCTATTTCCCTTGTGAAACACCTATAGGATTTAATTCTCCCTGTCACTGTAAGTGCAAGCACTGACTGGGTCCCCACATGTCAAGGCTGCAAACTCACAGGGAAATCCGTGAGTTGGGAGGTGAGAGCAGATGAGCCCTGTGGTCCTTTCTCACTCTCATGCATTTATCATTCTAAACCCAGACTCTCACATATACATTCATTGTTTGCTTTAATGATTATAGTTGCTTTTATCCTCTTATCTTTGCTACTTCTTGCAAACTAATAAAGACTAAGAAACAAAATAAATCCTACAGGTATTTCAAACTCAGCAATAATTTCTTTTTTTTTCTTTTTTTAAAATTATACTTTAAGTTTTAGGGTACATGTGCACAACGTACAGGTTTGTTACATATGTATACATGTGCCAAGTTGGTGTGCTGCACCCATTAACTCGTCATTTACATTAGGTATATCTCCTAATGCTATCCCTCCCCCCTCCCCCCACCCCACAATAGGCCCCGGTGTGTGATGTTCCCCTTCCTGTGTCCATGTATTCTCATTGTTCAATTCCCACCTATGAGTGAGAACATACGGTGTTTGGTTTTTTTGTCCTTGTGATAGTTTGAAACTCAGCAATAATTTCTAGTTGGCCTCTAAAACAAAAATCAAAATATAAATATAAGAAACGTTTAGAATGCTTAGTACCTGGGTGATGAAACAATCTGTACACTAAGCTCCAGAGTCATGAGTTTACCTATGTAACCAACCTGCACATGTACCCCTGAACATAAAATAAATGTTGAAATATTTTTAAAAAGGAAACAAAAGTTTGGAATAAATGCCAAAATAACTATACTGTACTTTTGAATTTATATGCCCCAAATGAAAAATATTATCAACAAAGCTATACATTCTACAGTTTCGTGTTCATAAACTAAGACAGAAACTTTAAAACTGTCAAGAATGCTAAAATTTGAAGGATATTTTCTTCTTCCTCCCAATTTTCTATTTTTTCTCCCTTTTATGCAATAAGAAAAATAAAATGTCCATTCCCCCACCCCCATGACTCTAAAAACAATTTTACATCTGTGTCCTAGAAGAATTAAGATCTTAAGGGTAGAGAAAATCTCTCTACTAGTTCCACCAGTAGCCATATGACCTTAGCAAGTTATTAATATTTAACCTCTCTGCATTTCCTTACCTGTAAAATGTATGCTATGTATTTGCTTCATAGGGTTATTGTGACAATTTAACGAGTGAAATATGTAAAGTATTTAGAAGGATGCCTGGTACAAGTAAGAGCTCAAGAAATGTTAGCTATCATTGTTACTATTACTGTTGTGTAGGGTCAGGATACCCAGACTTTCAAAGACCAGGAAGCAGCTTGACTTATCAATGATAAACTTTTCATTTTGTTCTTTGCTCCTTTCTTTTTATAACTACTCATCTGCTCTGTATTATTTCCTTTATGGTGTTTCTCCTTCTTCCCCATATGTCCTTCCTTTGACCTCTTACCTTCTTCCTTTTTATAGTCATACATCTTTATTCATTCTCGAGCTTTCACCACTTACATATTCATACTGACATTTTGTCATGTTTTTCTCTACTTTCTTTATGCAGCGGACCATGTGTCCACTTTTGCCATGTTTATACAGACGCATAGACCGACAGGGGAGTATATGTTTGAGTTTGATGAGGATGAGATGTTCCATGTGGATCTGGACAAGAAGGAGACTGTCTGGCATCTAGAGGAGTTTGGCCGAGCCTTTTCCTTGGAGGCTCAGGGCGGGCTGGCTAACATTGCTGCATTGAACGACCACTTGAATGCCATGATCCAGCATTCCAACCACACTCAGGCCGCCAATGGTACTGCCTATCTTTGCCTCTTTCTCTGTAGCCCGACTGGAAGGGATGAGAGGGCCTGTCTGCCACCCTCAGACTAGGAAGCTTAAGTGCCCCCTGCTGTGTGATCCTCTTCCCCTAGTGGCCATGGGCTGATCCCACCACAGCAAGGGCTTGCATCCTCTCTTCTCAGGAGAGAGAAAGGTGAGAAAAGTGAGGCTGGTCAGTAGTGTGATACCCAGCTCTGTGATTCAGGAACTCAGAGCTGCCATAAAATCTATGGCTGAGGTAGATGATCCCCCAGAGGTGGAGCCTTTGGGATTCATCCCAGAACAGGGACCTAACCTGGTCCTGTCTCTTCCCAGATCCACCTGAGGTGACCGTGTTTCCCAAGGAGCCTGTGGAGCTGGGCCAGCCCAACACCCTCATCTGCCACATTGACAAGTTCTTCCCACCAGTGCTCAACGTCACATGGCTGTGCAACGGGGAGCCGGTCACTGAGGGTGTCGCCGAGAGCCTCTTCCTGCCCAGAACAGGTTACAGCTTCCACAAGTTCCATTACCTGACCTTTGTGCCCTCGGCCGAGGACGTCTATGACTGCAGGGTGGAGCACTGGGGCTTGGACCAGCCACTCCTCAAGCACTGGGGTATGCAGCGCCTTTTCTCTCCATAATCTCCTGGCATCCTCTATTCCAAGGACCTGGTGTCCTCTGAACCAGCTTTCCCCACTGGCCAGGTCTCAGTCCTCTCTTCGTCTTAACATCCAATTAACTGGTCTATAACCTTCAATTCCCACAACCATCCCAGGCCATAACCACCCTCACTGCACCTCCTGACCCTATCTCTTCATTCTTCACCTAGAGGCCCAAGAGCCAATCCAGATGCCTGAGACGACGGAGACTGTGCTCTGTGCCCTGGGCCTGGTGCTGGGCCTAGTGGGCATCATCATGGGCACCATCCTCATCTTAAAGGCTATGCGTTCTAGTCGTGACCCCCGCGCCCAGGGGACCCTGTGAAATACTCTAAAGGTGGGAATGTAAAGAGGAGGCCCTAGAATCTGTAGAATGTAAGGAAGGGAGGAAAAATTCAATCTGATAAGTGTTCATTGATCTCCTAATGCGTTAAAAGCATTCAGCCACATAACAACAACAACATTGATAACTAACTGAGTAGTTAATATGCTCAGGTGCTATTCTAAGCATTTACATTTATTAACTCACTTTTTTCTCACAAATAGTCTTTGAGGTAGGTACTATTATTTTCACCATTTCACATGAGAGATAATTCTATCTTTTTACATACACAGAGATCTGAAGCACCTTGATCAAGTTCCCACAGCTATGAAGTAGTAGGGCTAGCTTCCAATCCAGAAAGTCTGGATCCCAGACTGTTTATCCACTGTCTTATTCACCCTATTTTGTGAAGGAAAAGACAAAGTTCAAATTCTCCAAGAGTCCATTGTCTAGTAATGGAGCCAGATCTATATTTGTATACATAATTACAACACACTGTGGTGGGTGCCTGTACTATTTACTGTCTTTACTTGGACTCATTCCGTGGCAATGCTCACACAAAAAATGCCCTTCCTGAGATTTTATATTTTCTATTTATTATAACACTCACCATATTTTATATTTTTATATGTTTTGGGAATTCTGTTAGCATTAGATAGTGAACTTCCATGCAGATGACCACATCTAATTCATTATTATTATTGTTATTCATTCTGGACCTCAGGTACAAAAGGTTAAGAACTTCTCAGTTCATTATACTATCATCATTGGTGCCTCCGAACTCTCTCTCTCTCTCTCTCGATTTGTTTGGTCCCTTTCATCCCCAGTCCTTACTCCCATATCTAACCTCTTACTCTTACCTCATTGGTAAACATTTTAATGAATTTGATGTTTCCTTTTATTTGCATAGATCCTGTACAATATGCAGTAGTGTCCAGTGTACATGTATTTTTAATTAACCAAAATGGCATTAAATTATAGATCTAATTTTGTACATCCATTTTGTTTCTTCCAAATCCTCCATAGTATTATACTCTATACGTCCATGCATTAGTCCATTTTGCATTGCTATAAAGGAATATCTGAAGTTACCTAATTTATGAAGAAAAGAGCTTTAATTGGCTCACAGATCTGCAGGCTGTATGAGAAACATGCCACTGGCATCTGCTTCTGTTGGGGGATTCAGGAAGCTTTTACCCATGGTGGAAGGCAAAAGAAGCCGGTGCATCACATGGTCAGAGAGGGAGAAAGAGAGAGAGAAAGAGGTGCCAGGCTCTTCTTAACAACCAGGTTTCACGTACACTAATAGAGTGAGAACTCACTCATTACCCTGGGGAGGGCACCAAGCCATTCGTATGGGAGTCTCCCCCATGATTCAAATACCTCCCACCAGGCCCCACCTGCAACATTGGGGATCAATTTTCAACATGAGACTTGGAAGTGACAAATATCCAAATCATATCAATCCACATATCTATATTGCTCCTGGGATACCTGGATCATCCCTGGTTCGCTACTATTGCAAGCGATGATTGTATCTCACATGGACCTGCGTATGCATGTAGACCTGACCTGCATCCCTGAAATGTATGTATCCTAGAAAGGGGTTGCAGGGTCTCTGGAGATGCAGCTCCTTAATTTGACTAAGTATTGCTCATCTGCTCATCAGAATGGCTGTACTTATCTGTACTTCCTTTGTCAGTACCTGAAATGTCCTGCAACTCCTAAATGCACATCAACACTGGACATTATCCAGTTTTCTAACTTTTGCCAATTTCATGTGCATAAAGAAATATGCTGTTTTATAATTATTTATAATTATAATTATTTATAATTGGGGCTATAATTGGGACTGATTAGCCACTTGGGGGTTCCTTTTCTATAAATTGCCTGTTCACATTCTATGCTCATTTTTGTACTGTGGGCTTCTATCTTTTTCTTATAGATTTGCAGGAGATCCTTATATAGTCCTGCTAGTAGTCCCTTGTCAGTTTTAGGCATTGCAACTGTTTTCCCCTAATCTGACTTCTGGCAACTTTCTCCTTGGTTTCCTTTATTGAAGAGAAATCCTTAGTATTTTGTAATGAAGTCCATCAACTGTTTTTTTGTTTGTGTGTGTTTTTTAAAAGAAGTCTTCCCTATACTGAGATATCAAAGATACTCTTAAAATATCTCCTATAGTTTTAAATTTCACATTTACTACTTTAATTCGTCTGGGATTCACCTTTGTGTTTGATGGGGATCATGTTTTATTTTTCTCTATATAAAGAGCCAGTGTTCCCAGAACTACTAAATAGTTCACCTTTCCCCCATATGTTTGTGGTGTCTCTTTGCTATACTGAAAGCCCCCATTACAGACGGGCCTGTGTCTGAGTTCCATGTTGTTCCGCTGCTCTGTTTGTCTCTTCTTGTGCTGAAGGGGGTGGGTCGCCCCTTCACAGCTGTGGGTGTTTCTCGTTGGGTGGAACGAGAGACTTGGAAAAGGAAAAGACACAAAGTGAAGAGAAAGAAATAAGGGGACCCAGGGGACCAGCGTTCAGCAGATGGAGGATCCCACTGGCTTCTGAGTTCCCTTAGTATTTATTGATTACTTATCGGTGTTCTTCAGAGAGGGGGATGTGTCATGGTCACAAGACAATAGTGGGGAGAGGGTCAGCAGACAAACACGTGAACAAAGGCCTTTGCATCATAGACAAGGTAAAGAATCAAGTGCTGTGCTTTAGATATGCATAGACATAAACATTTCAATGCTTTGTTAAGCAGTATTGCCGCCCACATGTCTCACCTCCAGCCCTAAGGCAGTTTTTCCCTATCTCAGTAGATGGAACGTACAATCGGGTTTTATACCGAGACATTCCATTGCCCAGGGACAGGCAGGAGACAGATGCCTTTGTCTTGTCTCAACTGCAAGAGGTATGCCTTCCTCTCATACTAATCCTCCTCAGCACAGAACCTTTACGGGTGTCAGGCTGGGGGACGGTCAGGTCTTTCCCTTCCCATGAGGCCATATTTCAGACTATCACATGGGGAGAAACCTTGGACAATACCTGGCTTTCCTAGGCAGAGGTCCCTGCGGCCTTCCGCAGTTTTTGTGTCCCTGGGTACTTGAGATTAGGGAGTGGTGATGACTCTTAAGGAGCATGCTGCCTTCAAGCATTTGTTTAACAAAGCACATCTTGCACAACCCTTAATCCATTTAACCTTGAGTTTGACACAGCACATGTTTTAGAGAGCACAGAGTTGAGGGTAAGGTCACAGATTAACAGCATCTCAAGGCGGAAGAATTTTTCTTAATACAGAACAAAATGGAGTCTCTTATGTCTACTTCTTTCTATACAGACATATTAACAATCTGATCTCTCTTGCTTTTCCCCACATTGTGCCAGTGTCCTAGTGTTTTGATTACTATGACATTGTAGTGTGTGTTAGTATCCAGTAGGACAAATTCTTTATTTTTCTTTGTTCACACACATTTATATCTATAATGATTTATAACAGAATGAAGTGAATGGAGAATGTCAGATGTTAAGAGGAAGTATGGAAAGGAGGGCTGGGACTAGGGTGATGTAAGAGATGCACTTGACTTAGGTGCAAAATTTGGGGGATACCAAAAGAACTCAGTAATAAAAGTAAATCATATTTTAATGAAATATCTTGAAAGAGCAAAATTAATGCAAAGATACATGATTAACCAAATATCAAAACAGGAGTATTTAATGAAAATGGAGGAGAAGCAGAGAGGCAGAAGAATTAAGGCAATGTGTTGTCGCATAAGCCAAGGAATTAAAGAATTCCAGGAAAGAGGAAGTACTGCTGTCAGATGTTCAACAGAGATCGTTTTAGAGAATTTACCTTGGCTTTGAAATCCTTTCAAAGAGCAGTTTACACAATGTGAGCAAGTATCCTTCCTTCATTGCCTTCATTGATATGGTTTGGATGTTTGTCCCTTCCAAGTCTCACTCCAGAGTTAAGCTTCTTCTCTGCCCTCAGTAATGTGGCCCTTCTCCTTGTCAGGATATTTTAGAGACATGAAGCTTATGGGATGCCCTCAAAGTCAGCTGGAGTTTGGTGGTGAAATTCGATGACTTTAGGGAACTCCTTCGCTCCTATGTGCTGTTCACCTGGAGGACCAGGGCATGTGCACAGATGACCACCTTCTCCCTGGGACCTGAACAGGGCGGAGAAATGGGAAGATCAGATACAAAGGGAGTGGAGAAGATGGGTCTGGGCTTACAGTACTGAACCCAGGAATGACAGTAACCATGTGTGTTGCTGCAGGTGACAAAATATCTGAACAGAAGAGGACTTAGGAGAGATCTGAACTCCAGCTGCTCTACAAACTACACCTCAGCTTTTCTTCTCACTTCATGTGTTCACTACCCCAGTGGCTGACTGAATTGCTGACCCTTCAAACTCTGTCCTTATCTGTTACCTTAAAGCAGTCATTCCTCAGTAAAGTTCCCAACAAATAGAAGGTAATGAATAAATGTCGACACTTTTGTAGCACTGATATGGAGATTATCCCTTCATTGAGCCTTTTATCCTCTGGTCTCCTTTGAAGAAACTTCACTGTCACCTTCCCAAGAATACCCTAAGACCAATAAATACTTCAGTATGTCAGAGCTGGGAGACGCTGAGTCATTCTTACTGGAAGTCTAGGACAAGGTCACATGTGAATATGATTTATTGAAAGTGTGGTTTCAAGCTCTGTTGCAGATATAGTTACTAAAGGTTCTGATCTTACTTGAATGGAAAGGTCTGAGGATATTGATTCAGCCCTGGGTTCTTCCCTAACTACAGGATAGGGTCAGGTAGAGAAAGGGTATTTGGGGGAAATTTTACTAGGATGAAGTTTTTCTTGGATGTGGTTTGAAGACTGCAGTGTTTGAAGTCTCTGAGGGAAGAGATTTGGTCTGTCTGGATCAAGATTTCAGGCAGATTTGGATTCCATTCCCCTGAGCGCCTTTCCCAAAACCGGATTGTAATTATAGCAATATCTAATAGAGAATATTTTCTACATGATAAACTAAGAGCCAAGAAATAAAATAAGAAACTGCTGTCATTCATTGCACTTTTTACCAGCCATAGTCACTCCATGTGGGAGAACTTAAATTATCATAAACAGAGTTTTCAAAGGTTTGAGAATAGTGGTGATCATGAAGAAAAATATCTTATTTGAGCAAGGATTTTGTTTCTTTATGAGTGTTCTCTAGATGTTAAAATGAAAAGAGCATAAGATGGTAAAAATGCAGATAAATATAAAAACATGTTTTCTAGTTTTTCTATTTTTGAGTTGAAAAAGGTAATTGTTTAAAGTGAAAATTATTTGGGGGTTTATAACAGACCCACAAGTAAAACATGATGACAATGGCACAAAGAATAGAAGGGAGAAATGGAAGTATAATGTTGTAAGCTTCTTATACATGTGAAGAAGTATGTTATTATTTGAAGGTTGAATTATTAAGATGAATATTTTAAACTCTTGACAACTACTGAATGAAAAGAGGTATCACTAAGAGGCCAATGGAGAAGATAAAATAGAATACTGAGCATAATTAATTCAAAATAAATAAAAATGGAAAATCTGATAAGAAAAAGAGAAAACAAAGTGTAAGATGGTAGAGTTTAAAATGACCATACTAATAATTGAACTAAATGCACATGGTCTGAGCACTGTAACTAAAAGGCAAAGATTGTCAGAATGCACAAAAAATGTATAGGCCAACTTTATGCTGTTTACATAATGCCCTCTTTAAATATGAAGGCAAAGACAAATGAAAAGTAAAAGAATGGGAAAATACATATACACCATGGAATATCATGCAGCCATAAAAAAGAATGAGTTCATGTCCTTTGCTGGACATGGCTGAAGCTGGAATCCATCATTCACAGCAAACTAATACAGGAACGGAAAACCAAACACCGCATGTTCTCACTCACAAGTGGGAGTTGAACAATGAGAACACATGGACACAGGGAGGGGAACGTCACACACTGGGGCCTGTTGGGGGGTTGGGGGCAAGGGGAGGGAGAGCATTAGGACAAATACCTAACACTTGCAGGGTTTAGAACCTAGATGATGGGTTGATAGGTGCAGCAAACCACCATGGTACATGTATACCTATGTAACAAACCTGCATGTTCTGCACATGTATCCCAGAACTTAAAGTTAAAAAAAGAATGGGAAAATAATGCCAATGATGGAAATGCTGGTGGCTGTATTAATATCAGAAATATAGAACTCAGAATAAGAAATATTACCACGGAGAAAGAAGGATAGTTCATAATGATAAAAGGATCATCTTATTACCAACATATAACAATCCTAAATGTGTATGTTCTTAGAAAATATGTCTTAAATCACATCACACCAAAAATGATAAAAATAAAAGCAGAAATAGGCAAATTCATAATTATATTTTAGTATTCAAGCACTCAGTAAAAGTAAACAATAAAATACTTAGGAAAAAACTCAGTGAGGACATGGAAGATTTAAATAACATTATCAACGAACCAGTATGATCTAATCAATACCTATAGAATACTCCACCCAATAGTGGCAGAATACAGATTATTTTCAAATGCTCAAGAATATTCCACATGACAGACTATACACTGGGTCATAAACACATCTAAATAAATAAATAAATGTCCAAATAAATGTCTCTGTTGAAATAATACAGAATAAATTTTTGGACCACAATAGCATTAAATTAGAAACCAATAACAGAAAAATGCATTGAAAGTCCCAAATACCTAGAAATTAAAAAGTATACTGCTAAACAGCACCTGGATTTAAAAAGCGTCAGAAGCAAAATTAGAAAATATTTTGAACTGAATTAATATGAAAGCACACTATATCAAAATTAGTATGATACAGTAATTAGATAATAATTTATAACTTTACATAATTGGAAAGGAGGAAAACTCTAAAATCAACCACCTATGCTCCCATCTTAAGAAACTAGGAAAAAAAGGTCAAATTAATCCCAAGTTTAGTAAAAGCAGAAATAAATGCAATAAAAATGGACAAGCAGTAAAGAAAATAAAGTGAATTGCTGGCTTTTAAAAAAGCTCAATACATTCGAGTATCTCTAGCTAGATGGATCAAGAAAAAGAGATAAGACTCATAGCTCCAATATCAGGAATGGAAGTGGGTACATCACAATAGGTCATAGGACATTAAAATATTATGACAAAATACTATGAAAATGCCAATAAATAAAAGTGACAATAAATTTGACAACTTACATTGTTAAATTAAATTATATTTGGTGTAAAGCTTTCTCCATATCTTGAGTCTCTACATAGCAAACTAACCTAACTTAACATAACTGCATCATGTAAACAAACTATAGCCTAACTTGAGTGTTGTAATAAATAGCTGAGTCTCAGCCAATCACAGGCTGCCAACTGATCATACTATGTCCCCCATAAGGCAAATGCCTCATCACACCATGCCCATATAAGGCAAACACTGAGCTGTAACCAATTGGCTGGTTTTGTATATCACTTACTGTTTTTATTTATAAATACCGCCTTCTCATGTTGCTGGCTAGAGCTCTTTGAATCTTTCTGGATTCTGAGGGCTGCCCAATTCATGAACTGTTCTTTGCTAAATAAACTCTGTTAAATTCAATTTGTCTAAAATTTGTATTTTAACAACATGAAATAGAAACATTTCTTGAATGATTCAAATTACCAAAACTAAACGAAGAAGAAATCTGAATCAATGAAAGAAATTAAGTTTATAATTTTAAAAATCCTTCTAACAGAGAAGGCCAAATGGTTTCCAGGTCAGATGGCTTCATTGATTAATTCTATCATACATTTAAGGAAGAAACAGTACCAACTCAATACAAACTCTTTCAATAAAAGAGCAGGAGAAAACACATCCCAATAACTTACAAGTTCAGTATACTAACACCAAACAATGACATTAAAAGAAAAGGAAACTGGGCCGGGCGCAGTGGCTCATGCCTATAATCCCAGCACTTTGGGAGGCTGAGGCGGGTGGATCACGAGGTCAGGAGACCAAGACCACGGTGAAACCCTGTCTCTACTAAAAATACAAAAAGTTAGCCGGGCGCGGTGGCGGGCGCCTGTAGTCCCAGCTGCTCAGGAGGCTGAGGCAGGAGAATGGTGTGAACCCGGGAGGTGGAGCTTGCAGTGAGCCGAGATCACGCCACTGCACTCCAGCCTGGGCGACAGAGCGAGGCTCCGTCTCAAAAAAAAAAAAAAAAGAAAAAAGAAAAGGAAACTAAAGATGCATATCCCTCACAATCATAGCCACAAAAATATTTAACAAAATATTATAAAATTGAATTCTACAATACATTAAAAAGGATGATATAACATGATCATAAAAGTTTATGCCAGGAATGGAAGGCATGTTTAACATTCAAAAAAATCAATGTGATTCCACATCTTAACAGAATACGAAAGGAAAATTGTATAATTATGTAAATGGATGCAGAAAAAGGCATTTGCTCATTCATGATAAAATGTCCTAGAAAACTAGGAATAAAGGGGAATTGCTTCACCTAATAAGGGGTATCCATGAAAACCAACAAGTGACATTTTCAATTTTGGGGGAAGCATTTCACTTCCTCCATAAAACTATTAAATTATCTAATGTGAGAGTGGAATTCAGTGAAGAAATATTCCCTACTGGAAAAATACAAAATGCTGGATATTCTGTGAACAGTTTCTATGCATTCTATATAAATGAAACTATTAACTATATAATGCATTTATTGAAAAAAGAAGACGGCCTTCTAAACTGGATGCCAGATGAGCATGCTGAACACAAAGCATGGTTTGCAGAGAAGTGATGTTTCCAATAGAAAAATTAAGGATAGAGTTTCAGGTAATGGCAGAACATCCAGATGGATGCGCCCAGAACACATACTAAGATGAAGCCAGAGACTATACACTAATGGGTTTTCTGTGGCATAATGATTGATGCCACAAGGTGACTGAGATCTACAGGAGAATGAGTGTAGAGAGATGAGCAAAGGGCTGAAGACTATGCCTTAAGTATGTCTCCATTTAAAAATGGGAAATGGAGGAGCACTGCACGAAGGAGTAAGCATTGTTTCCTGCCTCAGCATGTTGGGGTAAATAGGATAAGGAAGAGAGGGCACTGGAAGAGAATGACCTATCTGTCCATCTCACTTATAACTATCTGGTTGGCCACCAACTGGTTAAGATCCAATGGTTTGATATACCTGTCAAAGGACTTAATATAACATTAGGCTGCATTAATATCAGTAATATTTCTGTAGTAAAGAAGGTGATAGATCTCCCATTCCCTGCTTGGACTTTAGCTGAACACTCAGCTTGGACTTTAGGTGAACACTTAGCTGTACCCTCAGACATAGATTTTTAAGAAAAATCTCTATCACCTGGACAGTGGTATAAAAGAAAATGGAAAACAAGAGTACAATTTCAAAGGGCTGTGATTTTGGAGCCATTAAAGAATCTGGTCAAGTTTGGTCTAGTGAAGTGAAAAAAGCAGGATTGGTTTAAGAATCTCTGACTCCAAATAAATATACCTCAATTATGGAGGTCCTAGGAAGTCAGGCAGGGGTGTGTTGCTTTATTTATGAGAAAAGTGTACTCACATATCTTTAAATATGTAAGATACATGATTGATTCCTTTTTTATTGTCTTGAGAAGGATGATCTACTCCTAGTAAAGTGCAGATGGGGCTTATGTATGCCCTAAGCACTCGTGTATGACAGAGGAACAGAAGGTTCTTCCTTAGGGTAAGAGAACTTCAAGCAAGATTACTCCAGCCCATCCTCCCATTTGCTCTCTCTTTCTGTTTTCAGCTTGCATAGAAAAGCCTTTTTTTGGTATTTAAGCTCAGTTGCTCTTATTGTGGGACAGTGGAGACTGTGTATTAGCCCCATAAAAACTATTTGTCTCCATTTCCTCTCTGAAAAGGTAGCATTGCAGCAATTCCCTCTCTCCTTTCCCTGTTTCCTTCTCTCTCTTAGCCAGGGGCTCCATTGCTCAGGGTTAGAATACAGTCAACTAAAAAAATCTGTCCCAGAAAGGGGCTGTTGAACACTCAACTGTTTATTTGATGGTTGAAGCTAGGCTCTAAGAGTGAGAGTAAAATGTTGGTGGAACAGATTTGGAGAAAGCTGTGATGACAAGAATTATTACTTCTGCTTAATGCCTTTCCCTCCAGCAATCGAGATTTGAGTGTGAGGCATCCTCGCTTGTGACCAGGTAATAGAGGTAATATACTGAGATTGTCCTGAGTGAGTTGCAGAGAAGGGAGAGGTATTAAACAGAGATATTGTATCCTTGAATTCTGAAAGAGAAGTGGCATGCTATCAAGAGAACAGTTCTGTTTCATAGTGGGAAAAATGTATCAGAGGTGTCACATGGACATAGAAGTGAGAGAACTGAGGGTTGAAGTGGGTTCTTGGGAAGGTCATGTCCTCTGCCGTTGAGAAAATCTGAAGTGTATGCCAACTAGGGTTAGAACTGCTGCCTCACAGGAAGTAGCACTCCGTGCAGCCACCAATTAGAGCTGCCCTGCCTGGATCCTTTTAGTATTTTAGGATTGATAAACAGGTATGAATAAAAAATGAGCAAACTCATGCAAGGTAAAACTAAGGAGAAAAAATAGAAATAGTGCATGGAAACGAGTTAGAAAAGAATAAAACAGTATATAAGTACAAGTCTAAACAGGTACGCATGAAAAGTGAGCAAACTCATGCAAGGTAAAACTAAGGAGAAAACAATAGAAATTGTGCATGGAAATGAGTTAGAAAAGAATAAAACAGTATATAAGTACAAGTCTCCATACCTGTCAGCACATGGGAATAGTTTTGGTGTGTGCTAAAATAGTTTTTCCTTAGAGCTTCAGGTCGTAAATTGCTAAGGAAAGTCTGCTTGGTGCTGGAGTCTGGAGTCTTTACTTTTCTTCTAGTTACAGCTCTCAGAAGCCTGTTCATGGTATGTGCCTGTGATCCCAACTACTTGGGAGGCTGAGGTGGGAGAATTGCTTTTCCCCCCAGTGAAAACAAACTCAAAAAATTGGAAAAAGTGACTGTTACATGAGACGTGCAAATATAAATGTAAGGACATGGGAAGCATGAAAAAGCAAGGAAATATGACACCTTCAAAGGAACACAATAATTCTCCAGAAACAGAGTAAAATAAAAAAATTCACAAAATCCCAGAAAAAGAATTCAAAATTGTGATACTAACAAAGCTCAGTGAGATACAAGAGAACTCCAAGAAACTAAATAAATAAATCAGAAAAGCAATTGAAGATTTAAATGAGAAATTTACCAAAGAGACAGATAACATAAAAAAGAACCAAAGAGAAATCCTGGAACTAAAGAAGTCCTTGAATGAAATACAAAATGCATTTGAAAACCTTAACAATCAACTAGACCAAGAAGAGGAAGAACCTCAGAACTTGAAGAAATGTCTTTTTAAATAACCCAGTCAGACAAAAATAATGAAAAAAAGACTTTTAACAATGAGCAAAGCAGGCTGGGGTGCAGTGGCTCACACCTGTAATCCTAGCACTTTGGGAGGCCAAGGTAGGTGAATTGCTTGAGCCCTGGACTTTGAGAACAGCCTGGGCAACACAGCGAGACCTCATCTCTACAAAAAATTCAAAAATTGGCCAGGCACTGTGGTGTGCACCTGTAGTTCCAGCTACTCAGAAGGCTGAGATGGGAGGATCTCTTGAGCCCAGGAGGCAGAGGTTGCAGTGAGCTGAGATTGCACCACTGCACTCCAGCCTGGGTGACAGAGAGAGACGCTGTCTTTAAAAAACAAATAAATAATATAAAATTTTTAAAAAGAAAAAGAGCAAAGTCTTAATGACATACAGAACCCATAAAATGATCAAATATTTGAAATATCAGTATTCCAGAGGTCAAACAAAGGATAAAAGGGTTAGGAAACCTATTTAACAAAATAATAGGTGAAAATTTCTCATGTCTAGCAAGAGATTTAGATATCCAGATATACCCCAAAAAATCAATACAGATATAATGAAAAAAGTCTTCTTTCCAACACATTATATTCAAACTGTCTAAAGTCAAAGACAAAGAGAGATTTCTAAAAACAGCAAGAGAAAAGCATTCAGTCATTTCTAAAGGTACCCCTATCAGACTAACAGTGGATTTCCCAGTAGAAACCTTACAGGATGGAAGAAAAATGGTATGTCATATTCAAAGTGCTGAGAGAATAAAACTGCCAGTAAGGGTACTATACCCAGGAAATTATCCTTCATAAATGAATGAGAAATAAAGTCTTTCCCTGAGAAGAAAAAGTTGAGGAAATTCATTATTTATTAGACTGACCCTACAAGAAATGCACAAGAGACTTCTAAACTTGGAAATGAATAGATGACATTTACCATCAGCAAAAACACATGAAAATATAGAACTCACTCTTAAGCAAACACAAAAATAAGGATAAGAAACCATGCAAATGATGTGACTACTGAAAAACCATGATGAAAAACAATAAGAGAAAAAAAGAATAAAGAATATACAAAACAATGAGGAAACAATTAACAATATGACAGAAACAAAACCTCATGTATCAATAATTACTTTGAATGTAAATGAATTTTTTAAATTCTCCACTTAAAAGATACAAACTGGGCCAGATGCAGTGGCTCATGCCTATAATCTCAATGCTTTGGGAGGCCAAGTTGGGGGGGATTGCTTGAGGTGAGGAGTTTGAGACCAGCCTGGCCAACATAGCAAAACCTTGCCTCTAATGAAACTACAAAAAAAAAAAAAAAAAAAAAAAATT
This sequence comes from Pongo pygmaeus, assembly GCF_028885625.2. Taxonomy (NCBI): domain Eukaryota; kingdom Metazoa; phylum Chordata; class Mammalia; order Primates; family Hominidae; genus Pongo; species Pongo pygmaeus. The sequence continues at coordinate 33,404,852 of NC_072378.2, read as the reverse complement.
AGCTGGGTGTGGTGGCATGGATCTGTAATCCCAGCTACTTGGGAGGCTGAGGGATGAGAATCATTTGAACCTGGAAGGTAGAGGTTTCAGTGAGCCAAGATCATGCCAGTGCACTCCAGCCTGGGTGACAGAGTGAAACTGGGTCAAAAAAAGGAAAGAAAGGAAGGAAGGGAGGGAGGGAGGGAGGAAGGGGAGGGGAGGGGAGGTGGACGGGGAGGGAGGGGAAGAAGAAAGGAAGGAAGGAAGGAGGGATAAGGAAGGAAGGAAAGAAAGAAAGAAAGAAAAGAAAGAAAGATGTAATCCCAGCACTTTGAGAGGCTGAGGTGGGTGGATCACAAGGTCAAGAGATCAAGACCATCCTGGCCAACATGGTGAAACCCCGTCTTCAATAAAAAATACAAAAACTAGCTGGGCATGGTGGCACATGCCTATAATCCCAGCTACTCGGGAGGCTGAGGCAAGAGAATCACTTGAACCTGGGAGGTGGAGGTTGCAGTGAGCCAAGATCACACCACTGCACTGTTGAGACTCCATCAAAAAAAGAAAAGAAAAGAAGGAAGGAAGGAGAAAGAAAGAAAGAAAAAGAGAGAAAGAAAGAAAGACAGACAGACTAGATGAATGGGTGAAAAAATATGATCCAACTATATGCTGCCTACAAGAAATGCATTTTACCTGCAAAGACTCATATACACTGAAAGCAAAGGGATAGAAAAAGATATTTTATGCAATAAAAAAGAGCAGGAGTAGCTATACTTATATCAGATAAAACAGACTTCAAGGCAAAAATGCAAAGGGATAGAAAAAGATATTTTATGCAATAAAAAAGAGCAGGAGTAGCTATACTTATATCAGATAAAACAGACTTTAAGGCAAAAACAGTAAAATAGGACAAAGAAGGTCATTACATAATGATAAAGGGATCAATCCAGAAAAAATATAACGATTATATATATATATATATATATATATACACACACACACACACACATACACACACACACACACACACACCCATTGGAGCACCCAGATTTATAAAACAAATATTACTAGATCTAAAAAGAGAGATAAATTCCAATAAAATATTAGTGGAGGACTTCAACACAACACTCTCAGCAGTAGTCAGATCATCTAGACAGAAAATCTACAAAGAAATATTAGACATAAAATGATCTTTAGACCAAATGGATCTAACAGACTTTTACAGGATATTTCATGAATAACTGTAGAATACACAATCTTCTCATCATCACATGAACATTCTCCAGGATAGACCATATGTTAGGCCACAGAATAAGCCTAAACAAATTTTTAAAAATTGAAATTATATCAAGTATCTCCTCATACCACAATGGAATAAAACTAGAAATCAATACCAAGAGAAACTTTGAAAACTATACAAATACATGGAAATTAAACAATGTGCTCCTGAATGACCACTGGGTAAACAAAGAAATTAAGAGGGAGGCCAGCACAGTGGCTCATGCCTGTAATCCCAGCACTTTGGGAGGCCGAGGCAGGTGGATCACGAAGTCAAGAGTTTGAGACTGTCCTGTTCAATATGGTGAAACCCCATCTCCACTAAAAATACAAAAATTAGCTGGGCATGGTGGTGCGCACCTGTAGTCCCAGCTGCTCAGGAGGCCGAGGCAGGAGAATCACTTGAACACAGAAAGTGGAGTTTGCAGTGAGCCAAGATCATGCCACTGCACTCCAGCCTGGGCGACAGAGTGAGACTCTGCCTCAAACAAACAAACAATCAAACAAAAAAAGAAAGAAAGAAATTAAGAGGGAAATCAAAAAATTTCTTGAAACAAATAAAAATGGAAATATAACATACCCAAACCTGTGGAACACAGCAAAAGCATGCTAAAAGGGAAGTTTATAGCAATTAACACCTACATCAAAAAAAATAGAAAAATTTCAAATAGATAATCTAACAATGCACTTCAACAAAATAGAACAGCAAGAACACATAAAACACCAAATCAGCAGAAGAAAAATAATAAAGATCAGAGTAAAACGAAATACAATATTGACATTAAAAAATACAAAGGATCAATGAAAGAAAAAGTTGAAAAGATAAACAAATTGATAAACTGCTAACTAGACTGCAGGGGTCTGACCTGTAGACCCTGACCCAGCGAGGGATGAGAGATGTACACTGACACAGATATCTTGCTTGTCAGTTCGGCTGAGGGTCCAGGCCACACACAGACACCAAGGGAGGTGCTGTAAAGAGTTGCAGCCATGGCCCTGATCAGCCAGTGAAGCTGGCATTTATTCAGTAAAGATTAAATGACAAAGGTCATGAGTAAACACCACTAGAGGGTAATTGATCTGGTTGGTGACCCCCTGAGTAGAGATCAATTATGCACCCACAGTTGATGAAAGGTTGATCTTATGACCACATAAGTAAACAAGCTATTTAGATAAACTACTCTACATTCCTTTGTATGTGCATTCCAGGAAATTAACTCAAGGTAAGGATTATGCTGCTTTCAGCCATAACCCTATCTTGAGTTTTTTGCAATTACCTTCTGGCCTTCCAAGAAGGTTTTTGTCTATATCTATAATTTTACAATTTCTCCCACCATCTTGACTGAACCCCCACATCTCCCCCTTTTCTGTTTTTTGCATTGGGTTCTGTTGACTGAAGCATGCAGATGTGTGCAGCAACAGGTCTGTCAGGCAAGGCAGTCATTGCTCTTACTCTGGCTTTGTATCCTAGAATTAGCAAATAACACAAGACAATCATGAGTATAATTAGCAACATTCTTTTTCAGTCAAAGAGTGAACCCCAGGAGCGGGGGTCTAACTAGGTGAGATTATCTTGTGCAGCCTTCCATGTGGCTGTTTTTTGGGTGTGTAGATCTATAGTGGGAAGGGATTCTAAAATTTTAGTTTTAAGTTGCTTTACATCTGCTGTTAAATTGTCATGAAAGGTTCCTCAGAGGTGTTGCTTCACCTCATCCCAACTATGTATTGATTGATTTCATGGTAGAGAAGTGACACAGATATGTTTATGCTCCCAGTGCAGTTTAATTGCTGTCAGAATGCCAGTGCATCTTGTCATGCCCCCATATATTCCAGGGCAGTCTTGAGGGCTTGCAGACATGCAAGAATCTTTTGATCTATACCCTGCTGTAAAAGAAGTTTATTAGATACATTTCTGGCCAAATTATCTACAAAAGCAACTGTTTGTACTGATTCAGTAATAGACGCTACAGCCACACTAGCAGTTGCTAGGATGACTATGGCTGAGACTATAAAGGCTATAAGTGTGCCTATGAATCTTTTAGGTCTGACCTAGGACAGGGCATGTTCTAAGGTGGCAAGGACAGAGGAAACTTGCCAATCACATGTCAAATTGACTGGCAGGAATGCCTCAGAGTGTCTCCTTAATACCATGACATTAGTAATATTTAAATTAGATATATTGTAATTAGTGATACATGAGGCAAACCAAGCCTGTTCCTGCACCCGGGTCACAAACATGGAGTTTTGGGGTGTAATGGCAATATCAGTTCCCATAAGGAAAATATATGGATGGGTAGTGCAAATTAGGCACTGATCAGTGTGATTATGAATAAAGGTTATAGTATATTTGCCACTGGAATTATGACATGTCCCATGCCAGGGGAAAAGGAGGTGCTAAGATGTCCCAGGCACCATAAAGCGTCTTGGGGTGGCATGGACTTTACTTGGGGCATGGGATAACCCATCCCCTCATCAGTCCAAATCATAAGGGAATGTGATGCAGCTACAAAACGGTGATTGATGCCATAATGGATGAGGACATCAGTAAGGCTGCCCTGCAAACGGCTGTGGGGGCTCCAGTCTAAGGTGTTATAATTGCCTAGCTGGAGGCTACGGGCTTGGTCCCCATGACAGACCTCCCAGCTAAAGTGGACTCCACTACTTTCCCAGCTTTGTTCTTTAGCACAGGAAGGAATGTTTGGGAAAGAGGCATTGGTTGCATTACCCAGTTTCAGGCTACCTGCAGCTTAGATTTTAAGGCATTTCTTTTGCCATGGTGTAGCCATAATTGTGTTTGGGCAGGTACACAGTAAGGGTTATAACCTTTATAACTTACACACAGTGGGAGGATAGTGGAGTGATATGTAGTGTTATCTGGCACCTTAGTCCAATGTGTGCCATTATTGAGGGACCCCACTGGGAGTAAATCTATCCCTCCTAGCCAAGCAGTTACGTCATTAAAGGTTGGGAAGAGAGTGTCTGCCCAGGTGACAGGGTGAAAGAAAGGCAGATCTAAGATATTAGCCCAATAGAGTGTAGCAGGTACAGGTTGCAGATAAAGCGAGAGCATAAAAAGATCAATACCCAGGGTCACTTCCAAGATGGCTGAATAGGAACAGCTCTGATCTGCAGCTCCCAGGAAGATCGAGGCAGAAGACGGGTGATTTCTGCATTACCAACTGAGGTACCTGGTTCATCTCATTGGGACTGGTTGGACAGTGGGTGCAGCCCGTGCAGGGCAAGCCAAAGCAGGGTGGGGCACTGACCCACCTGGGAAGTGTAAGGGATCAGGGGTTTCCCTTTCCTAGCCAAGGGAAGCCGTGACAGTCTGTACATGGAAAAAATGGTACACTCCTACCCAAATACTGCACTTTTCCCACAGTCTTATCAACCGGTAGACCAGGAGATTCCCTCCTGTGCCTGGCTCAGTGGGTCCCATGCCCATGGAGCCTTGCTCACTGCTAGTGCATCAGTCTGAGATCGACCTGTGAGGCTGCAGCCTGGTAGGGGGAGGGCTTCCGCCCTTGCTGAAGCTTGAGTAGGTAAACAAAGCGGCCGGGAAGCTTGAACTGGGCAGAGCCTACCACAGCTCAGCAAGGCCTACTGACTCTATAGGCTCCACCTCTGTGGGCAGGGCATAGCTGAAAAAAAGGCAGCAGACAACTTCTGCAGACTTAAACGTCCCTGTCTGACAGCTCTGAAGAGAGCAGTGGTTCTCCCAGCCTGGTGTTCGAGCTCTGAGAATGGACAGACTGCGTCCTCAAGTGGGTCACTGACCCCCAAGTAGCCTGACTGGGAGACACTTCCCAATAGGGGCTGACAGACACCTCATACAGGTGGGTGTCCCTCTGGGACGAAGCTTCCAGAGGAAGGATCAGGCAGCAACATTTGCTGTTCTGCAATATTTGCTGTTCTGCAGCCTCTGCTGGTGATACCCAGGGAAACAGGGTCTGGAGTGGACCTCCAGCAAACTCCAACAGACCTCCAGCTGAGGGGCCTGACTGTTAGAAGGAAAACTAACAAACAGAAAGGAATAGCATCAACATAACAAAAAGGACATCCACACCAAAACCCCATCTGTAGGTCACCAACATCAAAGACCAAAGGTAGATAAAACCACAAAGATGGGGAGAAACCAGAGCAGAAAAGCTAAAAATTCCAAAAACCGGAATGCCTCTTTTCCTCCAAAGGATTGCAGCTCCTTGCCAGCAATGGAACAAAACTGGACAGAGAATGACTTCGACAAGTTGGCAGAAGTAGGCTTCAGAAGTTCGGAAATAACAAACTTCTCTGAGCTAAAGGAGCACGTTCTAACCCATCACAAGGAAGCTAAAAAATATGAAAAACAGTTAGATGAATGGATAACTAGAATAAACAGCATAGAGAAGAACTTTAATGACCTGATGGGGATGAAAACCACAGCACGAGAACTTTGTGATGCATGCACAAGCTTCAATAGCCAATTGAATCAAGTGGAAGAAAGGGTATCAGTGATTGAAGATCAAATTAATGAAATAAAGTGAAAAGACAAGATTAGAGAAAAAAGAGTAAAAAGAAATGAACAAAGCCTCCAAGAAATACGGGACTATGTGAAAAGGCCAAATCTACATTTGATTGGTGTACCTGAAGGTGACGGGGAGAATGGAATCAAGTTAGAAAACACTCTTCAGGATATTATCCAGGAGAACTTCCCCAACCCAGCAAGGCAGGCGAACATTCAAATTCAGGAAATACAGAGAACACCACAAAGATACTCCTCAAGTAGAGCAACTCCAAGACACATAATCATCAGATTCACCAAGGTTGAAATGAAGGAAAAAATATTAAAAGCAGCCAGAGAGAAAGGTCGGGTTACCCACAAAGGGAAGCCCATCAGACTAACAGCAGATCTCTCGGCAGAAACCTGACAAGCCAGAAGAGAGTGGGGGCCAATATTCAACATTCTTAAAGAAAAGAATTTTCAACCCAGAATTTCATATCCAGCCAAACTAAACTTACTAAATGAAGGAGAAATAAAAGCCTTTACAGACAAGCAAATGCTGAGAGATTTTGTCACCACCAGGCCTGCCTTACAAGAGCTGCTGAAGGAAGCAGTAAACATGGAAAGGAACAACTGGTACTAGCCACTGCAAAAGCATGCCAAATTGTAAAGACCATTGATGCTATGAAGAAACTGCATAAATTAATGGGCAAAATAACCAGCTAACATCATAATGGCAGGATCAAATTCACACATAACAATATTAACCTAAAATGTAAATGGGCTAAATGCCCCAATTAAAAGACACAGACTGGCAAATTGGATAAAGAGTCAAGACCCATCAGTGTGCTGTATTCAGGAAACCCATCTCACATGCAGAGACACACATAGGCTCAAAATATAGGGATGGAGGAAGATCTACCAAGCAAATGGAAAGCAAAAAAAAGCAGGGGTTGTAATCCTAGTCTCTGATAAAACAGACTTTAAACCAACAAAGATCAACAGAGACAAAAAAGGCCATTACATAATGGTAAAGGGATCAATTCAACAAGAAGAGCTAACTATCCTAAATATATATACACCCAATACAGGAGCACCCAGATTCATAAAGCAAGTCCTTAGAGACCTACAAAGAGACTTAGACTCCCACACAATAATAATGGGAGACTTTAACACCCACTGTCAATATTAGACAGGTCAGTAAGACAGAAGGTAAAAATGATATCCAGGACTTGAACTCAGCTCTGCACCAAGCAGACCTAATAGACATCTGCAGAACTCTCCACCCCAAATCAACAGAATATATATTTTTGTCAGCACCACACCACACTTATTCCAAAATTGACCACATAGTTGGAAGTAAAACACTCCTCAGAAAATGTAAAAGAACAGAAATCACAACAAACTGTCTCTCAGACCACAGTGCAATCAAATTAGAACTCAGGATTAAGAAACTCACTCAAAACCACACAACTACATGGAAACTGAACAACCTGCTCCTGAATGACTACTGGGTAAATAACAAAATGAAGGCAGAAATAAAGATGTCCTTTGAAACCAATGAGAACAAAGACACAAGGTAACAGAATCTCTGGGACACATTTAAAGCAGTGTGTAGAGGGAAATTTATAGCACTAAATGCCCACAAGAGAAAGCAGGAAAGATCTAAAACTGACATCCTACCATCACAATTAAAACAACTAGAGAAGCAAGAACAAACAAATTCAAAAGCTAGCAGAAGGCAAGAAATAACTAAGATCAGAGCAGAACTGAAGGGGATAGAGATACAAAAAACCCTTCAAAAAAATTAATGAATCCAGGAGCTGGTTTTTTGAAAAGATTAACAAAATAGATAGACTGCTAGCAAGACTAATAAAGAAGAAAACAGAGAAGAATTGAATAGATGCAATAAAAAATGATAAAGGGAATATCACCACTGATCCCAAAGAAATACAAACTACCATCAGAGAATACTATAAACACCTCTACACAAATAAACTAGAAAATCTAGAAGAAATGGATAAATTCCTGGACACATACACCCTCCCAAGACTAAACCAGGAAGAAGTTGAATCTCTGAATACACTACTAACACGTTCTGAAATTGAGGCAATAACTAATAGCCTACCAACCGAAAAAAGTCCAGGACCAGATGGCTTCACAGCAAAATTCTACCAGAGGCACAAAGAGGAGCTGGTACCATTCCTTCTGAAACTATTCCAATCGATAGAAAAAGAGGGAATCCTCCCTAACTCATGTTATGAGGCCAGTATCATCCTGATACCAAAGCCTGGCAGAGACACAACAAAAAAAGAGAATTTTAGACCAATATCCCTGATGAACATCAATGGGAAAATCCTCAATAAAATACTGGAAAACTGAATCCAGCGGCCCATCAAAAAGCTTATCCACCATGATCAAGTTGGCTTCATCCCTGGGATGCAAGGCTGGCTCAACATATGCAGATCAATAAACGTAATCCATCACATAAACAGAACCAAAGACAAAAGCCACATGATTATCTCAATAGATGCAGAAAAGGCCTTTGACAAAATCCAACAGCCCTTCATGCTAAAAACTCTCCATAAACTGAGTATTGATGGAACGTATCTCAAAATAATAAGAGCTATTTATAACAAACCCACAGCCAGTATCATACTGAATGGGCAAAAACTGGAAGCATTCCCTTTGAAAACCGGCACAAGACAAGGATGCCCTCTCTCACCACTCCTTTTCAACATAGTATTGGAAGTTCTGGCCAGGGCCATTGGTCAAGAGAAAGAAATAAAGGGTATCTAATTAGGAAAAGAGGAAGTCAAATTGTCCCTGTTTGCAGATGACATGATTGTGTATTTAGAAAACCCCGTCATCTCAGCCCAAAATCTCCTTAAGCTGATAAGCAACTTCAGCAAAGTCTCAGGATACAAAATCAATGTGCAAAAATCACAAGCATTCCTATACACCAATAACAGACAGAGAGTCAAATCATGAGTGAACTCCCATTCACAATTGCTACAAAGAGAATAAAATACCTAGGAATCCAACTCACAAGGGATGTGAAGGGCCTCTTCAAGGAGAACTACAAACCACTGCTCAACGAAATAAAAGAGGACACAAACAAATGGAAGAATATTCCATGCTCATGGATAGGAAGAATCAATATCATGAAAATCGCCATACTGCCCAAGGTAATTTATGGATTCAATGCCATCCCCATCAAGCTACCAATGACTTTCTTCACAGAATTGGAAAAAACTACTTTAAAGTTCATATGGAACCAAAAAAGAGCCTGCATAGCCAAGACAATCCTAAGCTATAAGAACAAAGCTGGAGGCATCACGCTACCTGACTTCAAACTATACTACAAGGCTACGGTAACCAAAATAGCATGGTACTGGTACCAAAACAGATATATAGACCAATGGAACAGAACAGAGGCCTCAGAAATAACACCACACATCTACAACCATCTGATCTTTGATAAACCTGACAAAAACAAGAATTGGGGAAAGGGTTCCCTATTTAATAAATGGTTCTGGGAAAACTGGCTAGCCATATGTAGAAAGCTGAAACTAGATCCCTTCCTTACACCTTATACAAAAATTAACTCGAGATGGATTAAAGACTTAAATGTAAGACCTAAAACCTTAAAAACCCTAGAAGAAAACCTAGGCAATACCATTCAGGACATAGGTATGGGCAAAGACTTCGTGACTAAAACACCAAAAGCAATGGCAACAAAAGCCAAAATAGACAAATGGGATCTAATTAAAGAGCTTCTGCACAGCAAAAGAAACCAGAATCAGAGTGAACAGGCAACCTACAGAATGGGAGAAAATTTTTGCAATCTACCCATCTGACAAAGGCCTAATATCCAGAATCTATAAAGAACTTAAATTTACAAGAAAAAAAAAACAACCCCATCAAAAAGTAGGCAAAGCATATGGACAGACACTTCTCAAAAGAAGACATTTAGGTAGCCAACGAAATAAAAAAGGACACAAACAAATGGAAGAACATTCCATGCTCATGGATAGGAAGAATAAATATCCTACATATGAAAAAATGCTCATCATCACTGGTCATCAGAGAAATGCAAATCAAAACCACAATGGGATACCATCTCATGCCAGTTACAATGGCAATCATTAAAAAGTCAGGAAACAACAGATGCTGGAGAGGATGTGAAGAAATAGGAAAACTTTTACACTGTTGGTGGAACTGTAAATTAGTTCAACCATTGTGGAAGATAGTGTGGCGATTCCTCAAGGATCCAGAACTAGAAATACCAATTGACCCAGCCATCCCATTACTGGGTATATACCCAAAGGATTATAAATCATGCTGCTATAAAGACACATGCACACGTATGTTTATTGCGGCACTATTCACAATAGCAAAGACTTGGAACCAACCCAAATGTCCACCAATGATAGACTGGATTAAGAAAATGTGGCACATATACACCATGGAATACTATGCAGTCATAAAAAATGATGAGTTCATGTCCTTTGCAGGGACATGGATGAAGCTGGAAACCATCATTCTCAGCAAACTATCACAAGGACAGAAAACCAAACACTGCATGTTCTCACTCATAGGTGGGAATTGGACAATGAGAACACAAGGACACAGGTCAGGGAACATCACCCACCGGGACCTGATGGGGGCGGGGGGCGGGGGAGGGATAACATTAGGAGAAATACCTAATGTAAATGATGAGTTGATGGGTGCATCAAACCAACATGGCACATGTATACCTGTGTAACAAACCTGCACGTTGTGCACATGTATCCTAGAACTTAAAATATAATAATAATAACAAAGGATCAATACCCTACATGAGTTGCAATGTACAACAGAAAGCATAGCAAGGAGCAAATTATCTGGAGTGAATGGTGTCTGTGTCCAGAGCAGGATTCCTTCAGCCTCCTGAGTTGTCCTCTTCAGCATCCCTCAGGTAATGTCTGGGGCTTGTGTCATCAATGGAAGCAACATCATCCGGGGCTGTGGGTCCTGCAGGGTTAGTTCCTTAATTTCTGGTACTGGGTTGGGTCCTAGCCACATCATGGTATGGTTTGATGCATCCTGCTGGAATCCAAAGAGGACTTGAGGGGGTGTGGACACAAGCATACCCTATTTCCAAGTTAACAATTCATTTGGACCACATCATACATTACTGTTTACATTTCTCCATAAATGGCAGTTTTTATGTCTTGAGAGGTTTTAGCAAAAAGTGCTTTTCTATAGCTGATTGAAATTTGTCATCTAAATTTTAAAAATTAAGGGTAAATAAGGCTTGTGCCAATAGTGTTGCAGGGTCTTTACCCATATTCCCCCTTTTCTGATTTTGAGCATATTTTTAAGGGTGGAGTGGGCACATTCTACTATGGCCTGTTGTTGGGGATTATACGGGATGCCTATGGAATGTTGGATATTCCATGTGTGACAAAATTGTTGAAATTGTGAGCTGGCATAAGCTGGACCATTATCAGTTTTAATTTTTCTGGGCTGCCCCATAAATGCAAAAGTTAAAAGAAGATGTTTAATGACATATCGAGTGGACTCTCCAGGAAGAGCATGTGCACTAATTAGATGAGTGTTGGCGTCAACGGATACATGTACATATCTTAGTTTTCCAAATTCAGGGATGTGTGTAACAGCTGTTTGCCATAACTGATTAGGTTCTAATCCTCTGGGGTTAACAACTGCTGAAGGAGGGGACATGCCTGTTAGCTGGCAATCCAGGCATTGTAGGATAATTTGTTTAGCCAGTCTCTGGCTAAGTTGAAATTACTTAGATAAGTTTCTCCAATTTTGAGGGAAAAATTGATGCGATTGTGTGGCTTGGTCAAGCAGTGATGTCATAACCTGAAGGTCTGCTTGATCATTGCCATAAGCCAATGGCCCAGGCAGTGAGCTGTGGGCTCGAATGTGTGTAACAAAAATAGGATGTGTACATTGATCTAGCAATTGCTGAAGTCGGACAAAAAGAGCACACAGGGCAGGCTCCAGAGTGGACTTAATTAGGACTGTTCCAAGGTTTTGCAATAAATAAACAGAGTAGGCAGAATCGCTAACTATATTGATGGGCTGAGTAGAAAAAGTTTCCAAGGCCAGTATCAGGGCCCTGATCCCAGCTCTCTGAGTGCTAGTAAACCCAGATCGAGTGAGTGAATTATGTGGTCTCCACCAGACTGCCGCCTTTCCGTGTTACCCAAACCATCAGCACACAGTGTTAAAGCATTAGGTATGGGGGAGTGAACTATTTTTGTTGGCAAGATCACAGGAGTACAGGATAAGAAATGAAGGGGTTTATCAGCAGGAAGAGCATGCTCTATTTGTCCTGTGTAATCAGAGAGAGCTATTTGCAGATCTAACAATAGGGACAAAACTGCTTCTAATTGCTTTTTACTTAAAGGAATCCTGATGATATCAGGATATCACGATCATAACCTAGCAACTGACTGCATTGTTTGTGGCCTGAATATATTACTTTACTGATTAATTGAATATAGGGAGAGAGTGTTTTAGTCCCGGTATGTGAGCAAAAAAAAAACCCATTCTAGAAAGTGCAGTCCTGGGGTCATCTGTCCTATTAACCCTGTAGGGGAGTGTTTGGTGGGAAAAATAAACAACTAGATGGAATAAGGGGGGTCTATGCGATCTAGTTGCCTCTGAGAGATGGCTTGTCCTATTTCCTCAATTTCCCTTTTTGCTGCAAGGATTAAATATCTGGGAGAATCCAGGGCTGTATTGTCCTTTAAGATAGAAAAGAGGTTTTGTAGCTTATAAGTAGGAATGCCTAAAGTGGGGCGGAACCAGTTGATATCACCTAGTAATTTCTGATAATTATTTAAGGTATGTAAGTTGCTAGTATTTAATTTAACCTTTTGAGGTCTTACTGACTGGGAGGTTAGCATGTACCCAAGATATTTCCAAGGACAGGAAGTTGTACTTTTTCAGGTGCAATGATTAAACCTCTTAGCTGTGTATTCTTTATGACAGAGGAATATAAATTTAAAAGTATTGGCTCCATTGGGGCTGCTGGTAAAATATCATTCATAAAATGAATAATCTTACAATTAGGAAATTCTTTTTTACTGGGGAGCAAAGCTTGATTTACATGATACTCACACATGGTAGGACTGTTTAGCATCCCTTGAGGAACACTTTCCAATGAAATCCACAATCTGGCCTTTCATTATTGATAGCTGGTATCGTAAATGCAAATTTTTCTCTGTCCTGTTCTGCTATGGGAATCGTATAAAAGCAGTCCTTTAAGTCAATAATGATTATAGGCCAATCTTGAGGAATCACCACAGGGGAAGCGAGGCCCTGTTGAAGGAGTCCCATAGGTTGCAAATTAGCATTAATAACACACAGGTAATGCAAAAGTCTCCATTTCCCAGACTTTTTGGGAATGATGAAAATGGGTGTATTCCAAGGACTATTAGATGGTTCTACATGCCCAGCTTTTAATTGCTCTTCAACTAATTCAAGGGCTTTTTGTAATTTCCCTTCAGAGGCCACTGTTCTACTCAAATCGGATCTTGAGAGAGCTATGTCAGGGGTAGGGGAGGAATAATAACAGTGGCCATTGTTAGAAAGGGGTCTGCAGAGTGACGTCCCTCCCCCCACATTGGGCTAATAGGTCCCGTCCCCAATGATTAACAGGGATGGGCATTATTAGAGGTTGTATAACTGCCTTTCTTCCTTCTGAATTGCAACCGGTTAGGGGGTGCATGCTCTGCTTGGCTGTGTGTGCTTCCCCAATGCCAACAACTTTTTGTTTCTGAGTGACCCAAGGCCAAGTTTCTGGCCAGTTTTGATCACTAATGATTGAAATGTCCACCCCCTGTCCAATAAGCCAGTAAAATTCTTATTTCCAATTTTTTAGGTAATCATGCATCTCCGATCAGTGACTAATTGATTCCAATATACTCCTGTGGCTCCTGTGCTCCCAAAACCTCCCTTTCCCCTTTCCTTTCCATGGGCACTGGGGACCCAGTATGGTAAAATCAGTAACTGAGCTATCTTTGATCCAGGGGGAAGAACATGCAGACCTTTACATTCCATCATAACGAATATCTCACCTTGGTAGTCACTATCAATTACCCTGGTGAGCACATTAATTCATTTACTGGATAGGCTAGACTGCCCTAGGACTAATCCCACTTTTCCTGGAGGCAGCGGGCCCCATATCCTGGTTGCAACCCTTTTAGGGTCTTCTCCTTCTTTCAGCACTGATTTGTTGGGGCAGAGTAAGTCCAGCCCTGCACTCCCAGTAGTGGCTGCTCTGAGAGAGAGGACCGTGGGCTTTCCATCTGACTGAGGAAAGCCACTGGCATTGCCCCAGTTTGAAGCAGGGCCTGGGGCCAGCCCCTCATGAGGTTTCCCACCTGGTTACTTATGGGGTTTCCGGTTTTGTCAAATTTTGACCTGCATTGATTTGCCCAATGTTTCCCCTTTTTACATCGGGGGCATATAGAAGGGGGTTCTTTCCCTGAGTTACCTTGGTTTCTATTATGGGGGCATTCCCTCTTCATATGACCTGGCTCTCCACATAGAAAACAACTTTGGTTTCTATCCCTTTTCACTTTAGGAGGCCTTAATGCCATCACCAATATTTTGGCTTTGTGTGTCTCAGTTCCCACTAGCTGACATGCTCATATAAGTTCCCCAACTGTGGCTGCCTTTCCTCTGATTGCCTGCATTGCCTGCTGGCAATCCACATTCTTGTTTTCAAAAGCCAGTTCCAACAATAAGATATCAGTGGCCTGGGCGTGACTAATTTTTCTCTTAATTGCCTGGGTTAACCAATTGATAAACTCCACAAATGGCTCCTGAAGCCCTTGTCGAACATTTATAAAAGATCCCTGCTGAACTCCACTTTCAGGAATTCAGCCCCAAGCCCTGAGAGCACACAAAGACACTTGAGTATAGGCCTGGGGATCAAAATCTAGTTGTTGTTGTACATCGGCATGGGGACCCTTCCCCTGGAGCGTATCAGCTGTTATGTCTTGCCCGGCCACTTGATTCTGGTTGGCTTGTTGCTCACACAACTCATCATATTCTGCCTTCCAGAGGAGGTATTGGCTAGGATCCAAAGTTGTTTTAGCTAGCATTGACCAGAACTTTCAGAGAACTAACACCAATTTTCCTCCAACTAGTCCAAAAAATTGAAGAGGAGGGAATTCTCCCAGACTCATTCTATGAGGCCAGCATTACACTAATGGCAAAACCAGACAAGGATGCGCCAAGAAAAGAAAACTAAAGGTGAATATCCTGATGAATACAGATGGAAAAATACTTACCAAAATAGTAGCTAACTGAACCAAACTGTAGATCAAAACAATAATATAATGTGATCAAGTAGGATTTACACCAAGGATG
This sequence comes from Pongo pygmaeus, assembly GCF_028885625.2. NCBI lineage: Eukaryota > Metazoa > Chordata > Mammalia > Primates > Hominidae > Pongo > Pongo pygmaeus. The sequence continues at coordinate 33,389,719 of NC_072378.2, read as the reverse complement.
CAAGGATATTTTAACATACAATAATCCGTCAACGTGATACATCACATCAACACGATGAAGGCCAAAATCCATATGACTCTCTCAATAAATGCAGAAGAAGCATTTGACAAAATTCAATGCCTTTTCATGATAAAAACTCTCAACAAACTAGGCATAGAAGGATTATGCCTTAATATAATAAAGGCTCTACGTAACAAAAACCCGCAGCTAACATCATACGGAATGGTGAAAAGTTGAAAGTTTTTCTCTAGGAACTGGGAAAAGACAAGTATACTCACTTTCACCCCTCCTACTCAACATAGTACTATTCTGTCCATCCAAGGAGGCGGTGCACATCAGCTCTGCTCCTATCCGCCATCTTGCTGGCAAGAGATCATAAAGCAAGTTCCAAAAGAATCTTATATTTAGAAAAACCAAACACTCCACAAGAACACTCTTAGAACTGATAAGAAATTCAGTAGACTTGCAGGATACAAAATCATTATACAGAAATAAGTAGCATTTCTATTCACCAACAATGAAATAGCTGAAAAAGAAATGAAGAAGGCAATTCCATTTATGACAGCTACAAAAAATAAGATAAAATACTCATGAATAAATTTTACCAAAGAGGTGAAAGATTCCTACAAGGAAAACTACAAAACACGGATGAAAGAAATTGAAGTGGACAAAAACAAATGGAAAGAAATTCCATGCTAATGGATCAGAAGAATTAATATCATTAAAATGACCATATTGCCCAAATCAATCTACAGATTTAATGTGATCCCCATCAAAATGCCAATGTCATTTTCCACAAAAATAGAAAAAACAATCCTAAAATTTATATAGAACCAAAAAAGAGCCTGACTAGGCAAAGCCATCCTGAGCCAAAAGACCAAAGCTGGATGTATCATAATACCTGAGTTCAAAACATTTTACAAGGCTGTAGTAACCAAAACAGTAGAGTACTGGTATAAAAAACAGACATATAGACACATAGAATACAACAGAATAGGGGAGAGAATCATGGCAGACGGGAGGCAGGACTAGATTGCAGCTCCGACTTGGATGGAAAGAGCAGCGTGTGGAGTCTCGCATGGTGAACTTTTGCTCCAAATCTACTGCAGGAATAAATTGGGAAAGCTGAGAGAACCCACAGACCCTCTGAAGGAAGTAGATTGCTCCTGCAGGACCTGGGAGACATCCCTAATACTACGAGTTCCCAAACTGTGGAAGTGGGAAAGGGGGATCGTCCACCCCTGAACACATACCTCACTGGGGAGCCTAAAGGTCTAGATCATGGGAGAAGATTCTGACCTGATCTGGAGCTGAGTCAATTTAGAGAGCTGAGGGAAATACAGGGGTACAGAAGGCAGTGGAAGTGACTTTTCTTGGGGATTAACATTTGGCTCCTTGTTACTCATGCAAATTTCTGCAGCTCTTTATCACGAGAACAGCATGGGAAAGACCCACTCCATAATTCAATCATCTCCCACAGGATCCCTCCCACAACACATGGGAATTATGGGAGCCACAAGGTGAGATTTGGGTGGGGACACAGAGCCAAACCATATCACCCTAGAACAAATGGACTTAACAGATATTTACAAAACATTCTACTCAACAACTGCAGAATATACATTATTTCATCAGCACATGGAACATCCTCCAAGATAGACATTGTGATAGACCACAAAACAAGTCTCAATAAGTATAAGAAAATCAAAATTATATGAAGTACCCTCCTACATCACAGTGGAATAAAACTGGGAATTAACTCCAAAATGAATCCTAAAAACTATACAAATACATGGAAATTAAATAATCTGCTCCCAAATGATCATTGGGCCAACAACGAAATCAAGATGGAAATTTTAAAAATCTTTGAACTGAACCATAATGGTGACACAACTTATCAAAAACTCTGGGAGGGCCAGGCGCAGTGGCTCACACCTGTAATCCTGACACTCTGGGAGGTTGAGGTGGGTGGATCACCTGAGGTCAGGAGTTCGAGACCAGCCTGGCCAACATGGTGAAACCCTGTCTCTACCAAAAATACAAAATTTAGCCAGGTGTGGTGGTATGTGCCTATAATACCAGCTACTCGGGAGGCTGAGGCAGGAGAATTGCTTGAACCCAGGAGGCGGTGGTTGCAGTGAGCCAAGATTGTGCCACTGCACTACAGCCTGGGCAACAAGAGAGAAACTCTGTCAAAAAAAACAAAACAAAACAAAACAACAACAACAAAAAAAACTCTGGGAGACAGCAAAAGTGGTGCTATGAGGAAAGTTCATAGCATTAAATGCCAACATCAAAAAGTCTGAAAGAACACAAATAGACAATCCAAGGTCACCCTTTAAGGAACCAGAGAAGCAAGAACAAACCAAACCCAAACCCTCAGAATATAAGAAATAACAAAGATCAGAGCAGAAATAAATGAAATTGAAACAAAAAATACAAAAGATAAATGAAATGAAAAGCTGGTTCTTAGAACAAATGAACAAAATTGATAGACCACTAGCAAGATTAACCAAGAAAAGAAGAGAGAAGATCCAAATAAGCTCAATTAGAAATGAAACAGCAGATATTACAACTGATACCACAGAAATACAAAAGATCATTGAAGGCTACTATGAACACCTTTATGCAGACAAATTAGGAAGTCTAGAGGAGATAGATAAATTCTTGGAAATATACAACCCTCCTAGATTAAATCAGGAAGAAATAGAAACTCTGAACAGACCAATAACAAGTAGCAAGATTAAAATAATAATTTAAAAACTGCCAAAAAGAAAAAGTCCAGGACCAGATGTATTCACAGCTGAATTCTACTAGACAGTCAAAGAAGAATTGGTATCAATCTTACTGAAACTATTCCAAAAGATAGAGAAAGACAGAATTTTCCCTAAATCATTCTATGAAGCCAGTATCACCCTAATACTAAAACCGGGAATAGGCATAAGAAAAAAGAAAACCACATACCAATATCCGTGATGAACATACATGCAAAATCTTCAGCAAAATACTAGCTAACTGAATCCAATAGCATGTCAAAAAGATAATACTCCATGATCAAGTGGGTTTCATACCAGGGATGCAGGGATGGTTTAACATATGCAAGTCAATAAATGTGATACATCACATAAACAGAATTAAAAATAAAAATCATATCATCAACCCAATAGACACAGAAAAAAAATTTGACAAAATTCACCATCACTTTATGATTAAAACCCTCAGCAAAATTGGCATAGAAGGGACATACATCAAGTTAATAAAAGCCATCTACGACAAACCACAGCCAGCATTATACTGAACAGGAAAATGTTGAAAGCATTCCCCCTGAGAACTGGAAGGAGACAAGAATGCTTACTTTCACCACTTCTATTTAACATAGTATTGGATGTCCTAGCCAAAATAATCAGACAAGAGAAAGAAATAAAGGACATCCAAATAGGTAAAGAGGAAGTCAAACTGTCACTATTCACTGATGATATGATCATATACCTCAAAAACCCTAAAGACTCATCCAAAAAGCTCCTAGATCTGAAAATGAATTCAGTAAACTTTCAGGATACAAAATCAATGTGTACAAATAAGTAGCACTGCTATACACCAATGACCAAGCTGAGAATCAAATCAAGAACTCAATCCCTTTTACAGTAGCTGCCAAAAAAAAAAATTAAAAAATACTTGGAATATACTTAACCAAAGAGATGAAAAATCTCTACAAGGAAAACTACAAAACACTGCCAAAAGAAATCATAGATGACACAAACAAATGGAAACACATCCCATGCTCATGGATGAGTAGAATCAATATTGTGAAAAGGACTATACTGCCAAAAACAATCTACAAATTCAATGCAATTCCCATCAAAATACCACCATCATTCTTCACAGAACTAGAAAAAATTCTGAAATTCATATGGAACTAAAAAAGAGCCCACATAGCCAAAGCAAGACTAACCAAAAAGAACAAATCTGGAGGCATCACATTACTTGATTTCAAAATATAATATAATGCCATAGTCACCAAGACAGCATGGTACTGGTATAAAAGTAGGCACACAGACCAATGAAACAGAATAGAGAACCCAGAAATAAATGCAAATACTTAACAGCCAACTGATCTTTGACAAAGCAAACAAAAACATAAAGTGGAGAAAGGACACCCTATTCAACAAATGGAGCTGAGATAATTGGCAAGCCACATGTAGGAGAATAAAACTGGATCCTCATCTCTCACTCTATACAAAAATCAACTCAAGATAGATCAAGGACATAAATCTAAGATGTGAAACTGTAAAAATTTTAGAAGATAACATCGGAAAAACCCTTCTAGACATTGGCTTAGGCAAGGATTTCATGACCAAGAACCCAAAAGTAAATGCAATAAGAACAAAGATAAATAGCTGGGACCTGAATTAAACTAAACAGCTTTTGTATGGCAAAAGGAACAGTCAGCAGAGTAAACAGATAACCCACAGAGTGGGAGAAAATCTTCACAATCTATACATATGACAAAGGACTAATATCCAGAATCTACAACAAACTCACACAAATTAATAAGTAAAAAACAAACAATCCCATAAAAAATGGGTTAAGGGCATGAATAGACAATTCTCAAAAGAAGACATAGAAATGGCCAACAAACATATGAAAAATTGCTCAGCATCACTAATAATCAGGAAAATGCAAATCAAAACCACAATGCAATACCATCTCACTACTGCAAGAATGGCCATAATCAAAAAATCAAAAAATAATAGATGTTGGCAAGGATGTGATGAATAGAGAACACTTGTCCACTGCTGGTGGGAATTAAACTGGTACAACCACTATGGAAAACAGTGTGGAGATTCCTTAAAGAGTCCTAAAAGTAGAACTCCCATTTGATCCAGCAATCCCACTACTGGGTATCCACCCAGAGGAAAAGAAGTCATTATACAAAAAAGATACTTGCACATACATGTTTATGCAGCACAATTCGCAATTGCAAAAATGTGGAAGCAACCCAATGAGTGGATAAAGAAATTGTGATTATATATATATATATATCATCATATACATATATGATGGAATATATATATATCTATATATGATGGAATATATGTATATATCAATCATATATATGATGGAATATACGTATATATCATCATATATATGACGGAATATACGTATATATCGTCATATATATGACGGAATATACGTATATATCGTCATATATATGACGGAATATACGTATATATCGTCATATATATGACGGAATATACGTATATATCGTCATATATATGACGGAATATACGTATATATCGTCATATATATGACGGAATATACGTATATATCGTCATATATATGATGGAATATATGTATATATCGTCATATATATGATGGAATATATGTATATATCATCTATATATATGATGGAATATATATATGATGGAATATATATGATGGAATATATATTGATGGAATATATATAATATGATGGAATATATATATGATGGAATATACATATATGATGGAATATATATATGATGGAATATATATATATGATGGAATATAAATCTATGATGGAATACTACTCAGCCATAAAAAGGAGTGAATTAATGGCATTTGCAGTGACCCGTTTGAGATTGGAGACTATTATTCTAAGTGCAGTAACTCAGGAAGGGAAAACCAGGCATTGTATGTTCTCACTCATAAGTGGGAACTAAGCTATGAGGATGCAAAGCCGCAAGAATGACACATTGGACTTTGGGGACTCAGCAGGAAAGGGTGGGAAGGGGGTGAGGGATAAAAGATTACAAATTGGTTGCAGTGTATACTGCTCGGGTGATGGGTGCACCAAAGTCTCAAAAATCTTCACTAAAGAACTCACTCATGTAACCAAACACCACCTGTTCCCCAATACCTATAGAAATATTTTTTTTTAAAAAAGAATAGAACAGAATAGAAAACCCAGAAATAAATCCACATATTTATAGCTGACTTATATTCAATGAAGCTATGAAGAACGTTCATTGGGGATATGACATCCTCTTCTATAAATGGTGCTGGGAACACTGGATAACCATATGCAGAAGAATGAAACTGGACCCCTACTTCTCACCATATGCAAAAATCAACTCAAGATAGATTAAAGACTTAAACATAATACCTGAAACTATAAATCTGCTAGAAGAAAACATAGAAAAAATTCTTCAGGACATTGGTTTAGGCAAAGATTTTATGACTAAGATCTCAAAAGCACCAGTAACAAAACCAAAAATGGACAAATGGAACTATATTAAACTAAAAAGCTTCTGCACAGCAAAAGAAACAATCTACAGAGTGAAGAGAAAACCTCTTGAATGGGAGAAAATATATGCAAGCTACTCACCCAACAGGGGATGAATATCCAGAATATACAAGGGGCTCCAACATCTTCATAGTAAGAAAATAAATAATCCTGGCCAGGTGTGGTGGCTATTGCCTGTAATGTCAGCACTTTGGGAGGCTACAGCAGGAGGATTGCTTGAGTCCAGGAGTTCAAGATCAGCCTAGGAAGCATAGCTAGACCTCAGTCTCTTACTAAAATTTAAAAAAAAAAAAAAATAGCCTGGTATGGTGACATGAGCCTGTAGTCCCAGCTGAAGGACTGAGGCAAAAAGATAACTTGAGCCCAGGAATTTGATGCTGCAGTGAACTATGGCACCACTGCACTCTAGCTTGGGCAAGATCTAGTCTCAAAAATAAATAAATAAATAATCCCATTTTTAAAATGAGCAAAGGACATGAACAGACATTTCCCAAAAGAAGACAGACATTTATTCTCTTCACTGAGAAAAGAAAAATGAGAGAGAGCAAGAGAAAGAAAAGAAGACATATAAATGGTCAACAGGTACATGAAAGAATTCTCAACATCACTAGTCACCAGGGAAATGCAAATCAAAACCACAATAGGCCAGGCCACAGTGGCTCATGACTGTAATGCCAACACTTTCAGAGGCTAAGGTGGGAGGATCGCTTGAGCCAGGAGTTTGAGACCAGCCTAAGTAACGTAGTGAGATCCCATCTCTACAAAAAACAAAACAATCAACCACAGTGAGATATTATTTTACCCCAGTTAGGATGACTATTATGAAAAAGACAAAAAAAAAAAATCACAGGTGTTGGCAAGGATATGGAGAAAAGGGAACTTTTATTCACAGTTACTTGGAATGTAAATTAGTACAGCCACTATGGAAAATAATATGGAGATTTCTCAAAAAACTAAAAATAGAATTACTACACAATAAAGCAATCTCACTAATTAGTATTTATCCAAATGGAAATGAAATTAATGTATCAAAGGGATATATGCACTCTTTATTGCAGCACAATTCACAACAGCCAAGATATGGAATCAACCTAAGTGTCCATGAATGGATGAATGGATAAAGAAAATGTAGTATATATAGACAATGAAACTATTCAGCCATTTAAAAAGATGAAATCATGTCATTTGCAGTAACATGGATAGAAGTGGACATCATAATGTTAAGTGAAATAAGTCAGGCTCAGAAAAACAAATATCACATGTTCTCACTCGTATGTGGGAGTTTAAAAAGTTGATCACAACAGGGTAGAGAGTAGAATGATAGATACTAGAGACTAGCAAGTGGATGGAGATAAAGACATGTTGGTTAATGGTTATGAACATATACTAATATAAAGAAATTCTAATGTTTGATAGCAGAGTAGGGTGACTATACTTAACAACAATGTATAGTATTTTTCAAAAAAAAACTAGAAGAGAGGACTTGAAAGGTACTCAATGCACAAAAATGATAAATTGTAGGTGATAGATACCCTGAACACCCTGATTTGATCATTACATTGCATGCATGTGACAAAATACCACATGTACTCCATGAATATGTTCAAATATAATGTATCAAAAAAATTTTAAAATTAAAAACAAAAACCAACCCCCAACCCAAACATGTAGTTTAGTTTTTAATTTACAGAAACAAAGCATAATGAAATTTTTACTTATACATTCCAAATCTTCAGAACTTATATTATTAAGTAAATGAATACATCAAAATATTAAGATAAACATTTTTCATTTCTAAATTACAACCAGTTGGTAAATAGGCAAAAAAAAAAAAAAAGGGTGAATAGAGTGACAAGAAAAAGAAGATAGGAGAGAGCCAAATCCAGAGAAAAAAGAAAGAAAATAGGAGCAAGTATAGGAATGAAATTGTCGTTATACAGAGGCTGACTTACCTTTAAGCTAAAGAGACTTAATATTCAGGACCCCTTCTTGCAGGAGCCTTTTAACATCATATATTTTTGTACAATCTGCAAAAAGTAAGATAATTTAATAGCAAATTGTTAAGACTGCTGTCTTTCTTCATTCTGACTTCTCATCCATCATACATTTTTCCCCTTGTTAGGTGGCAATAGAGTGACCATAGATATTTCAGAGATTCAAACAAGGGAGAGTTAACTTGGGGACACACTTAAGGTAGAGAAGTTATTTATGGTTTCACATTCACTCCATGCATAGTTAAATTATTACATGGATTTAATCAGGGACATAGATAGGTTTAAACTAAGGATGCCTGATTCTCATACTAATGATCTTAGAACTCTCAATATTGTGTTTTATGTGCTTACTAATTACCTATAGGCCTTGATTCTTCAATGTAAAGCCATAATAATATATTGTTACTTCCCCAACATTTGATATTGTTTACCTCCTCTCTACCCAGAGAGAGGCAGAGAAGTAGTAAATAAAAGGCATCAACTCATTATTTTAGTCATTTACTCTCTGTCACGCTATTGTAAACTACACTCTAGCCATACTGGATGCCTTACCTTTACCAGACCATATACTTGACCATTCTCTTTCCCCAGCCTCAAATGAATCTGCCCAAGCACATCTATACAGGTTATTATTAATTTCTTGCTGATATTACTTGAAATACTGACATTGATGAAGATAATCCCTCATTTCTAATTTACTATGACAACGATAACATCAATGATAAACTGGTTAATGAGTGTCATTAATTCTAAGAATATCTAAGGTTAATGACTACCATATAGTAACTGAAGAGGAATAAAATTATTTTTCTTCTAGTCTAAGACATAATGTATGTTTGATCAATTGTATTCTCCCACCAAGGAGTGACTATGGTTTGCTGGTCAAAGTGGTAGATTATGATAGTTATAACACATCATTTGATTATCTCCCAGATCCTTACTATATGAATGCAATATATACACTTGGCTACTGGAAGATGTCCAATATCAACTTCCACATCTGAAATAAGAGATTATGAAGGAAGAGACTAGTAAGACCTGAGGTTCCAATTCTATCCCCAGTTGTAAATCAAAAACAATACTGTGGATTGCCTTCTGCTTTTTGGCTATGATGGAATAGCTTGTACAATATTAATGTTCCTTCCAATAACAATGAGTAAAGCCAGATAAAACACAAAAAATAGGCTAGGCACAGTGGCTCATACCCATAATCCGAGCACTTTAGGAGGCGAAGGCAGGAGGATCACTTGAGCCTAGGAGTCTTAAGACCAGCTTGGGCAGCATAGCAAGACCCAGTCTCTACAAAAGTAAAAAATCAACTGGGCATGGTGGCGTGTGCCTACAGTCCTAGCTACTTGGGAATCTGAGGCAGGAGGATTGAACACTGGAGCTCAGGAAGCTGAGTCTGCAGTGAGCTATGATCACACCACTGCACTCCACCCTGGGTGACAGAGCAAGACCCCCTCTCAAAGCAAAAAAAAACTACAAAAAATATATGCCTGAGGGAATCATAAAACTCTCAAGGTGACCACAGCTTGAGAAGACAAGATCATGAAAAGAAGATAACAAGAGAGGTGAGCCAACATTCTGTGGCTGCTTTTCTCCTAAAGAAATTATTTTATTTTTAGGGCAGAGGAAGAGACTGATAATTCTAGCAGAAAACCTACGGCCATGGAGAGACAAAGAATAGTATTTGGGGCTGCCAAATTTAAGGGGTCAGGATGTCAGTGAAACAGTAGACAATGACAGCCAGAAAAAACTTAAGCCCTGCTTCGAGTCAGATCCATTCCAGATTAAAATAAGGATAAGTTTCTACTCTACATGCCTAACAGAGGATAGGGCAAATTCCTTCTGGAAGAAAAGTGCATCACTGAGAAAAATAATGAATAACTTAATTATTGGATTAGAGATAAACTTTAAAACAGCTATAATGAATATGTTCAAGATAATAGAAATCATAATGAAAAATTTTATTAAAGAGAAGAATGTATAGAAAAGAATTAAAAGAAATTCTATAACTAAAAAATGACAATGAAATAAATTTTAAAAACTCCTATAGATGGGTCAATATTGGCAAAAATAACAAAGTAAGAGCCTCCAAAAACTCTCCTCTCCATAAAAGCACAAGAAAAGTGACAAAAATTGTAAAAAATCAGCTTTTTCAGAACTCTGGAAATTAATCAAAGTCTTGCAGCAATCCAGAGAACATTTACTAAAAAAAAAAGGTGCAATCTCAATAAGAACAGTTTTGTGACATTTTAACTTGTACAATTCCCATTCTGTCCTCTCAGGTTCTGCAGTAGACTTGAAAACCAACAGGCTATAATCATGGTGAAAACCAGCAGCCTGGAGGGAGCAGCATAGAGGTGGGGCTTTTCCAAAACCCTGTGATCAGAGAATTGTCATTATTTTACCAGTCTGGTGGTTTGCTGGAATACCCAGTTTGCAAAGTAGTTCTCATTTGACCTGATTGGGAACTTGCCCAGTGCAAAAATCCTTTTCCATGAAAACATTTATTGGAAAAAATTAAAGGCAACTGAGTTGCCTAGGGCAGTGGATAACAGCACAGCCTTGGGGCTCTGTACAAGGAGGAAATAAAGGGTAAAGCAGAGTTGTCAACTGTCTGGCTGAGTGTTGAAAGTATCACCAACATGCATACAGAACCTGCTGTGGTTTGAATACTGCTTGTCTTCATCAAAACTTATTTTGAGGCTTGGTTCCCGATCTGGTGGTGTTGGGAGATGGTGCCTTTAAGAGGTGCTTAGTTCATTAAGTTGGATTGGTGTCTTTCTTGAAAGACTGGGTTAGTTATCAAGTTCCCATGAGAGTGGGTTGTTACAAAGTGAGTTTGCCTATCTTGTTTTGTCCTCTTCACATATACCTGGTACTCCTTTTGTTTCTCTGCCATATTTTGACACAGCACAAGGACTTCAGCAGAAGCCACCAAATGCAGCTGTCTAATATTGAACTTTCCAGCCTGCAGAACCATGAGTAAAATAAACCTCTTTTCTTTATAATTTACCTCATCTCAGGTATTCTGTTACAGCAACACAAAACAAAGACAAAGCCCCTCAGGGAAGACGAGGAGATGTGTTATTCTAGGTATTTAGGAAACCTTTGTTCAAACATTAGGTGACCACTAAGCTAACTGAGAAACATTTTAATAGCTACACATAACAAATAACCAGACTTTGCAAGATTTGTTCAGAAAAGTCACAAAACAAAACGACAAACAGTGAAAGCAAACCGTAGAAGGGAAAGGGAGGGAAGAATCTCATTATCTGGGTTGCCACATTACATTACACAAATACCTAGTTTTCAACAAAAATTGTAAGACATGCAAAGAAATAATGAAGTATGGCCTGTACATAGGGGTGAAATTAATAAATAAAAAATGTCTCCAAGGAAGCCCAGCAATTGGACTTACTAGACAAAGACATTAAATAAGCATTTAAAATATATTCAAAGGACTGAAGGAAATCATGTATACTAAGGGAAAGCATAGGAATGATGTCTCACCACCCAATAGAGACTGTAGCAACAGGAATTATATAAGAAAAGAAGCAAATAGAAATTCTGGAGTTGAAAAATACAGTAACAGAAATGAAAATTTCACCAGACTGGCTTGACATCAGATTTGAGCAGGCAGAAGAAATAATCAACAAAGTTAAATGTAGATCAATTTCAATTATCCAGTTTGAGGAAGAAAAAGAAAAATGAGAAAAGAAAAATAAACAGATCCTCAGAGACCTGTAGAACACCATCAAGCAGACCAAAATATGTATAATTGTAGTACCAAAATAAAAAAAAAAAGAGTGCCAGAAAGAATGTTTGAAGAAATAATGGCTGAAAACTTTGCAAATTTGATGAAAAATGTTAACCTACATATCTGAGAATCTTAACGAACTGTAAGCAGAATAAACTCACAGAGATCCACACCTACACTCATTGAAATCAATCTGTTGAAAGTTGAAGACAAAGATATCATCTTGAAACCAGTAAGAGAGTAGTATCTCATCACATTCAACCAAGGAGATTGACAGATGATCTTTCATTAGAAACCATGGAGGGCCAGGTGCAGTGACTCATGCCTTTAACCCCAGCACTTTGGGAGGTTGAGGTGGGAAGATTGCTTGAGTGCAAGCGTTCAACACCCCATCTCTATTAAAAACAACAAAAAAAGTAAAAACACAAAAAAGAGAGACAGAGAAAAAGAAAGAAAGAAAGAGAAAGAGAGAGAGAAGGGAGGGATGGGGGGAAGAGACAGAGAGAGAGAGAAGAAAGAAGGAACCATGGAGGCTAGAATGCAATTGAAAAACATATTTGAAGTGAAAAAGACAGAAAGAATTAAAGAAAGAAAGAAAGAAAGAAAGAAAGAAAGAAAGAAAGAAAGAAAGAAAGAAAGAAAGGAAAGAAAGAAAGAAGAAAAGAAAAGAAAGGAACTATGGAGGCTAGAATGCAATTCAAAGACATATTCAAAGTGCTGAGGGGAAAAGCTGTCAGCCAAAAACTCTAAATCTGGCAAAACTATCCCTCAAAAATGAAGGAGAAATTAAGACATTTCCAGGTAAAAAAGAAACAGATTTCATCATTAGCAAGACAGCCATATTAAAATACTTTCAGGAGAAAGTGAAAGGACACTAGAATACAGTGTAATATAGTCAAATCTATGTAAGAAAATAAAGACACCAATAAAGGTAACTGAAATAGGTAAATATAAAAGACAATATAAATGTAATTTTTAATGACTTTTTCTCCTATTTAATTTAAAACTTCAGCAAACAATATTTATAAATCTGTGTTGATAGGCACACATGTAAGAATGGTGTAATTTGTATGACAATAACTGCACGGGGATAGGGAACAGAGCTATATAGGAATAAAGTGTATACTATTGAAATTAAGTTGGTATTAATACAAACTAGATTATTAATATGTTAATTTTAATCTGTAGCATAGTCACTAAGACAAAAAAGTAGAGAAACTTTAAAAAGTAGAGTAAAAGAAATGATATATGAATTAAAATGATACAATAGACAATGTCTAACACAACAAAAAGCAGTAATAGAGGAATAGAGGAACAAAAAAGATATAAGAAAAATAGGCCAGGCACGGTGGCTCATGCCTGTAATTCCAGCACTTTGGGAGGCTGAGGCGGGCGGATCATGAGGTCAGGAGATTGAGACCATCCTGGCTAACACAGTGAAACCCCGTCTCTACTAAAAATATAAAAAATTAGCCAGGCGTGGTGGCGGGCACCTGTAGTCCCAGCTACTCAGGAGGCTGAGGCAGGAGAATGGCGTGAACCCAGGAGGCGGAGCTTGTAGTGAGCCAAGATCGCGCCACTGCACTCCAGCCTGGGCGACAGAGTGAGACTCCGTCTCAAAAAAAAATAAAAATAAAAAAAAATAAGAAAAATAGAAAATAAACAATGAAATGGCAGACATAAAAATATGTTACAGTAATCACACTAAATATAAATGCATTACATATTTCAATTAAGACAGGTTAGCAGAATGGATAAAATAAAAATGATGCAACTGTATATTCTCTGCTGGAGACAAACCTTAGATACAAAGTTACAAAGAGATTGAAAGTACAAGGCACGAAAAGGTACACCATGTAAAGAGCAACCAAAAGAAAGTGGTAGTGGCTACACTAATGCCAGACAAAATAGACTTTAATACAAAAATTGCCACTAGAGAAAAGTAAAGACATTTTAATGATAAAAGAGAAATTTATAGCTTTAAATACCTACATTTAAAAAGAAGAAAAATTGCAAATCAATAATAACCTTCCACTTTAAGAAATTAGAAAAGAGACTGGGCAAGGTGGCTCACGTCTGTAATCCCAGCACTTTGGGCGGCCAAGGTGGGTGGATCACTTGAAGTCAGGAGTTTGAGACCAGCCTGGCCAACATGCTGTAACCCCATCTCTACTAAAAATACAAAAATTAGCCTGGTGTGGTGGCAGGAGCCTATAATCCCAGCTACTCAGGAGGCTGAGGCAGGAGAATCATTTGAACCCGGCAGTGGGAGGTTGCAGTGAGTAGAGATCAGGCCACTGCACTCCAGCCTGGGTGAAGAGCAAGACTCCATCTCAAAAAAATAACTCCATCTCAAAAAGAAAAAATAAAGAAATTATTAAAGAGTAAGATAAACCAGAACTACTGAAAGGAATGTTAGAATGGGAATAAATGAGCTAGGAAATAGAAAAACGATAGAGAAACTCAACAAAACTAAGTTTTTGCTTTTAAAGAATCAAAACTAAGGGAACTTTAGCTAGACTGAGTAAGAAAAAAAAAAAAGAAAGGAATCAAATTACTCAAATCAGGAATTAAAAATGAGACCTTTCTACCACCTTACAGAAATGAAAAACAAGTATAATGGAATATTGTGGACAATTGTATGCCAATACATTAGATAATCTAGATAAAACAGATACATTTTGTGCTGGGCAGGGTGGTACACATCTGTACTACTAGCTACTTGGGAAGCTGAGGCAGGAGGATTGCTTGAACCCAGGAGTATGGGGCTATAGTGCACTTTAGCCTGGGCAACATAGCAACCTGTCAAAAAAAAAAAAAAAAAAAAAAAAGGAAGACAAATTTCTCGAAAAACATAACTACTAAACCAGAATTTAAAAGAACACAATATTTCAAAGTATTTTCTCTTGTACAATGTTCTTTGACAAAAATAGAACAGAGCTAGAGATCAATAACAGAAAGATAACCAGAAAATTTTGAAGAGTTTAGAATTAAGAAATACAAATTAAAATAATCCATACGTCAAAAAAGATAATCAGAGATTAAATCTAATTATTATCAGATCACTGACAATAAAAAATTGAAAATATCAGCTGGGTGTGGTGGCTCACGCCTGTAATCCCAGTACTTTGGGAAGCTGAGGCAAGAGGATTGCTTGAGCCTAGGAAGTTCAAAACCAGCCTGGACAACATGATGAGACCCCATCTCTACAAAAAATAAAATATAAGTTAGCTGGTGTGGTGCTGCATGCCTGTAGTCCTAGCTTCTTAGGAGGCTGAGGTGGGAGGATCACTTGAGACCAGGAGTCCAAGGCTGCAGTGAGCTATGACAGCACCACTGCACTCCAGCCAGGGCAACAGAGTGAGACCCTGTCTTGAAAGAAAAGAAAAGGAAAGGGAAGAAAAAGAAAAGAAGGAAGGAAGAAAGGAAATTGCAAATATAGGATAAAGCCGAAGTCAGGTCTAGACAAAAAGTATATGCAGCCTTAAGTGCATACAACTGGAAAGAAAGAAACACTGAAAATCAATCAATCATATACTTAGAAAAAGAATGTCAAATTTAACCCGGGAAAAGTAAAAGTAAGGGAATTATATACATAATAGAAGAAAATAATTTGATAGGAAATAATAATACAATAGAAAAAATCAACAATGCTGAAGGTTTTTTTCTTTGAAAAGACTAGTAAGATTGATTAAAATTTTAGCAAGACTGTGGAAGATTTTTAAAAAGACAGAAGGTACGAAATTCCAATATCAGAAATGAAAAAGGCGCTATCATTACAGGTCCTATAGACATTAAAATTATAATAGAAAATATTATAAATAACTTTATGCTGGCAAATTTGAAAAGCTAGATGAAATAGACATATTCTAGAAAACACTGCTTACTAAAATGAACTTAAGAAATAATAGAAAAATTTTCATAATCCTGTATCTATTAAAGAAATTGAGTTGGTAATTACAAAACTTTCCACAAAGAAATCTGTAGGCAAAGATGACATTGGGTGAATTCTTCCAAATACTCAATGAAGGCATTTGCTAACCTTACACAAGCTATTCAAAAAGATGGGGGAATAAAAGAACATTTCTCAACTCAGGCAGCAATATGCCAAATCCTCATAAGCATGAAGCAAAAACAAAAACAAAAAACAAAAGCACAGGCCCATCTCATTTTTAAACATAGATATAAAACTCCTTAATGATCTATTAGTCAATTAAATATAACACTATGTAAACTAATGACCAAGTTGAGTTTATTCTATGAACACAGGGTAAGTTTAATATATGAAAATCAAGCAATGAAAATGATAACTTTATGGTTGAAAAATCTGTCAGTGACCACTAAAATCAAGTAGTCAAAATTAGCGTTACTAATAATAGAACAAATCAACATAATGTGTCTCCTGATTCAATGCATGGAGATACAATATCAACTATTAAGAACTCCTGCCTTTGTCATATCCTCTATGAGTTATTTAGTTCCTTTCCAATAAATGCCTTTTCTGCTTAATTATTCAAGGTTGCTTTCTGTTGTTTAAAATCAAGAACGTGCATTAGTACAGTAGTAATAGCTATTGAGCACTAATGCTCACAGAAATGTTTCAACATAGATATTATCTATCCTTATTCTAAGATGAGGCAATAGGTAGTTACAGTTAAGTATATGACCCCAAATAACACACACAATAGGTGAAGGGAAAATTAGATTTCAAGTTTACCTGTCTCCAAATTTCATTCTTTTAAACTCTCTAACCCGCTTGGCATTTTTTACTAAGTGATTTTAGCCAGGAACCTGGTTTACCCAAATACACAGAATCAGCAATCTGTCTCCCTCCATGACCTTCCCTGGGATTTAAGGATGTTGGAAGTTAAGGAGAGAAGATAAACGTGCTTTTACTGTGATGCTTTCTGGGGAAGAGAAAAGTTATGTGGGGTCCAGATAAAAATCATTGCCTCTCAGAGAACAAAGACATATGCTATTCCCAGGGGGCTGCTCATGCCCTTTTTTTATAGGGCTCCAAACAGTAAGACTAGATTAGATGTAGGGCTAGCTCCCGAGTGATGGAAAAGAATCGGGACAGCTTCCTCCTGGGGGTATCGCTCTCTCTCTCTCTCTCTAACTCCAAACAGATGCAGCATCACAAGAAAACCTCAAGTTTTGTATTATTTATTCCAGGAACCCCAAAGGGAAGGTGAAAGAAATCTGGGGAGAAAAGATTCTCCCATGAAAAAATAGGTGTTGGGGTGATGTCGATGTTGAGATAGCCAAGTGCAGGCTCCTGACTGACCTGGGGATGGGAGCAGGAGGGAGTGCTGGAGACTGTGGATTTGCAGGTTACTAGTGTAGACCTGCAGGGAGCCACAGGCCTGGATGAGTCCTCCAGAGCAGCAGGTGTAGAGTGATAAGAGGAGGACTGATGACAACATCCATCAGGTGTGTAGTTTTAGGAGCGAAGAAGAAGAGCAATCAACAGAGGGGACAGGTTTTCATTCCTGCTTTGGCAACTGGAGCAGTAGGAAGAGTTTGATTGCCTGTGGTACTTAAGCATTCTCGTTCCCCAACAGCTTCCATGATCTCTTCGTAGACTCTCTCCTTGCTTACCTTCACCTCGGATTGTCCCCTAGATTTGAGACTCCAGCCATCATGACATGTTCAGGCTTCTGAACAGGGCTGTGAGTAGAGGGAGGGAGGGAAAACATCAGGGGAAAGGATTCAAATAAGAATGCATGTAGAGACTTCAAAGAAGCTCTGTTCCTGGGAAATTCTGGTAACATTTCTCTCTATCCAATAACAAGTGAGTGAAACGCAGCATCACTAGTTTCTGGCAGACTAAGTCCCTGAGAAGTTCCTGCTGCACGGATGTGTGTAACTGAAGCTGTGTAGAGGGATCTTGTGATCTATACAGAAGTAGCAAGGGCAAGAGGAACAAGAGAGGTTCAAAGGCATCAAGTGCAGAGGCAGTGGGTGGGGAGACCCAGGCACGGAAACCTGTGTTTCTCTGTGAATACTTGGAAAGTCCCTGACTGGCTCCAAACAGTAGAATATGGCTGGATTCTAGAGTCTGTTGTCAGAATAATGAGAATTAATAAGGAAGCTCATTTTCAGACTTATCATTAGTTATGAGATGATGGAGGGTTAAGGAAGCCACAGTAAGAGGAAGAGATTCTAAGGCTAACTTCTTAGGACCCCACCCCATCCCTAAATTTTCAGGTGGGAGAGAGAGGAGTGTGATACATCTCTGTATCATTCTTTATTGGAGCGGGAAGAGAGAAAAAGGAGAGGGGAGGAGAGAGAAGGGGAGGGAGAGATGGAGAGGGAGAGAGGGGGAGAGAGAGAGGGGAGGAAGAGAGAGAAGAGAAAGGGAGAGAGAGTGAGGAGAGAGGGAGAATAAGTATAAATCATCAATTAATCTGTGGGTGTCTGATTGGCCACGTTCTGGATTATTTCAGACACTGAAATTTGTGAGTAATGATAAGCAGGGCCTGGACCAGGAGAGCACTTCAAAAGATAAGGACATGTACATAGGACTTTAAAGCCTGCTAAACAGCTCTTCACAGGCCCACATTTACTGCCTCCTCTTGGAATAAGCCTCTCCTGCCCTTCCCTCCCTGTCATTACCACTGTCCCCAATGCCACAAAGTGGAGGATTGTGGAAATCCCTTAAGAAAAGGAAAAGAAGCTCATTGTCTACATCAGAAATTCTCCGTAACTCCCATCCTCCCAATTCCTTATGCTGCCTGACTCCCTTCCTTATCACTCTACATCAGTTGGATTGTATCAACATTTGGCCATTCTTAAACCTCCAACTCTGGTGTCCGGAGGACAGATTTCTGTCCCAGAGCAGTTATAAATATTACGAGGGGAGTTTGATGGAGAAAGGACTTCATGTTACTTTTGCAGTTGAAACTAGCCTCTATATAAGGAATTAAAAGACTATGAGAAGAAAGTAATGATGGAGACATTATTCTCCCTATCGCCATGGATCAACGGCATCATTTGGGGATTATGCCAATGGCTGCTTTGAAGGAATATTTTATAAATTAGACATTATCAGTGATTAATTTGAGTGTGTGTGTGTGAGTTGAAATGGAAATATAGTAAAGTAGTCAGACTCCTTGATGAATCAATTTTTGGTATAAGGAAAGAGGAAGAGAGAGACAAGATAATATGAAAATCTGATGGCTGATAGAGATGGAGAGCCAACATCACAGCTCAGGGATGACTATGAGGTATTGCTGAATTCTGTTGGCCTGGTGACATCATTTTTGGTTAGAGAGACGAGAAGTGAAAGAAAAACCCACGCCTAGAGTCATCACATTTGTCAAAAATAATAAAAGAGAAAACCATGCCAAACAGTCTTAGAGAAGATAAAAAGTTATCACATGATTTCAGGGCATTGGGAAGTCCCTGCTTTTTCAGCCACTCACATCTTATAGTTGTGTCTTAAATTTATCCATTAGAAAGTCACTGCTTTGGGTGAGTGGAATTTGTTTATTATTATAACTTCTTAAAATACAATATTCCTTGTCTAGATTCAAGACATATATATCTGAGTCCCATGCAGATATGGGACACTATGGGTACAGTAAATGAACGACCATATGGAAGAGTTACAGGAGCTAAGATGAAACATGAATCATTAAAAACTGAGGATAATTGAAGGATGTAAGCCCTACAGCGGGGTCTTTACTCTAAATCCTGCCACTAAGTGCTCAATAAAATTGGGTTAAATAAGTGAGTAAATGAATGAATGACAAATGAATGAAAAAGTATGGATTTTGTTTTGAAAGATAGAAAGGATTCACAAAAGCAGAGATTATGGGTATGAGAAAGATTTTTTTCTAAGAAGAGACCCTCAAACACTCTTAGATTTTTGCTGTTTTCTGAGTACCCGATGTCAACTGCCTATTCCACTTATTATTAAATGAGTGTTAATTGATATATATTATGTTCTAGTCAGTCAAATAAGCAGCAGGTACATAGAACTGAAAGAAAAGCGGGATTTTGACAGTGTTTTCCCTTCTACGTAGTGCAATCTGTCTTATCTAGATATCTTTCACTTAAGTCTCTGTTGGATCGAGCTACACTTACAGTTTCTCCTTTTCTTTTTCTTATTTTTAAAGCAAACACATGATTTTTGTAAGACTTTTAAAGGCTTTATGCCTAATGACTTCAGGTAAAGAGAGGAAAATTATCAAAAGAAATTTACAAATTCTAGAAATAGAAAAGCCATCTTAAAAAGTTATATGAAATCCTTGAGATCTCAAAAAATCCTGAATAGCAAAAAAAAGTAAAACATGGACAAAGTTGAAGAACTCACACTTCCTCATTTCAAACATATTACAAAGCTACAGTAATCAAAACAATGTGATACTGGCATAAAAACATACCAATGGAACAGAAGAGAGAGCCCAGAAGTAAACCCTCAAGTATATGGTCAAATGATCTTCCATCAGGGTGCCAAGAGTATACAATGGGGAAAGGACAATCTCTTCAACAAATTGTGTTGGAAAAACTGGATATCCACAAGGAAAATAATGAAGTTGGATTCTTACCTCACACCATATGCAAATACAAAAATTAACTTGAAATGGATAAAAGACCTAAATGTAAGAGCTAAAAGTATCAAACTCCTAGAAGAAGTTTTATCAAACATAGAAGAAAACTTTATGACTTTAAATTTTGCAGTAATTTATTGGATATGACCAAAAACAGGCCACAAAAAATACACAAATCCAACTTCATCAAACTTAAACATTTCTGCACATCAATGAAAACAACAGAGTTAAAAACAATATGAAATAAAATATTTGCAAATTATCTTTCCAATAAGAGGTTAATATCCAGATTATATAAGGAGCTTCTACAATTCAACAGCAGCAACAATGACAAATAACCTATAAAAATCCTCAACAAAATATAGCAAACTGAATGCAACAGCACATTAAAAGGATCATTTATCATGATCATGTGGGTTTTATTCCAGGGATGCAAGATGTTTCAACATACTCAGATCTAAAAATGTGACATACCACATTAACAGAATGAAGAATACAAAACATATGACTATCTCAATAGATTCTGAAAAAACATTTGGCAAAAGTCAACGTCCTTTCATGATTGAAAAAAACTCTAAACAGATTAGGTACAGAAGGAATGCACCTCAACACAATGAAGGTCATATATGACAAACTCATAGCTAACATCATTCTCAATGGTGAAAAGTTGAAATTTTTTTCCTCTAAGACCAGGAACAAGACAAGGAGGTCCACTCTAAACACTTCGATTCAACGTAGTACTGAAGTTCTAGCCAGCAATTAGGCAAGAGTGAGAAATAAAAATCATCCAAATTGGAAAGGAAAAATATAAATTGTCACTGTTTGTAGATAACATGATTATATATATATATATACCATAATGACTCCATTTAAAAACTATGAACTAATAAAGGAATCTAGCTGCAACAGAATACAGATTGTACTGAAAAAAAAATAAAAGAATCTCATAAAGTTGCAGGATACAAAAATCAACATACAAAAATCAGTAGCATCACACTAACAATGAATTATCTGAAAATGAAACCAATAAAACAATCTCATTTACAATCGCTAAAAATAAGTAAATAAATAAAATAATACATTTAACAAAGGAGGTGAAAGACCTATCCACTTAAAATTATAAAACACCGATGAAGGAAATTGAAGAAGTCACAAATAAATGGAAAGATATCCTGTGTTTATATATTGTAAGAACCAATGTTGCTAAAATGTCTGTACTACCCAAAGTGATCTGCAGATTCAATGCAATCCCTATCAAAATTTCCTTGACATTTTTCACAGAAACAGAAAAAAATCCTAAAATTCATATGGAACCACAAAAGACCTTGAATAGCCAAAGCAATTGTGAGCAAAAAGAACAAAACTGGAGGCATCATACTACCTGATTTCAAAATATACTAATATACTACAAAGCCATAGTAATCAAAACAGCATGGTACTGACATAAAAACAGATATATTGACAGAATAGAGAGCCCAGAAACAAATCCACACATTTATGGTCAATTGATTTTCAACAAAGGTGCCAAGAACCAACAATGGGTAAAGCATAGTCTCTTCAATAAATGGTATTGGGACAACTGGATATCCACATGTAGAAGAATGAAACTAGACTCTCATCTCACACCATATACAAAAATCAACTCAGAATAAAGGCTTACACATAAGACCTGAAACTGTAAAACTACCAGAAGAAAACATAGAAGAAAAGCTCCATGACATTTGTTTGGGCAATAATTTTTTATATAATCCCAAAAGCACAGGCAACAAAAGCAAAAGTAGACAAATGGGATTACATCAAACTAAACTTTTTCTTACAGCCAAGGAAACAATCAATAGAATGAAGTGACAATCTATGGAATGGGACAAAATATTTGCAAACCATATGCTTGATAAGGGGTATAGGAATCCAAACAACTCAATAGCAAGAAAACAGCCTGATTTTAAAATGAGCAAAGGTTTTGAAAAGACATTTCTCAAAAGTTTACATACAAATGGCCAACAGGTATATGAAAAAAATGCTCAACATAGCTAATCGAGAAATGAAAATTAAAATCACAATGAGATATCATCTCACAACTGTTAGAATGACTATTATCAAAAGACAAGAGATAAGAAGTGTTGGCAAGGGTGTGGAGAAAATGGAACCCTTGTATGCTGTTTGTGAGAATGTAAATTATATAGTCATTATGGAAAATAGTATGGAGGCTGCTTAAAAAATTAAAAATAGAACTACCATATGATCCAGCAATCCCATTTCTGAGCATACACTCAAAGGAAATGAAATCAGCACTTCATTGAGATACTTACGCTCCCATTTTAATTGCAGCATTTTTCATAATAGCTAAGATAGGGAAACAACCTAAGTGTCTATCAACAGATACACGGATAATGAAAATGTGGTATATACACGCAACAGAGTACTATTGAGCCTTAAAAAAGAGGAAGATCTTGTAACTCACAACAAAATGGATGAACCTGAAGAACACTATGTTAAGTGAATATGCTACAGAAAGACAAATACCATATAATCACATTTATATGTGAATCCAAGAATGTTGAACTCATAAGAAGAGTGAATAGAATGGTGATTATTAGGAGCTGAAAGTGCTGCTGGTTGGAAAGATATTTGTCCCAGGATACAAAATTTCAGTCAAATAGGAGGAATACATTCAAGAGGCCTGGTGTACAACATGGTGACTATAATTAATAACAATGCATTGTATTCTTGCAAATTGCTGAGAGAGTAGGTTTTAAGTGTTCTCACCATTGAAGTATATAATGCATATATTAATTAGGACAATTTAGCCATTCCACAATGCGTACATATTTTAAACATCATGTTGTACGTGATAGGTATACATAATTTTTCTTTGTCAATTACGAAAAACAAATAACCTGGTTTAAAAATGGGCAAAGGACTTGAATAGATAATTCTGCAAATAATATATACAAATAGCCAACAAGTATATGAAAATATGCATAACACCACCAATTATTAGAAAAACATGAATCAAAACCACAATGAGAGAGATATTATCTTACAGCCATTAAGGTGGCCACTATAAAACCAAACAAAACAAAAAAAATAACAAGTGTTAGTGAGAATCTCAAGAACTGGAATCCTAGTGCACTGTTGGTAGGAATGTAAATGGTGCAACCACCATGGAAAACAGTATGAGATTTCCTAAAAAGTTAACAAATAAAATTATCACAGGATTCAGCAATTCCACTTCTAGATACATACCCAAAGGAAACAAAATCAGCATTTCATAGAGATATTTCTGCTCTCATGTAAATTGCAGCATTACTTACAATAGGCAACGGGTGTAAACAACCCAAAAGTTTACTGACAGATAAATGGATAAATGTAGGGACCATCCCTACAGGGTCTGTGGGTTTTTCTCCTCGTGTGCAGAGACAAGAGATCATAGAAATAAAGACACAAGACAAAGAGATAGAAAAAAAGACAGCTGGGCCCGGGGGACCACTACCACCAAGACATGGAGACCAGTAGTGGCCTCGAATGCCTGGCTGCGCTGTTATTTACTGGATACAAGGTAAAAGGGGCAGGGTAAGGAGTGTGAGCCATCTCCAATGATAGGTAAGGTCACGTGAGTGATGTGTCCACCGGACAGGGGGCCCTTCCCTGTTTGGCAGCTGAGGAGGAGAGAGAGAGAGAGGACAGCTTACACCATTATTTCTTGTATGTATTTCAAAGACTTTTAGTACTTTCACTAATTCTGCTACTGCTATGTAGAAGGCAGAGCCAGGTGTACAGGGTGTATGGGGTGGAACATGAAAGTGAAACAAGAGCGTGATCGCTGAAGCACAGCATCACAGGGAGACGGTTAGGCCTCTGGATGGCTGTGGGTGGATATCAGTCAGGCCTTCCATAAGAGGTGATGGAGCAGAGTCTTCTCTAACTCCCCAGGGAAAGGGAGACTCCCTTTCCCAGTCTGCTAAGTAATGGGTGCCTTCCCTAGGCACTGATGCTACTGCTAGACCAAGGTCAGCTAAGTAACGGTTGCCTTCCCAGGCACTGGCGTTACTGTGAGACCAAGGAGCCCTCTAGTGGCCCCGTCCGGGCATGACAGAGGGCTCACACTTGTCTTCTGGTCACTTGTCATTGTGCCCCTTCAGCTCCTATCTCTGTATGGTCTGGTTTTTCCTAGGTTATAATTGTAGAGCAAGGATTATTATAATATTGGAATAAAGAGTAAGTATACAAACTGATGATTAATAATATTCATATATCATCATATCTATAATCTATTTCTAGTATAACTATTCTTATTTTTATATATTTTCCTTATTATACTGGAAAAACTTGTGCCCTTGGTCTCTTGCCTTGGCACCTGGGTGGCTTGCTGCCCACAGATAAAGAAAATGTGGTTTACATCTATGCAGTGGAATATTATTCAGCCTTAAAAAAAGAAGAAATCCCGTTACATGGTACAACATGGATGAACATTATGGTAAGTGGAATAAGCCAGTCACAAAAAGATAAATACTGTATGATTACACTTATAAGAGATATCTAAAGTCAAAATAATAGAAACAGAAAATAGAGTGGGGGTTTCCAGGAGCTAGGAAGAGTGGGAAATAGGGAGTTGTTCCCTGAGTATAAAGTTTCATTTTGCATAGAAAAAGGTGCTAGAGTTGTCACACAACAATGTGAATATTATTTACCCAACTGAGCTATACACATAAAAGGGTTAAGAGGATAAATCAGATATGGATGAGACTCAAGGTGTGATTCATTGTGAGGCAAATTGCTCTCCAGCTGTGAAATCGAATATGCTATTTGCTTCCAAAATATAATGATGGGACAGGCATAGGATAGAAATTCTTATTCCAAAAGGAAGAAATGGGAGAGAAGAAAGGTGTACCAGGTCCTGAGCAAGTCAAGTTTCCAGAATAATCTTTTTGAATCAAGGTTCTGCCCTCCAGGCACACTGGGGAGGTGGCCTCTGCCTCATGGCTTTGTGCGGCCCTGCCCTCATAGTTGCTCCCTTTGGTGGCCCTACCTCTGAGGCAGCTGTGTGCCCGAGGCTCTCCCAGGCTGAAATTGTATACCAGTGGTTCAATTGGTCTAGGGCCTCAGGGGTGGCCTTACCCTACTGCTTCACTGGGCATTGCACAGTGCAACTCTCCATGGTGGCCCTGCACATGGTAGCTTTCTGCCTACCCTCTGTGGCTTTCCAGAGCATCCTTTGAAATCTAGGTGGAGGTTAACATGCCCCACAGCTTTTCAGAGCACAGCACACACTAAACCAGGATCTGTTGGAGCCACACCTGGGGTAGCCTAGGAGCCCTGTGATGGAGGGTGGAGAGCAGAGCCTCAAGGTGGCCCATGATAGTGAGTGCTGAAGCCCCACAAGTACATGCAGCCCCTCCTTTGAAATCATTCTGTCCCCCATGCCCTTGTATTCCGCACCTCGGATAGGAGTGGCAGCCCTGATCTGAAATGTCTTTGGGTCATTCTTTCATTGCTTTGATAAATAGCACCCAGATTCCACTGAGATGGTTGATGCATACTAATTTCCTCATCCGATGGTTACATAGACACACCACTGGTGTTCTCTCCTGAACATGCTTTCTTAGTTTTCACAATATGGATAGGCTGAGAAGTTTCTTAATCTTTAAGTTCTGCTTCCTTTTGAATTAAAATTCTATCTGGTGCCATCCCCTGATCTCAGCGGCAGTGGCTGACAAACTTGAATCCAGAGGGTGAACTAGAGGAGGTGGGGGGCATCTTCTCTCCTGCCCTGGTGAGGAGTTGCAGCAAGCTCCCCGCGCCTCTCCTCCCTGATCCACCGGCCACCACAGCCCATGTGATCCAGGGAAGTTGGGGTGCCCCCCTCACCCCGCACCTGGCTGGCCTGGACGTGGGGTCCCCTCAGCCCCTTGGGGTTCCAGCGCCACTTGTGTAGGTCCATCTGCAGTGGGCCGCGCGTGCGCATCGGGCAGGGGGACCACACCAGCATCTAGTTTTCAGTGGAAACTTATTGAGTAAGGAAGAGCTAAAGGTAAGTGAGAAAGGATGATTAGTTAACCAGGGCCACCATAACAAGATACCACAGGCTGGGTGGCTTAAATTTAAACTTATTTTCTCAGAGTCTGGAAGTCCCAGATCAAGTTGCCAGCAAGGTAGGTTCCATTCTGAGGCCTCTCTCGCTGGCCTGGAGATGACTGCCTTCTCACTGTGTCCTCACAGGGCCTCTGTGCATTTGCTCTCCTGGTGTCTCCTCCTCTTCTTACAAGGACACCAGTCTCATTGGCTTAGGGCCCCACCTGGATGACCTCGTTTCACCTTAATTACCTATTTAAAGGCCCTGTCTCCAAAGCAGTCACATTAGGTGTTAAGGTTTCAACATAGGAATTTCGAGTTGTGGGGAGGGATACAATTCAGTCCTTAACAGAGGTATAGCTTCTGGAATAATTAAACTTGCAAACAATAGCAACGGCACTTTAGGGCAGGAGCATGACCCTAAGCCAGGATTTCTCAACCTGGCACCATTGCCATTTTAGGCTGAATAATTCTTTGTGCTGGGGCCTGTCCTACACAGTGCAAGATGTTTAGCAACATCCCTAGGCTACACCCACCAGATATCAATAGTGCTCCCCTCTCCTAGTGTGAGAACAAAAATGTTTGCAGACATTGGCAAATATCCCCTGTGAGGCAAAATCACTCCTGGTGGATATTGCTGTAAGCACAGGGTTTCTCCCTTTCAGCAGGAACAAAGTGTAGAAGGACAGATTTCCTCCACAGAAGCTCCATAAGTTTAAATAGGCCATAAATATCCTTGAGCTCTCTTAACAGTCCTTCAAGTTTCTGTCATCCTTGTGTGTGTGTGAAGAGATTATATATATATATGTACATGTTTTGAGAATGTTTACACATTTCACTTTTGGGACTAACAGGTTCCCATAGGTTTATTAGCCTTGGTATGAGACAGTCTGCCTTTTTACTTATGTTAAACTTACCATCTTCAAAGTTTAAAAGACTCTCCCTGTTGTGTATTTCAGGATTTGGTGAACAAGATTAATGTAGTCTGACTTTTTCCAAGATTATAGACTTGCGCCATATATGCTGTCTACAGTGGACATCTTTTATTCCTCTCATAGTGACCACCCTATTCCCTAAATTGTTTCCATTGTTTCTAGAGCTTTGTCATCTCCCTATGTCTTCTCCGAAACTCAGGACCAGTGGTGGGAGGCACTGTAGGTGCAGTGGGCACACTCCCAGGGGCTGAGCCTGGATGGATAGGGTCAGGAGGAGGATGGACTTGGAAGGTCACACCAGAGGCACCAGATGATGTGATGGATGAAAAGGCACATTAAAAACTAATATGTACGTTACAAATGCAACTCCTTTTGTGATAATTACTGTATCAAATTGGGCATTTCTGAGCTTACCCTGTTGTTCTCCAAAGCA
The DNA here is from genome assembly GCF_028885625.2 of Pongo pygmaeus. Taxonomy (NCBI): domain Eukaryota; kingdom Metazoa; phylum Chordata; class Mammalia; order Primates; family Hominidae; genus Pongo; species Pongo pygmaeus. The sequence continues at coordinate 33,361,675 of NC_072378.2, read as the reverse complement.
GTTGGCTGAGGCTGTTCTTATTTTTTCTTTAACCTGCCTGCCACCCTCAGATCGAATTTATTTGCTACACTAGTGCCAGGTTAATAGTCCTAGAACACAACCATGATCATCTCACCTCCTCCTCAAAAACCATCGCTGTCTCTCCACTGCCTGCAAAGTCCCACATCCTGAGCCTGGCATTGCAGTTGTCCTCAGCCTTTCCTCAGCCTAACCTCCCTCTGTGTCCTTACAAACACGCTGTGCTCCAGACAAACTGGACTTTGACATGACATATAAAAAATGTTTTCATATTTCCCCCTTTACATCTTTCAAACCATTTACTGGGTGCTAGTATGATTCCCTCCTCAACCCCAGAGCTCTCTGTTTTGAGGCAGAAAACAAGAGGCCCAGAATCAATTAGCATCAGTTTCCTGCCTTCACTTTCCTATGGCACTAAGTCAAGTCAGATTGACAAAGCCTTTATAGCTGGTCCCAGCCTGACTCTCTGCCCAAACCTACTTACTAAATCCTCTGGAAATGAGGGCAGTCCCACTCCAGGTTTGCCTCATGAAGACATCTCAGTCCCATCAAACCTCCCCTTGGCTTTGAGGCTAATCCACACTGGCCATGTATACAGTTTTTCTCTAGAATCCGTGTGGGTTTATCCCCTGAAGTTCTACCGTGTCCTTGGATTATCACCACACCCTTGATGCTGCTTCTGTCTCAAAGGACCCTTTGGACTCTGCCTGTCCTTGCCATCGCTTGTCTAGGCAGTAGTCTGTTTAGTTCTAAGCCCCAAAGTCCTCCCTACCCTCCTGGACTAAGTTTCTCAGATTTGTTCAGTTTGGTGGCAACAATGCTTCCTACTCAGTTGCTAAGACAGGAGTGACTCTTTGGTGTGGTCTCTGAGATTCTCTAGGGACCTCACAGCCTGGATGGCCTCCTGGGAGCTTGCCTGGCTTTACATACACTGAGCTGCAAACCATGAGAGGAAAGCTATTCAGCCCCTCCAATTAAAGAGATTGCCTCTAAGTCCCCTATAGAGTTCCTCTTTCCTTGTGTCTGAGGGTCTCCTCTGGGTCACATGTCTTTTGCAGAAGACTAGCAGTGAATTGCCACGGGATTGATAACAGAGCCCCCTGGGCTCAGTGCCCAGCTCTGTCCTTTTCCCTGGTCTGTCTCTGATTATTTACAAACACATGACTTTCTAGCCCCGTCAGGGAGGTTGTCTTTTGGAATGAGAGCTATATAAACAAAAAAGGTTAAGAACTTAGTAATGGAGTTAATTTTCACCAAGAAAGGAGGCAATCCATTTCCTCACAAAACTTTCCAGAGAGCAGGAGCTGCAGCTCTCTGAGAAAGGAAGGAAACAGTTCTGGGGAGGGGCTGCTGTTTTCTGGGCCACTTTGCATGTGACAGGAAAGTGAACGCAGAACCGAAGCAACCTCATGGAAGGCTATTTCTGTGGTAAGCACCTACTTCTCCAAAGAGAACGTTCTCCATTCCCTCGTGGGCCAATGGGCAGTGTGAACTGAGAGTGTCATTTGTGTCTGGCAGAATATTTCCCAAGAAGGGCCTGGTAGCCAGGCAAGCCACAGAGTTGGAGATGCTGTTGGAGTGGAAGTAGACTGGTTTTTTCCTAGTTGCTTGTTTTCATCAAGCAAGCATCACATACAAGTAAAAAGCAATTTTAAAAACTGATTTTTGGTTTTGAGAAAAGTCAAATGGGTAAAACCATTTGTGATTGCATAATAAAACTGCACATCTAAGAATATAAATATTTTGTAATAGATTAGCTATTACATAAAAACATTCAAATATGTTTTAATTTTTCATTTTGATCAGATGAAGAGAGCCAAAGCAGGAAAGTGAGTGTATGGAAATGGAAAAAGAAGTGGATTAATGTTAGAGAAAGAAGAGATACCTAGAAGAATAAAATTGTGGCCCTAAGGAGAGAGGAGGTGGAATGGTTAGATTTTGCTCTCCATTAATAGAAGACCAGGTTGCTGTATTCAAAAGGTCTGGGGAGAAGAAAGGATGTAACAGCTACTAAGCACCTAGTATACGCCAAGTATTGTTCTTTACTATGTTAGACATAATTACATGACTAAGAATTGAAGCTATACAGGCCAGGTGCGGTGGCTCACGCCTGTAATCCCAGCATTTTGGGAGGCCGAGGTGGGCGGATCATGAGGTCAGGAGATCGAGACCATCCTGGCCAACATGGTGAAACCCCATCTCTACTAAAAATACAAAAATTAGCTGGGTGTGTGGTGGCGTGCAGCTGTAATCCCAGCTACTCAGGAGGCTGAGGCAGGAGAATCACTTGAACCTGGGAGTTGGAGGTTGCAGTGAGCCGAGATCACGCCACTGCACTCCAGCCTGGTGACAGAGCAAGACTCCGTCTCAAAACAAAACAAAACAACAACAACAAAGAATTGAAGCTATACAAATGAATGTTTGATCGAGGAGACATTGTCAGCTGGGGACAGATCCCTAGAGAGACCCTGCATTTATAGATTTCCAGAAGAGCAGAAGCCCCAGAATGAATGATCTGAATGGTGTCAGGAAAACCAGAGGAGTGTGAGGTCTTGAAATCTGAATAAGGAGAGATTTCAAGAAAGTGGAATGATCCACTGTGATGAAAGCGGCAGAGAAATCCACCAAGACAAAGATTTGATGACCTTAGCAATCAATTTCTGTCCCATTGAGGTCATGGACAAGGAAGTCAGACTGTGATGGGGCTGAGAATGCCTGGGAGGGGAGAAAGGAAACACAGAAGTGTAGCATTTTCTTTAAGAAGCCTGGGAGGAGTAAAGAAGAGAGATAGGGCGGAAGCTAGGGAGATGAGAAGAGCGTTGAGGACAAGGAAGATTTGAGCCTAAATTCTGAACTGAGGAGAAGGATCTCGCAGCAAGAGACTGAAACAGAGTTAACAGAGAGATAGAAGGGAGGATGGCTGAGACAAGCTCCCAGTGGAGGCAGGAGTGAAGGTTTTGAGGGCATAGGTGGAGGTCAGGGTTAGCCTGGAGCAGGAAGAGGCCCAGCCTCTGAGACTTGAGGAAGAAGAAGAAAGAGAAGCCCGGGTCTCGGAACGGTCAGAATGTCGCTGATGAAGGGTGTCCCTGACCAATTTTCTTGATGAAGTAAGAGCCAAGGAATTCCTGCTGCTATGTAGAACTGAATGCGACAGGAGAGTGATAAGGTTTGGAACCTTCACAAGGAGGCCGACATAATTAATTAATTGATCAATCAATCAATTAAATGGTTTGCTGCCTCTTTTCTCTTTCTATCAATTCAAGTCAATCCTGCTTTCACCTGGCTCCAAAACAAAAACTGTGCCTGCTTGCCATTAATCATAGATAAGGCACAACCCATTACATTAGCAGGACATCTGCGGCTTTCACAATTTGACATCTGCCTGTTTTCTAAGCCTCGTCTCCTCCGGCTCCTCATTTACTTGGCCATGCAGCAGTCCCCTGCCTGCTATATGCTTTGAGGCCTCTGTGCCTTTGCCCAGGCCATCTTCTCTCCTTGCAAGGCTGTCATGCTCTTCTCCGCATCAGTAAACTCGTATTTATCCTCCAAGGCACAGTTCAAATGTCATCTTCTCTCTAGCGTCTCCTACCTAGGGCAGAATTAAGAGTTCCCTTTTGTATATTACACAACAATTTATTTATTCTTCTTATAGCAAACATGGGAAATTGCTATTTCAAATACATGGTGTCAGAAGCTGCTTTCATATTCTGGAGATGTAATTAATGTGAAGGAGGAAATTGACCTTTGATTTAGAAAAACACGTTAATGTGCCATTTCATTATAAATGAAATACCCAAAGCTCATATAGACAGAAGTTACACGTTTCTGTGAAGCATATGGGGATATATGTTACTATAAAAACATTAATTTACTAGAGGTCTTAATGTTTTCCTTTTGCACTTCTTTAGATGTGACCTTATGCCTATTCACCCAGGGGAAAGTTTGGATTTTTATCACAGAAGACCAAAAGCAAACAATATTCCAAAACATAATATTGACAGCTATATCAAAGTCGTAGTCTTAAAAATTAGACATTGGTAAGAGAAAAGCGAGTTTCTAAATTTACAAAAGTCTAGGTCCTTAGAGCTCTCTTCTGAGGATTCATTCTAGACTGAGATCACCTCTTTTGGGAGGTGGGCATGCACTGGCCACTTCTGTGTTCCCGAGATCTTAGAAACACCAGAACCCTCTCCTCTCAACCCTCTGCTACCCCACATGGCACTAGAGCCCACAGGATCTACCTTGAATCTACAGCTTGGATATACCCACACACATTCTAGAGTCTCGCGGGATCTTCCAGGGATATCCCTGGTCTGATAAAGAGACACTGTCTGTGGATATTTTCCTTTGCTATCCCAATTGCACTCTCTGTTTTTGTGAGGACACTTGGGAAGATGAAAAACACTCTGTCACCATTATCATCTTCTCCCTGTATCACCAACATCTGACAAGTCGAACATTACTTATAAGCTACTATGAAAACAAAAGGAAAGGCAAATTAACCAAACATTTTCAGAAGTCTTCAAAAGCTGTAAAAACCATTCAATTTAATATAAAAAGACAAAAACTTTAAAGTCAAGTTTTTGGCAAATTGATAAAATTGGAGAATTGATGATTTGATGTATTAATTTCTGATTCGTTGATGGGTTGATTTTAGTGAGTTGACGTGCAGTAAATTGGTGTTCAGGATGGTCATGGAGAGGCTAGAACTGGCCTGGAGCCAGGGGCCACAGCCCAGACCACACGGGCCCAGGATCAGGCTGCAGCCTCACCAAACTGGAAGGATGTGAGTAGGAGCAGAGCCACGCTGGGGCCACCAGCAGGCAAGGTGGCTGAGCCCCATTGCCTCCGTCAGGGATAATCGATCGCAGATTAGACCAGCCACGGAAATGTTGGCAATCGATGGGGACAGGCTAAGGAACTGGGGGCAGAGAACCATCAGAAAAGAGAAAAAATGCCACCCAGACTCAGCTTCCCACAGCCAGCATACTCTGTACCTTCATCCTCTGCCCCAGGATGTCATGCCCAAAAGGGGGAGGAAGAGGGGGAGAAGAAACCATGAGAGATTCCACCTTTCCCAAAAGAGATTTGAAGTTTTTCAAAAATACCTCTTTTAAACAGGAAGGGCTGTATCTATGCCTTTCGATGGCCAATTTTGGGGTTTTCCTACCATCATTTGGAATTGTTGCTCCAGAGTGTAATGAGACCAGTTATATATTTTTAAAGTTACTTTTCTTTCCACAAATAAGTTTTAATGTATAAATTTCCAACTATCTGCAGATACAAAGGAAGAGTGATTTTAGCTTAGAATTTTCCAGGAGATAGAGGTTGGAACTCTGGCATTTAGAGAAATCAGGAGACGGGAGGAGAAAGTTCTAAGGGAACTGAGCAGTTCCCAGCCAAAGGGCAGAAGTCCAGAGTTTGAAAAGTGATGACCAGCAAGAAATCGGCTGTGCTAGGGAGCTGCCCCCAAATGACCACAACAGTCTGCCCAGGACAGGAGGCTGGTGCAGGAGATGCCATCAACTCCATATGTAAGCACACATTTGCATCACTTCTCTGTCCAGGAATTATCAGACATTCTGGTGACAGCACTGAGCCACTTGAATTCCTGCAGTTAGACAGGCACTTGAAACTACTTAATTACTAGGGAAAGGATTGCCCCAGAAAGTTGCAGACCACATGAACATTTATATTGCACATTAATGTAATGGACTTTCTCGTTTTTCCACCATATATTTAGTTCTGTGTACAGACTTCCAAGACAGCCATTCTTGATGGCAGGAACCATAATTGTGGTTCCAAAGCCTAGCACGGTGCTTAAAACAAAATAAATTAAAAACAGAGCGATGCAGGCCGGGCGCAGTGGCTCAGGCCTGTAATCCCAGCACTTTGGGAGGCCGAGGCGGGCGGATCACTAGGTCAGGAGATCGAGACCATCCTGGCGAACATGGTGAAACCCCGTCTGTACTAAAAATACAAAAAAAATTAGCCGGGCGCCGTGGCGGGAGCCTGTAGTCCCAGCTACTCGGGAGGCTGAGGCAGGAGAATGGCGTGAACCCGGGAGGCGGAGCTTGCAGTAAACCGAGATCTCGCCACTGCACTCCTGCCTGGGCGACAGAGTGAGACTCCGCCTCAAAAAAAACAAAAAACAAAAAACAAACAACAACAACAACAACAAACAGAGCGATGCACCAACAAAAACAGTCAGATCTAAGGTCCAGAATGGAAAAATGAAATGGTAAGGTCGCCCTCTGGTGGAATATCTAGGTAGTAACAGGAAAGGACTTGACCCGGGCAAGCAGGCTGCTTAAATGGAAAAATCTCAGAAAAGGAGCCAGTGGCCAACTGGTAGCCAACCAAGAGCAACCAGAGGAGCGCTGTCCAGTAGAAATAAAATGGGAGCCTCTTAATTCAATTTCAAATTTTCTAGTAGCTACATTTAAAAAGCAATAAGAAACAGGTGAGATTAATGTAATATATATTTTAAACCACAAATATACAAAAAATTGTCAGTTGAACATTAATATAAAAATTACTGAGATTATGTATATACATTTAATCAAGTCTTCAAATTCCAGGGCATTTTATACTTAGAGTATGTTTTTTGCTTAATAGCTACAGGTGGCTGGCAGCTACCGCACAGGACAGCACAGTCCTCGAGGAAGGGGATCATGTCCTGTGTCATATTCTTCATTAAATACATGAACATTAAAAGTGCACTTTAAAAGTGAGAAGCTACTATAATATGAAACAATAGAGAATATAGGGAAAACACCTAGAAGTTCTAGTTGTAAAAAATATATATAATAGTCAAAGTAGAAGCCACATTAATGGGATAAATAGTGGGAGAGATGCAAATGAAAAACAAAACAGAAAGTTGGAGGACTACACTGAGGAGCTAGTTCAGAACAAAAGAGGGAAGAATTGAGAAGTCATCAATAGAAAAGTCAAGGGAAAAGGAGGAGAGAATTATCCAAATATAGATTATATGAGTTTCACAAAGACAAAAAAAATAGAGAGAGGAGAAAAATAGTTAAAGAAATAAAAAAAGATGAATTCCCGGAAGTAAAAGATAGAGAAGATCTATAATGTCTTACAGAGAAAAGGAAAAACCCACTCTAGACACACTAGCAAACTTTAAAAATATCAAAGACAATGAGAAAATTCTAAAAGATTCCAGCATGAAAGACTGACATGGGATTTTCTAACTGTGACACTGGATGGAAAAAAAAAAAAATGGGAATGATGTTATTTAGAATATTAAAGGGAAAAAAACTTCAAATAGGATGTAATACACAGCTAAACTTTATTCAAAAGTGCTGGTATAATTTTAAGAAATTATCAAGCATACAAGTCTTTAGAAGTTTTGCTATGCAAATTCCCACATTTGAAATGTTTTGGAAGAAGAATTCTAATCAGAGAAAGCGTTCTAGAAGGTGCCAAAAGATATGAGAAGTAATGTTGACCAAATACTTTGGTGAAGGAGAAAATATGTGAATAAATTTGAAAGCATGCTAAAGTTCTTATCCAGTCAGAGGGAAGACGGGGAAGGTATCAGTAACACTTAAAAAAAAAAAAGGCAATGAAGATTAAAAAAGAAAACTTGGCCGGGTGTGGTTGCTCACGCCTGTAATCCTAGCACTTTGTGAGGCTGAGGCGGGCAGATTGCCTGAGCTCAGGAGGGGCAACACGGTGAAACCCCATCTCTACTAAAATACAAAAAAAAAAAAAAAAAAAGCCGGGCATGGCGGCATGCACCTGTAGTCCCAGCTACGCGGGAGGCTGAGGCAGGAGAATCGCTTGAACCCGGGAGGCAGAGGTTGCAGTGAGCCAGCCCAGATCATGCCACTACACTCCAGCCTGGCAACAGAGCGCGACTCCATCTCAAAAACAAACAAACAAAAAACTTTAAAAAATAGAAATATTGAAATAAATAAGGTATTACAAACAAGCCCAAGTGCATCAATATTCACAATAAACACAATCAGAATTCGGCAAAGACAGTGCCATGTGCTCACCAAACCATTATATCTTCCTGCACACATAGCTAAAGTACATTTTTACATCCCCATGCGCCTATGTGGGGTCATTGTTTACCTCTTGCCAATGGAATGTGAGCAGAGATGGCAAATAGTTTCTGGTCCAAAACCATGGAAAGAATGTGCCTTTCCCAGGTTCTCTCTCCTACCTGCAAAGGTGGAAGTTCATGAAGTGCTTTTCAATAATGGAGATGCAAAGTGGAGCTTAGCCACCTTGAGGCACGTTTTGGAAAAGAGCTACAGAGTGCCCAACCTGCCTTGAACTATACATGGCTAAAAAATAAACCTGTGTTTTGTTAAACCACTGAGGCTTCGGTGTATGTCTCTTACAGAAACAAGTTTGCTCACTTTGACTACCATATGAATTGAAGACAGGTTAGAAGACAGAGATCGTCAGATTGAAGCAGAAGCAAAAATGTATATTTATGACATTCCAAGGGCTACATCTAAAGCATAAGTACACAGGAGGAATAAAAACAAAAGAGTAGAAAAAGACACAGTCAACAAATACCCAAAGACAGCTGTGGAACTTATTACTATCAGACAAGACAGAGTAGGACAGAAAGATTGTCAGGACAAATTGGGAAAAGGCTCAGTTCACCAAGACTATAATAATTTCCAAGAGTAAACATCTTAATAACCTAAATGCATAGAGGGCAAAAGTTGATTTAAAAATTAGAAACAAGTTGAAAAACCTACAGTCACAGTTAGAGATTTAAATATACCATTCATAGGCCAGGAATGGTGGTGCATGCCTATAGTCCCAGCTACTCTGGGAGGCTGAGGCAGGAGGATTGCTTAAGCCCAGGTGTTTGAGGCTGCAGTGAGCCATGATTACTCCATGGCCCTCCAGCCTGAGCAACAGAGCAAGGCCCTGTCTCTAAAAAATAAATAAATAAATGCACCCCTCTTAGTTATGTATAGGTCAGTCCAAAGACAAAGAAAGCCATAATAAATTAGAATGACACAGTCCACATGCTTGATCCAATAAACATGTACATGTATAAAATTCTGCATCAAATTTATTAGAGCCCATGTGAAATATTTACAGAAGTTCACCACACTCCAAGCCATAAGGGATTATCACGTAATTAAATTATAAGTTAATCACAAAAAACATACTTTAAAAAATCTATGTATGTTTTGAAATAAAAAAAACCCCATACTCGATCATTATTAACCAAAGAAGCAACATTCTTTATCACGAGTTTTTCATGACTTCCCCATCTTTCGTCTCATGGCTCCAGCTCCCACCTCACTTGGGGAGAGATGAAGGTGGTGAGGGTCCTAACCAGGGCAGGACCAAAGCAGTGAAGACACTGTTCATTCATGCGCAGATAGCTCCTAGGCACCTATTATGTGCTAGGCATTACGCTAGACACTGGACTAGAAACAAAAAAACTAAGATTAGGGCTCCCCATAAACTGGGCCATGCAAATCAATTACTAGCTGTCATTTGATTAATTTGAAGTCAGGAGCCGTGTCTGTCCCACTTAAAATAGGCATCCCTTATTCATTGAGGAAAGAGCATTGGAGCAGGTTTTACCAGTCCACAGCCTACCCGAGAACCACCTGGGGAGCATGCTGAAAACACAGGTTCCCTGGCCCTGCCTTGGAAAGGCTAATCTAACCCATTAGGTCAAGAGGAAATTCAGGAACGCGTATTATAACGAACCCCCCAGGTGATTCTCATTTGGAACCAGAGACCCAGATGATTTCCTAGCTCCTTCCAAGTTGAAAATCATCAATCTCTTGGTCTTTGACACATGGCCTAATTTGATTAGATTTCTCTTTACTCAGACGTTAGCTTTACGTTGTTGTTGTTGTTGTTTTGTTTTGTTTTTTTAATATATATACTGGACTAAATTCTCCCAGTGCCTCTTATTAGCCGAGCCCAACCAGAAGCCAAAGGCAAGGGTGATGCCGTCCAGCCTGTGGCAGCCTGGAGGAGGTGCCCGGGTCCTGGAGGGACCAACAGAGAGGACCAGCACCTCTGCCCTCCTCGGGGAGTCCACGGAAGCTCCTTACACTTTGCTTTAGATCAAACAACTCCAACAATTACACATTTTTTCTTACACAATGAAATTAAATAATAATAAAAGAAAAATAAAATAACATTTTTGAAAGTGATTTAAAGTTTTAAGAGGTTTTTATTCCATTGTGTATCCAATGTTTTCCTTTTAAAGATTATCGGTAAAGTTTATTTTACTTTCTAACTCAAAATTTGTCCACGGAAACTTCTTGGGAAAGTAGGATTCCCTGCATCGCAGATCGACATAGAGAGAGGATTTGATGGAGCTCAGCTGCGCGGTGCTCCCTTCAGGGGGTCCCTTCTTGGAGGACGTGGTAACAGTTGGTCCCAGCCCCTCCCGTCCTCCGAAACTTCCTTTGGCCTCTCCTGGGGGCCCAGTGAATCCTTCCACCTTCTCACCCCGGCTCTCCCTCTTTACCCAGCAACAGATACATTCACTCAGAGAATTTCTGTGATTGGCTGAAGACAGCAGGGGTCGCCCCCATCCTCGAATCTGTTTTCTTCTTCTTTACCTCCTCCTCGTTCCTGTCCTCACCACACGGACTGAGACTGATTTGATTAAAGCACCAGAGTGTAATGGCCCTCAGAGCAGTGCTGGTCCTGGGGTTCCACACCCTGATGACCCTCCTGAGCCCGCAGGAGGCAGGGGCCACCAAGGGTGAGTGCGAGGGCGAGGCGGGTGCGGCGGGGAGCAGAGATTTACGGAATTGGGTTACATGAGGAGGTGGCATGGAGGATGCTTGTTCCTCTCGCTCTCTGGTTTATGGGCAACTTCCTTCACCAAGAGACACCCAATCCCCCTCACCTCTGTCACATCCACTCTGGACCTAAATGAAGATGCAGCTCCGTCAGCTGCGCAGGTGTCCCAGTCAGCCTTTGCTGACGTTCAGATTTCTCCTCATTCCTTCCTTCTTCCTGAGACACAAACATCCACCCAACAGATGCCAGCAAGCACCCTGATTTCTCTACCACCCCTGGCCTGGAATGTGCCCCATCAAGTCCAGTTCTGTTGTAGTATTTATGCCCATGCCGGTAGTTAACTATTTACCTGTCTTTGTTCTTCGGGAGACATAAGGTGGTGTGCGGGTCTACAGATGGTTTATCTTTTTTTCTTTTATTTCCCTGGCCCGCCATTGTGCTGGGTGCATGCTAGTTCCTCAATAACTGTTGCTCAAACAACTTCATAGAGTTCTACAAGAATTAAAACTTAATCTCTAACGTCCAGAAAACTAGACAACAGTTAATGGAAGAGACACACTCAGTCGTGATGCTCTGAGATGGAGGAGTTGGGACATGAACCTTGACTTCTGACTCCTCGTCCAGTGCTCTTTGCAATGCCTTGAGTTGCCTCTTCCTATCCCCTTGGTCTCTGGGTCACTAACCTTAATTCTTACCCCTGCCAGCCGTGGCCTGTTTCCCCTCACACCCACCTGCACTGCATCTCTGTGCAAAGCTCCACTACTCTCCTTAATCATTCCTCCTCATCCCACCCCCAATAGACCCACCAGCTCACAACACAGGGCCTGACAACACAGCCAGGGCAGATGACCACGGCCAAGATTTAAATGTCTGGAACCCCAAGCATGATTTTAGGCAGCCTCTCCTCTTCCCATCCTGATATGCCAGACTGCAATGTCTCTGTGCCGACTGCAGTGTGCTGGGATGAGCCTCTTTCTTCCTGTTCTCTCCCTTTCCCTCTCCCAGGGCCAGCCCAGTGTCAGAACAGGACTCTGTCCCCACACAGAACCCAGGACGGGGCCCAGGCTCAGGGACTCAACAATCACATATTGTGGATGAGACAGACACGTTTTCTTCTCTCTCCTTGACTCTGAACTCACCAAACACAGCTGACCACGTGGGCTCCTACGGACCCGCCTTCTACCAGTCTTACGGCGCCTCGGGCCAGTTCACCCATGAATTTGATGGGGAACAGCTGTTCTCTGTGGACCTGAAGAAAAGCGAGGCCGTGTGGCGTCTGCCTGAGTTTGGCGACTTTGCCCGCTTTGACCCGCAGGGTGGGCTGGCCGGCATCGCCGCAATCAAAGCCCATCTGGACATCCTGGTGGAGCGCTCCAACCGCAGCAGAGCCATCAACGGTACCGGCCCTCCCTCTGCCAACCCAGTCAGGCGGGAAGGTCCAGAGAAGCTTCCTCCCAGTTCCTAGGCTCCCATCACTCTGGGGCACGCTCTCAGCGCCCGCGCCTGTCATGCCCTGTCCCTTTCTTTCCCAGGAGGCTCCAGGTCTTCCTAGACCCCTTTGGCACCCCTCTCCTTGAGGAATGACACCTCTCACCCGGACTCCCGCCCAGGGACCAGTCAAATATAGGAGCTCCTGGCGTCCCCACTCCCTCCCCAATCTCCTCTCCCTCTGTTTCCCTCCTCTCCTGCCCCAGTGGATACCCCAGAGCATCCCCTGCCCACAGATGGCTACAAAGGGGCAATGTCCCTTAATCCCAGTCCTAGTAAGGCCCTGGGGTGAGGGATGAGCCTGTGGACTCAGGCCCCATTCCTCTTAGTGTCTCCACGGGTGACCGTGCTCCCCAAGTCTCGGGTGGAGCTGGGCCAGCCCAACATCCTCATCTGCATTGTGGACAACATCTTCCCCCCTGTGATCAATATCACCTGGCTGCGCAACGGCCAAACTGTCACTGAGGGAGTGGCCCAGACCAGCTTCTATTCCCAGCCTGACCATTTGTTCCGCAAGTTCCACTACCTGCCCTTCGTGCCCTCAGTCGAGGACGTCTATGACTGCCAGGTGGAGCACTGGGGCCTGGATGCGCCACTCCTCAGGCATTGGGGTACGGAGCCCGCTCCCCATGCACCCTCCTAGCCAGCCCCAGGTTTCCTTTACTCTAGAATCCTTTCGTATACCACTGACTCCTTCCTTTCTCTCCTAGAGCTCCAGGTGCCTATTCCACCACCAGATGCCATGGAGACCCTGGTCTGTGCCCTGGGCCTGGCCATCTGCCTGGTGGGCTTCCTCGTGGGCACCGTCCTCATCATCATGGGCACATATGTGTCCAGTGCCCGCAGGTGCAGAGGCCCTGGGAGTCTGGGGGGTGGGGGAGGAAAGTGGATGACTCTGAACAGGACATGGGTGGAGAATCAGAGATTCTGTTGTGGGGAAATAAGTCAGGAAAGAAATGGGCAGGGAGGAAAGAAGCAGAGGTGGGGTGAGAGAGTAAGGTTTTGGGGGAGGTGGGCCCTCAGAGATAGGATCCCAGCATATTGAAATTGAGCAACCTCGATCATATGTTTTCTGCTATTTTAGGTAATGATCCTTCTGAGAGAAATGACTTGTGGGAGACACCCTGCAGATTCTCGTGGGTTTGTGACAGCCCCTGCATGCTCAGTGCCCTTTAAGTGCATCCCACTGTGCTGACTTTGAGTGGGATCAACATCTGTCCTACAGGTCCCCTCTTTTTTGGCCCCAGTACTCATGGCAGGGTTTGTGGGACACCTACTAGTTTCCCTTCCCTTTCAACACACACACACATTCTTGCTCTACCCAAAGCTCTGGCTGGCAGCACTAAATGCTTTGGTGGTGTTTTCACTGTGTCCTTTTTAGGCCTTGGCCAGTTCTTCCAGGGGTGAGGCATGTGGTGCTGGGGATTGGCAGCCGTCCTGGGGCCCACACAAGTGTGTCTTGCTCCATTTGGCCCATTGTGTGTTACTTTGTGAATGAGCCATTTCACGTGGACTTCATGAAATTTGCCTCCTGAGTTCAGGTTTACCCTGAAAGGGATGCAGATTATCCTGTTCCTCATGACCCCCTCAGCTAACAACAGTTCTGAAGGGTGCTGGGACAGGACAGGCTCATGGGGACTCCACTTCTGCCTGGGTTTACTCTGTATGAAGAGGCCATTGGTATCCTGCCATGATGTTATCTCCTTTTTCTACATTCCCTAGAGTCCCATGCAGATAAAGAGAGGCCCAAGGCTTGGATAAGGTGTCCACTTCCCTCAATGGGGTCAATCATGTTAGATAGGAGGTGGTAGAGTGGGTCAGCAAGGTATCTGGTAAGAGGGGAGGTCCACCTAGACACACTCTAAATATGTGGCCTAGAAGATTTTGGTCTACTTTTCTGTGAACAAAATTTAAAACATACAAAGAGATAAATCACCATACCACATAGTTTATGTCAAGACCAAAATGAGCAATACAGATTACGGTTTTCAAACCAGAATGCGCGTAAGAACTGCTTGGGATCCTTTTAAGAGTACAGGCATTGGCCTGGTGCAGTGGCTGATTCCTGTAATCCCAGCACTCTGGGAGGCCAAGGGGACAGGACCACTTGAGGCCAGGAGTTGGAAACCATCTTGGGCTACATAGAGAGACCCCATCTCTAAAAAGAAAGATTTAAAAATTAACCAGGCATGGTGGTTCGCACCTGTATTCCCAGCCACTCAGGAGGCTGAGGCTGGAGGAGTGCTAGAGCCCAGGAGTTCCAGGCTGCAGTGAGCCAAGATTGCGCCACTGCACTCCAGCCTAGGTGACAGAGTGAGACCCTGTCTCTAAATAAATAAATAAATAAATAAATAAATAAAATATAAAAATAACAGGCATCACCCAGACCTACAGAATTAGAATCTTGGGGGTGCAAGGGGCAGCAACAGGGAGGCTGTCTTTTTTGAGATGGGGTCTCGCTCTGTCACCAGGCTGGAGGGCCGTGGCATGATCTCAGCTCACTGCAACCTCCGCCTCCTGAGTTCAAGCGATTCTCCTGCCTCAGCTTCCTGAGTAGCTGGGACTACAGGTGCACGCAATTACACCCAGCTAATTTTTGTATTTTAAGTAGAGACAGGGTTTCACCATGTTGGCCAGGATGGCCTCCATCTCTTGACCTCATGATCCACCCGCCTTCGCCTCCCAAAGTACTGGAATTACAGGCATGGGCCACTGTGCCCAGCCGAGGCTGTCATTTTTAACCGGCTCTGGATGACTCTGATGCAGCCATTCTGGAACTTGGCTGTGGTCTGGTAACTGGAACCCAGTAACGTAATCAGGTGCCATTGGGGGTCCTGGGAAAGGGGGATCCCTAAGGTCTGAGGTGGACTAGGAAGGCTTTCTGAAGAACCTGGGTCTGTTAGGGCATCAGCCAATCAAGGTACAAGTAAATAGAGGCAAAATGAGGGTTTGAACTGTGAGCAGTTGGTCCTGGAAAAGAAAGAAACTAAGAGATTATGGGGACTCAATGGGCTTCTTAAGAGAGAATAAGTTGAAATCAATGACCAGAAGACCTTGATGGAAGTGGAGGAGAATCATCTCAGGCAAACTTTTTGTGTGCCAGTAACAGAAACCCTCTTTGTGTGATCACATGCAAAGTATAGGATATTTGCAATATAGCCATGGGGAGGAGCGCAGGGCCCAAGGGTAGATTTTAGCCGGGCCTCCCAGGAACAGAACTCGGATCCGAAAAGCCCAGAGAAGCTAGAGCTGCCCCTCCAGCACTCTTGAATCCACATGGTCTGTGTTCTCTAGACCCCCCTGCATGTTAGTGGTGTTCTCCCTCCGTGTACTGACTGTCCTTCTCAGTGAACATGCCAACCCGACAGCTCCTGAGTTTATATCATCTCAAGCCTCACAACCCGCAGAGGCTGTGTCTCCTAGTCACAGCTTTAAATTACTGGAAAAATAAATGACTGGCCAAACCTGGAGCAGGTGTCCATCCCAGCCCTGTGTAGTTAGAGCAGGAGACAAGATCTCAACACAAATGTAGCTGCCAATCATCCAGCCCCGGGGCGAGGGGTCAAGTTCTTCTCAGAGAAAGAGGAATAAGTTGGTTCTCAGAAGACATCACAAGATACGTGTGTACCCAACAATCTCCGATCTCTGCTGATCTTTTGCTTAGAAATTAACTTGATACATCATTGGAAAGGTGTTTCTCTCATCTCTGTCCTAAGGCTTAATAAAGTCATTAAAATTGTGTTCTTTTGACCAAAGAAATGTGCTTTTTTTTTTTTTCACTGTTGCATATACTACCCTGAAGTCACTGGAACTTCTAGGAGTAATTCCAGAGCTTTTAGATTTATGCATCTGTGTGTATACTCACATTTGTTTCTAGTCTCAAGGTACATAGTCTTTTATTTTAAAAAACAAATTGTCCTCCTACATTCTTGATCTTTCAATCTCTTTTAGAACAGACATCCAGTAGTCTCCTGTCCTTTGTATCCAAACTCTCCCTTTTTGCAGGGTCACCCTACAAATCATAAGCACGTCATCTCTCCTATATAACGAGAACATCAAATCCTCTGTCTGTCCTTGACCCAGTCTCACTTCCACCCAAGCTCCTCCCAGTCACACCCTCTGAGAGTGTCTGCGTGGACTGCCTCCAGATCCCCTCTTCCCATCCACTCTCGGTTTTAATTTTTAACCAAATTATGTTATATGCATAGTTTAAAGAGTCAAATATTTCTATAATATTTGCTACAGAAATACCAGTTTCCAGCCCCCTCTCCCACCATATCCTCACCCTTACAGAAAATAACTTTCAATTGTTCTAATGTGTTCTGTTGGTATTAACCTCCCATCTCTAAATAACATGTTTGTGTTGCTACATCTAGATTTTTCAGCTTTAGGCTTTATCTCTTTACCTCCTGCTGTGGAAGAGGGGGATTTAGATTTTTTCATCCTCAAAGAACATCATGCCCCCTTTCCCATGCCCTTTCTTTTAATGTGACTATATTGTAATTTTTACAATATAGTAAAAGTTACTGTGTTTACTATGTTTATATCAGTATGACCATGTAATGGCAAACCATAGAGCAAACCATGCTCGCTCTTCCTTTTCTAGATGACTTCGTTTTCTCTGGAGTGTGTAGTTGTCCTGTTTTTGTGTGTGTGTGTGTGTGGCTGTATTTGTACTTATTATTAATGTATCACAAAATTCCTCACAGTACAATCAAACACATCAGGTATTCTGTCAATTTTATCATCAGATATAACTCTCCCAGAACCTTCTGTCTGCTCCATTCTTAACTTTTTGCCCTTGATGATACAACGGTCACTCTGAGATCACTCTTCACCATCCTCGTCAGGATTTACCTATCCTCCGAGTTGGATCTTCTGTTTCTTGTATCCAGTCATTGCCCTTTTGTGGTCTGCCTTATTTTAATGAGGCAACTCTTCTTTCCACTTCCTGAGAAACAGTGCATATGAGGAAAACTTTTTATGCTTCGTATGTCAGAAAATGTATTTATTCTACTCTCACACTTGAATAATAGCTTGCACGGTTATAAAATTCAAGACTGGAAATCATTTCCATCAGAATTTTTATGGCATTTCTCTATAATCCCTTAGCTTCCTGTGTTGTTGATAAGCCAGAAGACGTTGTGTCATGAAACTTTGTATGTAACCATTGTTGTTTTTTTCTTTCTGAAGCTTATAGGATATCTGCTTTTCCCCTTCCTCCTTTAAATTCTTATAGGTGCTTTATTACCTACAAGGTGAAGACCCTTCTCAAACTGTCCTCAGTGTATTTCTTTTTCTTTTTTTCTTTTCTCCTTTTTTTTTTTTTTTTTTTTTTTGAGATAGAGTCTCGCTCTGTTACTCAAGCTGGAGTGCAGTGGTGCAATCTCAGCTCACTGCAACCTCTGTCTCCCAGGTTCAAGCAATTCTCCTGCCTCACTGACCTCCTGAGTAGCTGGAATTAATTACAGGCACCCACCACCATGCCTGGCTAGTTTTATTATTTTTAGTAGAGACTGGGTTTCACCATGTTGGCCAGGCTGGTCTCGAACTTCTGACCTCAGGTTCTCCGCCTGCCTTGGCCTCCCAAAGTGCTGGGATTACAGGCATGAGCCACCGCGCCTGGCCTATTTTAACCATATCTATAATAGCTCCTCCTGAAAATGGTCAATTCTTAAGTCACAGAAAACTGTTGTTGCATGTTTACTTCTCCCTGCCTTTGCACAAACTATTCTCTGTGCTGGACCTGCCTTCCTCCACCAACCAATCAAAATTCTACCTGTCCTTCCAGGGTCCAGATTAAATGTCACCTCTTCTGTGAAGCATTTTCAATCCCAGCCCCCAATATGCTGGCCACCCTCTCCCTGCAGTGCACACCACATTCCGCCCTGTGTCAGTTGACTGTGTATGAATTTGCCTTTGCCACTAACTGCTCCTCTAAAGTAAGAGAAGGCTGTGTCTTACAGTTCCAACACCCAGAACATTATGGTCATTGAAACACTATAGAATTCTATTTAATTCAATTTTGTTTGCTTCAAATCCAGCCTGGTCCGACTGTCTGCAGCTGGTTTTAATAACACTGGCTACCGTTTTCCCAGCACATGCAATGTGCCTGGCCTTAATGCTTTTCACGTGTAGTGGATTTGAATCTTGGTCCAAAAGATTAATAAGATAGTGCACAGAGTGCAAAAAATAGTAAATGTCTTTAAATAATCGAAAATCTGATTCAAAACCTGCTCTTTAAAAAATCTTGAATCTGATTCAAAACCCCTGCCACGAGGCTGGTTTTAAATTCAATCTGTCTTTATTGGGGCTTCTGGTCTCTTACAGTTGTTCCAAGGGGCTGTGCCCTGACACAGTGCTGAGGCCTTGGAGAAGCCCCTGTTGTCTTCCTCCATCTGTCCAGACTGTTTACTCCAAGCATGCCTAGGGCTTAACCTGTATGGTCTTTTCCAAGTGGCAGCTCTGCTGCTTCTGCACCAGGCTTGGGGCAGGGGAATCTTTAGTGAGGAGTGATCCCCAGTGTGTGGGAGCAGGACTGCAAAGATGCACCATACGGCCAACTTCCCTGTCCCTGGGAGGCCTCCCCACCTGCCTTGGCTGCTGCGAGGAAGCAGGGCTCTTTCAGACCCACAGGCCACTGTGTCTTCCTCAGTTTGGGAGAACCTTCCCGCTTTGCCTGTCAAAGGCATTCCCCTCTCTCTCTCTCTGGCACAATGTCTGGGACACCTGGCCTAATGTCAAGTGAGCTTCAGGTTTTGGGAAATCCAAAGCCAGAAGA
Organism: Pongo pygmaeus; assembly: GCF_028885625.2. NCBI lineage: Eukaryota > Metazoa > Chordata > Mammalia > Primates > Hominidae > Pongo > Pongo pygmaeus. The sequence continues at coordinate 33,342,615 of NC_072378.2, read as the reverse complement.
GGAAAGGCCTTGGAGGTGACATGTGCTATTGTCTTGTGTGACAAACCTAAATACAAACAAAGAAAAAAGAAAAGCATCATTCTGCCGTACATCAATTATTTTATTTCTTCCTTATGACCAATCTGCAAGTTAAGTATAATGATTTCATTTTATAAAGAAGGAAGCTAGGATTCAAATTACTTAACTTGCCCAAGGTCAAACAGCTAGGAGGTGGCTGGAAGGTCTGTGTGATGCTAGAGCCCATGTTCTTTCCACTGCACTGTCCTACTCAGCAGCGAATGGAGACCAGCTTGTGAGACATGAGGCAGGATGAACAGGGTCAGACATCAGCATTACTAGGAAATGTGTAGGAGGAGGTATTCCCAACTTTGGGAACAAACTTCTTCTGAGGCTTCAGCAGCAACGGGCTACAGGGAATGAGGTGAGCTTGAAGAATGACTGGGGTTGGAATTACTGAACAGATTTTCTTCTCCCTCCTGGATCAGTCGAGGCACTCCACCAGTTCAGACTTTCTTTCTTGCTTAGTCTAAATTCCCTCCTGGCCAACAAGACTTTATATGATCTGGCACTACATGTGTCTTCATCTTTACTTCCTTCTACTCTTCCTTCTTTCAATAAGCAACAGCCACACTATCTTTCCCCAGAATCCTCCTGCCCAAGATCTTAACATTAATGCCTCCAATTCATCACCCATTCACAACTCATGTGGAACCAGTTCAGAGAAGCTTCATTGACCAGCTTTGCTAAATAAACCACCTATTTCCAGTCTCTCCCTATCATGTTACCCTATTTATCCCTACACACAGATGCCTTTCAATGAATGGTGTCCCACTTCTCAGGCTTTCCTTTCTTCTCTGACCTCAGAAAAGCTTCCAGACAAGTGATCGTGCACGCAGAGGAGCGGATTCACTTCCTCTCCTCTCCTCCTTATGGTTTAGGAGGTTGTTACCTATGACTTGTAATTTGGCTCCATCTTGTGGTTTGCATCCACCCCACATGCAGCCTCCAAATCTGAGTAAGCCTAAGGTCTCCCAAGGTGGAATCCCCGGCACTTCCGTCCACAGGAAACATTCTGCTGCCTCCTCCCTAGAGTCCCAACACCGCTCTTGAGACCTGGTTGGATTCCCAGTTGCCCTTTATTCCTTTCCTCGGGCCTTCAGTATATGGATCTGCTTCAGGTACAAGTTCTTACTGTAATGCCTGGAACATGGTGGTTACTCAATAAATGTTTAAAGCCCCAGCTGACTAAAACAAAATGTAGTCACCCTGCTCTCAAATTCCCTGATGACATGTCCACATAAAGAAAAATAAATTAAAATGTGTTCTTCTGATATTAACAAGTATTGTTTTGTTAATACTATTATCTTTCATTTATTGAGCACTTCCAATGTGCCAAACACTAGTCTAACCAACTGATATTTGTTAAATCCAGTATCTCCACGTTCACTAAGAAGCACACCTGATATTTCCTAAATTGTTGCATGAAACCCAAGCGTTTAGGAGAGTGTTAATAACCTAACCAAAAACAAACCACTAGAAGTAATATTTTTCTGTTAAAACATATTTTAATACATGTAAGGAAATGCCAAACTTAAATATGTATCTTTTTTTTTTTTCAGACAGAGTCTCGCTCTGTTGCCCAGGGTGATGTGCGGTGGTGCCATCTCAGCTCACTGCAACCTCCGCCTGCTGGGTTCAAGCGATTCTCCTGCCTCAGCCTACCGAGCAGCTGGGACTACAGGCATTCACCACCGCACCTAGCTAATTTTTGTATTTTTAGTAGAGATAGGGTTTCCCCATATTGGTCAGGCTTGTCTCGCACTCCTGATCTTGTGATCCCCGCCTTGGCCTCCCAAAGTGAAGTATGTATCTTTATTATATAGTAATCTGCCTTTTAAAAATGATATGTCATTATTTGTAACAATTGAAAATTATTGGAAACATGACTAGTAAGAGTACAGTAGTTGAAAAAATTATAGTACATCTGCACAATGGAGTAATGCAAAGCTGTTACAAAGAATGAGGAGATAGAAAAAATAAGTTCCAATGTTTGATAGCAGACTGGGGTGACTGTAGTCAGCAACAATATATATATATAGTATATTTCAAAGTAGCTAGAAGACAGGACTTGAGATGTTGCCAACACATAGAAATGATAAATACTCAAGGTGAAGGATACCCCAATGCCTGACTTGATCATTAGTCTCATTGTATGCATGTAACAGATACTCACATGTACCTCATAAATAAAATATGTAAAATGTCATGTATCAATTAAAGGAAAAAGTCTAATGAAAAGGAATGAGAAAGATTTCTTTGAACTAATATGGAGGAATCTCTAGTTTAGAGTGGAAAATTCACAGTGCAAGGGAATGATTAAACTATGTACTGCCTTTGGGGTAAGAAAGAGGAAAGATATGTATTTTTTCAAAAAGGTGGATTGGGTCAGATATGGTGGCTTGTGCCTATAATCCCCACACTTTGGGAGGATGAAGTGGGAGGAGCACTTGAGGTCAGGAATTTAACACCAGCCTGGCCAACATAGCAAGACTCTGTCTCTACATAAAAATAAAAAAATTAGCCAGGCATGGTGGTACACCCCTGTAGTCCTAACTACTCAGGACGCTGAAGCAAGAGGATCACTTGAGCCTAAGAGTTTGAGGCTGTAGTGAGTTATGATGGTGCCACTGCACTCTAGCTTGGGCAACAGAGTGAGACCGTGTCTCCAAAGAGGGGGAGAAAAGCTGCATTGGAAGGATAAACAAGAAATTAATAAAAATGGGTACTTTTAGGAAGGAAGGGAGAATAGAAGTGAGAAGTGAATATTGACCTTTGAAACGTATAAATACTTTACAATGTTAATAAGAAATTGACAAAAAACCTCTAAAATTTGAAACAAATAGAACTGAACCACACAGAAAAAATAAGTATTCCAAGTGATATTAAAAGATACTACTATATATTCTTGGTGGAATACATTTACTCTCTCTCTTCTCTCTCTCTCTCTCATTTTTTTTTTTTTTTTTTTAGACAGGGTCTTGCTCTGTTGTCAGCCAAGCCTGGAGTGCTGGAGTGCGCTGGTGTGATTATAGCTCAGTGCACCCTCAAACTCCTGGGCTCACGTGATCCTCCCACCTCGGTCTCCCAAGTAGAGTAGCTGGGACTGCAGGAACATGCCACCATACTCAGTTAATTAAAATACACGTTTTAAATAGAAATGGGGTCTCATTATGTTGCCCCAGCTGACTTAATAGAATATATTCTAAGGACAAAAAGAGCTATCAAAACTTTGAACATCATTCAGTTGTTTTATGGTTAAGTAATATTTGTATCCTTATTTGAAACTATATTATATATAAAATAAAGCAAATCAGTGATTATGTTAATATAATTAAGGACTAAGATTTTTAGGCTGGGGGCAGTGGCTCATGCCTGTAATGCCAGCACTTTGGGAGGCCGAGGCAGGTGGATCACAAGGTCAGGCGTTCAAGACCAGCCTGGCCAACACAGTGAAACCCCGTCTCTACTGAAAATATAAAAAAAATTAGCTGGGTGTGGTGGCGGGCGCCTGTTATCCCAGGTACTCGGGCGGCTGAGGCAGGAGAATTGTTTGAATCCGGGAGGCAAAGGTTGAGGTGAGCCGAGGTTGCACCATTGCACTCCAGCCTGGGCAACAGGGTGAGACTCCATCTCAAAAACAAACAAACAAACAAACAAAAAACAAAAAAAAACTAAGATTTTAATGTATAAAAAGCAAGTAAAAGTAGCTGAATTAAAATAATAATACTAGAAAAAATATTTGAACTAGAACTGTCAATTTTAACTAATGATTTACTAATATATATATCCCTGCTGTAGCAAACGAAAGAGCCTAATAATAGCCCTGTAGCAATGAGCATCCTCAATGCACAGATTGTAGTTTCTAAATATCATTTCCCACTCAAAAGAAATAGAGCTTCTTGGAGAAGTGACCAGTTCCAGGCCTGAGTTATGGAAAATACAAAGCAAGTGTGACTATCTCATTGTTTTCATAAAACAAGGCACTGTTCAAAGACTAATAGAGTCATGTCAAAAAAACAGGTCAGCCAGTTTGAAGGAGCTTCCATTGGCCAAAACTGGAACAACTCAGACATCAAAAAGATGACTATAATATAATTAAACACATTGAGTATATAAAAATCCATGGGTTCCTATTAATAGTCAAATATAGATTTTAAAAAGTAAGCAACAACAACCCATTAATATTACCACTGGATGTGATCTTCTAATTCCTAACACAGAAAATTGGTGCTAAAAGAAAACAAGTATATATCCTGACATTTCACAAGGAAATGTTCCATTGATGGAAAAAAGGTCTACCCTTCAGAGTACCAGTGAATAAATGTTAGGAAAAATAATAGAATTAGAAAACCAGCATTTTGTAAGCCTAATGTGATCATTGATTCAGGGAAGGCATCATATATGTTAAAATCATTAGGAGAATAGATAGTGGGGAACAGGAGAATCACATCATGGCAAAGTATCGTGGTCATAGATTATTTGCTATTGACAAATGGGAGAAATACCTTTACAGAGGAGAGACCTGGCTGTCATCACCTCGACTGAGTGATCAAGTTTAGCCTCACCAATAATAGGACAAGACATTAAGCATATGCTTCCTAATAAGATGAAATGCAAAGTGAACAGCAATACTATGAAGAATTATTGTCAAAAATCTTTCATCTGAATCTAGTCAAGCCTTTGTTTCAAAAGTTCTAGTCTATAAAAAAAATACATTGCTATGACAGAGGAATAAGTCAAATGAAACCACAAAGAAACAATCACACAAATTCAAAATGTGAGAGATTCTACTGGCCTGGTCTCTCCAAAAAAATGATGTTTAAAAAATAGGTGGGATAGTGGGAATTAAGAGACATTACAATCAAATTTAGTGAATGATTCTTGGCAATATCTTTGGGGAAAAACAGATAAAAAAAGCACTTTTCAGACAAATGGGGAAATTTGAATATGAACTGGTAATTGATGATATTAGAGAGCTGTTTTCAGTTTTGTTTAGTATGATTACAGTACCATGGTTATGTATCAAGGCATCTTTATGCTAAAGTATTTAGGGATGAAATGCTAGGAGATCTCTAATTTACTTTGGAATGAATTTAGAATACACACACAGTTCAAACAAATACAGCAAAATCTTAACAGTTGTTGAATCTCTATGATGGGTATTTGTCTTAGTCCATTTTGTGTTGCCATAACAGAATACCACAGACTAGGTAATTTACAAAAAAAAAAAAAAAAAAAAAAAAAGAAAAGAAAGAAATTTCTTTCTCACAGTTCTGGAGGCTGGGAAGCCCAATGTCAAGGTGCCAGCATCTGGCAAGGGCTTTCTTGCTGTGTCATACTATGGCAGAAGAAAAAAGGATGAGAGAAAGGATGAAGGAGAGGAAAGGAGTCAAACTCATCCTTTCATCAGGAATTCACTCCTGAGATGAGATAACTAATTCACTCTAGAGATGATGGCATTAATCCCTTTATGAGGGCTCTGCCCATCTCTTTAAGAGATGACCTAATCATATTTTAAAGGTCCCACTTCTCAACGCTGTTGCATTGGGAATTAAGTTCCCAATGTTTTATATATAACAACTTTATGTTATATATAAAATAAAGCAAATGAGTGATTATGTTCATGTAATTCCAAACTGAGATTTTTAATGTATAAAAAGCAAGTAAAAGTAGCTGAATTAAAACAATAATATTAAATTTGAACTAGAAAAATATTTTGAACTAGAAATGTCAGTTTTAACTAATGATTTACTAATATATATGTCCTAGCTCTAGCAAAAGGAAGAGCCTAGTAACTTTGGGAGACACATTCAAACCATAGTAGCTTTCAAGTATCATTTTACTTTTTCCAGGTTTTCTGTAGGTTTGGAAATTTTCACAATTAAAGAGGGTATGTGTGTGTGTGTGTGTGTAATGCTTTATTATACTTGAAAATAGCAGGAAATTAAAGGAGACAGCACTAGATTCCTGAACTCACAAGTTGATGTATGTCACCAATTGAATAATTTTTTTTTTTTTTTGAGACAGAGTCTCACTCTGTTGCCCAGGCTGGAGTGCAATGGTGTGATCTCAGCTCACTGCATCCTCTACCTCCTGGGTTCAGGTGATTCTCCTGTCTCAGTCTCCCAAGTAGCTGGGATTACAGGCGCCCACCACCACGCCCAGCTAATTTTTGTATTTTTAGTAGAGGCAGGGTTTCACCAGGTTGGCCAGGCTGGTCTCGATCTCCTGACCTCAGGTGATCCACCCACCTCAGCCTCCCAAAGTGCTGGGATTACAGGCATGAGCCACCGCTCCCAGCCTGTTCTGTAATATTTTATAATTTAAATAAATAATGTAAATGCATTGTTCTTTTGTTTTAATTTAAAAAAACAAACATGATATAATGCCTTTAAATTTTTGTTCCACTACATGGCTATTAAATACATACATAAAATTTGACCATTTCCCCAGGTGATTTCTCATCCATAGGCTCAAAACACAAACTCATTTTATTTTGGGAGCCCTACAATTACTTTATCAATATTATATCATTTGAAAAAAATGATCTGTAGTCAAAAGTTACTGTAACATTGTCTATAGACATCCCAGGAACACCAAGAATAAGTTCACCTGGAAAAATATTATATGATTTTGTTTTTATAAAACATTAAAATGTTATATAAAAAATTATAAAACATTAAGATGTTATATAAAAATTATAAAACATAAAAATGTTATGTAAAAAATTATTTTCCCCATATTTGAGATTTTATTGCCAATCCCAATCAGAAAACAGAAAAGAGGAATAAAAAATAGTAAAAATGGGCCAGGCGCGGTGGTTCACGCCTGTAATTCCAGCACTCTGGGAGGCTGAGGTGGGCGGATCACGAGGTCAGGAGATCGAGACCATCCTGGCTAACACGGTGAAACCCCGTCTCTACTAAAAATACAAAAAATTAGCTGGGCGTGGTGGCGGGCACCTGTAGTCTCAGCTACTCGGGAGGCTGAGGCAGGAGAATGGAGTGAACCCGAGAGGCGGAGCTTGCAGTGAGCCGAGATTGCACCACTGCACTCCAGCCTGGGCGACAAAGCGAGACTCCGTCTCAAAAAAATAAAAATAAAAATAAAAATAAAGTAAAAATGAAGAAGGTACTAAGTTTCCAAAATCTTAAAAAGTCTTTATAATTTTTTACTCTCCTTCTTATATAGTAAATGCAAGCCCAGACGCACGCCCACCCCCACCCCCAGCTTTCCTCTCACCATCTATCTCCTACAATCCAGTTCCCTCAGGCCTCTTCCTTCACAAAGGTCCCAGTGTCTAAGCCAAGCCTGAAGGTATGGTTAGGATGAATGGTAGGTATGAATAGTTACCATTTAGAAATTACGCAGTCTAAAGTGAATATTAATAGTTCAACTTAGCCTGGTTTCTCTTCATGCAGCAAAAGCCATCACTGGAATTTCCTTCACTTATATTTGTGGAATGAAGTCGTTCGTTTCTTATTTGTGTCTTCACACTTCTTAATAGTTCTCCAGCTAAGCTAAATTAATTGGGCTTGGTGAAAAAAATAAAATTTTCTACAGTATGTAGGAATCTTGTGCAGAAGCTGCATTTAAGAACATAGAAGAAATGAAAATGGAGACATTACAACTGACACTATAGAAATACAAAAGATCATCTAAGACTACTATAAACACCTCTATGCACACAAACTATAAAATCTAGAGGAAATGAATGAATTCCTGGAAGCATTCTTCTAAGCTTGAATCAGGAAGAAATAGAAATCCTGAACAAACCTAGAGGAAATGAATGAACTCCTGGAAGCATACAACCCTCTAAGCTTGAATCAGGAACAAATAGAAATCCTGAACAAACCAGTAACAAGTAGTGATATTGAATCAGCAATAAAAAATCTTAAAAAAAAAAAAAAGGCCCAGGACCAGATTCACAGCTGAATTCTACCAGATGTTCAAAGAAGAACTGGTACCAATCCTATTGAAACTATTCCAAAAGATTAAGAAAGAGAGAATCCTCTCCAACTCATTCTATGAAGCCAGTGTTACCTGATGCCAAAGCCAGAAAAGAACACAACAAAAAAGAAAACTACAGACCAATATTCCTGATGAACATAGATGCAAAAATCTTCAACAGAATATTAACAAACCAAATCCATCAGCACATCAAAACGATAAATCACCATGATCAAGTGGATTTCATCATAGGGATGCAAGGATGGTCCAACATATGCAAGTCAATAAATGTGATTCACCACATAAACAGAATTTAAAACGAAGTCATATGATCATTTCAATCAATGCAGAAAAAGCATTTGGTAAAATCCAGCATCCCTTTATAATAAAAAATCTCAACAAACTAGGCATAGAAGGAACAAACCTCAAAATTATAAAAGTCAGATATGATAAACACACAGCCAATATCATACTGAATGGATGAAAGTTGAAAGCCGGCTGGGCACAGTGGCTAACGCCTATAATCCCAGCAGTTTAGGAGGCCAAGGTGGGCAATTCACCTGAGGTCAGGAGTTCAACCCCAGTCTGGTCAACATAGTGAAACCTCATCTCTAGTAAAAAAAAAAAAAAAAAAAAAAATTAGCTAGGCATGGTGGTGCATGCCTGTAGTCCCAGCTACTTGGGAGGCTGAGGCAGGAGAATTGCTTGAACCTCAGAGGCAGGAGTTGCAGTGAGCCGAGATTGCGCCACTGCGCTCCAGCCTGGGTGACAGAGTGAAACTCCGTCTCACCAAAAAAAAAAAAAAAAAAAAAAACCAAGTTAAAAGCATTCTCCCTAAGAACTGGGCAAGACAAAGATGCCCACCTTCACCACTCCTATTCATCATAGTACTGGAAGTCCTAGCCAGAGCAAACAGACAAGGGAAAGCACACCCAAATTGGAAAAGAGGAAGTCAAATTTTCTCTGTTTGCCAATAATATAATCTTATACCTAGAAAACGCTAAAGACTCCTCCAAAAGACTCTTAGATTTGATAAATGAATTTAGTAAAGTCTCAGGTTACAAAATCAACATACACAAATCAATAGCACAGCTCTATACTAATAACGACCAACCTGACAATCAAATCAAGAACTCCATCTCACTTGCAATAGCTACAAAAAAAATTGTAAATGTCTAGGAATATACTTAACCAAGGAGGTGAAAGATCTCCCTAATGAGAACTACAAAACACTGGTGAAAGAAATCATAGATGACACAAACAAATGGAAAACCATGCCATGCTCATAGATTGGAAGAATCAATATGAAAAATGACCATACTGCCCAAAGCAATCTACAGGTTCAATGCAATTCCTATCAAAATATCAGCATCATTTTTCACAGAATTAGAAAAAGCAATCCTAAAATTTATATGGAACAACAACAACAACAAAAAAGCCTGGATAGATAAAGCAATCCTAACAAAAAGAATGAATCTGGAGGCATCACATTACCCAACTTCAAATTACACTACAAGGCCAGAGTAACCGAAACAGCATGGTACCAGTATAAAAGTACACAAGTAGACCAATGGAACAGAATAGAGAACCCAGAAATAAAGCCAAATACCTACAACCAACTAATCTTCAACGAAGCAGACAAAACAATACACTGAAGAAAGGACACCCTATTCAATAGATGGTGCTGGGAAAATTGGATTGACACAGGTAGAAGAACAAAACTAGGGCCGGGCACAGTGGCTCACGCCTGTAATCCCAGCACTTTGGGAGGCTGAGGTGGGTGGATCACGAGGTCAGGAGTTTGAGATCAGCCTGGACAATATAGTGAAACCCTGCCGCTACTTAAAAAATACAAGAATTTGCCGGGCATGGTGGTGTGTGCCTGTAGTCCCGGCTACTTGGGATGCTGAAGCAGAAGAATCACTTCAACCCGGGAGGTGGAGGTTGCAGTGAGCCGAGACCGCGCCATTACACTCCAACCTGGGTGACAAACAAGACTCCATCTCAAAAAATAATAAATAAATAAATAAAATAAAATGAAACTAGATCCGTGTCTCAACATATACGAAAATTAACTCAAGATAGATTAAGGACTTAAATCTAAGACCTGTGATCATAAAAATTCTGGAAGAAACCTTGGAAAAACTTTTATGAATATTGGCCTAGGCAAAGAATTTATGAATAGGACCTCAAAAACAAATCCAACAGAAACAAAAATAAATAAATAGGACCTACCCAATTAAACTAAAAAGCTTCTGCACAGCAGAGGAAATAATCAAGAGTTAAACAGACAACCACAGAATGGGAGAAAATATTTGCAAATATCTGACAAAGGACTAATCTCCAGAATCTAGAAAGAGCTCAAACAAATGAGCAAAAAAAAAAAAAAAAGAAAAAAAGAAAAACCAAATAAATAATCCCATTAAAAAGTGAGCAAACGACATTGACAGACATTTCTCAAAAGAAGATATACAAATGTCCAGAAACATATAAAAATGTTCAACATCACTATCATCAGGGAAATGCAATTTTTTTTTTTTTTTTGAGACAGAGTTTCGCTCTTGTTGCCCAGGCTGGAGTGCAATGGCATGATCCTGGCTCACTGCAACCTCCACCTCCTGGGTTCAAGTGGTTCTCCTGCCTCAGCCTCCCGAGTAGCTGGGATTATAGGCATGTGCCACCACACCCAGCTAATTTTGTATTTTTGGTAGAGAGGGGTTTCTCCATGTTGGTCAGCCTGGTCTCAAACTCCCACCTCAGCCTCCCAAAGTGCTGGGATTACAGGCGAGAGCCATCGTGCCCAGCCCGGAAATGCAAATTAAAACCACAATTAGATACTACCTTATCCCAGCCGGTATCATTGATATTAAAAAGTCAAAAAGCAATAGATGTTGGCAAGGATGCAGTGAAAAGGGGTAGCTTATACATTGCTGGTGGGAATGTAAATTAGTATAACCTCTGTGGAAAACACTATGGAGATTTCTCAAAGAACTAAAAGTAGATCTACCATTTGATCTAGCAATCCCACTCCTGGGTATCTACCCAAAAGAAAAGAAGTCATTATATCAAAAAGACACAGAATTCACAATCGCAGAGGTATGGAATCAACCTAAGTGCCCATAAACTGATGAGTGGATAAGAAAATGTGATGTGTATATACCATGAAATTGTACTCATCCATAAAAAAGAATGAAATAATATATTTTCCAGCAACTTGGATGGAACTGGACCATTTTCCTAAGTGAAGTAACTCAGGAACAGAAAACCAAGTACTACGTGTTCTCATTGTTAAAGAAAAAAAAACTTAGACGAATGAAATTCAACAGAGTTTAATTGAGCAAAGAACAATTTGTGAACTGGGGATCCTTCTGAGCCAGAGTAGGCTGAGGGACTCCAGAACAGCCAAGTGGTGGAATATTTATGAACAGAAAAAGTAAAGTGACGTACAGAAAACAGACGTGAGGTACAGAAACAGCCGGATTGGTTACAGCTTGGCAATTGCCTTATTTGAACACAGTTTGAACAGTTGATCACCTTTGATTGGCCAAAACTCAGTGATTGGCACTAGAGTAGGTTTCAGTCTGATTACACATCTAGTTAGGTTTCAGTTTACTATGTATGGAGAAACCTTTAGGCTGAACTTAAAACATGTAAGGAAGCAGCTTTAGGCTAAACCTAATTTAACACTCACTTGTAAGTAGGAGCTAAGCTATGGGCATGCAAAGCCATACAGAGTAGTATAAGGGACATTGGAGACTCAGAAGTGGGGAGTGGGGTGTGGGGTGAGGGATGAAAAATTATTTACTGAGTACAATATACACTATTGGGTAATGGGTACACTAAAAGCCCAGACTTCACCGCTATACAATTCATCCATGTAAATAAAAGCCACCTGTACTCCTAAAGCTATTGAAATAAAAATAATAAAAATAAAATTCTAGGCTGGGCCTGGTGGCTCGTGCCTGTAATCCCAGCACTTTGGGAGGCCGAGGCGGGTGGATCGCTTGAGGCCAGGAGTTTGAGACCAGCCTGGCCAACATGGCGAAAACCTGTCTCTGCTAAAAATACAAAAATTAGCCCAGCATGGTGGCAGGTGCCTGTAATCCCAGCTACTTGGGAGGCTGAGGCAGGAGAATTGCTTGAACCCAGGAGGTGGAGGTTGCAGTGAGCCGAGATCGTGCCACTGCACTCCAGCCTAGGTGACAGAGCGAGACTCTGTCTCAAAATAAATAAATAAATAAATAAATAAATAAATAAAATAAAGTTCTAAAAAGATTGAGGTGTGTGTGTGACTGTGTGTATGCGTGTGCGACTGTGTGTATGCGTGTGCATGCGTGTGTGTGTGTGTTCATCTCTAGCCTCATTCTTTAGCTCAGGTTGGTGGAGTTAACAATATCTGGAAGTTTTTGCCAAGTTTTACTTCTGAATTCCTTGTTTGCTTATATCTAGAATATAACTAGAAATGTTTGGTATGTAAAGATATAAACTTTGAAATTAGCCTTATCTTGTCTTACTAGGTCTGTGATCTTATGCATGTTAACTTAGAGTTTCCTCCTCTCTAAAATAAAAATAATAATATATATGTGGTAGGAATGTCATGTGGACCAAAAAAGATAACTATGAAAAGTGCCCATCAATATACACCTGGCAGATAGCAACGGCTCAGTAAGTGTCAGTTCCCTTTCCTTGGCTTTCTCCTTCTCTCTCAGTTTCCCCAGACTCAGAGGAAAAGAAGATTCTTTCTGTTTTGTTTTCTACCTGACTCTAAAGTTCAAGACAGATGCTTTTGATACCCCCTGCAGTAACATCAGCCACCTTCCCCCCAGTCACAGAACTGCTTTCTGAGGTAGCTTTTCAACCCCAAGCTGCTCCCTCAGTTGTTCATCATTCTCTCCTTCCCTCAATTTTTGTCTCTTGCATTACTCCCTGGCCAAATGATTGGTTAAATAGTTGTGGGGCTCTGTAGGGTCTATTTGCAAGACCAAAGGCAGTGATAGAAGGACATGAGATCACTGGGAATCAGCCTGAATAGCAGAGATGGATTTAAGAACAGTAAATCAGTGGGTTGTGTCATTGTGGTTGGAAACAGGTCCAGAACAGAATGCAGAATTTTAAGAGGAAGTCTAAGCACAGTGTCATAGCCAGTTTCAGCACCAGGTCACAGACCAGACACCAGGGAATTGGGGGCCAAGTAAGGAAAGTTCCTTACAGAGGGCAGGGTGTGCAACCTGAAGCTTGACACAGCAATCAAAGGGCACAGAGATTGGGCAGTGCTAGTGCTTTCTTAAATCAAGAATACAGAACAATATGTCACGGTAACCATGGATCTGGAAGAACAAGCACCATTTTATTTTGCATCAGAAAGAATGAAGTTTCACTCTGACAGGGATGCAGGACTGCTTGGCCCTTGTAATATCATTTTGTAACTTTTCAGCTTCCACTTACCCGGGGTTCCTTAAGAGTTAAAAGAATATAAGCAAACTTAGAAAACCTTGAGAACTGCTTTAAAACAATTATTTTTGGGTGGGGCATGGTGGCTCATGCCTGTAATCCCAGCATTTGGGGAGGCAGTGGCCGGTGGATCGGATCACTTGAGATCAGAAGTTCGAGACCAGACTGGCCAACATGGGGAAACCCCATCTCTACTAAACATACAAAAATTATCTGGGTGTGGTGGTGCACACCTGCAGTCCCCAGCTACTTGGGAGGCTGAGGCACGAGAACTGCTTGAACCTGGGAGGCAGAGGTTGCAGTGAGCCAAGATTGTGCCACTGTACTCAAGCCTGGGCTACAGAGAAAGACTCTGTCTTAAAAAAAAATTGTTTTTGAGAGAGAGGAGAAAATGGATAGATGAAACTGCAAAATGTCTCTCTCTTTTTTTTTTTGCAGGAACTCTGGGTGAGAAACAAAACCATGCAGGAGGACAAGGTAATAACTGTCTTTCTTGGAAGAACTGTCATTGTCTCTACAACCTGCCTTCATAGAGAAGCCAGTTCCAATACATCTCCTGCAGGGGCAGAAGAGGGGAAAGTATTCATCAATTAACCAGTATTAACTTCTCATAGTCTCAGCAATTAGAATACCAACTGACTCCATGAGGTCTGACAGTGGCAGCTAATAGAAGAACTTCTCTTTTTTTGTTTGTCAAACACCAGCAAAAATGCTTATCGCTGGAGAATAAATCCCTTTTCTCCTTCAACCTCAAATCAAACATTAGCTTGTCTGACAAAATGAGCAATGTCCTCATTTGGCAAAGAGATGTAAGAAATATTTTATTATGTAGAAATATTCACTTACTGTACAAGGACACAAAAATACTTGAAGTTTGGGGTTGGTTGGAAAGCTTGGCAAGGATGATGAGTTCCTCTTACTCACATGAGAGGCTATTCTTATTTTGACCTCCTTAGTTGAGGTGAGGCCTCACTGCAAGTGACAGGCCTGATAACCCAGGAATGGAGGTCTTCACTGGTGTGGTGGGGATAGGGCAGGGCATGAAGGGAGAGGTGAGTTATGGGCCCTGAAACAACACAGTATAGCTGAAAGACATGGACTAGCGACAGAGTTGTGTGAGAGTCCAGGCTGATGAGGGGCACTGAGAGAAGGGACAGAGGAAGGCTCAACAGACCTCAATGGCTGAACAGGGAGTTGGGGGAGAATAAGGGGAAGAAACTAGGCAGCTATGGAACTGTTACTAAATGTCTGTTTCCTCATGTATAAAATGGTGATGAGTACCTAGCTCTTGGGATTATTATGAAGACTAAATTGCACAAGTGCTCATAAGTGTCTGGTACATAGTAAGCTCTATATAAGTGCGTGTTCCTTATAGCAGGGGTCCCCCAACCTCTGGGCCACTGACCACTACCAGTCCATGGCCTGATAGGAACTGGGGTGCACAGCAGGAGGTGAGCAGCAAGCAAGCTCTGCCTCTTGTCAGATCAGCAGCGGCATTAGATTCTCACAGGACTACAAACCCTATTGTGAACTGAGCATGTGAGGGAAGGTTGCACACTCCTTTTGAGAATCTAATGCCTGGTGATCTGAAGTGGAACAGTTTGATCTGGAAACCATTCTCCCCGCCTCCGTCCATAGAAAAGTTGTCTTCCACAAAACCAGTCCTTGGTGCCAAAAAGGCTAGGGACTGCTGACTTAGAGAACTCACTGCGAGGGACATGTTTGGGGAGAAAGGTAGAATCTTTTCTAAAAATGTTGTGTGCATGAGCTTATGGGACCTTGCCATTAGACATTGCATTAGGCACTTGGAACTTTGACTCAAGGTTTGATATGGGGGCAGTTTCCCCCATGCTGTTCTCATGATAGTGAGTTCTCACGAGATCTGATGGTTTTATAAGGGGCTTCCCCACTTCACTTTGGCACTCATTCTCCTGCCACCCTGTGAAGAGATGTCTTCCGCCATGATTGTAAGTTTCCTGAGGCCTCCCCAGCCATGCAGAACTGTGAGTCAATTAAACCTCTTTCCTTTATAAATCACCTAGTCTCAGGTATTTCCTCATAGCAGTGTGAGAATGGACTAATATAAGGTCTAAACAGAGACACAGATTTTATGGGTGGGAGTTGCCTCCAGAGGAATGGGTAAACTTGCTTAAAAATACTGTGCAAATAAAAAGAGGACAAAGGAAGGTGTCATAAGGGACAATATATTATGGGAGGCGGAGGCAGAGACTTTAAAGAAGCAGACTAAGAAATGGCTGTCTGAAAAGTATGAGAGCTAGGAACAAGTGGTGTCAAGTCAAAGAAGCCAGGAAATGCAGGCTGCGGTGGCTCATGCCTGTAATCCCAGCTACTCAGGAGGCTGAGGCAAGAGCATTACTTGAGCCCGGAAGGTCGAAGCTACAGTGAGCTATGATCACACCACTGCACTCCAGCCTGGGTGACAGAAATCCTCTTTCTTAAAAATAAATAAATAAATAAATATAAAATAAAATGTTAGGGAAGCCCCATAGGATGCTTCAGAGGTAAAGGGAGATAAGGACTAAAAAGGCCTAATCTCCTTCTTTTGTGACCTTCTGGGTGATAAAAATGAAGCCTCACATTTTAAGAGTTGAAGTATAGGAAAGTAAGAAGGGAAGAACCACCTAACATGGGGGGCAGGACACAAAAATGACAATAGGTTCAGGAGGCAATCTTGGGTAACATGCCCAACAGGTGGCGCCAAATACCCTCAGTGGCAGTCTACAAGAGCCTCAGAACCCCTGCCCCTTCGGCAAGCCTCGCTAGAGGGAGCTCCATTCAAATCTGCCAGTCAGCCAGGTGGCACTCCTTTAGTCAACAAAATATCAAGCTTCCACTATTGGAAAGCTCTGTGCTAGGGACTCTGAGAGCTGTATGTCTGCAAGTGCACGTGTGCTCTGCTGTTCCTTTAATGTGTGGAGACAAGAACCTTTTGAGAATAATTCCCATCTATTTTATCTCCTACATAGCTCTCAAATCTATCTACATTTCTTCATCTACATTGCCGCCTCTCTCTTCTACACCACTATTCTCACTGGCTGGGATTAACTGCCGCAATTGCTTTCTAAACTATCTACTCTCAACACCTCACCAACCCTAACATGATTGTCCCTAGTGCAATTTCCTTAAAGCATGTCTATCTCCTAGCTCCCTACTGGCCCACAGCACTGGAAGTCTAGTGCAGTAGTTATAAATGTGGACCCTGAAGCCAGATCGCCTAGTTTCAAAACCCACCTCCAGTGCTCACTGACAATGTGGTGATGTTGGGCAAATTGACTAATCTCTCTGTGCCTCATTTCTTCATCTGTTAAATGCAGACAAGATGTACCTCACAGGATTATAGTGAGGACCAAATGAGTTTACAGGGTAAGTTTTTATTTAGCACAGTGCATAGGACACAGTAAGTGCTCAATAAATGTTAGCTATTAGTCTTTGATATGTAAATTCAAGTCCTTATCATAGGTGAAATGCTCTCCTTGATTTAGCTTCCCTACTTTCTGGCCTTATCTGGAAGCACTCACCTTCGTCCTTGCTGCTTCAGCATCACCTAGTTACCTTCTCAGTTGCTGTTTCTTCTGCTGGCAATGTTCACTACTCCCTGCTCCCACCCATCCACCCCTTACAAACAGGAAGGAACTCATCGTTTTGAGATATCTGAATAGCTCTCAGATTAGACCAGAGAACCCTCTTTTCTAAATTCTTGCTAGAACTCTGCACATTGTCCTGTTAGAATTACTTATTTTTGTTAAAAATCGTGTGACTAGTTGTCTAATGCTGTCCCTTTCCCCGATCCTAGAATATAAATTGAGAGCAAGAAGCTGTCGTCTCATTCAGTGCTGGAGACCAGCTAGTGGGATTTTGCGAGTATCTTTAGGGTGATGATCCAGGAAAAAATGCAATCATGGTGACAACACATTAGTTCCATGCTACCATTTCCACATCTCCTTCCCAGCTCTCCATTACAGCCACTCTCTAATTGCTCAGGAAAATCGTCCTCCAGTCTTGCACTAAGCCCCAGAGTTAACACCAGTCAGCTCTGGTCCTTGTCCTGGGAGTCCTTCATGCTGGTCACTCATGGAAGCAGGGCCTTCCAATTAAGGTAGTCCCGAGTGAACCTAAGAGCAGGACTTTGGGGAAGGTTCCAGGCAGGCTGGAACTGGGGTCCACATATGGGTGCACAATAAGGATAGTCTGTGAAGACCAAGTCATGCCTATATCTTGGATTCAATCAGTATAATCACCACACCACGATGGTTAATAATTGCACTCTATTTGTGCTAAGCAAACTCCATAAGACCTTGTCTTATCTTCACCTTATACCCTCTGGCTTGGCAATGTCCAGGTCTATGGGCCTAACAGTTTGCTGAAAAGGCAATCAAGGGAACTCAATAAATATGTGACTGAGTAAATAAGACCGACTCTTACCTTCCCCCACACCCCAACAAAAGGCTTCCTATGGATGCAATAAAAGGGAGTAAATGGCAGCATGAGGGGAGAGGGAAAAAACAGCAGCAATAGAACCTATGATTCCAAGAGCTGAGAGGAGCATAGGGGGAAATAATGCCCACAGGACTCCACTAGTCCCTTGAGTTGTGCTGGAGACTGCTCTTTTGGAATGAAGTCCTTTGGCAACCAAGATGGAACTCAACCAATCTCCTGAAACAATTACAATCCCTAAGTGAGACAGGCTTGAAATAAGTTCAAACTAAAGTCAATTAAGAGACTAGTCCAATTGGTTTAAGGCAGGTCTGAAGCCCCTGTGTCAGCCAGGCCTTCTCTCTCTTAAAGCACTTAGGGCGGTCTGGGTTCCATTGATAGGGAATTAAGTACTAAGGGGCCTCCAATGTCAGGTTGAAACTTTTATTTTTCTGAACTACAGAAAACAAACCTTAAAAGTACATGAGCAGAAGGGGCTGCAGTCGGACAAAATATTTTGTCCCAAAACTAATCCAACTCAGTCCTTAAATTCCCTCTGAAATGAGATGTAGTCCTTGACATAGACATGCACTTAGCTTAGATCTATTTACTCCAATTTTCAGAACTTTGTAATTTGTATCTCATCACCTATTGCCCAATGCATCTCTATTAACCTTACGAATCCTCAACATGTTATTCTCAAAAGGGGACCAGAGCTCAAAGGGAGCTCAAGAGCTTTCACTGGTGCACACAAGTTAGCAAGAAAGCCAAAACAAGGGTTTGTTTCCCTCTAAAACTAAGTGCTTGGCAAACAGTAGCAGGTGGCTCACAAACCTAATATTTTATTACCATATCCTGAGCTTTTGAAAATTGTTGCTCAAGCCCGTTTAGTCGGAATTCCTGAAGAGGGTTGAGCATCACTAGTAAAATTTATTGCTTCCAAAATCCACCCTACACTTGGTTTGTGGTGTCATTTATAGCAGAATAAACCATTTGCTTTACTACATTCCTGATTCTAATTTCCACGTCTCTATTCAGGTTTCCTACTATGGTACACTATACTAAGCAAATGTCTCAGTTTTCCAGTATTAGAGCCCCAAATTCCAGAATGCACACATCCCAACCCCCTAAACTTTTTATACAACCCTTCTCTCCCCTTAGCAAGACAAGGGGGTACGCAGAAAGTTTTGTGATTTAATCGTTGGAATACTCTTTAGTATTCTACCAATAAACTATCTGTAAATTTACGTATGTGTGACCATGGCAGCAAAATTTAACGTTTAACAATGAAGTAGGCCCAATTTTTTTTCTTTTTTTGAGACGGAGTCACTCTATCACCCAGGCTGGAGTGCAGTGGCGCGATCTCGGCTCACTGAACTCTGCCTCCCGGGTTCACGCCGTTCTCCTGCCTCAGCCTCCTGAGTAGCTGGGACTACATGTACCCGCCACCGCGCCCAGGTAATTTTTTGTATTTTTAGTAGAGACAGGGTTTCACTGTGGTCTCGATCTCCTGACCTCGTGATCCGCCCGCCTTGGCCTCCCAAAGTGCTGGGATTACAGGCCAATTGCCTTTTAAAAGGCAATAAACTCAATGCATAAAGTACTTACGTTTGGCTATCTCCCACCCCTTTCTCACATCTTAAGTCTGCTCAGGAGAATTTTCACACATCCAGTGCCACAAGGAAAAACCTAAAGCCTACCTCAAAATTGAGTTCTTGGTTAAAGCATGAATGAGCCGCAGAACTATTTTTCATTTAAACGAGCAAATTGTAGACCTAGATTACTTCTGAGGACTCAGTTTACAGAAGTCAAATAGATTTACTTTATTAAAAACACAGCAAAAGCCTACTGGTTTAAAAATTGACAATCTAATTATAGGGTAGCTATTGCCTTTTCTCACTGCAGTAATATTTTCCTCAAAATTATCAAGACAATTCTTACGATGTTCCTTTTGAAACACTACAAAAGCAAATATTAAGGTAACTCAAAACTTGAATAATATTTTCTTTATTTACAAGTTAGAATCAACAAAGACAGTCCAGGGGACCAAATGGGGAGATGACTGAAACCCCCAGGGCCCCAAATGGAGCGGAAGGAAAAAGGGAAAAGAGTAGAAAAAAAAAGTCAACGTAAAAAAAGAGCTCCCCCTTCTTCCCTCCCCATGGAGGCTGAGGGGACCACGGCCCCACCCTCCCCCCAGCCTTACCTAGCTTAAAATAAATTAGAACAAACAATCTCAAAACAGGGCCCTTAGAAGTGAATATGGCAGCTATGGCCTCAGGTAACTCCCGATCAGGGCTTTGCACACTCCCACCCTTGCCCTGCCCCATTTTGAATGGGGGCTCTGTGTCCAAGAGATCACTCCCCAATGGGGCTAGGAATTCAATGTCATTTTGTCCATGTCCCTCCTTCAGTAAATGTCCCTGCATCCCTCCCCCACTGTAGAGCCAGCTCTCCTAGAGGGGGGCAGGGGGGGTGAGATGAAGAAGTGTCACAGCAAAGGGGGAAGGGGCAGGTGGGGCAGGGTGGTCTAGGGGTCCGGTCCTGCGGAGCCTTCCTGCCCCATCTGGCCTGACCCCTTAGCCTGAGTCTGAATCACTGGTGTCTGAAGACGACGACGATGAAGAGGAGGAGCTGGAATCTGAGCTGGAGCTGGAAGCGCTAAGGCGTGACACTGCTACTTGCTGTGCAGAGGATGACTCTGTTTTCTCACTCGCTGCAGAACAAATTCGAAAATTAAAGACATTCAAGTCTGAATCTTCATTTGTCAATAAAAGACAGTCAAGAAAGCAGGATACAGTCAATCTGTAGTGGCCTTTAAGTATATACTCACCTTTCTTGGGGGGCTTTTTAGTAGAATTGAGCTGTCCGCTAACATCTTGTAACCGCTTTTCTAATTCCCGCTTTTTCTCCAAAGCCAGCTCCTCCTTTGTCTTTCCCACAGGCTTCTTAATGGCTAATGAAAGAAATTTACCAGGATACATTAAGATTGCCCGAAGCATCTTATTATGGGACCCTAAGTTCCCAAGTTCCTTTCTTGAACGTCAGGAGCCAACCAACACATCCCATTATCCTAGGAGCTGACAATCCTGAATGCGAACAGACCCCATCTTTCCTGAACTGTCCTCAGAACAATGAGATGAACCTCATTTCATACGTACTGTAGGGCTTCCGGGGTTTCTTACGTAGGCAGGAAAGGACATAGCGCTCAAGCTCTCTAAGTGTGGATGGCTTGAGTGTTTCAAAATCAATCTCAATCTCTTCTGGGTTTGAATCACGTAAAGAGGGCTCCCTGGCTTGGATTATATGCACAACTCGGCCCAGCTTCTCCCCAGGTAATTTGTTGATGTCCAGGCTCAGCTGCCGCTTCTCGTCGTAACTCATGGGCCTGCTCTCTTCCTCCTCCTCTGAATCATAACCTGTAGGCAGGGCAGGTGGGGCTGTCTTTGTGGCCTTTTTGGGGAGCCTATGGGCAAAAAGAGTTGTCAGCAAAAGAAGCTTCATTAACCTCTCCCAGTATGTTCCCACTGTTTTAATTCAGTGATCCTATTTCCTGCCCAGAGTGGAGCTTCTGTTTTTCCATTCAATGGCCAAGTCAGAGGTGGGCTACGGGGACACTGTATAGTGAAACAGAGCATTTTATTTGGTTGTTTGCACTATGCTCTTGACTGTAAGTGGGCAATAACATGTCTTTAAAAAGGCAATGTACGTACATACCTTAATGAAAAAATAGTACTAAAAATGTGACACAAAAACATGTTGGAAAAACAGTGTTGAAAGACTTGCTCCATACAGGGTTGTCACAAATCTTCAATTAAAAAAAAAGTAGTATCTAAAAAAACTCCATATGAAGTGAAGCACAATAAAACAAGGTATACCTGTTTAGGTATACTGGCATGGGTCTTTCTGCTCCCTAAAACACTACACCAAACTACACCATCAGCCGGGTGCAGTGGCTCACATTTGTAATCCCAGCACTTTGGGAGGCCAAGGCGGGCAGATCACTTGAGGTCAGGAGTTCAAGACCAGCCTGCCCAACATGACGAAACCCCGTCTCCATTAAAACTACAAAAATTACCTGCACACTAAAAATAAAAAATTAGCTGGGTGTGGTGGCGCATGCCTGTAATCCTGGCTACTTGGGAGGCTGAGGCAGGAGAATCACTTGAACCCGAGAAGTGGAGGTTGCAGTGGGCCGAGATCATGCCACCGCACTCCAGCCTGGAGTCTTTAAAAAAAAAAAAAAAACAAACCACAAACTACTACGCCATGAAAAACAAGTCTAGACTCATTGATTTACAGCAACAGGCAAACTATATGGCCCAAGGAACAAATCTGATCTGCCACTTGTCTTTGCAAATAAAGTCTTATTGGAATACAGCCATCTTCATGTTTCTAGTTTATGGCTACTTTGAGTTCACTGTCAGAGTAGCTGTGAAACACCCTGACTCCCAAAGCCAGCGGACCCAACCCCCAGACCAGTACCAGTCCGTGGCCTGTTACTGGACCACGCAGGAGGTGAACAGCCGGCATGTGGGCATCACTGCCTGTCAGATCAGCAGAAACATTAGATTCTCCTAAGAGCATGAACCCTACTGAAGTGCACGTGGTAGATATCCAGGCTGCATGCTCCTTATGGGAATCCAATGGCCCAATGATCTGAGGTGGAACAGTTTCATCCCAAAAACCATCCCCTCAAACCTGTCTGTGGTAGAATCTGTCTTCCACGAAACTGGTCCCTGGTACCAAAAAGGTTGGGGACCACTGCTCAAAGCCTATTGTATCTGTTAACTGGCCATTTAGAAATATCTTTGCAAAGAGAGATGGCATACCCCAGAGAGACAGAAATAGCCAAACTAGTCTCTGCTTCCTACTCTAACTCACTTGGTGCCACTTCCTCCAGAAGGTCCAAAGCCAGAAGGGCCTAAAGCAGCACTGCCACCCCCACTGCCACTTGCTTTCTTGGACTTCTTAGGTTGAGGTGGGCGGGGTGCCCGAGGACCCTTGTCATCTTCATTGGCCCCAGCTCGGCCTCGATGCTTCTCTGCCTTCCGTTTCTTCTTTTTCTCTTTTTTCTCTCTTTTCCTCTTGGGCTTGGATATTGGACCCTGGGACAGAGCAGCCAGTTGTTCATGTACTGCCCGAAGCTAAAGGAAAAAAAACATGAAGTGGAAAAAGTAAATAAAGATAAAATAACAAAAAGAAAAAATGAGGACAAAGGGCATGAACCTCTTACCCAGTAAAAACTTTAAAGAGTGACAAAATACCTGTTCCTGTAGTTCTGCTAAGCGATGAGCCCTTTCTTCCTCTGAGTCTGAGCTTTCACTCTCTTCTTCTTCCTCCTCGTCCTCCTCATCTTCCTCCTCTTCCTCAGAGGAGCTCTCACTGCTACTTTCCTCACTGGAGGACTCTGAAGACGATTTGGCCAAGCCAGGGGGCATGGCAGTAGAGACTGGTAAAGGCCCTGGTTCTAGTGGTTCATCTGGCATCTTGGCATAACGGAACTCAAATACATCCTAGAAAGAGACACAAACTCAAAACTATGCTGATAAACAGTGCCCTGCATACCCAGCCACCAAGTGATATAGCTCCAATTTATAACTGTACAGAACAGTGAGACCTGCATGTTGAGGCTATGCAGCACAGATGACAAAATAACTCCCCATACCATTTATTTTTCAAACTCCAACCTTTCCACTCACCTGTAGCTTTCGTGCCATTGCCACAACATCGTGATCTGGGGGATTGTACTTATAGCAGTTGGAGAACATAAGCCGTACATCAGCAGCAAACTCCTGTGCATCCCGGTAATCACGGTTCTCCATCTTCCGCTGCAGAAGGAGGCAGCATCAGAAGCTGCACAGGCAGGAAGACTCACCTTTCCCTGCCAACCCCAGACACCACAAGAAGAGCCCTCTCTTGAGAGCACAGTGGGGATGACCTTAAGGATCTGTGCCCTGGGGTTCAAGTTTGAAGTCAAAGGAATTTGGGTGGGTTGAAGAAATATTTATGTCTAGAAAAAGAAATCATTTCTAAGTGACAGAGAAGTGGCCTATGACTGTCTTTCCACCCCATAATTTCCTTAACCCAACACTGCCACAACGTTAGTACTTAATTAGAGACAGTCAGTATTGTTCTCAAGACAAAGAAACCCCACCCTACTGTTTCAAACTCCAGGAAATACAAATTCTCAAACACCAGACCTTCTGTTCCACTATTATTTTATAAAAGTAAAATGCCAAGAACCAAAGACTGCTGTGTGTCCACATAAGGAGACTTATTGTTTTGCACCTAGGCTCCCATCACTGCCTGAGCATCCCATCTGCCCCATGCAGTGGGTACCTTGACAGTGCTGAGGTCCATGGGGTGCTTAATGATATCATGGTAGTCATGCAGGCCAAGTGCAGAAGCATCCACTGGTTTATAGAAAGGCCAAGCATAGGCAGCATGCTTCTTAGAGAGTAACTCCTTCAAAATGCCATTGCAATGTTTTAACTGTTCTGAAAGCTTTCCTTTCTTAGAGCTCTGGTGTTGTTGCTGAGAGTCAGGCAAGTCTTTGCGTGGGGGCTTGATGGGGCGACCACTCTCTCTACGCATAGGGGGAAGCCGTGCTGCCTTAGGCTCAAGACTCCCAGGAGGGCTAGCTGGAGAACCAGGAGCCAGGATGGCTGTAGGTGTAGGGGTGGTAGTATCTGCTTTCCGCTTTACGCCTTTTTTCTGCAGAAAGAAACAAAATAGGGAACCTATCACTCCAAGCCCACCTTACTTAAGACCCTTGCCTCCCTGCTGCCCAGAGGAAATCCACAGATCATACCTTGGCAAGGGGCTGGGCTGGAGGAGCTGCAGTAACAGCAAGGAGCGGGGGTCCAGCAGAGTGCAGGGACTTGAGAAGTGGAGAGGAAATGACTGATGGGTGGGGAATGTTGAGGACAGTGGTAGGTATCTCAGGTGGAGGAGTATACAGGGCTGTGTGTGACACAGAAGAGACGGCAGGCACCTGATGGGCACTGGTAACACTGCCCTGGAGCGCTAGAAAAAAGGAAAAAAGTGTAGTTTGATTCTCTTTCCCATTTTTAGTTGTCCATTTGCAAAACTCCCACTCTTCCTACCTGCCAACTTGGCCCCCTTCTTGTGGCTGTTCTTAGGGATGGTCACCACCAGCTCTTGTTCTTCTTGTGGCATTGATGCAACCTTCTGTAGGAAGATCTTTTCCAGCGTTTGTGCCATTAGGACAATATCATCAGTGGGCTATAAGAACACACACAGCAATAAAGAAAGTTCAAAAATGCCAAAAGAAGATAGATACACACCATCTTTCTCAGAGGCATTCAGGCCCTAGGCCATTACCATACCCCCACAAGTCATCTTGTCATCCAATCTTAAATAAAATTTCCTACTCCAGGCCACTACTAATTTCCACTTCCTCCTAACCCTGTCTCCCAAAATCCGAAAGAAGAAAAAACTTGAGAGCTGACAAGAAAACAGATCCCTGGTCTACTCAGGTCTCTGGTGCTTTCTAAGAAACAGGACCACCACCACCCCCAAGTATGAAGTGTTCTAAATAACCTTGAACTGGAGCTCTGAAGTCACATCACTGTGTTCAATAGTACCATCTAGAGTCAGGTTTTTAAGACTCCGACTACCCTACCCGGATAACACCTTCAGTAGCAAAGGATTTAAACTTTATGTAGACAATATCCAGCAATAATAGAAGTTACTATTTCTCCCCACCTACTAAATGAACACACAGAAAAACTCACCTTGTTGTAAATGTAACAGTTGGTGAACATGGTATTAAAATCTTGCATACACTCTGAGGCAGCCCAATAATAATTGTTCTCAAGTCTCCTCTTAATAGTACCCATGTCCATAGGCTGTTTTATAATTTTGTGATAATCCTAAATAAAGAAATGTTAGGTCAGAACCACAGAAAAATAAATGCTTACAGGGAGACTACCGATCCCCAACTCACACACACACACATACACCCCCTATGCATCAAAGGAATAGTTACTTAAACTGCGGCCCCAGTTAAACTGTGGGACAAAATAAGTAAATAAATAAAAAAGATTCTTGACATCCACAGGGAGGCCCCCTGCTGCCTTTCTCTAACCACCCACCTCCCACCCACTCTGGAAACTTCCCATCCTGTGACATTACCTCCGGGGCTGGCTATCCATGGGCTGCATGAGGGAAAGGAAGAAGCTAAGAATTTTGGCCACCGTGGTCCTCTCCCAACCCGAGGTGGGAATCTGTAAAATGGAGCCAGGGCACAAAAGTTAAGGAAGGACACATGGAGGGCACAAGGAAAGATGCCAAGATAAGTTACAGCAAGCGGTCGGATCAATCACAAAGGACCAAGATATCCAGAAATCTGGTAGTTAACTGCCCTACAGGGGAGAAATGGGAACTCCCTAGGGGCCGCAGCATCTACACTAGGCAGACCACCCCCATTCACACGCATTCTTGCTCATCCCATACCTCCCGGGCTCCAATGTCTCTACTCACCGGTAGACCCAG
This sequence comes from Pongo pygmaeus, assembly GCF_028885625.2. Taxonomy (NCBI): domain Eukaryota; kingdom Metazoa; phylum Chordata; class Mammalia; order Primates; family Hominidae; genus Pongo; species Pongo pygmaeus. The sequence continues at coordinate 33,316,200 of NC_072378.2, read as the reverse complement.
TTTGACAGCATCCACAGGCTGCCGGAATGGCCATGCGAACTGATGTTTCCACAGAGCCTTCATCACTACCTTGTGTAGGTATTGCAGCTGGTTGGTAACTCGTCCTGGCTTTTTGGGATTGGACACCTCCGGGGGTGGTGGGTTGGCAGGGGTCAGTTGCAAAGCAGGCACCGAAGCCATTGTGGGGCTCTCAAATCCCTCATACAAGAGAGAGGGTTTTCGAATCCTTTTCCCTGGTGCTGCTGCTTCTGGGCCCAGCCCCAGCAACCCTGCATTCCCTTCCCCAGGGAGCCTGTAAAGATGAGAAACAAAATTAGGGCAATATCGTCCAAATCAGGAAAAAGTGCATCTGCACAATGGTCTGATGAATCCAGGTGCTGGCCCTAGTGAGGTGGTTAAGCTTATGCCAAGTGCTTCTTAAGCAGAAACAATATCCAAACAATCTGTGGAGCTTTTATTGCTGGCCCCGCCTTCCTTTTATTAATATTTTTAGTATACTATCTAGATCCCACCTTCTAAAGTCTGATGGGCTCTATCTGTTCTTTTTCATATTTTAAAAAACTCCAAAATTGTTTCTGACAAGGCACGACATTTCAGAACTACAGCCCTATGGGGATGGGGCTTAAGCAAAATGAGTGGAGTTAAAAAACTCAAACCCCAAGCTTCCTCCTCACTAGGGGTTTGGTGGTTGCCATGGTGGTTGAGCGCTGGTAAAGGGGAAGAGAACAAATTATGGATATAAAAAATTCCATAAAATGCTGATAAGACACAGAATAATCCACCTAGATAGAAGAGAGAGCACCATCTTCCACAAGGTCTGGGTAGTTCACACCACAACAGAACATAGACTAGAAACCCAGAGGCATAACCACACCAACTTAAAAACAAATTCAGACAAGAACTTGTCAGACTTCACAGCCCGAAACTACCAGGCCCCCAAAATTATTCGCACCAAATCAAAGTCTCCTCACTCCAAGGAAGTCAAAAAGCCGTACAAAATAGTCAAGGTCACCAAGTGATAGCCCTCTTCCACCCACCCACTACACAACACGATTCCACTACCAGTTCCCCCTGTAGCACCAACTCCGGACACCAAACGCTAACAGTGGTTCATTTACAGTCCCTCTGGTGCTCCTCCGATCAGTGTTTCCTACCACCTAAGAATTAAGACATCATATGGGAATCTCATTGTTTACATCGCAGACTAGGAACCTTAGCTCTACCCTCCTGCCCTGAATCAAACTCTTAATGTTAGGAAAAAAAATTCCTCCACCAACAAACAACACACACAACCAACCCACCCACCCAAAGAAAGCAAAAGATTTAATGACATGCCCTGGGCATTAGGAACCTGCAGACTTGGGAGAGTGATCGCTTTACCCTTCTCTGGGAATCCCCGTTGACAGTCCCTTAAGCACTCCGTCACCATGGCAACCCTACAGGGCGCTAGAGGTGGCCGTGAATCCCCCCTAAAAGGCTGACAAACCGCCGCTAGACACCAGACCCACCAAACGCCAGACCTACTGTCCACCCTCACTACACTCCACCGTCAAACTAGCTCTGCCTGACTCGGTTAAGACTGGGCCACGGCGGCATTAATAGTGCATAAACTGACAACCTGTATTCCCCTCCATGCGCAGTAGCCGGGCCGCCACCACCGTTCCAAAACCGTCGCTCAATCCCCTCCGCGCGGCCGAGTCAACAGCTGCGCCGCAAAACAGCAGCGCGCCGGGGCCGCTCCGTACTCCTAACACGGCGCCCCACACCCCTGCGCCGCCGCCCCGCAACATCCCCTTCCCACACGCGGCTCGCGGAAACGTACTTATTGTGCGGAGTGACGTTTTGCAGCATCTTGACCGCAGAGAACCGGCGCTGCCCTCAGCCGCGGAAAGTCCGGGTGGCCTCGGTTCCCCTCACCGCCCGGTCCAGCATAACCCGGTAAGTTGGGGGGAGGCCGTTCCTCTTGGGCCTCCAGGCGACAAACCCCCTGCCTGGCCGGCACAAAAGCAGTCTCTTTGGGGCCTCTCGGAGAGCTCCGGGCAGCTTGGCGCGCTCTGCAGACGGCGGACAGCAAGAAAATGGCGGCGGCCTCAGCTGAGGCGGGCGACTAAGGAGGGACTGACTCTTCAAAAGACGGTCCCCGATCTCAGACACCGTCGTCAATATAGCCCGCTGTTGGTCTGCAGGGATCCCCTCTTCTTGTCGGGACCCTACGGGGCCGACGAGGTCCCGTTTCGATCTCGGATGGAGGCGGATGAACACGAAAAGTGGTTTAGGGAGCCGCCGCCTCCATCTTTGAAATCCTCTTGAGGGCGGAGTAGAGGGGGTGGACAGACTCCGAGGACTGGGCGGGGCCCAAAAAAGGGGAGCTTCAGGGGCTTCTATGGGGTCTGTACTGTCCGCTGGGACCAGTCATAGGCCGGGACGAAGGCCATTTCCAAGCGGATGGAGGTGGATTGTAATGGCGGCCCCGGACGACTCGAAGGCTCTGTATCGGTAGGCAGAATCCTCCAGCTCGTTCTAGAGGCCGCTCCACTCCAGCGCGAAATGGCGCCGCCGAGCCCCGCGCCAGCCCTTTATATATAGGCGGGGAGGAGGAGCTTCGCCGCTCATGCGCGCCACCCTGCTTGAGATTTTCCCCACCCCCTCTGCGCTCGCGCGCTCGCTCACGCGGGCGAAGAAGCTGAGTCGAAGGGGAAGGAACACCTCTCCGCGGGAGCTTTTTCTATTGGCCAGCCGCAACGATGACGTCATAAACTTCATTTCCAAGGTGTCAGTCACCAGACAGAAGAGTGCCGCACAGACCCACAGGGAAGTGGCAACCCGCCACATCTCCAAGCCAATTGGCTGAGCTGTGGTCCGCCGACTCCAGGGAAAGAGGGTGGTTGGAAGGGGTGCGGAAGCCATCGCCCCAGAGCCTCCAGCACTCTCTCCCCGCCTCCCCTTCCAACAAAGTCTTCCCAGGCTTCCATGCACAGCGCAACTGGAGACTGCCAAGCTCGAGCAGGTCGTGCCATTCGTAGCTCCTCCATTGGCCAGAGCAGGGAAACGGGAGGGGTCGCGTGGGCGTAGCCTGTCTGAGCCCGCCAGGGGTGTGGCCGCAAGACGCCCGGCGGGTGGTGGTTCTCGGCGGTAAGGCAGCTGCAGCGAAGAATCTGAAACGAGGAAGAAGACGCCATCTTAGAAGCCGCGGCCTGCTCCTCTATGGCGAACAGCTACAGGCTTCAGAACGGCGATGACGGGATCTAACGTTCCCATGCCCCACAGTCTAAAACACAGTCTTGCCAGAGTCTTAAAATACTCCACTCCCTCCCTCAAGCCAAACGATGGAAAGACAAGAGCAAAACATTATTTACTACTGTTTAGTCCCAAAGACCACAAAAGCTAAAATACGTCTCCCAAATTTGCACGTCCAAGCACCTTTCTAATCCCTCCCCACTCACACCTACAGTTACCAGTACATTTCTGCTCGTTCGAAAAAACCTCGGCAACCCTAAAGTGGGATTAAAATCTCCAAACGCATCCATCTACCCTATACAATGCAACACACCTCACCTCTTCCTCAAACTCCATTCCGGCGTCCGGCTCAGAGCAGAAAAAACAAGTCCTGGGAGGGATGACTTAAGGGAAAAACCCTCCCCCTCCAGGCGAGCTCGGACCTTTCCCCCCACACGCCACATCACCCCCAAGGGCAGACCCCTATCCGCCTCTTAGGGGCCCTCCGCCACGGGGGCGAAAGAACCCCCCCGCCCCCCCACCAGGGTCCGGAGTCCTCCCCACGGAGCGGCTGGTCCATCGGTCAGCGCCAGGGAGGAGGGCGAGCGGAGGAGGCGGCGGCTGCGGCTCAGACTAGCCCTCCCCCTCCTCCCCTCCTCCCCTCCCCCCGGCCGTCCGCCTCCGAGGAGGGGCAGGAGCCATTTTGGGAGCTCAGTTTCGCCCCCTCCCCCCAACTTACTCTTAAGTCTTCCTCTTAACTTGGTTATCTAAATAAGGGTGCAGACTGTGAATCAACCAGAGCCCAGAGTCAGGATCTCCAGAGCATCTCTGGGGCCGCCCCCGCCCCCTTACAAGAGAGTGAAAGGATTTCCCCCACCCGAGAAAACCTTGGCTTTGGCGGGGCGTCCCCTCCCCCGTTTCCCCTTTCTTCGCTACCAGGAAGAAAACAAACGTGTACGTATCTGGGAAAAGTAATCAACGTAGGTGAACAAATACACGGTAAGATTCCCTCTCCCCCGGGAAGAGTTCGTAAGGGTCTAGGTCCTTGAGCTGCAACCACGCCACCCTCCCTCCTCTGCAGTAGCCCTTCAACTCCAACCTCGGTTACTGCGTCTAAAATGGCCGCCAATCTCCTGTCTTCTGACCCCCCGAGTAGGGCAAACCCCGGGAGGGCGGGGAGAAATGAGCATCGAGAGAGCAGAGTCCCCTTCCCCCAGCCAGGGATCAGGCCCTGGCCCCCAAGTACAAGCGGCCCCGTTTGGGTGGCTGCAGCAGGGAGGGCAATGACACAGCAACTTTGCAGAGGCCTTTTCCCCTCCCCCTAGTGGCCCAACCTCCCAAATCTGCTTTTCTCCACCGGGGCTCTGCAGGCCAGGACAGAGGCCCATCAGGGGGCCGGCCATGGAATAAAAACTTAGGAGGCTGAGAAAATACTAGGCCTTAGAAAAAGGGCAGCCAGACGTTGCTCTCGTTTATTCCCTGCATTCCGGAAAATCACTGCCTCCCGATCCTCTATTCTCCCTTCCCCCACATGAGTCACCAGGGAGGCTACTGCTACTCAGTAATTTGGGAAAGTAACTCTTTCCTCCTTTCCGTTCCCTCCCCCGCAGTACACAAGGAGAGAACTGTTCAGGACTGGGGGAGGGGACGAGGGAGGCGATGGAAGAGGCCACCCTGGAGAAACCCGAAACCTTGGGAGTCGTGAAATCATTCCAGGTCCCGAGCCTCCCTCGCATCTCAGACCATGCTGTCTAGACCCCCTACTGCCAGCACCCACCTTGGGCGTGGTTTCTGTTCCTAAGCAGACCTCAAGCTTTCAGCTTGTAAGCCCCCCAGCCTGAAGTAGACACGTGCTCAGTAAAGACCCTACGGGGGCAAAAGGCCCCACAGGCCATGTCCACGTGAATGCACACAAATTCAGTAAGCGACTCGAAGCGTAACCTCCAGCCTGCGGTGTGACGACTGGAGCTCCCCTACCGCGGACACAAAGGGCGCACAGCAATGCTCCCTCCAGAGGCTCTGGGGAGAAAGGAAGTTGGCGCCTGGGAACAACCTCAGTTCACAACATGGGTGGCCAACTCCTAAAGCATTCATGTCCACGGGTAGGGGCCACAGCCACCACTCCTCAGCCCACCGCCAGGTCACCCCTCCCTCGGCCGCCGATAGATCCCTCCTCACCTGGCTCCCGGCTGCTGTACCCCCAGGGGACGAATGGAATGGGGGGGCCACACCGCCCCCTAACCCCTTTGCCCTCCAATTGGTATGGAGGCATGAGGCTGGCCATTCCCCTCCCCCCGCCGTGGCCCTCTCCCGCTCGCCCCCCCTCCACGCTCCCATTGGCTGTAAAAGGTTTGAAGGACAAATCTTCCCACTCTCAGTATTCTTTTCTGAACCCCAAAAATCCCCCTCCCGGACTCCCCACCATTGGTTAAGCACTTGACTGACATCTCCGCCCCACAAGGGCCCCTTCTCACCTGGATCCTAAAGCCTTCCAGGGGGCCTCCAAAGTTGCCCTCGGCTTGGTACGGGGTATGTAATCCGGGGTGTCAACCCCCCCGGAAAACGAAGCAGTGTTGGGGGAGGGGGCGTAGCCCCCAGCCCCTCCCTTCCCGAACGGGCTGGGGGGTGGGGAGACCATCGAGGCCGCGCGGCCACGTCAGCAGCACCCAGATTGGCTGACCGGGGTCACGTGCCCGCTTCCCCCCCCTTCCCCCACCCACGAGGACCAGCTTTCCGAACGTTCCTGGGGGTTGCACAAGGGGCCAAGGGGGCCGCATGGCCCAGGCCTATGTCCCGAAACCCAGAGCGCTATAATGCTGCTGTTTATCCATATCCCCAGCTTCTTATCCCGCAGTCCTCGACTCTGTCCCCCCCACTCGCCTCTCCATACGGGTTCAGCATGGCTGCCGCAGACCAGGAATACGCACAGCGCAGGCGCAAGGGTGCGCCCTGACTCGGGGAGGGGGAAGGGGGGGGCCAGAGGCTGCGGGGAGAGCCGTAGTGCGCAGGCGTCCGGGCCGGAACCGCACCTCCGGCGGCTGGGCTTGGAGGGCGCGCATTTCGTGGGGCGGTAGCCCGCGCCCGGGTGCTGACCTCCTGCCTCAGCGCCCTCTCCCCCACTACCCGCGGCCTAGCGGGGTAGCCTCGGGCGGCCAGGCTTGTTTCCTCCTCGGTGGGTGTAAGGTGCGGCTTGGCTGGTCCTGGCCTGAATCCAGGGGAAGCGCGCGCTGCTGAGCTGTCAGCGGAGGAAAATGGGGCCTGGACCTGGAGATATGAGGGTCTGGAGAGGGGCCCCTTCCTTGGTGTCGTGTGGTGCGACCACTGGAGAGGCAGTTTCTCGCCCTCGTCGCGCCTGCTGCGCGGAGAGATAAGGTGCGGACCGCAGATGTGGGCTTCGTATTCGACTTTAGTCTTAGGCAGCCTTAAAATCTTTCCGTGCCGTGAACCTACGCTAGACTTTTCTTTAGTGAGACCTGTGAGTCCCTGGACCGCTCTACCTTATACGATATTTACCAGCTGATCACTTTTCCTTCTCTATTTATCTCGTAGTCGACCGTTTAAACCTCTTATACTGTTAAAGTTATGATCTCTACTCTCCCAATCTTGAGTGAATTCCCCCCAAAATTTTGGAATTGGTAACATAAAATGTTATGGTGATTCAGTTGCCAGCTAAAAAGTAAGCCTTTAATTTGTCATTAGCCGATAACCTCTCCCTTGATTACCCAGAGTACGGTCCAGATTTTCATGCTGCAGACCCTAATTTGTCCTCACCGACAGATGGCACCTCACAGAACAGAAAGGCCAATTTGCAGAACTCGTGGCTTCCCATTTCCCACCTGCAAACTGGGTCAAGTGTGTATTGCTTTCCCATTTCACTAGAGGTCCTCCGTTCGGTTTGAGGAAATCCTTTACTATTGACCTGGTCAACCTTCTCTATTACCCGGAAGCTGTCTTCCCTTCTCCCCCCCTTTGACCTTTTAAACTTTTCTCTTGGTTTCCCCGCTGACAGAAAGAGAACAGCCCTCTCAATGTCATGCCCTCTTAGAGACTCATGTCGCTCAGCTTCCTTGCACAGCCAAGACCTGAAATTGAAATTATCCTTACTATCTCAATTCTTTGTCACCTTCTCTTTCCCCATCCCCACTCTTCAAGCCACCTCTGTCAGGCTGCTACCACCAAAACTTTTCTGGCAAATGTCACCAAGAACCTCCTAACTGGGAAAGTCAGGAAGCACTTTACAGTTCTCACTTTATTTGACCTCTGAGGTATTTGACATTTGATCATGTTTCCTTCCTGACATTCTCTCTACCCTTGACTTCTATACCACTCTCACTTGTTTCTTTTCCTATTTGTGTAACTGTTCCTCTCCAGTCTCAGTGGATTTTTCTTCCTTAGCCCCTTTTTATGTGTTGATGTTTGCTGTGATTCTTGTTTGCTTCTAATTCTGTTCAACTTCTCTAGGTAATCTGACTCCATGGCTCAAAGCCTCTCAAGTCTGAATCTTTAGTTCAGACAGCTTTCTAAGCTAAACTTTCTACTAAATATTCCCACTTGGATAACTCTTAGACACCAATATGTTCAAAATTGATGAAATCACTATACACTCTAGACCTGCTCTTTCTCTTCTGTTGTCCTGAGCAATGGCGGCTATTTAACCACAAAGTCTGTAATCTGGGAGCCTGTTCTTGATTTCCTTTTCTCACACCCTTACAGACTCATAATTTTGCCTCTTAACTATCCATCAACTCACCCTTCTGTCCTAATTCTATCACCTGACCTATACCAACAGTCTCCTAAATTATTTGCTAGACACATGGCTATTTGGATTTAAATTAATACAATTTTAAATTTAGTGCCTCAATACACTAGCCACATTTTAAGTTCTCAATAGCCACATGTGACTAGTGGCTGTCATATGGGAAAGCACAGATTATTGAACATTTGTGTCATTGCAAGAAGTTCTTTTTTTCTTTCCCTGATACGGAGTCTTGCTCTGTGGCCCAGGATGGAGTGCAGTGGCGTGATCTTGGCTTTCTGCAACCTCTGCCTCCCGGGTTCAAGCAATTCTGCCTCAGCCTCCCGAGTAGCTGGGATTACAGGCGCCTGCCACCACACCCGGCTAATGTCTGTATTTTTAGTAGACACGGGGTTTCACCATGTTGGCCAGGCTAGTCTCGAATTCCTGACCTAGTAATCCTCCCGCCTCAGCCTCCCAAAGTGCTGAGATTACAGGTGTGAGCCACTGCGCCCGGCCTCATTGCAAGAAGTTCTGTTGGACAGTGCTGCTTTAGACTTTCCTCTCTGCCTCTGCCACAATACTGCCAGGAGAGAGCTTTCCAAAATATAGCCCTGGCCATAGCTGTTTTTTAAACTCTATGTTATTTCTTATTGGCTATGTGATAAAGTCCAAATTCCTATGTTTGCCAAAACAGTCTGCCTAGCTTTCCAGCCTCATGTCTAACCACTTCCTCTTGGGCCCTGTATTCCAGCTGTATTGAACTGTTTCCCAGACACATCATTTTGTTTCATGCCTCTGTGTTTTACACATGTGCACTTTCTATATGGAGTAGGCTTTTCCCCAATCTATGTACGCCCAAATAACATCTCTGAAAAGCTTAATGTTACCGTTCAAGTTGAGCTAACTGCTCATTCTTTGGTGTCCCTTCCCCTTATGATTTTACTTTCCACAGTGAATGGCATTTATGTGATTACATGTTTCTCCCTAGTACTAGACCTTGATTTTGAGAGCAGGGCCATGATGCATTCTTTTTCTTGCTTTGCTTTTTTTTTTTTTTTTTTTTTTAAATATCCGTAGGTCCTAGCACAGTATCTGGCCAATATTAGGTTCTCACAAATTGAGCAAATATTGAGGTGAGTTGATGTGTAAGTAAGTATGTGACTTAGGTAAGATTGAAACATGTATGTTTTATGGGGTGCCATGTATAGGGGAATAATCATAGACAAAATTATTGCCTTCAAACCTGAGACATTAGAATTATGTGAGGAAAGACAGACATAGAACAGCACAGGTTATTGTCACAGAGAGTAGTCTAGTCCAATCTGGCCAGAACATAAGCTACAAGAAGTAGAGCAGGAGAAGAGAAAATGGGAGGTAAATTTATATTAGAGAACACATTATGGAAGGTTTCCAGTGCTGTTAAGTTTGGAATCAGTGGGGGACCACTGAAATTTTTTGACTAATGACTTGATCAGAATTATGTTGTTAGATAGAAACTCTGTCTTCCAGTGGCTGGCACTGTCCATGTTAATAAACATCAAATTAAAATGTCAGGGGGTTGGAAGGAGATGTGATTGGTGATACAAAACATTTATTGAGTAGTTAAAATGTGTCAGGTACTGCGATGAGTACATGTATTAACTCTTTTAATCCTTATAACCCTATAAAGTCAATACTAATATTATCACCCTCAGTTTTCAAATGAAACAACAGAAGCAAAGCACATCTTAGTCTGTTTTCTGATGCTATCACAGAATACCACAGACTGGGTAATTTATAAACAGTAGTTTATTTGGCTCAGTTCCAGATGCTTGGAAGTCCAAGAGCATGGCATTGGCATCTGGTGAGAGCTTTGTGCTGCATCATCCCATGGCAGAAGGGCAAACAAGCACATGAGATGGAGAGAGAATAGAGGCCAGAACGTACCCTTTGTTTGTTTGTTTGTTTTGAGGCGGAGTCTCACTTTGTCGCCCAGACTGGAGTGCAGTAGTGCAATCCTGGCTCACTGCAAGCTCCGCCTCCCGGGTTCACACCATTCTCCTGCCTCAGCCTCCCAAGTAGCTAGGACTACAGGTGCTTGCCACCAAGCCTGGCTAATTTTTTGTATTTTTAGTAGGGACGGGGTTTCACCGTGTTAGCCAGGATGATCTCGATCTCCTGACCTCGTGATCTGCCTGCCTCGGCCTCCCAAACTGCTGGGGTTACAGGTGTGAGCCACCGCGCCCGGCCTCAGAATGTCCCCTTTTAAATAGGAACCCATACTTACATTAGTAGCATTAATCCATTCATGAGAGCAGATCCCTCATGACCTAATTAACTCTTAAAGGTCCCACTTCTTAAAACTGTCAGAATGGCAATTATTTTCAACAAGAGTTTTGGAGGGGAGATTTAAACCATAGCAGGTAATATTTACCTTAGGTCACACCTTTAGTAAGTAGCAGAACTGGGATTTGAACGCAGCTGACTCTGGGTGGTATATTATTCTGTTTACTAGGCACAGCAGGGAGTTTAAGATCCAAGATTGAAGTTCGAGAAAAAAGATTAGGAAAAGTAGATTTGAGAGTCACCTTTGAGGTGATGTTTGAATCAGCCACAAAGGTAGCTGAGGTTTGTAAAAGGGGGTATAAAAACAATTTAGGGTGAAGGATTGAGCTTTGGGTTACATCTTCATACAGGGAGCAAGAATAGGAAGTGGAACCAATGGAAGATCTCAAGGAGAAGCAGAGCAACATAATGTGAGGAAGCTAGAACAGGAGATGGTTCCAGGAAGGATTTCATGTTTATTGAATGACTGATTAAATCAGGACTCCTTAAGCTTTTTGTGTGCCATTAGCTTTTTTGGCAGTTTGGTGAAGCCTTTGGATCTTGTCTGATGATATTGGTAAATGCATAAAATAAAATATAAACTGTAGTTATCAAAATACAGTGGTCCCCCCTTAACTGCAGTTTCACTTTCTGTGATTTCAGTTACCCAAGGTCAACCTGGTCTGAAAATAAGTACAATAAGATACTTTGTGTATGAGACAGAAAGACCATATTCACATAACTTTTATTACAATGTAATTGTCCTATTGTTGTTGTTAATCTCTTCCTGTGCCAATTTATAAATTAAACTTTATCATAGGTATATCTATGGATAGGAAGAAACTGTATAATCACATTTGGTGCTATGTGGGGGGCACTACTATATTTAAAGAAATGTGTGATGATCTAGTAGTATGTGTTTCTGTGTTAATACAATACAGTGTTTCTTTACTAATACATTAAAAAGCATGATTTATTGGCAAGTTTAACAGCTCCCATAATTGTAAGTGATATTTTAAGATGTCTGTAACAACTATAATGTGATATGAAAATATTAATTGATGGTGTTTTCTATTGATGACAGTGTAACAGCTGCTGGCTGGTACTACTAAGATTTATTTTCTACATTCATAAAATTAGATTTCAGAATTTTTTGAAAATAAAGTTGACTTTTTTTTATTCCATCCAAGTTTATGGACCTCTGAATTCTTTTGTTTTTTTTAAATTTTTTATTGATACATAATAATTGTACATATTTATGGGGTACATGTGATATTTTGATACATGCATACGATGTGTAATGATCAAATCAGGATAATTAGGATATCCATCACCTCAAACATTTATTATTTCCTTCTGTTGGGAGCATTTCAAATCTACTCTTCTAGCTATTTTGAAATATACAGTAAATGTTAACTGTAGTCACCCAGCTGTGCCATCAAACATTATAGAATTTATTCCTTCAATTTAACTATATTTTTGTAACCATTAATCAATCTCTCTTCATCCCCCCTCCACCCTCTCCCTTTCCCAGCCTCTGGTAACCATCATTCTACCCTCTACCTCCGTAAGATCAACTTTTTTAGCTCCCACTTATGAGAACGTGATATTTTTCTTTCTGTGCCTGACTTATTTCATTAACATAATGACTTCCAGTTCCATCCATGTTGCTGGAAATGACAGGATTTCATTCTTTTTTATGGCTGAGTAGTATCCATTGTATATATATACACCACATTTTCTTTATCCAGTCATTTGATAGACACTTAGATTGATTCCATGTCTTGGCTACTGTGAGTAGTGCTGAAATAAACATGGGCATGTACACATCTCTTTGATACACTGATTTCCTTTCTTTTGGATATATACCCAGCAGTGGGATTGCTGAATCATATAGTAGATCTATTTTTAGTTGTTTGAGGAACCTTTATGCTGTTTTCCATAGTGGCTATGTTAATTTACATTTCTACCATCAGTATATGAGCATTCCCCTTTCTCTGCATCCTCACCAGTATCTCTTATCTGCGTCTTTTTGATAATAGCCATTTTAAGTAGATTCAGATGATATCTCATTGTGGTTTTGATTTGCATGTCCCTGATGATTAGTAATGTTGAGAATATTTTCTTATGCCTGTTGGCCATTTGTATGTCTTTTGAGAAATGTCTATTCAGATCGTTTGCCCATTTTCAAATGGGATTATTTGGAGGATTTTTGCTGTTGAGTTTGAGTTCCTTACATATTCTCGTTATTAATCCCTTATCAGATGGATAGTTTGCACATATTTTTTCCCATTCTGAAGGTTGTCTCTTCACTCTGTTGATTATTTCCTTTGCTGTGGCAGAAGCCTTTTAGCTTGATGTAATCCCATTTGTGTATTTTTGCTTTCATTGCCTGTCCTTTTGAAGTCTTAAACCAAAAAATGTTTGCTCAAAGTCTTGAGCATTTCTCCAGTATTTTCTTACAGTAACTTTTATAGTTTCAGGTCTTATGTTTAAGTTTCAATCCATTTTGATTTAATTTTTGTATTTGATGAGAGATGGGGGTCTAGTTGTATTTTTCTGCATATTGTTATTCAGTGTTCCCAGCACCATTTAATGAAGAGTGTGTCCTTTTCCCATTGAATATCTTGGTACCTTTGTTGAAAATCAGTTGGCTGTTAAGATGTGGATCTATTATTTCTGGGTCCTTTATTCGGTTCTATTGGTCTGTGTATCTGTTTTTATGCCAGTACCATGCTCTTTTAGTTACTGTAGCTTTGTAGTATATTTTGAAGTTGGGTGGTGTAATGTCTACAGCTTTGTTCTTTTTGTTCAGAATTACCTTGACTATTTGTGTTTTCTGTGGTTCCATATTAATTTTGCTTGTTTTTTCTATTTTTGCAAAGAATATCTTTGTATTTTGATAGGACTTGCAACAAATCTGTAGATTGCTTTTGGTAGTACAGTCATTTTCACGATACAAATTCTTCCAAAGACATAGGATGTCTTTCTATTTTTTTGTGACCTCCTCAGTTTTTTTCCTCAGTGTCTCATAGTTTTCCTTGTAGAGATCTTTCACCTCCTTGGTTTATTCTAGGTATTCTATTTTGTTTTTTTGGTGGGGGGAGGGGTTGTAGCTATTGTAAATGGGATTACTTTCTTTGATTTCTTTTTCCACTAGTTTACTGTTTGTATCCAGAAGCACCATTAATTTTTATATGATAATTTTGTATCCTGCAACTTTACTGAATTTATCAATTCTAAGAGATTTTGTGTGTGTATATGTGTGGACCTTTTAGTTTATAAATTTGTATGTTTGCTTGTTTAATGTCTCTTTATTTTCATTAGACTTTAAGTGTGATGATGGCAGTTATCTGATATAGAGCATACTGCTAGACACATATGGCCAATAAATATTTTTTAAATAAATGAACCTTTCTGAGTCCCAGTTTTCTTGTTTATATAATGGGGATAATAAATTATAACCTTGTAGAGTAGTTGTAAGGATTGCTGCATCATAGTAATGTCACTAAAAGGGAGGATGAATATGGGTATGGAGAAATATACTGAGGTAGAAATAAGAATAAATGTGGGAGCTGGATGGCTAGGTTTGCTCTCTGAAACAGGAGGTGGCAGGGAGTAGGAAGAAAACGGTAGTTGGCAAGGAGCTTGGGAAGGGCCTAGAATGGAATTGGAAGGGTAGTAGAGTACATAGGGAAGGCTGTGGAGGCGTAAAATGGCTCATAGAGATTGGGTGCGGTTGCTCATGCCTATAATCAAAGCACTTAGGGAGGCCGAGCCAGGTGGATCACGAGGTCAGGAGATCAAGATTATCCTGGCTAATATGGTGAAACCCCATCTCTACTAAAAATACAAAAAAAAAAAAAAAAAAAAAATCAGCCGGGCATGGTGGCACGTGCCCAGATACTCCAGAGGCTGAGGCAGGAGAATCACTTGAACCTGGGAGGCAGAGATTGCAGTGAGCGGACACCACACCACTGCACTCCCGCCTTGGCAACAGAGCGAGACTCCATCTCAAAAAAAAAAAAAAAAAAGAATGGCTTATAGATAAGCCTGATAAGATTTACCTTTGAAACATCTGTTAGAAGGGACAATCCATCATCATCTAATATGTGAAGGCTCTTCCATTCTCAGTTCAGCACCTTCAGAGACTGGTAGCCCATTTGTTCATCAAGTGAAAGGTCACTTAGTGGGCTTCTTGGTGGAGATATATATATATAGTACACCCTCCCCTAAGGACCTTGCAATAGAGATGAGGTGACTATGAAACAGACATATTAATGGAAGAGAATAATAAAATTAAAACATTGATAATGGCCAACACAGGGTGCTTTGGAAACGTACTGAAGTGGCCATTAATCTCAACTCTGGGTTCAAGGAAGGCTTCCTGAGAGGAGTGAGATTTCACCTGAAAGGACATACAGAAGTAGGTAAGTAGACTTCAGGTCATTAAGGGTCATGACAAGGAAAGTAGATCATTAACAGTCATGGAAGGTTTTCATGCAGAAGTATAATATGATCAACTAAGCATAATAAAAATATCCTTCTGGCAGCACTGTGGAAAATAATAAGATTGGAGAGAGAGAGACCAATTATAAGAAAGTTGCAATAATCCAGTGAAAACCAACCATTGAAGGCCTGGACCAGTAGGAATGGAAGGAAAAGAAAGGAAGATTCAAGAGCTATTAGAAAGGTAGAATTGTTAGGACAATTGAATGGGAAGGTTTGAGGAAGATGGGGTCATCAAGGATGACCCACATTTGTAGCTCGGGTGGACATCTTGTTAGTCACTGAAGTCTTAAATATAGGAGAGGAGTTGGAATATATTGGGAAGCGAAAGTGATGAGTGTAATCTTGAGATGGAGATACATTCAGAGTAACAATTCCTAACTTTATTTGCCTATGGAATACCTAATTAGAATTCATTATTGAACCATCAATAGCTTATGAAACATAATATAGAAAACTCACCAACTTTTTTAAACTAATGGCACAGTTTGAAAATTATAAGACACTGCTTTTCATTTAAAACTTCATTCTCTTAGACATTTTTGAGATAACTAGGAGAAATGAACAGATTGGGTCAAATGAAGTTAAGTAATTTTTAATTTTGTTGGTTGTGGTGATGGCATTATAGTTATGTTAAGGGAAAGGTTATCATCTATTATAGATATGCCTAAAAGTATTTACTGGTGAAATGTAATGACAGAATTTGTTTAAAATACTCCAAAAAATGCAGAACTATAGATGAAACAAGAATGGAAGAATGTTAAATGTTGAAAAGTGTTGACATTCATTAGAGTACATTGGAGTTTATTAGATTCTTCTGTGTGTGCTTGGAGCTTTTCAAAGTAAAATTTAAAAAACCTTTTTAGTCAGAGATTCAAAGGAAATTAGTGGAATATATAATTTTAAATTAATCAATATTGAATCATATGATAAATGTAATTTGAATATGTGATAAGACAAGTGACAGACCAGAGATCATCAAGCAGATGACATATGTCACCTGAGTAGTTAGGAAATGCTGTCTGAGCATTAATACACAGATTTAACCTTATGTTTATGCCTCAGATGATCTCATACAATTGTCTGAGATGCCATATGTTGAAAATAGCTGTACTGAGGTGGTTACTTTTCATATGATTCTCCCTTCTCTAGGAATAGTTCTAATCCATAGAGGTAATACTGTACCTGGCCACAACCAATGAATCCAGTGGTACACACCTAATACAAGCTAAGCCAGTGAGAGAGGCTCTCCCAGCAAAGCAAAACTTGTAAGATAAAGAGGCAGGTGGCCTTTGCAGGTGAGCATATTAATGGCAACTCAACCCCTGCTTCTAAGGTCCCTGTGGCTATTCTACCTGAGGCTAGCTTATTCAACTATTACTTTCATGAGTTAGATCAGTATCTTTCTAATAAATCCTCATTTTTAAAATTTAAGTTAGCCAGAATTGGTTTCTATTGCTTGCAATAAATAGACTTATTAAATATAATAAATTGTTATGTAATAAAAAATATTATAAATGTGTTTGATGTTGCATTATGTCTGTGGAAATAAATTCAAAAATAAATGATTGCTATCATCAAACTTACTTTTCTTATTTCTCGAGGAACGCTATTTTGTGAAGAATACAGTTTAAGAACATGCAAATTCGTGAAGCATTCCATATTAAAAAAAAAAAAAAAAAAAAAAAAAACTGCTGTTACATAGCATCCAAGAGGATTTGACCAGAAGCAGTTCAGATATGGGTAGTGTGGAACTCAGAGCAAGATCTGAGCTGAAGAGGTAAGCTTGGAAGACATTAGCAAGTGGGTGGTAACTGAAGGCATGTGGGAGTAAATGAGACCGTCCAGGGCAAGTGTATAGTCTAAGAAGAGTAAAGGTTGAGGACAAAACTCCAGGGAACACCAATACTTAAAGGGTTGCTGAAAGAAAGTCCCAAAGGGACTGAAAAGGGGACGCCAGAAAAGTAGGAGGAAAAACTAGGAGAGAGTGCCATCAGGTATGCCAAACATTTGACCAATTTAGGAGATAGAGTATGGCCAACAGTGTCAGATGTTGCAGAGACTAGTTCATTTGATATGGCAACACAAAAGTATTGGTGAACAATTGCATTGTTGAGAGTGAAAAGATTAAATGGCAAGTATGAGAGCGGGGCCACAGTTGCCCATGACTTTTCCAAGAAATTTGACTCTGCTAGGGGAAAAATAAAATAGAGAGTCCTTTTTATATATTTATTTATTTATTTTTTGAGACGGAGTCTCGCTCTGTCACCCAGGCTGGAGTGCAATGGCACGATCTCGGCTCACTGCAACCTCCGCCTCCCGAGTTCAAGTGATTCTCCTGCCTCAGCCTCCCGAGTAGCTGGGATTACAGGCCCCCGCCACCACGCCTGGCTAATTTTTTTTTTTTTTTGTATTTTTAGTAGAGATGGGGTTTCACCATTAACCAGGATGGCCTTGATCTCCTGACCTCGTGATCCACCCGCCTCGGCCTCCCAAAGTGCTGGGATTACAGGCGTGAGTCACTGTGCCCGGCCAAATAGAGTCCATTTTTAAATGCTAGAAAGGGATGGCAGAGCTGAGTGTTAGAAAGCCAGAGCCTCCTGGATTTACCGGTGCTCTGCCATTATTTTCAGAGGCATTCACAGCTAATGACAAACTAGACAGTGAACTACTGCAAAGCAGAACTGGCTGCCTTGCTCATCTCTTGCCCACAATTATCACTTTCCAAACTGATGAGAGACTATTCCTGAGATACTTATGATGGAGGTAGTTGGGAGGTCCTGGTGGGGAAGGATTACATGGAGGGAAGAGTAGTTATAAATGTTTGAACTTGTTACCATTTAAACTGAGATTATAGAAGGGGAGAATGGAGTTAACCACCCATCACCACAGTCTTGGTGAGGGATGGTTATGTTTGTCGTCACCTTGGTCTTGTCTACACTGTGCTCCCTATGGAGAACTTGGACCCCTCTGCCTTGTTCCTCTCACCCAGAGAAATTGCAGTGTCTGCTGTACCTATTCCTGTGCCCTTCTACCCAGTCTACTTTCTCCTGTTCTTCCCCAGATCTCCTTCCAAATAGACTGGTGTAACTGGCACAAAGTGTTTGTTAACTGATTGCCAATCCAATAATAAGGGGACTGAGGTTCTTCTTTGAAGGGTGGGTTTATTTGGGGTTTTCATACCAATTCTGACCACGTGTAGAGCATCATTCAGCACACTATGGGCTGTGAGCACAATCTTGCCTACCACCTGTTTTTAAATGGCCTAAAAGCTAAGAATGGTCTTCACATTTTTAAATGGTTAGGGAAAAAAAAGCAAATGAAGAATATTTCGTGACACATGAAAATTACATGAAATTTGAATTTTAGCGTCCATAAATAAAAAGAGGGTTGAGGACAAAACTCCAGGGAACACCAGTATTTAAAGAGTAGCTGAAAGGAAGGAGTCTATGAAGGAGACTGAGAAGGAGATATTCAAGAAGTGGGAGGAAAAGCTAGGAGGAAACTAGGAACACAGCCATGCTCCTTCATTTACATATTGTGCATGGAGGCTTTCGTGCCACAGTTGAGTACTCATGACAGAGATCGGATAGCCCACAATGTCTAAAATATTTGCCATCTGGCCCTTTACAGAAAAAGTTTGCTAACCCCTGGTTTAGGACTCTAGGTGGCTGTGTTCCATATGTCTCCCCACTGGTAGTCTCATAAACTTCTTTTCTACTCTCCAGGGGCCTGATCTCCCCACTGCCAGAACCGCTGATGGGTTAGTCCATAAATGTTGGGATACTGGGAAATGTTCTTTTGTTTTTTGGAGGGTTACAATGATTTCCAAATCCTAGTCCTTCCCTGGCACCCTGCCTCCACCACACAGACACACACACATATATACACATTGCTGTTCCAGAATATCTAGGAGGTCATAGAGTTGTTTTTGTTTTTAGCTATTACTGCTGCTATTACTTGTTTATCAAAAGATGATATGAAGCCAGGCACAGTGGCATGTGCCTATAGTCCCCACCTACTTGGGAAGCTGAGGCGGGAGGATCGCTTGAACTCAGGGGTTCAAGACTGGAGTGAGTTATGATTGCACCTGTAAGTAGCCACTGCACTCCAGCCTGGGCAACAGGGGAAACTTTGTCTTAAAAAAAAAAAAAAAAAAAAAAAGATGGAACGTACGAATTTTGAAAGCCTCAGAAACACTGATGGACAATATTCACATATATTAATTTCTCAGATTACTTGATTGCCACATTAGAGCTTTCTCACTGCCTCTTCCCCCACCCCTTCTGTCTTTCTCTTTTGTCTAACAAACTTGAAGCATATACACTGACAGTTTCTTCCTCACCTCCCACTTACTTCTCAGCCCACCACAATCTGGAGTTGACTCCCACTACAACACTGAAACTGCTTTCAATAAATTTGTCAGCCATCTCATAATCACCAAATCTAAGGACACTTTTCAATCCTTTCTTGACTTTTCAGTAGCATTTAAAAATGCTGACCTTGCCCTCCTTCATGGCACACCACTTATTTCTCTGATCTGCTTCTACCTTGTTCTTTTCTTAGTGCTCTGGATGGTCCTCATGCCACCAGATTCTTACAAACCAGGGTACTTCAGTGTACTCGTTATTATCTTTTGTCTCAGTGACACACACACCCTCCTCTACTGTGTTTTGAACTGCTTAGCTTAGGAGTCAGCCAGGTGTGTATTTCCCAGCCTTCCTGGATATCTGGCTTCCTTTTCGATTCTGCCAGTAGGAGGCACTGATGGGAGATCAGAAGGCAAGAGAAACTGAGAAGCATCCTGCTTCAGCCTCTAAACAGTGACGGTGGCTGGCAATAGCTGGTAGATGTAGCAGCAGGAAGAATGGGAGACTCAGGACTCCAGCCTCCTGAGCAGAAGTACCTTCTCAAGGATTCTAGCCTTGAAGGAGGTGGCACCTTTTTAGTAGATTGGAACTGACTATGACAGTGTCTCTCACAAGGCAATAAATAGATTTACAGATTCCAGCTCAGGGATGATGGCAGCTTCTGATTTCCAGATAGCAATCTTTTTTTTTAAATTTACATTTCTAGGACCCTCCTTTTTTTTTTTTTTTTTTGTACTTCTTGCCCTTTTAACACCTTTGTAACCAATTCTCTATATTAAATTCTTTCAGTCTGAAGCACATAAAGTAGTTAAATGCTCCTGACTGGATCCTGGATAACTGGTATAAGGTTTGGGGTTTGAGCCCATGCATGCTTTTGTCCTTGTTTCACTTCCCACTCCTTCTGCACAGTTTACTTGGGTGGTCTTATTCATGGCCTCTGCTCCGACATTTGTGCTGATGACTCTCAAATCAGGCTCTTCAGACCATACCTGGGGTCCATACCCACACGCCTCACTGCGCTCCCGTGCAGTTTCAGCTGGCTGTTCCACTGGCATTTCAAATTCAATATGTACAAAATCAAGCCCTTTCTCTCCTCTGTTTCAGCTTGCTGTTCCACTGGCATTTCAAATTCAACATGTACAAAATCAAGCTCTTTCTCTTTGTAAACCTGCTCCCATGGCATTCTTTTCTGCTTCAATTCAGTCCATCCCTGACCACCCACCCAGCCACCCACGCTGGAAATCTGAGATATCCTTGACTCCTCCACCTTCTCACTCCCACAGCTAATCAGTAGCCAAACCCTTTAGATTCTACTTCCTAATTATCTCGATATTCTATCTCCTCCGCCTCCTCTAATTATGACTTAATTCAGGCTCTTATTATTTGTCATTTAAATTATTGCTGTATTGCTATAGGAGTGGTGTGTGTATGTGCAACTGTTCATCTTGGTATGCTATAGACTCTTGCCCAGCAGTTTTGCCTCAATTCTTTAAAAGCTCCAGTTCATTGAAATATCCATCAGAACATTTTTTCCAAAATGCTAAAATGATTGTGTCATTCCCCAGTTTTAATATCTCTATCATCTGCTAAGTAAAAGCAAGCTCCTCCTTGTGGCGTAGCAGGGCCCATATGATCTGGCCCTTGCCCGAATTTGTAGCTCATCACAACATCCTTCTACCCCCCATTACCTCCTATTATCATACACGAACACACAAGCGACCTTCACAACATTCATATCAACTAGTACACAGGGTCTCCAAAGAGGACCTCTGGATGCCTGTGATCTTTGTACTTCTGCCTACCCTTTGCCCTGGCGTGTTTTTCTCTTCCTTCATGTTCTGCTGGCCAAATTGTTTTTCCTTCAAGACTTAGGAGCCTGCCTGATTATGTTCCTCCTATTCTGCATCCTCATAAAATTACTGCGACTTCCAAAACACTTGGCACATTCTTATTTGAATACATTACACTGTTGTGTAATTATCCCTTGGCCCCCTCCCCCAGCACTAAACTCTAAGCTCTTTGAAGGCAGACTATGCCTATTCATCTTTGTATTTCTAGCCGTGGGCCCAACACCCAGAATTTCTTATATTTTCAATATATGTCTGCCAAATGAATTAGAGCTAATGCCTGAAGGAGAATGAGTTTTTTTGAGAAAGAGGAAGAGCTAGGAGGGAGGAGAAGGCAGGGTCCGAAGAGCCCTGGGGGTTTACTTGGGGAAGATGCGGTTCCCCACTGCAGCATTCTGCCAGGAGGTGGCACTGCTCTGAAGAGCCAGCTGGTCGCTTACGGACTGAGGCTGACAGCTTGAAACCAAAGAGGGAACTCCACCAGGAAGCAACATTCCTCCACTGGGCTTCCCAGCTCAGTTACATGCATACTGTGCCCTGGTCAAACAGCCAAGTCTTCAGGAGGTTGCTAGCCCCAGGCATCTCCCCAGTGACTGATGATGTTAAACCCTACGCTTCTCTGATTGGTTTAGACAAAATGACAAGGGCACCTATTGGAAATGATCTGGCAAAACATGATCTAAGGCCGCCCTCTGGGGGAGGGAGTTGGGGAAGCTGGGTTGGCTGGGTTGGTAGCTCCTACCTCCTGTGTGGTGAGAAGGTATGGGTCATGAACAGAACCGAGGAGCTGCACTGCTACAGATGCTACCACTTCTGTGGCTGCTGCCCCACTCCTGGGCCGTCCCTGAAGGTAAGATGGTACTCCCATTTACTTCCATCCTGAATCTAGGGAGCCCACTCAGCTTTGTGAGGAAAAGCGCTGTGCTTTGTGAGTGGTGGGAAGTCTTATGAGGCAGTGGAAACAACAGGGGAGTGGAGAAAGACAGCTACTATGTGTGGTTGGTAAACAATATCAGAGATGCTTTACATGTTCCATTTAAGACAATCTCTTGAAGTGGAGATTGTTCTCTCCATTTTACAAATGCAGAAAATGAGACTTAGAGTTATTTGTGCAAGTTCACACTATTGGAAAGTGGTAGAGCTGAGATTTGAACAAAGTGAATGTTATTTTCACTCCTCCACTCAAGATTCTACTCTGCTTTCTATCATTAACTTGTCTTGTGATTCTTGAAAAGTGTCTTAGTTTTCTTCTCTGTAGAGGATGGGGCAGAATGGAAGAATAATCTGGAAGATCCCTCTTCCTCCAAATGTCTGTTTTTCTGGGTATTGGGTTAAAGGTTTCCTGCTGGCTGAGCGATTCCTGCCAAGAGCTTCAAAGAAGAGGGATTATTTTATGCAGTTATGGGGTCACTTCTCCCAGTGCTGTCTTTGAGAGGCCTGGTAGGTTAAGGAACAGAAGACATTTTGAGAGAGGCTTGGTGCCAATGAAGTGGCTGAAGAGATGTCTGGATACTGGTTTTCCAATTTACCATTTGTGTCTGGGGGTAGTGGGAGGCAGTCCCATCTATGGCTTGGGAAGGCTGTAGCCATTCCTCTTTCCCTTCTAAGAGTGAGAAACCCGTCCATGGCCTTTTCTAGTCAATACAGTGACCTGGTGTGAATTAGGCAAAGGAATCCCCTTTGGGAGGATACAGCCCTATGCCAGGATGTATGGCATGGTGAGCGGAATGCAGGCTTTCACTTGCTTCTTTGCCTAGGTGTCTTTGTGCAGCCCCCAAACACACAACGAACAGTGACTCTGAATCTGTCACTTTATTTTATATATATACATTTTTTAAATTTTTATTTGATTTATTTAATTTATTTTTTTTGACACGGCGTCTCGCTCTGTCACCCAGGCTAGAGTGCAGTGATGCGATCTCGGTCACTGCAACCCCTGCCTCTGGGGTTCAAGAGACTCTCCTGCCTCAGCCTCCCGAGTAGCTGGGATTACAGGCGCATGCCACCACACCTGGCTGATTTTTGAATTTTTAGTAGAGATGAGGTTTCATCATGTTTGCCAGGCTGGTCTCAAACTCCTAACCTCAGGTGATCCACCCGCCTCGGCCTCCCAAAGTGCTGGGATTACAAGCTTGAGCCACCGCGCCTGGCGTTTATATATATATTTTTTGAGATGGGCTCATTCTGTCACCTGGGCTGGAGTCCAGTGGCACAATCATGGCTCACTGCAGCCCCAACCTCCTAGGCACAAGCAATCCTCCTGCCTCAGCCTCCAGAGTAGCTGAGACCACAGGTGTTTGCCACCACACCTGGCTAAGTTTTTGTGTTTTTTGTAGAGACAGGGTCTCGCTGTGTTGCCCAGGTTGGTCTTGAACTCCTGGGCTCAAGCAATCCGCCTGCCTCAGCCTCCCAAAGTGCTGGGATTACAGGCGTGAGCCACCATGCCTGGCCTGAATCTGTCACTTTAGAAAGTAGAACCCTTTTTACTTTTGCCAGCTGGCCTTTTTATAGGCAGGGGAAGCTTGGAGAGATGCCATAATTTGTTCTTCACCCCCTTTGGGAAGGGGAGTCTAAATAACAGACACAGGAAAGGGTCTCGCCTCAGCCCACGCTCCTTGAAGCAGGCCTTGCTTGTTTTTGTTGTTGTTGTTTTGTTTTGTTTTTAGACAGAGTCTCACTCTGTCACCCAGGCTGGGGTGCAGTGGCTTAATCTTAGCTCCCTGCAACCTCTGCCTCCCTGGTTCAAGCAATTCTCCTCCCTCAGCCTCCCGAGTAGCTGGGACTACAGGCGCATGCCAACATGCCCAGCTACTTTTTTGTATTTTTAGTAGAGATGAAGTTTCACCATGCTGGCCAGGCTGGTCTCAAACTCCTGACCTCGTGATCCGCCCACCTTGGCCTCCCAAAGTGCCGGG
This sequence comes from Pongo pygmaeus, assembly GCF_028885625.2. Taxonomy (NCBI): domain Eukaryota; kingdom Metazoa; phylum Chordata; class Mammalia; order Primates; family Hominidae; genus Pongo; species Pongo pygmaeus. Next base: position 33,292,301 of record NC_072378.2, on the reverse strand, counting down.
ATTACAGGCATGAGCCACTGTGCCTAGCCCCACCTTGCTGTTTTTTAAGTTGGAGGAGAAGGCTCCCACCTCCCTGAACCTCACCCTGTGTCCTTTGCAGCTCCTACTCCAGTGTGGCGAGATGACCTGCAAAACCACACATTCCTGCACACAGTGTACTGCCAGGATGGGAGTCCCAGTGTGGGACTCTCTGAGGCCTACGACGAGGACCAGCTTTTCTTCTTCGACTTTTCCCAGAACACTCGGGTGCCTCGCCTGCCCGAATTTGCTGACTGGGCTCAGGAACAGGGAGATGCTCCTGCCATTTTATTTGACAAAGAGTTCTGCGAGTCGATGATCCAGCAAATAGGGCCACAACTTGATGGGAAAATCCCGGTGTCCAGAGGTCAGGAGTTTTCTGGGGAGTGAAGGGAGGAGGGCTGCATTCTTAACCTCATTGATCTGTACACTGAATAATTCCCCTTGATACCAGCTCCCCATCTCAAATACCTTCTGGTTCTCTTCATCACCTTAATTTTTCCACCAGCCTTGGTCTGCACCCTGTGTTTTTTTTGGTGGGCAGAAGTACCTAGCATGTAGTAGGCATTCAGAACTATGTATTGAATGTGATGAATTCAACAGGTACCAACTGATACCTACTGAATATTAACACTTGTGCTACTATGCCCAGAAGATGGATAGGAAGAGTGGAAATATCTGATGACGTGACTATGTCTTAGTGAGAAGACAGTGCATGGTTAGACATCAATGTGAGCTCTAGACAGGAAGTGCTGAAGGAAGTCATAGTGGAGGGGTCCAGAGTAGCCTGGATCTGGCTCTGCTCCTAGGTCTAGCTGCAGTCCTTGCCTGGAAGAAGACCTCCCTTCAGAGCCCAGCTCCTCCCTCATCTCTGTCTCCCAAAGCCTGACCCACTGTGTTCTTCTCTGCCCTCCCCTCCATATGCCATGGCCCCTCCAAACACAGAGATACCATCTAAACTAGTCTCTTTTTCCCCCCACACCTCAATCCCCGCACCAGGGTTTCCTATCGCTGAAGTGTTCACGCTGAAGCCCCTGGAGTTTGGCAAGCCCAACACTTTGGTCTGTTTTGTCAGTAATCTCTTCCCACCCATGCTGACAGTGAACTGGCAGCATCATTCCATCCCTGTCGAAGGATTTGGGCCTACTTTTGTCTCAGCTGTTGATGGACTCAGCTTCCAGGCCTTTTCTTACTTAAACTTCACACCAGAATCTTCTGACATTTTCTCCTGCATTGTGACTCACGAAATTGACCGCTACACAGCAATTGCATATTGGGGTGAGGCTTTCTCCCTGGAATTCTGGTCCTTTTGGGGGCAAAAAGGGATAGATCCATGGGAAGAGCCTTCTTTCTCCACTGGTACCTTGTTTAGTCCATTCCTACCCTAAGCCCATCCCAGTCTCCCATGCCTCAGTTTCTCCCATGTCATCCCAGATTCCTATGTCATTCCCCTGGGTGGGAGGCTCCCTAACTAGGTCCCCAGGCTGAGCCACTCCTTATTTCCTCCAGTGCCCCGGAATGCACTGCCCTCAGATCTGCTGGAGAATGTGCTGTGTGGCGTGGCCTTTGGCCTGGGTGTGCTGGGTATCATCGTGGGCATTGTTCTCATCATCTACTTCCGGAAGCCTTGCTCAGGTGGTATGTCATCTGAAGGGGGCGGGTGAGCCCGTGGGAGCCAGATACAGTGGTGCATGTGTGCCTGTGTCAGGATTATTTTGTGGCATGGGGGGACATATAGCGATCCTCAGGCCCTTGGGTGTGGGGGCCTGTATCCAGCACCATGGGGGCACATCTTCCCAGTTGGGGACCCAGTTACACACACACAGTTATGGGTCACAAGAATTGATTTGAGTGAAAAAAGGAATCATGGGGTGCTGTAGGAAGGGTGCTTGGAGATGATTTGGGAACAAGGAGAGATCAACTTCTGCAGGGTGTGGTGCAGGCAGGGCGAGCAAGGCCTTTGAGGAGCAGGAGGAGGAGGAGGAGGAGGAGGATGGATCCCCTGATGCCTTTCCTCCATCCCTGTCTCTCCCCAGACTGATTCTTCCAGACCAGAGTTTGATGCCAACAGCTTCGGCCATCCAAACAGAGGATGCTCAGATTTCTCACATCCTGCCCAGGATCTCTTCTTAGGGTAGAAGAAGTCTCTGGGACATCCCTGGGGTGTGTGTGTAGATTTCCCACCTGGGGACTCTGCTCTCCCTGGGCTTGCATCCCAGGGATCCCGGAGTGGCATGCCTATCACAACCACATTCCTTCCCCCCACGAGGCAATAAATCTCATTTCTTTATATCAGTGTGGCTTCTTTCTTAACTCACGGTATTTGTTTCTGGATATCTCAACTTGAGTGGGTTGTCGTTTCAAATTCAGCATGCCTTAACCTGAACACAGCTTGACCTCATTAGGGAGGGAAATAGGGAAAACCCCTAATTTGCCAGCTGAGCTCTTATTCCCTGGTCTCGGCGGTACATGATGTTTTTCCTTCTATTGGTTTGCGCAAAATATGTGAGAAACGAAGGCAGAGTTATTTTCTAATAATCTGCTTACAAAATGATTAAGGAAGCTGCTTGTGTGTGTGTGTGTGTGTGTGTGTATTTTACTGTTTGTGAAAATGTTTATGTTTCATATAGGCTGCCCTGAGAAACATATAACTCCCTTCAACCCTCACCGTAACTGGGAAACAGAAGCTTAGGGATGGGAAGAATAAGCCCCCAGGTGCTATTCCAATCAGTCATGTCAGTTCTGGGAAAACAGTATCATGAAGCCCCTAACATGAAGTGAAAACAGCCTGGAAGGGCAAAGAATTCACATGTCTTTCCTGACAATCTGTTTCTTGGCCTGAGTGAACTGTCCAAGGAGAACTGCACAGGTGCTGTTCTGGGAAGATAATGAAAGGTGGCAGCACATGACCACTGGTGGTAAATTGCTTTGCATATGCTTTCTTTCTTGCATTCCTTAGGGTCTGGGAGTTGCTTTGGATGATAGGGTGGCAATAAAGTTGAGAGGGCAATTATTGGGTGAGGGAGTTTCTGTTCTTGACATTGTACTAGAGTCTAATCTAAAAGAAAATATTAAATTCTCCCTAAGAGAAGTTGGCACTGTCTCTGAACCATCTCATTTCTAACAGCATCATGTGTACTGGTTAAGAAGCATGGGCTCTGGAACCTGACTGCTAGGGATTCAATCGTAACTGTCAGCGTTTAGCTGTGAGCCCTTAGGCAAGTTACTTAACTTATGCTTTGGTATCATTTTCTGTAAAAGGATGATGATAACAATGGTGTCCACCTTACCACTCTACACCCACCATGTTGCCAACATTTGAAAGTCAAATAAGTATTAGCGAGGATAAAGGGAAATGTGAACTATAATATCTTGGTCTGTTGGTGGGAATGTAAACTGTTTATGATCCCCGAATTACAGAAATTATGAACTAGTTGAGTGAAAAATTAATATAGGAAATAAGGCAGCATATCCTCATGCTGTGAAGCTTAAATAAGTTAATATCTATAGAATGCTTAAAATAGTGTTTGGCACATAGAAAATGTGCTGAATAACCTAACCTTATCATTATTGGTCTTGATCTTCAGAGGAGAACTTAGTTGCCTCGTAGACTTCTTTCTCTTTTCTGAAATATACCTTAATACTAGCTTCGAGTATTGTATTTTCTCCATTTTAGATGTTTTTCTTTTTATTCTCACGTTGCTAATTCTAGATGTGGTGCTTTCTAGTTCTTCCTAATTTCTCTGTCTCTCTGTTTTCCAACTTATCTAGATATTTTCTGTCAGGCAAGCCTTAAAAGTGCTTTATTATGCTGTGTGACTTTAGACAAGTCACTTCCCCTCTCTGGGCCTCAAAGTCCTCATCTGTAAAATGATGGGCTTAGATTAGATGCTCTCTGATCAAACCTTCTATGATACTGTTACTTAAGTACTCTAGAAGCACTCAGTATCCTCTCTAGTCTGGTGCCCCTTTTCTAATAAAAAATATTACTCACTATTCCCAGCAGGAATGCTATTCTTGAATAAATCTTTTTTCCTCACTCCTCCTTTAGGTATTATATCTGTTTTTGGTTTAGGGCATTTGCCCAGGCTCTTTCCTCTCACAGGAATGCCTTCTTTATTCTGCTCATCTTGTTCCTGTCTTAACTCACTCCATAGGTCCAACTCCAGTTCAACTTATTCCATGAACCTGCCCCTAATTTCTCTTTATTGAAATCTTCCAAGACTTAAAGCACTCAACCTAAGGATTGGGATACGCCGCTTTATTTCCTATGTTAATTTTTTCACCCAACTAGTTTATAATTTCTATAATTCAGGGATCATAAACAGTTTACACTCCCACCAACAGAGCAAGATCGTTCACATTTCCCTTTATGCTCACTAATACTTGTAATTATTTGACTTTCAAATGTTGGCAACATGGTGAGTATAGAGTGGTATTTTGTTGTTTTAATTTGCTTTTCTCTCATTACTAATCAGTATCATATTGTTTGATTATTTTGTTTTTTTAATATGTGTTACTATTTAGTAGAACTAGTCTCCATTCCTTCACCACCTTCCCCAAAAATTTATTTTCCTTTTCTTTATCAAAATATTCTAATATACTCTTGGACTTTATTTCCATGTACATTCTATAATCAGTTTGTTAAATTCTCCTGAAATCCTCCTGTTACTTTAACTGGGGTAGCATTTAGGTTAGAGATGTGGGGAGAGGTTGTCATTATGTTAGCATGGCCTATCCATGAATATGGTATATCTCTACACCTCTCAGGTCTTTGTGCAGTTCAATAAAGTTTTCTTTTTTCTTAAAATTCTTATATTTGATATGTTAATTCATAAATATGCTATGGTTTTTATTGTTATTATAAATAGTAGGCAATTTTCAGTTATCTTCCAATTGATTATTGGCAATACAGGATTTAAAGTAATAAATCCTGAGTTCAAGTAATGGTTCTATTACTTAGTATCTGGGTAAATCTAGGCACCACTTAACCTCCCTCTGCCTCCATTTTCTCATGGGTAAGATGAAGATAGCATTCTTCAATTGTTGTGGTGGCAAAAAATAAAATTAAAAAAGGAAAAATAGTTGTGGCAAATCAGATAGACTATCCCTAGTAGTTCAAGTAATTTGGCTGTAGGATGGAAGAATGGTGAACTGACTACAGAAACTATAATCCAAAGGTCAGAGTCTAGAGCAGTGAATCCTGACAGGGTGGGAGGGTGTGTGTGTGGGCGGAGGTGAGGTAAGGGGTAGATGGCAGGGGTGGGGTGGGGATTGGACAGATTGGGCAAGTAATATAATCTTGGCAGGATGTAGGTGTGTGTAGTTTTGAAAAGACACTGAAGTCACCAATGTGGTCTTATGAGGCATGATGAACTGGTTGAGCAATTTTGTGTTTATAAAATGGAGACTTCAGTTAAAACCATCTGCCCCAAGAACCTGAGAAATGACACGGAGCAACTTTAGGAAGTGCCTAGAAGAGATCTATTATTATGGCCATACTCTCAGAAAAAAACAAGAGATCACGTTTGTGACTTCCTCCAATGTGCAGTGCCAGTGATGTTATTGTAGCTTGTCTTTGTTTTAGCTAACCCAGGCTCCTCGTAGGACACCTCCTCCCTGATGGCACCTCACAGCATTGTCAAGCTTGTGGAGCTATACACCAGACCTACAATGCCAACTGCCTTCCTCCTCTCCAGCACAAATCCAGCCCAGTATTCAAGGCTCATTCCAGGCCCTCTCGACTGAGAGTACTCCCTGTCTACCATGCCTATGGTGATTTCTCTCTACTCTTTTAAGACCACTGGCCTTATTGCTCTCTTATTGCTTACTTGCTTTAATATAAACTATTTAAAGTGTTTGTTCTCACTCTCCAATTGACCTACAAGCAAAGCGATATGGGGGCAGAATCCATGTCTTCTCACTCTGAATGTTCCTGGTAATGCTTTGCACACAAACCCTGGGACTAGTTTACTGCAGGCATGTGGTGGCCAGGCTAAGGGCAGAGGCGGTGGGAAAGGAGAAGACTCATTCTTTGGGTGGTTGTGTAGAGGCAGTAAAAGAAAGGCAACATGTGGGAACCTGGTTGGGGCTCCATACCTCTTCAGTCCCAGTGCTATATCAATAATTAACAAATAAGCAACAATGGACAGAGCAATTGAAATGTTATTTTGAATTGGCTGGAGGTGGGAAGACAGAGCTATATCTGTAAAAATGGAAGAGTTGGGAGGAGGAGAGGAAGGAAAACACTGCTGAGCACAGGTGTCTGGGTTTTCTGTCCTTCTTTATCCAAAAAAGCTCCCTCAGTGTTCAAATGAATAGAGAAGTGAAATCTCCTACCATTTCCTGTTGTGGCCTCACAGGTTTCACATCTCCTTTGACTGCCGGAGCAGAGATCTAGACGTAAGAGGGAACTACATTCAGCCTCACTGTTACTGGCTAGGGCCATGTTCAGTGCTGGCACAGGACCACACAGCCGGTGCTCCCTTGCCAGGGCTAGGCTTTGTAGACATTGAAAAGGATCCCAGGACTTGGTTCCTGTAAGGTTAGGCTAACAGCTTACCTGGGCAGGATGGGGAGGAATGTGAGGGGGAAATGTATGGGGTGGGGGCGGGGGGCGCGGGGGAAAATTCAGTTTTGAAACTTATCAAAAGAGAAAGTGGAAGGGACGGTGGTTATCAGAGCAGAAGGAACTCTGAGGACAGGAAAGATAAGACTTGGGTGAATTGGGTTATGGATTGTGACTCTTCTCTTTCTCCCTTTCTCAGCAGAGGCCTCACTAACTCCCTTTATCTGAGCCATTCCAGTTGCAGGATATAGTGAGTGTGTGGGCATGCTCAAGAGAGTGTGTGTGTGTACACACATGCATGTGTAACAGCTGTATAAGAAGAGGAGTTACAGCCTTTAGACCTTGGGTGTGAATCTTTGGACCTGTTTTCCAACCTGGGAAATGAGGACGATTAACAAGTTTTGGTTTTTTTTTTTTGAGACAGTCTCATTCTGTCACCCAGGCTGGAGTGCAGTGGCACGATCTCGGCTCACTGCAACCTCCACCTCCCAGGTTCAAGCGATTCTCCTGCCTCAGCCTCCAGAGTAGCTGGGATTACAGGCATGCGCCACCACGCCCAGCTAATTTTTGTATTTTTTGTAGAGACGGGGTTTCACCATGTTGGCCAGGCTGGTCTCAAACTCCTGACCTCAGGTGATATGCCTGCCTCAGCCTCCCAAATTGCTGGGATTACAAGCGTGAGCCACCACGCCCGGCCAACAAGTCTTTTAAGATGAGATGAGATATTATAGAAAGGACCTACCTAGCATTGTATCTGTAGAAGCTCTACAGATTATGCACTCCCCACCCAATATTCTGCCCATTCCAACACACTTGACAGTTCATTAGCAGAGTTAGAGTATATAAGCAAGTGAGTGGGGGCAGTGGCTGGGAGCTATGGCAGAGCTTCAGTTAATCTCAATTAGTTACACAACGAATCTTTCGTTTTTGATAATAATCTTTGTATGCATTTTTTTCTCCCCATTTTCTTCATAGGTATTAGATTTTCCTGAGATCAGGGACTTTGAGGGAGGGCAGGTAAGTGTGGTGTCAAGGGGCCCCTTCCACATCCTCTTTTGTTTAGCTCACTATTTAATAAAATCCAAGAGTTCTCAGAAACTAAGATGTGAAGAGGCAGCCCTGAAACCTACTGGGGAACAGAAGGAAGCCAATTTAGAATTTCAAGTTAGTGATGGAAAATCCATCAACTGTATAGTTCACAATGGGATAGAAGAATGAATTGCCGTTTAAAATCTGCTTTTTCAGGCCAGGCACGATGACTCATGCCTGTAATCCTAGCACTTTAGGAGGCTGAGGTGGGTGGATCACTTGAGGTCAGGAGTTCAAGAACAGCCTGGCCAACATGATGAAACCCCGTCTGTACCAAAAAAAAAAAAAAAAAAAAATTACAAAAATTAACCAGGAGTGGTAGCGCATGCCTGTAACCCCAGCTACTCAGGTGGTTGAGGCATGAGAATCAATTGAACCCAGGAGGCGGAGATTGCAGTGAGCCGAGATTATTCCACTGTACTCCAGCCTAGGCGACAGAGTGAGACTCTTTCAAAAAAAAAAGCTGTGAAAAAAATAAATATGCAAATACATAAAATCTGCCTTTTCAAGACACACACGTGACCAATAAGCATATGAAAAAATGTTCAACATTACTAATGATTAGGAAAATGCAAATCAAAATCATAATGAGATACCATCTCACACCAGTCAGAATGGCTATTATTAAAAAGTCAAAAAATAACAAATGTTGGAGAGGTTGCAGAGAAAACGGAAGGCGCATACACTGCTGGTGGGAACATAAATTAGTTCAGCCATTAAGGAAAGCAGTTTGGCAATTTCTCAAGAAACTTAAAACAGAGCTACCATTCGTCCCAGCAACCCCATTATTAGGCATATACCCAAAGGAGTATAAATTGTTCTACCATAAAGACACATGCACATAAATGTTCATTGCAGCAGTATTCATAATAGCAAGGCATGGAATCAGCCTAAATGCCCACCAACAGTAGACTGTATAAAGAAAATGTGGTACATATACACCATGGAATACTACACAGACGAAAAAGGACGAGATCATGTCTTTTGCAGCATCATGGATGGAGCTGGGGGCTGTTATCCTAGGCAAACTAACAGAGCAGCAGAAAATGAAATACTGCATGTTCTCACTTTCATAAGGAGAAGCTAAACATTGAGTACACATGGACACAAAAAAGGGAATAATGGACACTGGGCCCTACTTGAGGGTGGAGGATGGGAGGAGGGAGAGGATCAAAACACTACCTATCAGATACCATACTTATTACCTGGGTGATGAAATAAATTTGTACACCAAATCCCCATGACACACAATTTACCTATATAACAAACCTGCACGTGTACTCTTGAACCTAAAACAAGGGTTAAAATAATTAAAAATAAATAAAAAATAAAATCTTACTTGGTATTCTCAAAAAATAAAAAACAAAATCTGTCTTTTCAGGGGAAGAAAAGTAGGAAAGCTTTATCTCATTTTCCTAGTGGCTTCATAATGCAGGGACCTGCCCCCAGGGTACAGGGTATAGTAGGGGAAACACACACAGGTGTTTAGAGTTTGGCGGAAGCCAGGTGAGCTCTGGGCACTGACCCGTCACCAGCTATTTTTCAAGGAGTCTGAGGGGTGTTAACCTGCGGTCTACCCCGTGAGATTGCTCAGAGTGTAGGAGGATATGGTTTACTGGCTCCGGAAAGCAGCTATTGTAACTGAGGAGGAAATGAAGCTTGACTGGCTAGAACAGAAGCAACAATGGAGGCCCATGGAGGGATTTTCCAGGCCCCTATTCCTGATCTCTATGATCAGGAATAGATCAAGCAGTGATCTCTATGATCACTGCTTCCCTTATTCTGCAGTCTTGCTTTGAGACCAGACAATTCTGTACTCTGTCTGTGCCTCCTTCCTTCTCAGCAGCCCTGCTTCTGCCACCTACCCCAGAAGGACTCTGGGTCCTCTCATCTCAGGACAGACAGGGGTTTTTGTAATTATCTTCTTGGGTAACCTCCCTGTAAGGAATAGGAGAGGTTGTCTGGTCCTGGTCTTTTGGGAGAGCATTGAGAAGAAAAAGTTAAACCAGTGGGCAGCCCAGGCTGCATACATCCTGGGAATATTGCGATTATTCTCTCCAGTAATCTAGGAAAATCTACTGGTTGTTCTGCAGAAAAAGAATTAAGAGCGATGAGGAGACCTGTTGTCTAAGCCTAAGGCAGGATGAGGTTTACCTAGTAACTGATGATGCTAGGCTGAGCACTCAGCGATTTGTCTCTACATCTGTCCCCGCCTACCTAGCCAATCTGTCCCTGTTTGGGACACTGGACTCCCGTGAGCTGGAAGGAACAGTTTTAATATCTAGGGGCTGGGTATCCCCAAATCACTCATTTTGGGGGTCAAGGGACCCAGGCAATATAGTATTCTGCTCAGTGTCTGGAGATCATTTACCCAGGCTGGGGCTTCTGGGACAGGCGAGGACCCACGGACCCTGGAAGAGCTGGTCCAGGAGACTGAACTCCCGGCATCTTTACAGAGCGGAGCATGATCACATTCCTGCCGCTGCTGCTGGGGCTCAGCCTGGGCTGCACAGGAGCAGGTAAGGACACTTCTTCGGGGGACTCTCGCTTCCCCTGCTCCTGTTTCAGGGTAAGGGTGTTCCGTTTTTTAATTGCATTTGACACCCCAGATAGTTTGTCTCCCTGGTATACATTCCTATAGCACTTTGTACTTTACCTTTGCAGCAATTTTAATGTAATTAATCTGTATAATTATCTGTGCAGTGTATATTCCCTGCTGGAATGTAGGCAAGGACAATGTTCATCTTATTTATTGCTGCCTCCTCAGCTCCTAGCACAGTGCCTGCATGCAGCAAGTGCTTCATAAATATGTGCGAAGTGAATATTTAATATATCCAGCACAGTACAAGGCTGACTCTTTCTCTTGACCCTTTTTCTCTCTCAATAATTTGCCTTACTGAAGGTCTGTGTTCTGGGCAAATTGTCGTGTTTAAACATGCAAATAATCTCGGGGGGCTACTCCTATCCCTGTGCTTAGTCTTGCATAAAGAGGAGACTGGATCTAAAAACTTACCTACTACTTCTACTGACTCCCTCAAATCAGGCTTTCAGAAACTTCAGTGTATGAGCTTGGTCAGTAGATGTTCCCTGAGCAGGAAATCTGTGCCAGACTAGCTGGATGTCACCAAGGCTTAGGTTCTCAGCTGAATACAGGAAAAATCAACTTTTTTTCTTCTATATGCTCACACTCAACACTTCTTTGACCAACTGTGTGGGTTTTTTTTTTAATTTTTTTACTAATACCAACCAATTCTCCTATATTAGCTGGATATCCTATAATTCAATTCCATTGTGACATTAACTGGAGTTAACATAGACACCAAAGGTTAAAGACTCAGTCGCATAAGACCGCCTCTATTTCAGACACCAATCACAAGTAGTAGGTTCCCGAATTACCCACATCCTCTGTCCAACTTGCCTACAAATCAGAGGTTCCCATGACCCTCTCCTTGGGGTTGATAATTTGCTAAAGTGGCTTATGGAACTCAGGAAAAGTTTACTTATTATTGTAGATTTTTTACAAAGGATATTTTATTTTAATTGATAATAATAATTATACATATTCATGGGGTGGATAATGATGTTTTAGTACATGTAATGTACAGTGATCAGATCAGATCATCATCTCATTTATCATTTCTTTGTGTTGGAAACATTCCATGTCCTTCTTCTAGCGATTTGAAATGATATAATGTATTATTGTTAATGATAGTCATCCCACAGTGGTATAGAACACTAGATCGTAATTTTGCATCCTTTAAGAAAGGATATTTTAAAGGATACAAATGAACATACAGATGAAGACATATCAGGTCTGGAAGGGTCCCAATCACAGGAGCTCTGTCCCCACAGAATTGGGGTACTACACCTCCTGGCATGTGGATGTGTTTACCAACTGGGAAGGTCTCTGAACTCCATAGTTCCAGGATTTTTATGGAGGCTTCATCACATAGGCATGACTGATTATTAATTAACTCAGTCTCCAGCCCCTTCCCCTTCAGGGAGTATGGGGGATGGGACCAAAAGTTCCAGGCTTCTAATCATGACTTGGTCTTTCTGGTGACCAGCCCCTCCTCCAGGAGCCCACCAAGAGTACCTCATTAGAACAAAAGACACTCCTGTTATCTAGGAAATTCTAAGCGATTAGGCACTCTATGTCAGGAACCAGGGTCAAAGACAAAGCTCTATGCAGAGCTCCTAAATATATGTCTGTATGTTTTATATATTTATTATTTGTGTATATTTATTATTTATTTATTTATTTATTGCCAGGCCAGTAGAAGACATTGACCTGTTCTCCCTTCCCTGGCTCCTCTAGGTGGCTTCGTGGCCCACGTGGAAAGCACCTGTCTGTTGGATGATGCTGGGACTCCAAAGGATTTCACATACTGCATCTCCTTCAACAAGGATCTGCTGACCTGCTGGGATCCAGAGGAGAATGAGATGGCCCCTTGCGAATTTGGGGTGCTGAATGGCGTGGCAAATGTCCTCTCACATTACCTCAACCAACAAGACACCCTGATGCAGCGCTTGCGCAATGGGCTTCAGAATTGTGCCACACACACCCAGCCCTTTTGGGGATCACTGACCAACAGGACACGTGAGGAGAGAGGGGTGCAGAGGGGCTACCAGGAAGTGCAGTTAGGAGGGCAGGCCAGGGAGGATCACACAGTGGCCCAGGGGTTTGAGATTTGAGCAGCAAATAAGAGAAAATGTATGGATCTGAAATGTAGAAAGACGGAGGATTGAACCTCAAGGGGAACAAGGTGGCTGACGTGAGTGGAACAGGAGTAAAGAAGGGGAGGTGAAGCTTGAACCGTGAGGAGCCATGCAGGGAGCTTATGCAGAGGCTGGGGCATCTCAGGATGCATACCCAAGATGTTCTTGCCTTCTTATCCCAGATTTTGATGTTCTAGATCTGATGTGGGCCCAGGCATGGGAATATTTGGAATCCTAGGGGATTCTGACACATGCTTTTTCTCACCCTTAAACTCTTGCATTGACAATGGCTTGAAGTTTGTGAAAGTAAACTTGAAGATCTCCACAGTACAGAACAGTGTGTCTCAAGGGTGGTTTCTGAACCACCTTTCTCAGAATTGCCTGGAGGAGGTGCTTGTTAAAGATGCAAGCCCTTTAGTACCACTCCAGATCTGTTGAAAGAAAGTATCTGGGGATACAGGCTAGGAAATCTGCATTTTAACATAATTTCTTGGATTTTTATTTAAGATTGTGTTTGAAAAATGTCAAGATAGAGGCAAGCAAGAGGATCACCTAGGAGAGTAAATTAGTAAAAGATGGCAGTATTAGCAATCTCATTAGTTTGACTACGTTCATTCCAAATTTAAGAGTGAGTCCTAAGTTAGGCTTGTTTCCTTAAACTATGTGAGGAGAAAAGGCTTTAACTAGCAAATTAACGTATTAAACAAGATTTGGAGAAAAATTCCTTTTCCACCTTAAAAAAACCCAATGTACAACTCTGGATTACTCTTAGCTTCCTTATTTCAAATACTTTCCAGTTTATGTACTTGAAATAAATACAACGACTTCTAGAACAGCTTGCAGTTCAGATCTGGCTTTTACTAATTGTAATCAAACATAATTCTGGAGGAGGAAAGAAAGAAAGGGGCAACGAAGGAATGGGAGAGAAGAAAGAGTAACGCAGGAATACATTCTAACGGTTCCCTTTCAAGGGGCAGCATGGCAGGGGGGCTGGGGTGGAAAGTGGGTTGCAAAATCTATGAAGAGTTGCGATAGGAAAGAAACCAGGTTGAGGAAGAAGCCAGAATGTCACCCTCCTCCCTAAACATGTTTGTTTCTCCTATGCAGGGCCACCATCTGTGCAAGTAGCCAAAACCACTCCTTTTAACACGAGGGAGCCTGTGATGCTGGCCTGCTATGTGTGGGGCTTTTATCCAGCAGATGTGACCATCACGTGGAGGAAGAATGGGAAGCTTGTCATCCCTCACAGCAGTGCCCAGAAGACTGCCCAGCCCAATGGAGACTGGACATACCAGACCCTCTCCCATTTAGCCTTAACCCCCTCTTACGGGGACACTTACACCTGTGTGGTAGAGCACATTGGGGCTCCTGAGCCCATCCTTCGGGACTGGAGTAAGTGTATGGCAGATGGATGGAATTAGGGTCAAAGCAGAGAAAATGAGATGTGGATTGATACATGGTACATGGTAGACAGCGAGGTGCTGAAAATGGGGACTGAGTCTGGAGGAACTTATGGGGGGCTTAGGACCAGAATGGGGAAATGGGATAAAGAAATGGAAATATTTAGGTTGGTGCAAAAGTAGTTGCGGTTTTTGCCATTACTTTCAGTGGCAAAAACCACAATTACTTTTGCACCAATTTAATATTTAGTCTGTGCTATTGTTGCTCTGGTGGTGTGGTTGATGTTGCTGCGTCTATGTTTGAGGGTGGGAGGGGAGCGTGCTTGCTTTGAAATGAGGATGTAAATTTGGCAATCATATTTTCAGAACCCCAAATTACAATACACTTTTCTAGCCTCCTTAGATTTCAACTATTCTGGTGCCAGAAGCAGATGGGAGCTGAAGGAATGATGAAGGTTGAAGAAGGGGGACTTTTCTTGGTGTGGGGCAGTATTGCATTTGGCCTGCTCTACCAAGCGTACGGGAGTAGTAAAGCCATGGCTGGCAGACCATTTAGCATGCATGCTCAGGGGCTAGTGGATAAAGAATTAATTACAGTTCAAACACTGTTTGAACTCAGTGTTGGGAGTAGTTAAAGGTATCGTAAGAAGTTGCACACAGCTTTGGGGATTCTTGGAAAAGAAAGAGGAAGAAATGAGGAAGAGGAAGGGTGTCTACAAAGGGCCAGAGAACAGGATCTCAGATCAGCTGCTGTAACCCTGTTTCCCCTTGTGGGAAGTGTTGTTTCTTGCTGGGCAGTTGGGAAGGGAATGGAGAACAGAGAAGAGAGTGGAAATCACATGCTCACTTCAACTTTCCTTGGGAACGTCTCCTCACAGCATGCACAACCTCCCTTTGGTAATGGAGTGTTCATTTTATCATGGGAAAAGAATCTGAGTGGGACATGATTCAGAACAGGACCAGCCCAATGAAGTGCAGGGGCTGTGGAGTGGGATGGAGACAAACTCTGAAAGGACACACGGGAAATCTAGATGTAGAAGGTACACAAGTAGTAGGATAACTCACAGGATGGATCCACTGGAGGTTAAGACATGTGGTAAGACAGTGTAATAGGAAGCTGCTCAGTTGGAGAAAGTAAGGAAGCAAACATTGTCACCGTGGGGGCAATGGAGAGGACAGTGAGGAGCCCTTTATCCTGATAAGGGTGCCTTTGGGGTAAAGGAAGGAAAGAGGATGCCTTGAGAGGCCCCACTGTATTAGAGAGGACCTGGAAGCCAGGATGCTAATTCTGGGGAGATGGGTTCCCCAGGCTTACTCTAGGAGTAGAGGTCCATGGGACAAGGGTTTGATTTGAGAAAGATCATTTCCTTGGGAGTGGGTGGTGTGAGCTAGACCCTTGGAGCTGGGATAAAGGACCTTTTAACCCACTGAGAGGTGGCTGCAATAAATGGAATTGCCCTGGGGGTGAGCAACAGAAATTGGGTCAAGTAAGTTTCTATTTTTTGCAGCACCTGGGCTGTCCCCCATGCAGACCCTGAAGGTTTCTGTGTCTGCAGTGACTCTGGGCCTGGGCCTCATCATCTTCTCTCTTGGTTTGATCAGCTGGCGGAGAGCTGGCCACTCTAGTGAGTGACACCCTGAACTCCCATCCCCACTCTTGGTCCCACTCTCTGCTTACTTTCTGTTTGTGATTGACTCTTTCCTTCCTACCGCATTTGCTATGAATACTGCTAGATACTTTCATCCACAAAGACTGGTATAATCAAGTATCTTCCTCTCTTAGGTTACTCTCCTCTTCCTGGGTCCAATTATCCAGAAGGTAACATCTCTGTTGGTCTATTTCCCTACTTGTCCTTTGGTAGGGGTGCGGGTTAGAGGGGTCAGTGTTGGGTTCAACTAATTTTGATTATTATATGGGTGAGTGTCCATGAGGATCTAGCCAAGGGCATGATTTAAGCTGCCATTACTAGGATTAAGAGCAGGAGGGAGCATCCTCCTCTTCTACCAAGTGGGATGTCTGTGGAGAGGAGGCTGAAGGTGTTTCCTTTGTATTAGTTGTTGGTGCCCTGGAGTTTTCAATATCACTGTATTAAGGCATGGATGGTTACAGTGACAAACGATGAGGGCAAGTTGGGTTGAAGCCTCATTATCTCCCTTTTATTTATTCTGTAGGACGGCACATTTCCTAGAGGCAGAATCCTACAACTTCCACTCCAAGTGAGAAGGAGATTCAAATTCAGTGATGCTACCATGCCTCTCCAACATCTTCAACCCCCTGACATTATCTTGGATCCTATGGTTTCTCCATCCAATTCTTTGAATTTCCCAGTCTCCCCTATGTAAAACTTAGCAACTTGGGGGACCTCATTCCTGGGACTATGCTGTAACCAAATTATTGTCCAAGGCTATATTTCTGGGATGAATATAATCTGAGGAAGGGAGTTAAAGACCCTCCTGGGGCCCTCAGTGTGCCATAGAGGACAGCAACTGGTGATTGTTTCAGAGAAATAAACTTTTGTGGAAATATTGTTTTTCCATGTCTTCTTCCTGGGGCCCTGGGGAAGGAATATGGGCAAAGCAGGGACTGAGGTTAATTCTCTACTTCTTGAGTCGGGGAGAAATCAATGCCTTCTTCCATTTTCCCACTTAGACATGACAGAATTTGGGGCCGTTTTCTGATTTATAATTCATAAGGAGAAATTCAACTGTGGTGGGTTGGAGTCACAGAGTATGGGCAAGGAAGGGAATTAACAGCTTACTCACCTCATACAGGATCTTATGAGGATTAAATGAGTTCATACTTGTAAATGGCTAAGAACACTGCCAAGCACATAGCCAGCCTGCAATAGTGACATTAGCTATTTTCGATTATTCAACTTTCTGGCCAGGCATTGTACCAGGTGCTTTGATCCTCATCAGAACCGTAAGGCAGACCCCTCATACCCCTCAGGATTCAGGGGACAGAGCTTAACTCCAGATTGAGTTCTAGACAGTTATTTCATCCATACCCTGAATGCAGAAGGGAACATAGCTTGAGTGATGATTATGTCTTAGGCACTGGTCTCAGACCTTTATATTTTTAGCTCATTCTCTTCTCACAATAACCCCACAAGGGACAGATTGTTTCCCTCTATGTTACAGACAAAGGATGTGAGGCTTAGAGACATTTAAGTGACTTGTCCAAGGACAAAGAACAGATTTCTGTAGGATGTTTGTCTACCTGAGCTGGAAGTAGCAGATTACTTTATTCTGAAGACCCTCATGTCGGTGAGCACACATCTCTTCAGAGCCACCGTTCCATTCCCTTCTACCCCAAGACCAAGGAGAGCCCTTTGGGGGAATGGACTCCACCCTAAGGAAGAGAGGACGCTGGCTGGTGGTTTGTTGTCCCATGAAGGGCGACACCTGCTGGACACAGAAAGCTAGGGTGTGGAATTGTTTTTGGAATTAGAGCTAGATACTAGAATGTGGGTAAGAAAAAGAAACCAAGAAATGAGTTGATTTGGAACACCTCCATGGTTTCTTCAGAAGGATCTTTGGAATTAGAGCATCTCTTCTGGAAGGTGTTAACAGAAGAAGTCAGTGGAAGGAAGTTAATCTCTATATTTTACCATTTTTATGTTTCATTTTCATTTTTTTCTATTCACTGTTTTTGTTTTTATTTTTGTTTGTTTGACAAAGCAAATTCCTTTTGAAATTCTAGTTTAGTCTAGGAATGGGGGGCTTTGGGCCTTGTCTATATCTTGGCAGTTTTATTTATTATTTTTATTTTATTTATTAATTTTTTTTCAAGACAGAGTTTTGCTCTTGTTGCCCAGGCTGGAGTGCAATGGCGTGATCTTGGCTTATTGCAACTTCTGCCTCCCGTGTTCAAGTGATTCTCCTGCCTCAGCCTCCCAAGTAGCTGAGATTACAGGCGTGCACCACCATGCCTGGCTAATTTTGTATTTTCTTAGTAGGGATGGGGTTTCACCATGTTGGTCAGGCTGGTCTCGATCTCCTGACCTCAAGTGATCCACCTGCCTCACACTCCCAAAGTGCTGGGATTACAGGCGTGAGCCACTGCACTAGGCCTATCTGGACAGTTTTAAAGGAGAAGCTGCAGATCTGAAGGGTCTAGTTCTAGTCACAGCTGTGGGAATCAAAATGACAGGATCCCAGAGAAAGGAAGTAGAGAGTTAGCTAACGGGACGGCTTCTAGTTTCTTTTCTAGGACAGGCTTTTCTCTGCCCTAACTTTGTAGGTTTTTTGTTTTATAGGAAAGGCTGTCCCCTTCCAGGTAAGGAATAGGGAAAAGTATATGTAGGTCTCCTAGGATCCAGAAAGTCAGAATACTATAGGTAGAAAGGGGAGTTCTTACACAGGGGAATGAGTGGTACTTGAAAGCAAGGTGGAAGAAGGGTAATGGTGGACCAATTGTAGGAGGATGAGGAGAAGAGAATGGATGCTGCATGAGGAGAATGGAATGTCAAACATAATGGATTGCCAAAAAAGGAGTGCGTGTGTGTGTGTGTGTGCACTTGAGCACATGTGAGAGAAAGAGAGGAAAAAAAGAGAAGGAGTGGAAGAGAGTAAGAGAGAGGGAGAAAAAGGGTGAGAGGAGAGAAGTGGAGTGGGAGAAAGAAGGAGAGAGATGTAGAGAGAGGAAGGGAGGGGACGGAGGGGACGGAGGGAAGAGAGAGATAGCTGGACTTTCGGGTTATACATAATCCAAGCTGCACAAAGAATTGTTTTCTCCCTTCAATGTCTTGTTGTTTTAAAAGCTGAACTTGGAGCTAGAATTGGTTTTAAAGGTCATCTAGTCCAACTCCCCTCCCATGAAAGAACTGGGCCTGTGTTAACAAGGGCACACACAGTGCAGGGAGTTCCTTCAACACTTGGGGCAGATAACAATATTTTAGAGAAATGCGTTGACCCCACATTTGAACTTCTCTTGACCATTAAAGACAATGAGAATAAATCTCAAATACACCACGGGAGGTGGTATCCTTGGCATTTTTTTTTTTTTCCCTGAGAGAGAGCTTGCTCCTAGGTTCCAGGTTCTCTTTGCCTCCCTACCCATGAACACATGCGTGTGAGAGAAACAGACAAGATTGACATTTAATCCCAATGTCTATTTATGAAAATTATCTTTAGGCCATTTTCTCAAGTTTTTCTGTTTCCAAAGTAAAATTGGGCAAATCAGATGACCAACGAGGGTGGAGTTCAACCCCATCCTCAAATCCTTTTTTTTTTTGGCTTGAGTGTCTGTCATTCCCAAGAGCCCCCCAACTGCCTTGAAGCAAGGCATGGGGGATTTCTCCATGGTGCTTCCTGCCACTACTTGGCCAGACCAGTCTCCAGGGATTTCAGAGAGTGGAGAGGCCCCAAACCTATAGAGACTACTCCCAGATGGGGGGCTCCTTGTTTCTCCAGACCCTTCCTCTTCCATTTCATATGAGGCTTCCAAGAGGCCCCTGGCCAAGCTGGTCTGGGGCAGGGAATAAAGAAATGGCTTTTATTGTATCACAGTCTCAACAGAAAACAGATGGCATACTCGAAATAGGACATTTCAAGGAAAGTTTATTTATTAGGAAAGTATTTATAAAGAAGTGGGTGGAGGATAGCTGTCACTACCCCAAGGTCCAAAGAGGCCAGGGACAGAAAGGGTTATCAGGACTCAGAAGGACAGCAAGCCCTGTACAGTCACCACCTTGCCAAGGGCAGTGCCCTTCAGTCAAGGGACACAACAGCTTAAGGTGACCTTGTAGGGAGGAAGCCAAGGGATTAGAAACACTGACCTCACTCTCCTCCTCCCTCTGCTCTTGGGCTGATGCTGGAAGCAAGAAGCAGCCAGGGAGCATGGGAGCCATTCAATGTCATGCAGGTCAGCACCTGAGGCAGACCCCAGGTGCAGAAGTATTGAGAGTGGGTCCAGAAGGACAGATGGAGGACAGGAAGTACATTCACAACAAGAAGGAAAAACGTCAATGTTGCGGGGTGGAGAGAGAGGTGCAAAATTTGGGCTTCTTTTGGCCTTGGACAACGACAAGCACATAGTAGCAACAGAAACTAAGTTTGTAGTTTCCTACTGGGGAGTTTGGGAGGACACTCACTTCTAGTTCTGTCTTCCCCACTTGAATTTTGATTGTGGTTATACTGAATTTATAGAAATTTGGGGTTAACTGACTTGTTTTTATTACTAAATCATAGCATGCAAAAACAGGATGTTTTCTCATTTATTGAAATCATTTTGTTTGCTCTTTATTATGGTTTTTAAATTTTACATTTTCATAGTAGTCTTGAGTATGCTCAGTTAATTCTTAGGCATGTTGTAGCTTTTGCTGCTATTGTGATTGGTATCTTATTGCAATTCTACTTTTGAATCAGTAATTTCTGATGTAGAAGAATGTATCTAATTTTAAAAAATTGTGGTAAAAAAATATAACATTTACCGTCTTAACCACTTTGAAGTGTACAGCTCAGCAGTGTTAAGTATATTCACATTTTTGTGCAACCAATCTCCAGAACTCTTTTTCACCTTGCAAAACCAGAACTCTACACCCATTAAACAACAACTCCTCATTTCTCTCTTCCTCTAGCCCCTGGCTACCTTCACTCTACTTTCTGCTTCTATGAATCTGACTACTTTAGATACCTTGTACAAGTGCAATCATGGAGTTTTTGTCTTTTGGCGATTGGCTTATTTCACTTAGCATAATGTCCTTAAAATTCATACTTGTTGCAGCATGTAAGAGTATTTCCTTCCTTTTTAGGCTGAATAATAAGCTATTGTATGTATATGCCATATTTTGCTTGCCCATTCATCTGTCTGTGGACATTTTTGTTGCTTCCACCTCTTGGCTGTCGAGAATAGTGCTGCTATGAATATGGGGGGAAAATATCTGCTTAAGTCCCTGCTTTCAATTCTTTTGCACTTATACCCAGAAGTGGGACTCTTGGGTCATATAGTAGTTTTATTACTGATCTTTTGAGGAAATGCCGTACTGTTTCCCATAGAAGTTACACATTTTACAATCCCACGAACATTGCATAGAAAGGTTCTAATGTCTCTACATCCTCACCAACACTTCTTTCTTCCCTCCCTCCCTTCCTTCCTTCCTTCCTTCCTTCTTTCCTTTCCTCCTTCATTTGCTCCCTCCTTCATTCCCTCCCTTCTTTTTCCTTTCATTTTTATAGTAGCCATGCTAATGAGTGTTAGATGATGTTAGGGTTTTAATTTGCACTTCTCTAATAATAAGTAATGCTAAGCATCTTTTCATATGTGTGTTTGCCACTTGTATATCATCTTTGGAAAAATGTCTATTGAAGTTTATTGCCCCCTTTTTAACTGTTTGTATAAACCATTATTGTTGGGTTTTATGAGTTCTTTATATATTCTGGATATTAACCCTTTATTGGATATATGGTATTCAAATACTGATACATGATTTTCAAATATTAGAAATTAATCAATTTTTGTAGGTTGATCTTATATGGAACAACCTTGCTGGATTCTCTTATTGGTTTTAGTGGGGTTTTTGTTGTTGTTGTTGTTGTTATTGATATTCTCTCTGTCTCTCTCTTTTTCCAGGTAGATAATAGTATCATCTGTGAGCATTGAGTTTTGTGTTTTCCCTCTTAATCCTTAGTGTTTTATTTTTCATGTTGTTGACTAGGATCTTCAGTGCTGTGTCAAACAGTAGGGTGATAATGAGCATTACTCTTAAAGGAAATAAACCTAAATATTCTCCATTAAGTATAAATTTTGCTGTATATTGTAGATTCACATGCAGTGGTAAGAAATAATAAAAACAATCCTGTGTATCCTTTACCCGGTTTCCCTCGATGGTAACATTTTGCAAAACTATGGTACAATATCACAATTAGGAAACATGGATACAGCCACAATACAGAACACTTCTATGATCACAAGGATTCTTCACCTTGAGCTTTTCTAGACACACCCACTTCCCTACCATCCCATACCCTCCTTAATGTCTAGCAATCACTAATCTGTTATCCATTTCTATGACTTTGTCACTTCAAGACAAATTTTTTTTTGTCATTTTAAGACAAATGATTAATAAATGGAAACATATAGTATATACACTTTTGGGATTGACTTTTCTCTCAGTGTATTTCTCTGGAGATCATACAAGGTTGTTGCATATATCAATAATTTATTATTGCCTAGTTGTATTATATGGTATGGGTATAGCACAGTTAGTTTAGCCATCTGTCCATTGAAGACATCTGGGTTGTTTCCAGATTTGGCTGATATGAATATAAGTTTTTGTGTGGACATAAGTCTTAATTTCTCTGGAGCAAATGCCCAGGAGTGTACCTGCTGAATTGTACAGTGGTTGCATTTTTAGTTTTTTAAATAAACTGTCAAAGTGTTTTCCAGAGTGGTTGCACCAGCAATGTGTGAGTGATTGTTTTACTGCATCCTCACAGGGATTTGGTATTGTCACTATTTTTTTATTTTTTTTGAGACAGAGTCTTGCACTGTTGCCCAGGCTGGAGTGCAGTGGTGTGATCTCAGCTCACTGCAAGCTCCACCTCCCGGGTTCACGCCATTCTCCTGCCTCAGCCTCCTGAGTAGCTGGGACTACAGGCGTCCACCGCCACGCCTGGCTAATTTTTTGTATTTTTAGTAGAGATGGGGTTTCACCCTGTTAGTCAGGATGGTCTCAATCTCCTGACCTCATGATCTGCCCGTCTCGGCCTCCCAAAGTGCTGGGATTACAGGCGAGAACCACTGCGCCCGGCTTATTGTCACTGTTTTTTATTTCAGCCATTCTAATATGTGTGTAGTGAGATCTCATTGTGGTTTTAATTTGCGTTTCCTTAATGGCTAATGATATTGAACATCTTTTCATGTGCTTATTTGCCATCTGTATATCCTTTTAATGAAATGTCTCTTCATGAATTTTTCCCATTTTCTAATTATTTTTTTTTTAAACTGTTGATTTTATTTTCTTTTTTTTCTGAGGTGGAGTCTTACTCTGTCGCTCAGGCTGGAGTGCAGTGGCATGACCTCGGCTCACCGCAACTTCTACCTCCTGGGATTACAGGAGTGTGCCACAACGCCCAGCTAATTTTTTGTATTTTTAGTAGAGATAGAGTTTCACCATGTTGGCTAGGCTGGTCTCAAACTCCTGACCTCAAGTCATCCACTTGCCTCAGCCTCCCAAAGTGCTGGGATTACAGGCATGAGCCAGGGGGCCTGGCCTGAGTTTTGATAACTTGTCATATATTCTAGATACTAGTCCTTTGTTGGATACGTGATTTGCAAATATTTTCTTCCATTATGTAGCTTGCCTTTTCATTTCTTTACAAGTCTTACACAGAGCAACAGTTTTTAATTTTAATTAGGTCTAATATATCCATTTTTTCATTTTACAGATCATGTTTTTGGTGTCAAATCTAAGAACTTGTTGCCCAGATCTAGATTCAGAAGATTTTCCCCTATCTTATTCTAAAAGTTTTATAGTTTTACATTTTGCATAGAAGTTTGTAATCCATATTGAGTCAATTTTTGCAGAAGGTATGAGTCTTAGATTAAACTGCTGCTCCTCCTTCTTTTCCTCCTTGTTGTTTTTCTCTCCTCCTATGGTCCCTGGATGTTCAATTGTTCCAGCACCATTTATGTTTTTCCGATGTCTACAGGGTGTGTAGGGATATTCCCTGTGGACATTTCTATCTTCTTTCTTTTTTTCTTTGTCAGTGTAATCTGCTAGAGATTCATCAGTTGACTCATCTTTTCAAAGAAGCAACTTTTTGTGTCTCACTCTGTGGCCCAGGCTGGAGTGCAGTGGTGCAGTCTCAGCTCACTACAACCTCCGCCTCCCGGGCTCAAGTGATTCTCCTGCCTCAGCCTTCCAAGTAGCTGGGACTACAAGTGCCTGCCGCCACATTTGGCTAATTTTTTGTAATTTTAGTAGAAGCAGTGTTTCACCATGTTGGGCAGGCTGGTCTCTAACTCCTGAGCTCAAGTGATCCACCTGCCTTGGCCTCCCAAACTATTGGGATTACAGGCATGAGCCACAGTGCTCGGCCTTCCTTTCTTCTTTGAATGTATTTTGATCTTCTTTTTCTGGGCTCTTGAGATGAGAGTTTGGATTATTAATTTGAGTACTTTTTTTTTTTTTTTTTAAGAGACAAGGTCTCCTTATGTTGCCCAGGCTGGCCTCGAACTACTGGGCTCAAGTGATCCTTTCATGCCTCAGCCTCCCAAGTAGCACCCAGTTTTTCTTCTTTTTAATGTGTGCATTTAATGCTATAAATTTCCCTTTCAGCACTGGTTTAGCTGTGTCCTATAATGTTTTTTATTATTTTGAAAATATTTTGTGGGTTCATGGTAGGTGTATATGTTTACGGGGTACATGAGATGTTTTGATACATGCCTGGAATGTGAAATAACCACATCATGGAGAATGGGGTAGCCATTCCCTCAAGCATTTATCCTTTGAGTTACAAACAATTCAATTACATTCTTTATTTAAAAATATACAATTAAGTTATTTCTGACTATAGTCACTCTATTGTGCTATCAAATAGTAGGTCATATTCATTCTTTCTATTTTTTTGTATGCAATAACCAACCCCACCTCCCCACTCAGCTATCCACTACCTTTCCCAGGCTCTGGTAACCATCCTTCTACTCACTATGTCCATTAGTTCAATTATTTTGATTTTTAGATCCCACAAATAAATGAGAACATGTGATGTTTGTCTTTCTGTACCTGGCTTATTTCACTTAACATAATGATCTCAAGTTCCATCTATGTTGTTGCAAATAACTGGATATCATTCTTTTTTCTAGCTAAATAGTACTCCATTGTATGTATGTACCACATTTTCTTTATCCATTCATCTGTCGATAGACACTTAGGTTGCTCTGAAGTCTTAGCTATTGTAAACAATGCTGCAATTAACATAGGAGTGCAGATATCTCTTTGAAATACTAACTTTCTTTCTTTCGGGTATATTCCCAGCAGTGGGATTGCTGGATCATATGGTAGCTCAATTTTAATTTTTTTGGAGGAACTTCCAAGCTGTTCTCCATAGTGGTTGTACTAATTTATATTCCTGCCAACAGTGTACAAAGCCTTCTCCACATACTCACCAGTACTTGTTATTGCCTGTCTTTTGGATACAAACCATTTTTTTTTTGAGACAGAGTCTCACTCAGTTGCCCAGGCTGGAGTGCAGTGGCCCAATCTCTGCTCACTGCAACCTCCATCTCCCAGGTTCAAGCTATTTTTCTGCCTCAGCCTCCCAAGAAGCTGGGAATACAGGCATGTCCCACTATGCCCAGCTAATTTTTGTATTTTTAGTAGAGACAGGGTTTCACCATATTGGCCAGGCTGGTCTTGAACTCCTGACCTCAGGTGATCTGCCTGCCTCGGCCTCCCTCAGTGCTGGGATTACACATGTGAGCCACCGTGTCCAGCCTGGATACAAGCTATTTTAACTGAAGTGAGATTATATCTCATTGAACTTTTGATTTGCATTTCTCTGATGATTCATAATGTTGAGCACCTTTCATAAGCCTGACTGCCATTTGTATGTCTTCTTTTGAGAAATGTCTATTCAGATCAGCTCATTTTTTGTTTGGACTATTAGACTCTTTTTTCCTATAGAGTTGTCTGAACTCCTTATATATTTTAGTTATTAATCCTTTGTTAGAGGGGTAGTTTGCAAATATCTTCTCTCATTCTGTGGGTTGTCTGTCCTAGAAATTTTTGATATGTTGTATTCTTATTTTCTTTCAATTCAGTGTATTTTTAAATTTCCTTTGAGATTTATTTTTTTGACTCGTAGATTATTTAAAAGTGTTTGCTTAGTTTCTTGACTTTCCTCGGTCATCTTTCTATTATTTATTTCTAGTTTGATTCCAATGTAGTCAGAGAACACATTCTGTATAATTTAAATTCTTTTTTTTATTTAGAAATAAATAATTTAAATTCTTTTTTTTTAATTTTTTTATTCGGAAAAGAAAAACAACAAAAAAGAACCAATGTGTATTCTGCTCTTGATGGGTGGAGTGTCCTATAAATGTGGATTTGATCCTGTCGGTTAATGGCGTTATTGAGCTCTTCTATATCTTCGCTGATTTTCTTTCTAGGTTTTATTTATTTATTTACTTCTTTTTTTGAGACAGAGTCTCGCTCTGTCCCCCAGGCTGCTGGAGTGCGGCGGCACGATCTCAGCTCACTGCAAGCTCCGCCTCCCAGGTTCACGCCATTCTTCTGCCTCAGCCTTCCGAGTAGCTGGGACTACAGGCACCCGCCACCACGCCCAGCTAATTTTCTGTATTTTTAGTAGAGTCGGGGTTTCACCGTGTTAGCCAGGATGGTCTCAATCTCCTGACCTCGTGATCTGCCTGCCTGGGCCTCCCAAAGTGCTAGGATTACAGGCGTGAGCCACCACGCCCGGCCTTCTTTCTAGTCTTATTAATAGTTGTGAGAGTTGTGTTGATGTCTCCAATTATAATTGTGGATTTTCTATTTTTTTCTTTCAGTTCCGTCAGTTTTTGCTTCACATATTTTGCAGCTCTGGTGTTTTGGGCATAAACATTTGTGATTGCTATGTCTTCTTGGTAGACTGACCCTTTTATTATTATAAAACGCCCTTATCTTTCTCTGGTAATTTTTTTTTTTTTTTTGGCTCTGAAGTTTACCTTATCTGAGAGTAGTATACTCACTCCTGTATTCCTCTAATTAAGGAAAACATGTTGTATCTTTTTCCATCCTTTTACTTTTAACCTGCCTATGTTGTTATATTTGTGTGGTTTTGTTTTTGTTGTTTTTGGGGTTTTTTTGGTTTTTTTTTTGAGACAAATTCTCATCCTGTCACCTAGGCTGGAGTGCAGCGGCATAATCTCTGCTCACGGCAACCTCTGTCTTCCAGGTTCAAGCGATTCTTCTGCTTCAGCCGCCCAAGTAGCTGGGACCACAGGTGCACACCACCATGCCCAGCTAATTTTTGTATTTTTAGTAGAGACGGGGTTTCACCATGTAGGCCAGGCTGGTCTTGAACTCCTGACCTACCTCAAATTATCCACCCGGCTTAGCCTCCCAAAGTGCTGAGAGCCACTAAGCCTGGCCTATATTGTAATATTTGAACTGGGTTTTTTTTTTTTTTTGTAGAGTGCTGGGTTTACAGGTGTAAGCTACCATGCCTGGCCTGAACTGGGTTTCTTAATTGAGGTATTTAGACCATTTGCATTTAGTGTAATTATTTTTCTTAATTTTTGTGTTTAATTATTATGGGTACATAATCGTTGTATATATTAATGAGGTACATGTGATGTTAGTTACAGGCATACAATGTGCAATGACCAAATCAGAGTAATTGGGGCATCTATCACCTCAAGAATTTATTATTTCTTTGTATTAGGAATAATGTAATTATTGATATGTGTATTAGCTTGGGGTGCCATAACAAAATAAAATTAGGTGGCTTAAACAACAGAAATATATTCTCTCACAGTTCTGGAGGTTGGAAGTCTGAGATCAAGGTGCCAGCATGGTCAACTTCTGCTAAGGGCTCTTCCTGGCTTGTAGAGAGTTGCCATCTTCTGGGGGCAGAGTGAGAGAGAAAGGGAGAGAGAGGAAGGCTAGGAGCGAGAAAGAGCGAAAGAGCATACCCTGGTTTCTCTTCCTATTGAATTAATTCTATTGAATCATGGCCCTACCCTTATGAATTCATTTAACCTGAATTACTTCTGTAAAAGGCCCTATCTCCAAATATAGTCCCATTGATGGTTAGGGCTTCAACATAGGATTCTGTGGGACACAATCCAGCCTGTAGTAACGTGAAGGGCTTAATTGTTTTTTATTTATTTTGTTTGTTCTCTCCAGTTTTCATCTCTGTTTACTCTTTTCTGACTTCCTGTGGCTTACTTGGGCATTTTTTAGAATGCCACTTTTATTTATCTATAGAGTTTTTGAGCGTATTGATGTATAACTTTTAAGTGGTTGCTTTAAGTATTACATGTACATGTAACTTGTCACAGTCTGCTGGAGTCATCATTTACCATTTTGAGTAAATAATAAAAATCTTACCTTCCTAATTTGTGTCCCATCCCTTTATCCTCCTCACTGAAAATATAATTGTCTTAAATGTTTCCTCTACATACATTTAGAACCACATCAGTGTTATAATTTTTGCTTCAACCATCAAACATACCTTAGAAAACTTAAGAGGAGAAGAAAAATTTATTGTATTTACCCATCTATTTGCTTACCTTATTCTATCTTCTTTCTTGATGTTCCAAGGTTCCTATTTTATCATTTCCATTCTGTTTAGATAACTTCTTTTAGCCATTTTCATTATTTCTGGGCAGGTGTTCTCCCCCCACCCCCATCTCCATTGACATCTTAGAGAGGGGGCCTCATTACTGGCTTGCAGAAATGAAATTCTTAGCTTCCTAATTGGTCTTCTTGGACACCACTGCAGAGTGATGTTGGAGCACCTTGTTACAGCTTCAAGAGGGTGAAAGTTTAGGTCTCCCACTTGGTCTCTCTGGTGTGAACGGCAGTGGAGTCACAGTTATTGCTATGGTATTTGCCTAGAACTGAACAGTTACTTTCTAAGGCTTGACAGGCTGCCTGCCTCTGTCTTGGTCTTTTGGCTAGTGATATCAAGGCTTTTGTTGTTAGTGTTGTTGGGGCTTTTTCTGTTTGTTTGTTTGTTTGTGACAGTTGGTCTTTCCAAATTGTCAGTTTCTTCAGCTCCAAGCCCGGCATATATGTGGCAAAAAGAAAGCGTAGGGAACTCACTAGTATGTCATTCCTCAGATCCTGAGATTCTAGCTGTTCTGCCTTCTCATCTCCACCTTTTAGAGTCTTCTTAAGTTTGTTTTATATATATAATGTCCACAGCTTTTAGCTGTACTTAGTGAGACGAATAGGAAAAAGTATGTCTACTCAATTTTTCCAGAAGTCTTTGCTGTCAACCTTTACTAAATTAGTAGGTTTCCTTTTATTCCTGGTTTTCTAAAAGTTTATTTTTTAAACATAAATGGATTTTTACATTTAAAAAATAGTTTACCAGAATTGACTCATTTCATCGTATTTTCCTTCGTAATCTCCTAATATAGTGAATTATATTGAGAGATTTTTAAAATGTGAAACATCTTTGCATTCCTGGGATAAACCCTATTTGTTCATCCTGTAGTTACACATTTACTGTTGGTGTTATTTAGTTAATATTTTGCTTAGGGTGTTATATTTACTTTTATAAAGCACGGACATAAAACTTGCCTTTCTTGTATTTCCTTGTTTGTTTTTGTAATAAAAATTTCTCTAAACAATAACCTAGGCAGATTTTGTTCTTCATTCTGTTTCCTGGAATAATAAATGGAAATGTCCTTTCAAAGGCCAGCTTTTGTTTTTGTTCATCTATTTTACTGTTTTTAGTTCTCTATTTCATTTATCATTACATTACATAATCTTTACTATTTCCTTCCTCCTTTGGGTGTATTCTGTTCCTCTTTACCTAGCGTTTGAGTTGAACACTCAGCTTATTGATTTTGGTCTTTTTTTGTGTTTCCTAGTAAGTGTATTTAAAGGTAAAAAATTTCCCTCTAAGTTCTGCTTTAATCGTATCTAACACATTTTGATATGCAGTGTTTTAATTTTTATTTAATTCTACGTATTCTTTATATTTTTCTTTTAACTCACAGGTTACTTGTGACATTTAAAAACTTTTTATTTTGAAGTAATTTTATAAGAGTAGTACAAAGAATTCTTACGTACACTTGTCCAAATTCAATGATTTGCAACATTTTGTCATATTTGCTTTCTTTTTCTCTCTGTCTCTGCTTCCCTCTCTGTTTTTTTCCTAAAAAACATTAATATTCCTAAGTCCATTTTAGGGACTTACTCTAAAATGGTTATGAAAAAACATTAGAGAGAAAAAATGGTTTACTCTAAAATGGTTAGAAGTCTGGAGTTACATACGCACATGCCCCTTTCCTGCTAAATATTTCAATGTATTTCCTACGAACAAGGATGTTCTCTTACATAAACACAGAAAAACAGTCATAATAAGAAAATTTAACTTGGATATAATATTAGCTAATCCACAGTACATGTTCAAATTTTACCAGTTTTCCCAATAAAGAACCTTATAACTCCAGCCACTCCCAGTCTCTTGTCCTGCAATCCAGAATCAAGCATTTCAGTAAGTTTTCATGTCTCTTTGGTCATTTTTAATGTGAGAGAGTCTATCAGTTTCTTATTTATTCAGGTTTTATTAATTAGCTTGAACTTATATAATTTTATTGTTTTGCCCTTCAAGATTCACTCCTTTTTTTTTTTTTTTTTTCTTTTTGGTCTAGTTTATCTACCAGTTTTTGAGAGAGGGTTTGTAAAAATCGTCAAATGTATTTTTAAAAAACTCAACTTCTAACTGTAGTTCTTTCACTTGTTGCTTTATAAATTGTGAGGCTGTATTGTTGAGTTTATATATATATTTATGATTACTATATCTTCTTGTTTCTTTAAAAGTTATATGGACATCTTTTCTTTCGTCCTTTATGCACTTTATTTTTTTATTTTATTTTATTTTTTTGAGACGGAGTTTCGCTCTTATTGCCCAGGCTGGAGTGCAGTGGTGCGGTCTTGGCTCACTGCAACCTCCATCTCCCAGGTTCAAGCGGTTCTTCTGCCTCAGCCTCCCGAGTAGCTGGGATTACAGGCGCGTGCCACCATGACCGGCTAATCTTTTTGCATTTTTAGTAGAGATGGTGTTTCACAATGTTAGCCAGGCTGGTCTCGAACTCCTGACCTCAGGTAATCCGCCCTCCTCAGCTTCCCGAAATGCTGGGATTACAGGCATGAGCCACTGCACCTGGCCCAAAATAGAATTTAAGTTTAAAAATAAAGTGCAGACTGGGCGTCGTGGCTTACGCTTGTAATCCTAGCAATTTGGGAGGCTGAGGTGGGCGGATCACCTGAGGTCAGGAGTTCGAGACCAGCCTAACCAACATGGTGAAACCCCATTTCTACTAAAAATACAAAATTAGCTGAGCATGGTGGCACATGCCTGTAATCCCAGCTACACGGGAGGCTGAGTAAGGAAAATCGGTTGAATCCGGGAGGCGGAGGTTGCAGTGTACCGGGATCGCGCCATTGCACTCCAGCCTGGGGAAGAAGAGTGAAACTCTGTCTCAAAAATAAATAAATAAATAAATAAAGTGCATAGGCCGGGCACGGTAGTTCATGCCTGTAATCCTAGCACTTTGGGAGGCTGAGGCGGGTATATCATCTGAGGTCAGGAGTTCAAGACCAGCCTGGCTAACATGGTGAAACGCTGTTTCTACTAAAAATACAAAAAATTAGCCGGGCATGGTGGCACGCACACCTGTAATCCCAGCTACTCGGGAGGCTGAGACAGGAGAATCACTTGAACCCAGGAGGCAGAGGTTACAGTGAGCCGAGATTGTGCCATTGCACTCCAGCCTGGGAGACAGAGGAAGACTCTATCCCCCTCCCGAAAAAAAAATCAATTCTATTTTGTTACATATTGAGACTGTTGCCCAACTTTCTTTTGTGTCATATTTGCCACCAGGTAAATCTTTTTTCCCTGTTTTTAAATTTCAATCTTTACA
Organism: Pongo pygmaeus; assembly: GCF_028885625.2. Taxonomy (NCBI): domain Eukaryota; kingdom Metazoa; phylum Chordata; class Mammalia; order Primates; family Hominidae; genus Pongo; species Pongo pygmaeus. Next base: position 33,260,899 of record NC_072378.2, on the reverse strand, counting down.
TATCTTTCTGCTTTAAGAGGATTTGCCATATGCATTCATATTAAAACCTTTCAGTAAACTAGGTATTGAAGGAATATACCTCAAAAATAATAAGAGCCATATATGACAAACCCACAGCCAACATCATACCGAATGAGCAAAAGCTGGAAGCATTCCCCTTAAAAACCAGTGCAAGACAAGGATGCCCTCTCTCACCACTCCCACTCAACATAGCGTTGGAAGTCCTGGCCAGGGCAATTGTGCAAAAGAAAGAAATAAAGGCATCCAAATAGGAAGAGAGAAAGATAAACTATCCCTGTTTGTAGATGACATGATCCTATATCTAGAAAACCCCATTGTCTCAGCCCAAAAGCTTCTTAAGCTGATAAACAACTTCAGCAAAATATCAGAATACAAAATGAATGTGCAAAAATTACTAGTATTCCTATACACCAAACAACAGTCAAGCTGAGAGCCAAATCAGGAATGAACTCCCATTCACAACTGTCACAAAAAGAATAAAATACCTAGGAATATAGCTAACTAGGGAGGTGAAAGATATCTACAAGGAGAACTACCAACTACCAAAGAAATCAGAGATGACACAAATAAATGGAAAAACATCTCATGCTCATGGATAAGAGGAATCAATATCATTAAAATGGTCATACTGCCCAAAACAATTTATAGATTGAATACTATTCTTATTAAACTACCATTGAGATACTTCACAGAGCTAGAAAAACTATTATTATTATTATTATTATTATTATTTGAGATGGAGTTTTGCTCTTGTTTCCCAGGCTGGTGTGTAATGGTGCAATCTCGGCTCACCACAACCTCCGTCTCCCGGGTTCAAGCGATTCTCCTGCCTCAGCCTCCCTAGTAGCTGGGATTACAGGCATGCGCCACCATGCCCAGCTAATTTTGTATTTTTAGTAGAGACAGGGTTTCACCATGTTGGCCAGGCTGGTCTCAAACTCCTGGCCTCAAGTGATCCCCCCTGCCTCGGTCTCCCAAAGTGGTGGGATTACAGGCCTGAGGCATCGTGCCTGGCCAGAGCTAGAAAAACTATTTAAAAATGCATGTGAAATCAAAAAAGGGCCCGAATAGCCAAGGCAATCTGAAGCAAAAAGAACAACGTTAGCGATATCACACTACCCAACTTCAAACTATACAGGGCTATAGTAGCCAAAACAACATGGCACTGGTACAAGAACAGACACATAGACCAATGGAACAGAATAAAAAACATAGAAATAAAACTACACCTACAACTGTCTGATCTTCAACAAATCTGACAAAAACAAGCAATGGGGAAAGTATTTTCTATTCAATAAATGGTGCTGGGAAAACTGGGTAGCCATATGCAGAAGATTGAAACTACATCCCTTCCTTACACCATATAGAAAAATTAACTCAAGATGGATTAAAGACTTAAATGTAAAACCCAAAATTATAAAAATCCTGGAAGACAACCTAGGCAATACCATTCAGGACATACTGGCAAAGGTTTCATGACAAAGATGCCAAAAGCAATTGCAACAAAAGCAAAACTGACCAACAGGATCTAGTTAAACTAAAAAGCTTCTGCACTAAAAAGGAAACTATCAACAGAGTGAACAAACAACCTACAGAATGGGAGAAAATTTTGCAAACTATGCATCCAACAAAGGTATAATATCCAGCATCTATAAGGACCTTAAAGAAATTTACAAGAAAAAAAGCCCATTAAAAAGTGGGCAAAGGACATGAACAGACACTTTTCAAAAGAAGACATACATGCAGCCAACAAGTATATGGAAAAAAAGCTCAACATCACTGATCATTAGAGAAATGAAAGCCAAAACCACAATGAGATACCATCTCACATCAGTCAGAATGGCTACTATTACAGAGTCAAAAAATAACAGATGCTGGCTAGGTTATGGAGAAAAATGAATGTTTTTACACTGTTGGTGGGAGTGTAAATTAGTTCAACCATTGTGGAAGACAGTGTGGCAATTCCTCAAAGACCTAAAGACAGAAATACCATTTGACCTAGCAATCCCATTACTGGGAACAAACACAAAGGAATAGAAATCATTCTATTATAAAGACACATGCACACATATGTTCACTGTAGCACTATTCACAATATCAAAGACTTGGAATCAACCTAAATGCTCACTAATGATAGACTGGATAAAGAAAATGTGATACATATACACCACGGAATACTATGCAGCTATAAATAAGAATGAGATCATGTCCTCTGCAGGGACATGAATGGAGCTGGAGGCCATTATCCTTAGCAAACTAACGCAGGAAGAGAAAAACAAATGCCAGATGTTTTGACTTATAAGTGGGAGGTAAATTGTACAAAACACATGGACACACAGAGGGGAACTGCACACATGGGCCTATTGGAGGGTGGAGGTGGTAGGAGGGAGAGGATCAGGAAAAATAACTATTGCGTAGTAGGCTTAATACCTGGGTGATGAAATAATATGTACAACAAACCTCCCTGACACAAGTTTACTTATGTAACAAACCTGCACATTTACCCCTGAACTTAAAAGTTAAAAAAGGGTATTTGTTATAAATCACACATGATTTGGTTCCCTTTTTCCTCCATTATTAGAGCCTTTTTTTATTGGTAACTGCTGAAGTAAAGATTTACTTTTGCAACTCATTTCACATTCTGTTTTTATTGTACAATGTTTCTTCCCTTTTCTTGCTTTCCATTTGATAGACTGATTTTTTTCTGCTGTATTAAAAGTTATACATACTGATTCTGTTCTTATTATGGTGGTTGCCGCTAATTTAACACAAACAGTGAGCATTCACCTTTTAAAATGTCTTAACTACCTTAATATTTATATCTTGCCCCCTAAGTTCTTCAGCACACTCTTAAGTTCTTTTGATTTTCTACTTCCCTCACCCTAATGCCAATTCTCCTACCAAGTAGATATTACCTTTATGTAGACTTTTAATTTTGGAGTTATGCACGCACACACACACACACACACACACACACACACACACACACACACACACACACACACACACACACACACACACACACACACACACATTCTTTTACCCTCTTTTAAAAATATGGTCCTGGATTTGTTGACAAATCACCCTTATATTTGTTGTTGTAACTTTCTTGATTTGATTCTCTTTTTGCGTACTTCCTCTAAAAGTGTTTTTTTTGTTTGTCTGTTTGTTTTTTACCACGTCCAAGAGTGTTTCGAATATGAGCCTTTGGATTCTTTGCATGATAATAAATTTGTTATGCCATCTCACTTGAATAGCAATTTTGATACATATAAAGTTCTAAACTCCAGTTTATTTTCCTTCACTACTATAAAAATGTTATTTTATTTTATTCTTGCATTCATTGCTGTTGAAAAGTCTGACATCAATCTGATCTTACTCCTTTGTAAACTTTTCCTTTTTTTTTTTTTTCTGATAGGATATCACTCTGTCACCCACTGGAACCTCCACCTCCCGGGTTTGCCTCAGCCTCCTGAATAGCTGGGGCTACAGGTGCACGCCACCAGGCCGGGCTAATTTTTGTATTTTTAGTAGAGACAGGGTTTCACCATGTTGGCCAGGCTGGTCTCGAACTCCTGTCCTCAAGTGATCCACCCGCCTCGGCCTCCCAAAGTCCCAGAGTGCTGGAATTATAGGTGTGAGCCACTGTGCCCGATTGATAAACTCTTCTTCCTAAGTTTTAAAAATATTTATTTGTCTCAATATAACGAGCATAGGTGTGGATTTTTCTGAAGCTCCTGTTAAGTATCCTTTGAACCCTTTACTCTGAGGTCTTTCATAATTTAAAAAAAATTTGTAAATTTATTAGTCATTATTTTCTCAAGTATATATATTTTTCTCTCACTGTGAGTTCTCTTATGATTCAGATGTTGATACTTCTATTTCTAGCATACATTTTGCTGAAATTTCTTTTATATTTTTGATGTCTTTATTCTTTCCTGCTGTCTTCTGGGATTATCTTTCATCTTATCTTTTACCTCACGAATTATTCTTCAGCTATATCCATCCTGGTACTTGTCTAATCTATAGTATTTACAACTTCTACTGTTATAGTTTTAACATCTAATATTCTGTCTTTGTTTTTGTGAGTTACTGGTTTTGCTTTATGTTGCTGGTATCTTCTATTATCTTCAGTATATTTGCCATTTTGTTTTAAGTTCTTAGTTCATCTTCTTCACAATTCTGCATTAGATAGTATATGGTGTTAATTTGTTGTCTATGTTTTGCAATTCTTTTGTTCCTTAGCCATATCATTATGTTGATCTGTGAGCTCACGTCTCCACGAGGGCACCTGCTAGTCTGTGGGGTAATGTGTAATGGGGAAGAGATAAAGTCAAGTACTGGTCTGTGTCCCTCCAGATCCAGCCCTGGTAGGGAGCCCAGAAACACTATGGATCTCCCCATTTGCCACTACTCTATCAGGCAACTCCTAGGAAAAGCACAGCTGGGAGTAGGCAGGTGCTCCACGTTGGGATTCACCAGCGCTGGGAGTTGGGGCAGTGGGCATGAGTAGTGGAGAAGAGAATACCCAAAAGTTCACCCTTAGTTTCATCAGTTCCCTACTGATTTACCTCGAAGATACAAGCAGGCTGGCATGTTGCACCCTGTTTATGTATGAAGTGGAGGCAACAATTGTCCCAAGGCGATTGGGAAGGACATAGAGCAGAAATTAAAAAGTCTTCCTGCAGCCTGTTCTCCCACTATGGCTTATCTCCCAGGATGCAGCCCTGCCCATTCCCTGCACACACCAGTTCAAGACAGCAGTTCTGTCTCTCCTGGCAAATATAAAAACACTTTATACTTATTTCTGGTTTTGCCAGCTCCCCAGATCCTTGCTTCCTTTTGCTTCTCCACTTTTACAAAACTTAATTTTGGGTGAGGGAGCTGGAAGCCTGAACCTACCTATTTGCCATTTCACAGGAACTGGAAGCTTTATTTCTGGTCCTCGTCCTCAAAGGGCAAAGTGACAAGTGACCTTCAATAGCTCATGGCCTGAGGCTTCCTGATGCCCAGGGTCTTACACTCGTAGCCAGGACTGATGTGTTGTCATAGCCATTCCAAGAGTCTCTTTTCAAGGTGTCCAATGGGGTGGCAAGCAGGGATTCTGATTCATCTATGCTCCAAGGACGGGAGAGAAAGGAACTTGGAGATTCATGAGGTAGGCGTGAAGCTTGGGTAGTGGGAGGGGAGGAACATAGATGTGTGTTGAGCATTTATTGTGTACTCTGTTGAGCCCTTGCTGGGTACACCTTGAGGGCTAATTTACTTCACAGAATCCAGGAGGAATGCCTTCAGGGGTTCTTTTCAGGAAAGTATCCACAGATTTTTAGGAGGCTGTGTGGTGAAGCTATGTTCATACTTCTAGATAATGTTTACCTTATAGGCTTCATGATGTATAAATCTGCCTTTCCTCTAATTTATAATAGAAGCATCCATAGGATTTATGAATTCTTTCAGATTAGCTCTTTTAGGCCATCCTAGCTAAATACTGAGGGCGTTTAGTATCCTCAGGGCGCTTTGCTGCAGCTGTCCCCAGCTGGTCTCGTTTTTTCCTATTTTCTAATTGGTCTCTACCCCCATTCCTCCCTCAGTCTGTCTTGACAGATGGCAGATGCATCTTCCTATGTGGCAGTGCTTGGCACTAGGTTTGCAGCAAATGCTTGTCGGATTGATTTTCTTTAGATTTGAAGGTTAAAAAGAGAGTTTTTCTCTTTATAGGCATCCATCCCATTTCTTCTCCTTGCAATGCTCAGTAGTTGCTACCAGGAAGGGTTATCACCAGGTTGTGTCCTAACTGGAATGAGCTCTTGAGTGGGAGCAAGCAATGTTTGTTGGTAGGTCAAAGGGTTAACAACAGTTTTAAGCTCTTTTTTCCCATGGGAAGATGAACTCCAGTTTACCTTATACTTACTGTTTCTTTGAAATGTACTGTGTTTGGATAAATGTGAAATGTCAGCTGTATTAAAAAAAAATCACATTTATTTATTTATTTATTTTTAACTGTGGAAATGACCCCTTGTTGGTGAACTGCATCTATGCTGGGCCGACTGCGGGCAGGCATTTAGACTTGGTGGACCTATATGACCAGACCCATATGAAAACCTGTTGGGAAATGTAGGCCCTGGATTCTGTTATGGTGTTTCTTGAATCCGAATATGCCTGTTGTCTTGGAATCCTCACTCATGGGTTGGTATAAGATGTGGTTCCTGTCATGTGAGAGATTCTTCCATCCTAGAATGGCTCCCCCACGCCTCTCCCCTACTCCTGTGGTCTTGTCTACTATGACCATCCATATTCCCATGAGATGAGAGGGTTAAGAATCAGCATCTAGAATACGTAAAGACTCCTGATGAAGATGTCTAATGCTGTCAGGCTGACAAGCTATGTTTCCATATCCAATATTACTCTACAAAGCTAAATAAATAAGGTGCCATATAACAGCCCACCAAGTCTTTTGAGTGTGTATGTTAATCTGAACCCAAGGCACAGCTAATTTGTATGAAGTAAGCATTGCAGGGTTTTTTTTTTTTTTCCTACAAAAATAACTTTCTCTTCATTGCTGAAATTCTATTGCAAATAAACAAGTGGTAAGTAGAGGATCATAAAATGTTCTTTGCTCAAAGCCTTAAAATTCCCAAAACTCCAGCATTCAAATTTCTCTGGACAGAATTGGAACCAAAATGAAGTCACAGTTAATAATAAAACATTACATTTGTGTAATGCTTTGAATATTCTAAAGATTTGATTCTACTTTTCCTGTCTTCTCTTCTCTGACTGACTTAATATGGCTTCTCTTGTACCTGCAAAAAGATGACTTCAAAATCCATTTCTCCAATTTTGAACCCACTACAGTACTTTATATCCACGTATGCCACTATTTAGAAGCAAAGGAAATAAAATCATTGAAATGACACTTTGAAATAGACTTGGTAGGACCTGAAAACTCACTGAATCCAATCTTCTCACTCAGACAGTTGAGTGGACAGTGGTTTAATCCACTGAAAGAGGAAATACAAGGGAAGGACATGTTTGAGAGGTGTTTAGAGAATGATTGATAAAAGGTCTTAGAAGAGGTGAGTGTCCACTATTTTTGCACTGGAGTATCTACCCCTGCTCCAAGGTCCCTCATGTTCACATCTGTTGGGGATGATGGGAGGGCCAGAAGACAGCCCACCTCATGGAAATAAGAGTAGCCAGGCTACATGGAGTAGGTCGGGAAGCAAGGAGGCTCAGGACCAAGGAAAGGTTTATCAAATAAATATTATGAAATGCTCAGCTGGTATATGAAGAACAGTGAGGGTTGGGGGTATCAGGATCACAATCCATATTCAGTTCCAAGATGTCTGAACCATTTCACAGTTGGGATATGGTCTTCCTCTAAGGAAGAACATGGACTGTTTTTTTCATACTTCTGATCACAGTTGGCAATAAGGAATGGTTGGAGTAATAGACTAGTAGTTGGGTTCTTAGATTTGTTTCTTTAATCAAATTCTCATGGCTAGTGGCAAGATAGAATATGCTTATATAGGACATTTATCTGAAAGTTGTGTTACAGACAACATCCATTAGAATCATCCAGGGTACTTCATGAAAATGCAGATTTCTGAATCACCTCTAGAACTGCTGAATTAGGATTCCTGGGCTGGAGCCTGAGAATTTGCATTTAAGCCTACTTCTTAGTAATTCTTATGTACACTAAAATTTAAGAAGCATATGTAAGCAGGTTAATTATGAATTATTCTTATCAATGAAAAATTATACCAAATGAGAATTAAATGAGACAACTGGATATTTCATTGCTTTGAAGAAGCTGGTGACAACTTCATCTAAGACTTCCCAGTTGCTCTTTCAGTATTACTTCTAAATTTACTATTGCAGTTTATTTTTCATTAAATCTTCCTTCTACTGGTACAAAGAAAAATATCTTTGTCTTCCCTTTTAATTTATTTTGTTTGAGACAGAGTCTCACTCTGTTTCCCAGGCTGGAGTGCAGTGGCGCGATCTCGGCTCACTGCAACCTCCGCCTCCTGGGTTCAAGCGATTCTGCTGCCTCAGCCTCCCGAGTAGCTGGGACTACAGGCATCCGCCACCACGCCCAGCTAATTTTTGTATTTTTAGTAGAGACGGGGTTTCACCATATTGGCCAGGCTGGTCTCAAACTCCTGACCTTGTGATCTGCCAGCCTCGGTCTCCCAAAAGTGCTGGGATTACAGGCGTGAGCCACCACGCCCAGCCAATTTTATTTTTTAATTAAACATTTCTGAGACATTTTAGCTTTAATGAAAATGTTTCCAAAGCATGTTCAAAGGGTAGTCCTTAGTTTGATGGTCTGAAGAATGGAATCATTTATTAGTGGAGTTCAATAAATATTTATTCGCATTTATACATACAAGGTCCTTTGGACAGAGTAAGAGACATAAGACACCACCATTCCCTGAAAGAGCACACACAACAATTACATAGATAAGACCAACACACACATTTGAACTGTGGTATTGAAACTTAAAAAAAAAAAAAAAAAAGCCTAAAGCCCTCTCAGTAAAAAATAGTTGAGTACTTATCGACACTTACATGTTTATTTATACATTATCCCATGTACTAGCATATGGCTTGACTGTATACACCAAAACTCACACTGTAACAAATAGAAAGTTTATAAGTTACCAAAATAAATAGAAACTTTAACACTTCCTTCCTGTATCCTCAAGGATCATTTGCACATTCCCTGTAGTGTGCACATTCCATTTTGTAAACCAGTGTTTTTAGAAAACAATGCCTTCCTGTATATAACCAAGCACTAAGTTCTGTGTTACACATTAAAAAAACCATTTTAGAGTAAAGAGAAGTAAGAGCAAACCCAGACTACTAGAACTGGTAAACGAAAGGAATAGCATTCAGAAAACAATGTATATTCAATAAATAGATAAAATAATAGGAAACATTTGCTTTGGGTTCATGTCAAAGCCTATTAAGAAGGAGACATAGGCATAAGACAAAATGCATATGTAAAGGAAAAAGAAAATATAGAAATGTAAACATTACTTCCTTCTGGCAAAATGTCTTCTAGCCTTTGGTGAGGTATTTGCAGACATTTATAGGCTACACTCTGCCAATGATTTAAGGATCACACAGTGAATGCTTATTTTTATGTCTACAAAAAAAAGTTATAAAATTTAGTTATTCACACATTCATTCATCAGTGCCTCTTGATATTGGAAACGTTTCTCCCTATTGCTTTATGGATTGACTGTTCCTGAAAAGCTTGAATTATATTTTAAAAACTCAGCCATAAGCTTTGTGGGAGACAGAGTGTACCTGTCAAGTTCCCTCTTGTATCTCTGGCACCTCTCATAGCATCAGGCTCACAGTGAATATTCAAGAATGTCCTCTAGATGGTTGCAATATATTTGAAAATCTCAGCATTGAAAGGAATTGTGACAAACCACCTAAAAAAGTTAAAACTAATGAACATTCAGTAAATTCTGATTTTGATGAAACAGAGTTGTTCATAAGTGGACAAAACTATCCTTTAAGTAAACCCATGGGGACATTTGAGTTGAATAATTTATAGAGACTTATAATCTGAAAGAGAGTGCAGACATAGTCTCATACTCTTTTACCACACAGATAAGGAAAAGCTGGAGCTCAGAGAAACTTCAAAGAGCTTGCCCAAGGCCACATCACTATTTAGGAGCAGTTATTTTAATATGTAACAAATTATGTGTGATTAATCTTTTTCAGAAGGGGTTACTACAGGTTTTCTTAAAGTAACAGTATTAGATAATATTTTATAAAACTTAAAAACTCTATAACATAATGCTTTATAATGCTTAAGAATTCATAAACATTTAGTGAAAATATTAAAAACATGAATAGCAGTGATAAAACTGACTTCACGTTGGTGGTTATATCTGGGGGCGGTGAAAAGAAAATGGAAGGATTCAGAGGTATCAATTTTATTATAGTCACTGATTTATTAAAAAAACTATTGAAACAAATAGGACAAAATACTAAGATTTAATAAAGCTGGGTGTTTGGGTAATGGGGGTTCATTAGTCTTTCTGTGTGTTTAAAATACTTAATACAAATATTAAAACTAAAAATTAGTAAGAGATTGGTAAACTAATAGATTTTTTAAAATACTAAGCAGAGGAACAAAGTCAACTGTTATTTATCCAAAGAACCATTAACAGAAATAGATTATATATATTTATGCTAAAGGGTTTAGTCAACAAAGTAGATATTCTATAATTAGCAGCATGAAGGAGTTAGAGTACATCTAATGTTGTTATAATTAATAGTAAATATTTGTAACATACAGAAAATACATGGAACAACAGTCATGCAACCACTCCTCAAATACAGTTGTGCTGTTTGCACCTGACTTCAGGTCCACCTTTCTTTTCCCTCACCAGATGCAATTACTAGTTTAAAGTTAGTGCATATCATTTGTTATTATGTTGTGAGAATTGTCCTTGTGAAATATGGACATTTAGTTTATTTTAACGGTTGCACAATATATTGTAGAAAGGCAATACAACTTTATTTACTTTTTTATGCACTGATGGGCATCCCCTGACTTTCCACTAATTATAAGCAAACCTGCAATGAACATCCTTATGCATACTTCTTTGTTTTTGTATTTGAGAATGTCTTCAGGTCTCTAGGGCACGTAAACATAGTATTGCTTGTCTGTAGGATACTTGTCTCTTTAAATTTGTACAACACTGCATATGTGAAATAAGTAGTTGAAATAAGTGGGAAAACTAACCCTTCCACCAAGATTCTATGCAAATTCCCATTTCTTCACATTTCTCTTTCAGCATGTGGTATTGTTAGGCTATCTACCTTGAGATAATAAAGTTATTCTACATTTCCCCCCCAAAGCTTTAAACCTTTACCTTTTCACATTTAGCCTTTTATTTCATTTAAAATTTATTTTTGTAATGGTGTGAGGTAGAGATCTGGTTTCATTTTTTCCCCATGGTGATAGCCTATGTTCCTGCAATATTAACTGACTTATCCAACAGTTCTCAAAATGTGATCAGAGGATTCCTGGGGATGTTGGGAGGGAGAGATCCCTTGGATCCTTTTAGAGGGTCAACAAGGTCAAAAATATTCAGAAAATTAAGATGTTATTTGCCTTTTTTTTACTCTCACTCTCATAAGTGTACAGAAGAGTTCGCCAAAGACAACAATGGCACGTGATGAATAGTGATGACTATTTCTCTGATACCTAACAGATTGTGTGCCTGTGTATTGTATTTTCTAGAGTTTTCAAAGGTAGCGAGTTTACGGTATAAATATGCAGTTTTTAGAAATTATTTCTTTTCTACCATGCTCTTAGCAGCTATCTTCAGTTATACCTGTTATAATCTCTGTAATCTCATTATCTTCCAAGAAATCATTTTTAAATCCTAAAGTTTTTCCTGCTTTTACACAGAAACATAACAAAAATTATGTTTACTTTGTTGTTTTGCAATATATATTTTTCAAAAATGTTTTTAATTAAAAAATGTTATCTGAATAGGGTGGATGATTGGTTTTAAAAAGGGAGAAGAGAAAACACATTTTCTGGTGTCTAGATTGCCTATGTCTAGAGATGCTGAAAAGGATGACATTGACATATTAGCAAGTTATGTGATTCCTCATAAAAAGGAGAAATCTATTCCAAAGAAACTGAGTGCAACTATACATAACAAAAATATGTTGAAAGTGATCTTTCGTTCAGCTTTATAGATGTTAATAATTTATCATATTGTGTCTTGTGCAGTAAAACATTTTCAAACACTAATATGGTTCCAACAAAGTTGCAGTATCATTTTGGGACCAATCATTCAGAATTTATTTAAAAGAGGAATTAAATAACCTAAATATAGATGTAATACACTCTTTAAAAGCTTCTTACAGGATAAGCCATCTATTTTATTGGCTAGAGGAGCACACACAATCAAGAGAGACTAATAAAGGCTTGAACAGTTGACATTGCTGAATACCTGCTGGATGAAAAATCACCACAAGAATGCATAGTGCTGGCATTTTCCAATGATGCAATAACTTGTCAAATTAAAGATTTAACTGCAAACATAACGACTGAGTTAATATGTCATCTAAAGAATTGTACCTTAGCCTTACAAAGGGACTGATCTACAGATGCCTATACATCCTGTTTTGCTTTCATTCATCAGGTATCAGCATCAATTGACCATTGATGATCTTTTTTTATGTGAATTCTGGGCAACAGGGGTTCTGAAACATTAAAAGTGTTATATGACTTTTTTGAATCTGGTGGTTTATCCTCAACAACTGTGTTAACTGTGTTAACATTTGCACTGATGGTGCAAAAATGGTGGATTTTATCCAACGGTGGGTGAAATGACTGGTGTTTTAGCATGAATTAAGGCAATGGCACCAAATTTTATTAGTAGTCATTGTATTCTTCACCACCACACACCGTAGTAAAAAAAAAAATCAGTTTTACTAAAATAATGTCCTTGATGAAGTTGTAAAAATTATTTTCTACTAAATCTAAACCCTTAAGCACATTTAAAAAATATACTTTGTGACACAATGTGATGTACCCATAAAACACTTCTACTGCATGCTGAAATATAGTTGTCTTTAGGAAAAACACTTGTTTGAGTTGCAAGCTGAATTAGCCACTTTTTCTTTTCTTTCATGGAAACACCACCTTTTCACTTGGAAAAAAAACGTGACAGAAAATTGATTATTCAGACTTGGGAATTTGGCAGACATTTTCTTGAAAATAAACAGTGATACTATCACTTTAGGGAAAACAACTAGTTGTATTTGTTGCCAGTGCTAAAATTTAAGCTTTTAAAAGTAGAAGTTGGAATTTTGAAAAGCTTGTATCTGCTACTGTGGGATACTTAGAATTTTTTCTGATAGCAGCAGCAACATTAATGAATACAATATTTTTTTGAGACAGGGTCTTGCTCTGTTGTTAAGGCTGGATTGCAGTGGCATGAACAGGGCTCACTGAATGCAGCCTCAACATTATGGGCTCAAGTGATCCTCCTGCTTTCCAAGTAGCTGAGACCACAGATGTGCACCCCACTCTTGGAAAATTTTTAAAAATTTTGTAGAGATGGGGTCTTGCCATGTTGCCCAGGCTGGTCTTGAACTCCTGGGCTCAGACAGTACTCCTGACTTGGTCTCCCAATGTGCTGGGATTACAGGCATGAGCCAATGCAGCCAGTCTGAGTTTTTGATACTGCATGAAATGTTTGAACGTTTCGAATACCTGCATAATTCAGTAAACAGATATTTCCTAATGACCATATAATGTCACAGAATCTTACATGAGTAAAAATAATTTCAAAATGCAGGATAGGCCAATAGATTTCAATGACTTCCTGTTGTTTATCCCCTGAACCAGAAGATTTACACTCACCCTAGATTCTTACCTTTCCCTCAACCCCTTCATTCTATTACTCAGTACTTAGTGTAAATTCCACCTCCCAGACAGCAGACAGCTCTTAAGTGTATGCTCTCCTGTTCATTACTATTTCTAATGCCCTCATTCAGAACTCTGGCAACTTACTTTATGTCAAATCTCTTACATAGCATAAGAGGCCACTGCCCACCTCTCTAGCTTCCCCCATTTCACTGTATTGTCTAGTAAGCTGATCTTATTATAGCTTTTTTTTTTTTTTTTTTTTTTTTTTTTTTTAGACAGAGTCTCTCTCTGTCGCTCAGGCTGGAGTGCAGTGGTGTGATCTCTGCTCACTGTAATCTCCACCTCCCACCTCGAGCACTCCTCTCGCCTCAGCCTCCCAAGTAGCCGGGACCACAGGCGCTTGCCACCGAACAGGGCTAATTTTTTTTGTTTTTGTAGAGACGGTGTTTTGCCATATTGCCCAGGCTGGTCTCGAACTCCTGGGCTCAAGTGAGCCACCTGCTTCAGCCTCCCAAAGTGCTGGGATTACAGCCACTGTGCCCAGCCTATTATAGCTCTTTATAAAACAAAAAACAACAACAAAAAAACCCGAACATATTGATTCATGACTCCCTACCTTTGCATTGACATGATTCCTTTGCCTGGAATGTCCCCCTTCTTCTACCTGCTTGGGAAATTCCTAGCTATATCTATTAAAATTCTATTCAGATGTCTTTTTCCAGGAAGCTCTTCTTAACCTAACTCATGCCATTAAGAGTTATTCGCTTTATTTTTCTAGGTTATCTTCTATTTGTTTCTATTGTTGTACTCATCATTCTGTAAGGTATTGGGGCTCTGTAGAATTCCTGTTACAAAATTACTTTTTGGTTTGATAATATTTACCTACATTGAGCAATCCCATAAGAAACAGGCCTGTGAAACTCTCTATTGGGTTTCCTAAAACAATATTGTTGAGAGATTATTTAATTACCTAGCTTTCTTTTTATAGGGACTTACCAGAGAAATATATATCTGGTCTTATCACATTAGTTACTCTTCAGATTTGTTTTAGAAAATAGTCACCATTAACACCTTTTAGAATTGGTTGCTGGAAAGTTTCCAATCAAAATCGTGGTCCACCTCTAGCAAGCATGTAAAATTTTATGATCTCCAATTAGTCTCAGTTTAGACTCTAGTGAGGCATTTAGCTTCACAAAAACTGAAGTCAGGGATAGTCAGTTTTCCCATATTAGTAGAGAGCTGGGAAGTGCTGATGTGCACAACCTGCAGCCTGAAATGGTTGCTTTTTCTAAATAACAGTAAAACTGTTGCTCTCTGAGGATGGATAGGTGGATGCTATTTGTTGTTTGCAAAGCTTAGGGAACCCTGTGGTTGAGATTTTTTTCCAATACATGCATTTTTTTTCCTTTGCAAACGGGCTGTTGGATAATCGTTAATTTTCCCAAGAATATAATTATTTCTTTTATTGTTTAAATAGAGTTAACATTTATCTACAGTTTCACTTTCTGCAGTTTCAGTTATCCATGGCTTGAAAATATTAAGATATTTTGAGAGAAAGAGGAAGAAAAAGAGGCGTCAGTCACATAACTTTTATTACAGCACATCGTTATGTTTCTATTTCATTATTAGTTATTGTTAATATCTTACTCTGCCTAACTTATAAATTAAACTTTAACATGCGTATGTATGGGAAAAAAAATGTAGTATATATAAGGTTTGGTACTATCTGCAGTTTCAGGCATCCACTGAGGATATCAGAACATATTCTCTGCAGATTTAGGGGCAATTACCTTATGAGATTTTTTTCTTTCTGTGTAAACACATGGCGTCATAGTCCATTTTGTGCTACTATAACAGAATATCACAGACTAATAACAAATAACAGAAATTTATTGGCTTATAGTTCTGCAGGCTGAGAAGTCCAAAATCAAGATGCTGGCATCTGGGAAGGGCTTTTTTGTTGCATCATCACACAGAGGAAGGTGGAAGGGTGAGAGAGAGAGCAAGAAGGGGCTGAACTTACCCTTTTATAACATCACCAATCCCACCCTAATCACCTCTTAAAAATTCCACCTATTAATACTGTTACAATGGCAATTACACTTCAACATGAGTTTTGCAGGGGAGAAACATTCAAATCATAGCACATGGGTTAGGTGAGAAATGAAGAATGAGGTATACAACAGCATCCAGAACCATACCATATAGATTGCAGCTGTTTTGGTATAGAAGCAGCACAAATGTAGAAGCTGCATTTTTTCTTGATAAAAGGGCCCTGGAAAGATGACCAGCTATACAGTTTCCACTAGAGGAAATGCAGATAGGCTTGTATGACTTTAGAGTATGAAATATAAAGATCTGGAGTCTGTTCCATGTTTTTTCAGGACTGGTGTGACTATATTATAGGTAACAAAGGAAAGGAGCCTCCTTTGAAAGAAGCATCTAAATTAGGGATGGGATCCTCATTTGGAGGATGTTAGAAACTACGAATCAATGTCTCTCATGTTCAATGGAGCTCCCATTTTTATCGGT
The DNA here is from genome assembly GCF_028885625.2 of Pongo pygmaeus. Classification (NCBI taxonomy): domain Eukaryota; kingdom Metazoa; phylum Chordata; class Mammalia; order Primates; family Hominidae; genus Pongo; species Pongo pygmaeus. The sequence continues at coordinate 33,244,926 of NC_072378.2, read as the reverse complement.
TTCATGAGACTATTATTAATTTATTTGAATCCAAGATGAGTCTCAAATATACCCAGAAGAAAAAAAAATTAAAAAATGAAACCAAGACTCCTAATGCTTTGAATGTTCATAACATTTGAGAAAAATTCGAGCCTGGGCTATATAATCAAAGTCTAGGATTTGTGAACCTATAGGGTTCCCTGTCACCTGTTTTCAAGAAAGTGCTGAGAAAAATTCCAATCTACACCTTAAACAATTAGGTTAAATGATTTAAAGAAATTAGCCTTCAGAGGACTGAATTTTTAATGATTTTTCTACTTGGAAAATGTGACTTCTAAATAAAAAAAAAGTGCTTGCTTATTATAAAACCTTGGTTCAAAGGTAAATACTATGTTCTGACAAGTGTAAAATAAGTACAAGCACATGTGAAAATAACTGTTAACTGCAAATGCTTAAGAAGTGTTCTTGTTTTCTAAAATAAACATTTCCTGTTCCTAAAAAGTTTTTGGATCAGAAAATGGAAAAATGTAACTCTAGTTTAATGGAGATATGCAATTTGACTGTAGACCAATAATTAATTGTCATAAAAAGACTTTAAAAATCCTTCTAGATTAATAATGTGTACAGGAGTCTTAGAGGATTACTCAGTAAAATAAATTCAAGGTAACAATATTAATCTAAGTTTCTTTAATATTCTTGATCTGGGTAAACATTTTCATAAGTTAATTTTGTGAATTTTGAGTTTAAAATATGCCCTGCTCTAATTTCACCATGTGTAAAATAAAAAGGCAACTAAAGTATTTTAGTCCATATAAAACCATGTTTCCACTTATAAAAACAGACTTTTTTTGGGACAGTTTAACAGTTACAGAAAAACTGAACAGGAATTACAGAGAGTTCCCATATGTCCCCTTAAGCCCTCTTCCCTTCAGTTTCCACTATTAGTAACATCTTGCATTAGTGTGGTACATTTGTTAAAATTGGTGAGCCAATATTGATATATCATTAAGTCCATAGTTTACATTAGGGTTCACTCTTTGTGCTATTTTATTGGTTGTTATATTTTATTGGTTTTGACAAAGGTATGACATGTATCCACCATTACAGTATCATTCAGAATAGTTTCACTGCCTTAAAAATCCTTTGTGCTCCACCTATTCATCCAACCCTTCCCATGGACCACTGGTAACCACTACCTTTTTACTGTCTCCATGGTTTTGCCTTTTCCAGACTACCATATAGTTGGACTCATACAGTATGTAACCCTTTCAGATTGGCTTTTCCTTAGCAATATGCATTTAAGGTTCCTCCATTATCCGGAGACGGTTTTAGTTGTCACAACTTGGGTAGAGAGATCAGGGGTCAATGCTACTGGCATCTAGTGGGTGGTAGAGACTGAGGTAGCTCATGAGCATCCTATGATGCCCAGGACAGCCCCCTACAATAAAGAATTATTCAGCCCCAAATGCCAACCATGCTTGAGGTTGAGTAACCTTGTGTTAAGCGTGACATGTGGCATGAGAAATGGGGCAGTTTTGGCTTATGTTGTGATATTCTAGATTCAGATATTTCCCTGAGCAGAGAGGCTGAAATGCTGAAAATTTTTCATTTGATGACCTTGATGCTTCCTTTCCTGACCATCGTAAAGAATGAATGGCTCCTTTGCTTTGGCAAGAAATACTGAAGGTGGTGGTTTTTTTCTGTTTGTTTTGAAATGAAGTCTTGCTATGTTGCTCCAGCCAGTCTTGAATTCCTGAACTTCTGGGCTCAAGTGATCCTCCTGACTCTGCCTCCAGAGTAGCTGGGACTACAGGCATATGTTACTGCACCCAGCCTTCAACTTATTTTTTTTATTTCATTCAGGTGACAAACTCATGCTGAAGTTCCCAATTTTTGTCTCAGAGCTAGGATATTCTAAATTTGTAAAAAAAAAAAAAAGTTAAGAAATATTAACTTTCTACAAAACACTCTAAATACTAACAAAGAGCTTGGTGAGTTCTCTCACTTACGTAAGCATATATACATACATATATATAGAGAGAGAGTCTTATTCTGTCACCCAGGCTCCAGCGATCCTCCCTCCTTGGCCTCCCAAAGCACTGGGATTATAGGGATGAGCCACTGCCCCCAGCTCTGTTGTTTATTTTGCATTATTTCAAGGCAGTGGAGGCAAAACGCTCAACATTAATTTCTCACAGATCAACATCACATCTTGGAGTAAAACAAACACATATTGAAGGTATTTTAATGTATGTTTTCTTGAACTTCTTCTGACTAATAGGGGAAATATTTTCATTAATTTTTACCAAAGATTTCTGGATCACGTAAATATATTTTTCTACTTGGGTAACAGTTTATAGTATGGTGTTATTTCTCTGTTCATTTATTTATTTTTATCACATACCTCCTAGAGTAAGATTTAATTTGATGGAAATGTTCTGTGGATTCTGCTGTAATTAATGCATATAATAGCAGTCAGTAATAGAATTTCTGTAAACCTATATTTATTAATTATCTAATACCTTCTCTTCATTTTGCTGTTGATTTCCACTAAGTAGATTAAATTGTGTTCTTAAAAACAGAAGTTCATTTGTGTATGGATACAAAACAAAATGTTCCCAAATGCAATCTTAGATGTGATGCTCTAAACTTTAGAAATCCAGCTTCATTTATTTTGGATTAATTTCTCCCGCTTGGAGGTTGACACACTCTTCTACATCTATCAAATGCATGATTATAAAATTAACCATTTTGTACAACAATGAAATTAAACACACACACACGAACTGTAAACTATACAGCACCATCTCTGTGTCATAGTTTTAAAAGGCACTTCCAGATGACATAAAAAATGAAGAGATATTTATTAAGAACCTATTGATTTTTGATCTCCAATTTTGTGTGTGGGGGGTTGTTTTTCTTTAACCCTAGTTTTATCTAATTTGAGATTCATCAACAAGGTATCTCTAAGTGAAAGAGCAGCAGGTATAATTATTAGTTATTTTATAAGACTTTGTGACTAGTTATTTTATAAGACTAGTTATTTTATAAGACTAGTTATTTTATAAGTCTTTGGTATAGTTCTAAAAACTAAAAGTGAAAGAACCTAATGTATGTATAAAAATAGTTTTGCAAGTCAAGTGGTTTCTAATTCTTTGCTTTCAACAAAATTGAAGAAGAACCTTATACTTGAGTTGTCAGCTGATAGATTATTAAAAATATTATTTAATAATAGCCCATTATGTGAGTTTTGCATACGACTAAGAAGAAATTTTAAAAATTGGGTGAAGTTGCCTCAACAAGTCTTTATTTTCTCATTCATTTATATGATCAAGATTCCTTAGTTCTTTCATGTTAAAATTTTTTAACTGAAATAATATACAGCCCAGATTCATTAACAATAAGTAACATTTGTCAACATGAAATTGGGAAAATAAAGTCCCTATCCATCTCATTAAGAGATGCATTTCCAGTTAAATTTTACCATTACAAACTTATACTTTTATTTACCAAAATGTGTATTACAGATTGAGCAACCCTCATCAGAAAATCTGAAATGCTCCAAAATCTGAAACTTTTTGAGCACCAATATGATGCCACATGTAAGTACTGTACTTAACACAACTTCGTTTCACATACAAAGTCATTTTAAATATTGTATAAAATTACCTTCAGGCTATGTGCATAATGTATATAAGAAACATAAGTGAACTTCATGTTTAGACTTGGGTCCCAGCCCCAAGATATCTCATTATGTATATACAAATATTTTAAAATCCAAGATAATCTGAAATCCAACACACTTTTGATCCCAACCATTTCAAATAAGGCATATCCAATCTGTATTGACATTATTTTGATCTCTAACAGTTGGTAATCCTATCTTAATCCATATAACTTTTTTTTGAGACAGCATCTCACTCTGTCATCCAGGCTAGAGTGCATGCAGTGGCATGATCATGGCTCACTGCAGCCTCGACCTCCTGGGCTCAAGTGATCCTCCTACCTCAGCCTCCCAAGTAGCTGAAACTACAGGCAGGAGCCACCATGTCCAGCAATTTTTTTTTTTTTTTTTTTTTTTTTTTTTGTAGAGATGAGGTTTCCCTATGTTGCCTAGGCTGGTCTTGAACTCCTGGGCTCAAGTAATCCTCCTGCTTCAGCCTCACAAAGTGCTGGGATTACAGGTGTGGGACACTGCACCCAGCCCATATAACTTTTTAAATACTTACAACAAGAAATTAAAAATTCAGTGTAAGAACATATTTTGTTGCAAAGAAGTATAATAGGTGGCTCAATAAAAGATTTCCAAGAACAAAGAAAAAAATTACATTAGGATGTAACCAGGGTTGAGAACTCAAAAAAAAAAAAAAAAAAGAAAAAGAAAAATTCTACATGGGGGGTAGAATAAAAATATGAATTCAAAGGGGGGGAAAAAAAGAGCAATGTAAAATTTCCAACCATTAAGAAAGAGGTTGTTTGTATATTTTTTAAATTAATGATAATAGGTGTCAAAACATTATGATATTTAGATTGAATTGAACATATGAGCGATTAACAGTTTTATTTTAAAGTGTTAACATGGAGAATATGTTGGAAATTATATATTTTTTTGCAACTATCTGGACACATACTGACAATTTTAGGTCTATCTAAGTCTATGGGAGGAGGCATATGACATTTCACAATCCTTGTAGGAGAGATGTGAAGGGAAGACCCCTGAGCTGTTCTTCCTCCTTGTGTTACCCCAATAGGAAAATGGACTTATAACTGGAGAAGAGAAGCTAGGTGTCAGCAGAGACATGATGGAGTGGACATTTCTTTCAGTCCTTTACCAGGAAGTCCTCTCAAACTGAGGAGGAACATACTAAGGGAGAGACACACTAGTCTTGAAGCCCTGGCATTCCTGAAGACCCACCTCATACCCCAAATTACCAAACCCCAAAGCTCTCTTCAGCTCAGTAGGTTGTCCTTTAATTTTCAGTAACTCTTCCCCACAGCAGAAGAACTAATTTTTCTTTTCCCTCATAATTTGAATCCGTCCCCCTAATTTATTTGAAGATGAAGATATCCTCTTTTACTACCAGTGAAAATACAATGACTTGAGAAAATTATCTGTGTGATGCCAGGGTAGAAGTGGAAGTTGTGGGCCCTCAAATAAACCACTAGTCTTATACTTGAAGCAGGATAAACAATAAATGCCAAACCCAAGGCAGAAACTAGAAACATGGAGGAAAAGAGGCATAAATGCCTCACATTGGACAGTTACATTCTAAGAAATCTTTCTTGCAGCAGTTACTTTCGTACAATGACCAACTTCCTCTGACTTCAAATTTACTCCTTATGTACACTTGGGTTAGATATTCCTTTGACTATCCAACCATACCATTGTATAGTACCATTTACATATGCATACATGCTCACCTAAGGAATTTTTTGTGTGTGTGTGTTTTTTTTTTTTTTTTTTTTTAAATCGAGTCTGGGACCTGGTTTCCTTCCATTGAGTCACTGGTGAAAAATTTAGTAAATCTACGAAGAGAGTTTAGTAAGTGTAAGAAGAGTCTGCTCATTGTGTGTGATATTCCAATAGATTCATGTGTTCTACACACAGGGATCTCTTGGATATAAGAGAGGCATTTCTCAGGTGTCTGGGTGACTTTCTGGTCACTATCCAGGTTCCTGGCTCAGCTTCCCAGGTCTTTGTGAATAAGCAGAGGGGATCCACATCCAGACAAGGCTGCTGGGGCTCTGACCAGAGGGGCTGGACATCCCTGGTAGACCTGACATTGGGCACTGAGACTCCTGGAAAACTTATGCTGTTAATTTTGCAGTTCTCCATCTTGACTGCTTCTCAGACTGACCATCAGTTGGTGGGTTTTCATCAGCCTTCTGCCTCACCTCCTCTGATGCAAGCAGCAGCAGGGACTCACTTGCATGCACTGGTCTTGTAGGCAGTGACTTTTAAGCCACATCCTCTGTCTACCAGGCTAAACTTGCCTGCCTGAGAGGCATACTCCTTCCATCGTCTATCGTACATCTGTGAGCTACCAACTCTGGCCCTAGTGCGACACTGCCAGAATGTTGTGTACCTCATCTATTTTAGAGTGGGAAGCCCATAAGGCAAACTGAAGAGGCCCCGTATCCTCACTCCCTTTCTGCTCAGTTTTTTCATCTATATTATCTCAACTTCACTCTACTAACCAGAGCACCAAGGAAGGGTAGGCTAGCAATTACATCTATGATGACTATAGAGAAGCGGGGAGATGACTTATGATCCTCTTTGTGCTGGATTCTCTACTGAAGGCATCTGACGGCTTCCGATTGCCCTGGTCTGAGAAGAAAGTCCCTCTCCACCTCTTCTTCCTTACTCTACCTCAGGCTGAGGGGCTCAGGCAACTTTTTATGTTGCATATGGCTTAGGTATCTCTGCCTCACTCCAGAAGGGACCAACCAATAGCCACCTACTTCTGAGGTCTAGTGCCCACAGACCTGGTGTTCATAAATTTAAGTTCTGGATTTAGGTCTCCTTTCCTGTAGCCAGGTGATCAGTGACTGGCAAAAATCAAGATCCCAGACTTCCTGAGTAACCTCATCAAGACTGAGGTAACAGCTCACATAGCTAGTGCATAGACAGATGCAAGTTACAAGTCTGAATCCCGTACACATTTGGAGGCTCCTTTTGGGACTGTTGGGATGCATGAAACATGGGATTTCACTCACAGTTGTGCTCACTATGTGTGACATTCCTATAGATTCACGTCCTCTACACACAAGGATTGTTGATCATTCTGAATTGTTGATTCCCATAAAAAATGAATACATGGTCATCATTGTATATGCTGAATTACTGAATATATATTGATGAGTCTCCAACACATCTTTACACGTCTGAGGAGTGAAAGAATTTCCCACAGATTAACTTCTGGTTCCCTACATTTCAAACCTCATTTCCCTTCCACCTCTGGCACTGGGTGTGGTACGGCTCCTTAGTGCTCCATGACAGAAGTGGCACAGGGGTAAAGTCATTTCTGGTGGGGGGAGGGGGATTTGGAGGAAAAAAAAGAAAGAGGATTGCCGGGGAATACACAGGGAGGGTTAAGAGAAATTCTGGAGATAAGGTCCACTCAATGGAGGCACATATAACCAAGCTGAGAAACGACATAGTACCCAACAGAGTTGGGAGATGTGAAACCCAAACATCAATCTCCACCTGGGCATAGAGGAAATACTGAGATTTCCAAGCAGGTTCTAGGTTCAGAGGAGAGAGCCCTTGGTTGGAAGCGCTGGTCTTGCAGGATGGGGTGGGGGCGTTAATGCAAACTTCTGGTCCAGCAGAGGTAGAAACAGACCACATCTAAGTAGCAGCTCAGAGGCAGCGGACTTGAGGGATGAAGATGTGAGGCCCAGAGGGTGGTGCCTGGCAGAGAAAACAGCTGCCAGACACCAAGGCCACCTCGGGTTAAAGGGAACAAGTTATATCCAAAAAAAAAAACCACGGTAAAAATAGGAAGAATAAGGATATCACCTGGAGTGTTCTCCTGAGACACTCCCCAAGAACCTGGATTCTTTAACAATCCCGCTAGAGCAGGGACACTCAGAGTACATACATCTCCCACAAAGTAAAGTGTCTGAAGGCCTGGGCAGACCCTTCTCCTTCCCCTTCTTTCTCCTTCACGGACCGGCCCGGAGGAGGCTCAGGGATGAGAACTACTCTCACTGCTGTCCCCCACCTCACCCCAACGAGAGAGGAATCTTTAGAGGTCTGTAACCCTCCTTCACCACCCCGCCTGAGCGCCTGCTGGAAAACACAATCACCGTCCCAAATCTCACCCTGCAACTGCATCCAAGCGCTTTCTCCCAGTGTTCGGGGAGCCGCCGGAACTCTTCTTCCAGGCAGACGTTCCCGGACTCTGCACAATAGGCACCTACCCTTGGGGTTTTGAGCCGCAGTGTCTGCCTCTGTTCAAGTATCCAGGCTCAGGTGCAGGCCTTTCAGTGCCGGCGGCGGGAGGCGCGCACACGGAGGACCCCCTCAGGCGTACTGCCGCCCGGGTGGCGGCGCCGGAGAGATTGCATCCTTGGGATCCGCGGACGTGCCCTGGGCGCTCCAGCTCCGCGCGCCTCAGACGCTGAAGCTATGATTGGCCTGGCTGAACGTCAATCAGGGCTCGGCGCCGTGGAGGCGGGAGAAACGCCATAGGCCGAGGCCGCTTAACTCCCTACGGGGTTATTCGCCGCCTCTTCTAGGATAGGCAAGTTTCCCCGAGTCGCTTAGGGGGCTCCCGGCGGCGGCCTGAGATGCTCGGCGCCAGGTTCTCGCGCCCTTGCGCTGGCTGAAGTAGAAATTTGCTCTGGATAGTCTGCGTTGTTCCTGGTCCCAGGGCCGTGGTCCCGATACTGCGCTTCCCGCTCCTCCAGTCCCAGCTCCCAGGCTCCGTCTTCTCCCGCTTGGCGCTGGAGAAACACCCGGAAGAAAGAGTCCCAGAGTGACTGCTGTGGCTCTGCGACCTGACTGTCACCTTTCAGGACTCTAGCCCTGGCTCCTTCTAACCTTCCCGTCCCTCAGTGTCCCAGGGAGGCTGCTATGCGGACAATTATTCATCAGCCGGAAGAAAAGGAGGTGCCAGTGTTAGGCGCAGAAGAGGGTTGGACCAGAAAAGCTGGAGAGAGGCAAGAGGGGAAAGAGGGGGAAGTGGGGAGGCGGGAGAAGCTGGGAGGGGTAACAGCTCGAGCTTTTCCTCTAGGGTAGTTTCTCTTCTCTCGGTGCCGCCCCATCTGCTTCTTGCCTCAGTTCCCCACTCCCACCCGTGCACCTCTGCGGCAGGCGTGTGAAAGGAGTGGGAGGGGGGGCTTTTGGTCGGGATATCTGGTCCTCCAGATCCCACAGCCTTGGCTGAGAACTTACTTAAGCCCACTCCAACTGACTCGATAAATGAGAATCTTGACCAGCCCACTGGTAGGTAGAAATGAGGGACGTCATCTATCCCTGAATGAAGTAACCCGAAACCGCAGGTCCCGTGGATGTGGGAATCCACAGCACTGGCTGCGCTCCTAAGGCTCCTAAGTCCACTTCCGAACCTCATCTTAAGACCCTGAAAGCCAGACTAGGGATACATTGGATTATTATTATTATTTTTTTATTTGAGACAAGGTCTCGCTCTGTCGCCCAGGCTGGAGTGCAGTGGTGTGATCTCGTCTCACTGCAACCTCCGCCTCCCGCGTTCAAGCGATTTTCGTGCCGCAGCCTCCCGAGGAGCTGGATCTACAGGTGCGCACCACCACGCCTGGATAATTTCTGTATTTTTAGTAGAGACGCGGTTTCACCATGTTTGCCAGGTTTGTCTAGAACTGTTGACCTCAAGTTAGCCTTCCGCCTCCGGCCTCCTAAAGTGCTGGGATTAAAGGCCTGAGCCTCCGCGCCCGTCCTACACGTTGGATCTTTTCCCAGACCTCCTCCTCAGACGTGGAGCGTACAGATGATGCTCCATCGGTTACTCTCATCCTGACTTTGGGACTGCCAGATAAAACTGGGAGAAACCCTACATTTACTCTTACTGTAACGTATTGGCTTGAAACTGCAGGTCAGAACCCATCTATGTTGAGACCAAAAGACTTTTTTTTTTTTTCCAAGTAGAATGAAATAGAATAAAATAGAATTGAAAATACTTGCCTGCATCACAGGTAATGAGAGTAACTATAGTTTCATGAAACTTTTGTTTCAGTTAAATATGTTTTTGCATGTGTGCATGTGTATCGGGAGGAGATATATATTTCATATATATATGTAGAGAGGTGGAAATCAACAACAAAACTCCATAATTTTTCTTATTTTCTAACAGTTCTTGATTTTGAGTAAAAATAATTATTTAAGAACAAAATTTTGAGCCAGCTAATGAAAGATCAGAGTCAAGCAGGCTCTCACTGGGGCCTAAATAGAGGTTCATCTTATTTGGCTTTTGCGTTTTTTTTCCATCTTGTGGACTCCTTTTAAGGCCCAGCAAGGAATTACCCTCCCCAAGTCTCCACTCTCTGCTTGGTTCAGCCATTCAGCTGTCTCTCGGGCTGTTTGATTAATAAAAAGTTCAGTAGAGCTATTTTATCCTATGCATGTGTGGGAAGAAGGCAATGCCAGTGATTCTTTTCTGATTTGACAGAAAATTCACAAATCACGTTATCTTCTGAAGATAGAGATTTTAAGCTCAAACATTATCACCAGAGAACTAAATTATTAAGAAAGATGAGTGGTCAAAAGTACAGATGTTTTACAGATTAAGGGTCATTTTGTCAGGTCCTGTCCAAAATATTTGAAGTCTAGGGGTTTGAAAAATTGTTAGAAATAACCGTATATGACAACAGTTTTCGTTTATTGTTCTCCCCAGCTTCAGGAGCAGGGGAAAACATTTTTTTCCTTCTTACCTTGCTGAGAATTTTTTCACTAGGGTTTCAAGGCTAAGAACTGAAATTCCAGCGTTGACATTGAATTAAAAAGAAGCAAGCCCTTTTAGGAAGTCAAATTTTATTATATGAGATGGAATATAATATTGAGATTACTTATTACTTAGGCATGGGATGGGGGGCTTTTAACAACAGACCAAAAAAAAAGTTGGAAGGATAGGAATGAAATAAAGCAAACTTTCATTATTCATAGATGATACAATTGTTTACAGAGAAAAATAATCTAAAACATAAGAATTAAGAGTTTGGCACAGTGGTTGGCTAAATATATAAACAAATCTATTGCATTTTCTATAAAAACAAAAAAGTAGAAATGTGATTAACTGGTTAATAAAATAAACTTACAGTACAGTTGACCTTTGAACAACATGGGCTTGAACTGTGCAGGTCTACTTATATATGATTTTCTTCTGCCTCTGCCACCCTTGAGACAGCAAGACCAACCCCTCCTCCCCTTCCTCCTCCTTAGCATATTCACCATGAAGACATGAGGATGAAGACCTTTATGATGCTCCACTTCCACTTCATGAATAGTAAATATATTTTCTCTTTTTTATGATTTTTTAAATAACATTTTCTTTGCTTCTCTGAGACAAGGTCTTGCTCTGTTGCCCAGGCTGGAGTGCAGTGTGATCATGGCTCACTGTAGCTTCAACCTCCTGGGCTCAAGCGATTTTCCACCTCAGCCTCCCGAGTAGCTGGGACTACAGGTGCATGCCACCCTACCTGGCTAAATTTTTAATTTTTTGTAGAGGTGGGGTCTCACTATATTGCTGAGTCTAGTCTCGAACTCCTTGTCTCAAGCAGTTCTGCCTCAGCCTTCCAAAGTGCTGGAATTACAGCCATGGGCCACCACACCTGGCCAACATTTTCTTTTCTCTAGCTTACTTTACTGTAAGAGTACAGTATATAACACATAAAAATATAAAATATATGTTAAATAACTTTATGTTATTGGTAAGACTTCTGATCAACAGTAGGCTATTAGTAAAGTTCTGGAGGAGTCAAAAATTATGTGCAGATTTTTTACTGCACAGGTGGTCAGCACTGCTAACCCTCGCATTGTTGAAGGGTCCACTGTAATCAGGAATAAATTCTCAAAAAGGAAAGGCATGCAAGATCTTAGTGGGGAAAATTAAAATCATTAAAAGAAGTTGAAGAAGTACTGCACAGATGGAGAGATATATTCATGGTTAGGAAGCATCAATATCATTAAAATGCCAGTTTTCCCCAATGTGATCTATAGTTTCATGCTATTTCTAGAAAAATTTCAACAAAATGTTTTATAGAATTGGACACAATGATATTAAAATGAAACGAAGGAACACAAGTTCAAGAAGCGCCAAAATACCATTGAAAATAAAGAGGAAGTTGAGGAATTTCCTGACTACATGAGAAGATACTATATACACCACTGGATTTAAGACCATGTGCTATTATTTGTGAGAGGGAGTAGACAACTGGGCCAACAGAATAGAATGGAAAGAGCGTCAGGACTCCTTGTATGTGAAGAATGGTCATTAAAGACCAGTGGGTAAAGGATGTATAATTCAATAAGTTTGAATTTATGACACTGGATTAGTGGATATATATACATCATAATAAATTCCAGATGAACTAAGGACCAACGTATTGAAGGCAAAACTGTAAAACTTTTAAATGAAAATGTGAAAGAAATATTTGTATGACTTCAAGGTAGAAAATTATTTGTTAAAAAGACACACATACACATTTTAAAAACAAAAATGTTAAGAAAAGATGAATAAATTTGACCACATTAAAATTAGAAACTTTAATCAAAATACACTCTAAAGGAAAAAAAAGGCCACAAACTAAACTTATTTATATCACACATAATTTACATAGGATCAATATCCAGAACATCTAAGAATAGCCCCATAGGAAAATGATCAAAAGATGTGAAAGGGCAGTTCACAAAAAGGGATATATAAAAGACCAATAAATATACAAAAGTTAAGCTCACAATAGTTATCAGAGAATTGTGAATTAGAACAGTCCTTGAAATAACATTTTAAAATCACTAAATAGACAAACATTGAAAAGTCTAACATTATCAAAAATCAATGAGGATGTAGGATGAGGGGAACTCATACTCTGATGGTGGACTTCAAACTGAAATAATCTACTTGGAAAAAAATTGGCATTTTGTAGAGTTGAAGCTGAGAATATCCTAAAGCATAGCAGCTCTACCCTTAAATATATATGTACCTTAGGGAAATTATTGAATAAGGCACACCAAGAGCAATGTGCAGGAAAAGTCATGAGAGCATTCTTTGTAATTGCAAAAAGCTGGAAACAACCCAGTGTCCATTTGCAGGTAAATTGATACACAAATTTTGCTATAATCGTAATGTGGAATTCTATGCAACATCAAGATCAGTGGAATACAGATACAATAATAAACTTGCATAATTCTTAAAATCATATTGTTGAATGAGGAAAACAACAGAAAAATACATTGTGATATTAATTATGATGTTAATTTGTTGTCAGAGACAAAGACAATATTTACTATGATGAAAAGCAAGATAATGATCAACTCCAAATTTGGAATAATAGTTGCATTTTGCAGAGAGGAAAGGAGATTCTAAGGGAAGACAAAGGAAACTTTAATGTTAAGGGTAATGTTCCATTCTTTCATGTGACTGGTGGGAAAAAATGGATGTTTAAAATTCTTGTAGATATGCATCACATGCATTACTTATTTGTAGAAAAATATTTCAAAAACTGGATCATAAGAAATAAGGAAAAAGATGTATAAGAAATCATTTGCATAGGGACAGAAGTAACAGGCAATTTGATGAAATTTATTGAGACAGAAGACTAAAAAATGAAAAAACATGGTAAATACAAAAATATGATGGCAGAAGTAATCCAGATATATATGCATTTGTAATGCCCATTTATATCATTGCATTAAATCTAAATTTTTCTGCTTCTTAGTAAAGTTGGTGTGTGTATGTGTATCTATCAAATTTTAAGTCTAAATTTTTGTTTCTCAGTAAAGATGGTGTGTGTGTGTATCTATCAAATTTTAAGTCTAAATTTTTCTGCTTCTCAGTAAAGACGGTGTGTGTGTGTGTGTGTGTGTGTGTGTGTGTATTTGCTATTCAAAAAGTGCTGGTGGCAATGGCTTATACCTGTAATCCAGCAATTTGGGAGGCCAAGGAGGGAGGATCACTTGAGCCCAGGAGTTTGAGATCAGCCTGGGTAACACAGTGAGACCCTATCTCTACAAAAATAAAATAATTAGCCGGGCGTGGTTGTGCATGTCTGTAGTCCCAGCTACTCAGGAAACTGAGGTGCAAGGATCGCTTGAGCCTGGAAGGTTGAGGTTGCAGTGAGCCATAGTCGCGCCACTGCACTCCAGCCTGAGCGGCAGAGTGAGATCCTGTCTCAAAACAAAAACAAAAACAAAAACAAACAAAAAGCACCTAAAACAAAATGACACCGAGTGATTAAACCAATGGACAATGATAAACTCAGGCAAATGCTAACAAAAATTAATTATGGATAGAAATACTGTCTTACTCCATTTTGTATTGCTATAATAGAATATCCAAGACTGGATAATTTATAAAGAACAGAGATTGACTTATTACAGTCCTAGAAGCTAGGAAATCCACGGTTGAGAGGCCTGCATCTTGCAAAAATCTTCTGGCTGCCTCATACTATGGTAGAAGGCAAAAGGGATAAAAAGAGAGCTGAGAGAGAGAAAGAGAGAGCACCCAAGTGCAACAGGTTGAATTCACAGGCTTTTAGCCTTTTTGTAATTGGCATTAATTCATTTATGAGGATGGAGTCGTCGTGACCTAAACACCTCTATCATTAAGCTTCACCTACCAACACTGTTGCATTGAATATTACATTTCCAACATACGCTTTTTGGGGACACATTCAAACCATTGCAAATACTAATATTGAACAAAGTAGAATAAATGATGAAGAAATTTTTCAGTGTCAAAGAAGGATACTTTATTATGCTAAAATGTACAATTCACCAGCTGCCCATAAATTATAAGCCTTCATATCCTAAACAAGTCTTTGAAATTTAGGGAAAAAAATATGCTTTGTTAGGAAGGATAAATTGACACATTTAAGAGCTTTTAGCATACTTTTAAACTAAACTGTCATATCCAATTTTAAAATAATATGAATGTAAGATATTTTGCTAAAGCAAATAATGATATTGTTATCAAATATTTATAAAATTGTGTACTCAACAAATAGTGAATACATATTTTCCCAAACATAATGCATGAAACCACAAAGTAAAATTAAATAGAAATTAGAAACTACACGGGCTATATTCTCTCACCAGTATAAAACACATACATAGAAAAACAAAACAAAACTAAAATAAAACCTCACCAAAACAATACTAACAAGAAAGCCTCCACTTGGAAACTTAAAGACATCTCACTAATTTTTGGGTTGAAAAGGAAATCAAAATTGCAATTCAAGGGAGTTATGTTTTTGCTAGGAATATGGAGGGAATTCAGTTCAGAATTCGTTTCTCTATATAGTACAGCAAAGAGAATGAAAAAGAAAACCACACAAGAACTTCATTTTTAGTGAAACTAGGAAACAAAAAGTATGGTTACATCCCAAATTGCATGTCATTTGTGCTTAAAGCAACGGAGAGCAGAACTGGGCACAAGAAGCCAAAATGTTGCTGTGGCAACAGATGAAAGTGTGGAGGAACTAGTGGTGCGGGATCTCAGAAAGGGCCCGAAAATATTCTCTCTCTAAGAGTAGAAGCCAGCCTAGGTTGGAGCTGTTGGCAGTTGGCCTGAGCTACAGTGAGGCCCAGATGCTGGGGGAGGCAGAAGAAGGCCCACATATTGGGGGAGCAGACATTGTTTTGGAGGTTCCAAGGTGGCAGATAACAAAGGATCCCTCTGGAATTCAGGGAGCCCTAACACCGTGGTAGGATCCTTGCTGAAATAGGTTAAAGTCCCAAAGTTGGAAAAAACATAGATGCAGCATATTTTAAGATAAACTTCACTGCGTTAGTAATAAAGGATTGGTCCTTCGGTTGTAAAACCTGGGAGGTTACTATTGCCCATGTCTTCTCTCACCACCCCATCATCCCACCCCCATCCAACAGGAGTCTTCCACTAATATCTGGTCCAGGAATGCTCAATTCATTCAGAATAAGTAGGAAAAGAAATGGCACAGTTCCACATAAATATGCCACAAGAAAAAAATGTTTACAGAAAGCAGCAAGGTTTCCCTCCAGAAGTAATGAAGCAACCTCAGCCATGAAGATCATGGAGCCAAAAGGATGACCTTCAGCAGAAGCAGTTACGAGCCAAAGAGGTCCAAGGACACTGAGGGAGGAGCCAAGTGGTAAGGGCCACCTCTGGCTGGGATCCAGGGTGCCCAAGTGGGAAAATGAGCAAGCCAGAGAGTGCTTGGTCTAGGGATTAAGGAAAGCACACAGGAATAGGTTGGACACCAAATTTGAAAATGAACAGTGAGAAAAATGCTGTGGGGACCAGGATTGAAATGAAGTAACAACAATTAAAATTACGTGATCCAGGGACAGAGACTTGAACTCAAAAACAGGCCTGTGTTGCCCATTATTCACAAGGGGAGCAGTGAGCCATTGTTAAAATGCCAAGGATTCCCAATGCAGTTTACTTGGAACTTTGCCCAGCGATGAAGGAGTCTGACTTGTCTTTTCTGTAATAGTTAGAATCAAAGAAAAATAAAGCATAGCTGGTGGGAGGGTGAGAAGCAAGCATCATGAACCAGGGTCTAATTCAAGGATCAAACTGCTTTCCAGTTCTGGCAGATTTCGGATTGCAAGGGGAATACAGCTGAGAGGCCATACTGGCACCTAGGCACAGTGAGGTGAGTCTGGCCACGCATTTTAAGAAGCCCCTGCAAAATGATACAGGTGGTTACTAAAAACCACCTCTGTCCTCTGGAAAAAAAGAAATAGCATCTCCCGGATAAGAATATCTGGGTCTCACACCTATTGACCAGGTCAAGATAGGGTTCAATTGGGGATGGGATATAATAAAAGTCATGGGTAAAGAAACTGGGCAGAGGCATAGTGCCTGCATGTTGGAGGTTAAGGAGGGAATTCAGTTCAGAATTCATTTTTCTATATACATTACAACAAAGGTTAAGTTTGGAGGTTAAGTAAGGATGCTGCAGCTCACTCGTGGTTGCTTTTCCTTCAAAGTACTCATGCTTCAGCTTACCCAGGGGGACTCAAGGAGAGGAATGTGTGTGCGCATATCTATCATCTATCTATCTATCTATCTATCTATCTATCTATCTATCTATCTATCTATCTGTCCGTCCACCTTCTAATCTACCTAAATCAATCACTGTGTGTAACTATTCCAACCACAATGGACTCCTATCATTCAATTTCATTTAGTGGTACATCTCAGGCCAGTTTACAGAAAAGCTGTAAAGGGCTGTAAAAGGCTGTATGAGAACATAATCTGAAAAGCGTTGCTCAAAAGAGCATATTATATATTATTTGGCATTTATGAAGAAATTAGACCTCACACTGAGCTAGTTAATAAAGATTTATAACTACAAGTGGGCTGCAGCATGTGATTCTGAACTTGACTATTTCCTTTTGCCCTTCAGTTTCAGACTATGATATGGATTGTGATTCTCTACCACCCCCTAGTGGAAATTCATTCATTTCTTTTTAAGTCCTGTTTCTTCTAATCATTTAGTCTAAATGATTAGACTAAATGAGAAAATTACATAGTAAATATCTGGATTCATTCTTGTTATAAAAGGTTCAAACCGGCCGGGTGCAGTGGCTCATGCGTGTAATCCCAGCACTTTGGGAGGCCAAGGCGGGCAGATCACAAGGTCAGGAGATCGAGACCATCCTGGTTAACACGGTGAAACCCAGTCTCTACTAAAAATACAAAAAATTAGCCGGGTGTGGTGGTGGGCACCTGTAGTCCCAGCTACTCGGGAGGCTGAGGCAGGAGAATGGCGTGAACCTAGGATGCGGGGCTTGCAGTGAGCCAAGATCGTGCCACTGCACTCCAGCCTGGGCTACAGAGCAAGATTCCATCTAAAAAAAAAAAAAAGTTCAAACCATACAAAAGAGTGTGGAGTAAAAGGTCTCCTTTGTTTCTCCCTCCTCCCCATTCTATTCTAGGTCCCAAGGGTAACTGTGTGTAGTTTGTGTTATGCTAGGATATTTCCTGTGCTTTTACACATTCCAGGTATATGGCAGGAAAAATCCTGAGACATCAACTGAAGATTGTTTTCCTCAGGCATCTTTCTACAATAGAGGCAGATAACGCATTTCCCCTCATGCCATGGGAGACAGACCACAGCAAAACAGCAATGACCAAAAGATTAAGATTTTTCATTTAAAATTTTACATTTGAAAACCATGGTAGGCCAGGTGTGATGGTCACATGCCTTTAACCATTGAGGAGGCTAAGGCAGGAAGATTGCTTGAGCCCAGGAGTTCAAGACCAGCCTGGACAACATGATGAGACTCAGTCTCTACAAAAAAAAAAAAAAAAAAAAAAAAAAAGAGAAGAAAAAAAAATTAGCTGGGCATGGTGGCGCTCACTTGTGGTTTCAGCTACTCAGGAGGCTGAAGCAGGAGGATCGCTTGGGCACAGGAGGTTGGGGATACAGCGAGCCATGTTCAGGTCGCTGTACTCCAGCCTGGGTGACAGAGTGAGACACTGTCTCAATAAATAAATAAATAAATAAAATAGAAAACCCAGTAGAGGCCAAATGAAAGAAAGGTCTTTGGAGATGAAAAACCTTAGATTACTAGATATCTGAAGTCAGCACTTGTTCCATAAATAATAGATTTGGGAAGAACTCCGGATAATCTTAGAGCCAATTTTCTTCTGTGGAAGTGATAAGAATCCACAGGCTGAAGAGAGGGTGTCAGGAACTGGTTTTGGGGTCTTGCACTCTGTAATCCAGTTAAACTGTGTGACAGAGGGTCAGTGCCTCCTCCAACTCAGATATTTTGGGCATACAAGGGTGGGATCAAAGAGTGTGCTGTTTCTGGTCTATGGAATATTACAAATTTGAAAGAAATAAAAATATTTCTGGCAGTTTCTAAACTCGCTTTGCTTAGTACTCAATAGAATGGACTGTCATCCATGCTGCGTAAGGAAAGATCTTGACAAGGAAAGGAAGGAATCAGGGTTTCATGAGAGACAGGGTTCTGGGGATCCAAGCACCATGATGAGGTCATGGCTAAGTTTTCACTTGGGTAATGCGAAGAAAAGTTGACCTTTACTGCTGTGAAGCAAATTAGAAGCTAGCCCAGGGTGCATTCGTTTGGTTTCTTCCAGAAGCAGTCCCTGACACAAGGACATGAATGAAAGTAATTTATTTTGGAGATGCATGAAACTTCAGTAGCAGCTGAGTAAAAGATTGGGAAGGGAAAACAGCCAACGAAGGGTGAATGAGTGGAACTTAATCCCCTGGGGAAATTCTGGGAAAGCACATGCTTCAGAGTTAACCCAGCCACAGAAGGAGGGAGTTGGGCAATTGTACATCAATTCCCATTGGTTGAAGGCTGCTGCCTGACACGTGAACGCTTCAGCCCTTCTAGTCTGCTGTGAGTCAGGCAGAGTGGCCCTTCTTGGCTTTGAGGAAGCCTTCAGGAATGATGCAGATGTCCAGCCAGTGTGCACTACAGTGGTAAGGCCCAAGGAACATGGCAGGTATTGGTAGCATCAGCCATACCAGGTCTATTTCTAGCTGGAGGACCCTTAGATGACTGGAGCCTGTGATCTCTTACATCTGTAATATCTATGATCAGAATGGAAGAATTTTCTATTGTCTTTTCTTTTTCAATTTTGCCCAAGCCTTCATAAAGTCTTGTTAAAACTTTGACAACAGTCTTATTTTTACATTCCTTAAATCAAGAAGGACACGCCTATGTCCAAATATAGGAGGATGTATTAGTTTGCTAGGGCTACCATAAGAAGTACCACAGACTGAATGGCTTAAACAACATAAACTTATTGCCTCCTGGCTCTGGAGGCTAAAAATGTGAGATCAAGGTGTCAGCAGGGTTGGTTTCTTCCGAGGTCTCTGTCCTTGGCTGGCAGATGGTTGTCTTTTCCCTGCATCTTCCTATGGACTGCCCCCTGTGTATGTATGTCCTAATCTCTTTTTATATGGATACTAGCTATATTAGGACCTACTTTCATAACCTCATTTTCACTTAATTATCTTTTTAAAGACTCTAACTCCAAAAAAAATTCACGTTCTGAGGTACTGGGTTTATTCAACATTATGAATTTATAGGGGGCACAGTTCAGCCCAAAAAGAGGAAAATGGGGCAAAGGGAAAATCCTTCTCCATCTTCTTTCCTGTTCTCTCTCAGGCCAAGGTGAGTGAGAGCAACATTGGATCATGGGATCTTGGTTGCCCTGCAACTCAAGAGATACCTGGCTTCAACGTTAGCAGTGAGCAACAGCAGAGCTGAGAACAGTGGTATAGAACTGAGTCACACTGAGTCAGGCTACATTTCCCAGGCTAATTTGCAAACCAGAATTCCAGATATAATTTTTATTCACTCAAATTTTCCACTCATGAACTTCTTAAATATATTTTGAAAAACTATGCACATCCTCATACATGTTTTTTAAATTTAACTTTTTATTTTGAGGTAATTAGAGAGTGACATGCAGTTGTAAGAAATAATACAGACAGAACCTTTTACCCTTTAATCCAGTTTCCCTGATGGTAACATCTTATAACACTTCAGTACAGTATTGCAATCAGGATATTGACATTTGTGTCAATGTCAATATTACAGTCAAGACAGTATTTTTGTCACTCCAACTATCCCTTATCTTGCCTTTTTATGGTAGGTTCACCTCCTTCCCACCCCCATCACTTCCTTAACCACTGGCAACTATGAATTTTTTCTCTATTTCTGTACTTTTGTCATTTCAAGCTTCTTAGTACAAAATGTTATACAAATGGATTGTGCTTTTTTTTCTTTTCAATAAAGTTTATTTTATTTATTTATTTATTTATTTATTTATTTATTTTTTGAGACAGAGTCTCACTCTGTCACCCAGGCTGGAGTGCAGTGGCATGATTTCAGCTCAGTGCAACCTCTGCCTCCTAGGTTCGAGTGATTTTCATGAGTCAGCCTCCTGAGTAGCTGGGATTACAAGCATGCACCGTCTTGCTCAGCTAATTTTTGTATTTTTAGTAGAGACGGGTTTCACCATGTTGGCCAGGCTGGTCTCTAACTCCTGACCTCAAGTGATCTGCCTGCCTCGGCCTCCCAAAGTGCTGGGATTACAGGCGTGAGCCACCACACCCAGCCTGGATTGTGCTTTTGATGTCAAGCCTATGAATTCTTTGCCTGGCCCTACATCTCAAAGATTTTCTCCTATTTTTCTAAAATTTTAATAGTTTTACACTTTACATTTACTCTGTAATCCATCTTTTTTGTTTGTTTATCTATTTTTAGAGATGGGGTCTTGCTCTGTTGCTCAGGCTGGAGTGAAGTGACATGATCACAGCTCACTGCAGTATGTAACCTTTTGGGACTGGCATTTTTCACTCAGTATAACTCTCTGGAGATTCATCCAGGCTGTTGTGTGTATCAGTCATTCTTTTTTATTGCTGAGTATTATTTCATGGTATAAGTGTACAATAGTTGGTTTAACCATTTACCTGTTAAAGGATATCTGGGTTATCTTTGGCTACAATGAGTAGGCAATTAGACAAACATTTGCATACAAGGTTTTGTGTGAAGGCATTGTCTGTGCGTGTGTATTTGTGTGTGCAAGTTTTCATTTCTTGGGGCTAAATACCCAGGAATGCAGTTGCTGGGCTGGATGGTAGTAGTATGCTTAGTTGTTGGATTTGTTGTTGTTGGTTTTGTTTTGTTTTTAAAAAACTTCCAAATCATCTTCCAGAGTGGCTGTACCATTTTATATTCCCACTAGAAATTATGAGTGATCCAGTATCTCCTCTTCCTTGCCAGCATTTAGCATTGTCGCTTTTTTGTTTTGTTTTTTTTTTTTTGAGATGGAGTTTTGCTCTTGTTGCCCAGGCTAGACTACAATGGTGTGATCTCTGCTCACTGCAACATCCGCCTCCTGGGTTCAAGTGATTCACCTGCCTCAGCCTCCCGAGTAGCTGGGATTACAGGCATACGCCACCATGCCTGGCTACTTTTGTATTTTTAGTAGAGACAGGGTTTCTTCGTGTTAGCCAGGCTGGTCTCAAACTCCCGACCTCAGGTGATCCACCCGCCTTGGCCTCCCAAAGTGCTGGGATTACAGGTGTGAGCCGCTGCACCCAGCCCATTGTCACTGTTTTTATTTTAGCCATCCTGATAGGTGTGGAGTGATTATCTCATTGTGGTTTTAATTTGCATTTCTCTAATGGCTAATGATGTTGAACAACTTTTCATGTGCTAATTTGCCATTTTTATATCCTCCTTAGTGAAATATCACCTTAAGTCTTTTGCCTATTTTCTAATTGGATTTTTAATGTGTTTTCTTTGTTGAGTTTTGAGAGTTCTTTATATACTCTAGATACTAGTCCTTTGTTCAATGTATAGTTTGCAAATATTTTCTCCTAGTGTGTAGCTCATTTTTTCATCCACTTACCAGATCTTCACAAAGCAACAGTTTTACATTTTGATGAAATCCAATTTATCAGTTTTTCCTTTCATAGATCATGCTTTCAATGTCAAGCCTAAGAATTCTTCACCTAGACCTATATCTCAAATATTTTCTATTTTTCTAAACTTTTAATAGTTTTATGCTTTACATTTACTCCATAATCCATTTTGTTTATTTTAATTAATTAATTGTATCTGGTAAAGTTTAAGGTATTGCATTTCTCTGACAATTTTTTTTTTTCTTGAAACAGAGTCTTGCTCAGTCACCCAGGCTAGAGTACAGTGGTGCTGTCACAGCTTATGACACCCTCGAACTCCTGGGCTCAAGCAATCTTCCTGCCTCAGCATCCCAAGTAGCTGGGACTACAGGCAGGAGTCACACCAACATAATTTTTCATTTTTGTGTATAGACAGGGCCTTGTTATCTTACCCAGGCTGGTCTTGAACTCCTGGACTCAAGCAATCCAATCCAGTTTGAATTAACTTTTGCATAAGGCGTGAGACTTAGGTCAAGTTTCATTTTTATTTTATTGTCTTGCCTATGGATGCCCAATTGTTCCATTTCACCATTGTTCAACTCACCATTTGTTAAAAAGGCTATTTTTCTTCCATTGACTTCCTTTTGCACCTCTTTCAAAAATGATTTGGGCAGATTGTGTGGGTCTTTTTCTGCGTTCTCTATTTTGTTCCACTGATTTGTGTGTCCATTCCTCTGCTAGTACCACACAGTCTTGATTACTGTAGCTATAAAACAATACTTGAAATAGGGCAGACTGATTTTCACTCACTTTATTCTTCTTTTTCAAGAATGTTTTAGGCGTCGGCGTCGCTCCCGCCCTGGAGCTCTAGGCCCGCTTTTTCCCCGCTTGGGTCTGGCGTCTGGGTCGTTGTATCTTGACAACTGCTCCGGTACCCCTTTCCGAGGCAGCAGGTGCGGCCGCTTTAGCCTTGAGCGGGCTCCGCGTCTGCCTGCTCGTCTCTGCTAGTGCCGACCCTTCTCTTCGCGGACCCCACCCCAAGCAGCGACCCTGAGCCGACAGGCGGAGCACCCGGCAATGGCGGCCTCCACGGCCTCCCAACGGCCCATCACGGGGATCCTGAAGGACAAGACCTCTACGACTTCCTCTATGGTGGCGTCTGCCCAACAGCCCCGTGGGAGTGTCCACGAGGAGCTGAGCAAAAAATCCCAGAAGTGGGATGAAATGAACATCCTGGCGACATATCGTCCAGCAGACAAAGACTATGGTTTAATGAAAATAGATGAACCAAACACTCCTTACCATAGTATGATGGGTGATGATGAAGATGCATGTAGTGATACAGAAACCACTGAAGCCATGGCACCAGATATCTTGGCTAAGAAATTAGCTGCTGCTGAACGCTGGGAGCCAAAGTATCAGGTTCAGGGACAAGAAAGCAGTGGAGAGGAGGATAGTGACATCTCACCTGAAGAATGAGAAAAAAAGCGACAATTTGAAATGAAAAGGATGCTTCACTACAATGAAGGACTCAATATCAAACTAGCTAGACAATTTCAAAAGACCTACACGATGATGATGAAGTTGAAGAAATGTTAGAGACTGCACATGGAGAAAGCATGAATATGGAAGAATCGAATCAAGGATCTATTGCAAGTGACCAACAGCAAAACAAATCACGAAGTTCATAGAAGAGATTTGTTCAACACTCTTATTGTTTGTTAGATATGAACCCCGTTGCTATAATACATTGCTTCTCGTTCTCCACAAGTCATGACTTAAGTGCCAAAATGCATACCCGTTATTATATATTGCCAAGAATTAAATGAAAACCTTAAAGACTGATTAGACTGAAAATGCCTAATTGATATATATATTCTTGTGCCTAGTACTTTACCACGAATACAGTGTAATATCATCAGTCCAAAACTGTATTACTTTTGTAAAAACACTAGCTAATTTGTATATTACATAGCTTTTTATGCTTTAGAGGTTAAACAATATCTTTGGGGGGGAACTAATTTATTTTCATCACTCTAAATGTGGTGGTAGCTGTTATAAAGTTTGTTGACTTTTTTTTTTAACCAAAAGCCAATTGAACAGGATATATAGGCTGATAAATATTCAGGCTGAATAGTATTTTAACACTTGTCTTCAACTTGATTTGTCTGTTTAATTGAAAAAGACTGTGGCCGGGCGCGGTGGCTCATGCCTGTAATCCCAGCACTTTGGGAGGCCGAGGCGGGTAGATCACGAGGTCAGGAGATGGAGACCATCCTGACTACCATGGTGAAACCCCATCTCTACTAAAAAAATACAAAAAACTAGCCAGGCGTGGTGGCGGGCGCCTGTAGTCCTAGCTACTCAGGAGGCTGAGGCAGGAGAATGGCGTGAACCCGGGAGGCGGAGCTTGCAGTGAGCCGAGATCACGCCACTGCACTCCAGCCTGGCCAACAGAGCGAGACTCCGTCTCAAAAAAAAAAAAAAAAAGAAAAGGATTGTAAGAGTTACTGTTACGTTTTCTGGCCTACTACCTTTAAAATTCCTGTTGCATTTCTTTGTATTTACAAGGAAAAGACTGAACTTTTTCTCATCAAAACTAGCTTTTTTCTCAGGTTAAACTTGCACTAATGTCTGCTCTTTTTTTTTTTTTTTAATGTTTTTGGTACACTGGGCAGACTTCAGTTTTTTAAAAAATAAACATTCTAATGCAGCTATCTTGGCATTCCCTTTAAATACCTGTCTTAACCTCCTACTTTTATTTCCTACTCCTTTCCACACACATGCACACAATCCTTTACCTTTTAAAGAATCATTAAGATTGTCACACATTAGGAACTCTTTCGCTCACTCTTCTGTCATTTGCTGCAATATTGAAATTCTTATTTTGACCATCAATGCCTATTAATTCTTCTAATACATGAAGAAAATATATTGAGTAGCAGCAGTACTGTGGGCGGGAAATACAATTTAACTGCTGAATTTCTATACCTCTCTTGATTTACAGCTTGCTAATTAAATTGCTATTATTAGTTTGTTTGGCTTAATTAGACTTAAGAAAACAACTAACAGGGTTTTTGTTTTTTGTTTTTTGTTTTTCATGAGGAGAGAATTGTATGTAACCAGTAATATGATTATTCCTGAATGTACAGACAGAAGTAATCCTGGACATTGTTTAATTTAAAAACTTTAGTCCCTGCTTTAAGGGAATATGATAATGTCTACTATGACAAATGTACTTTATTCTTCTAACACAGTAAGAATTACTTGGAACTTTTTCCTGAAACTAAGTGTAGGAAAGCCCTGTGTGTCTTGGTTTAGTGATGGTTTCATTTCTAGCCATACAATTGATGGATTGTATACAATTTTTGTTAGTGCCAAAACAATGTTATATGAACAGACTTCTAAAATAATTTCTGCATATTATATATGTAAGAAGGCTTTTATTGAATAGCTTATTTTCCACTTGCAAGTTTATGGAAATATCAATATGTCAAAATAAATAAAAAGTGGGAGAATTCTTTGCTGTTAGAAGAATGTGCTTATTATTTTGATTTCTTAAATGGTACATAATCAAAGTACTGCTGAACTATAGGTGCAGTATTCTACTAAACATTTCAGCTAGTAATACCACTGATTTAGAAACAAAACTGTTTATTTTTGCTTTCTGAATTTAGAATGTTGGGATTACCTGTTTAAATCTGTTTTAGGGAATATAGAGATTAAGTCTGTACATACCTGTGCACATATATTCATATACCCTCTGATTTTGGTTTTCTCGTTTTTGAGTTCTTAGAAAGTATCCACATACTCTTCTTTTTGTAGAAGTGGCTGTTTTAGAGAGAAGAAAAGGATAAGACTTTAAATAGTTGATTCTTTTTGTGTTTTCTACAAACTTTTTTGAATTTTAAATCACAAGCAAACTAATTTTCTGGTTTTTAGAAAGTAGATGATGACTTCAGAGGAGTAAGACATGCCAAACAGCATGCTCGGTAGGATTTTAGGTAGTCAAATGCAGCTGAGAAAAAGTATTTTCAAGTCATAAGTTGCTAATTGATATGCTATGAACTAGTCAAAATATGAACCACATGATTCAAGTTAGATTTTCCTCTAGAGATGGATCTGAATGTTCAGTTCTAGCCAAGGCAGATTTTACTTTCAACTTTTTAATCAATATCACTTTCTGTGCTTAATCTCTTTGGTGTTACCTTGTCCATTTTCATTTGTCTAAAATTCTGCAGGGATGACTACAATTTGGCATAATGATATAAATGAATTGTTAAGGGTAACTTTAAGTTGAAGATTAAAGCAAGATGCCATTTTCCCCATGTCTTTCATTTTGTTTACATTTTTTCCCTTTAAGTTAGTATACACTACACATACTACAATAAAATATAATAATATGAAAAAAGAATATTTTAGATATTCTAGTCCCTTTGCCTTTCCATGTAAATTTTAGAATAATCCTACCTATAATTAACACATCTTGCAAATATTTTGATTGGAATTGTGTTAAACTTGTATATCAGTTTGGGGAGAATTGACATATTTAGTATGTTGAATCTTCCAATCCATGAACAGTAGTTGTCTCCACGTAGATAGAGACTGAATAGATCTTTGATATCATTCACCAGCATTACATAGTTTTTAGCTTGCAAGTCTTGCATGTTTTGTTAGATTTACAATAAGTGTTTCATGTATTTGAGTAATTGTAAATAATATATTTATATTTTTGGGCCAGGCGCGGTGGCTCATGCCTGTAATCCCAGCACTTTGGGAGGCCAAGGAGGGCGGATCACGAGGTCAGGAGATAGAGACCATCCTGGTTAACATGGTGAAACCCCGTCTCTACTAAAAATACAAAAAATTAGCCGGGCGTGGTGGTAGGCGTCTGTAGTCCCAGCTACTCGGGAGGCTGAGGCAGGAGAATGGTGTGAACCCGGGAGGTGGAGCTTGTAGTGAGCTGAGATCATGCGACTGCACTCCAGCCTGGGCGACAGAGTGAGACTCCGTCTCAAAAAAAAAAAAAAAAAAAAAAAAAAAAAAAATTGGTATCAACTTGTTCATTGTGAGTATGTAGAAATACAGTTGATACTGGTTTATCCTGTATTCTGTTAATTTGCTGAAATCACATATTCTAGAAGTTTTTCTGTAGCTTCCTTGTGATTTTCTACATAGACAATCATGTCACTTACAAATGGGAGCTGTTTATTTCTTACTTCACAATCTGTATGCCTTTAATCTCCTTTTTCATGCCTATTGCACTGTCTAGAACTTCCAACACTGTGAATAAGAGTGGTGAGAGTGGACATTCTTGCTTTGTTCCTGATTTTAGGTAGAAACTATTCAGTCTTTCAGAATCAAGTATGTTTGCCATAGGATTTTTGTAGACGATCTTTATCAAGTAAAGAAAGATCTCCTCTACTCCTATATTTCTGAGATTAAAAAAATAATGAATGGGTGTTAAAGTGGGTTAAATACTTTTTCTTCATCAACTAATATGAACAAGTAAATTTTCCTCTTCAGCCTGTAATATGATGGATTACATTAATTACGTGTGAATATCCAACCAGCTTTGCATCCCTGGGATAACTCTCATGTGGTTATTGTATATAATTCTTTTTATATGTTGGTAAATTCCATTTGCTAATATTTTGTTAAAGATTGCTGCATCATGAGGAATATTAGTCTACAGTTTGCTTTTCTTCCCATTGTCATTGTTTGGTTTTGGTATTGAGGTAATTCTAGCTTTATAAAATAAATTGGGAAATGCTTCCTCTGCTTCTATTTTCTGGAAGAGATTAATTGGTGTTAATTCTTCTTTAAATCTTTGGTAGAATTCTTCATTGAAACTATTTGTTCCTAAATATTTCCTTTTGTGAGTTTTTAAATTATGAATTCAATTTCCTTAATAGGTGTAGACATTTTTGAATTAATTATTTTATATTTAGTGAGTTGTGGCACTTTATATTTTTTGAGAAAATGATCCATTTAAATGTCAAATTTATGTGTATAGAATTGTTCATAGTATTCTTTTATTATCCTTTTGATGTCTGTAGAATCTTTGATGATATCCCATTTCACTTCTGATGTTGGTAGCTTCTATCTTCTGTCTTCTTTCTTTCTTTCTGAGTCTTGCTAGTGGTTTGCCAATTTTATTAATCTTTCAAAGAGCCAGCTCTTTGCTTCATTGATTTTTTTTGCTTTTGTTTTTCTGTTTATAGTTTCATTGTTCTGCTTGCTTTTTATTTTGTTATTCTTTTTCTAGATTCTTGAGATGAGAATTTAGATTATTGGTTTGAGACTTTTCCTCTTTTCCAGTGTATGCAGTTAGTGCTTTAAATTTACTTCTCAAATGCAAATCAAAACCACGGTGAAATGCCATCTCATGCCAGTCAGAATGGCGATTATTAAAAACTCAAGAAACAACAGATGCTGACAAGGTTGCAGAGAAATAGAAATGCTTTTACATTGTTGGTGGAATGTAAATTAGTTCAACCATTGTGGAAGACAGTGTGGCAATTCTTCAAAGATCTAGAACCAGAAATACCATTTGACCCAGCAATCCCATTACTGAGTATATACCCAAAGGAATACAAATCATTCTATTATAAAGATACATGCACGTGTATGTTCATTGCAGTACTATTCACAATAGCAAAGACATGCAATCAACCCAACTGCCCATCAATGACAGACTGGATAAAGAAAATGTACATATGCACCATGGAATACTATACAGCCATAAAAAGGAATGAGATCCTGTTATTTGCAGAGACATGGATGAAGCTGGAAGCCATTATCCTCATCAAACTAATGCAGGAACAGAAAACCA
Organism: Pongo pygmaeus; assembly: GCF_028885625.2. Classification (NCBI taxonomy): domain Eukaryota; kingdom Metazoa; phylum Chordata; class Mammalia; order Primates; family Hominidae; genus Pongo; species Pongo pygmaeus. The sequence continues at coordinate 33,216,032 of NC_072378.2, read as the reverse complement.
AACACCACATGTTCTCACTTATAAGTGGGAGCTGAACAATGAGAACGCAAGGACACAGGGAGGGGAAAAACACACACTGGGGTCTGTCTGGGGAGAGGTTGGGGGGAAGGAGAGCATCAGGAAAAATAGCTAATGCATGCTTGGCTTAATACCTAGGTGATGGGTTGATATGTGCAGCAAACCACCATGGTACACGTTTACCTATGTAACAAACCTGCACATTCTGCACATGTACCCTGGAACTTAAATTTACCTCTTATAACTACTATAACTGTATCCTACAAATTCTGATATGGCATATTTTCATTTTTGTTTAGTTGTGTTTATTATGTGTATTTTTAAAAAATTTCCTTGAGACTTCCTCCTTGACCCATGTATTTCTAAGTGTGTTGTTTTGTCTCCAAATGTTGAGATTTTCCTGTTATTTTTCTGTCGTTGATTTCTGGTTTGGTTCCATTGTGGTAGGAGAACACTTTCTTTATGATTTTATTTAAAAAATTTGTTGGTCTTTTATTGTCTTAAATATGGTCTATCTTGGCATATATTCTGTGGGCACTTAAAAAATGTTATTTTTGCTGGGTGCAGTGGCTCATGCCTGCAATCCCAGCACTTTGGGAGGCTGAGGTGGGTGGATCACCTGAGGTCAGGAGTTTGAGACCAGCCTGACCAACATGGTGAAACCTCATCTATACAAAAAAACAAACAAAAAAAAAAATTTAAAAAAAAATTAGCCAGGCATGGTGATGTGTGCCTGTAATCTCAGCTACTCAGGAGGATGAGGCAGGCGAATTGCTTGAACCTGGGAGGCAGAGGTTGCAATGAGCCAAGATCGTGCCATTGCACTCCAGTGTGGGCAATAAGAGTGAAACTCCGTCACACACACACAAAAAAATGTATATTCTGCCATGGAATACTATGCAGCCATAAAAAGAATGAGATCATGTCTTTTGCAGGGACATGGATGGAGCTGGAGGCCATTATCCTTAGCAAACTAGTGCAGGAACAGAAAACCAAATACTGCATGTTCTCATAAGTGGGAGCTAAATGATGGACACATGGACACAGAGAGGAAAAACACATACTGGGGCCTATTGGAGGGTGGAGGTTGGGAGGAGGCAGAGGATCAGGAAAAATAACTAATGGGTACTAGACTTAATTCCTGGATGATGAAATAATTTGTACAACAAACCTCCATGACACTGTTTACCTATGTAACAGACCTGCACATGTACCCCTGAACTTAAAATAAAAGGAAAAAGAAGAAAAAAGAAAAAAGAAAATCTCGTGGAATCTACTAAAAGCAAGGAAAAAGAAAAGAATGTATCTTCTGTTGTTGGGTGGTGTGTTCTATAAATATTGATTAGATCTTATTGTTTGATGTTGTTTATTCTTCTATGTTTTTTCTCAATTTTTGTCTATTTGTTTAATCAATTGTTGAGAGAAGACTATTGAAGTCTTCAACTATCATTGTTGATTTGCCTATTTTCTTTTCAGTTCTATCAGTTTTTGCTTTACATAATTTGCAGCCCTGTTGTTTGGTGCATACATATTTAAGATTGCTATGTCTTTTTGGTAGATTTACCCTTTTATTATTATATAGCGTCCCTATCCATTTCTAGTAATTTTCTTTGTTCTAAATTTATTTGATATTAATATAGCCTCCCTTTATTATTTTTTGCCTGATATATGTTTTTCTATCCTTTAACTTATAAACTGCCTATATCATATTTGAAGTGAGTTTATCGAAAACAGCAAATAATTGAGTCTTTTTTTTTTTTTTTTTTTTTTGAGACGGAGTCTCGCTCTGTCGCCCAGGCTGGAGTGCGGTGGTGTGAAGTGGTGTGATCTCAGCTCACTGCAACCTCCATCTCCCGGGTTCAAGACATTCTCCTGCCTCAACCTCCCGAGTAGCTGGGGCTACAGGCGTGTGCCACCACAGCTGGCTAATTTTTGTACTTTTAGTAAAGATGGAGTTTCACCATGTTAGCCAGGATGGTCATCTCCTGACCTTGTGATCCACCTGCCTTGGCCTCCCAAAGTGTTGGGATTAGAGGTGTGAGCCACCGCACCCGACAGAGTCATATTTTTAAATCTATTCTGCCAAGCTCTGTCTCTTAAAATTGATGTACTTAGGCCATTTATATTTCCTATAATATTGTTATGTCCAGGCTTAAGTCTGACATTTTATTTTTTGTTTTCTGTTTGTTCTCTCTGTTTTTCATTTCTTTGTTTTCTTTTTCATTGCTTCCTAAATAATTTTAAAATTCCATTTTAATTTATAGCTGTGTGTGTGTACATGTGTGCACCTCTTTGTATAGCTCTTTTAGTGGTTGTTCTAGGTATTACATTATATTTATGTAACTTATCTATTGTCATTAATTACCAGTCTGAGTGATGTGTAGAAATTTCTTCTCCCTTTATGTTTGTTTACCCTCCCTCATTTATAATTGCCTGTAATGTTTTCTCTATATACATTTATAACCATATGATACAGTATTATATGTTTTTCTTCAATCCTATAATTTAGATAACTCAAGAGAAGAAGTAAAGTCCATTTTTTAACCCATATTTTTTCTTGCCATGTTCTTTCTTCCTTCCTGATGTTCCAACTGTCCTCAATTTAACTTTTTGTTTTTTTAGGGTAGACCTGTTAGTGACAAATTCTGTTAGTTTTCCGTCATCTGTGTATGTCTTAATTTCCCTGGATATTTTTGCTGATATAGTGTTCTAAGTTGACATTCTTATTTCCTTTCAGCACTGGAAAAAGGTGGTGACCTCCTTCGGGCTTACACAGTTTCTGATGAAAATTTTGCTCTGTCATTTTTTTCACCTGTTAGATGTCATTTATCTCACTGCTTTCAAGATTCTTTTTGTCTTTAATTTTTAGTTAATTACTATAGTTTTGGTGTGGCTTTCTTTGGGTTTGTCCTATTTGGAGTTCACTCACCTTCTAAAATCACTAGGTTTATGTCTTCTGCCAAATTTGGGAAGTTTTCAACCATATTTATTTGATAATTTTTTTCAGCTTCACTCTCTTTTTCCTCTCATTTTGGGACTCTGAGTACATGAACATTAAATCTTTTGTTATAGCCCCATGGGTCCCTGAGGCTTTGTCCATTTTTTCCAGTGTATTTTCTTTCTTTCTTTTGTTCAGATTGAGTGATTGCTATTGCTGTCTCTTCAAGGTAGCTAATTCTTTCCTCTGTTCTCTCCTTCTGCTGCTGAGCTTATTTACTGTACTTTTTATTTTGGCTATTGCACTTTTCAGTTCTACAATTTCCACGTTTTCTTCCATATATATCCTATTTTTATGCTGAAACATCCTATTTTTTTCTTTTCTGCTCTTTTCTTCTTCCTTTTTTTAAACCACTGAACTGGACATCCTATTTTTTTCATTCTTTAAAGTGTTAATTGCTCATCAAAGCATTTTAATAATGGTGGCTTTAAAATCTTCATCAGGCTTTTCTTTCCGTTTTGGCATCTATTTTATTGTCTTTTTAAAATTCAGTTTGAGATATTCCTGGTTCCTGATATGACAAATAATTTCCAATTGAAACTTGGACATTTCAGGCATTATGTTATAAGGCTATTGGTCTTATTTAAACTCTTTATTTTAGCTGGCTTCTTTTAACACCACTCCAGCAGGTAGGCAGGTGAGCTTCATGACGCCAGGTAGGGGTAGGAGTCCAGGCTTCTCACTCTGCCTTCATTGACACCTCAGATAGGTCCCCATTATTACTGAGTGGGGACAGAAATTCTGGCTCCCTATTAGGTGCCCACTAATACCTCCCTGGTTGGTTGGGAGAGGAGTGCCACTTACTATCCCTCACATGACCTCTATTGACACCAAGATGGGACAGTGGAGTGGAGGAGTGAGTGGTAGGTATCAGGGAGTGGTTGCTGGATTAAGTCTGGGTGGTGATGAAAATCCTGACTCTCCATTAGGCATTGTCTGACACCACCCTAGAGGAGAGAGGAAGAGATGCTTCATTACTGTTGGGTGAGGAATGGAAGTCTAGGTTTCCATTGACATTTCAGGGGCTTGGGGAAAGGAGTACATTTTCACCAAGAGGGCATGACCATCCTGACTCCCTACTCACTTTCTCTGACACCATCCTGGTGTGTGTGCATGTGTGTGTTGACTTGTTGGGTTCCTTATGACAGCCTGGTGAGGGTGAAAGTCTAGGCTCCTCATTTGACCTTAGCTGATGGGGGTGGAGTCGCAGTTTTTTCTGTGGTGTTTGGCTGGCCCCATTACCCAAGATGGAGTGTAGTGGTGCGATCATAGCTCACTGTAAGCTCGAACTCCTGGGCTCAAGTGATCCTCCTGCCTCAGCCTTTCGAGTATCTAGGACTACGACACATTGAACTATGCCTGACTAATTTTATTATTATTATTCATAGATACAGGGTCTCATTATGTTGCCCAGGGCTGGTCTTGAACTCCTGGCCTCAAGCGATCCTCCTGCCTGGCCTCCTTCCCAAAATTACTTTAAATGATATAATAGCTGACAGCTTGAATAGGTCCTCTTTATTTTGTTGGAGGCAGAGTGTTAGAAGTGACCTAACAAAAAGGATTTGTTTCTTGTCACTAGATTCATTCACTGTGTCAATGAGTGTGTCAGTGGTTTGTGGGAAGCAAACTTAAATGAAAATGTATATTTTTAATTAAATGTTATGAGATGCTTTTTTTTAACTATTGGCTCTTGTGAATTTCAGAAAAATATTGCAAGTCATTTGACTTAGCTATTTAGCTTGCACTCTATGTAAAAATTTTAGAATTTTACCTCTTTGAAAAACTCCCAATATCAATAGTGATATTGTTGTTTTGCAGCCTCAAATGATTTTGTTACTTTGGACTAATTTTCACTGAGCTAATTAATAAATGACTTTTTATTGCCTAAAAAATTCTTAAGTGTATCATAGAAAGATTATTGGGTCACTAAGTGGCTTTCTATATATATATATACCTTTGTCCATATTTAAGTTTTGCAAAACTCAAATTAAGGTGGTAAACTCAGTGTGGATATACATTCATGTATTGTATTGATAAGATTACATTTTAAAACTAAAGTGGAAAGCTTTAAATAAAATTGTTATTCAACTATATATGTATTTCTGTAAAACACACACGTAATGATGAATTCGAATTAATAAGCAAAAAAGGAGAGGATTTGTAATTTAAAATTGATCTTGGAATATACACTCTACACTTAAAGAGAGGAAAAAACTTTTTCTTTCCCTTTAGCATAATCTGCCCAGCTAGCGGTGGTTTCTTATCAGAATGCTCTCACTTAATATCTTGATAACTTTTAGTGCTTTGTGCTGATAGCATCAAGTTTTTAAATTATTTTAAAAACAAACAACAAAAAACCATTTGCTTCTGAAACACCTAATGTTTCTTATAATTGTTACCTTCTTTATGTTTATTTTCAAATGTTTTATTGTCACTCTGGTTATTGAGATATCAAAGCTAAAACAATTGCTCACTCTCAGGTACCTATGCACTTAAGTAACCAGTTTCTCTGAAAATTCTTTTTTGTTGTTGCCTTCTTCAACCTCATACCCTGAATTCAGAATACTAACACCGTCAAGCTATTTTTCACGCCCCCAAATCTTTTTTTCTCACTAGACAGCCACTACCCATTTGGCCACTAGGTGGCGCAAAAGGCTTAATCTTTCACCTTCCTCCGCCTCCTGTGAAGGAAGCTAAAAGTAATTAGATGTGTTTGGCATGATTTATATATTTTAAATTAACGCTGTACTATCAAAAGAGCTACCTGTGTCTCAAACCCACAGTGTGGTAAAAGCTGACAAATAAAAAACAGTAGCTCAATTTTCTAGATTAATTTTGTCCAGGTTAAAAATATTATTAATATATGTTTTAGTGACCACATAGGTTTCAGTAAGGGTAAAAGGATGCTCTTGTTCGTACTCCAAGTCTGGCATGGTGACTGTTAATACATTCATTTTGAAGAAGATTTTGCTTCTGGGTTTAAAATACTGTTGTCAATCTGTAGGAGTCCTAATGTACACTTTATAGGGTAGATTAGAAAGAAGACCATGGAAAGTTGTCAATGCCCTCACTGTCTAAAGTGTGTTCAATCTTTGGACTAATGACTCTTAGTCCTTGTGCAATAGTGAAATGGAAGATTCTACTCTTCTAGTCTGATATTGCTGGTCACTGTAATAAATTAAACAGAGCCATCTGGCCTTGCCATGAACAGATGCTTTCTGCTTTATCCTCATGCTTGTCTGAAGGCCTCTGCTATAAGCTACTCATCAAAAGTTGGGTCTTTTGAGAGAAACAACAGGAAGGACAACCTCAGAGGCTCCATGGAAATGACTCTAACATTTTTTTTTTTTTTTGAGACGGAGTCTCACTCTGTTGCCCAGGCTAGAGAGCAGTGGCGAGATCTCAGCTCAATGCAACCTCTGCCTCCTGGGTTCAAGTGATTTTCCTGCCTCAGCCTCCCGAGTAGCTGGGATTACAGGTACGTGCTGCCCCACCTGGCTAATTTTTGTATTTTTAGTGGAGATGGGATTTCACCATGTTGGCCAGGCTGGTCTTGGACTTCTGACCTCAAGTGATCTGCCCACCTTGGCCTCCTAAAGTGCTGGGATTATAGTCATGAGCCACGGCACCCGGCCTTTACTAGATATTCTTGACTTTTGATACTGCAGAGAATAGAATTGCAAGAACAAATTTATTAGTTTAGGCTGATGTTGCTACCCCTGGTCAGATTATGCCAGGGGACTTACAAATGAGCATTTATAGGACTGTTTTAGTACAGAAGCAGATGCATTCATCAACATAGTCTGCTAACCCCAGATCAATGGAACAAGAAATGAGACTGGGTAAAGTTGTAAACCAATGTTTAATTATGACGATTTATTTTAGAATATTGTAGATATTATTTTAAATGTTCTTTTTTTTCTGATAAGCCTGCCCTTTGGAATAAATGTTCTATTTTCTGATAAGCATATGAGAAAGCATTTAATTTCTTCTTGGTTTGTCTACCTACAGTCCTCAATTTCAGCCTATGCTTGTGGAAAATGAAACTAAACATTCTTTGAATGGTATCTTGTTCCCAAGGAATCTCAGAATTCAGGAAAAATAAACTATAGTAAATCTTAATATAGTTTACAAGGTAATTAGGAGAAATTGAGGATGATAATGACTCTATTGACTGGAATTCTGGTAAGTACTTTTACAATATTTTAAGCTTAGAAAAATCTCAACTATCCTTTGTAAAAGAACATTGAGTGAAAATTTGCTCCCATACATCTATAAACAACCAAGCATTTTTATAGACAGGATCACTGGTAAAATATATGACAATTCTATAGAAAATTGGATATATAGTTCTTTCCTGCAAACTATGCTAGGTGCTTTTATGGATCACTTTATGTTTTTATAGTCACGTATTAATTGTGCAATGGTTCAATAGTCCTTCTACCTATAAATCTGGAATCACAATTATGCCAGAAATGTTATATTTAATGGAAAATCTCATTTAATTGGGTATTAGATCATTAAAGAGCAAGGATTGCAGTTCATATGTGGAAACAGAGTCTATAAAGTCCTCCTGGGACAGGAACTCATAGCTTATTGAGTCCCCACCTGACAGGTGGAAAAGGATGTTACTTGTGACAAGTCCAGATCACTGGTGAACTTTGGGCATCTCAGAGAAAATGGGATTTAATCCACAGTTACAGGCACTGCAAGCAAAATCCTTAGCTGTTGAGTTCTCCTGAGGGAGAGTTCTCAGAATAAATGAGTTGATGAGTGACAATACAATTATTGCTAGGTCATGATAGAAGTAATTATGATTATGATCTTATGTGCTAAGCCCTTCCAGACAGAGGTGAATTTTCGAGCCTTCATAGCATGAGACTTTTGTTTTGCTAACTACACAACAAGGGGCTCTTTATATCTTAGCCCTAAAACAGGCCAAATAGAGACGATAAAATGAGTGGAACTGAATTAGAGCATTTCTGAAAAGTTTTATTTGGCTAATTCTGCCCCTTAAGGTCAGAAATTGTGTAGGAAATGTGTTTCAAAATTATAAATAAGGCAAAATTGTACGTGCTTGATTATTTTATATCATACTTGAACCTTTGCTCATAATCCTGCCTGATCAAAACCTGAGTGTTTCAGGGATTGTAATTTGCCTAAGAAGAACCCGGCCAGCCCTGTGCGATTAGAGGTTAATCAGCAGAGAGCTGATAAAGGATGCTGGCTTTCTCTTTTTCTCTGGTAAAGAAGATAACGCCAGGGATATGATTTTATTGCCCTCTAGCGCGTTAGCCATTTTGAATCCTAGCCTAGAAATTATTTCCTCACAGAGAGATACAGCTGTTTTTCAAATACTCTTTGGATCAAGGCTCTTGTAATCTTCCTGGTTCCCTCTTTGAGTATGATAAAACTTTGAAAAGTCTACCAAAGAAATTTCTCTCAGAACTAGACTTTTAGAGAGGAAATGCTGGAACTACAGATGAGAGGCACATGTATGTACAGGCTCAGACCCCACAGAGAGCAGGTCTGATGAGCCACACCACTGCTGCTGCCCCACGGCTTCTAGACGCTGCTGTTGGTTCTGTTGTTAGGACCTGGAGGTTGCTGCAGCCACCACTGAAGACACCTCCTAAACCACTTCTGTTTCAGGAACTTCACTTAAAAAAAAAAAAAAAAAAAAGGAAAAAACCCACCACTTCCGCAAAAGACAGTTGCTTCTTCTGTCACCTTTGCCAGAGAAATAAATACAGTAAAAGGTGCTCCGCTCCCCCACACCCTGGTTCCTCCTGTGGCCCCCTTTGTAACTGAAGTCTTAGGTGGATGAATTTAATTGGTGGAACTTAGGTGCTCTAGCTTCAAAGAAGGCTAGGGGAAGTCAGCTTTCTGGTTTCCACTTTAGCGAGGCAGGACTCAAAAGGTAGGGGAAATTTCACTCTACTCTAAAGGTGTTCAAATCCGATGGGCAGCCAGTAAACATCACAGGTGTGAGGTGCTGGGTGGAGTGGCTGCCGTGAATATGTGTTTTGGTTCATGGACTACATCAGTGGCTCTTAAAGTCCAGTTAATTCACAGATTCATGAGAGATAATAAAATGATTATTTTTGTTTTAAGCCATTAAGTTTGGAGTTGGTGTGCTGCACAGCAATAGATAATGGAAACATACAGTATGTATTTCTGCAAGTCTGGCTTCTTCACTTAATATTGTTTCTATGAGATTCATCCATGTTGTTACATTTTCAGTAGTTCATGAAGTTTCATTGCTTACATAGTACTCTGTTGTATGAATAGACTATGTTTTGTTTATCCATTTACTGTTGAAGACCATTTTGTTAAAACAATTTGAGAGTAATCTGTGGAAATTATGCCACTTGACTCCTAAATATTTTGTCATGTATAATTTAAGAATAAGGACATTTCTCCTGCAAAACCCTAATACTGTCATCACCCCCAAGATACTTAAAATTGATACCATATTATCAAACACAAAATCCATATTAAAAAATCCCCCATTGTCCCAGTAACACCTAATAGTAAATGTCTGTTATTTTAAGCTGGTGTCATTCATTACATGGCAATAGGTAACTAATACAGTGAGTCTGCTTCTTCCAGCAAGGACCCTCAGGGGGGTGTGGTGATTCGCAGTTCTCACTCAGATCTCTGTGTCTGCTCATATGTCCTTATTTCGTATCTCAGGGTCCAGTCTATCCCAACCAGTGGTCTTGCCTTATCACAACAGCCGCTGTTGGATGATGCAACAAACATTTCTACAACTTCATAACCTTTATCATAAGCCCCTGGGCTTGATCCTCAGCCATATCTGTGCTGGGTTGCAGGAGAAAAGATAGCCTTTCAAACTGCTGTAGAGGCATTTACAGTTTTTCATTCATGTCTTGAGTTTGGATTAAAGGCTTTTAATTTGTCTTTTTTCCTTTGTATGCTCTTGAGGGCAGTCTGATGCAGTCAGTCTGTGAAGGTTGGCACAAAAGCCTCCATCGATTCACCCAGCCTGGTACCTATCCTAACCTAAAACCTTGCCACATGTTACCTTGGCGAAAGGCCAGTGCCACACTTCAGTGATGATTCAGCTGTCCTACTTGGTTAGAACCAAGTTCACTTCCTTCCTCAACACTCCTGCCACATTGATCTGGAAGTTTCACCTTGAGCCAAGTGATAGTTAATTTTATGTGTTAACTTGGTTGGCTAGGCTATGGTTTCTAGACATTTGAATACCAGTCTAGATATTGCGGTGAAGGTATTTTTTAGATGAGATTTACATTTAAATCAATAGATTTTGGGTAAAGCAGCTTACCCTCCATAATGTAAGTGGCCGTTCCAATAAGTTGAAGGTCTTAAGGGCAAAGACTGAGGTCCCCCAAGGAGGAGGGAATTCTGCCCCTGGACCGCCTTCAGACTCGAGCCGCAACATCAGCTCTTCCTGGGTCTCCAGCCTACCTGCAGATTTCGACCTTGCCAGCTCCCACAGTAGTATGAGCCAATTACTTAAAATAAATCTCTCTCTGCCAACATCCTATTGGTTCTGCTTCTCTGGAGGATCCCGACTCATACAAGCCACTTTCTATAGAAGGCTGTTTCTTCGAGAAATCCACCCTCTTCTATGTCAACAGAGTTTAGAATCTCCATACTTTATCTCTTCGTTTTTGAGAGCATAAATTCTGTATTACACATACTTATACTATACTATATATGAAACTTTCATAAACATTGCTGACCAAAGTTGAATATTGCTGAACCAATTTCCGATGCTTCTGAATAAGTTCAATGGAGTTAAAACACTTTTCTTCTTACATGGTATGTCCAGCGCCCCAGAGCCAGCAGAGTTAAGAACTTGGTAAGGAAGACCAAAGATAATGCATATATCCCAGTTTGTTATATAATATAAAACATGTTTATTAGATTCTAAAAGACATAAAAAGAAAATAATACATATGTATCAGTGAGAGAGGTGCAAATTAGGAAGAGAACTAAGGATTATTTTTAATTCCTGCCTTCCTTTCTAAATCCCAATCCTCAATTGAACTCTTTAATTATATTTCCTGTTTATTTTGTTGAATGGAAAAAATGGAAAATTATCTAACATTTGTCATGGAAATATAGGAGAAATTACTCTTAGAGATATGATATTATTTAAGTCATTGACATATTGTTAACCTCAGATGCAAATGGTGGAATTAATAATATTCCTCAGTTCATGGTACACAGTCATTGTTGGTCTAGTGCTAGTTTGTATTTGTATTTGTATTTTTTATTTTTTAGAAACAGGGTCTTCCTTTGTCAGCCAGGCTGGAATGCAGTGGTGTGATCACAGCTCACAGTAAGCTCAAACTCCTGGGCTCAAGCAATCTTCCTGCCTTGGCCTCCCAAGTAGGTAGGACTACAGGCGCATGCCACCATGCCAGCTAATTAAAATGTTTTAAATTTATTTTTGGTAAATGGGGTCTTGTTATGTTGCCCATAGGCTTTAGTGCTATGTTAAGCTAGTAATTATAGTGAACATTCTTGTCTTGGGTAACTGAGGTTTTTCCATTATGTATACTAGTGGTTACAGATTTTTTGGATTACAACCTTTGCCAAAATAGGAAAGTTTTGATTCCTGCTTCCTTAACTGTTTTTCAAAAATCACAAATGGATATACTTTACCAAATGTCTTTTATTAATAGACTGAGCAAAGGAAATGACTTTTCTGTCTATGAATATGGTAAATTATAGCAACAATATGTTTTATTATATTGAACCACCCTAGTATTCCAAGGATTCCCTATTTGATCTTGATGTATCATTATTAGCATAATCATTATTATTATTGTTATTATTATACATATTTTTAGAGACAGGGTCTTGCTCTGTTGCACAGGCCGAAATGCAGTGGTGCAATCATAGCGTACTGCAGCCTCAAACTCCTGGGCTCAAATGATCCTCCTGCCTCAGCCTCCCCAGTAGCTGAGACTACAGGCGTTCACCACCACACCTGGCTAATTTTTAAATTTTTTGTACAGACAGGATCTCAGTATGTTGTCCACACTGGTCTTGAACTCCTGGCCTCAGGTGATCCTCCCACCTCAGCCTCCCAGCATTATTATTTGTAATATTGTTGAATTCGGTTCATAAATAATTATTTTTTCTCCCATCTGTGTTCAAGGTGAAATGGGTCTATTATTTTCTTTCCTTGAGTTTTCCACAACTCAGTTTGGAGTCAAGATTACACTTGGCTGATAAAATTAGCTAATCAGGTTTAATTTTTTTCTATTTTCTAGAAAAAGTACATAATATAGAAGTTTCATGTTCCTTGAATGTTTGATAGAACTCATCTGTGAAACCATCTGGGCATTTTCAAAAATATATGTTTTTATTAGAGGCCATTGATAACTTTAAAAATTGCTTTAATACTCATTGGTATAGTCAAGTTTTGTATTTCTTCTTGTGCTAATTTTGATAGATTAAATATTTCTAGGAATTTACTTATCTCACCTAGGTTTTCAAATTTATTAGCATATACTTGTTCATAACACTCTATGCTTTATATCTGTGTCATATCTGTAGCTGTTCCCTGTTTTTCATTATGTATTTGTTTATTCATTTTTTCTCCCTTTATCCATCATCAGCCTTGTTGTAACTCTGAATGCCTTACAAATATTTTTAAATAAGCAGCTTTTGGAATCAAAAGTATGTTAATTTTCACTACCTCGTTTTTTGTTCTCTATTTCTGTTTCATTGCTTTCTATTCTTATCTTTATAACTCCTTTTCTTCGTATTTCTTTCAGTTTGCTCAACTTCTCTTTTTTCCAAATTTTTGAGTAGAATTTTTAGGTCATTTATTTTAATTTTTCTTGTTCTAATAAATGTATTTGAAATTATAACATTATTTTATATGTATATTTTATGTGTAACATTTTTACCACCTGGTTCTAAAAGAGTTAATTTTCTTTATAACTGCTATTTATTTATTTGACACAGTGTCCCACTCTATTGCTGAGGCTGGAGTGCAGTGATGCAATCATGCCTCGCTGCAGCCTCCATCTCCTGGACTCCAGCGATCCTCCCATCCATGACTGCCTTTTAAATCCATGTTACTTATAAATATATTTGTTCATTTACAATTTTAAGTATATTTTAGTTATCAAGTTCTAATTTTATTACAGTATAGTTGCAGAATATAGTTTCTTTCTTTCTTTTTTTTTTTTTTTTTAAGACAGAGTCTTACTCTGTTGCCCAGGTTGGAGGGCAGTGGCACACTCTCAGCTCACTGCAGCCTCTGTCTTCTGGGTTCAAGCAATCCTCCCATCTAGCCTCCTGAGTAGCTGGGATTACGGGTGCACCCCATCCAGCTAAATTTTTTGTAGAGACGGGGTTTTGCCATGTTGCCCAGGCTGGTCTCAAACTCCTGGGCTCTAGGGATCTGCCCACCTTGACCTCCCAAAGTGTTGGGATTACAGGCGTGAGCCACTGCTCCTGGCCTAGAATATAGATAGTTTCTAAGATACCGATACTCTGCAATTTATTGGCGTTACCTTTATGGAATGATGCATGTCCTATTTGAGTAAATGTTCTGTGTGGCTTGAACTATTATATATAATTTTTGGTTTTTTGGCAACTTTTAAAAAATGAATCTTATGAATCTTGTACCTCATTTTATTTCCTTCTTTGCTTTCACTATCCTATGGCCTGGAATCAATTATTTTTTATCCATTTATAGTTGGCTGATAAATATGTGTCTTGTTAAACTGGCTCTCTGAAGAAAAACAATGCTTCTGACTTGTAGCATTGCTGATTTCTATAGTATAAATACTTCCGTCGTGGTCAATATCAAGTTACCAATAGTTAACAACTGTCTTCAAAAATCCTGAATACAATCTACTCTTGCTAGCCAGTATAAGACAGCACACCACTTTTTTTTTTTTTTTTTTAAGATATTCATGTTGTCCATTAGTTTCACTCCTTGGCTTCACTTATTTTTCTTAACCATATTTTCTCTTTGACCCAATGTTGTTTTCTTCTTTTAAAAAGTGTTTTAAATTATCTCTGTAAGTTGCTACAAACCTTTTGTTGGAATGAAGGGCATTAGAAGAGTTATTTGGCCAATGCAGAAAAATGAAGTCTTCTAATTTTTTTTTTTTTTTTTTTTTTTTGAGATGGAGTTTCGCTCTTGTCGCCCAGGTGGAGTGCAATGGCGCGATCTTGGCTCACTGCCACCTTTGCCTCCTGGGTTCAAGCTATTCTCCCTGCCTCAGCCTCCCGAGTAGCTGGGATTACAGGCACCACGCCCAGCTAATTTTTGTATTTTTAGTAGAGATGGGGTTTCACCATGTTGGCCGGGCTGGTCACGAACTCCTGACCTCAGGTGAACCCCCCGCTTTGGCCTCCCAAAGTGCTAGAATTACAGGCATGAGCCACTGCGCCTGGCCGAAGTCTTCTAATTTTAAAAGATCTAATCTTCATTGAGTTCTCAGTCTTTGCTGTGCCCTTAAGGCGTGACACACCTATGTGCAGCTCAGGGGTAACCTGGTACTCCTGAGGGTTCAGACTCAGAATTAGGGAATTTCCGCCTTCACTCTCAGTTTGGAGATTCCCCTACACATTCCTGCCCACAGGGGCCCTTTTTCTTGGTTCCTCTGGCCAGAAAGCTGGTATTTCTCTTGTTGACTCAGGGCTTGTGCTACCACGCAGCGCAGCTCTGCACCCCTGAGGCCTGACGTCAGGGCAGAGCTGGGAGAAAAAAGGGGAAAACATTGAAAACCCACTGCCCAGGAGGGGCCCCTCTCCAAGTTTTGACCCTCTTCACAATCCACCTGCTTTTGTTTACTTTTTGGAGTCCTTGAGTACTTGCTTTTTGTATACTGCCCAGAATTTCTACTTGTGATCAGTGGGAAAAATGGGCTATTTAAAATCTCAAATAAGTTAAATATCATGGCTAGAAACAACTCCAGGCATTTGTAATTTTAGATTTTTTCTTTACACTCCAGGGGGATGTGATTGTTTTAGAGTTTTGAATTTGTATGTTTAGCCTGAGATCCTACTAGTATTTCTGTTGAATATGCCTGTTGACTGCCCACTTGTTAGCAAAATGGCATTGAATGTTGGAACTGTAAACTACCTTAGAAATCATTCAGCACCATCTTTTGACAGAAAAGGATATGAGAGTTCACTCCTGTCACTCAGGAAGTGCAAGGCAAAGATAGAAGCAGAATTAAATTTGTTTTAATACAGTTACTCAGCCATCTGGTAACAGTTTCCTAAGTGCCAACGAATGTATGGGGCTATTTATTGCACACTTTAAGATGATATATGGGGATTGAGGGAATGGGAAGTTTTAGGGAGTGGTAGAGGAAGGGCATATAATAAAACTGAATCCCAGATCCCAGCCTCAGAACTTATCTTGTGACCTTGTGACCTTGGTCAAGTGATTTAATCTTTCTAGACCTCTATGTGTCCTATAGAAGTAATAATAATACCTATATAGGGTTGGGTGTTTTTTTTGTTTGTTTTTTTCTTTTTCTTTTCTTTTTTTTTTCTTTAAGATAGGGTCTTTCTCTGTCACCCAGGCTAGAGTGCAGTGGTGCAATCACAGCTCACTGTAGCCTTAAACTCCCAGGCCTAAGCGATCCTCCCACTCAGCCTCCCAAGCAGCTGGGACTACAGGCATGCACCACCACACCCGACTAATTTTTAAAATTTTTTGTAGAGATGGGGTTCTCACTATGTTGCCCAGGCTGGTCACGAACTCTTGGGCTCAAGCAATCCTCCCGCCTTGGCCTCCCAAAGTGCTGGGATTACAGGTGTGAATACAGGGGTTTTTTTGGTTTGAATTTTAAGAGATAAAATTTATAAAACATTTAGCCAATGCCACAAATGTAGCTTCTTTTGGTTATTGTCATTATTCTTTGAAATTCACAAGTGCCCCAAAATATTTAAGCATTTTTCATGTATTGCTCTTTAATATGAATGAATGCATTATGAAAGGAATTCTTTTACATGCGAGTTTGCTGATAGTCTTAGCTAATTCTCATGTGTGTAGGTGTCTTGCCTATCTGTCAGTCTTAGCCTTAAAGGAAAGAGTCCCATCACCTCACTTGCATTGTCATCCCTTGGGCATAAGAAGAGAATTTGTATTGTTTGTACTAGTTCAAAATCATTCAGTACGTGATGACCTGTCATGTATAGGGCTCTTTATATTTCTAGTTTAGTCCCTTTTGTTTTCTCTAGGAAAGATGTTTTAGACCTGGGACAAAAGAAGAAAGAGCATATGCTGACATCTAGGAGGGAAACACCCCCCTCCCCTAAGCTCCATCTCCCTGAGCACTCATTTCCCAATGACCATACCAGGTTTTGGTCCTAGAGAGTTTATTACAAAATAAGAAAGAGAAGTCTGGGGAAGGTTCACTCTTCATAGAATTTTGGCAGTTCATTGCCCAAGATGACTCGATGGTCCACACCAGCAGCTGTAATAGTGACCAGGTAGATGACACCCCCGCTTGAGCCATCCCGGCTCATGGCCAGAGCAATAGCTGCAGAGGGTTTCAAGTTGGAGAGAGGGAGACAGAGAATGGCTTAGCTTCAAAAATCTTTTTACTCCCCCTCCATCCATATGCCTACTACAGCTTTCACCTCAAAACTCGTCTTCCAGAAAGGCATATTTAGTGGTGTGCTGGTAAATCAGTTTTTTTTAAAAAAAGGCTTCCATATGTGGCATCTGCTGATATCTGTGGTGTAAATGCTCCCGCTATGATGAATTGCAAGTTACAAATAGCTTAACAAGCAGCTCACAAATCCTTGACTATTTAACAATCAGCTCTCGTGAGTGGTCCCAAGCCAGCCTCAGCACACCTCAGCACACCACTGGTTCTTTTTTTTTTTTTTTTCAGACAGGGTTTCACTCTGTCACCTAGGCTGCAGTGCAGTGGTGCAATCACCGCTCATTACAGCCTTGATTTCCCCGGCTCAGATGATCTTTCCACCTCAGCCTCCTGAGTAGCTGGGACTACAGGTGTGCACCACTATGCCCAGTTAATTTTTTATTTGTACTTTTTTAAATTGTTTTTTGTGGAGACAGGGTTTCACCATCTTGCCTAGGCTGGCCTCAAACTCCTGGGCTCAAGTAATCCTCCTGCCTCAGCCTCCCAAAGTGTTGGCATTACAGGTGTGAGCCACTGTGCTTAGCACACCACTGGTTCTCACAGTGACTGTGTATCCTCATTTGATTTACTCAGAACAGCCCTGGTTTATCCGTATTGCCCAAGAGCCCCATTGAGCTTTGCATTTGTCCTGCCCCTTTTCACTCTTAAAAGTGTACCAGGCCCGGCATTAACTTAAATCGTCACCCATGTATTTCTCTTCCTGTTCCTCATAATCTACTTCCTTCCCATGTTTAAAAGCCCTCCCCAGGTACCCTTCCACTTGGCTGGTTACCATCTGTGGTGAAGCGCCTGCACTCCTCGGGAGACATGCCTGGCTTATATGCTGCATCCACATAACCATAGATAAAGGTGCTGCCGGAGCCACCAATGGCAAAAGGCTGTCGAGTCAGCATTCCTCCCAGGGTTCCATATACCTGGGAGAGGGATCCTCAGGTTAAAGAATCATCAAGCCCTTCCTTCCCACTGAGACATTAAGTGGTCTCTACACCCTGCAATGAAGCCCTGGTATCTCATATCCCCAAAGTACTATGCTTTCAGAGGTAGTGTCCTTGGAACTCATTGCTAGAATGACATAGGACTTCCATCTCCCTCCGCAGGAGAGTGGGGAAGCCCAGAGGAGAGAGTGCTTTGGGAGAAACTCACCTGACCCCCTTCACGTTGGTCCCAGCCAGCTACCATGAGATGTGCAGACAAGTCCTCTCGATATTTATAGCTGATATTTCTCACCACATTTGCAGCAGCCAAAACAAGTGGAGGTTCCTCCAGTTCTATCCTGAAGGAAATATTAGGAATAAAGGTTGATAGAATTTTAAGTCTCACTCTCCTATACTGTTACCATCATCCCTGCTAAATGACCCCTGAAAACTATAACTGCAATAGCTCAAACTGCAGCCTCCCTCCCACATGTACAGGGGAACCAGAGTCCCACACCACCAACTGGTAAGAAGCTTTCAATTGCTCACTCTTTTGCTCAGCCCCACCCACACAACTTTCTTTTGGCTGCAAAGGCCCTGCCCTTATGGGGAAAAGCAGATAAGATTACTTCCGTCCCAAGGACCTTGATTTCTGATATGGTGGGTCACAATATCACCTTCTTTCTGATTATTTATATTAGGATAGTGATTTACAGCTTTTAAACTGTGTTCACATATAGAACGTGATTCTCAAAATAACCGTCTCATGAGGTACTATATTATCTCCACTTTACAGATGCAGAAACTGACAGATTCAAGTGCCAGCAGGAGCCAAAACAAGAATCTTCCATTTCCCAGTGTCCAGCTCCTGGAACAGCACACTGTACAGGGATTCATGCAGGTTGAGGGAGCTCTAGTGGGTGGGGAGTCAGAACTCCAGAGCTTCATACCCATGGAGCTCCAGCTGGTAGGCGGCCATGTCGGCCACGGCTTGGGCATCAGCAGCTGAACCAGAGAGTGCACAGTAGATGCGCTGGTGCAAGGGGGACAGCTTGTCAAACACTCGGTTCACCACCGCCTCGCTGTCAGGAGGGAGTCAACAGTCACCAAGTTAAAACTCAGGTATTTTTTTTTTTTTTTTGAGACAGTCTCACTCTGTCACCCAGGCTGGAATGCAGTGGAGCAATCTTGGGCTCACTGCAACCTTCACCTCCCGGGTTCAAGTGATTCTTCTGCCTCAGCCTCCTGAGTAGCTGGGATTACAGGCACCCACCACCAAGCCCGGCTAATTTTTGTATTTTCAATAGAGACAAGGTCTCAACATGTTGGCCAGGCTGGTCTCGAACTCCTGACCTCAAATATCTGCCCACCTTGGCATCCCAAAGTGCTGAGATTATAGATGTGAGCCACTGCACCCAACCAGAACTCAGGAATTTTTGAGGGTAATCATTCAATGTCTCTCAAATTTATTTGACAAGAGAATAGCATGAAGTTTAATGCTTGGATTAAAGCAGGAGGCAAATAATCATCTCAGATATTATTAATCACTGCAGATGTTAATCAAAATTAGGCTTATTTTTCAGGCTTAGATTTTATAACAAAGCAAAAAATGCTAAGGTAAGAAAAATATGCCTCGTCAATTTTCTTTGCTATTAACAATCTTGAGAGAGTTATGTTCTATGGAACATAATGTAAGTAATATTGACCTAACCCCATATACTCATTTTGCACGTGAGGAAATTGGTTAGGAGGGGGAGAAGAGACAAAATAGTTCAATATATGGTAAATGAGAAACCAGATATCTGCTTGACAGAATCATCTTTTTGATCCCTAAGCACAGATGGAAAGAAGACCCTCAAAAATCTATCTCCTGTCCCCCTCTCAGACCCTATTCCTTTACACTCATCCCTGTACACTACTGGGACAGGTCACATACGCATTCAGACCCCAGATCCTCCTCCACAAATTCAGAGACCCAAGCACCCACCAAATAGCTTATCATAGTGGCTTTTGGGGAAGGTCAACTCCATTCCTCCAAAGCTCCAGTTCACCAGTCATTTCATGAATGGGTAAGAAAAGTGTGTATTTGAGGCCATTAGCTTCTTTCCAAATGCATACATCTTCACTTTTACTCACCCTGCAGACACTCGGGAATCAGAACCCATCACAACGCCCCCATCAAACTCCACTGCCATGATGGTGGTCTGCAGAGACACAGAAGATGGAATGTCAGGGCAAGAAAAGCCTTGATGCCCTCATGTTAGAGAAGAAGAAACAGCCCCAGAGAGGTGAAGTGACTGGCTCAAAGATCACACAGTAACAGGCCAGAGCTGACTGTCAGTACAGGCTTTTTTTCCCTTCATCTTTCCACTTTCTCTATTGCTTCATCCGGCTGCAGGGGAATGCCACAGCCCAGCTGTGATACAACACAAAAAGAACTGTGTCCCTAAGTTCCAACTTGCCTAGTGGAATCCTCTCCACTGTAGAGAGAGAGGTGGAGATGAGGCTCCTACAGGTAGAAGTGAAGCAGCTCCACAAGTGAAAATTATCTCCACCGGAAGGGCACATAGTATGTGCAGATGTGGTGCAGACCCAACACAGAGTAATTGACTATGATCTTGGGAAACAAGGTCAGTCTTTTTTTTTTTTTTTTTTTTTTTTGGTCCACAATCCTCCACTCTCACCGCCCATTTCATCAGAAGTGAGCTCTTTTAATTTACTGAACATTGGAAAAAATCAAGGAGGGCAGTGGTTAGCATGGCCAGGGGCAAGGCAGGAGAGAAGCAGGAAGGAACACATAGATGATTGAAAATAAAAGTTTCAGTTATGGAATTTCTGATCAAGAGGTAAATACATATCTCAGCCGCCAGGGGGGTAAATTTGTACCAAGAGAGAATTTGACTGAGAAGTTTAAGCTGACTTTTCCAGGTCAAGAAAGGAATCAAGAAGAAGTGAGGGAAGATAAAGCCACATTTTTTCTACTATTGAGTTGGAAGGAGCCTTAAAGATCCTCGGTTCAAATGAGGAAACCAAGTCACAGAAAATGCAAACGACTTATGCAAAGTCACACAGAGTTAATAGTAGACCTGGGACTAAAATTCAGGTCTAACTCTTATCCCTTGTTTTCACTTCTACTTCCTACTTGCCACTGCTCATTTGGCAGTGAGGGGAGATTTCCCAAATTATAAGTGGTTTCACTGTGCCTTTCTTACCAGGCCCTAAGTTACTGCGGCCCCAAAGGACGCTCCTCTGAGTATGCTTTCCAACGGACCGACTTATCATGAATAGAGGGTCAAAGAACAGGGTTAACTTCAAGTTAGAGGCTATTCCTCTCTAACAAAGCCGCCCCCAAGCCACGAGTGGTGGCAGTAGTCCAGAGCAGAAGCCAGCCAGCCAGTCTTGGGGCTGCCATCTGCCCCAGGCGCCCATCCTAACCAAAGTCCCCCCAGTGGGCAAATGGGAGTGGGCAGGGAAGACACAGGGAAGGGAGTAAGGCAGCATCTGGGCCAAGGAGAGGCCTTCCTGGGTCAAGCTAGGGAAGGGCATCACTGGTTAACACAGAACCCCCATTATCAGTGCTTGGGCTAAGAGTTGCCCAGTGGCAAGTTTATCAAAAGTCTGTGTGATGAGTTGGTCCTTCTCAATAAGTGCCTATATTTCCTTCTCCCAAGTGCTGTTCTACTTCACCCAGGGCACCATTTCCTCATCTCTTTGCACCATCCCGAACCCCCTTTCTTGATTTAACCAGCCCCCACTGTCCGGGACCAGAGTGAAAGCGAAAGCGCTTTAGAGTAGCTTCCCCTTGACGCTTCCAGCTAAGAGTCAAAGCACCCCCTTTTCCACCAGCCTCGCGTGCCTGGTCCCTTCACGGACACTCTAGACGACCCCCCTCAGAAAAGAAATACTCTATGCTCATTGCGGGTTGCAAGCGCTGGCTGCTAGAGGCGACCTCCCTGCGCTCCCGTTGGTCTCTGCATTCACTTCTCCGCGCGCGCTTCCAGGGTCCCCTGGCCGCTGCACCTCCTCCACCCCTCTGCCAACCCTCGAGCCCACACCCATTACCCCGGTGTGGACTTCTGCCCGGGGTAAGTCCCCGGTTGGTGCTCCTGCCCGCAGCATCCCTGCCAGGCACCGCTCCCCTCGCCGCCTGGGGCACTGATTTCCGACCTGGGACAGCGCGCAGCGCGCAGCCGACAGCCCCGCCCCTTCGCGGCGCCGCCAGGAGGCGCCTGGGTGCTGCGAAGCTGCTTTGCGCGCGGCGCTAACCTGTGTAAGGCAGATCTGCCCCGAGACAAGTGACGAGGCAGCCCCGCCTTGAGGCTGGGGTGGGAAAACTGGTGCAAGTGGAAAGGCAGGAGGCAGGGAGAGGCGAGAATGGTGTGCGTGATGGAGAAAATTGGGCACCAGGGCTGCTCCCAAGATTCTCAGATCTGATTTCCACGCTTGCTCCCAAAATAGTCTGGGCAGGCCACTTTTGGAAGTAGGCGTATCTAGTGAGCAGGCGGCCGCTTTCGATTTCGCTTTCCCCTAAATGGCTAAGCTTCTCGCCAGCGCAGGATTAGCCTGTTCCTGGGACTTTCCGAGAGCCCCGCCCCCGTTCCCTCCCCCAGCCGCCAGTAGGGGCGGACTCGGCGGTACCCAGAGCTTCAGGCCCCACGGGGGCGCGGAGAGTCCCAGGCCCGGCCGGGACCGGGACGGCGTCCGAGTGCCAATGGCTAGCTCTAGGTGCCCCGCTCCCCGCGGGTGCCGCTGCCTCCCCGGAGCTTCTCTCGCATGGCTGGGGACAGTACTGCTACTTCTAGCCGACTGGGTGCTGCTCCGGACCGCGCTGCCCCGCATATTCTCCCTGCTGGTGCCCACCGCGCTGCCGCTGCTCCGGGTCTGGGCGGTGGGCCTGAGCCGCTGGGCCGTGCTCTGGCTGGGGGCCTGCGGGGTCCTCAAGGCAACGGTTGGCTCCAAGAGCGAAAACGCAGGTGCCCAGGGCTGGCTGGCTGCTTTGGAGCCATTAGCTGCGGCACTGGGCTTGGCCCTGCCGGGACTTGCCTTGTTCCGAGAGCTGATCTCATGGGGAGCCCCCGGGTCCGCGGATAGCACCAGGCTACTGCACTGGGGAAGTCACCCTAGCGCCTTCGTCGTCAGTTATGCAGCGGCACTGTCCGCAGCAGCCCTGTGGCACAAACTCGGGAGCCTCTGGGTGCCCGGCGGTCAGGGCGGCTCTGGAGACCCTGTGCGTCGGCTTCTAGGCTGCTTGGGCTCGGAGACGCGCCGCCTCTCGCTGTTCCTGGTCCTGGTGGTCCTCTCCTCTCTTGGTAAGGGGAACGCAGGGCAAGAGGGGAGGACACAAGGGGACTGGGACAGGAATCAAAGGTAATTGTCAGTGAGGTAGAGTAGCGTGGGTTCTGGGAAATGTGGAGCAGGAGAAGGACTCCTAGCGTGGGTCTTGGAACACCACTTCAGTGTAGAAGAAACGGCACTGGACTGGCGGGGACCAGAGGTTCTGGGCTCCATTGCTGGCCGGGTCTTGATTCTCTGGGCCACGCCGGAAGCGGGGAAATCCTTTGCTCTGGGGCCGAAGGGCGGGGCATCCTCATCTCTAACAGGAGGCTTTTCTACTTCATGATCTCCAGCCTTCCTAATAAAATCCTGAAAGTTCTGGTAGAGCAACCACAGGGTAGTGTGTTCCAAGGCAGTCTATTTAGGTTCGGGATTGAGACGTTTCCTTTCTGCTGATGCCCTCCAGGATAATGGTGAGGGGAGGAGGCGTGGTGGGGCCAGTCTGACTGGAACTGACCTACTTAGACTTAATATTTGTGCGTGACCTCTCTTCTCTTTCTCCAGGGGAGATGACCATTCCATTCTTTACGGGCCGCCTCACTGACTGGATTCTACAAGATGGCTCAGCCGATACCTTCACTCGAAACTTAACTCTCATGTCCATTCTCACCATAGCCAGGTCTGGGGGCTGAAAATGGGGCACCCTGCAAATGAGGGAGTTGGAAGTTGGGGCTGCTGTCCAAAATGCACTTATATGGGGATACCTGGGACCTTCAGTCTGTTCCCTGAACACACCCTGACCCCCTTTTTTTCCGGGTTCTTTCTAGTGCAGTGCTGGAGTTCGTGGGTGACGGGATCTATAACAACACCATGGGCCGCGTGCACAGCCACTTGCAGGGAGAGGTGTTTGGGGCTGTCCTGCGCCAGGAGACAGAGTTTTTCCAACAGAACCAAACAGGTTTCTCCTGAAACTCTTTCATTATACGCCATGTACTGTTTATATCCTCATACATCTGCTTTGATCTCCCCCCTCCCCACTCTCTCTCTCTCTCACACACACACACATTGTTCTTTCTCATTCTTGATATACCCTCTCTCTCTCCGTCTCTCTCTCTGTCTCTGTCTCTCTCTCTCTCTCACACACACACATACACACATTGTTCTTTCTCATTCTTGATATACCCTCTCTCTCTCCGTCTCTCTCTCTGTCTCTCTCTCTCTCTCACACACACACATACACACATTGTTCCTTCTCATTCTTGATATACCCTCTCTCTCTCCGTCTCTCTCTCTGTCTCTGTCTCTCTCTCTCTCTCACGCACACACACACACACACAATTGTTTTTTCTCATTCTTGATATACCTCAGGAGCAAAATATTGTCCTCCTTACCTTAAGAAAAACCTAGAGTTTTCATCTAGCATTTTCTCATAAATCTATTCCTATGTATCCTTAGATAGAAACCATAGAATTTCAAACCTGGAAATTTTGAGCTCATAGAGACCAACTGCCTCATCTGACAGAGAAGGAAACTGAGGCCAAGACCCTAAATGCTGAAACTGCACAGTTGTATATGGCTAGAGACACACTTGGGATTAGAACCCTGGTCTCTTGAGTGCTCCACAGACTTCGGCATACTTTCTAGCAGCACTAGAAACTGTACAGTTACATATGGCTAGAGACACACCTGGGATTAGAACCCTAGTCCCAGTGAGTTCTCCACAGACTTTGGCATGCTTCCTAGCAGCACCCTCCTCCTCCATCTCTGTTATGTGACCAGTTTAAGCTCTTCCTGCCTGTGTGTATAGCATGGGACATACAGGTTCTCTAGGGAACAGAAAGCTTTCAGGGAAATGGAAATTCACATGTGCATCAATAACTTTATAATTAAAATGAAGGTCAGGTCTTTCCTCTTTAACACTCATCCTCCCTGCACTGAGATTTGCAGACCTCTGCAGAACCCTAACCTTGTTTCCTGCAGCCTCCTTAGAACCCCACGTTGACGCCCCAGACCCTGGCATCCTGGCACATTGTTAGTTTCTCTCATCACTTGGAACCTGTCTGATTCACCTCACTCTCTTCTCCCCAACCCTGCAGGTAACATCACGTCTCGGGTAACAGAGGACACGTCCACCCTGAGTGATTCTCTGAGTGAGAATCTGAGCTTATTTCTGTGGTACGTGGTGCGAGGCCTATGTCTCTTGGGGATCATGCTCTGGGGATCAGTGTCCCTCACCATGGTCACCCTGGCCACCCTGCCTCTGCTTTTCCTTCTGCCCAAGAAGGTCGGAAAATGGTACCAGGTATGTTCATGGAGTTGGCCTTCTCTACACAGACCCTCATCCCCCAGACTTGGCAGACTCAGTTCCTCTCACATTGCTTTCAGTCCAACTTTCCTGGAGCCCTTACTGATTCTCCATCTTCATGGAATGCCCTGTCCCTGTGGTTGCTCATGTTCCCAGGTTGCTCAACATTAATCTCCATACTCTCTGGGTCTTCTTTTCTAGCTTCTCCTCACAATCTGTCTTTAAGAATTTGATCCCCAACCCGTTCTGAGTCATTTTCCTCTTCCTTGTATTTCTTTAGCATCCAAGGGGCATAGCTGTGTCTCTTTCTCTTTTGTCCCTTTCCTCTGCCTCTTCTCACCTTTAATTTCCACATAGGTAACTCAGGTATTAGTGTCCCTGATGGTTTGCCAACCCGTGTGACATCTCTTGTCCATGTATCCGCAGTTGCTGGAAGTGCAGGTGCGGGAATCTCTGGCAAAGTCCAGCCAGGTGGCCATTGAGGCTCTGTCGGCCATGCCTACAGTTCGAAGCTTTGCCAACGAGGAGGGCGAAGCCCAGAAATTTAGGGAAAAGCTGCAAGAAATGAAGACACTCAACCAGAAGGAGGCTCTGGCCTATGCAGTCAACTCCTGGACCACTAGTGTGAGCACCTGAAGATGAATACCCATTCCCTTGTCCTTAAGATGCTGTGACTCCATTCCCATTCCAATGACCCTGCTCCCACTCCTCCTTTACTGGGAAATGGTTGGTTCAGTATTTTTATCCTAGCAACCTGAGGCTCAATGACTCTACTCAGTGTCCCTAGCCCCCTCCCTCTCTTTAAAGATGCTAGGTGGCTTCCTTTCAGTATGGTACATAAAATCCACCCAACCATGTGGATTGGAGAGATGCATGTCTTCCAGTCCTAGGGCCTTCCTTTGCCTCTCAGGGGAAGCACAGGGAGCCATAAATTCTTACACCTGGGCCTGCTTCATGCTGGTACCTTGTAGATGTGTTAGTGAGAGTGATGGGAATAGGGGAAGCCAGGGATGAGGGACATCTGTGATGCACTGGAAAGAGAGCTACGCCAATGATCTGAGGGTCCTGGCTTGATGATGCAATTTACTTGCCTTGTGATCATGACAACCAATTTACCTTCTCTGAGACTGTTTCCTCTTTATTTATTTGTTTGTTTGTTTGTTTGTTTTTACTTATTATTATTATTTTTGAGCTGGAGTCTCGCTTTGTTGCCCAGGCTGGAGTGCAGTGGCACGATCTGGGCTCACTGCAAGCTCCGCCTCCTGGGTTCACGCCATTCTCCTGCCTCAGCCTCCCGAGTAGCTGGGACTACAGGCACCTGCCACCACGCCAGGCTAATTTTTTTTTTTTTGTATTTTTAGTAGAGATGGGGTTTCACCGTGTCAGCCAGGATGGTCTCAATCTCCTGACTTGTGATCCACCCACGTCGGCCTCCCAAAGTGCTGGGATTACAGGCGTGAGCCACCACGCCCGACTGACTGTTTCCTCATTTTTCAAAAATGGAGTGATATAACCTTCTTTATAAGGCTCTTCATGTATTAGCTGACATCACATGAATGAAAGCCTTTTGTGAAGAGTAAAATGCTCCCCAGACAAGGTGATAGTGGTGATGGTGGTGAAGATAACTGTGACTTCCATGATGTGCATTGAGTCAGACTCCATAGGGTCTCTGGTTCATTCTCCTGTCTGCCTATTGAGCCTGCCGACGTTACTTGGGAGAAAGGGACTTGATATTTCCTTTATGTTAATGACTGCGGTTCTTTGTGTCCCCTCCAGATTTCTCTACCTCAGTCCCTTTTTTTGTGGTCTCTTTATAGATTTCAGGTATGCTGCTGAAGGTGGGAATCCTCTACATTGGTGGGCAGCTGGTGACCAGTGGGGCTGTAACCAGTGGGAACCTTGTCACATTTGTTCTCTACCAGATGCAGTTCACCCAGGCTGTGGAGGTGAGGTCCCTCCACCTTCACTCCCCAGTGTGATTCCTTCCTCTGGCCCAGCACCATCTGTGTGATTTCCTTCCATTCTTTTACCCTTTTCACTTCACATAATGCTGGCAAGCAGACTAGGTCTCCCACCTCACTTTCACTATTCTTACCTCCCTCTAGGTACTGCTCTCCATCTACCCCAGAGTACAGAAGGCTGTGGGCTCCTCAGAGAAAATATTTGAGTACCTGGACCGCACCCCTCGCTGCCCACCCAGTGGTCTGTTGACTCCCTTACACTTGGAGGGCCTTGTCCAGTTCCAAGATGTCTCCTTTGCCTACCCAAACCGTCCAGATGTCTTAGTGCTACAGGTACAACCTACCACTCCCTGTATTCCACTGGCCCCAACTGCAATTCTGCCATCCTAAATTTTCTTCCCGCCTTCAGCCTGCTTACTGCCAAGCATATATCCTCCCTAACCCTTTAAAGGCAATGGTAAGCATCATCTGTTCCATAAATCTTCCCCAAACTCAAGAACCCAGTTTGGGCTTCCAAAGAGAATGAGAGAAGAGGTTTCGAAGAGAGTGCTCTCACATTCCAAGGAATTGCTGCAGCAAAATCTGTGTCTCCAGTCTTCCATCTTTCCTTTTCCTTTGTAATTTGGAATGTGATTTTTCCTTTCCTGGTGGTGTCTGACATCAAGTGTGTGGCATAGTGGTGCTGGGTCTCTGCCCTTGTCTTTGCTGCATCTTCTATCTGTACTCCTTGGGGAGGCATCACCCAGAAATCTGTGCATGTGGGAGGGTAGGAGTTTCTATATTTCCCCGTTTTTCTTCTGGGGTAAGACATCATGCTATATAACAAGGCAATGACACTCTCAAGGTTAGAAGCCTTGGTAGCCTATTTTCGTGTGCTTCTCTGGCCTCTAGGGGCTGACATTCACCCTACGACCTGGCGAGGTGACGGCGCTGGTAGGACCCAATGGGTCTGGGAAAAGCACAGTGGCTGCCCTGCTGCAGAATCTGTACCAGCCCACCGGGGGACAGCTGCTGTTGGATGGGAAGCCCCTTCCCCAATATGAGCACCGCTACCTGCACAGGCAGGTATGCAAGAAGGTGGCAGGAAGGAGGGCAGGGAGCATCAAATAAGAAGAGCATTCTTACTAAGCACTCTGAAAGGGGGGTTAGGGAGTGATAAGAGACCTTGGGTGGAGATGGTGGTGTGGGCAGGAGGGAGGTAGTATGATTTTGTGACATGTTCTCAATAAAGATTTTGAGTCTTCGATCTCTAAGATAACCATACTCCCTTGTGCCTTGTTCTATGACTCTTCATCATATTTCATCTCAGGTGGCTGCAGTGGGACAAGAGCCACAAGTATTTGGAAGAAGTCTTCAAGAAAATATTGCCTATGGCCTGACCGAGAAGCCAACTATGGAGGAAATCACAGCTGCTGCAGTAAAGTCTGGGGCCCATAGTTTCATCTCTGGACTCCCTCGGGGCTATGACACAGGTACTCTCTCCTCTTATCTCACCACCCAGCCATCTTTACCTTTGCTGAAACCCCAGTAGTCTTGCCTTTATCCTTCAGTACCTCCTGACTCATGGACATCAATTTGAAGTTGTAAGATCATGCTCCTACGGCTTCTTCATCCTGACATTCTCAGGATTCTGTTCATCTTCCCAGAATCTCCCCTATCCAGCTACAACCACCAGATCTTGGTGTGTGTGAGTGTGTGAATGCATGAGTGTGTCTGTGTGCATGTGCGTGTATGTACATGCGTGCACACATATGGCTATACAGTTCTCATCTTGGCCCTTTGCTCTGCAGAGGTAGGCGAGGCTGGGAGCCAGCTGTCAGGGGGTCAGCGACAGGCAGTGGCATTGGCCCGAGCATTGATCCGGAAACCATGTGTACTTATCCTGGATGATGCCACCAGTGCCCTGGATGCAAACAGCCAGTTACAGGTGAGGCAGTCATCTTCTTAATGCCTATATCCCACCCAATCTTGCTTCTTTTATACATCTTCTGTTAGTTTTACTAACATCATAATTATGCAAACCAGGCATTGCAATTCTCAGTCCCCAAATCCAGTTCCATTGGATGCCTCCCCAAGGAGTAGAGATAGAAGACGAGGCAAAGACAAGACACCTGGAACCAGTTAAAAGAGACTATCTACAAACTACAGACTGAATTTCGTTCTTTCTTTTTTTTTTTTAAGACGGTGTCTCACTCGGTTGCCTAGGCTGGAGCGCAGTGGCACAATCTTGGCTCACTGCAGCTTCAACCTGCTGGGCTCAAGCGATTCTCCCCTCAGCATCCCGAGTAGCTGGGACTACAGGTGTACACCACTATGCCTGGTTGACTTTTATATTTTTAGTAGAGATGGGTTTCACCATGTTGCCCAGGCTGGCCTTGAATTCCTGAGCTCAGGTAATCTGCCCACCTCAGCCTCCCAAAAGGGCTGGGGTTATAGGTGTGAGCCACCACGCCCAGTCCTATAGACTGAATTTCTAAAGCGAAACATAAGGAAAAGACCATCCTCATAATATTGTTTATTTAAAAAAATTTTTTTTGTACAGACAGTGTCCCGCTATGTTGCCCAGCCCGGGCTTGAACTCCTGGGCCCAAGTGATCCTCCCTCCTTGACCTCCCAAAGTGCTAGATTATAGGCATGAGCCACCGGGCTCAGCCCATCCTAATCATATTAATATTAATTAAGCTAGTCTGTTTACATGCACTGTCACTCATTTATTCATTAGGAATCCTTCTGAGCTAGGCATTTATCATCATTCTACAGATGACAAAATGGAGGCTAAAAGAGGTTGAATAAGCTGCTCGTATAGAGGTCATATAGCTTTTGAGTGGCGCAGCCTTGATCCAAACTCAGGTCTGCCTGACTTGAATGCTCATCTCTTTACTACTAAGTTATATTTCCTTAAAATCAAATATAAAAATTCCAAGTCCATGGGTAGAGAAGAGGACTATTCAATAGTCTTTATTCTTCTGTCACGTGTTTCACCCTAGGACTCTCATTTTTATCCTACTTTTGCACCTTCATGTAAAACAGTCCTTAATGAAACAAAGGGTTTGCGGAGAAGTACTCAGAATGGGAAACGTTGGTGTCCTTGGGGTTGTTAGCAGAGCCAGCAGTGATCCTGTGAGGTCAGTCCCAGCCCTGGAAACACAGGTGTCTCCCTGGGCTGAGGGTAGTCCCCAGCTCTGACGGTCCGATATCTTTCCTCAGGTGGAGCAGCTCCTGTACCAAAGCCCTGAGCGGTACTCCCGCTCAGTGCTTCTCATCACCCAGCACCTCAGCCTGGTGGAGCAGGCTGACCACATCCTCTTTCTGGAAGGAGGCGCTATCCGGGAGGGGGGAACCCACCAGCAGCTCATGGAGAAAAAGGGGTGCTACTGGGCCATGGTGCAGGCTCCTGCAGATGCTCCAGAATGAAAGCCTTCTCAGACCTGCACACTCCATCTCCCTCCCTTTTCTTCTCTCTGTGGTGGAGAACCACAGCTGCAGAGTAGGCAGCTGCCTCTAGGATGAGTTACTTGAAATTTGCCTTGAGTGTGTTACCTCCTTTCCAAGCTCCTCGTGATAATGCAGACTTCCTGGAGGACAAACACAGGATTTGTAATTCCTTAGTGTAATGGGGTTTAGAGCCGGGGTTGATGCTTTGGTGTGGCCAGCACTCTGAAACTGAGAAATGTTCAGAATGTACGGAAAGATGATCAGCTATTTTCAACATAACTGAAGGCATATGCTGGCCCATAAACACCCTGTAGGTTCTTGATATTTATAATAAAATTGGTGTTTTGTACTGTGGTTTCTTATGTTTCCGGCACACCAAACGGCTCACTGCCTTTTGCAGCGCACTTTTCAGCAGGGAGTGTCTCCTCTTTTATCATCCTCAATGTTTTACCCCCTAACTGCATCATCTTTTCCCTTAAGCTTTTAAATTCCTATGAGGCCCCTTCCACTTCCCCTATCCCCTTACGCCCACCCCCAAGAATGAGCAAGGCCCCAGCCACAGGGCCCACCAGGGCACTAGCGGCCGCAGCTCAGAGCCGTGGCCTCTCCGAGGTGGCAGATGGGGCGCGCGCCGCCAGAGCAAGTGCCAGGCGGTAACGGAGGGACTGGGCGCCCCTCACAACTCACCACCTCGCCCGCTGGTCCTTCCTGGCTCGCCTGGCTCTGAAGCGGCACGTGGAGGGGAAACCTCAGAACAGTAGGCGGGATTGTCTAGTAAATATCTCCCATTCAGGGAGGCCCAGGTCGTGTGACGTCGACAGTTGCTGGGTAGATGAGGCCAACACAGGTTGCAAGAAGAGGCGGGGTTTAGAGGCGTGAAACTCCGCAGTGCTCAGCCAAGCACGGAGCAATGCTAGGAAGAGCGGGCAGAAAGGGCACGCTCTTGTGGGTGACTACAGGTTAGGAGACCGTTGAACCGGGAGGGGCCCTAGGATGGACCCCGTGGAAAGATTCAGAGACTGCGCCCTCTCCCTGGCGCCCCCTTCCCCTACACGCGGCGGGTATATTCTGTTGCAGTTGGCCCAGGACCTGTTTCCAAGACTCTGCCCCCTCGCACTTCCGTCCCTCCTGGCTTTGTAAAGTGATGCTCATAGGAGCCCCCACCCCGGGTGACACTACTCCCAGCTCCTGGCTGACTTCCAGTCTTCTGGTTGAGGCTGCGCCTTTAGATGACACAACCCTACCCACCCCTGTTTCCAGCGGATGCCCGGGTCTGGAGGTACCTCTTACTGTAACCCATGCCAAGTGGGCTTTTGAAGGCGCCTGTTCCTTTCTCGCTTTCTTCGGAAGACCCTTGCCCCTTCATTCCCCCGACCCCTATAAAGGGAGAGCAGAGAAGCCGGTCCCCAGTGTGATAGTCCTGGTCCAGGCACTAACTGTCCTTTTCTCGGAAGGGCAGGGGGATGTGGAAAAGATTCTTGTTCCCTCCCCTTCGATCTGTGGCTTTCGCTTTCACTTCCTCCTCCAAGAGCGGACAGATCTCTGGGTGCTGGGCGGTCATGGCGCTACTGGATGTATGCGGAGCCCCCCGAGGGCAGCGGCCGGAATGGGCTCTCCCGGTTGCGGGAAGCGGGCGTCGCTCGGACCCAGGACACTACAGTTTCTCTATGCGATCTCCAGAGCTCGCCTTACCCCGGGGAATGCAGGTCGGGGCTGCAGGGAAGCCCCCAGGGATGCAGGGAGGCGGGCGCTGAGGAGTGGAGGGTAGCCTGAGAGGAGAAGGCGAGAGCGGGAGCGCGGGGGACAGGATGGGGGCAGCCTTCAGACCTGGAGAGCGCCAGACCCGAAGAAGAGGCCACATGGGGATGGGGCCTGAGAGGAGGAAGTGCAGGTTAGGACAAACAGTTACAGGTGAGGTGGGGGCTCCCAAAGGAAGACAAGAGAACTTTCCTGCCCTTGTCCACACACAAATGGTGGAGCCTTTTTCATGGGGTTATCACAAGATACAGGAGGTGTGTGGTGTCTTGGGAAACCTATAAACTTTGCCTGCTGGCCTCCTCTCAGCAACTCACTGTTGCGCGACTTAGAACAAGTCACTTAGTCTAGGTCCCAAGCCCCTCTTCTGTAAAGTGAGGATACTGTTACTAAACGTGTTTTGTGAGGATTGAATGGTTTATGCATGGAAGAAACCCTTTAAGTCACTCTCAAAATTTTTTAGTAATGGTAACATGTGCTTGCTTTCATTTCTATTATGCTGGAAAATGGAAAAGGTTGATATGGCATGCCTCTTCTTTTCTTTCTCCCAAGCCATTTCCTTCTAGAGATTGGTTATTAACTGTTTCATTTATTGATGATTAGATCATTTCTTCATATCTCCTCACCCTCATACTCCCTAAAACCTTTTCCTGGAGGAAAAAGAATTTTTCATTGCCTTTCTCTACCTCTTTTCTCTTATCAGCCCACAGAATTCTTCCAGTCCCTGGGTGGGGACGGAGAAAGGAACGTTCAGATTGAGATGGCCCATGGCACCACCACGCTCGCCTTCAAGTTCCAGCATGGAGTGATTGTAGCAGTGGACTCTCGGGCCTCAGCTGGGTCCTACATTGGTGAGTGTATACGCTCCAGCAGGCAGAATCTGGGGAGCTGGGCTCTCCTTTTCGAAGGAGGCCAACTCTGCAGCAAAGTGGAAGTGGATATTGATTCTGGACACACTGGGGGATCTGTGGGGTCATCCCTTCTCTCCCAAAACTCCATCATCTTCCAGCTACCTTACGGGTGAACAAGGTGATTGAGATTAACCCTTACCTGCTTGGCACCATGTCTGGCTGTGCAGCAGACTGTCAGTACTGGGAGCGCCTGCTGGCCAAGGAATGCAGGTAAGTGAGGCCTCTCATCTTCCTTTCTTAGCCTAGTGGTTAATCCCTGGATCTCTCAGATCATTGCTCCTTACTCTTGTCCTATGTGGTCCATCTTACTGCTAATAGCATATTTCACAAAACAGCTTTTTGGTGGTAAGAACCTTCTCCCAAATCTCAGCCTGTGCTCCACTCATAAGCCAGATAGTATGTCAGTTATTTAGCACTGACACATCCACCCTGGTGGGATAGTATCATTTACTAGGCTGCCTTTGTATGTTTCAGATACTTTAAATGCCAAATCTTTCTCGATCTTTAGATCCTACAAAATAATTCCTTTCCAATGCTTATCTCTTTAATCATTTCCTGCCCCATCAAGTTGGAAAGAGCTAACCTCCCTTCCCTCACTCCACCTTGTCCTCACCTAGGCTGTACTATCTGCGAAATGGAGAACGTATTTCAGTGTCGGCAGCCTCCAAGCTGCTGTCCAACATGATGTGCCAGTACCGGGGCATGGGCCTCTCTATGGGCAGTATGATCTGTGGCTGGGATAAGAAGGTGGGTGCTCTCCATTCTTCATGTTCCCCCACCATGTTCCCTATGGATGACAGATCTGTTTCCCATCATATACTCCTGCTCCCTCCCTGACAAGATGGCATATAGAGTGCTTGGTTATAGAACTGTTCCAGTATATCCATGGACTATTTATTGGCCCAGATATGAATCATTGCATGTGTTTTGTAAGCTTGTCCTTTTTGTTAAACAGTTGATTTCAACAGTTTTCTTTTTTTATTTCTAAAGTTTGATGACTTTACCAAAGTGGTTTCCTAATTCCAATGTTCTTGTGGTAGTAGTATTAATTCTTTTGTTCACTGTTTATGTCTCACATTTGAACCCCCATGTTACCAACATCTTCCTCTCCAATTTCAGACTGAAATCTTTCATCTTATAGGGTCCTGGACTCTACTACGTGAATGAACACGGGACTCGGCTCTCAGGAAATATGTTCTCCACTGGTAGTGGGAACGCTTATGCCTACGGGGTCATGGACAGTGGCTATCGGCCTAATCTTAGCCCTGAAGAGGCCTATGACCTTGGCCGCAGGGCTATTGCTTATGCCACTCACAGAGACAGCTATTCTGGAGGCGTTGTCAATAGTAAGAGACCAACGCTCCCACCACCATGCCTGGGAGGAGTCGGCAGGCAGTGGGGGGGTGATTTAAGATTGAGAAACCAGCCTGGCCAACATGGTGAAACCCCGTCTCTACTAAAAATACAAAAATTAGCCAGATGTGGTGACGGGCGCCTGTAGTCCCAGCTATTTGGGAGGCTGAGGCAGGAGAATCACTTGAACCTGGGAGGTGGAGCTTTCAGTGAGCCAAGATCACGCCATTGCACTCCAGTCTGGGCCACAGAGCGAGACTCCATCTCAAAAGAAAAAAAAAAAAAAGATTGAGAGACTCGAAGGAGGGAGAGTGGTAGGGAGGAAATTTTCAGAGTCAGAAGAAGTGCATTAAAGGCCCAGACATATGGTTTTAAGCCTGCGCATGTGTCTTGTTACTGCCTTCAACATAACACCAGTGACAGGAACTTGCTGAGGTGAAAGGTGACTCTGTGTTCTTTTCTCATTTGTCCACAGTGTACCACATGAAGGAAGATGGTTGGGTGAAAGTAGAAAGTACAGATGTCAGTGACCTGCTGCACCAGTACCAGGAAGCCAATCAGTAATGGTGGTGGTGGCAGCTGGGCAGGTCCCCTCCGGGAGGGCTTGGCCGACTCAGGGACCTGAGCCACGTTAAGTCCCATGAGAAGAAGAGGCCTAGCCTGAGCCAAAGAGAGAGTACGGGCTCAGCAGCCAGAGGAGGCTGGTGAAGTGCATCTTCTGCGTGTTCTCTATTTGAAGTTTCTGGGTGCCCCACTAAGTAGAATAAAGAAAAACGGTTATAAATGCCTCTGTCTTGTGGCTGAATGGGGTTGGGCCTGTTGTTGGGTGGGGCAGAAAGTAAAGAGACGCTTTTTCTGGAGAAGGGACTCAGACCCCTATCTAAGAAATGTGGCCTCACCACATATTTCGTCCTGGAGTTTCCTTCCACACTCATCTCTCCAAGACCTCTGGAAGGCTGATCATTGTTGTCCATGGACACTTGTTTGCAATTTCACATAAGTTAGGGTCCTTTCCATAGACAGACACCTGGGGACTCCTTTGTGCTCCATTGTTAATGGTTTGAGGAACAGGGAGTAGGGCACCTAGGATAACTGTTTTTGACTTTATAGGGTGGGATGAAAAAGCTTCCGTTCACCTTAATACGGTAATCATATAAACACCATACCATTTACCCCAAATAACACTTTGGAGATATTGGATATTGAATATGAAGACACACATTAAGGGTCCAATTTCATGATGTGTCATGCTGAATTGCAAGATGACAGGACTATAATTCTAGAGGAAGAAGAGATCAGGAGGACTCCCCTAAGTGAGGAGTGTGGGGAAAATGTAAAAGACCCAGGTTAGAAGCAAGAGACACACATCGTGAGATTTTTGGAATCGTGCTGGAACTATGGACCATGTCACTTTCCAGAGAATAAAGGAAACAAATGCTTGAAAGTAGGAGCATGAGCTTGAGCATGGAGCTTTTTTCATTAGAGAGAGATTCTTAAAATGCCAGAATGAATAGAGTTGTAAAAACTTTAGCGAGCCCCTACTTAAAATCCCTCCTCCCCACCACCACTATTTTAAACTTTAAGTGACTCCTTGGTAGTCACACAGATAACATTTCAAAATGGTGATTTGGAATCCAAGCGACCCTTCCTTTGGGGATTTTGTTTGTTTGTTTTTAGTTTGGGAGGTGGTTTCAATATGAAGAATCCTTTCTGGAATAAACGGATCTTTCTGTTGCATAGGTAGGCTCTGGGTCAGGAAGGATATTTAGAAACCTGATTACTGTTCTAAACAGTGTTAAAATAGAACAAGAACCAAAGCCCAGTACCGTGCATTTCCCTCATAGGCTGAAGGTGCGCCCAACATAATTTGGAGTACAGGCTTAGAGGCACCTGAACACGCGCCAGCTCAAGGTGCTCCGGCTGAGAAGGCCGGATGAAGATGAATGGTCAGGACCTACAAAATTCAAAATCTGTACGTGAAAATCCCATTTGGCCTGGTGAGATTGGTTGGAACCTTCTATTTAGGAGAGCCCTGCATATTTTTCGCTCGCCTAAAACTGAAGCTTGCATGGAAGAGGGCACTTTTTTTTTTTTTTAGACGAAGTCGCCCAGGCTGGAGTGCAATGACCCAATCTCGGCTCACTGAAACCTCTGCCTCCTGAGTTCAAGTGATTCTCCTGCCTCAGCCTCCCGAGTAGCTGGGATTACAGGCGTCCGCCACCACGCCCTGGCTAATTTTTGTATTTTTAGTAGAGACAGGGTTTCACCATGTTGGCCAGGCTGGTCTCGAACTCCTGACCTCAGGCGATCCGCCCACCTAGGCCTCCCAAAGTGCTGTGATTACAGGCATGAGCCACCGCGCCCGGCCAGAAAGAGGGCACTTCTAGGCTCAGAGCTTGAAGTAGTAACTTCGAGAAAATTCAGTGATTCTCCAATTACAAAGCAAGGACAACAGATAAAGTTGTCCTTGAGACACCTGTATTTTACTTAATGTTAAAGAAACATTTTTGCAGTTTTATTTCCCAGAGTAACCGCCGCTAAAGGCGAGTGAGACTCACTGCAGGCATGTGCTATGCGAACCAGAGTCCGGGCTCCAGTTCCGCTGTCTGAGGGTCTCGCGCGCCCCCTCCCGGCGGCCCAGCCCAGAATGAAGGCCTTGGCTGGGGAAGCGAAAGCGAAAGCTGCCTGAGCCCTGACGCCCGCCCTGGCCGAGCGTAGCTGGCGGACCAGAGCCGGTAGCGAAGTTGGGAGAGACGGAGTGGACCTCAGCGCTGAAGCAGTAGCCCCCGGAGCTGCAGTCTCCCCGCCGCGGCTGGTGAGTTGGTGCGGAGGGGAACCTGGAGCGCCAACAGGGAGGCAGCCCAAGTGACTACCCACTCCACGCTCCTGCTTCCCAGTCCCTCTGCACCCGGCGATAGGAGGGAGCGGAGCCCGGACCACTTAGCTCGCTGCGGCAGGCGGGGGTGGGGGTGGGGGTCCGGGGATTTTTTTTTTTTTTTTAAGCACGAGGCTCCTGATGCTCATGCTTCCAGCTCCCCAGACAGGCCGAAAGCTGTGTGTCGTAGGAGCGGTGTACGGATGAGCACCGGTTACTCAGGAGAGCTCTCAGGGTTGAACAGGATAAAATGAGAAGCCGATGGACGGGTTGGGCGGAGCCGGGCGGGTAGCAGGGCAGGGACAAGGATTGGGACTCCACCCCCATAATTTCTCATCTCGTATCCGTTCACAGAGCCATGCGGCTCCCTGACCTGAGACCCTGGACCTCCCTGCTGCTGGTGGACGCGGCTTTACTGTGGCTGCTTCAGGGCCCTCTGGGGACTTTGCTTCCTCAAGGGCTGCCAGGACTATGGCTGGAGGGGACCCTGCGGCTGGGAGGGCTGTGGGGGCTGCTAAAGCTAAGAGGGCTGCTGGGATTTGTGGGGACACTGCTGCTCCCGCTCTGTCTGGCCACCCCCCTGACTGTCTCCCTGAGAGCCCTGGTCGCAGGGGCCTCACGTGCTTCCCCAGCCAGAGTCGCTTCAGCCCCTTGGAGCTGGCTGCTGGTGGGGTACGGGGCTGCGGGGCTCAGCTGGTCACTGTGGGCTGTTCTGAGCCCTCCTGGAGCCCAGGAGAAGGAGCAGGACCAGGTGAACAACAAAGTCTTGATGTGGAGGCTGCTGAAGCTCTCCAGGCCGGACCTGCCTCTCCTCGTTGCCGCCTTCTTCTTCCTTGTCCTTGCTGTTTTGGGTGAGTCAGGAGAGGACGTTGTGAGTTGGAGGTGGTAAAAGGGCCTGGGCACCAGCACATTCATGTGTTATTTTTCATGCCTCTTTCAGGTGAGACATTAATCCCTCACTACTCTGGTCGTGTGATTGACATCCTGGGAGGTGATTTTGACCCCCATGCCTTTGCCAGTGCCATCTTCTTCATGTGCCTCTTCTCTTTTGGCAGGTAGGTGACGGGCAGCTGGGTCCATTTGCTAGCCCCAAATCTTTATAGGGGTCTTCACTTCCCTAACTCCATTTCTAGGCCCTTTCAGGCGCAAAACACAAAAATACTTAAACTAAAATATGGTGAATGTAGTCACCATTCTGTTTCATCTATCCACTCATTTCTTCCTTCGTTCATATTCATCCAATATCTTCAAAGTTTATCTGATCTTATTATAGGTACAAGTTATGAGTGAAGGTAGTACAAAAGGAATTTAAGCCTCAGATGGAATGTCTCTCAACATTCCTAGGTCCATGAAATTCCATTTCTTTCTGCCTCCTACCTCCTACCCCTAAGTCTGTTTCCAAAGTATCTCTCCAGGGTCACTCTCCTCAGGACGGGCATGCTTCTCCCTCTCACTCTTCTTTCCCAACTCATCTTGCCAATCCCTGAAGATCTTACTCTGAGGCTTATCACCTTTCTTTCCAGAATCATTACTCTTTTCCCTTCACTTGCTTTCCCTTCTCTTTCTAGACATACTCAAACAAAAAAACTGTTTGATGAGGCTGGAACTGGGATGAGGTGAGCGAGGCACCTGGGGTGCAAAGTTTAAGGAGGTGCGCACTCACCTTACCCAAATCCCAGCCGGCCTGATTGTCTCTATTTTCATGGTCATACTTAATTTAGAATACCCTCGAAAACCACTTCTTCACTGTGCCTTCATTCCATCCTGGCTGCTTTCTGCTGAAACTACAGTCATGCACTGCATAATGATGTTTAGGTCAATGATGGGCCACATATAAGATGCTGGACCCACAAGATTATAATACCATATTTCTACCGTACCTTTTCTATGTTTAGATGCATAAATACTTATTTCAGTGTTACAGTCACCCACAGTGTTAGGTGCAGTCATATGTTGTACAGATTTGTAGCCTAGGAGCAATAGGCTAAACTATATGGCCTAGGTGTGCAGTAGGCTATGACATCCAGGTTTGTGTAGGTACACTCTATGATGTTCACACAATGATGAAACCATCTAATGACACATTTCTCAGAACGCGTCCCTGTCATTAAAGTCCAAACGCTCGTTATATCGTGTCTGACTATTCCAAACGTGTCTTCAACATGGTAACTAAATTTGTATTAGAAACATATATTTTGTAAAATACCTGCTTTTATGCTTTTATATTTTTTCCTCTAAGTTTTACTGTAGACATGTAGTTGGTCTAAGAGGAATTCTCCAACTTGAAGAATGAAAGATGGGAATCACATGACTGGGGCTCCAGAGAATGGTGGGGGCAGGGAGTTTCTTACTGCAGTTCCCATGACGAAGTATCTGTGATGACAGAGAAGGGCTCTGGGTATGGGGCAGGAAGGAGACCAAGGCAGAGGAGACGCACAGAGGGACAAGCCTGAGGGAGGCCAGGACAGAAGCAAGCACTGGGATACTTGTTTTCACAATATCTTTTCCCTTCTATTGTAGTCTTCTCTTGTGTTTAGTACAGAGTGCACTCCATAAATACTTGTGAATTTGTATGTGTTATGATTTTGTTCTCACATCTAGCTCACCATGTCTCCTCTTTCTTCTTCCTCTGTGTATTCCTTACCTCTTCTCTCTCTGTGTGTCTGTCTCTCATTTCTTTCTCTTTTGCCTCTCCTGGCATGCTTTCCCCCGACTTTGCGCTTCTCTTGCACTCCTGGCTTGCTCCTCTGTATCACCCGCTGGCTTGCGCTTTCTCTGCATCTCCCTCCCCTCTTATTCTCCTACCCCGCAGCTCACTGTCTGCAGGCTGCCGAGGAGGCTGCTTCACCTACACCATGTCTAGAATCAACTTGCGGATCCGGGAGCAGCTTTTCTCCTCCCTGCTGCGCCAGGACCTCAGTTTCTTCCAGGAGACTAAGACAGGTGGGGCCTGGAGTCCGGGTCTGAGATTCCCATGGACATCCCTTGCCCCTCAGTGACCTTCCACCCACAGCCTCTCCTCCTGCCTTCACCCGTATGCCAGGGCCTGGGGATGCTTTTCTCTTGTTTGGGACAGGGTGGAGAAACAGCCTCCACTGTCCCTCTGCAAGTGAAGGAGGATGTTCAGAGGAGGGGGCTGTGTCAGAGGGAACGGTCAGGAGTGAGTTTCTGGGGGCCCTGCAGTACACATGGTTTCCTCTTTCCTCACCTGCTCTGTCCTTCTTAGGGGAGCTGAACTCACGGCTGAGCTCGGATACCACCCTGATGAGTAACTGGCTTCCTTTAAATGCCAATGTGCTCTTGAGAAGCCTGGTGAAAGTGGTGGGGCTGTTTGGCTTCATGCTCAGCATATCGCCTCGACTCACCCTCCTTTCTCTGCTGCACATGCCCTTCACAATAGCAGCAGAGAAGGTGTACAACACCCGCCATCAGGTGAGTGTGCATGTAAGGGAACCCCAAAGGGAGAATAAAACTGACAGGTGAGGAGGCTTCCACATTTGTGGCTAGAGGATCTCCTAGAGAGAGGTGTTCTTTTCTCAGCCCTTAGGGGAGAAGGTATATTGTAGTGTATACTACATTTTGTTTGTCCAGCCATCCAACAATGGATATTTGAGTTCAGAAGGTTCATGATTCTCCAGAATTGTAAACAAAAATGTAAAAGTGTATGTGAAGGTGTGGGGGAGGGAATAGGAAGGGGAAATGATAGGCGATGATAATTTTTCATTAGCTTCTCAAAGGAGTCTGTACATCCCCCGCCCCCACTGAGAAGATTAAAAATGATTTCTTAGAGGCTTTTAGGCAGGGAGATTTTCCCTTTAAAATCAGCACAGGGATGCTGGATGCAGCATAGGGAAAGGAGGCACCGTCAGGAAGTCCTAAGTCTGAATGTCAGCTCCACCTTCTGTTTTTCTCTTATATTATGGTAAAACATACATAATATAAAATTTACCGTTTTAACCATTTGAAGTGTACAGTGCAGTGACATTTAGGAAACCTACATTGTTATTGGGCAACCATCGTCACCATCCATCTCCAGAACTTTTTTCATCTTCCTAAAATGAAACTCTGTACCCACTAAACAGTAACTGCCTACTACCCCCAACCCCTGGCCCCTGGCAACCTCCATTGTACCTTCTGTCTCCATGAATTTTGATGACTCCAGGTACTGTACATAAGTGGAACCATACAGTATTTGTCTTTTTGTGACTGGCTTATTTTACTTAGCATAATGTCTTCAGGCCTCATCCATATTGTAGCATGTGTTAGAATTTCCTCCCTTTTAAGGCTGCATAATATTCTATTGTGTGCATATATCATATTTTGATTATCCATTCATCTGTCAATGGACATTTGCGTTGTTTCCACCTTTTGGCTATTGTGAATTATGCTGCTGTGGACATGAGTGTACAAATGCCTGTTTGAGACCCTGCTTTTGGTTCTTTTGGGTATATACTTAGAAGTGGAGTTGCTGGATCATATGGCAATTCTATTTAAAAATTTTTGAGGAACCATGTATTAGTCCATTTTTACGCTGTTGATAAAGACATACCCAAGATTGGGCAATTTGCAAAATAAAGAGGTTTATTGGACTTACAGTTCCACGTGGCTGGGAAGACCTCACAATGATGGTGGAAGGTGAAAGACACGTTTCACATGGCAGCAGACGAGAAAAGACAGCTTGTGCAGGGGAATTCCCCTTTTTAAAACCATTATATCTCGTGAGACTTATTCAGTATCACAAGAACAACATGGGAAAGACTTGCCCTCATGATTCAATTACCTCCTACCCAGTCCCTCCCACAACACATGGGAATTTAAGATGAGATTTGGGCAGGGACACAGCCAGACCGTATCAAACCACCATATAGTTTTCCATAGCGGCAGCACCGTTTTAAATTCCCACCAGCAGTGCATAAGGTTTCCAATTTCTCCACATCCTCATCAACACTTACTACTTTCTGTTGTCTTTTTTTTTTTTAAATAGCCATTCTAATGGTGATTAGGTGATTAGGATTATCTCATTGTGGTTTTGATTTGCATTTCCCTAACGATTAGTAAATATTGAGCATCTTTTTGTGTGCTTTTTGGCCACTTACGTATGTTTCTTGAAAGAATGTAAGTTCTTTGCCCATTTTCTGATTTTTTTTTGAGTTGTGGGAGTTCACTATATGTTTTGCATATTAATTTCCTATCAGATATATGATTCACAAATTTTTTTTGCATTTCATGGTTGCTTTTTCACTCTGTTGATAGCGTTCTTTGATGCACAAATATTTTAAATTCTGATGAAGTCTGATTTATCTATTTTTTGTTGCCTGTGCTTTTGGTGTCATATCCAAGAAGTCATTG
The DNA here is from genome assembly GCF_028885625.2 of Pongo pygmaeus. Taxonomy (NCBI): domain Eukaryota; kingdom Metazoa; phylum Chordata; class Mammalia; order Primates; family Hominidae; genus Pongo; species Pongo pygmaeus. Next base: position 33,173,232 of record NC_072378.2, on the reverse strand, counting down.
CCAAATCTAGTGGCATGAAGCTTTTCTCCTACATTTTCCTAGGAGTTTTATAGTGTTAGCTCTTATGTTTAGGCCTCTGATCCATTTGGAATTACATCTTCACCTTTCTTAACTACCTGTGGCTCCTTGGGAAAACTACCCTTCCTTCCTGATTCAGACACTGGGGATGGGAGAATTACCTCAAATGAAGGTTAAAAAAATTGCATGTATCTCCTATAGTACCTAACACTGAGAGCTCAATAATATTTTGTTCCTTCGCTCCTTTACTCATATTCCTTCTGGAAAGAAGAGTAAGGAAGAGGGAAAGAAACAGTTTGGTATTTTTAGGTAGACTAGGGAGCATCTTATGGGCTGGAGTAAGATGTGGGGGCCCGCTGTCCTCTGCTACATCAGCCCCGGTGTTTGCTGGCCCTCTTTTCCAGGCAGTGCTTCGGGAGATCCAGGATGCAGTGGCCAGGGCAGGGCAGGTGGTGCGGGAAGCCGTTGGAGGGCTGCAGACCGTTCGCAGTTTTGGGGCTGAGGAGCATGAAGTCTGTCGCTATAAAGAGGCCCTTGAACAATGTCGGCAGCTGTATTGGCGGAGAGACCTGGAACGCGCCTTGTACCTGCTCGTAAGGAGGGTAAGATAGCAGAGTGGTTGTGAAAGGAGCCCAGGAAAGGGGGAGGGCAAAGGAAGGGGAAACTACAGCTGGTTCTGGGGGCCTTTGTAGCTCAGTCTCATAGAGGCAGTGAGGGGGAAAGAATGGGAAGATTCCCAGCCTCATCTCTTTCTTCTCCTCTCCCAGGTGCTGCACTTGGGGGTGCAGATGCTGATGCTGAGCTGTGGGCTGCAGCAGATGCAGGATGGGGAGCTCACCCAGGGCAGCCTGCTTTCCTTTATGATCTACCAGGAGAGCGTGGGGAGCTATGTGCATGTGAGTGAGAAGCCAAGCCTGCTCTCCTTTTTCCCCTCTCTTTTTCTCTGTGGCCTTCTGGGCCTTGGGCTTTATGTGTTCCTTTTAACAATACGATACAAAACCAAAACCCCCAAGTAATTTTGCTATAGAGAATTTTAAACATATGCCAAAAATGAGACAAAATAATATTAGAAACTCACATGTATACGTTCTGTGCTTTAACAATGATCAACTCATGCCCAATCTTGTTTGATCTGTATCCCCAGCCACTTCCCCCCACCCATATTATTCTGAAGCAAATCCAAGATATTATATAGTTTAATCTGTAAATATTTCAGTATGTTTCTTAAAAATATAAACATCTTTAAAAGTATATAACAACAAAGCCATTATCACACCAAAAAATTAACAATAGTTCTTAAAATTTATCAAATAGTCAATTGTCAAATTTCCACTTGTGCTATCCATGTAATATATGTGTATGAGTGTGTTTATTATACTTTGCTTAAATCAGGATCCAAAAATGGTCCACATATTGTGATTGGTTGATACATCTTTTAATCTATCTATTTATCTGTCTGTCTGTCTGTCTGTCTATCTATCTATCCATCTACCCATCAATCCATGTATCTTTCTAAAAGTTTCCCTTGCACAGTTTATTTGTTGAAGAAATAGGTTGTTTGTCCTGTGGAGTTTCTTAGGGTCTGGATTTTGTTGACTGAATCCCTGCGGTATTATATACTCTTCTCCCTCTGTATTTCTTGTCTATTGATAGATATACCTAGAAGCTTGTGAGATTGAGGTTTGTTTTTTTTTTTTTGTCTTTTTCCAGCAACAGTACTTCTCAGGTGGTGATGCATTCTTCCTCCAAGAGGCACACAATGTCTGGTTCTCTATTTGTGGCAACATCAGCCACCGATGAGCAGTACCTAGATCCATGACAGAATTAGAGCTGCAAAAGGGAGATACTCTATCATTCTTCATGTATTAGCTGAAGTAGGTCTATGAAGGGAGACTTCCCCTCATCTACCATTTCATTACCCAGTGGTACAGTTTGATGAGGAAAGGCAGATTGAGCATTTAGGTCTCTTCCTACATTTACCAGTTCTCAAAAACAGCTACTTCATCCAAGGCTTTATTTAAACATTTTCCTAGACACTTGATAAACATATTTTTTTGTGTAGAGAACTGTGCTAGGCACTCTGATGGCTACAAAGGTGAGTTGGGCACAGTGCCTACATTTAAGGAGCTCCCCGTCTAATCAAGCAAGACAGAACTGGGCACAAGTAATAGGAAACAGTAACTGAAAAGATCTGGGGCTAGAGGCAATGCTGTATGGTAGGAGAATGGACTGTATATCCTTTACATTGCAAATTGGAACACTGGGGTATTGGTGCCACTTTTAAATTCCATCCAAATTGTACATTTAAAGGTGGAGAATCTCTTTTGAATATGGAGGAGGAGCAGTGCAGTTGTGAGTGGAGTGTGTGAGGAGTTGGGAGGGTGGTTTCTGGTAGAAGTGTGTTTAATTAGCCAGCTCTCCCATTCTTGTTTTCCAGACCCTGGTATACGTATATGGGGATATGCTCAGCAACGTGGGAGCTGCGGAGAAGGTTTTCTCCTACATGGACCGACAGCCAAATCTGCCTTCACCTGGCACACTTGCCCCCACCACTCTGGAGGGGGTTGTGAAATTCCAAGATGTCTCCTTTGCATATCCCAATCGTCCCGACAGGCCTGTGCTCAAGGTGCCTGAAAGAGGGAGGAAACCTGGACCCTTGCTCTCTACTGCTAATGCATAATTGGACATCACAGCCTATAGTTCATTTGCCTCTGAGAAACTGGTCTTGCCTCTGCTAGGAAGAGAAATGGAGGGATTTTGAGGAAGAAGGGGCAGGCCCTTAACTCTTTTCTGGCTTTCTAGGGGCTGACGTTCACCCTACGTCCTGGTGAGGTGACGGCGCTGGTGGGACCCAATGGGTCTGGGAAGAGCACAGTGGCTGCCCTGCTGCAGAATCTGTACCAGCCCACAGGGGGACAGGTGCTGCTGGATGAAAAGCCCATCTCACAATATGAACACTGCTACCTGCACAGCCAGGTGGGTGAGGAGGGAGAAGACAGGGGACAGGAGAGGGGAGCATGTACAGAGAGAGGATGGGAGATCCACGGGAAGACGCACCAGGTGTTCATTCTGAGGGAGGTAGGTGGGGAGGACAAGAGGGTCCCTGCCTTGAGGATTTACACATAGTCCTCTGCCCCTGTCCCCACTGCACAGGTGGTTTCAGTTGGGCAGGAGCCTGTGCTGTTCTCCGGTTCTGTGAGGAACAACATTGCTTATGGGCTGCAGAGCTGCGAAGATGATAAGGTGATGGCGGCTGCCCAGGCTGCCCATGCAGATGACTTCATCCAGGAAATGGAGCATGGAATATACACAGGTATCTTCTACAAATTGTAAGCCTGCTCCTTCAGTAAAAAAGAGAAAATCAGACTTACTCTTAGTGGTGAAGGTCATGTCCCTGTAACTTGATGTTTGCTGTTCCTCTGCCCTTTCCTCCATTCCTCTGCCCTTTCCTCCATTCCTACGTCTCCTTCCCCACACACTGAATTCTTCAGCCTCCCTCTTGCTCAAGAGTCTTTGTTTGCAGAGAGCAATGCAGCAGTGGTGCTCCCTCCATGGGCAGCCCCGTCAGGTCCCCACCCCATGGCCCTCCTCCCACTGGGCCCTCCCACCTCCCGAGGTCCTACTGGAAGTACCTGCTGTGCACTTGTCCCTTCTTGTGTGTTGTCTCTGTCACTTCTATCTGAAGAAGGGAATTTCTCTGATTTCCTCAGACGTAGGGGAGAAGGGGAGCCAGCTGGCTGCAGGACAGAAGCAACGTCTGGCCATTGCCCGGGCCCTTGTACGAGACCCACGGGTCCTCATCCTGGATGAGGCTACTAGTGCCCTAGATGTACAATGCGAGCAGGCCGTGAGTACTGTGAGAGAGGCAGGGGACAGTGGGGCCTGGGAGGGGGCATGCTGGGAGGATCAGCCTGTGCAGAATTGGGCAGAGGGAGGACGAAGGACCTACTAGTGGAAAGAGTGTGCCTTTTTGGGGTTGGGGAATGGAATCCGGTGGTGTGAGGGCAGCCCCAATTCCCTCCTGGGCTCCCATTCCTCCAGCTGTGGCAGTACAGCTGGGAGAGAAGGGCAGTCCAGGCCTTTATCTACTGCCCTTTCCTACTTCCTTTTATTTCACACCTTCTTTACCCTAAATCAGAAGAGATGGTGCCCAGATGGATGTGGTGTCCATCTCATTCCTGTCTTTCTGAGGCACTGTGATCACCCCTTCAGCTGCAGGACTGGAATTCCCATGGGGATCGCACAGTGCTGGTGATTGCTCACAGGCTGCAGACAGTTCAGCGTGCCCACCAGATCCTGGTGCTCCAGGAGGGCGAGCTGCAGAAGGTTGCCCAGCTCCAGGAGGGACAGGACCTCTATTCCCGCCTGGTGCAGCAGCGGCTGATGGACTGAGGCCCCAGGGATACTGGGCCCTCTTCTCAGGGGCATCTCCAGGACCCAGAGCTGTTCCTGCTTTGAGTTTCCCTAGAGCTCTGCGGCCATATAGTTGTTCCTAAGTTGCAGGCACGATGGAGATTTGGACACTGTGTGCGTTTGGTGGGGTGAAGGGGTGGGGTGGGGTGGGGTGGGGGCTGTCTGTGTCCAGGAAACTTAATTCCCTGGTGAGTAGAGCTTTGCCTGGTGATGAGGAGTATTTTGTGGCATAATAAATATATCCTAAAATATTTTCCTTCTTACATGAACTGTATACATTCATATAGAAAATTTAGACAATATAAAAAAGTACAAAGCAGAAAAGTAAAAGTATCCATTGTTTCACTTCCCAGAGATAACCATAGTTGCTATTTTGCTGCCTGTCCCATCAGTCGTTTATCTGTTTTTTGAGATAGAAATTAACCAAAAATGGGGGGGAGGAGCCAAGATGGCCGAATAGGAACAGCTCCGGTCTACAGCTCCCAGCGCGAGCGACGCAGAAGACGGGTGATTTCTGCATTTCCATCTGAGGTACCGTGTTCATCTCACTAGGGAGTGCCAGACAGTGGGCGCAGGTCAGTGGGTGAGCGCACCGTGCGCCAGCCGAAGCAGGGGCGAGGCATTGCCTCACTCGGGAAGCGCAAGGGGTCAGGGAGTTCCCCTTCCAGGGGTGACAGACGGCACCTGGAAAATCGGGCCACTCCCACCCGAATACTGTGCTTTTCCGACGGGCTTAGGAAACGGTGCCCCAGGAGAGTATAGCCCGCACCTGGCTCAGAGGGTCCTACGCCCACGGAGTCTCGCTGATTGCTAGCACAGCAGTCTGAGATCAAGCAGCAAGTCGGCAGCGAGGCTGGGGGAGGGGCGCTCGCCATTGCCCAGGCTCGCTTAGGTAAACAAAGCAGCCTGGAAGCTTGAACTGGGTGGAGCCCACCACAGCTCAAGGAGGCCTGCCTGCCTCTGTAGGCTCCACCTCTGGGGGCAGGACACAGAAAAACAAAAAGACAGCAGTAACCTCTGCAGACTTAAATGTCCCTGTCTGACAGCTTTGAGGAGAGCAGTGGTTCTCCCAGCACGCAGCTGGAGATCTGAGAACGGGCTGACTGCCTCCTCAAGTGGGTCCCTGACCCCTGACCCCCGAGCAGCCTAACTGGGAGGCACCCCCCAGCAGGGGCAGACTGACACCTCACATGGCCGGCCAGGTACTCCAACAGACCTGCAGCTGAGGGTTCTGTCTGTTAGAAGGAAAACTAACAGAAAGGACATCCACACCAAAAACCCATCTGTACATCACCATCATCAAAGACCAAAAGTAGATAAAACCACAAAGATGGGGAAAAAACAGAGCAGAAAAACTGGAAACTCTAAAAACCAGAGTACCTCTCCTCCTCCAAAGGAACGCAGTTCCTCACCAGCAACGGAACAAAGCTGGACGGAGAATGACTTTGATGAGCTGAGAGAAGAAGGCTTCAGGCGATCAAATTACTCCGAGCTACGGGAGGATATTCAAACCAAAGGCAAAGAAGTTGAAAACTTTGAAAAAAATTTAGAAGAATGTATAACTAGAATAACCAATACAGAGAAGTGCTTAAAGGAGCTGATGGAGCTGAAAACCAAGGCTCGAGAACTACGTGAAGAATGCAGAAGCCTCAGGAGCCGATGCGATCAAATGGAAGAAAGGGTATCAGCCCTGGAAGATGAAATGAATGAAATGAAGCGAGAAGGGAAGCTTAGAGAAAAAAGAATAAAAAGAAACGAGCAAAGCCTCCAAGAAATGTGGGACTATGTGAAAAGACCAAATCTACATCTGATTGGTGTACCTGAAAGTGACGGGGAGAATGGAAACAAGTTGGAAAACACTCTGCAGGATATTATCCAGGAGAACTTCCCCAATCTAGCAAGGCAGGCCAACATTCAGATTCAGGAAATACAGAGAACGCCACAAAGATACTCCTCGAGAAGAGCAACTCCAAGACACATAATTGTCAGATTCACCAAAGTTGAAATGAAGGAAAAAATGTTAAGGGCAGCCAGAGAGAAAGGTCGGGTTACCATCAAAGGGAAGCCCATCAGACTAACAGCGGATCTCTCGGCAGAAACCCTACAAGCCAGAAGAGAGTGGGGGCCAATATTCAACATTCTTAAAGAAAAGAATTTTCAACCCAGAATTTCATATCCTGCCAAACTAAGCTTCATAAGTGAAGGAGAAATAAAATACTTTACAGACAAGCAAATGCTGAGAGATTTTGTCACCACCAGGCCTGCCCTAAAAGAGCTCCTGAAGGAAGCGCTAAACATGGAAAGGCACAACCGGTACCAGCCACTGCAAAATCATACCGAAATGTAAAGACCATCGAGACTAGGAAGAGACTGCATCAACTAACGAGCAAAATATCCAGCTAACATCATAATGACAGGATCAAATTCACACATAACAATATTAACTTTAAATGTAAATGGACTAAATGCTCCAATTAAAAGACACAGACTGGCAAACTGGATAAAGACTCAAGACCCATCAGTGTGCTGTATTCAGGAAACCCATCTCACGTGCAGAGACACACATAGGCTCAAAATAAAAGCATGGAGGAAGATCTACCAAGCAAATGGAAAACAAAAAAAGGCAGGGGTTGCAATCCTAGTCTCTGATAAAACAGACTTTAAACCAACAAAGATCAAAAGAGACAAAGAAGGCCATTACATAATGGTAAAGGGATTAATTCAACAAGAAGAGCTAACTATCCTAAATATATATGCACCCAATACAGGAGCACCCAGATTCATAAAGCAAGTCCTGAGTGACCTACAAAGAGACTTAGACTCCCAAACATTAATAATGGGAGACTTTAACACCCCACTATCAACATTAGACAGATCAACGAGACAGAAAGTCAACAAGGATACCCAGGAATTGAACTCAGCTCTGCACCAAGCGGACCTAATAGACATCTACAGAACTCTCCACCCCAAATCAACAGAATATACATTTTTTTCAGCACCACACCACACCTATTCCAAAATTGACCATATACTTGGAAGTAAAGCTCTCCTCAATAAATGTAAAAGAACAGAAATTGTAACAAACTGTCTCTCAGATCACAGTGCAATCAAGCTAGAACTCAGGATTAAGAATCTCACTCAAAACCGCTCAACTACGTGGAAACTGAACAACCTGCTCCTGAATGACTACTGGGTACATAACGAAATGAAGGCAGAAATAAAGATGTTCTTTGAAACCAACGAGAACCAAGACACAACATACCAGAATCTCTGGGATGCATTCAAAGCAGTGTGTAGAGGGAAATTTATAGCACTAAATGCCCACAAGAGAAAGCAGGAAAGATCCAAAATTGACACCCTAACATCACAATTAAAAGAACTAGAAAAGCAAGAGCAAACACATTCAAAAGCTAGCAGAAGGCAAGAAATAACTAAAATCAGAGCAGAACTGAAGGAAATAGAGACACAAAAAACCCTTCAAAAAATAAATGAATCCAGGAGCTGGTTTTTTGAAAGGATCAACAAAATTGATAGACCGCTAGCAAGATTAATAAAGAAAAAAAGAGAGAAGAATCAAATAGATGCAATAAAAAATGATAAAGGGGATATCACCACCGATCCCACAGAAATACAAACTACCATCAGAGAATATTACAAACACCTCTATGCAAATAAACTAGAAAATCTAGAAGAAATGGATAAATTCCTCAACACATACACCCTCCCAAGACTAAACCAGGAAGAAGTTGAATCTCTGAACAGACCAATAACAGGAGCTGAAATTGTGGCAATAATCAATAGCTTACCAACCAAAAAAAGTCCAGGACCAGATGGGTTCACAGCCGAATTCTACCAGAGGTAAAAGGAGGAGCTGGTACCATTCCTTCTGAAACTATTCCAATCAATAGAAAAAGAGGGAATCCTCCCTAACTCATTTTATGAGGCCAGCATCATCCTGATACCAAAGCCTGGCAGAGACACAACAAAAAAAGAGAATTTTAGACCAATATCCTTGATGAACATTGATGCAAAAATCCTCAATAAAATACTGGCAAACCGAATCCAGCAGCACATCAAAAAGCTTATCCACCATGATCAAGTGGGCTTCATCCCTGGGATGCAAGGCTGGTTCAATATACGCAAATCAATAAATGTAATCCAGCATATAAACAGAACCAAAGACAAAAACCACATGATTATCTCAATAGATGCAGAAAAGGCCTTTGACAAAATTCAACAACCCTTCATGCTAAAAACTGTCAATAAATTAGGAATTGATGGGACGTATCTCAAAATAATAAGGGCTATTTATGACAAACCCACAGCCAATATCATACTGAATGGGCAAAAACTGGAAGCATTCCCTTTGAAAACTGGCACAAGACAGGGATGCCCTCTCTCACCACTTCTATTCAACATAGTGTTGGAAGTTCTGGCCAGGGCAATTAGGCAGGAGAAGGAAATCAAGGGTATTCAATTAGGAAAAGAGGAAGTCAAATTGTCCCTGTTTGCAGATGACATGATAGTATATCTAGAAAACCCCATTGTCTCAGCCCAAAATCTCCTTAGGCTGATAAGCAACTTCAGCAAAGTCTCAGGATACAAAATTAATGTGCAAAAATCACAAGCATTCTTATACATCAATAACAGACAAACAGAGAGCCAAATCATGAGTGAACTCCCATTCACAATTGCTTCAAAGAGAATAAAATACCTAGGAATCCAACTTACAAGGGATGTGAAAGACCTCTTCAAGGAGAACTACAAACCACTGCTCAAGGAAATAAAAGAGGATACAAACAAATGGAAGAACATTCCATGCTCATGGGTAGGAAGAATCAATATCATGAAAATGGCCATCCTTCCCAAGGTGATTTACAGATTCAATGCCATCCCCATCAAGCTACCAATGACTTTCTTCACAGAATTGGAAAAAACTACTTTAAAGTTCATATGGAACCAAAAAAGAGCCCGCATCACCAAGTCAATCCTAAGCCAAAAGAACAAAGCTGGAGGCATCACACTACCTGACTTCAAACTATACTACAAGGCTACAGTAACCAAAACAGCATGGTACTGGTACCAAAACAGAGATATAGATCAATGGAACAGAACAGAGCCGTCAGAAATAATGCCACATATCTACAAGTATCTGATCTTTGACAAACCTGACAAAAACAAGAAATGGGGAAAGGATTCCCTATTTAATAAATGGTGCTGGGAAAACTGGCTAGCCATATGTAGAAAGCTGAAACTGGATCCCTTCCTTACACCTTATACAAAAATCAATTCAAGATGGATTAAAGACTTAAATGTTAGACCTAAAACCATAAAAACCCTAGAAGAAAACCTAGGCATTACCATTCAGGACATAGGCATGGGCAAGGACTTCATGTCTAAAACACCAAAAGCAATGGCAACAAAAGCCAAAATTGACAAATGGGATCTAATTAAACTCAAGAGCTTCTGCACAGCAAAAGAAACTACCATCAGAGTGAACAGGCAACCTACAAAATGGGAGAAAATTTTCGTAACCTACTCATCTGACAAAGGGCTAATATCCAGAATCTACAATTAACTCCAACAAATTTACAAGAAAAAAACAAACAACCCCATCAAAAAGTGGGCAAAGGACATGAACAGACACTTCTCAAAAGAAGACATTTATGCAGCCAAAAAACACATGAAAAAATGCTCACCATCACTGGCCATCAGAGAAATGCAAATCAAAACCACAATGAGATACCATCTCACACCAGTTAGAATGGCAATCATTAAAAAGTCAGGAAACAACAGGTGCTGGAGAGGATGTGGAGAAATAGGAACACTTTTACACTGTTGGTGGGACTGTAAACTAGTTCAACCCTTGTGGAAGTCAGTGTGGCGATTCCTCAGGGATCTAGAACTAGAAATTCCATTCGACCCAGCCATCCCATTACTGGGTATATACCCAAAGGACTATAAATCATGCTGCTATAAAGACACATGCACACGTATGTTTATTGCGGCATTATTCACAATAGCAAAGACTTGGAACCAACCCAAATGTCCAACAATGATAGACTGGATTAAGAAAATGTGGCACATACACACCATGGAATACTATGCAGCCATAAAAAATGATGAGTTCACATCCTTTGTAGGGACATGGATGAAATTGGAAATCATCATTCTCAGTAAACTATCGCAAGAACAAAAAACCAAACACCGCATATTCTCACTCATAGGTGGGAACTGAACAATGAGAACTCATGGACACAGGAAGGGGAACATCACACTCTGGGGACTGTTGTGGGGTGGGGGGAGGGGGGAGGGATAGCATTGGGAGATATACCTAATGCTAGATGACGAGTTGGTGGGTGCAGTTCACCAGCATGGCACATGTATACATATGTAACTTACCTGCACATTGTGCACATGTACCATAAAACCTAAAGTATAATAAGAATAAGAATAAGAATAAGAAAAAAAAATAAAAAAAATAAAAATACTGAATTGCTAAAAAAAAAAAAAAAAAGAAATTAACCAAAAATGACATAAATATTCATGAGATTGCCTTCCTATATCCTTCCCTGTTCCTACCAGTGTCTGCTATTTTGAAGAAGCTAGGGTGTGGAGGGACAGAGAACAGTTCCCTGATTAACAGTATTAATAACTCTAATAATGGTAACAGCTACCATTTATAGAGTTTTAATGTGAGTAGGAACTATGCTAAGTGTTTTTCATGTATTATCGTTTTTAATCATTATCCCCAACCCTATGAGGTTGGTTATTATCCCCATTTTACAGACGAGGAAACTGAAGCTCAAAGAGGCTAAATGACTTTCCCAAGGTGGTCGTAGTGGTGGAGTTGGAGTTTGAATACAGGCCTGACCCTAGAGTCCACACCCTGACCCAATCAATTATATTGCATCTTGGGTCCATAAATCCTAATCCATAATCCGAACAAGAAAAGCTCTGCTGCTTTTAGCTCTAAATAATTCTGAATCTATTCTCTTCTCTCCAGTCCGGTTGTTATAGTCCACTCATAGACTTAAGATGATCCCATCACCAGAGAGGTTTCTCTACCATTAGCTTCCCTCTTCCGGCTGTTCTTCACAAAGTCATTTTTCTAAATTCTGTGTCACATATGATGATGGCATTTCTGAAAATTCCTTCAGGTGCTCTCAAGCCCTACTGCAGAGATCCTTTTCAGAGCACACACTGTTCCAGCCCATCTGTCTCACCCTTTCCTGTTGTATCCAGCTCCACAACAAACTTCTGCCTTCCCCAACACCTTTGTGCCTTTGCATATGGTGTTTTCTTGCCCATTTTCTGCTCGACTCACCCCTGATTTTCAAGTTCAAGACTTAACTCAGGGTTCAGATCTTCCAGGAGGCCTTCCTTATGTCGTCAGTCTGGGAAAGTGCCCTTTCCACGTGCTTCTATCACGTGCTTCTATCACGATTACCTCTTTCACAGCCCTTTTAAAGTTCTATCTTCCCTTTCCCCTCTTTTTTGACCTTCCAGTAGACCATGAGCACCTGGGCGGAAAGCCATATATCTTATTAAGCTTTATATCTGCTACCTGGCTGAGGGCCTAATTCATAGTGGAGAATAAATAAAAAGTCCATTGAATAAATGAATAAATATCTCCTCCATCATGCTCAATCTTAATTCTCCCTGCTCACTCCCACCACTGAAACTGCAACATTGTACACATCACTGGTTGTTGGGAGGGACTTACCTTGGAAGGTTGCTATTCTAGGAAAGAGAAACCTTCATATTCCCGGAAACAGCAGGTACTTCCCAGTGCTGGCAATGGATTCCCCAGAACTGCCGTTTTGGATTTTTTCTTGCCTGGCAGCTGTTGGGAGCAGGGTGCAGTGAGGATGGGGTGAGAGTGGGCAGTTTCTTGTGCAGGTTTGCATTTCTTTCATCCTGAGGCTGACTTGCAGCTCCACACCCATCCATCTCTCAAATTTCACAGAGGGTAAAATAGGCATTTGGAGAGAAAGAACTCTGGCCTGATTCCTTTCTCTCCCACAAATGTCCTTTATTCATAAAACAGGAATAATAATTCCTGTATCTCCCAACTATATGGAAGCTGAAGCCCTCAACGGAAGAAGATGATCTGAGAAATTCTTTGATTTCCTCAGTACAGTTACACCGATGCATCATAATACTTTAAGCCTTCAAGGCATCTTAAAAATAATGCAACAGTCAAATCTAATTTTACAGAGAAACTGACATGAAATCACGCAGCTAATCATGATAAAGCTGGGTGGAAAACTTGTCTTGATGGGCAGCACAGGAAGATACAGTGGACCTTAAGATGTCCTGAAAGTTTCTTATCTTGGGAAACTCCCAGGTAGGCTTTATGTCAGGGATACAGAAAAATGTTCCCTGAAAGTCAAAATATTTGGGCTAGACAGACAAATTCCTGTAAGTGTGGTTTGTCTGGGAACCACAGATGTCACTAATCCTGGTTTGCTCCAGAGTTCTTTTTGTTCACTCCTACCCCCCATCACCATTTGATCGATCTCCTTACCCTATAATTTCCCCTTCTTGTCACTTACCTGCAGTATCTTTCCCACCCAGGCATGCCTTATTCTTTCTAAAGGAAAGTATGAATGGAGAGGGCAAAGCTTGGGAAACTGATAGATTTCCTTGGACGCCAAAACAACTCCATAGCCTGTCTGCCCGGCCCTATGTGGAAACAGCATTGAGTTTCAAGTCCTTTATGCCTTCACCCAGGGATAGCCACTTGGAATCCACATGGCAATTGTGAAACGAGCAGGAAATGCGTAATTGTCAGAATTTTGTGGGGAAAGGACTAGGGAATAAGGAAAACAAAGATCTTCCTTGTGTTTTAGAGCTGTCAGCTAGAGGAACACCTGCTTGAGTCTGATGCCATCTAATGGTCCCAGAAGATAACTGGGTTTTGAACCTAGAGTTCCATGGACTCTTAGGAATTATACTACTACTACTAAGCATTCACTGGTGCTTACTATGTGCTATTGCTGTGCTAAGTATCTGAAACATATCTTCTTACCTTATTTTTCAAGATAATTCTATGTGGCAGGTATTACTATCTCCAGTCTAAGAGTGAGAAAATGGAGTTTTAGAAACATTTACTAACTTGCCTGGGTCACATAGCTAAGGAAGAGGTGGACTTTGTCCAGCTTTGCAAAACAACTCCTCAAAAGAGTTGCCTATACTCCCTGATTCCGCTTACCTTCCTACTATCCTCTTTTTAAAATATATTATTTATTTATTTATTTAAATAAGCAATATATTAATGTGGTTTGAAATTCAAAAGACACAAAGAAATATACAGAGGAAAGCCTCACTCTCAATCCTTCTCAAGGTTTGCTAATCCCTCTTGCATAGGCAATCCGTGCTTCCAGCTTTGTGTTTATCCTTCCAGAGAAGTTTACTGTGTATTAAGCAAATATATATATCTTTATTCTTGCTCAGTATTTTCGCAAACAGCAGCTCTCTAAGTTCACTGTTCTGAACTTTATTTTTTTAATTAAAAATATATGGCTATGTAGTATTCTATTTTATGGAAGTTCCGTATTTCATTTGTCCTGTTTCCTTCTACTGATGGCTAGTTAGGTTATTGGAAGTCTTTTGCTGTTGCTAGTTAGTCTTGTATAGACATTGTAATGCACATGTGCAAAAATACAAGTATGATACAATCTTAAAGGGGAGTTGCCGAGTCCAATATATACATTACAAGTATTGACAGATATTGCAAAATTGCCTTCATAGAGGCTATATTAATCTATAGTTCCAGCAGCAACGTATGAGTTTATCTGTTTCTCCATATATATATATATATATATATATATATATATATATATATATTTTACCAACAGAGAGTGTTAATTTTTAAAATTTTGACAATCTTCTGGGTGAAAGTAGCATTGTATTGTAGTTATCATTTGCTTTTTAATATTATCATGTAAGTAACACAGATACTAAACCCAGAAGGATAAGGGAGCAAAGATGAGAAAAATAAACACACATACAAACAACAATAACAAATCTGTCTAAAATATTGGAAAATCAGAATGAGAAATGAAATATGACTGTAACGATAAAAATCAGTAATAAAAATGACTATTAAATTTAAAAATAAGGCAGAGCAACCACAAATGACATGAGAATGAGGCAGACAAAGTTAAAGCACCTAAAGTCTTTGTCTTGTTTGAAAGGAGGGTAGAGATATTGATTACCTTCAGATGCTGCCACATTTGGTAAACATGTTAAAAATGTAAGACTGACTTTTAACTAATATAATTAGAATTTAAAATTCCTAAATCGGTAGGGGGAAATTAAATAATACTTTAAATAAAAATGTAATTGATTTAATATAAGTGATGCAAGGAAAACAAAAGAAGCAAAGTAAGACATAGCAAATACAAAGCACAATATATTGTAACAGAAATGAATGTAAATAGCACAGTGATCACAAGTATAAATAGCTTAAATATGGGAGTTAAAGGAAAGTTCTCAGATTAGATTAACAATATCGCAAAATCCAGTTATATGCCCTTCATAAGATCACAAAAAAACCTAAAAACATGAAAATGTTAAATCAAAACCAGATATAAGATACACAAAGCAAACACTAATGGAAGACAGAAAGACAGCTTATGTAATTACAGAAATATCTAAACATATAGTCTAAAACCAAAGGCATTAGTAAAAACAAAGACAGCCATTACACAGTGATAATGAAGTCACCAGAACATTATACTAAAACTGAATCAGTTTGTACCTAGCAATAAAACTACAAAACATGTAAGAAATATAGGAGAATTATAAGAAGAAATTAATTGACAAATTGAAACACATTTCTCAATGATTATAGAATAAGTGGAAAAATGAATAAGGATATCAAATAAGCCTGTTGATGTTCTTGTCTAGGAACAAACATCTAGGAGTCAAAATATATTCTTTAAAACTAATAAATCAAGTGCTCGTATTTACGTATTTAAGAGTACAAAGGTAGACACACACACACACACACACAAAGAAAGAGGAAGGGAGAGGATATGAGCTAGTTTTATGATTGTTCATTATTTAAAACTAATAGGAATTATCTAAAGAAAGAGGGAACTAAGTGTATTATATACAAATAAACTTATCAAAGCAACCTTGAAATATACACCTTCCTTAATATCTGAAAAGGTAAAATTTTAAAAATGCACAATAAAGACATAGTGAAAGATTTTTAAAAATAAATACTCATGTAAACATTATATTTAACAGAAGTTAATATCTCTGAATTAGACTGAATCTATTTGCTGTATGAATAATTATAAATGGGCTTCTTAACTGAACTATATAAAAGAAAATATTTTTAAATTAGATTAAGATAAAAACTCTATTATTTGCAATATGCAAAAGACACCTAACATAAAGCCACTCAGAAAGATGTATTCATTATTTTCAACAAATAAGATGGTAGGCAAAGGCATAACAAGAGAATGCAAACAAAAAGGAAGCAGAGGTCACATTCGTCTTACCAAACAAGATGAAATTCAGACACTCCTCACCAAAAAAAAAAAAAAAATTGAGCGTGACAAGAAGGGCACTTTATAATGTAAAGTATAAAATTCATATGAATATATGAGACATATATTTAAGTTCTAAATACCAAATAGGTAGCTCTTATAAAGCAGAAACTAAGGTAGATACAAGGAAGATATTCAGAAATGTACTACCAATAGAACACTTTAATTCCCTTTTCCTGGACTAGACCAGTTAAGTGGACAAAAAAATAGGCTGGGCCTGGTGGTTCATGCCTGTAATCTCAGCACTTTTGTAGGCCAAGGTGGGCGGATCACCTGAGGTCAGGAGTTCGAGACCAGCCTGGCCAACATGGTGAAACCCTGTCTCTACCAAAAATACAAAAATTAGCCGGGTGTGGTGGTGGGCGCCTGTAATCCCAGCTACTTGGGAGGCCGAGGCAGGAGAATCGCTTGACTCTGGGAGGCAAAGGTTGTAGTGAGCCAAGATCGCACCACTGCACTCCAGCCTGGGCGGCAGAGTGAGACTCTGTCTCAAAAAAAAAAAAAAAAAGTATGAACACAGAAGATAGAAGATATTACTATCAATAAAAAAATAGATATGCTACATCTATATTGAACTTTTAAAATTGAAAATAGAGGCCGGGTGCAGTGGCTCACACCTATAATCTCAACACTTTGGGAGGCCTAAGCAGTCGGATTGCTTGAACTCAGGAGCTTGAGACGAGCGTGGGTAACAATGAAAACCCATCTCTACAAAAAATACAAAAATTAGCCAGGTGTGGTGGCTCGTGCCTGTGGTTCCAACTACTTGGCTGAGGTGGGAGGATCGCTTGGGCCCAGGAGTTCAAGGCTGCAGTGAGCTATGATTGTGCCACTGCACTCCAGCCTGGGCAACGGAGTGAGGCCCTGTCTCTAAAACAAACAAACAAACAAATAAAAATTAAATGGCTCAATGGCATAGAAGAAAATTTTTTAATGAAGCAAGTATAATATTGATGTTAAACTATGACAATGCACAAAAATAAAAATTGTAGATGAATTTACTTATTATATTGACACAAAAATCCTAAATAAAACATTGCAAACAGATTCTAGCACAGATTTAAAAACACCCATCAAGATCAAGGTTTTTTTTTTTTTTCTAGAAAACCTTTTGGAAGTTCATGATATTTTGAATTTCAATGGATATTTCCTAGGAATAATGAGTTCAAATGAACGAATATGTGGAACAAAGCATCACCAACATTTATTTTTTCAGGATGAGGTGATGGACAAAACCATCACAGAGAAATTGAGGCAAATAGTACATATAAAACAATACTTTGGGTGAGTCCACCCATCCCAAAGTCATATCAAAGTGGCTGCAGATTGGAGCCCAAAGCCTTTGGTTCCTCAGTTTCCAAATGGATTCTCACTAGGTGGGATCATGAGTTTGCTTTGGACACCCCAAATTCTAACTATTTCTTTCGTTTCTCACATCCTTTCCTTCTTCCCTGGCCCCTTCCCCTCATGTTACACCTCTTGCTAGTTTGAGACGTCAATCACCACTGAGAAAGAATTAAACCAGTATTTTGAGCTGGCAAAATTCTTAGCCTAGTACAATTCCTTCAATTAAACTGTAGCTCAATAACGTGTTCTCTAAAAATATGATTTAATTTTCTACCTAGCAACTCAGAATATTTTTCATATTTTTCATAATCCTCCAGGGCAGTGTGGATTATGTTGATGTGTTAGGAGGAAGTAGAAGGAAGAAAATGAATTGAGATGTACGTTTCGCTTCCATGTCAAAGTCACCAAAATAGCAGTTGAAGGGATATTTGTGTCAGGCAATAGGGAGAATAATAATTTTATGCCACCCTCAAAAAACAACCACACATACACCCAAATTCTCTCACTCCTCAGAGAACAGGGAAGGAAAGAAAAGAGAGAAGCAAAATATGAGCTTGAGTGAAAAATCACAGAGGAGCCTGTAGTTATTTAGGGAGGGCTGCTGGCTGAAGTCAGGCAGGAAGAAAAAGATCAAAACACCCTGCCCTATTTTTCAGGCTCGTTTAAGTAGAAGACAAAAACATAAATACGGGAGAAAGGAAGCAAACCACATCTTTTTCCTCTTGTCTCCCCAGAACTGAACAGTGTCTCTGATAAGCCCAGGCCCTTCTATTGTAGACACTGACACTAAGCACAGAAAATGACTCAAAAATGCTTCTAATGGGGTGAATCTGATGCTTCAGTTTATTTAAGATGTACCAGAGGCCATTGACGAAGGAGATCCATAGCTTGCTAACTGAAGCTTATTGCTTTCTCTTCTTAGTTCCCACGCCAGGCTCTACGCCATTCCTTGCTTGTGATGTGAGATCACTGATTTCCTTTTGTTAGGTAGGATGTGATTTCCCTACAGAGGTCTGTCCTGACACCAAATAGCTATGATGAAATTCCTTGGTTATTTTGCCTTTTTGTGTACCTTATCATTACTGGAATACTAAAGCTGTAGGAACAAAGTTTCCCTGGGTTCCCAAGAAATACAGGGTGATGGAAAAAGTACAGCCTCGGAATGACCTTTGCTTCATTCCATCCTTACTTCATCTGTAAAAGGGAGATCATGACAGTATCTACTGCAAAGGGTTTTGTGATGATTCTCTCTCTCTCTCTCTCTCTCTCACATACACAAGCACACATTTATATCGTGCTTAGAAAATGAACTCATAATAAGCAATTGACAAATGTTATTTATTATTATTATGTAGGCAAATCAGATTTTAGAGTTTGTGAGCCTTAGACACATTTACACAGAAGAAAGAGCAGCCCTCCTAACTTTCTGGTCCAGCGCCATATCCTCCACTTCCTCCCCATCCCCCCATCCCTTGCCATCTATCAACCCCCTCTTTCCTCTAAATCTAAATACAGGCCCCCATTTGATCCATATTGTCTAGGCCCTTCCTCTCCTCTCCACATGGCCCTTCCTTCAGCTCTGAGGGAAGCTGCAGAAGCCCAGCCATGGTGCTGTCTACAAAGAAGGGGACACACGCCTCTTCCACCCGCTCATGCTGTTACTGTGTCTGATCATCTCCGTGCCATGTCCTCATTTACTTAGCCTAAGTTGGGTGTTTGTCTCCATTTCCAAATGCAATAAAACATCTGGGAAAGACCAAGGTAGGTGTGGGCAGGAAGAAGGGAGGAAGTTAGACCCAGTGGCTTGAGCACCCTCTGATGACTCCTTATCCTCAGCTCCACACGAGCCCTCGCCAGTGTGAGCTCCACAGCCATCCACCTGACCAGGGTCAAATGCCTTGTACACGGGGTCTACCAGTAAGCCCGTGGCCAGCCTTCCACTTCATGAATGGTCACATTTACATGAGAGATGTGGAGGGAGAAGGGTCAGCCTCCTAGCTCCTGTCCTGTAGCGGTTAAGTCAAGTCAGGCCAGGCTGTGGTAACCAAGCCAGTACCTTCTTTAAAGAACAATTGTTTCTCATTCATACAGAGTGTGTTGTAGGTGTGAGTGATTTCCTGGGGCAGCTGCTCTTCATGGTGACTCAGCTAATTAGACTGCTTTTCCACTGGGATTGTGCCATCTCAACACAAGGCTGTCTTGGTTAACTTGGTTGGGGAGGAGGAGAAGAGTCATGCACGGGGAGTTAAATTCTTTGACCAGGAATCTTTTGTTCACTTTCCATTGGTGAGAACGAGTCACACAGCTCCAGGAGAGTAGGAAGTCTAGTTTCTCATTTTCCATGGGCCTAGGAATTAGAGGATGAACACTAGCGATGTCTTCCACGTCTTGCTCTCTTTTTCTTTACCTGTTATAATCTCCCATGGAGAAGAAATTATTTTTCTGATTGGTCTGATCCAGGCCTCTAACCAAGGGCGTTTACTAAGGGTCATAGAACAGTAAAAGGTTGCACAATTGCATTTCACCTCTCTTTTTTGAATCCTGCTTAATTAAAACTTTAAAAACTCACTTAGAGACCACTTCTTGCTCTTCTTAGTTATCAAATATATTTTCTTCCAACTCCTTGACAGATCTTGCCTTGTTCTCAGCTGAGTCCGTCGCAACCATCTAAATGGAACTCCCTCATTCCCCTTTATCCCCTGCTAATAATCCTGTCTTTGTTCTTTTATCTGAATAAGTGTACCTTTCTTCCCCCAATCCTTATGCTCTCTATCTTAGTCCATTTGTGTTACTGTAACAAGATATGTGAGATAGGGTAATTTATGAAGAGCAGAAATTTATTTCTCACAGTTCTGGAAGCTAGAAGTTCAAGGTCATGGCCCTGGAAGATGTGATGCCTTGGCCATTGACTTGAAAAAATCACTGCAGTGAACTTGTGGTTACCACAATATCCTGGGTTCATTCTTAACATGCACAGTATAGGCAAATCAGGGCCACATTTCATGATGAAAGATGATGTGAAATGATGAGTAAACATTGCCCTTTAAATAATAATAACATAGATGGTGAATTACCATTTGCACTTTTGATTTCATTTGCTTAAAGATAGTGTTTTACTGTCTAGGTTTTACTGAAAGAAAACTAAACACTTGAGTCAAATCATTCCAGTGTAACAGGCCTCACAAGGAGGAAGGCAGAAGGGCAAAAGTGCCAAGCTATTGCTTCCAGCCCTTCTATTTTTATTGATTGATTGATTGATTGATTAAGACAGGGCCTCGTTCTGTTACCCATGCTGGAGTACAGTGGTGCATTCATGGCTCACTGCAACTTTCAACTTCTGGGCTCAAGTAGTCTTCCCACCTCAGCCTCCAAAGTAGCTAAGACCACAGGTGCATGCCACCATGTTTATTTCTTTAATTTTTTTAAATTTTATTTGGACACGGGGGTCTCACTATGTTTTCCAGGCTAGTCTCTAACTGCTAGCCTCAAGCAATCTTCCTCCTCAGCCTCCCAAAGTGCTGGGATTACGGGCATGAGCCATCATCCCTGCTCTCTCTAGCCCTTTTTAAAGTCTCTAATCACATTCAGGAGGCCGCTGCATTCATGACTTGATCACCTCCTGAAGGGCCCACCTTTTGATACTATCACATTGGTGATTAAGTTGCAACACATGAATTTTGAGTGACATTCAGACCACAGCATTTTGGAGAAAATGTCCCCTTTCTTCTCTTTTTTATCTTCAGTTTCTCTTTTCTACAGATGCCTTCCACTTCACTTGGAACCTTGTTGAGGCCTCTCCTGTCTTAAAAGTTTCTTTTCCCAAAACACCAGAACTCATTCCTTCTGTCTAACTGTAACTTTGTACTCATTACCAACCTCTACCCATTTCTACCCCTGACTCCCCAGCCTCTGGTAACTACTAATGTACTCTTTACTTAGATGAGGTCAACTTTTTTAGATTCCACATATGAGTGAAATCACGTAATATTGTCCTTCTGTTCTTGGCTTATTTCACTTAACATAGGGCCCTCCAGGCTCACCCATGTTGTTGCAAATGACAGAATTTCATGCTTTTTTATGGCTGAATAGTATTCCATCATGTATATATATCACATACTAATTACCCTGATTTGATCACTACACAATGTATACGTGTGTTGAAACATCATGCTGTACCCCATAAATATGTACAATTATCACGTGTCAATTTAAAAAACCCAAGAAAAGTATTTTTTCTTAGTGTTGTTTTTTTCTAAAGTGTATCCCATTTCTTCCTTTGTTTTCACTTTCAAAATTCTTGAAAGACTGTTTTAATCTGCAGCCTTTGTTTTCTTGTTTCCAATTCACTCTTTTGAAATATGGTTTCTACCTTTAACACTCTGCTGTCCTCTTGAAGGTTATTGGTGCCCTACTAACCATAAAACACAATAATGCTCTCTTAGATTGTATCCTGGTGAGCCTTTTTGCAAAATTTTATTCTTTGAGAATTCTCTTTCCATGTTTTTTTTTCTTTTTTTTTTTTGTGGTCCTTTTGGCTTATAGGAAATCGTACTCTCCAAATGTTCTCTATGTCTTCTATTTCTTCTCTGATAATCCCTTTACTAAATCCTCTTGAGGCATATGCTTCAGAATGCTTAATTTACATACTCTTAATTCCTTTTTAATTTACACACTGCCTGTCGGCAATGTCAACACCCCACAGGAAGGGAGACCTGTTGGTCAGAACAGGCCAGGGAATAGAAGAATACATAATAAACAGTCTGCCTAGTTCTTCTAGGGCCCCATAATATGTCAAACATATATTTTTACTTCTTCTCCTAGCCCATTTTTAGTACACCTAAATTACTGTCAGTGATTCTGCAGGCAAACAATGGTTGAGTGGTATGACACAACTTTGTGAAAGTACCCTACCCAGTACCTGATGATGCAAAACTCTTGTATCTTGATTGGTTGTCAATCTGAGGAGTTTCCAATCCTGGGGAAGCCAGAAAAACAGCGATTTATACTCTTAATGGGTACTTTTTGACTGAATTTTATGAACCCATTCTGAAGAGGGTGACAATTTTACTATCTCATTTTTTTCCTTTCCCCAGAATGGGTTCTGGGTGGGTCCCTTGGGTGGTGGCTCTGCTAGTGAATCTGACCAGACTGGATTCCTCCATGACTCAAGGCACAGACTCTCCAGGTAAGAACAGAGCAATTATTTTTTTCCAGTGTTTATGAAAGAATTGGCATGGGGGAGTGATGCCTTTCCTTGTAAGTCCAGGCCACAGACCAGACTGGAAGTGGCTTTTGGTTTCAAAGAGCAGTGTTCTTCCCTTTGGCAGAAAGGTACGCCTTGCCTCTTTACATGGGATGGACTTCATACACCAGAGCCACCTATTCAAGGGGTAGGGAGGCAGGAAGAAGGAAACATTGTGTCTTGTTTAGGATCCTTATTGTGTGTATCAACCTCAGTCAGTGCCTGGGCGTGTTCAAGGCCTTGGCTTGGGTTCGAGCCTGCTGAGAAAAACCTGCAGGTGGCTGGGTCACAGAGGCATTCTGTGATTTTTCGGTCAGGACACGGAAAGAAACCTCAGTTGGGGTATATGTGGACAAATGAAACTGGAAACAAAGGTTGATCCTTCTGTCATTTATTAAGCCACTATTATATGGTCAGAATTGTACTAAACAGTTTTGAGAAGTAAGAGAAGTTGAATAGAATACATTGTCCTTGTCCTCTGGCTACCAGGTACAAGTTACTTGTCACTGTTATTTTTCTAGCACAGGTGACAGAATATGCAGCCATGAAGCAATGTGAGACCATGAAAACACATATTAATGAGCGGAAACAGGATATAATGTGCTAAGAACAGAATCCCCTTTGCATGTTAGTTTCATTAAATATAAAAGAGGAACAAACCTGGCCGGGGGAGATCATTATTCTTAGAGAATAGAAACTGCGCTGAGTTTATAATGTCCATTAAACAATACAATTGAAAAAAAATCAGCACAGATTTTAAATGATGATGAAAAATTCAGATATCCCCCCTTGGTTTAGACTGCTAGAGGAAATAGAGAAGAATATACATGCTGAGAAATTGCAGGCTGGAACTTCATCTGAAATTAGCTACTGAGTGAGGGATAAGTGGGGTTCACCAAGGAAGGTCATTCTTATGGCTCAGTTCAGAGTTGGAGGAGGCTTCTGAACTTAGAAAGGAAAGTAAATTACAACCCAACATTAATAGCAATTATCCTTCAAGTCTTGACTTAGATGCAATTTCTTCAGGATGTCCTTCCTGACTTACCTACATTATTAACCCCATTTGAATTTCCTTTTTATTGTAGTTGTTGTTCTTAAGTGCATATAATTGGTTTAATTTTACCCAGTGAGTTCACAGCACATTGTAATTATTGGCAGTAGTACAAGACTCTCTCGTCTCTTCCCTTGCCTCCATTCTCATTCTCTCCCCTCCCTAGAGAATCCATTCTAAACATGTCTGATATGTCTCTAAGTATGAGAGTGGCCTTTAGAAATATGTAGCATTACTTCTCTTTATGTGTTTTTAAAATTTAATACATGTGATTCTTTGTTGAATCACATTCTGTTTCTTTTCTCACTTGACCCTGTGCTTTTTGAGCATAATGAGGTCAAAGGCCTCCTCTTAGATCCATGTGGTCTGACGTAATTTACCAGGCATGGGTTTTCCCAGAGGAGGGGGCTGGTTCATGGTTTTTGTTTTGGTTTTCCAGAAGATTTTGTGATTCAGGCAAAGGCTGACTGTTACTTCACCAACGGGACAGAAAAGGTGCAGTTTGTGGTCAGATTCATCTTTAACTTGGAGGAGTATGTACATTTCGACAGTGATGTGGGGATGTTTGTGGCATTGACGAAGCTGGGGCAGCCAGATGCTGAGCAGTGGAACAGCCGGCTGGATCTCTTGGAGAGGAGCAGGGAGGCCGTGGACGGGGTCTGTAGACACAACTACAGGCTGGGCGCACCCTTCACTGTGGGGAGAAAAGGTGAGCTGGAAAGTGAGGTCTGGCGGGGCTCAGGAATGTCCCCCATGTGAACCTGGCCATGGCTCTTCTTTCTTACAAGCAATTTTCTGCTTTAGGATAAATGGTTGTCTGTGTAGATGTTCTGGCCCCAGCTGTGATGCATTATCCTCACAAGTCAGCCACTGTGATCTTGGTCTCAGACCCCCAAGGTTCTCAGGGACTTCGAGGGCTAGTATACTCTCAAAGAGAAGCAGTAATCGTGGGAGTACCTCAGAAAGTCTAAATCCTCCTGACAGGCATTGACATACCCTGTTACTGATCTTGGGGGCTGAGACTTGCCTATACTTTGTGTTCACTTGGGTGATCTGGGAAAGAGATTAGACATAGTGATAGTCCCTAAAGAATCTCCTGTCCCAGCTTGGTGGTTTTCCTTCACGGTGTCTCATTTTTCCTCCCTTCCTAGTGCAACCAGAGGTGACAGTGTACCCAGAGAGGACCCCACTCCTGCACCAGCATAATCTGCTGCACTGCTCTGTGACAGGCTTCTATCCAGGGGATATCAAGATCAGGTGGTTCCTGAATGGGCAGGAGGAGAGAGCTGGGGTCATGTCCACTGGCCCTATCAGGAATGGAGACTGGACCTTTCAGACTGTGGTGATGCTAGAAATGACTCCTGAACTTGGACATGTCTACACCTGCCTTGTCGATCACTCCAGCCTGCTGAGCCCTGTTTCTGTGGAGTGGAGTGAGAATTAGTTTCTAGTACTCTCTGGGCCTGACTCAGGACTATACTGACTCAATACAGAGCCTGTGTCACTTCTGCATTTATCTTGGTCACAACATGAATTATTCTTTCCCTTTATCTGGGACAGTCACAGAAATCAGAGTCCTTGGGTTAGGGTGGGAGAAAACGTGGCAGATATCCATCCTCATATCTTCCA
Organism: Pongo pygmaeus; assembly: GCF_028885625.2. Taxonomy (NCBI): domain Eukaryota; kingdom Metazoa; phylum Chordata; class Mammalia; order Primates; family Hominidae; genus Pongo; species Pongo pygmaeus. Next base: position 33,147,965 of record NC_072378.2, on the reverse strand, counting down.
AGAAATGAAGAGGTCTAATCACCTCATTATGTGCTTCCAACACTATGAACTGGGGTCCTCTAATTCTTTGGTCTTGGTATTTAGGAGGCATTCTTATGGGCTGTAAGAATCTGTAACTGATGGGTGGTAACTCCATGGGTGCCAACTTTGGTTTTGAAGAACCATTTCTAAATTTATTTATTTTTCTCTAGCTAGCATTAGATTTGGTGTCTAGTACAGATTCTGGGATTCCAAGAAAGTGCTTTAAATATTGGGATATTTTTACTAATTTTAAGACCTGTTTCCCATAGGCGCTCAGTCTGAATATTCTTGGAGAAAGATGCTGAGTGGAATTGCAGCCTTCCTACTGGGGCTAATCTTTCTTCTGGTGGGAATCGTCATCCAGCTAAGGGCTCAGAAAGGTAATGAGCCTGTGAGGAGTGCCCTGTCCCAGACCTTTCCCACTCCCATCTTCCCTAACGTCAATGATCTGAGGCAAGGAAAGCTGATTGTACCTCTCAGGGATCACTGGGATAATTTTTTTCTGAAGCTAGAAATGGGATAAGCAGAGAGAGTGCTGACATTGCTCTTCCAGCCATTTGTTCTTCCCTCAGGATAATCATATTGGGTCCTAATTGGGGCAATCCATTCTTTTCTCGATTTCTTTCCAGGATATGTGAGGACGCAGATGTCTGGTAATGAGGTAATGTCTTTTTCCTTGTCTTTGAGTGATAGATCATTCTCCCGGTTCTTTGGCCAGAGGGAGATGACATGGGGGTAGGGAGGAGTAAGGTTGGTGCTGTCTGGATGGGACTGTCCCCTGAGTCTCTGGAATGGCTGTGGGGGGTGGTGAGGCTGTCTCCTGAGACCTTCATCACTGTTCCTCTAGGTCTCAAGAGCTGTTCTGCTCCCTCAGCCATGATAAGGTCCTCACTGAAGCTTCTCTCTCTGGAGCCTGAAGTAGTGATGAGTAGTCTGGGCCCTGGGCAAGGTAAAGGACATTCATGAGGTCAATGTTCTGGGAATAACTCTTCCCTGATCCTTGGAGGAGCCCAAACTGATTCTGGAGCTCTGTGTTCTGGGATCATGCATCTCCCACCCATCTGCCCTTCTTCCTTCTATGTGTACATCATTAATCCCCATTGCCAAGGACACTGTCCAGAAACTCTCCTAAGACCTTACTCCTTCCAGCCCCAAATCATTTACTTTTCTATGGTCCAGCCCTACTCCTATAAGTCATGATCTCCAAAGCTTTCTCTCTTCCAACTGCAGTCTCCACAGTCTTCAGAAGACAAATGCTCAGGTGTCACTGTTTCCTTTTCACTGCTTTTAAAAACCTTTTTATTGTCAAATAAAATGGAGATGCAAAAAAATGTACAACTTAGTGAATTATTTAAGGAAAACCCCTGTAATCAAGTCAAGGAACAGGACTTTGCCAGCTCCAGCAGAAGTCTCTGTGAACGTCAGGCCAATCAAAGCCTCTCCCTCCCCTCAAAAGTGACCATATCCTGACTTTATTGTAACCTCTTTCACGTCTTTGTAGTCTATTCCCCCAGGTATATGTTCCTGGACGCCACAGCTTAGTTGTCTTTTACGTCTCTTATACTTCACTGGTTTCTCCCCCATCAGCCATTTTTCCCCCTTATGATTAATCTGTTGAAAAGCTCGAGCCATTTGACCTGTAGAGTTTCCCACACTCTGGATTTTGCTGGCTGCATACGCATGGTGCAGTGTAACACATCCTCTGCCCTCTGTGCCTCCCACAAATTGGCATCTGGATGCAGAGGCTGGATCAGACTCTGGTTCAATCTTTTCCTTTGGAAAATCTATACGTGGTGTTGTGGCCTTTCACCATGAGATACATAATTTCCAGCTGTGTCTTTTTGTGATGTTAGCAATCATTGATACTAATTGCTTAGGTCTGTTAATTTATTGGGGATTGCTAAATGGTGGTATTCTGTCATTTTTTCTTCATTCATATGCCTTATTAATGCTACAAGGAGAAAGTTCCCTTCATTTACTAGTGAACAGACACTTCTGTCCACTTACTGGTGGGCTACTCAGTGGTACAGTGGAAAGGCGGGATCAGTGTTTGACTCTCCTTTTATTTACCAATTTTCAAGTTAACAAATTGGTTTCCTACTATTAATAAAACCTGTAGATGGCCAATCAGGTTTTACTTTTCATTCTTTAAATAATTACAAACAGAAGGATTTCAATGTTTGATAGGTTTTACTCTATCGCAATTTTTATGCTTGTTAAAGCTTATATGCTATATTTTTGGTGAGTGAAAACTTCTTCAAGTGGCTAAAAATGAAACAGTTCTTTTGACACAAAGTTCTTTTGATAATTTCTTTGTTATCTGGGATGACAACATGTTTCTGGTTCATCTTGTTCATTTCTTGCCCATACATGGAGGTAGCCATTTTTCCAGAAATCCCTGGTTTAGTTTAGTGGGAAGTGACATTTAAGACTATAATCCAGTGTTAGGGTGTTTTGTCCCACTGAACCCGCTGCTGGAGTCACCTCTAAAGTGGCGTACCACAAGGAAGTGCCTGAAACCATTCTGAGATGGTGTGGGTTAGGATTCAAAGAAAGAAGCACTAAATGCCAGGGTGATCAGTCCAAAACATTTGTTTGGGGAATTTACCTACAGAGGGCTTCAGGAGTTCTCGCAGACAGCAAGAGAAAAGAGATGTTCTGCTTAGGTATGTCTGCAGTGAGGGGGTCAGGGTATGGAGTTTATATGAAGGTTTAAGGAACCTGGATCAGGGCTGGGACAAAGTTTCAGTGTTTAGAGCAACAACCTAGATACCTTTAACAGTGCCTGGGAGTGTTCAAGGCCTTGGCTTGGGTTCAAGCCTGCTGGGAAAAACCTGCAGCTGGCTGGGCCACAGAGGCATTCTGTGATTTTTCGGTCAGGACATGGAAAGAAAGCAGGGAAAGGGGCAGTGGGGGAGCCTAAATAGATAGGAGTGGTCATTGTGTCCAGCCTGTTCAATGGAAATAAAACATTTAACATGTATACATTTAAAAAAATCAGTTGTCCAGGCATGGTGGCTCACGCCTGTAATCCCAGCACTTTGGGAGGCTGAGGTGGGCGAATCACGAGGTCAAGAGATTGAGACCATCCTGGGCAACACGGTGAAACCCTGTCTCTACTAAAAATACCAAAATTAGCTGGGTGTGGTGGTGTGTGCCTGTAGTCCCAGCTACTCGGGAGGCTGAAGCAGGAGAAGCGCTTCAACCTGGGAGGCGGAGGTTACAGTGAGCCAAGATTGTGCCACTGCACTGCAGCCTGGTGACAGAGCAATACTCTGTCTTAAAAAAAAAATCAGTCTTTTCTATATTACTTCTGCATCTCCTTTCTTTTACACCAAGAACTCTGGTTTTCAAGGACACAGGGACAGACACAATTAGAATGTCCATACTTATTTGCTTTTCCTGAGTTAACATAGACAGCAGTCTAAGGATAATAACACTCATACTACAACCACCAAAATGGCTACTGAAAACGGTTGAAATTGTTTTTACCTACGTTCTCCCTATTACCTGTGTTCTCCCTTTTTACCTGTGTTCTTCCCCGCTTTCTAGTTGAACTATGTCTGTATTAGTTGATCCTGTACCATTGCATAGACTACTTGCTCCCTTATTAGTCTTAGTTCTGTGAGTAGAGATATGTTTAACGCTCCCTATCATTCCTTATGTTGATATCCCTGTCATGCGGTGGTTTTCAAGGTGTGGTCCATGGATCCCTGGGGGTCCCTGGGACCCTTCAAGGGGCCTATGAAGTCAAGCTATTTTTGTAATAATACTAAGATGTTATTTGCCTTTTTCACTGTATTATTTACACGGTGGTACAGAAATCTATTGTGGTCACGTGAAACTGAGCACAAATCAAGGCAGTGACACCAAGCTATACAGGTAGCTCATGTTCTTCACTGCCATAAGCTTACAGTAAAAAAAAAAAAAAAGCAAAAGCCAGTGACCTTGATGAAGCAATAAAATCATTAGTTTACTAAATTTTAAACCTCAGGAACACATCTGTTTAATAGTGTAACAACATAGGCAGCATTTCTGGTGCATACTGATGGAAAGGCAGCTGTCCTGTGGAAAAGCCATTGTATAATTGCATGAGTTGTGAGTGAAGTTAAACTGTTTTTTTTTTTTTTAGTGGGTCATAATTTTCCTTGAAAGAATGACTGAAAGGCACACTGTGATTATTCAGACTTGGGTGTTTGGTAGAAATTTTCTCAAAAATGAACACTATGAGCCTATCCTATCAAAGAAAATAATATTGACAGTGGAAATTGGAATTTCAAGAGAAAATTAAAATTTTGGAAAACTGCATGTGCCACAGCTTCTCACTACTTAAAGATTTTTCTGATGAGATTGGCGGTGATATTAACAAATATGGTTTAAAAAATATTGTTTAATAAAATATGTCAACATTTTAAAGATCTGTGTAACCCCACGAATCAATAATTTACAAATAATCAATGCATGATATTGCAAAGTCATGCATAGAGGAAAAGATCCATTTAAAGATAGACTAGTGAATTTTAATACAACCTAATATGAAAAGTTAATTGATAAGGTTTCAGATTCCACACTGCAACTAACCTGTAGGAATCTGCCATTTCTTGAGTTTTGGTGTCTTATCAAGGAAGAACAGTTACAATAGCTGAAATGGCTACTGAAACTTTCCTCCTTTTCCCAACTGTGTATCAGAGTGAGGCCAGATTTTTTTCTTGTACCTTAGCCAAAACAACATATTGTTACAGCTTGAATGTAGAAGAATATATAACCAAGCTAGCTTTATTAAGCCAGACATTAAAGAGATTTTTAGAAATGTAAAATAATTCCTTTTTTTTCACTATTTTTTTTTGGTGCTGGAAAAGACAGCTATTTTCCATAAAAGTATGTTGTTTATGTTAACATGTAATGGGTTTATCATTGTTATTTAATAACAAATAAACAAATTAATATAAATGTCACTTTACATAACCCATGTAAACTAAAGCTTCTTGGTGTTCTCAATAATTTTATGAATAAAAAGGGGTCCTGATATCAAAAGAATTACAAACTACTGATGTAGTTATCATGATTGTTTGAAACTATTTCTCCTAGGTGCCTCAGGAAGACTTACGAAAGTGTCTTAGTTTGTATGAGCTGCTATAACAAACTACCAGAAACTGGATGGCTTAAAAACAGCAGAAATGTATTTTTCACAGTTCTGGAGTCTGGAGGTCTGAGATCAGTGTGTCAACCTGGTAGGGATCTGGTGAAGGCCTGCTGGCAGCATCTTCTCACTAAGACCTCATGTGGCAGAAGGAAAGGGAGCTCTCTGGAGTCTCCCTTATAAAGGCCCTAATCCCATTCATAAGGGCTGCACCCTCATGACCTAATCACCTTCCAAAGGCGTCACCTCCTGATACCATCACCTTGGGCGTTAGGGTTTCATCATATGAATTTTGGGAAGGCACATTCAGTCTACACCAGGAAGTTCTTGCACTTCATAGTTGAAAGTCAGTTTTGTGGCTAGAAAAATCTTGGTTCTATTTTCTGCTCTTGAGTATCTTAAAAAGTTACTACATTTTCACATAACTGTCATCAAAAAGTCTGATGACAATCTAATTATTTAATAAGCCATTGCTACTTTTGCTGAGTATCCAGATGGTATTTTCTTTTTCTTTAGTATCCACAAATTTTATTGAAATGTATCTTGGTTGGGGGGAGGGCAAGAAGGCTGACTAGATGCAGCCAGGTGGAACAGCTCTCAACAAGGAGCCCAGATGACTGGCGCACTCCTAACAGATGTTCAGACAGAAGGCACCTAGAGTGGACAGACAGAAGACACAGAAGCTGGGCTGAAGGGGGAGAAAGCTGGGAACCCTGCATGGGGCTACAGCACAGCTGGACTCATTCCTGTCCTCCAATGGCTCCAGGGAAATGGGTGAATTGAACTGGCAAGGAGCAACCCACTGTCACCAAGACCTCTGGAACCATGGCAGGAGGAGACCCATCGACCACCATGGACACTTGAGTTGGCATGGAGAGCTGCTTAGAGAAGTGGTAGGGGCGGCAAGCCAGCTGGTGTGGAGCCTAGAGAATTCAGTGCAGGAGCATCTGCAGTGGAGCATGGTCAGGGATGGCCATTTCCCTAGGCTCAACTTACTCCCATAGGAGACATTAGCCCTGGGGGAACTGTTGGTCCTGAAATCTGTAGGGTGGTGTTGCCCATCAGATGGGTCTGGTTCTATCTGAGCACGCTTTCGTCTTCTGGCCTCTCCTGGGGCCCCAGCCTGGCCACATCTGCTTGCAGGGCAGCCTCAGGTGCCCTATGGACCTGTACCATAGCTTCTACACTGGCAGACCATGCCTGACCAGTGAGTGGAGAGCTCCAGCAAGGAGGCCTCTATGACCAGGCACCAGCCTGCATGCTCCCTCTCCACACTGCAGCTTCCTCTGGGCCCACAGCAACTCCCCACATCACTTTGCTGGTACACATCTGCTGGGTGGGTTTTGTTTTCCTTGCCTCACCAGCATATGGGAGTGCAATTCACCCCCCACCACTCCCCTGCTGACTGCCATTGCAGACCGAGCCTTGGTGGGCACAGAGCCAGCCAGCCCCACTCCCTCCATCATCCCACCCTGTGCTAACACTGTGCAGAGAACAGCAGATCCTCCCACACCCTGAGTGACCACTCCTGCACAGAAAAGGCACACAGACCTGCACCTGCCAATGCCCTGCGTGTGAGCCAACATGGCCTCCTGTGGGACCACACACACAGTTGCCAGCAGGGGCCCCCCTTCCCTTCCTACAGCTGCATTGCGTCTGCCACTGTGGTGGATGCCTGCAGGGAGGCGGGCACCCCAGCACCTGCTAGTACTCTGCTGCAGCTGCCACTACCGCTGCTGCTGGCACACTCAAACAAGGACAGATCCTGCTGTCACTGTACTATGAAACACTTTGGCTGACACCACTCATTGGAGTGTAGTGACCAGTGGTCTGGGAACACTTTGGACTGCACCACCTCCCCCCACCCCACCCCTCCCATCACAGCAGATTCCTAACTCCGAAGAAACAGAGAACAAAGTCATGGCCCCATACAAGTCCCAAAGAATTACAGCAGGCAGTGCAGGAGCTGGGAGTGGAATACTGTTCAAATAAAATCTTCCAGAAATGAAGTCAGTTGGCTGAATCCACCTTATACCACAATCAAACCCTCAAAGTCATCAAATAGGATAAATAGGGTAAATAAAAAGGTCGGATGATCTTTGCTGTCCAAAGGTCAGCAGTCTCAAAGATTAAAGGAAAATAAGCTCATAAAGATGAGAAAGAATCAGGGCAAGAACTTTGACAACTCAAAAAGCCAGAGTGCCTTCTTTTCTCCAAACGACCACACCACCTCTTGAGCAAGGATTCTGAACTGGGCTGAGATGGCTGAAATGACAGATATGTAATTCAGAATAAGGATAGAAACGAAGATCATTGAGCTACAGAAGTACATTGAAACCTAATCCAAGGTAGCTAAAAATCATGATAAAACAATGCAGGAGCTTATAGATAAAATAGCCAGTATAGATAAGAACATAACCAACTTGATAGAGCTGAAAAACACACAACAAGAATTTCATAATGCAATCACAACTATTAATAGCAGAATAGACCCAGTGGAAAAAAGAATCTCCACGCTTCAAGACTGGCTTTCTGAAATAAGACAGTCAGACAAGAATGAGAAAAAAGAATGAAAAGGAAGGAAAAAACTTCTGAAAAATATGAGATTATGTAAAGAGACCAAATCTGTGACTCATTGGTGTTCCTGAGAGAGATGGGGAGAATGAAATCAACTTGGAAAACATATTTCAGGGTATCATCCATGAGAAAGTCCCCAACCTGGCTGGAGAGGCCAACTGTTGGGGGCAAGCCCCCCAAAATCTGGCCATAAACTGGCCCCAAAACTGGCCATAAACAAAATCTCTGCAGCACTGTGACATGTTCATAATGGCCCTAACGCCCAAGCTGGAAGGTTGTGGGTTTACGGGAATGAGGGCAAAGAACACCTGGCCCGCCCAGGGCAGAAAACCACTTAAAGGCATTCTTAAGCCACAAACAATAGCATGAGTGATCTGTGCCTTAAAGACATGCTCCTGCTGCAGATAACAAGCCCAACCTATTCCTTTAATTTGGCCCATCCCTTCGTTTCCCATAAGGGATACTTTTAATTAATTTAATATCTATGGAAACAATGCTAATGACTGGTTTGCTGTTAATAAATATGTGGGTAAATCTCTGTTCAGGGGTCTCAGCTCTGAAGGCTGTGAGACCCCTGATTTCCCACTTCACACCTTTATATTTCTGTGTGTGTCTTTAATTCCTCTAGCGCCGCTGGGTTAGGGTCTCCCCAACCAAGCTGGTCTTGGCAGCCAACATTCAAATACAGGAAATGCAGAGAACCCCAGTAAGATACTTCACAAGATCATTCCAAAGGCACATAATTGTCAGATTCTCCAAGGTTGAAATGAAAGAAAAACAGTTGGCACCTAGAGAGAAAGGTCAGGCCACCTACAATGAAAAGTCCATCAGACTAACAGTGGACTTGTCAGCAGAATCTCTATAGGCCAGAAAAGACTGGGGGCCAACATTTAGTATTCTTAAAGAAAATAAAGTTCAACCCAGAATTTCATATCTGGCCAAACTAAGCTTCAAAAGTGAAGGAGAAATAAAAACCTTTCCAGAGAAGGAAATGCTGAGGGAATTCATTACCACTAGACTTGTCTTACAAGAGCTCCTAAAGGAAGCACTAAATATGGAAAGGAAAGACTGTTACTAGCCACTACAAAAACACAGTGAAGTACACAGACCAATGACACTATAAAGCAACCACATAAATGAGTCTGCAAATTAACCAGCTAACATCATGATGACAGGATCAAATCCACACATATCAATACTAATCTTGAATGTAAATGGGCTAGTGTCCTAATTAAAAGGCACAGAGCAGTAATTTGGATAAAGAACCAAGGCCTATTGGTGTGCTGTCTTTAAGAGACCCATCTCACATGCAATGACACACATAGGGTCAAAATAAACAAATGGAGAAAAATCTACCAAGCAAAAGGAAAACAGAAAAAAGCAGGGGTTGCAATACTAGTTTAAGACAAAACAGACTTTAAACCAACAAAGATCAAAAAAGACAAAGAAGGGCATTACATAATGGTAAAGGGTTCAATTCAACAAAAGATCTAACTATCCTAAAAATACGTACCTCCAAAAGAGGAGCACCGAGATTCATAAAGCAAGTTCTTATCGACCTTCAAAGAGACTTAGACTCCCACACAATAATAGTGGGAGAGTTTGACATCCCACTGACGATATTAGACAGATCATCAAGACAGAAAATTAACAAAGATATTCAGGACCTGAACTCAGCTCTGGATCAAATGAACCTGATAGACATCTGTAGAACTTTCCACCTAAAAAAGACAGAATATACATTTTTCTCATTGCCACATGGCACATACTCTAAAATCGATTACCTAATTAGAAGTAAAACACTCCTCAGCAAATGCAAAATAACTGATCATAACAAACAATCTCTTGGACCACAGCACAATCAAATTAGAAATCAAGTCTAAAAAATTCACTCAAAACCATACAATTACATGGAAATAACCTGCTCCTGAATGACTTTTGGGTAAATAATGAAGTTCAGGCAGAAATCAAGAAGCTCTTTGACATGAATGAGAACAAAGATACAACACACCAGAAGCTCTGGGACACAACTAAAGCAGTGTTAAGAAGGAAATTTATAGCACTAAATGCCCATATCAAAAAGTTAGAAATATCTCAGTTTAACAACCTAACATAATAACTAAAAGAACTGGAGTACCAAGAGCCAACCAATCTCAAGGCTAACAGAAGACAAGAAATAACAAAAATCAGAGCTGAATGGAAGGAGTTTGAGACACAAAAATGATTCAAAAGATCAATGAATCCAGCAGCTGGTCTTATGAAATAATTAATGAAATAGATGGACTGCTAGCTAGACTAATAAAGAAGAAAAAAGAGAAGATGCAAATAAACACAATTAGAAATGACAAAGGAGATATTACCACTGACCCCACAGAAATACGGACAACCATCAGAGAATATTATGAATGCCTCTATGACATAAAGTAGAAAATCTAGAAAAAATGGATAAATTCCTGGACACATACACTCCCCAAGACTGAACCAGGAAGAAAGTGAATCAATGAACAGACTAATAATGAGCTCTGAAATTGAGTCAGTAATAAATAGACTACCAATCAAAAAAGAAAAAAAAAGCCCAGGACCAGATAGATTCACAGCTGAATTCTATCAGGTGTACAAAGAAGAAATGGTACCATTCCTGCTGAAACTATTCCAAAAAGTTGAGGAGGAGAGACTCCTACCTAACTCATTCTATGAAGCTAGCATAATCTAAATACCAAAACCTGGCAGAGACACAACAAAAGAAGAAAACTTCAGGTCAATATCCTTGGTAAACATTGATGCAAAAAATCCTCAACAAAATACTGGCAAACCGAATCCAGCAGCACATCCAAAAGCCAATCTACCATGATCAAGTAGGATTTATCCCTGGGATATGAGGTTTGTTCAACATATAAAAATCAATAAATGTGATTCATCACACAAACAAAACTAAAGACAAAAGCCACGTGATTATCTCAATAGATGCAGAAAAGTCTTCTGATAAAATTCAACACTCCTTCATGTTAAAAACTCTCAATAAACTAGGTATTGAAGGAACATACTTCAAAATAATATGAGCCATCTATGACAAACCCACAGCCAATATCATACTGAATGGGCAAAAGTTGGAAGCATTCCCCTTGAAAACTGGCAGAAGACAGGAATGCCCCCTCTCATTACTCCTATTTTTAACATAGTACTGGAAGTCCTTGCCAGGGCAATCAGGCAAGAGAAAAGAATAAAGAGCAGCCAAATAGGAAAAGAGGAAGTCAAAGTATTCCTGTTTGCGGACGACATGATCCTATATCCAGAAAACCCTATCGTCTCAGCCCAAAAGCTTCTTAAGCTGATAAACAACTTCAGCAAGGTCTTAGGATACAAAATCAATGTGCAAAAATTACTAACATTTCTATACACCAACAACAGTCAAGCCTAGAGCAAAATCAGGAATGCAGTCCTATTCACAATTGCCACAAACAGAATAAAATACCTAGGAATACAGCTAGCCAGGGAGGTGAAAGATCTCCACAAGAAGAACTAAAAAGCACTGCTCAAAGACATCAGAAATGATACAAACAAATGGAAAAACATTGCAAGCTCATGGATAGGAAGAAACAATATTATTAAAATGGCTATACTGCCCAAAGCAATTTATAACTCAACGTTATTCCTATTAAACTACCATTGAGATGCTTCACAGAACTAGTAAAAACTATTTTAGAATGCATATGGAACCAAAAAGGATACATAGATACAAAATAAGGACAAGAAAACATGTGAAATGTCATTAGGCATTAGCGAATTACAAATTAAAACCACAATAAGATATTACTATATACCTATCATGATGGCTAAAAATAAAAAGTAGGCACAATACCAAATGCTGGTGAGGATGCAGAGAAAATAGATCACTCACATGTGGCTGCTGGGAATGTAATATAGTACAGCCACACTGGAAAATAGTTTGGCATTTTCTTTAAAAGCAAAACATGCAAACCACCATACAACCCAGCAATTGCACTCCTGAGCATTTATCCCAGAGAAATGAAGACTTATGTTCAGAGAAAAATCTGCACATGTATGCTCATAGCAGCTTTATTCAGACAAAAACGGGAGACAAACTGTGGTATATCCATACTAGGAAATACTACTTAGCAATAAAAATGAACAAACTGGATACAGGCACCACGACCTGGATGAATCACCAGCGAATTATGCTGAGTGGAAAAAAAAATTGCAAAATGTTGTCTACTAAATGATTCCACTTATATAACATTCCTGGAATGCCCAAACTATAGAAATGGAAATTAATAGTTGCTGTGTTAATGAAGAAGTGGAAATGGGAGGGAAGTAGCTGTGGCTACAAAAGGGCAAAATGAGGGATATTATAGTGATGAAAATGTTCTTTATTTTAATTATATCAATGTCAATATCCAGACTGTGATAATTTACTGTAGTTTACAAGATGTTATCCTTGGGGAAAACTAGGTAAAATGTACGTGAGATATCTCTGTAATATTTCTTAAAAGTGTCTGTGAATCAACAATTATATCAAAATAAAAAGTATAATTTAATACAACATCTTAACATTTTCAACAAAACTAAGTGTCAAAGTATCCCCATAAACCTCAAATACAAATTGGTGTAGACAAACCACTAATAGTTGTACGTTATTAATTTTTCCTGTTATGGATTATGCCTTTGGTGTCAAGTCTAAAAGCTTTTTGCTTAACCCCAGATCCTGAAGATTTTCTCCTGAGAGTTTTGTGACTTTATGTTTTACATATTAGACTTTGATCCATTTTTATTTCTTCCTTTGAAATCTGCACGCCTTTTTTTTTTCTCGCCCATTACACTATCTAGAACTTCCAATACTATGTTGAATAAGTGTGGCGAGAGTGGACATCACTGCTTTGTTCCCAATCTTTGGGGGAAAAATTTCAGTCTTTCACCACTATGTTAGCTGTAAGATTTTTTGCAGATGCTCTTTATCAAGTTGAGGCAGTTCCTCTCTATTTGCGTTTTCTGAGCATTTTTATCATGAATGACCATTGAATTACGTACGCTAATACCTCATATATGTACATCATTAACTTGGATTACGCTTCTTTAAATAGCTGCCTCTTCTACTGGTTGTCAAATGGGCTGTATCCTTTCTATTTAATGCCTACATGAAGTTTTTAAATATGGACTCTATGTCATATATTTAGTCCCTTTCAGGTTTCCAACATAAAGTGATATATTTCAGCTACTTAAGCACTTATTTCGGCTTTATGCCTCATGTAGTTTAGATTTATTACGAGTTTGCACTTACATTTGATTCCTTTTTATACTCCTAACATCTTTTTTTCTTAAACAAGTGGTCTATATATTTGGACTCACAATATTTATACATCCTCTGTCACCAGGGGTACATGTCCTTATGTGTTAAAGCACCTGCCTCTGGAGTCCTGTCATGTTACACGTTTCCTCTAAAACAAACCCTCCATGTTATTTGAGAGCCAACCTCGCTTTTCAAGTTATTTAGGCTGCTGTAACCTCCATTAACAAAGGATTCAAAAGTCATAATTGTGTGATTCTTTAGGAATTATCCAAAAAGGCAATCTGATTTATTTTCCAAATATCCTGGATCTGAAATAATCTATCAGAGTTTATTTCTATGCTTGGAAAGCTTCCTTTGATGTCAGCATTTGCAATTTTCTTACTTAGCTTATGTAGCTTATGTAGCTAAGTAAGAATTGCTTTTTTTGGTTTCTTAGTACATTCTGTCCATCAAGTACATTGAGATGTTTAGAATTGTTTTGGGTCAACAGTGTAACGAGCATCCAAAATCTTGTAGAGTCAATTTTCTTTGACTATTGTATAAGAAGGTCAATTTCTATTTCCTCTGTTGACAATATCCTGAGCGTTTTGAAGTCACACAATTGCAGTGATAATTTAGCAGGAGAGTGTTAATATTTTAACCTAAAATAATTGATTTTGTATTAAACAGATTCCGATGTAGGAATGTATTTAGTATTAACTATATGGAATTCTCTATAAATCTCATAAACATAGTAGATACTTTTTTGAAGGGAATTAAAAATTAAATATCAAAATTTTCATTTTAGAAAATAAAAAGTGCGGCTGGGCGCGGTGGCTCACGCCTGTAATCCCAGCACTTTGGGAGGCCAAGGCAGGTGGATCACGAGGTCAGGAGATCGAGACCATCCTGGCTAACACAGTGAAACCCCGTCTCTACTAAAAAATATGAAAAATTAGCTGAGCGTGGTGGCGGGTGCCTGTAGTCCCAGCTACGCAGGAGGCTGAGGCAGGAGAATGGTGTGAACCTAGGAGGTGCAGCTTGCAGTGAGCCGAGATCGTGCCACTGCACTCCAGCCTGGGTGACAGAGCAAGACTCCATCTAAAAAAAAAAAAAAAAGAAAGAAAAAGAAAAGAAAAAATGTCTTTTTTCTTTTTAAAATTTTCTCATTTTAATATTTAAAATTATTTTATCTTTTTTTAAAACAAGTTATACATGACATAGTTTAAAACATCAAATACAGATGGTTCCTGACTTATGATGGTTCCACTTAAGATTGTTCAGCTATGATGGTGTGAAAGCAGTACACATTCTGGAGGAAATGTACTTCAAATTTAAAATGTCAATCTTTCTCTGGGCTAGTGATATGTGGTATAACACTCTCACTTGACGCTGAGCAGCAGCAGTGAGCCACAGCTCCCAGTCAGCCATGCTAATATAAGTGTTCTGAGCATGCTGAGGGTAGGCTGGGCTAAACTGTGATGGCTTAGGGGTATTGAATGCATTTTCAACTTGCAGTTTATCAGGACACAAACCCACCTTAAGTCAAGGAGCATCTGTATTTCTACAGGGCTTATTATGCAAAACAGCTGACCACACTGCCTCCCCATTCCTCTTTCCAGACAGAAACTCTAGTAGATAGTCCCATTTTACAAACGAGAAAGTGGAGGCTTAGGGAGGTTAATTAACACACCCAAGTTCATATGGGTAGGAAGTGATGGAGCTATGATAAGAACTCAAATCCATATGGCCCCCAAGCCTGAGGTTTGATCTACATTGCTTCGTAATTACAGGATATATTAGTTTCCTATTGGTGCTGTAACAAATTACCACAATTTAGTGTCTTAAAACAACAAAAATTTATTGTTGGACAGTTCTGGAAATTATAAACCTAAAATGGGTCCTGTTAAATTAAATTAAATTTGGCCTAAAGCTGCCTCTGTACTTTGAATTCCTATATAGTATACTGAAATCTAACTTAGTGTGTAAGAAAATTGTACCCTAACTTAAGGGCATATTCTTGTAATAAATAGCTGAGTCTCAGGCAAACACAGCAGCCAAACTTCAGGCAATCACAGGTTGCCAACTGATCAGCCCATGATCAAATAAGGTAAACACTAAGCTGTAAACAATCAAGCTGCTTCTGTATACCACTTCCTTTTTCTCTCTATAAATATTGCCTGCCCCTGTTGCCGAGTGGAGCTCTCTGTACCTCTTCTGGTCCTGGATGCTGCCCAATTCATGAATTGTGCTTTGCTCAAATACCATCAAAATAAATTTAATTTGTTCAAAGTTTTTCTTTTAACACTTGTACAGGGCTAATCAAGGTGTTAGCTTGTCCATGTTCTCCTTCTGAACGCTTTAGAGGATAATCTATTTTTTGCCTTTTCCAGCTTGCAGGGACTAGCTGCATTCCTCGGCTTGTAGCCCCCTTCCAGCAATCACTTTCCTCTGATTTTTGCTTCTAATATCACATCTCCTTCTTCGATTCTCTTGCCTCTTTCTTTCACTTAGAAGGACCCATGTAATTATATCAAGACCACTTGGTTAATCCAGAATAATCTCCCCATCTCAAGATCCTTAATCTAATCACTAATGCAAAGTCCCTTTTGCCGTGTAAGGTAAAAGATTCACAGGTTTCACAGATTCAGATCTTTCAGGGTTGGCAATGGGGGGCATTATTCCATCTACCACACAGAGTAAAGTTTCATCTGGATGACTCATAGGCCCTACAAATACAAAATGTCTAATATGGAATGTTCTCTTAAACTATCCCTTCTTGATGACTGGAATTACTAAACACTTGGTCTTCCAAGCATCTTCTGCTGTCACCTTCTCCTCTCTCCCATATACAATGGATGAGGACACATCATGCTGCATCTGCTCCCTCACATGTCTCTGACCCTCTCTCTAGATTCCCTGATCCTACTTTAATTCGAGCCCCATCATGTCTAGTCTGTGTTACTCTAACAGTCATGCACCCTGCTTTCTCTGCTTTCAATTTTGTGCTCCTCTAACCCAGTCTTCCCACCAGAGTAGTCTTTCTAAAACGTGAAGCTGCCCATGACCCTTCCCTTACTATCAGTCTGCATACTGGTCCTACTGACTGCAGATGAAAGACCCAAGTCTTTAGCCTGGTGTGTGAGGCATCCATCCCTAGCCCTCTGCTTCATCTGTCCCCCACCCATTTTATCAATTCCAAACGACTTTCACTTCCCTCGAAGCCTGTCCAAGTGTCCAAGCCGCTCATGCTTTGTTAGACTTGGAAGCCGTTCTCCATATGCCCTCGATCAGCTTGAATGTCATTTCCACTAGAAAATTTTCCTAATTGTTTGTGACTTCAATGTCCCAATTTTACACACATTTCTGCTGAGCCGCTTTGTTTGCTAATATGTCTCCTGGGTGGTAAGCAGGACTCCGTGTCTTATTAATTTTTTCCGTCTCCAGAATTCAGCCACTGTCTGCCACACAAGTGCATAATGAGTTACTATACTGATATTATGCAGCCATGTCCCCTGTACAGCAGTTCCCTGGATCTCATGGCTTCTTTTTTGATTTGCCTTGTTTGTTACCAACTTCCATCAGTAAGACAATCTATCCAATCCTTGTGCCCTTTGCCACATCACATCCTCAGGGCAATAACAAAGTTGTTAAGTTTATGCACCTTCTCCACTTGGAGCAAGGCCTCACCACGTCAGGCCTCCCCCTGATTCTCCCCCCTGCCTGGGATGGCAGATTTTGCTCTAGTGGGTCTCCAGGCCGTGAGGTCTCCTGCCTTTTACGTTCTGATCTGGGTGGTGAGCTGCAGCTGTAGTCCTTACTTGTCTCTGCTGGCCATTAGAGACTTTGTACTCAATTTGGAGGAACTACTCTTGATGGATTGTGAGAGGATTTCCTGGTCTCCCTCTGTTGTCCACCAGAAAACCACGTTCTCTGCTTTTCAGCGTTGACTGCTCATGCTTATGTGATTTCTAAGAGTAAGATCCTATGGATTCTCCCTGGCAGCAAAGAATTCGCTTAGGATTTTGCCTGAAGCTGCACTTCCGGGGTCTCGCTTCATCAGAAGACTTCTTCATTTTCATCATCGGCCCAGCGATGCATGGGTACCTCTTAGGGTTTAGCCCCAGAATGTACCGGGGGAGGGGAGGGTAAAGTAGGTGGGGAAGGAGTCAAGAGTCGTAGGTCATCTGTGGCCGGAGTTTTGCATCCCTAATAAACGGGAAATGAACTGAAGGAAGACTGGGTTTTCACGTCAACACGAAGGACACCATTATGATGCTAGATTAATCATCAAATAAAATTCCAGATGGAAAAAAATCAGAAACTTAATTTGGAATTTGAGCCCCGCTCTGTTATGCAACGTTCCCAGCCATTGCTCCGAGGATGTAATGTGGACTTCCATCGCCAGATGGCGACCGAGACCACAATTTAAGTTGGTTTTCTCCACTTCCTCTGGACTGAATCCCCGTGAAAATCCCAAGTTTAACTAGGGGCTTTCCTCGCGTAACCTTCGCTTCTGCTTCCTCTCTCACATCACCTCAACCTGCGAGACTCTGAAAGGGATAATGTGGGTTGAGGGGAATACGGAAATTCAGGGAAGGGAGAAGGGGTGGTGTGAAGATTTCCAGACCAGCCAGACAGAAATAGCATACCAATAGTGGTTTATCTAAGCACAAACCCCGGAGCCAGAATGTCTGAGTAACTTAAACAGCCCTACCATGTAATCGTTGTGTGCATATGCCTCTCTCTCTCTCTCTCTCTCTCTCTCTCTCTCTTTCATCTGAGACAGGATCTCACTCCCTCTGTCCCACAGGCTGGAGTGCAGTGGTGCAATCATGGCTCGCTGCAGTCTCGACTTCCTGGGCTCCAGTGGTCTTCCCACCTCAGCCTCTGAAACCACAGGGTCTTGAACTCCTGAGCTCAAGTGATCTTCCTGGTCCGCCTCCTAAAGTGCTGGGGTTACAGGTGTGGGCCACCATGCCTGTCTGCTATTTAAGTGCATAGAAGAATGCGTGGCACTCAGTAAGTGTTAAATATTTATAAAATAAAATAAAATTTTATAACACTACACATATGTTGAGTATGCTATAAATACATACATATTTAATGAGATGTCAACATATATCACGTTAATGAATTAAGTAAGTTTGAGAATATTAGAGAAGAATGATAATAGATTAACGGAGGAGGCTGGGCGCAGTGGCCCACACGTGTATTCCAGCACTTTGGGAAGCCGAAGCAGGCAGATCACTTGAGGTCAGGAGTTTGAGACCAGCCTGGCCAACATGGTGAAACTCCGTCTCTACTAAAAATACAAAAAAAAAAAATTAGCCGGGTGTGGTGGTGCGTGACTGGGAGGCGGAGGTTGCAGTGAGAGGAGATCGCGCCACTGCACTCCAGCCTGGGCGACAAAGCAAGACGCCATCTCAAAACAAACAAAACAGATGAAATGGGGTTTGAGTATGTAGCCTGCTCTCAACATGAGATAGTAAAAAGTCTTTGCTTCCCTTACATTCTGCTAATTAACTCATTTGATGCACATCAATGTATAAAGCCTTTAACTTCTATTTTTTTCCTTGAAAAGCATGCGGAATGCCTTCTCAGGACTCTCCCATTTTTTATTTGTGAACACCCACTGGCGCTCCCGGATAAGAAGCTTGCAAGAAGGTGTGAACCCCCCTATACTCGTGAGCCCCTGGGGCTCTGCACTCTTTCCAGCCCACGTTTGACCTCAGTCAATTTTTAAATGATTCCAGCTACATTCTTCTTACCAGTGCCCAGCTGTACCTGCCTTGGGTAAGCAAGCACTCAGGTGACAACTCTCCTAGATTTCAAGCTAGCTGGAAGCTCAACCTCAGCTCTGTGATGGATTCAAAAAAATTGCGACCTTGCAATTTGTCTGATTTCTTTCTTGCTGCAAGGGAGCATCATTGTTTCTAGTTCTCTGCATCCCCAAGCAGAAACCAGAACGCTGTATAAATGTTTTTAAATGGAGATATTGAGAAAAACTGCCTGAGAAACCAATGAGATCCAGGAAGAATGCTTCCAGCACTAACATGAATGGGGCTTGGCCTTACAGAGAGAAGGGTTGGAAATTCTTACACCTTGATTTAAACTCTCTATGCATATTCTGAGCACACTGGGGAATGTACTACTGCTAGGCTTGATTTGGATTCATGGCTACTACCTCTCACAAAATGATAGGTCTTCTGTTTTAGTACAGGAGATAATTCCTCAGTCAATCTTATTGCTGCTATTTCTGCTAAGCATAAACAATGATTTGGGTCATGAATTTTAATGGGGTTTAAATTCCTTTGTGCATCCCAACATGTAATGAACTTGCTAATGCCAAGATGGATGCCATGAAAAAAAGAGATCTCATCAAAATTGTCACAGAGAGATGGAGGGCCTCTGCGTAGATGGCAGGGAGGTGGTGGCCATGTAACTAGCTGCTCGGTGACGAGCAGCCCTTGGGGAGAGCCCAGGTAGCACCAGGAGAAGCAGAAATAGAGAAAAGTGAAAGACTGAGGTGGAAAGAACATGAGAGACAAGAGCTCTGCATGGCCACATCACCAGCAGTCTTGTTACAATGAGGATGAAGGGACTAAAAAGAGGGGAAGAGATGGAATTCATTAAAGAACAGTGCTCATTCATACAAGGCAAGTATATTTGTGGCCTTTTCTCTCTCTATCTGAAGACATGGCTTACCGTAACAGGAACTATCATGGGCGCTGGATGGCTCTCTCGTGGTGATCCCATCCTCCTCTACATCCCAAACTTTTTTTTGAGTGCATTTCTGTGTTTTGACTTCCTCTCTCCCCAAAGTTCTTCTTAACTTCTGAGTATGACTTAGCTTCCTTATTCTTTGACATATTTGAAACCCCTAACTTCCTCTCCTCTGTGGTGTAACACACGTGGCTTCTTGATACCAGGAGGTACTGTCTGCGTACAACTTCATATTATGAGGATGAAATGCCCATGAATCTTACCAATCTGAGGAACAACCAGCGTTTGTCTTCTCTGACACAATACGGGTGCCACATATTCTGTAGGAAAAGGTGGTGTTCAGGTCAGAACCTCTCTGTTTCTCCATCTCTCCCTCTCTGGTTCTGGAAATGTTGAGAATATGAGTGAAGGGAAAAAGATGGGCACCATGTGGAGGCAATTTCATGGTGGCATGAAACAATTTTGGGGGCATGAATGCCATGGGCAGGACATCAGGGCCCCAAAAGGGAAATACACAGTAGTTTCTTTGGACTTCAGTGTTCTCTTTTATAGTAATGGAAACCACAAGGGCAGAGGAAGGGGAGCTGATTCTGTAAAAAGAAGTTTATTCCTACTTTAAAAGATGATTTTTTGACTAACTTCCCACAATAGAGCCAGAGGATCACAGGGGAAAGCTATGATCCTCAATTACAGAAAATGATGTTGGGTGCATCTAGCATCACAGAAGCTTTAGAGGACACAGTCATCTCAGGTACCTACAGATAAGGAAGAAGTACCGATGAGAGTACCTACTCATATTCTTATTCATGGAAGTGAATCCCTTCAGTAACCAAATCATTAGCTGCTGGTAGATGTTTCTTTTGGCTCCTCTCTCTCCTGAGCTCTCAAATACAGACTTTTTTTTCTGTGTGCCTCTGCTTTTGGCAACTCTGTTCCAAGAATAAGACTATTTGTTTGTAGATGAGCTTGCTAGGTCGGGAATCCCTTCTATAGGGAGATGGTGAATCACTCAGCAGGACACAGAGGCATGGGTTGAAATGGTGAGATGTACCTTAGTTTAAAGAGAGGTCACAGGAGCTCATGGGCCATTATTAGATAAACTCTAAATTAGAAAAAAGAACCACATTTCTCTTTTGATAGTCACATAAAAATTGAAGCCATACTCATTCTAATAAAAAGTAACATGCATAGCTCTTCATTGCAAAGCTCATCTATTATTCATAACAGGCCTATAGGGTCTATATCATTTTTACAGAAGTGGAAATAGCATGCAACTACTAATTTAGTTTATTCATTAGTTTTCCAAAAGTGAAAAAAAGAATTTTCCCTTTGACTTCCTACCCGGTAGTTTGAAAGAGATAAATTTATGACTGAAAAAAGAGTACTTCACATCATACACAAATAATTAATGCAACTGATTGACCCAAGCTAGTGTGTGTGATATTGTGATATAAGAAGAAGTATATATTTGGTCTCTGACCCTGGTTCCTGCCCTTCAGCTCCTAAAACCCTTGAAATCTCCAGTGATAAGGGTGTCTGTTGCATGCTAATGAGGTGACTGGTGGCTGGGGCTGGTCACCAGAAAGACCAAGGCAGGGTTAGAGGGTTGGGATTTTCAGCCCACTCACAATCTCTGGGGAGAAGGGAGGGGCTGAAGGTTGAGTTGACTGCCAGTGGTCAATGGTTTAATCAACCCACCATGCTGACATAACAAAGCCTCCATTAAAACCCAAAAGGACAGAGTTTTGAGAGTTTCCAGATAGCAGAACATGGAAAGATGCCTGGAGGGTAGGCTCTTGAAGAAGGTGTGGAAGCTCCGCACTCTTTCCCCCATACTTTGTCCTATGTGTTTTGTTTTTCTTTATCAGTCTGTCCATCTGTATCCTTTGTCTTATCCAATGTAATAAACCAGTGTATGTAAGTAAGTGTTTCCCTGGGTTCTTTGAGCTGCTCTAGCAAATTAATTGAACCTGAGGAGAGGTTTGTGGGAACCTCCAATCTATAATTGGGTGGTCAGAAGTACAGGTGACAGCCTACTAGCAACTGGCATCTGAAGTGGGAGGGGGGCAGTTTTGCATGACTGAGCCCTCAATCTGTGGGATCTGATGCTATTTTTAGGTAAATAGTGTCAGAATTGAATTGATTTAGAGGACACCCAGCCGGTGTCTGCTGGAGAATTGCTTTGTGTGGGGGAAAAATCTCCACATACCTGATGTCAGAAGTAACTGTGTAAGACAGTATGAAAAATGCTTTGGAGTTTTTTGTTCCCCCCCATCTCTATTTATATAGGTTAAAAATGTGGCTGGGTGCATGCCCATGATCTGAGCACTTTGGAAGGCCCAGGCGGGAGGATCACTAGAGGTCAGGAGTTCAAGACCAGCCTAGGCAACACAGTGAGACCCCCCACATCTCTAAAAAACAAACAAACAGACAAATACGTAAATAAATCAGTACAAGCCTCATAATCCATTATGAAAGTGTCAGAGTGATGAATGTCATGGGCATAGTAACAGTAAAGGAAATAATGTGTTGGAGGAATATTTAAGATAACTGCGGCTGCTACAAGCAAAACTACAGAATAATTTCATCATATGCTTTTTTTTTTTGTTTCCAAATTAGATACAAGATTAAGCCTTGGGTCATATACATTTTTTTTTGTTGTTTCCAAATTAGATACAAGATTAAGCCTTGGGTCTCTGGCAGTGGAGGGCGATTCTGATATTCACATATAATTACCCACAGGGCATGGATTCTGAGAGATGCTGATAAAAGAAGTTGGTGCCTTTTGGCATTTGTTCCCAAGGATCTTCCAATACCCAGAGAATCTGCATTTACACAGATCATGCTTCCTTGGGAGCTTCTCTTGACTGCCCCCCACACCCTCATTCATGGCTTTTCCTCTTTGATCTCCCATTTCAGTCCTCACACCTGTCAACACTGTGCTTATTACCACATGGAGTGGTTAGAAGATCTTCCCAGAGTCAAGACATTTCCAGGGTCACCCTTCTCTTAGGCATTTCTTGGCACGACTGTCCTGAATAAAGGAAAGAAGGTGACGGTGATGTTGAGAAGCATCTAGAGGGCTGGAGTCAGGTGGAACCGGCTGAGGCTGT
Source organism: Pongo pygmaeus (assembly GCF_028885625.2). Classification (NCBI taxonomy): domain Eukaryota; kingdom Metazoa; phylum Chordata; class Mammalia; order Primates; family Hominidae; genus Pongo; species Pongo pygmaeus. The sequence continues at coordinate 33,125,104 of NC_072378.2, read as the reverse complement.
TGGATCAAGTTTCAGCCACTGGTAAAAGACCTCCAAGCTGCGAATGCTGTTGCCATTTGTGTAAAGTCGCCTCCGAGATTAGAACATGCCAAAGACTGAAGAAAGAGGTCTAGGTAACACAAAGCCATCACGTAATTGAAGTTTCTTCCATTTCCAAGGACAGGAAGCGTGCAAATGGCTCTGTGTTCTCAGTAGGGGTGGGGCTAAGAAGTGAGCCTGCAAATGGTAGTTTGGGTGAAGACTTGTGTGATGCATGCGGGGACTCAAATTTAGTGTCCCCTGAACACAAACACCCTCTATGATCTGGCTTATGTATCGCTCCTACGAACGTTCAAAGAACACCTTTATATTCTGAGGGGACACTGTTCATCATCAGATCACTGTTGGCGGAAGCCAGCTGACAGCTTTGTATTTCGTGTTTTCCCCTTTAGTAATGTAAAAATAGAGGTTATTTCTCCATTTTTTCAATGTAGGATTTTTTTTTTTTTTTTTTGACAGGGTCTGTGTCACCCAGGCTGGAGTGCAGTGACACAAACACAGCTCACTACATCCTTGACCTCTTGGGTTCAGATGATCCTCTCGCCTCAGCCTCCTTAGTAGCTGGGACTACAGGCACATTCCACCAGCCCGGCTAATTTCTTTTTAAAGTTTTTGTAGAGATAGGGCTCTCACTATGTTGCCCAGACTGGTCTTGAACTCCTGAGCTCAGGCGATTCTCTTACCTTGATCTCCCAGAATGGTGAGATTACAAGCGTGAGCCACCATGCCCAGCCCAATGTAGGAATGTTTAATTCCTCCACTTGCTGTCAAAGAAAACTGCTAACTTTCTTATTTCCTAATTTCTCTTTTCCTGATTTGCTTCTCCTTAGGTTCTGCTCTTGGGTGTTATCTCCTTAGTTTTGAGAATATGAAGGTTTGTTTAGAAAAAAAAAGCAGAAAAAATTCACTGGAAGATTTCACATTGGTATATATCGTTATGAAATGTGACAGTGAAGTTTTAGGGTAGAGATATTTGATCTGATCACCATTAGGATAAAATCAAATCTCCTTACCATGTTTTACACGTGTACCTGTCCAACCTTGTCTCCTACAATTATCCAACCAACCCGTTCTGTTCCAGCCTCACCGGCCTTCTTATTCTTTCACGAAGCTCACACTCTCCTCCAGAGCCTTGCACTCTCTTTTGCCTGGAAAGCTCTCCCGGATCTTAACATGATAGGAAAACAAAAGACAACTGTTTGTCATGTCTACTACAATCTCAGCCCCATGAGGCAGAGTCCATGCCCATTTTCCTTCCATGTAACATTCCTGGCACCTAGAGAGTGACTGATGCATAATGGCTGGTAAAACATTGGATTTAAAAAACATTTTAGTATATTTTCTCCCCCAAAATATACAAACACAACAGAGGCACTTATTTTATCTATATCTTTAGCACATTTTAGGCATTTAGTAAATTTCTGTTGAATCTGTATGGAATTCTTCAGATTGATCTGTGAACATTTTAGGTTTGAAAAACCAGAAAATCATAAAACTAAGGGTAATGAGCAAAGCCAAAGGCAGAGATGGGAAGATTCTCCTTTACAAAATACTTTTTCCATGTCCATAATGAACCCCCAAATTACCTGGATACTTACAACAGTGGTAGCAAGGGAATGTCTCATCAATGCAGGTTCTCTATTCTCCTCAATTAATTTCAGGTCCTTAATTGTGCATGACATATGAAACATAAAGGGTGTTTATTTGCTAATCACCAGCATTAATTAATTCAAAGACTTACTTGAGATTCTGTTTGTGCAATAAAAATTAAAAAGATTACTCAGTAATCCATTGGGAGAGGTGCAACTGGGGCATTAAAATACGAATGTGTGTCTAATTTTCAAACATCATAAGTATTTTGAAAGCACTTATACAGAATCAATTAATATATGTTGTTAACTAAATTCATATTTAATAATATGTGATATAAATTAGTGTTTTGTATTAATTTCAAGACAATTGTAAAGAGAATGTCACAATCACTCTTTTGATTCAATCAACAGTCTTTAGACTGGTTCCTTGTAATGTATTTAATGGGTTAATAAAAGCTGTATTATTTGAAATTATGTAATTTTGTTTTTTTAATATTTTGCTCAAACACTTTTCTTATTAGTGTAAATGACTGAAGTATTATGTGAATTTCAAAACTGATTATCTAAGGTATATCATTAAAACAAATTATGAGCTGTGATCTTGGGCAAGGTACTCAAACTGAAGGATGTTTTCCTTATCTGAAAATTTAGATAATAATAATTACCTCATAGTCTGTTAAGAAAAGTACATCTGATAATATATTTTAATGTACAATGGGTCTGGCACATATTAAGTTCTAAAAAAGATAACTGTTACTGTTATGCCAATAGGTATAATAATTTTGATAAATATAATGGTAATTTAAATATATTTTTTCCAACTTTTATTTTAAGTTCAGGGGTACATGTGCAGGTTTGTTACATAGGTAAATGTGTGCCATGGTGGTTTGCTGCACAGATCATCCCATCATCTAGGTATTCAGCCCAGCATCCATTAGCTATTCTTCCTGATGCTCTCCCTCCTCCCATCCCCTAACCTCCAACAGGCCCAGTGTGTTGTTCCCCTCCATGTGTCCATGTGTTCTCATCATTCAGCTCCCACCTATAATGAGAACTATGAACTCATCATTCAGCTCCCACCTATAAATGAGAACATATGATATTTGGTTTTCTGTTCCTGTGTTAGTTTGCTAAGGATAATGGCCTCCAGTTCCATCCATGTCCCTGCAAAGAACATGATCTTATTCCTTTTCATGGCTGCATAATGCACCACATTTTCTTTATTTAGTCTACCGTTGATGGGCATTTGGGTTGATTCCATGTCTTTGCTGTTGTGAATAGTGCTGCAATGAACATATGCATGCATATGTCTTTCATAATAGAGTAATTTATATTCTTTTGGTTATATACCCAGTAATGAGATTGCTGGGTCAAATGGTATTTCTGTCTCTAGGTCTCTGAGGAATTGCCACACAGTCTTCCACAATGGTTGAACTAATTTACACTCCCACCAACACAACCTCTTCAGCATCTGTTGTTTTTTCACTTTTTAATGATAGCCATTCTTACTGGTGTGAGATGGTATCTCATTGCGGTTTTGGTTTGCATTTCTCTAATGATCAGTGATATTGAGCTTTTTTCATATGTTTCATGGCCACATGTATGTTTTCTTTTGAGAAGTGTGTGTTCATGTCCTTTGCCCATTTTTTAATGGTTTTTTTTCTTGTAAATTTAAGTTCCTTATAGATGCTGAATCGTAGATCTTTGTCAGATGCATAGATTAAAAAATTTTCTCCCATTCTGTGGGTTGTCTTTTTACTGTGTTGGTAGTTTCTTTTGCTGTGTAGAAGCTCTTTACTTTAATTAGATCCCATTTGTCAATTTTTGCTTTTGTTGCAATTGTTTTTGGCATCTTCATCATGAAATCTTTGCCCATGCCTATGTCCTGAATGGTATTACCTAGGTTTTCTTCTAGGGTCTTTATAGTTTTGGGTCTTACATTTAAGTGTTTAATCCATCTTGAGTTGATTTTTGTATATGGTGTAAGGAAGAGGTCCAGTTTCAATCTTCTGCATATGGCTAAGCAGTTCTCCCAACACCATTTATTAAAGAGGGAATCCTTTCCCCATTGCTTGTTTTTGTCAGATTTGTTGAAGATCAGATGCTAGTAGGTGTGTGGTCTTATTTCTGGGTTCTGCATTCTGTTCCATTGGTCTATATGTCTGTTCTTGTACCAATACCATGCTGTTTTAGTTACTGTAGCCCTGTAGTATAGTTTGAAGTTGGCTAATGTGATGCCTCCAGCTTTGTTCTTTTTGCTTAGGATTTCCTTGGCTCTTCGGGCTCTTTTTTTGTTTCCACATGAATTTTAAACTAGTTTTTTTTTTAATTCTTTGAAAAATGTCAATGGTAGTTTAATGGGAATAGCATTAAATCTATAAATTGCTTTGGGTAGTATGGCCCTTTTCAGGATATTGATTCTTCCTATCCATGAGCATGGGATGTTTTTCACTTTGTTTGTGTCATCTCTGATTTCTTTGAATAGTGATTTGCAGATTTTCTTGAAGAGGTTCTTCACTTCACTTGTTAGCTATATTCCTAGGTATTTTATTCTATTTGTGGCAATTGTGAATGGGAGATCATTTGTGGGTAATTTAAATTTTTTAAATCAAATATTTTACCTCTCATTATGCATTATTCTTCTCTGGGATAGATAGAGATTTCCTAGAACTCTGATAACCTTTATTTTAACCTATTTACCTCTGATTAATCTGTTTCACCTCCCGGTTGTTACTGTAGTAACTGGGGTTATTAATAGCCTCAGAGCTACCAAGACTTCTCTGTAAAACAGATTATCTTTGTCAGGATAGCATCCTCTAAATGGTTATGCAAGATTTATGGTTAAGAATGGAGGTAGCTGATTAAATAATTCGATGAGCTTTACTCAACTATCTACTTTTCACAGCCTCTATTTTGTCCCCTGTGGAAGCACATAACAGGGCTTAGTTTTGGTGTTGTAGCTCTCTGTCAGAATCTGCAATTAGTAGGTCTCACATATAAAATTTTATTTCATCTTAATATTAATCCCACCAAATGGACGCTATCTAAACTTTAAAGTTAAAATGACTGAGGTTAACAGAGAATATGTGATTTGTTGAGGGTCATAAACTTAATAAATTCTCCAACTATGGGACAAATGCATTTTTCTCAAAATCTTTTACCTTTTGTATTATATCCCCGTGCCTCATAGTGCCAAGACAAGGAAAAAAATGAACAATTCTTAGACAATTATCTTCTTTTCCAAGGAATATCTTTCCATTTTCTTTTTCCCATCCCTCTCCCACTCTCCCCCAGCTACAGTCAAACCTCAAATATAAGAACCAGAGAATTTAAATAAATGTCACAAGAAGAAATATCCTGAATCATGTTCTTCTTCTGGTTCCTGAAACTTCCAAACATATCTTCAGCATTATCACAAAGTTCAGTGATACTTAGGAATGACCTAGTGCTGGACACCAAGTAGATGATCAATGAATAATTTTTGTATTTTTAGTAGAGACGGGGTTTCACGATGTTGGCCAGTCTGGTCTCGAACTCCTGACCTCAGGTGATCCATCTGCCTCGGCCTCCCAAAGTGCTGGGATAACAGGCATTAGCCACCGCGCCCGGCCCAGAAACAGATTTCTTATCTGAAATATCAGAAGCAGAAAACAACAAGAGGGAAAAAAGGCTGCTAACTTAATGCATGGGGAAGCAGGGTGTGGGCAGGAAATGCAGTGTAAAAGAGGAGATTTGTACAGGGCGATGGAAGAGACAATGGAGAGAAGACAATCTGAGCAGAAGCTGTGAGGAGTAGACAGATACTGGGGAAAGGGACTGCTAATTATGGTGTTATTTTAAAACTAGCTTTGTGCTTAAAATTCTCATTGCAACACCCTCAAAGACATCCACTGCATTGCAAAAATCTTGGATTTATATTTTGTTTATCTTCTGGTGTAAAACTGAGCTGAAGCACACCGATTCTACTAGAAGTCAACGTCCTAGGAAGACGTTGACAGCTGTAGGGATGTTAACTGGGTCATGTTCACCAGTAGGTGGGGACATTGCACTTTAAAAATTCAAGGGAGCTGCTGCTTTCCCTTCTCTCCCGGCCCATTGGCAGGTCTAGATTTGAGGGATCAGCATTTCTTGAGGGTGGTAACCCAGCCACTCTTATTTCCCTTACTCTTCCTTCCATGTGTTCAAAATATGATGCAATCTGAGATGTGGTTGTGGGTGTTTGAGAAGCAAAGAAGCATGACTGGAGCAGGAGTTGAAGTCTGCTTTTGTTTGAGAACTGAAGAGCTCAGGCTTTTACACGCTCTCACAGATAAAAGATTGGTACTATAAAATTACATGCTTAAAACAAACTTCGCTGCTGTCACTCTAATGCAAGCCACTATCCTTTTTCACATTGAGCATTCTGCCACCATCTGCAGCATTCTTGATATTTCAGTAAGAATTAAATTTTATTTTGCAATTAGTATTTTAAATTTATCAGGATACCTGTATATAGTTTGAGGATTAAACAATAAAGATGTATTTTAATGAAAACAAGAGCCCTCATGCCATTCCTTTCCTCCACTAGCATTATCCCCAGCTCAATGACTTTTAATGGTAATATGTGTATCTTTGTGTATGTGGAGTATTAATTTAGACATGAGTTATCTAATTATCTGAAAGCAGATAATTTAGACCACCAACAATTATATGTCTCTGGCATCCTTCTTGCAATTTTATTATATTACTATGTTTAGTTCCTCTGTAAGTAATCCTTGTATTTGAAAAAAAAAACACAGAAAACCTACACCTAAGTGTATTGTATTTAAACTGTAAAAAAAGTTGAAATACATAAATACTGCTTAGAAAAGCAAAATGAGATGAGAAAAGTACAAATTATTACATTTTAGTATCTTTCTTAAAAATGAATATAACAGGTAGATATTTGTTAGTATGCATTACAAAATTTGGGCAACATAGTTATGAAGTATATTTGGATATTTTACAATACATATATTACACAAAGGAAGAAATAAAGTACTGCTCAAATCAATGGATTAAATAACCTAGTTGAAATATTGGAATGTAGATGAACAGTAATTCACAGAAGAAACTCAAATGGAAAATAGCATACGCAAAGATGGCCAACTTTCTCTATAATATTTGACACAGTAATATTATGTCATTTCAGTTTAAATAAAATTATACATTGATAAAAATGTGAAATCACGTCTTTGAGGGGTTACTGAGAAACTGTCTAGAAGCGTTGTTCTAGAAGCTGATGTGGTTTTGGAAGATCAAGTGTGAATATCCAAAGGCACTTCTGTTGAATAAAACACCAAGTGGAGAAATTGAAGATCCTTGATTGTGGAAGTATCCAACTGTTTAGAACTCAACTGAAATCCTGAATGATAGTTCTCTACATGTAGCAGGAGGAGCAAGTGACTCATGGAAATAACAGGTTTATTTAAATAAAGACAGCCTTTATGTGGACATCAAATTCATCAATGAATGTATCCATCCATTTGTCAAATAATTATTTAGCTCCTACTAAGTGCTACATGCTATTCCAGATAACTTAGTCAAAAAGACAAATGTGTCCCTACCCTTATGAGCTTTAATTCTAGCAGGAACTAAAAAAAGTCACACAATAAACAGACATAAAATGCAGTGTTAGGTTGTGATTCTTGCTATGAAGCTACAAATGAAGAAAGCTGAGTAAGGGAATAAACAAATGCTTATCAGTAGTGAACTTCCATGCAGGCCGTGACAGGCTCATTTCAAAAGAAGCAGAAATATTTTATTATTTTTCCTTGGGTTATTAGTGTCACATGTAAGAATAGTGCACTAGGTTTACTACAACAGATTTTTGTACTTATACTTATTTTGAACAAAATAACAACATCTAGATAGTTCCTTTCCTCCTGCAGGAACTAAGTGTATGTAAGTCCTCTCTTTTGTAACCTAGTTTATTTTTTTCACACGTGAGGATCCCAGATACTATTAGGATGTCTTCATTGCTAATTGGATCTTGGAAAATGTACTTTCTTGCTTTACAAAATATATTTCTTTTTAAGCCTCAGAGTAAATTTTGAAATGATCTACCCATAGATTAGTCCTCTGATTTTAACTAGTATCATTATTCTAGCTGTAAAGGACATCTGTTCAAACTGTGTACAGGGAAGATTATCCAGGGTGTATAGTTTAGAGCACCCATATAATTTTCAATAGATTATGTGATTTTACAAGAATCTATCAAGTTAATGTTTCAAGAATATTGATAATTACTTTTAGAGGTTTTGCTGAAAAAATTCAAATAGACAGGGAGTCCATAGTAATAGGGTGGGTCTAAAGTTAGGTAGTCTGAGTGAGAACATGGGATGTTAAGTCCAGAGACAGGCCATATGCAGAGAGCCAGAACAATGTCTCAAAATCTACAAATGGCTGGGCCTGGATCAGTAATTCTTATGTGAAGGAGGATGCCAGAAATGAGCAACGTAAACCTTAGCAGAGTCTGAAAACACATCTCAAGGTAGAGGTTAGAATGAATCCACCTGCCATCCCAACCTGATACACATGCTAGAATGGGTTATAGAAATGGGCTAACAGGGAAAAAAGCCATTGAAATCATGGAAAAGGCAGAGATGAAAAATGTGAGATGATATAAAGTCCATATATGTTATTAATTTCAGTAAAATGCAAATAGATGACTTGTGATTAAAAGACAGAGATTGACAAATTGAATGCAAAAATACAAATTCAGATTATATTGTTTACAAGACATATGTCTAAAGCATAAAACCCATTTCAGAGATTGAGTGTAAAAGACAGAAAGGACATATCATGCAAATATTAATTTTGAAAAATGATATCAATTTATTAATATAAAAAACAAATTTTAAGGAAAAAAGGCATTGTAGATTTTTCTCCATCTCTTTATTTTGAGCCTGTGTGTCATTGCATGTGAGATGAGTCTCTTGAAGACAGCATACCAATACATCTTGGTTGTTTATCCAGCTTGTCATTCTGTGTCTTTTAATTGGGGCATTTCGCTCATTTACATTTAAGGTTAGTATTGATATGTGTGGATTTACTCCTGTCATCATGATGTTAGCTGGTTAATTTGCAGACTTGTTTATGTGGTTGCTTTATAGTGTCACTGGTCTGTACTTCAGTGTGTTTTTGTAGTGGCTGGTAACAGTCTTTCCTTTTCATATTTAGTGCTTCCTTCAGAAGCTCTTGTAAGGTAGATCTGGTGGTAATGAATTTGCTCAGCATTTGCCTGTCTGAAAAGGATCTTATTTCTCCTTCAATATGAGGCTTCATTTGGCCAATTATGAAACTCTGAGTTGGAATTTCTTTTCTTTATGAATGTTGAATATTGGTCTCCAATCTCTTCTGCTTGTAGGGTTTTAGCTGAGAGGTCTGCTGTTAGTCTGATGGACTTCCCTTTGTAGGTGACCTGATCTTTCTCTCTAGTTGTTTTTTTTTTTTTTTTTTTAACATTTTTTCTTTCATTTTGACCTTGGGGAAGCTGATGATTGTGTGTCTTGGGGATAATATTCTTGTGAAGTATCTTATTGGGGTTCTCTATATTTCCTGAATTTGAATGTTGGCCTCTCTAGCTAGGTTGGGGAAGTTCTCATGGATGATATCCTGAACTATGTTTTCCACGTTGGTTCCATTCTCTCCATCTCTTTCAGGGACATCAATCAGTCATAGATTTGGTCTCTTTACATAACCCCATATTTCTCAGAGGTTTTGTTCATCATTGTGGAAGACAGTGTGGAGATTCTTCAAAGACCTAAAGACAGAAATACTATTCAACCCAGCAACCTTATTACTGGGTATATACCCAAAGGAATATAAATCTTTCTATTACAAAGGCATATGCATGTATATGTTCATTGCAGCACTATTCACAATAGCAGACATGGAATCAACCTAAATGCCCATCAATGATAGACTAGATAAATAAAATGTGGTACATATACACCATGGAATACTATGCAGCCATAAAAAAAACAAAATCATGTCCTTTGCAGAGACATGGATGAAGCTGAAAGTCATTATCCTTAGCAAACTAATGGGGGAACAGAAAACTGAATACTGTATGTTCTCACTTATAAATAGGAGCTGAATTATGAGAACACATGAATTCATAAGGGAAAACAACACACACTGGGGCCTATCAGAGGGTGGAGGGTGGGAAGAGGGAGAGGATTAGGAAATATAACTAATAGGTACTAGGCTTAATAACTGTTTGACAAAATAATCTGTACAACAAACCTCCATGACACAGTTTACCTATGTAACAAAACTGCACATGTACCCCGAACTTAAAATAGTAGTTAAGAAAAGAAAACAAACAAACAAAAAGCAGATTAAAAATAAAAGCTATGGTTGAATCAATGATGACATTAAGGAATAAAACAAGCATTAGGATCATGGCATTAGTACAAAGCCATTCATGAGGGATCTGCCCTCATGGTCTAAACATCTCCCATTAGGCCCTGCCTCCAACATTGGGGATCAAATTTCAACATGAGATTTGGAGTGGACAAATATCCAAACTGTGGATGGGAACATATGTGGAAGAAATACTTAATACAATTGCATTTAAAAAGTAGAGAGGGTAAAATATGCTAATGGTACTAGAGGTATGGACTGTATGCTTCACTCAAAGTGGTAAAACATCAATACCAGTAGACTGTGATAAGTTATATGTATATATTGTAATAAGTACAACTACCACCAAGAAAGCTATATGAAGCAATGTACTAAAAAGGATTAAAAAGCATGAGTGTAGATACAAAAGTTCTTCCTGAGAACTTCAAATAAGATAGATATGCATATGGTGAGTAGGGCTGAAGTCTTGACTTCTATGCCTGAAAGTAGGCATTATTGACTGGGAATTTAATTCCTAAGTGGGAAAGAAACCAAAAGTGCTCCACGGAGGAAAGAGAGCCAAATTTTGACTTTCTGCTTCTGGCTAGGAGCTGAGGTTGGGCTCCTCATGATTTTAAAGGAGGTTGAGGAGAATGTTTTAACACTTGTATGCTATAGATATAGGGAAGTGAGAAGACACAGAATAACTTTCTCAAAAGGAACTGAAGCAAATAAGAAACAGCTGTCCTGAGAAGATTGTTATTGTTCCAGGTATTACAACAGGACAATAAATCTGAATGACCACTGAAGAACTGGGATTTTGATTGGAAGCCTGATGGGCTGAGGTGGAGTGGCTGTATAAAACCTCTGGAAAGGGAGAGTGGAGTACAGAAAGGAAGAGGAGGGAGGAGAGTAAAAGAGATGGGCAATGCTATGGTTTGAATGTTTATTTTCTCTGAAACTCATATTGAAACTTAATCCCCACTGTAATAGTATTAAGAGGGCTGTAAATCCAACTATGGTATTTGAGAGGTGTCACCTTTGGGAAGTAATTAGGATTAGATGAGGTAATGAGGGTGGGGCATTGAGAGAAGAAACAGAGACCTTGAGCTATACCCCTTTGCCCTCTTGTCACATGATGCTCTGCACCTCATCAGAACTCTGCAGAGGGCCCACCAGTAAGAAGGCTCTCACCAGATGCTGGCACCATGCTCTGGGACTTCTCATCCTCCAGAACCATAAGAAATAAATTTTGTTTCTTCATAAGTTACCCAATTTTTTGGCATTCTGTTACAAGCAACAAAAACAGACTAAGGCAGAAAATTGGTACTAAAAAGTTGGGCTGTTGCTAAAAACAAATATCTGAAAATGTGGAAGCAGCTGTGGAACTGGGTGATGGGTAGAGGTTAAAAGAACTCAAAGGGGCAGGCTAGAAAAAGCCTGTATTGCCTTAAATGTCAATTCTGGTGATAAAGGGTGATTTTGGTGAGGGCTTAGAAGAAGTCAAGAAGACTAGGAAAAGTCTGGAATTCCTTTGTGATGATTTGAGTGGTCAGGACCAGAATGTCAATAGAAATATGGACAGTAAGGGCTGTTCTGCTGAGGTCTCAGATCTGAGGAACAAGGAATTGGAAACTGGAGTAAAGGCCATCCTTGTTATAAATGAGTGAAAAACTTGCCTCTGAATTGTGTCTATATCTGAGGGCTTTATTAGGCTATATGGCAGAAGAAATATCTAAGCAGCAAAGCAGTCAGGCAGCTGCATGGCTACTTTTAACTACTTACATTAAAGTTGTGAGAGGTAAAAATAACTTAAAGGTGGAATTTATAATTAAAAGGGAAGCTAAGTGGAAAGATTGGGAAAATTTGCAGCCTGGCCCTGAAAGAGAATTTTCAACAGAGGAAACCAAGGGTGTGTCTGAAGGAATGATTGATAAGGAGGGATTGATTGATAAGGAGAATTGTATGGATAGAATAAAGCCAGAAGCTATTCCTCAAGACAATGGGAGACAAACACTGAATGCACTTTAGAGATCTTCAAGTCTACCCCTGCTGGCACAGGCCCAGAGCTCTAGGAGGGCAGAATGGTTTCAGGAGACAGGCCTGGGGTGTCCTCCATGGGGTTGCTGCCCAATGCCACCTCAGGACAGTGCTTCCCTCATCCTGGTTGCTCCAGTCATAGCTCAAGTGACCCCAGATGTGACTCATATTGTAGCTGCAGAGGGCATGAGCAGTAAGCCTTGGCAATGTCCACATGCATGTGGTGCTAATTCTGCAGGTCTTCAGAATGCAAGACTAGTGGGAAGGCATAGAAACCTCCACCTAGATTTCAAAGGGATGTATCAGACTGCCTGGGAACTCGGAGAGAAACCTGCCACAGGGGCAGGGCCACCACCAAAAGCCTCTGCTAGGGCAATGCTGAGAGGAACTGTGGGGTTGGAACTGCTACAGGGTGTCCTCCCCAGGGAAATGCCTACTGGTGCTGTGAGAGTGGGACTGCCACCAAGACTCCAAAACTGTAGAGCTACCAGCATGCAGTCCCAGCTTCAAAAACCCAAGGCACCTGACTCCAACCCTTGAGAACAGCCATATGTGGCTGCAACCAGCAAAGCCATGAGGGCAGGGTTGCCTGAGGTCTTGGGGGCCCAACTCCTGTCCCAGTGTGCTCAGGATGAGGAACATGGAGTCAAAAGACATTATTTCCAGCTTTAAAATTTAATGTCTTTCCCTGTTGAGTTTCAGACTTCCTTGAGGCCTGTTACTCCTTTCTTCTGGCCCATTTCTCCTGTCCCAGCATTGTATCTTGGAGGTAGATAATTGGCTTTAGTATCTCAGGCTTACAGACAAGTACTTTGGACTTTTGGACTTTTGAGTTGGTACTACAGAAAGTTAAGACTTTGAGGCTCTGGGGATAAAATGAATGTATTTGAATGTGAGAAGAATATGAGTTTTGAGGCTGCAGGGGTGAAATGCTATGGTTTGAATGTTTATTCCTCTAAATCTTATGTAGACACTTAATCCCTATTGTAACAGTATAAGAGGGTACGAAAACAGACCATGATATTTCAGGGGCGGGACATGTGAGAAGTAATTAGTATTAGATGAGGTCATGACGATGGGGCGATGGGGCACTAAGGGCTTGATAAGAGGAGAAAGAGATACTTGAGCTAGCCCTCTCAGCCTCCTTCCTATGTGATGCCTTGCACCACAATGGGACTCTGCAGAGGGTCCCCACTAGCAAGGAGGCTCTCGCCAGATGCTGGCACCATGCTCTTGGACTTCCCAGCCTCCAGAAATAAATTTTGATTCTTTATAAATTACCAGTTTCAGGTATTCTATTGCAATCATCAGGAAATTAATTAACACAGCAAAATCGACATCTAGAATACAAAATAATCGCAGCACTTTGGGAGGCTGAGGCAGGAGGATTACCTGAGGTCAGGAGTTCGAGACCAGCCTGGCCAACATGCGGAAACCCTGTCTTTACAAAAAATACAAAAATTAGCCGGGTGTGGTGGCACATGCCTGTAATCCCAGCTACTCGGGAAGCTGAGGCAGAAGAATCACTTCAACCCAGGAGATGGAGGTTGCAGAGTGAGGTGAGATCTCGCCACTACACTCCAGCCTGGACAATGGAGCGAGACTCTGTCTCAAAAAAAAAAAAAAAAAAAGAATATATAATAATTGGAGATGAAATTAATTTAAGTGTTCTGGTATATACTATGTAAGTATATGAAGTATAAAAGTATAAATAAGTAGAGTGCAGATGACACCAATAATAATGACTTTATTTTTATTTCTGTCTTGGTGAAAAAGGGGTCCTGTAGGTATGATTAATTATTCTCTTAGGTGTGCCTTCTCAATGCCAGCAAAGTTAGGTGTGGATTAAAAAAAATACTACCTAGTGTTTTTTGTTAAGTGATTGTCAATATCATCAGATCCCTGTCCTTCCCTGTCTCTATCCCCAGGGATTCAATAACATTTATACACTTGGTTCCCAGATAAGATTTTAATCAACAAACTCATTTCACGACTCTGTCAGCAATTATAATTGGATATTCTGTCAAGTTCCTAATTCTCACATCTTCAAGTCCTGTAATTTGGTATGAAGGTGCTGAGAATTTGGACTTTGAGCTAACAAGATTTAGACAGGATATTGGACTTGACCTGAGGCTGTAATGGAATGAGACTTTGGGGGGTCCCCCCAAAGTCTGAGAAGGGGTTAATGTATTTTACATTTGAGAGGGACATGAATTAAAGGTGGCCAGAGGCTGAAGAGGTCAGAAGCGGGCCTAGAATTCTAAGATGGCCCCCAGGAATATCTATCACCCCCTGTTGTACATACCTTATAAAATTCATTTCCTTTGAGTGGGGGTGGAACCAGCAAATGTAATGGGATAATCACTACTGTGATTCGGTTATGTTTTGACTGCAATTAGCCTTGTGAAAAGGAAATTATTGTAGGTGAGCATGAACTAATCAGGTGAGCCCTTGAAAGGGACTGAACTTTTCCTGAAGAGGGAGATTAAACATAAGAAGGACTCTCTATTACTGACTTTGAAGATGTAGAGGGCCATGTGGCAAGGAACTGAGAGTGGTCACTGGCGGCTGATAGGGATCCCTGTCTGACAGCCAGCTTGAAAACATGGACCTCAATCATATGTGGAAATAAATTCTGTCAACAGGCAGTGAGCTTGGAAGAGGACTCCATACTCAAATGAGAATTATAAGGTCAGCTTGTGACTTCAGTCTTGTGAGACCCTAACCAGGGAGCCCAGTTGAGCTTTGCCTAGACTTCTGACCTAGAAAACTGAGATAATAAATGGGTGTTGTTTGAAGCTGCTAAGTTTCTACTAATTTGTTATGACAGTGGCTAGAAAATTAATGCAATATGCTTTGCTTATTTAAGTTTTACATACTGCACCATAAGCACCTTTTGACATAAACAGAATGCTTAAAATTGATATACCTTTCACATATTAATTCTTTAGTTTTTCTTAATATAGTCTAAGAATACTTTCCCATACAATTTCTTTCTTTGTTTTGTTATTTAAAGTCATCTCATCACTTTTTAATAAAGTAAATATTTACTTATTTTTTTCTATATTTTTGTTGATAGCTTTCATGAAACTTCGGTTCTTGTCTTCTTAGTTTAAAAGAATTTAAACAAGAGACACACAGCAAAGGAGATGCACCATAGAGCAATTTATTGCAAAGGAGAAATGATACTCTGAAAGTTAGGTGAAGAATCAACAGTACACCTGGAGAGACAATTCAGGGCAGGTTGCTTGTGCAGGTGAGACAGTGTTGAATGTTACTGGGGAAATTCCCTATATGGGAGTCTTACATGACTATTCATAAGGAGGTGGGAAGAGGTGTTACTCACAAGCATGTTCTGGGTGGTTCCTCCTCAGTTCTGAGTTCCTTCTCATTTAAACTTTTAATCTGCCTCAATATAATCTCTGCATGTGTGTATGTATGGGCTCTTTTTACTATCCCACTAACTCACTAATTGACTCAACACTATTTTTAGTAATTTTTCCTATTCCACTGGATTAAAAGTTTGCTTTTATTATGCACTACATTCTTAATTTATCCAACATAAATGCAGGATAACTTGTTCTATCCTTGAAAGCAGTCCCAGTGTGATGTTCTTTAAAGAGACCAGAGCAAATTTCCCGGTACTGCATTTCAAACACTTCAAATTATTATTGCAACCTCTTGAAAAATATGGAATTAGGATTGTATTTCTAACACCAAGAAAAATGATTTAAAATTCTTTTAAAATAGCTTCTTGTCCTAAAAATCTCACCATAATTTCCTCATCACTATGCTGCTTTCTCTTTCATTCCATATTGGTGTCATGACAATCAAGTATATTTCAAAAAACTTCTTTCCGGACCCCTGACATGCCACTGAGTTCCATTCCTGATTAGCTACAGCCCTTTACCCTACAAATCTGGATTGACTCCAGAAGAGTAGAGTGGGCCCTTCTGTACCTTGAAGAAGTGAAGAATATAACCTGTAACATTGAAGGCTTCTTAGAAATATGTTTTTCTCCCATCCCAAAATTTTCTCAAAGGGTTTGCGACTTCCTAGAAATGTAATAGAGTGGCCCTCCCTTATCGATGGTTTCACTTTCCACAGTTTCAGTTACTGGTGGTCAATCAATCACAGTGTGAAAATATAGGTGTTTAGTACAGTAAGATATTTTGAGAAGGGGGGGAGAGAGAAAGAGACAGAAAGAGAGAGAGAGAGAGAGACAGACCTCATTTACATAACTTTTATTACAATATATTGTTATAATTGTTCTATTTTATTATTAGTTATTGTTGTTAACCTATGACTGCGCAAGTTGTAAATTAAACTTTATCATATGTATGTACGTGTAGAAAAACATAGCATATATAGAGTTTGGTACCATCCATGCCTTCAGGCATCCATTGGGGTGCCTTGTAACGTGTCTCTCATGGATAAGAGAGGGCCACTGTAAACAAAATTTTCAATTTCATTAATTGTAACATAAATTAGGTTCTGTTTATGTGCAGCCAATATCATTCCACAGTTGTCCTTTTTCTGGGGCACTATGAACATGTTTTAATTGTTTAGCTTTATAATCATTGTAAACATCTATTAGAGCACCTCCCCTTATTTTTATCAATAGTTGTTTTTGTATATTTACTGCTCTTGAAAGTTAGAAACATTTTGTTAATAAAACTGTCTTATTACTATTTAGATTAAAGCATCACCAAATCTATGTATTTTGTCTGGAAAAGTGACACAAATTGCCCTGTCCAAGAAAGTGGTATCATTGTTTACTAAACTTCTTTCTGTCCTTGGGTAAATTTCCGTTCTTTTCTTTGGATTGCACACATGACTGCTTTGATATTTTGTATATTTATTGCTCTTTTCAATAATTTTTTTTTCTGGAATGGATTCATTGACCTAATCTGCCAGAGAGAAGTAATGCGGCCCCACATCTTCTCATTGGTTGGAGAGTAAAGTATTTAATGGTTTAACTTAAACATGACTTCTGTGAATCTTTTTTTTTTTTTTTTTTTAAAGCAGAATCCTGTATTTGGTTACATTCTGGTCTAGTGACCACTTCCTTCAGGTAAAGCAAGCTTCCCTGTCTGGAACAGCCAGGCATGTGATAAAAAATTTCCTCTGTGGTCACTTAGTTATTATTCCTCTTGTCTTGAGTGTCTGGGCTGCTATTTTCATGTATTTACATCCAAATGAAGTCTTTCTTTCCAACTTTTTATAGTATGTTTTGATTCACAAAATATTTTAGCCTTATCTACAATATAATAATTTCCCACAAATGCAAAGAATATAGGTTTGTACAGTTTTGAAGTAATATTGGCAAAAGAGTATGAAGCAGAGTGCCCATATTTAAAACTTTCAACATGTTAGTCTTTCTATAGGTGTTTTCAGGATAGTAAAAATTAATTTGATTGATACAGACTTGGGGGCAATATATGAGAAAGGCTCTGCTCTAAAGGATAGGATGAGAGGTGGGCAGGGAGGATTTGTATGGTTTGAATTCCAGGCACACACGCTAACTGCTAATTTGGCATCATCCACCAGGTTGAATATTTTCATGAAATTCTGTCTTACATCTCTGCTAATCCTAAAACAAAGAATGAGGATCATTTCGGGTGAGTCTAGGTAAGGAGAAACCATTAAAATTGTTATATTCTTCATTTAATTTTTTTCTATGATTATTTTTTCTTCTTTTTGTACTAATTAGAATAGGCCAAACTGCTGCAACAAATAGACTCAAAAGTGTATTATGGCTGAAATATAGTAGAAGTTTATAACTCACTAATGTAGCAGAAGGAGGATACTGAAGATTTGTGAGTCACTTTTCACCAGGTGGTGATTCAGAATTCCAAGCTCCCATAGTCCAATATGGTGCCTTTCATTTTTTTTTCCTGAGAAAATTAACACATTTTAATTTTTCTTCAAGAAGGGAGGTAGAAGAGGGACCAATTGTGATCTCCTAGAAGATTAAGGCAAGAAAGTTAGTGAAATTTGCTACAGTGTCTACTATTGTAGTTGTCATTATGACTATAACTAGTATTTGTTTCCCTCCTTCACAAGCTATTCTTGATTCCCCTCATCCTCTGAATTTAGTCGAGTTTGTTTTTCTGTTTTGGTGACAGAGACAACTATTCCAGAAGAGTCTATGTTACTATTTACTCTGTTCTTGAATTATGATGTTTTAGTGTCTACTGACAGACATGACCATGCATAGAAGTACTAAAAGATTATTGTATTTTCATCTGTGATAGTAGTCTCTGTCACTAAACCAGAAGAACCACCTAGTTTTTAGAGCTGTTCAAGCTTGGTTCCAAAGGCACCACTTCAGTTGTAGATGGATTGTGGTTGGTATCCCCAAACTTAGGACTCCATGGATCTTATAGCTCTTAGCATCATATGGACAATTTAAGGCACAAGGTCAGTGTGCTAAGTGCCTATCAGGAAGAAATGAACACTTGGTTCTAGTTTTAGAACTATGAAAGGAAATTAAATCTTGGGACCCCAACTCATTAAGCCTAAGGGAAAAGTTAATCTGGGAAGGAGGTTACAAAAACCCACCTCCCCCTTTTTGGTTCCTAAATAAGATGGCTACAAAATGAAAAGCTACATGCCTTCCTCATATTTTGTCTACAAGGAAAGTCCTTGTGAGCTTCAAGATCTTTACTCTAAGGTGTTTCTGTTAAAATTTTACCATGGCAATGTAAATTGGTAGCTTATCTTTACAGGTGCAGTCACTCCCTGCCCAGAAGACAAAAATGCATATCTTTTTTTTTTTTTTGAGACAGAGCCTCACTTTGTCACCCTGGCTGGAGTGCAGTGGCATGATCTTGGCTCACTGCAACCTCCGCCTCCCAGGTTCAAGCGATTCTCCTGCCTCAGCCTCCCAAATAGTTGAGATTACAGGCATCTGCCACCATGCCTGGCTAATATATATATATTTTTTGTATTTTTAGTAGAGATGGGGTTTCACCGTGTTGGCCAGGCCTGTTTCAAACTCCTGACCTCAAGTGATCCACCTGCCTCAGCATCCCCAAATGCTAGGATTACGGGCATGAGCCACCGCGCCCAGCCACAAATGCATATCGAATTGTTCCCCTTCCCCCATTTTGTCTATGTCATCTTATGTAAAAAAAATGCAGATTAACTGAGCCAGACAAAGGCATGAATGACTATTTTTCCCTACCCTTCTCTTACATGAAAATTGTGTACTTCTCAATATCCCTACCCTTTCCCCTTAAATTTGGAGCCCTCAAAATTATCTTCAGAGAAAGGTATAGACCTGTCTCCTGGGTGCTCATTCTTAACTTTGGCAAATAAACCTCCTAAAATGATTGAGACTTGCCATTCTTCTCGACTGACAGAACACATGAGTTCATGCAAAGTTACTGTTGGAGAAGTTTTCCTGTGGTTATATTTTGGAACATGTAATATGAATGAAGTGATCAAGAGTTTGAGCTGTGACTTACACTTTAGGCTATAATAGAGTAATTGGTGCGGTTAAGACTTCATCTGTCCTAGGCAGCTTTCTTGAGCTTTAGGAGACTGACACACAATGGAGCTGAGGCTTCTTCTCTCCCTTGCTACTGATCTGTAAGTAATAAAACTGCTTCACATAATTTGTGTGTGAGTGTGTTGTGTTTCACCAGACTCAGATAAATAGGTAACCAGTGCATGGTGGACATAAACAGTAGCTCAGAATGCAGTGGGAAGAAGTATCTGGACCTCTTTTCCTGGTGGTTGGCATAGTGATGATCTTTTCTATTCTCCATGCAGTGGAAGTCCTCCCTTTCCTCCCTTGGTATTGGTAATTAGTAAACCTGCTTCATAAACTGTGATTAATATACTAAAATCTCTAATGGAAAAGGTAGACAACATGCAAGATTAGATAGTTTCAGCAGAGATATGAAAGCTTTAAGGATGAACGAAATGGAAATAAAATAAAAATACATTAACAAAAATAAAGAATGCATTTGACAAACTCATATCAGCAAATGTGGTATAGCCCTGGGAAGAATCAATGAGTTTGAAATAGAACAATAAAAATTACCCAGAGTGAAACACAAAGAGAGAAAGAGAGTAAAAGTACATTAAAAATAAGCCTGGCACAGTGTTTCACATCTGTAATCTCAAAACTTTGGGAGGCTGAGGTAGGAGGAATGCTTGCACCTAAGAGTTAAAGAGCAGCCTGGGCAACATAAGAAGACCTTGTCTACAAAAAGAGAAAAATTAAGTGGGCAAGCATGGTGCTGGTATTCCCAGCTACTCAAGAGGCTAAGACAGGAGGACTGCCTGAGTTGGGGGCGCTGGTGGGGGATGCAGTGAGCTGTGATCGCACCACTGCATTCCAGCCTGGGCAACAGAGTGACACCCTGTCTCAAAACAAACAAACAAACAAACAAACAAATAAAGATGATGTAACCATTCAATACAGCACTGCAGCTCTTGGATGCTCTGTTCTGTTTTCCCTCACTCTTCTTTTCTCTTTGTATTTCACATTGGGTAATTTTTATTAGGTATCTTATTGAATTAGTTTGTTAAAAGATAAACATTATTTCAGTTGGCTTTGCTTTTTTAACATTATATTTTGAAATAATTGTAGATTCAAAAGGAGTTACCAAGATAGTACAATAAGATTCTGTATAGCCTTCATCCAGTTTTCCCCAATTGTAACATCTTACATAACTAAAGTGCAATATCAAAATCAGGGAATTATCCTAACACATATGGTCAAAAGATTTTCAACAGATGTGCCAGGGCCATTAAATGGGGAAAGGACAGCCTTTTAAACAATGGTGCTGGGAAAACTGGAAGTCCACATACAAAAGAATGAAATTGGACTCTCACCTTACATTATAGACAAAATGAACTCAAAATGAATCAAAGACCTAAATGTGAAACCTAAAACCATAAAACTCTTAGAAAAAAAAATAAGGAAAATCTTCATGACATTTGATTAGGCAATGATTTCTTGGACATAACACTAAGGGCATAGGCAAGAAATGAAAAAAATATATAAATTGGACTCCATCAAAATTTACAACTTCTAATTGAGGCATGGAAAACTAAATACGATATGCTCTGATTTGTAAGTAGGAGCTAAGTGGGTACTAAGCTATGGGTACTCAAAGGCATACAGAATGGTATAAAGGACAATGGAGAGTAAGAAAGGGGAGGGTGGGAAGGAGGGTGAAGGATAAAAAACTACATATTGAGTACAATGTACACTACTCAGGTAACAGGTTCACTAAAATCCCAGGCTTCACCACTATACAATTCATCCACATAACAAAAAAACACTTGTATCCTAAAAGCTATTGAATTAAAATTATATTAAAAATGTAAAAAAAATTATTGAGCATCTACTATGTGTTCAAAACTATTTTAGATGCTATATATTTGCCACTTCATTTAATCCTTGGCATTACTCTATGGAATAGATAATATCCTCATTTTGCAGTTAAAGAAACTAATACTCAGAGAGATTAACTTGGATTTATGAGCAATGTCAACATTATAAAGTAGAGGCAGGAAGATCAGTTAGGATGCTTTTGCAGTAATTAACTTGAGTGGAATTGTTGGTCTGTGAGAATAGAAAGTGAATCTTTTGGGAAGATTCTACAATGTTATTGTTTTTGCATAAGTGACTTTTTCCTCTACTCCCTCTTTTCACATGTAAAATGTAGAATTACTGAGGCTAATCAGACTCACAAGAATGTAACCACTTGTGTCATTGCCTACCCTCCCTCCTTTTTTTCTTTTCTCTCTCTTTCCCTTCCTGCTTACTCTTTCTTTTTCAATATGGAAGTTCTCAAACCTCTTGGGAAAAAGCATGGATCACAGACGATCCTGTGATTTGTGTTTTTCCCAGATGCATCCTGAACCTTGGCAAAATAAACCTCTAATTCATTGAGACCTGCCTCAGTCACTTTTTGGCTTACAACAGGATTTCTTTCTTTTTAAAGCCTGAATAGAATTCCATTGTGTATACATACATTATCTTTATCCATTCATCTGCTGAATGACACAGGTTGATTTCATACCTTGAATATTGTGAATAATGCTGCAATGAACATGGGAGTGTAGATATATTTTCAACATACTGATTTAAAATCCTTCGTCTGTATCTTGGAAGTGGGATTGCTACATCATATGGCAGTTCTAGTTTAACTTTTTTTTATACACACTTTTTTTTTATACACACATTTAAATTTTTAATATTGGCCATCGGAAATGTTGGTACAATCTATATTAGTAAAATGTGTTATCTGGCGTGGAAATACAGAGAGGGTTTTGGGTTCTACTAGAAATCAGAATGGCACTGCCTGTTATAAATCCTTGTTTATTGACTCTAAAATGCTTGGTCTTTGTTGGTAAAGGCCCAAACTGACAGGCCAGCCTTGTGTAGTTTAACTTTTTGAAGAACCTTCATAATGTTTTCCCTAGTGGCCATACTAATTTACATTCCCACCAACAGTGTGCAAATGTTCCCTTATCTCCACGTCCTTGTTAATACTTGTTATTTTTTGTCTTTTTGATAATAGTCATCCTGAAAGGCATGGATTGATATGTCATTGAGGTTTAAATTGAATATCTTAAGTTTTCCTATTTGAGGATATGAGTAGTCCCCCCAAAATATTACTGCTAATGTTGCTTTTTTGCATGAACCATGACCTTGAGCTGAGCTGGACACTTGAATTCTTGAGTACTTGGACATGAGCTTAAATAAGACTGAAATATTTTTTACATACCTGAATATTAGTTCTTCTCTCTACTGATAAGAACTTGTAGAAGAAGAAGACATTATAAAGATCTCATAGAGAGATATTTAAGGTTTGTCTGGGAATGAAGGAACATGATGACTACAAATCTAGAAGCCGGGGAAGAGTTGTCTCTGGAAATATCCCAGGCTTTACTAGGGAACCAGAAGTAGAGACAAACAGGTATGTTGCAAAGAGTGACATGTGTAGGTTAGCTCTGGGTGATGAAATCATCAGTGGTCCAGCTGAGGTGATGCATGGATGAGATTGACTGGAAGAAGAAACCTGTAGAAACAGATCAGGAAACAAAGCTCCGTTGTACAGCACATCCATAGCAGGCAGCCTGGGTTTTCATCCCTGTCTTCTTGTTTTCAAGGGCCATTTCCATACTGCATGAGAAGCCATGAGACTGGTGGGCTCTGGACTCCTGTGCCAGAGATCACTCACCTTCCCCATTTCCCTCAAGTGTCCAAAATGCCTTGTATCATCTGATTTTCTATCTTCCTGCTAAAGCTTTTCCTACACTCCTAGTCCTTCACCCTGTGGTATCCTCCAAGTCCTCACCTGACTTCCACTGTGGAGTTTCCCCACGGTTACTTGCTTGAAGGAGGCACTGTTTGAGCACAGCCTCTGAATGCTACAGACTCTCTCTTCAGATTTTCTAAATTGTCATTTTAAAGAGATAACTGTTTAAAGAGAAAAGGCCTACCTTATATGTGTCATGAAAAATTCATGTAACTGGTTAACTAAAAGTTTATATAAGAGAAATATGTAAGTAGCTTCACAAGGTTTTAAAAAATTTGGAGATAATTACTTGATAAATTTTTATTAAAGGAAAATGATATTCTGGGGCCGTATTTCTAATTATGTTACCACTGGCATTAAGGAGGTCACAGAACCTTTCTGACTATACAGTGTTTCTTGATTCTGGAAGTAATTGCAGGATAGAGTCCTGGATAATCCTTTTGGTGACAGGATGACTCCCGTGTTTACATTCAACCGCATTGACCAGGCACAGATTCTAAGAGATGCTGACCAGGG
Source organism: Pongo pygmaeus (assembly GCF_028885625.2). NCBI lineage: Eukaryota > Metazoa > Chordata > Mammalia > Primates > Hominidae > Pongo > Pongo pygmaeus. The sequence goes on along the minus strand of NC_072378.2, from coordinate 33,101,262 downwards.
AAGATGATTTCTCCCTTGATTCCACAAAGAAGGAGTCTACAAACTTTTTTTGCCCTGAAAGAAGAGACGATGTGCCCTGGGGAGAGTCTCCTTACTGTAACCTTGACCCATAATAACAGCAGTGTCTTTATCCCATCTTCCCACATGGGGTGTATGTGGCCTTATCCTAAGCGCTCTGTCCCCACAGAGGCCAGGCTGGTGATTTGGGTGAGGCATTCAGAATCAGGATGCTTGTCTGAGTTGCCTTCCTCTGGCCAGGTCAATAGTGGCTGCCCTGAGTAATGGAGCAGGGATAGGAACATTGCAAAGAACTATAGAGAAGACTGGGTCAGGGGGACACAGCCGGCAGAACCCCCAAACCAAAGCCTTTCAGATGAGGTGTTTTTTGGTTTTTTTTGTTTCTGTTTTTGTTTTTTTTGAGACAGAGTTTTGCTCTTGTCCCCCAGGCTGGAGTGCAATGGCGCTAACTCAGCTCGCTGCAACCTCTGCCTCCTGGGTTCAAGCGATTCGCCTGCCTCAGTCTACTGAGTAATAGAGATTACAGGCATGCACCACCACACCTGACTAATTTTTTTAATTTTTGGTGAGACAGGTTTCACCATGTTGGCCAGGCTGGTCTCAAACTCCTGACCTCAAGTAATCTGCCTGTCTTGGCCTCCTGAAGCTCTAGAAAATTACAGGTGTGAGCCACCGCACCCGGCCTCAGATGAGGTTTTAGCCAGTCAGAAAATGGCTCTAAGCTGACACTTTCGTTGCTAGCTGAAAAGTCTGTGTGGCCAGGTGTGGTGGCTCACACCTATAATCCCAGTGCTTTGGTAGGCTGAGGTGGGAGGATTGCTTGAGGCCAGGACTTTGAAACCAACCTGGGCAACATAGCAAAACCCTGTTTCTATAAAAAAATTTTTTTTAAATTAGACAAAATGGTGGTATATGCCTGTACTCCCAGCTACTTGGGGGGGCTGAGACGGGAGGATCACTTGAGCCCAAGAGGTTGAGGCTGCAGTGCGCCACGATCATGCCAGTGTACTCCAGCCTAGGTGATAGAGCCAGACCCTGTCCCTGAAAAAGAAAACAAAAGAAAAAAGGAAAAGAAAAAAAAGAAAAAAGAAAGGAAAAGAAAAGAAAAAAGTCTGTTTGAAGAGGCCCATGAACTGGGGAGTCCCTAGGTTTGACGTAGACTTTGCCTCACAGCCCCAGAATAAACCTAAGGGAAGTTTCTCCCTTTGAACAGGAAGGAGGGATGGGCCAGAGGCCTCTATTCTGAGGGACGCTGAGGTGGGGACCGAGAGGACACTGAGGGCATCTTCAGGTCCCTCTCTGCCTATTCTTTCTTGCCCCCAATTCCGTTCTAGGTCTGAGTTTGATGTTCCTTCTTTATGCTTCCATCGCACCAGTGGAGATCCTCCTTAGACGGGGGTTACCTTGATCCTGAGTACACCACTGCTGCTGGAAGCCCGGTAACAACATTCCCAGGCTCAGGTGATCTAAACCTGTGCACAGAATAATATAGAATATTAGAGTGGCTCAATGCTTTCATGTGCCACTATTGCAAACCTCTTGCTACTGTCTCTTCCCTGTTTCTTTTTACCTGGTAAACATATTCTGCTTTTAGATCCCATCTATCTTCTACTTTACTAATATACAGGGAACAGTGGGAGGAAGGGAGACAAGAAGAGAGGTGGAGACATTGATTGTCTTGGTTAGGAATACCAGTAATGTTTGTCAGGCATTGTTTTAATTGCTTTATAAACATTAGTACTGCCCCTAGCCATGGGCAACATGAGCCTGATAAGTAAGAAATCTATTTATAAAAACACATTGGTATCTCTGCCATTTTGGATTTGATGTTTAGGGCTGGCCCAATACGACCCGTAACTCTAAACATTTGCTCCATCATTAATACGATTCAGCCCCCAGGAAATTCTTCTTCACAGCTTTTGCTCTCTATCCTCAAAACTAAATGTGACTGTGTCTGAATACTGTAAAATTTGTGTATTGTGCCTTTGCTCATATCGGATGCACCTGTTTCGTGGTTCAGGGAGGATTTAAGCAGCTGAAGAACTTAAAAGAGAAAAGTCAACAAATACTTTCACTCAAAGAGCATGAATGCAATACATTCTTGCATAATAAAGAATCACTTGCCAGTAGGGCTGGGTGTCAACTTTTTTTTTTCTTATTCCTCCTATTAACCTGATAGATACACATAACAGTGGAGGAGCCTTTTGTAATATTAAACTAGTCATATTAATGTTAAATTTGTATATGTGAAGATCTAGATGTAAAATGCATAAAACATGATCCACATTTTGCAAAGAGAAGCCTGGGGGTGAAAAGGAGTTCAGTAATTTGTTGACTCTCATAAAGCACATTAGTGGTAGAACTGCAACTCACCATCACTTCCTTCTAAGAACTTTGCTCTTCTCACCAAAACTTAAGGCTCCTCAGAGTGTCTAATAGAAGTGAACATTTCTGTGACAACAATTTCCTTTCCCTGAAATATGATCCTCACTTAATTTGCCCTACTAAAAATCCCAAGTATAAGAACAATAGGTTGTAAGATGTCTACTCTTGAATCACATTTGTCTTTTGCTTCTTAAAACCCCTAAGCCATTCAATCTTCAGCTATTCAGAAATCTTCCCCTCAAATGTTCATCTAGTGCAATTTGAAGAAGAAACAGTGCCAGGCATTGGAGTGAGAATCTTCACAGAAAAACGTCTGCCCAGAGGCAGATGAGGTCCTTCAGCTCCAGTGCTGATTGGTTCCCTTCCTAGGGACTCCCCAGTCCTACCACACATGGAAACATCCAGAGGTTTTTATTCTTTCCGGCAGGTACATAAGATCCATTAGGTTTGAGCTGTGTTGACTACCACTGCTTTTTCCTTGGTCTCAATTATGTCTTGGAAGATGGCTCTGCAGATCCCTGGAGGCTTTTGGGCAGCAGCTGTGACCGCGATGCTGGTGATGCTGAGCACCCCAGTGGCTGAGGCCAGAGACTTTCCCAGTAAGTGCAGGGCAGCTGCTCTCGAGAGCCACCACTCTGGGAACAGGCTCTCCTTGGGTCGGGGTATGGGGGATGGTGATCTCCATGATCTCAGAACACAGTCTTTTATCACCATTTATTCTTTTTGGGAAATAGAGCTATGTTGCATTTTTATTTCCACCTTATAATGGGTGAGGTGAGGATAATCCAACCCCAATCCCACAGGCTTAAGCCTGAAGGAGGAGAGAGGAAAGAGGAGACAAAATGTGCATTTACTACCCGTGACAGGACAAAGTGACCGTGGAGCGATTTTTGAAGATGTGCATTTCCCCAAAGACACAGTAGGATTTTTCTGCACTGGGAAATGTAAGGCAGCAATGGTGTCTGTAGTGTCTGTATTGGAGGTAAAGGAGTCTATACTACTGACTCGAGTGGAGAGTTTGTGGAGGCAAACTCTTAGTGCTGAGGGAAGGTGACTGGATGACCACAAACAGGGAGTCTTACTTCGGGTTTCACTCATTTATGGGCAAAAGATGACTTGAGTGGGATTCAGGGACCTGAGTTGATGGTGGACTGAATTTAGTATGACAGAAAGGAGGAGGTAAAGAAGGGAAATAATGCATATTGAGAAACCACTCCATTCAGACACAGGACAATACTTTCTATAAATTCTCTCTCACTCCTGCTAACATCCTATGTGTAGGTATCATGATTTTCCTTTTACGTAATTATACTTGTGATATGGATATTCTGTTAAGTAACCTGCCCAAGCTGGTGATTGACTCAGTTTAATTGGACTCTACAGAATTCAAAAGCTTGGGCTCTTTCCATGAATAAATGTTTCCTTCTAGGACTCCGGAGGTGTAAGTCCTTTCTAACACAGAAGTGAGTGAACCTCACAGGGCACTTAGGCGGGTATAGCAGAAAGGGAGTAAATCCAGGCATGGGTTTACTTGGTCTGTTGCCCAGGGACCAAGAGAATACTTACATCAGGACGAGAACAAGCTTAATTCCTGAACCTTTCTCGTTATTCCCTTGAACTCTCAAATTTATGTGGATAACTCTGAGCTTCCCAGGAGCTCCATGGAAAATGGGATTTCATGCGAGAACGCCCTGATCTAAGAGCAGAGGTCAGTGTAGAATCGGTCCGACTGCCCTCTTCACTTGGTTCACAGGCTCAGGCCAGGGACTGGGCATTCCCTCTTACCTCCCTAAAGGAAGGCAGATTCCCGAGGCCCTCAGAGAGGGCGGGCAGGGCTGGGGCAGAGACGCCTCGAGGATCCCAGGTCCAGAGCACGAGGCACGGGCCCAGCCAAGAACTCAATTTCGCGTGGACGGGTTTCGCAGCTGCTGGCCGGGTCAGGGCGGCGGCTGCAGGGTGCGGTTCGGCTGGGGGCTGGGGCTAGGGCCGGGCTGGGGCCTGACTGACCCGCCGTGATTCCCCGCAGAGGATTTCTTGGTCCAGTTTAAGGGCATGTGCTACTTCACCAACGGGACAGAGCGCGTGCGGGGTGTGGCCAGATACATCTATAACCGCGAGGAGTACGGGCGCTTCGACAGCGACGTTGGGGAGTTCCGGGCGGTGACCGAGCTGGGGCGGAGCATCGAGGACTGGAACAACTATAAGGACTTCTTGGAGCAGGAGCGGGCCGCGGTGGATAAGGTGTGCAGACACAACTACGAGGCGGAGCTACGCACGACCTTGCAGCGGCGAGGTGAGCGTCGTCGTCCTTCCGCGGGGCTCACCTTTGGCCGGGGCCCGAGTCTCTGCGCACAGAGGGGCGAGGACGGCGCGGCCTCAAGGACCGAGCCCTGGTCCATCCCAGCGTACAGGAAGGTGGCGGGGGTATGGAGGCTGGGGGTAGTATCGGAGGGGCGGGGATCTAGGGCAGAGCAGGGGGATGCACAAACGCAGCCCTTAGTTCCCTGCAGGGTTGGGTTAGGCTGCCCAGTGTGTCCCCAGCCTCCCCGTCCATCGGCCTTGTCCTCTGCTCTGCATGTTCTTGCCTCGTGCCTTATGCGTTTTCCTCCTCCTGCCTTACCTTCGCTAAGCAGTTCTTTCTGCCCCGAATGCCCGCCGTCTTCCCCTGCCCGCCAGCCCCACTAGCACTGCCCCACCCAGCAAGGCCCACTTGCACAGCTCGCGCCGCAGGAAGCTTCAGGCTTGGCCTGGTGGAGTTAGGGCTGCTCCACAACTGCGCGCAGGGCATCCAACAATTACAGTTGTGAAATAAGATATTTTAACTTTTGGCTTCAAATTATTATTCATCGTAATTCTGTTTTCTTAAATGGCTGTCATTCATGGCAGAGCTCTTTGAGGTGAGAGTATTTTAATCATTTCATGCCTGGTACCTGACTCGTGGACTGGCATGTGGTATGAGCTCAATGATCTTCTGTTTAATGAATAAATGTGCTCAGCTGGCCTTCCACTTAGGCTCAAGAGAAAGCAGAGGATAAATAGAGCCTTAAAGATGGACTTTATCAATTATTGTCTATTATTTTGCTTAATGCTTTAAACTCTTATTGACTTGGATCTTAATAAGGTTTGTGAATGCAGTCTAGGGAAAAAGGTGTTTGCTGAAAATAAAAACAACGCTTGAATCGTGTTATAAGGCAGTTTTAATTTCTTAGAAAAGCTGAACAAATGGCACAATGAAAAGAGCAGAAGCTTTGAAATAAATAGATTGAAGCCACTAAATTATTGAATAAAAATAGTTTCAGGTTGCTTTTGGAGTAGATTTTCTCCCTCCCCCCATCACTATCCACTTCAGGGATAAACATTCTGAACGTCAATTTTACCCACTTAGTGAGCACTTATTTCTAGACAATTGCCTTAGCGAACACCATCTATGTTATGTCATTTAATAGCACAGTTACCTGTGCATTAGAGATTAGCTTCACCACTTTATATATCCTAATATTGGTACATGATAAACACTTTAAGTAATCAACCCACAATTATGCACCAGGACCTGAAGCCTCCTCCAAAATGCACAGCATTCTTTATGTTCTTCACTACTTGTCGACACAGCCTAAGGGAAGTAAAGCCTTGTTAAAGCCAATTTTGATAAGAAACAGCAGTGAGTCTATTCCTGCCTGTTTTCACTGTTAATGGGACAAAGTGATACTTTCAAGGCATTGAAAATTCACTGATTAATCAATCCCTAGTCTGACCCCAGTGTTATCTATACAGGTTCACAAAACTTTCTTGCCTTCTTCTGACCCACATCCTAATGCTGTCAAGTACCTATACTTTTGCCATTTCAAGTCTATTTCAATAAAAGTTATTCTATTATTTTTTTCTCATGAATTTGTGCCCTCTATTTTTACTTTCAATCTTTTGAAGATGAGCAAATCTTATAAGTCCTCACATAGCTGACTGTTATTTCGTCAGACTCCAGGAAGGAGGACCTAAAGAAAAGTTCAAGTCCAAGCAGGAACCATGATTCCTTCCAGACAATGGCTCATGAGTGCTGTTTAATTGAGGTGCCACCTACTGACCTCAGCAATCCCAGCTATATGTATATGTTCGCATTACAGGCACATTCACCCAGGCCAACCTCTCACAGATCTCAGAATATTTCCTATGGAGAACATATATGATAATGTTTGATTTCAGAACAAGAAAGTAATTCTCAATAGCAAGGGGATGGAGTAGGGTAGGCAGCTAGTAATTAAACTATCTTGAGTGTTAAAAGGAAATTAAGAAAAAGCAGGAAAATGAGAGAACATATTACCAAGTAAATAAAGCATACATTAAATATTTACTATAATTTTACACTAAAGAAATAAAGGAAACGCAGTAAAATGGCCAGAGAGGTAAAGGTTAAGATGTATAAAATATGCAGGGAAAGATGTGTCATTTTTGACCATGAGCAGCACTCTGAGAAGATAAAGGAACTGAGTTATGGGCAAACATGATGTTTGATCAGTGTTAGTTTTTTTCAAGGTCCGCCTACTTTTCCTTCAAATATTACAAACTTTTGAAATAACATTCAATTTTTTGGTCTCTGTTACTAGATTGCAAGTTCTATAAAGGCAGGAACCAGGGTCTTTTGTTTGTTTTTGGATTCTCAGTGATTGTCAAATTTATATTTGTTGAAGGAACCTTAATCCAAGACTTGGACTCCAGGTATCTTTCCATTCTGGTTCCAAGGAGGGACCCTTCCTCATGGCAGGTGTGCTGTGTGGTCTCACGTCTCACTCCTGTATCTTTCCCTGTCTGTTACTGCCCTCAGTGGAGCCCATAGTGACCATCTCCCCATCCAGGACAGAGGCCCTCAACCACCACAACCTGCTGGTCTGCTCGGTGACAGATTTCTATCCAGCCCAGATCAAAGTCCAGTGGTTTCGGAATGACCAGGAGGAGACAGCTGGCGTTGTGTCCACCTCCCTCATTAGGAACGGTGACTGGACCTTCCAGATCCTGGTGATGCTGGAAATGACTCCCCAGCGTGGAGACGTCTACACCTGCCACGTGGAGCACCCCAGCCTCCAGAGCCCCATCACTGTGGAGTGGCGTGAGGGGAAACTGATTTCCTTTTACTGTGGGCCCCACAAGACAAATGGCAGAGCTCCCGCTGATCCTTCCCATCCCATCTCTTGTCCCTGACATCACTACTGAGCTGGGAATCACAGGAGACTAGAGCACCTGTTGCCCCATGGCGAGCACATCAGATGAATCCTGATCTCATTGTCTTTCCAGATACCAGGGAGATCACTCTACACATTTGTATTAGTCCATTCTTGTACTGCTACAAAGAAATCTCTGAGACTGAGTAGTTTATAAAGAAAAGAGGTTTAATTGCCTCTTCTCACTCCACTATAAAGAAATACCTGAGAATGGGTAATTTATAAAGAGAAGAGGTTTAATTGGCTTATGGTTCTGTGGCTGTAGGGGAAGCATAGTGGCTTCTGCTTATGGGGAGGCATAAGGAAGCTCATGACATAATCATGGCAGAAGGAAAAGAGGGAGTGAGGTGTCTCACATGGCAGGAGCAGGAACATGAGAGAGAGGGGGTTGGTGCTACGCAGTTTTACATAACCAGATCTCATGAAAACCCACTATTGTAATCACAGTACTAAGGAAGATGGTGACAAGAATCTGGTCTAATGATCCAGTCACCTCCCACCAGCCTCTACCTCCAACATTGTTAATTACAATTGAACATGAAATTTGGGTGGGGCCATAGATTCAAACCATATCAACACTGCTAAAGCCCCAGAACCCAGCTCTGACAGCTATGAGAGACTGACTGTTAGGGCTGGTGACTGGGGCCTTAGGGTTTAAGGTTATGGATGAAGTCCTGAGGGGCAGGGGTGTGCTTCCTCCTCTCCCTCACCCACCCATTGTGTCCAAAGACCTATTGGCTGGTCTTTCCCTTCCCTAGGGTGGTCAGACTGGAGAACTAGTGTCCCCTGACACCTCCACCTCCTGTACCAAGGACATTATGGGGTATGGGGACAAACATTGACACTCAGGCTCTGCTCTTTAGGGGCTCAGTCTGAATCTGCCCAGAGCAAGATGCTGAGTGGCGCTGGAGGCTTCGTGCTGGGGCTGATCTTCCTCGGGTTGGGCCTTATCATCCGTCACAGGGGTCAGAAAGGTGAGGAACCCCAGGGGGAAATGGGGAAGATGGGCTGTGACCCAGACCCTCTGTTCAGAGAGGTTCTGTTTCTAGATGTAGCTCTTTCCTCCTGACCCTGAGAGGAATTACGAGGAGACAGGACAAGATTGGAGGAGGCATTGGAATCTGATTTTACTGGGTGAATGGTTGTGCTGCCAGAGCTGACTGATAGAGCTTATTCCAGGGTGTCCTTACCATTCATCATTGTCTCACTGGCTCCTTTCTAAAAGCTTCCTCCATTAAGAGGGTCAGAGCCTTGGCCTCCTTGCCTTCTAGTGACGATTTCCTTTGTTTTGGGGGATTTTAACTTAGGGTGCTTAAGGACTTAAAGAACATGGGAGGGAAGAGGATATAACCCCAATTAAACTACATGTGTCATTTTCCTTTGGGGTGAGATAGTGGTTGTTTGTTTAACAAGAACTTCCTCTGTATAACTTCCTTTTGTAGGACCTCGAGGGCTTCCACCAGCAGGTAATATTTCAGCCGTGATCCAGTTGGGGGAGAGGGCACAGGCATAAGAGGGAAGAGCCATGGTGAAACCCCATCTCTACTAAAAATACAAAAATTAGCTGGACGTGGTGGTGTGCATCTGTAATCCTGGCCACTTGGGAGGTTGAGGCAAGAGAATCACTTGAACCCGGGAGGCAGAGGTTGCAGTGAGCCAAGATCGCACCACTGCACTCCAGTCTGGGCGACAGAGCTAGACTCTGTCTCAAAAAAAAAAAAAAAAAAAAAAAAGAAGAGCATGAGCGGAGTGTTCCAGGGCACAGTGGTCTCTGTTCATGGCCTATTTGCTGCTATGAGGGTTAAGACTTAGGGGAGAAGTTTGCCAGTTTCTAGGAATCTCCAGAGATTGTTTCCCAGAACCAGGCCTTAACTCTGGTGGCATCTTTTTGTGAAATGTGGGGACAGAGCCACATCTTGAATGTCAGATAGTAGGGTGATGCCCACTTTGTGCCACATTTTGTTAGCTATGGCCTGTAGGCATTTTCAGTGACTAAAAGAGGCTGCTAGTGGTGGAGATGAAGTGTCATCGAATTTACTAAAAAAATCAAACCCTTCATATTACCCAGAAGGGTAACTGCTGTTTCCCCACCTCCACATATCTGCATCAAGCTGAAGTTCTGTGTCCTCATGAGCTGATTTTACCTTTACACAGATATTGGGGAACGTGATGACGATATGCCCCGGACCTCAGCATCCTCTGTTTGATGCTGCAGAGGAAACTGAGGAGTGGGGGAGAGGGTGTGTCCCTCAGGGTACCCTGTGCTGATCATGCCTCGTCTCTCTTCTCCAGGGCTCCTGCACTGACTCCTGAGGACTTTTGTCTGGATTGGTCATCACTCTTCTGTAATGCCCACCTGCCCCTGCCCAGAATTCCTAGCTGCCTGTGTCACCCTGTCCCACTGAGGTCAGAGTCCTACAGTGGCTCTCACACAGCCACCAGGTCACCTTCTGTGATCCCCACCCCAAGGCACTGGCTGTGACTCTGCTTCCTGCATTGACCCAGAGCCTCCACCTATGCACTGCAAGCTGTGTCTACTCAGGACCCAAGGGGCTTCTCTGTTTCCATTCTCCCCCAACAGACCTGTCAAGAGAAGCACGACAAACAAAATCATTTACCTGACTTTAGTGCTTTTTCCCATAATTAAACATGATTCTGAGTTATCTGTATTTGGAACTTCCTTAACTGAACAGAGGTAGGAAATCACTGCCAAGTGAAAGAACATACCTTGAGGTGACCCAGCCAAACTGTGGCTAGAAAGAGGGTTGTACTTTGAAAAGACACTGAAAGCATCTTGGGGTGCAAAGTAAGGGTAGGCAGAGAAGGTAGAAAATCAATTCAGTCATCACATCATTCATGGTTCTTTAATAATGATGTTCAGTGCAATAGGACATCCCAGCCTCTCTTCTGGTTTGGCAAGTGTTGTCTAAGTAAGCATGGTGGAATTGTTTGGGGACAACTATAGTGATTGATGTTTCAAATATATTCTGGCTGGCAAGTCACATCAATCAAGACTAATTTTTATTTTTAAGAAAGCATAACCAGCAATGAAAGTACTATTTTTGGTTCCAAATGATAGACACCCAACCCAAAGATATTTGATTCATGTTACAAGGAAAGTTGGTTTCAGAAGTGACTAGTTCCAGATATTCAATGAGATCTTCATCTCTCTCTTCTCTTTCGTTATAGTTCCATCTGTGCATCCTCCTCTTCTCTCCGTGTGTCTCTTTGTCCCTGTGTAGTTCTTTCTGTATGTCTCTCTCCAGTTTTGTCTTTGTTCCCTTCTTGTGTCTCTTTCACTGCATTGTTGCCTTTCTCTATTTTTGTAATCCTTTGTCACTATTTATCTGCATTTCTTTCTCTTTTTCTTTTTGCATCTCTTTATTTTCTGCATCTCTCTTATCACCTCACACCTTATCTCGTCTCTCTCTTCGTGTGAGTGTGTGTGCGTGTGTGTGTGTCTGTCTTTGTTGTATATGTTTCTGAAGTGTCTACCAGAGTTTTAATAATTTGGGGAAGGATTCTGATTGTCCAAGCCTGGGTAACATGTACACCTCCCAAACACACCATCCTGTGCACGGGATGCTGCCAGCCAGCGTGCTCATCCCTCTTATTAGGAAGGAGGACTGGGTTTTCCAGATCCTTCTGATGCTGGAAATGACTTCCAGTGTGCAGATGTCTACACCAGCCATGTGGAGCACCTCAGCCTCCAGAGCCTCCTCACAGTGGAGTGGTGTAGGGGGGAGTTTGTTTCTTGTGGAGCACACAGGTCAAACGGCAGAGCTTCCTTTGGTTCTAGGGTCCCTCAGTGGGGATACCTGTTCACAGCCATCTCATTCCTTGTCTGAGCTCCCTTTGTCATTGACATCGTAACCTGTTGATTCCTGATGACACCCTCTTCCCGGTTATGAGGGACGTCACTACACACTGTGACCCCTTTGATGTGGGCTCAGCCCTGAAGATGGTCTACATCTCAGTCTCTGGGTTTGTCATTAAGGCAGACAGGCTTTTCCAACCCTCAGCCCGCGGGCTGCATGTAGCCTATGACCATATTTAATGCAGTCCAACACAGATTTTAGAACATTCAGTTCAACATTGTCACACTGAACACATCCTGGTTATGAGAGGATCAAAGTCTTTTTCCCTTTCTTCCAATGACAGTTTCATAGAAACAATTATTTTTTGCACCCAGATTTCATTGGGTAGTATAATCTTTAATTGATAATTAAAGTAACAAGTACATTTTTTATAAATAAGTTTGCTAACAAGAAGAATTGAGTCTTAGTAGGCATATAACTTGGAGGAAAGTGCATGGGTGTTCTAGAGAACAACCTGCCAGATGTGAGCATTTGTCCTTACCTTAGGAAATATCAGTATATCTTTCAGAGACAATGGTGCTCGCCAATATGCCATAAGGTTCTTTACATCTCCCAGTCTTTTCTGCTGTTAGGTTGGGATCATTTGACTAATACTAGCCAATGGAACTTGCAAGTAGATGCACGATGAGACGTTGGAAACTCCATGTAACCTGAGTCACTTGAGAAACTGTGGAATTAAGTCTCTTTATTGAGTGACATCACTGAGATTTGCTTTTTACTGTGGGCTAAGATCTTACTGCACATTAACTTTACCATTCTCGATAAATCATGGAATGTTTAACTTCAGAGGAGAGTTCATAAGTTAATAGGGTGAATCAATTGAGTTAATAGAAATTGAGATGATTGAGATGATATTTTTAAACAAAAAAGTTTTTGAAAATAAAGAACAGAAAACTTTATTTGAACAAGAAAAAGTTAAGAATGTTACATTTCAAAAAATTTAAATTATTTTTAATTTACAAATAATTATGAGTACTTATAAGGTACAATGTGACATTTCGATATATGTATACACTATGAAATGATTAAATCAAGCTAATTAACATATCCATCACTTCACATACTTATTTTTTTATGTGGTGTGAATATTTAAAATCTGTCTTAGCAATTTTCAAATATACAATACAGCTAGCCCTCTGTATTTGTGGGTTTTGCATCCTCTGATTCAGCCAACCATGGATTGAAAATATTTGGAAAAAATGATAAAATACAACAATACAACATAAAAATAATACAACTTAAAAGACAATACAGTATAACAACTATTTACACAGCATTTACATTGCATTAAGTATTATAAGTAATCTAAAGATGATTTAAAGTATATGGGAAAATATGCTTAGGTGATGTACAAAAACTAAGCCATTTTTAATAAGAGACTTGGGCATTCTTATATTTTGGTATCCAGGAAGGGTCCTAGAACCAATCCCTCATGGATGCCAAGGGACAACTGTATGATATTATTAACTAGTCACCATGCTGCACAATTGATCTTCAGTACTTATTCCTCCTCTCTAACTGAAACTTGTACCTTTTGACCAACATCTCATTCCTTTTTCTCCCTCTCCCCACACCCCACCCCCTCCATGACTTTGACTTTTTAAGATTCTGCATATAAGTGAGGTCATGTCGTATTTGTCTTTCTGTGCCTGGCTTATTTCACTTAGCATAATGTCCAATGGGTTCATCCGTGCTATAAATGACAAGATTTTCTTCTTTTATAAGGCTGAATAGTATCCCATTGTGTATATGCACCACATTTTTTTTATCCATTCATCTGCTGATGGATAGTTAGGTTGATTCCATCTCTTGGCCATTGTGAAGAGTGCTGCAATAAACACGGGAGTGCAGATATCTCTTTGACACAGATTTCATTTTCTTTGCATATGTACCCAGAAGTGGAACTGCTGGATCATGTGGTAGTTTTATTTTTAATTTTTAAATAGATGCTGAATTTTATCTGTTTGTTTTCTTCCACATGAATGTATATGTACTCCCAGGAACTAGAACAGTGTTTCTGTCGTCAGTGCTGTTCCATTGTACCTAAACTCCTCCCTTTGAGACTGAACGATTTATTCTCTCATTGCTGGGAATGTTGCTGGCTGACTGCCCTCAGCTGTCAGTCATGCCCCGGAATTGCCTTAGGTGATGAAAGCTGCCTCATCGGATTTTACTCCACTTCCCAGGAGGAACCCACCTATAATGACTGGTCAGTTTAGGGGTATAAAAGCCTTAAACCCTGCTCTAATTTGGACCAACTCTGAGGGGCTCTTGCAGCTTCCGAATAGCTTAGTTAGGCCGAAGGATAACAGTCCATTTTTTTTTGTAACTGAAATAATAGTCCAATTTCCAAAACCTTGCTCTAATTCATGAGTCATTTTACATACTTTTTTCAGTTGTGATTGTAATTTAAATATACTGATCTTTGTGACTTCTGTAAGTATGGGCAATGTCTCGTTCCCTCCTTCTTGGAAGATGAAGTTGTTGGCATTGTTACCCTCCCTTTCCCCTCTCCTTTATGCTTCCAATTGCCAAAATGAGGTATCTACATCTTTTTTTTTTTTCAATATTGTCAAAGCTGAAAATATTGACATTCTGCTGTAGCAGTAAGATTCCTTGGGCTTTGCTCACAGCTTCATTCTAAATTTGAAAAAAACGTTTATCACTTTCTAAATATCACTTATGTAGTCAGGTATTCTTTGCTTGCCAAGAAACTGCTGTAGTAGGATCCCTTTTCAGTGAGATCCCAGGTTAAACCCAGTTTCCAGGATTCCTTACCTTCCCATATCCTGATTAACAATCTCAATTGGTCATATCCTTAGTCAACTTCTAGTAAAACTCTGCGTGGTAGGTAAATTTTATGTCCTTTTACATTCACAGGTATTTTTATTCTTTCTCCATGCCTGATTGTGACTTTGAAAAGGTCTACATTTATTAATAAAAAAAAATTTTCCTTTAGAACTTCAAAGACTTTCTCATTATCTTAATAATAGAAGTATTTTGTTTGTTGTCAGTTTGTTTCATTTTGATTTCCCCCACTGGAATATTTTATGATCTTTCTTTAACACCTGAAGTTCTGAAATTTTGAAAATGAGATATTCAGAAGTGAGTCTGTTAATTTTGCTAAATACCTGACAAGACTATTCTATGGAAGAATTAAATCCTTTATCTCTGGAAAATTTTCCCTTATTATTTGTTCTGATCATTTTCTCCCTTCATCTTCCCTGTTGGCCTCTCTAGCTCTGTCACTCGATGTTGGACTTCCTTGGTCTGTTCTCCATCTTATTTTTTCTACCATGTGTTACATTTTTTTGCCTTTTAAATTACTGTGAGATTTTCTTGATTTAATTTTCCAATCCTTCTATTAAATTTTTCAATTGTTTTTAGCATTCTGTTATTACTTTTACAGATAAGAATTCTAATTAGAATGACTTTAAACTTGCTTGCTGTTACATGAACTTTCTGTTAAATGTGATAATTTTCACGTTATTTTATTCTCATCTTCTCTTTCATATTGTAAGAGTTTCTCAAACATTTGCTCTGCCCTCTTCAACCTTGTCCTTTACCTACTGTATACCATCTTATTTCATCTCAAGATACATTTCTCCAAGCCACCTCTAAACTCCCCCAAATTATGCCTGGTTCCTGTGCAACACTCGCTCATTTTACCTCATTCTTTTTCTTTATAAATGTTTCAGACCTTGCAACTATGTTTGTGGAATTATGTAATATATGTATTTTCCTCCCATTGGAGTGTAAGTTCTATGAAGATAATGATTGTAATTGTTTTCACATTATTTTAATAACATTCAACAAACTGTGAGTACTTATTACAGCACTGGTAATCAATGACCATTTTTGCATTTTTGATGAATTAGTGAATGTATCAACAAGTCTGGGGGCTTAGTCCAGCCAATAATAAAGCAAGCATTACTTGCTTTCCTTTGTTATTATCAGTTCCTGCATACACATTCTTTAGAGTTGCATTCCTGAGAGGTTCTTACAGTCTTGGGCAGGATTTGTACAGGGTTTCCTAAATGTGATAAAAATGAGAAAAACTGAAAAACTAACATAACTTCAAACAGAATGCTTCTCTGCCTATGTTTATGGGGCTTTCCTGAATACATTTTTTTTTTAAAAAAACCTTTGTATTACAGAAAATTTCAACTGTGTGCAGTAGTAGAGAGAAGAATTCCATGTATCAACAGCCTCGCTTTAACAATAATCCATTCATGAGCAATTTTGTAAACCCACCCAATTACCATACAGGCACATACTGGATTATTTTGAAGATATTTTTAGATATCATATTTCATTTATACATTTTTATTATGAAAATCTAAAATATAATGGCTTTTTAGAAACATAATAGCAATGCCACTAACACACTTAAAATGAGATAAATAATTCCTTAATACACTCAGTGTCAATTTTTCTGATTGCCTCATATAAATTTTTTAACAGATGTTTTGTTTGAATATGAATCTAAACAAAGCTCAGCATTTGGTTACTATATTTCTTCAGTCTTTTTCAAGTGTATAGCTTTTTTCTCTATTTTTAATTTTTTTTGCAAATTGTTTGCTGGAGACTTTTTTTTTAATCTAGTAGAACTTCTCATATTCTGAATTTTGTTGGTTATATCCTTGTGGTGTCATTCATCATGGGATTTTGACTTGGACTCCAGAAAATCACTATAACACAAATTTGTTGTCATCTATAAACTGCTTACTATGGGCCAGTCTGTGTGTGAAGTGCTTTATTTGTAATGTTTAATTCTTCATATCTCTAGTTTGTATGTGGTAAGTACAAACCTGAAATAGTTTAAGTGATTTTTACATTTCGTAACTTTTATTTATTCATTCATTTATTTATTTATTTTTAGAGACAGAGTCTCGCTGTGTTGCCCAGGCTGGAGCGAGTGCAGTGGTGCAATCGATCCTAGCTCACTGCAGCCTCGAACTCCTGGGCTCAAGCAGCAATCTTCCTGCCTCAGCCTCCCTACTAGCTGGGACTACAGGCTGGTCTCCATCTCCTGGGCTTTAAGGGACCCTAACCTTGTGCTGAGATTACAGGCATGAACCATTGTGACTGGAAATTTTGTAAAATTTAAGCAATGTGATATTACCTATTAATGAAGTCATACTTTATGTATGTAAACTGAAATAATTCAGATAACAAATAATTTTTAAGAATCATTTGATTTAAAATCATGCAGCCTGATTCATAACTTTGCTTATAATAATATTATAATAATATAATAATGATTTCACTTTTAACTTTTAGCTGGTAAAAATATATATTTGCTCTATTTTATAAAACTAATTTTAATTATGCTATTTTAACATTATATAAATACTTTTTGAATACATTCTTTCAGTAAAATCCAACCACCATTATATTTGCTTTCCTCGGTATTTCTTGGGGAGGGATTCTAAATAGGGGAGCATTTGTATATTTCTGTATGACTCTGGTCATAATGCCATTCAATGTAAGCCTTATATTACACACACACACTCACATACACGCACACACATACAAACGCACACACCTCCAGAATGCTGGGTTCTTGGCTCATGAATCATTGAAATTTATATAAAATTTATTTTAAATCCTACTGCAGAAAAGTTCTTAGCACATTCATGCATTTTCATGTGACAATTTTTATACTACAGTTTTAATTTTATATATTTGGGATCATTATTGTTGACCTTTTCTTTTCTTTTTTTTTTTAATAGTGTTTATTTTAGAGAAGTTTTAGGTTCCCAGAAAAATTGTAGAGTACAGATGTATCCCACATGCTCTCTGTTCCCACACACGCATAGCCTCCCCCACTAGTAACATCCTCCACCACAGAGGTACATTTGCTGCAACCTATGAACTTACACTGACACATCATTATCACCCAAAGTCCACAGTTTATATTAAGGCTCACTCTTGGTGTTGTACATTCTATGGATTTGGGCAAATGCATAATGATATTTATTCACCATTGTGGTTTCATTGCCCTAAAGAAAACTAGAGTAGTTTCATTGCCCTAAAAATCCTCCATGTTCTGTAATGGACATTATCATGATCACCACTGGTTCAGGTTCCCTGCACTTACTAATTCCCAGTCTGCATTTATAATTATTTTCTCCCAGAGTCTCCCCACCTCCTCCCCAAAGTAAATATGGATAAACTGCTGTTGCATATAATTCACCTTGACTTAAAATTTATGGGCCATAAGGAGGGAATATACCCCTTAGAGAGTTAAAAACCGAAGTCAAATATTACAACTTCTTGTCCTAAGAGTTCTCTTAGCAACCCAATCTCAGCCTCTCAAGAAAGAAAAAGTCCTCCAGTTAACATATGAAAAGAAACTCACTTTTACGTCTACATTTGAATCTCCTCAATCATTAAAGGGCTAAGGAAAACAAATGTACTTTTCATATAATATGATCCATTCTTTTTAATAAATCCATTATAAACATAACTGCAGTGCTTTCTTATGTATTTATATACTATGTGTAAGGCACTGTCTATATACCAAGATTATTCAAATTCCGTTAATAACTCTGCAAGGAAAGTGTTATCACTCCCACATTGTGGATGAGAAAAATAAGGTTCAGAAATGTCAATCAGATACTTTACCCAGTAAAGTTTAAAATATTAGCTTCAAAATATTGGGTCATGGATTTGGATTTAGGTTTCTTTGTACAAAACTATGTCATATCAATTATTATGTTAATGTTTTGTCTTTTTTTCCTCCTATTACATTTTAAACTCACTGATGCAGATAGCATGGACAGAAATATCCTGGCAGATTTCATAGCTGTTGAGAGCCGTGAGGTCCCTGTGGACCCATTTCCTCTGAGAGAGTTTCTATTAGGAGACCACGAATCCAGTGTAGGACATAGCACCCACTACTGCTGCTACATTGTCTTAACTGTCTTGTTCTTCCTAGGATTTCTCTCTCATAGGCTCATGCTTTCCTTAGCCAGGAGGGGTGAGGAGCAGGGGGCTGGGGCCCCTAAATAGGTCTGTAGCTTCTACTTCTATCCATTTTCCATTGTCACTAACCCTAAGTAAGGAGCAAGCATTTGTTCCTTTTCAGATACCCACTTATATTATTGCCTTATTTTAATATTTTTCTTTTTTTAAAAAATTTATTTATATGTATTTATTTATTTTTGAGACAGAGTTTCATTCTGTCGCCCAGGCTGGAGTGCAGTGGCACAATCTCATTGCAACCTCCACCTCCCAGGTTCAAGTGATTCTCCTGCTTCAGCCTCCTGAGTAGCTGGGATTACAGGTGCCCACCACAATGCCCAGCTAATTTTTGTATTTTTAGTAGAGACAGGGTGTAACCATGTTGGTTAGGCTGGTCTCGAAGTCCTGACCACAAGTGATCTGCCCACTTTGGCCTCCCAAAGTGTTGGGATTATAGGCGTGAGCCACCGTGCCTGGCCTTATTTCAATGTTTTTCTAACTGGCTTCCATTTCTTTTCCTTCCTAGAGAATTTTTATCTCCTCAAGGTGAAAAGGGGAGAGGAAAGCTTCTACTGTTGTCATTCTTCACAAATTTAAAGTTTTGAGAATGCAGTTTGACTTTTGGTAACAATATTTTTTAGTTTCGATAACTTTTGAGATTCAAAATTCTTTTATCCTATTTCTCTGTCATTCCTTTTAAGAGCCATATTGAAATTAGTACAGACATTTTTACTTTTTTTTGTATTTCTGCTATAACCATTCTGAGCCAAGGGCAGAGGCTATCAATTACCGTCTTCGTTGGTACCTGAATTGAGGGGTGGGTGGCAGTGGCCAAGGGTAGGAACAAAAGGAAGAAAGAAATATTAACCCCAGTTAAGAAATCAACAAATTATCAGGATACACTGTACTTGGTTGCTCCTGTGTTACTGGACACGAAATATTATCTGGGGAATGATATTAAATTGGCCTGAAACATAAGAGTCGCCCATTCTTAGTTATGCTCCCAGTCAGCCCTGAGATGAAAGATGGGAAAAATTCAATAGAGGCCTCATAAAAGGGAATTTATTGCTTCCATGGAGATTTTAGATAAAGGTCATTGAGGAATTAGGTAGCTGAGTGGCTTACCCAGGCATCCCTTAGTAGGTAACATTTGAGAAAATAAAAAAATTCAGGAAAGGAGGTCAGGGAAAGAATTGAAAGGTATTTGTGAGCTCTGAGGGAATATAGCACCTTAAGTCCCAGAGAAGAGGTGGGAGGAGAAATATTTGGAGGAGAAAAGGGATATGATAAATCAGGCCAGAGAATAGTGCTAGGTCATTTGGCAAGTCCATTCTTCTGCTCCTGTAGATGGCAATGCACCTGCAATAGGACAGACATGAGATCGATGGGTCTGAGGGGCCTCCTGTGTCATCATCATGCCACTTCCCAATTCGCCTACAACTTTCAACCACATTCGTGTCCACAACCCCCTCCCACTTTCTTCCCTCTCATACTGAGGTTTCAGCTCTAACAAATCTCAATCTTACCTTCCTTTTCAGGATGGGATTCACAAGAGTCCTTGGTGTCTGGAAGCACCAACTGAACGCAGGCCTTGGATGATGAAGACAGTGCCCACCACAATGCCCATGAGGCCCGCAGACAACCCCAGGGCGCAGACCACAGTCTCTGTGAGCTCTGACATAGGGGCTGGAATCTCAGGCTCTGTGAAAGTGGAGCTGTTGAGGTCAGAATGTGCAGTGTGCTCATGTGCATGTGTGTGGGATGGGATGAGGTGGAGGGTTGGCTCTGCAAGACTCAAGGCCCCAGGCTTAGGGAGAAGAATGAAATCTATTATTAGAAACTCATGAAGTGGTGGAACTCATCCTTACCCCAGTGTTTCAGAAGAGGCTCGTCCAGGCCCCAGTGCTCCACCTTGCAGTCATAAATCTCATCAGCAGAAGGGAGGAAGGTGAGGTCACTGATCTTGAAGAAGGAATGATCACTCTTGGAGAGGAAGCTGGTCTCAGAAACACCTTCTGTGACTGAGTGCCCATTGCTCAGCCATGTGATGTTGACCACAGGAGGAAAGATGTTGTCCACAAGACAGATGAGGGTGTTGGGCTGACCCAGCGTCACGGGAAACTTGGAAAACACTGTGACCTCAGGAACCTCTGTGGTGAGGAAACAGAACTGATGTGAAGTGTGAATAGCTCTGCCATGAGCTTCTGCATTACATCCTGGAAGAGCCCTCCTACCAGCATTTCACCACCTGATAGTCAAAGAGGTCTTATTTCCCTTCTGCTTGGGAGCAACGACACATTGCTTCTGCTTTATTCCTGCGCCCTTCTCTCTGTGGGCATGTTTAATAAAGTAGGAGGTTGATGAGATCTCTCCTAGAAGGATTTAATGAATGCATAATGGAAAGACCCTTGTATTACATGGGAATATGTGATTTTAGAGATGGGAGATGATACAATTTCAGCAATTACCATGAGAAGATCTGGAAATCTCTTGAGAAGAAGGGAGTAAAACTTGGTATGAAGGATTAGTTTCAGTAAAGAGAGGTGGAATGGTGGACACATACCATTGGTGGCAGCAGTAGAGTTGGACTGTTTAATCATGAATTCCAAGGTGTGTTTTCCCACAGCCATATTTCTCAGTGCACTCTGCGGGTCAAAACTTATAAATTTGCTAAACATAGGCAACTGCCAGACGGTCTCCTTCGTCTCCAGGTCCACGTAGAACTCCTCGTCTCCATCAAATTCATGGGTGTACTGGCCAGAGGGACCGTAAGACTGGTAGAAGTTCACACCATAGGAGGCAACATGGTCAGCTGATGAGTGAAGGTGACAAGCAGGAGGGTGGAACACAGGGAGAAAGAACCTTAATACAGAAAGTGATTGAAGAAACTCACTTTCAAATATTATGGGCTTCATCTTTGGCACAGTCCCTGAACAATATTCCCAGCACCTGCTTCCTCCTTGCCTAACGTTGGTAGTCATCAGGTTAGAACTGATTCTGTCTTTCCCCCTATAGCATATGCTCCACGAAGGCAGAACGTCACATGTCTGTTATTTCCTGAGTGCCTACCTAGTGCCTGGCACATCATAAGCTTATGACGAATATTGCAATAAACAAAAGAAGGAATGAATGAGTTATCATAGGATTTAGTTTTCTTACTCAGAGATTCAGTTTATTTCCCTCTACTTCCTAAGTTTTATCTCTCAGTTAATAACAAGTTGATTATACTTCCTTTCCTGTCAGGACTAGATCAGAACAGGACACTTTCTACACAGTTTCCTTTTTTTTTTTTTAAAACCAAAGAAAAGCATGTAGGAACGTATTAACTTAAAAGAATTTCTTCTAACAAAATAGGGTATAAGAAAGACTATTACAAGAATAGCAACATTATACATTTATAACAAATAAACAATTATTCTAAGGTCTCTGTTTTGTTAATAGTAGTGGTCCTTAGAGGAGAGCAGCTGATTTCTTCTGAAATGAAAAGTGGAAGCTCTACTGGTTTTTGAATTTCTGTCATTCCCCCCACTATTTTCCCCTCTAAAGGAGGTTACTAAATGTCTATAGTGTTCTGATTCAACACTTGCATTCACTCGAAGACTCAGGTAAATTAAACCCTTTTTCCTCGAATGGGCAGTGAGCTTGTGCGAGGATGCCAGGGCAGAGCAGCAGCCATGAAGTACAGCCAAACGAGCCGAACTGGACATTTTTGTCAAGACATGTGTGAGCCCTTTACCATTTTATCTTTCCTTCCTTCCTCATTTACTGAGCATCCAAAAGTGTCAGACAGAGCAGGGGTTGCTTAAAACAGCATCAAGGAATGAACTGAATGGTGGGAGAGTCAGGTAGGTAAGGGAGCAAATACAGTGTACTTTGGGGAGTTGTGTGAGGAGGATATTGACAGCCTTACAGTCCAACATTCTTCACAACTATCTGCCAATCAAACCAAACTACATTTCCTTTCATGTCTTTGCAAGGGTCTGTTTTTTCTCCCTGAAAGAAGTTATCTTTTAGGATTTCCTGGAGAAATCTTAAAATTCATCCTTGAGGTTTCTACTTAGTTAACAACTAAGTTAACTAAGTTAACATGTTTTTGATCGCGTTGTGACCTCCAACGCCTCCATCTCAATGTCTGGCTCTCCAAGTTTGTCTGTTCTTCTTCCAGCTCACCTTCTTCCCTACCCAGCATGACTGCCCTGGTTGGTTACTTAACAGGCCACCAACAAAGACTCCTTATCTTTACAATAAACCTTGACTCCTTGTTCAAACATGAATATATGTGGAATACATGCAATCCTTCTTTTCATCTGGTACTTGTCCTGGGCGCTGAGTGTTGCTGGAGGACGTCACTCTACTGGCCCAGCTGGAACCAAGTCATTTTTATAGTTTCAGCTTCTGCTGGGCCACTGTCCTGCTCAGCAGGGCCTTCTGCTTTCCTGTGCCCCATACTGTTTCCATCACTGGTTTGTGCACCCTCTGCAAGGCAGACAGCATGATTTTTTATCTTCGAATTCCCAAAAGTTAGCTAATCATGTGCTCAAACGTGTATCGAATGACAATTGCAATTTTTGACAATTACATAGATTTTGGGGAAGACTGACAGGCACACAGGTAGCAGAACCACGCAAAGCCCAGGATGAGGGATGCCCAGGGCTGAATTTTGACTTGTGAGCCCCGAGCACTGTTGCTTTTGTGGACACCTTCCTCCATAAAAATACAGAAAATTACAGCTTCTGATTGTATTGGTATGAAGACAAATACAATCTAGGCTAAATTAAAAGTTAAGGCTGGGCACGGTGGATCACGCCTGTAACCCCAGCACTTTGGGAGGCTGAGACGGGCGGATCACGAGGTCAGGAGGTCGAGACCATCCTGGCTAACACGGTGAAACCCCGTCTCTACTAAAAATACAAAAAATTAGCCAGGCGTGGTGGCGGGCGCCTGTAGTCCCAGCTACTCGGGAGGCTGAGGCAGGAGAATGGCGTGAACCCGGGAGGCGGAGCTTGCAGTGAGCCGAGATCGTGCCACTGCACTCCAGCCTGGGCAACAGAGCGAGACTCCGTCAAAAAAAAAAAAAAAGTTAAAACATTTTCATAGGCTCTAAAACTTCATTTTTCTTCTAATTTTAAAAGGAGTTAAAACTTTCTCTTGTAGCTTTACAGTTTGGAGGGTCCCCTGCACTGCCCACACTCTTCCTAATGGATAAGTCGAGCCTGACCGGGGCACTCTGGTGTGAGGCTGAAGAAAGGAAATTTGAAACAAAAAAGCCAAGTGCTCTGGAGAAGCAGGTGAAACTTCCACTGCCAAACAAAATCAGAATGGGAGCAGCTATGGTTAATAAGGTTGTGGAAGTTTGGAGCACTTTCCAGTTCACTTCCCCTTTTAACTATTTGACTTTCTAACTTTTGTTTTACAAACCCACTGCCCATGTCTATAAACGAGCAGGGAGTCAGAGATGGATCCTAAAAGGGAAGAGGGAGAAAGGGATGCATGAAGAGAGGTGGAAAGAGATGGACAACAAAGGCAGAGGGGACTAAGGGACCAAATAATGAATCTGTGCCTGCCCATTTTTCTCTTTATAAGACTTCATTAGATAAGGTGAAGAACAAGTAATTTGGGTTGACAATTTGAGAATAAAATAATTTACCAAGCATTTTATCATAAAGTTCTCAATTTTAAAATATAGTCTTTACTTCGCTAAAGAAAAAATATGAAGTTATACCTATAATAGGAATAAGTTTAAAAAAGTTGACATTCATGTTTTTACTATTTATAAAGCACATCTACATGCCCATTTTATTTGATTATAAGCGAGGTGACACATATGAGGTAGCAGAGAGTAAGTACCACATTTACCACGTAGTAAAATGATTGTTGAAGGCATTCAGCCTGCTGGGCTCTTTCACCTACTCCCCACGTGTGCCAATTCCCATGTGGAAATGTGAGTAAGTCTGAGAGAAAGAAAAGAACCTTTTTCTTTATATCTATAGAGTATACATACTTCATGGAACTATCTACCCCAACATATGCTATAGGAGGCATATGAAAAGCTTCAAAAGTTGTTCAGAGAAATTTGGGAGTAATAGTTCAGAAATTTTTAATAGCAAAAAATACGCCATTGATGGAAACATCCCTGATCTTTGAGGCAATCATGATGGAATGCCATACAGACCTCCAGGCTATAGTCCCTGGATATAATATAAACAGAACAATGTCCTTGGTAAACTCTAATAGCACAGGTAGCAAAGAGAGTCGGTTGGAGCTCTGGTTTCCTGAAGGAGGAACAGCCATAATTTTAAAATTTCTTAATACTGAAAAGACCCTTGGGAAATTTCTACTATTTCTTAGCAAATTGCACTCTTTCTTTTCCTTCAGTTTACTGTTTTTCAGCTCCAGAGAACATCCCTCACTCATGCACTCACCCACAATGTCTTCACCTCCACAGGGGCTCATCACGGTGATCAGGGTGAGGGCCCCCAGCATCAGAGCTTTGTTTAGAATCATCTTCTTCCCAAGGCAGCCTCAGCAGTTGCTGTACTGAGTTGTAGAGCAATTGTGAGGACCTCGAGACAAGCAAATCTAAAGACACCCAAACCAAACCCTGCCACGTCAGGTTTTGGCCAATCAGAAAAATCCCCTATGGTGACAATCTTGTTTGCCAGTTGCAGAGTTTACATTAAGAGCCCTGGAAGAAGACAGGGACATCCTCTGGTTCTGATACATCCTCCACACAGCATGGTCTTGAGGAAATTTTCTATAAATAAAGGGAAGATGCTAAATCTGAATCTTCTCTCATGTGTGCATATCTGCTAGTGTCAAGAGGGGCGGGAATTTCTGAGCAGCCTCTTGGATAGGTAAGGTCATCAATAATATGGCATCCTTCA
The DNA here is from genome assembly GCF_028885625.2 of Pongo pygmaeus. Classification (NCBI taxonomy): domain Eukaryota; kingdom Metazoa; phylum Chordata; class Mammalia; order Primates; family Hominidae; genus Pongo; species Pongo pygmaeus. The sequence continues at coordinate 33,075,918 of NC_072378.2, read as the reverse complement.
GGGTTTTCTGGGTTACATTCTCCAGGAATTCTTCCCTGAAGTGATTTTCCTCCCTGGCAGTCCCCATGCACTCCCCTTTCTCTGGCTTCTGTATGTGGGTTAGCTGTTTATCTTTTTGCTTCCATAGTGTATATGGTATTCCCCAAATTTTGACTTGACCCCACCTTTCTAGGGATCTCTGCTGGTGGTAGCCAAGCAATACCTTTGCCTTTTCTACTTGTATAAATCCAGTTGGTTAAGTCCCCAAGTTCTCAAAAGCTCCAGGTGTTTTTGACCAAGGCAATTAAAGGGGTTAGACTGTCATGCGGTGCTGCCTACAGTAACCGATCTTTTACACGGTTTTTTCTTTTGCTTCGAGTAATCTTTATGCCTTGTGTTTTGGTGCTGCTTGAATATATTTAAAGGAAATTTAGGGACATTGATTACATTACTCTAATAATTTTATTTATTTATTTATTTATTTATTTATTTATTTTAAGACGGAGTCTCCTTCTTTCGCCCAGGCCGGACTGCAGTGGCACTATCTCGGCTCACTGCAAGCTCCGCCTCCCGGGTTTACACCATTCTCCTGCCTCAACCTCCCTAGTAGCTGAGACTACAGTCGCCCGCCACCGCACACGGCTAATTTTTTGTATTTTTAGTAGAGACAGGGTTTCACCGTGTGAGCCAGGATGGTCTCGATCTCCTGACCTCGTGATCCGCCCACCTCGGCCTCCCAAAGTGCTGGGATTACAGGCATGAGCCACCGCGCCCGGCCAGTAATTTTTTTAAAATTTAAGAATGTCAAGTCAAATACTGAGAGTAAAAGAAGGAGAATTGCTTTAACTTAGAAAATAGGTTTACTTTTCTTAAACTACTGGATCTTTTCATATTTGTTATCCAACCACATTAAAATTTCAGATATTTGCAAGGGACTAGGGAATGAGCTAAAAGGTAGTAATTACAGGGAAACTTACCTTTTTTCAGATGAATCTATTTTCTGTATGTTATAGAAACAACAAGTTAGTAATGGAGGTTTCGTTTAGAATCACTCTGTCCTTGTTAAATGGCCTTCTGAGATTCTCAGCATGTTGTCTTGCCTCCCAACGGCAGAAACTAAAAAAAGGTAAAATAAAAAAGTGTCCTGATACCTGGAGGCTGCCCAGATGCAATTAACAAGGCCTTGGGGTTGCTGGGATCTAGCCTGGTATTCACAGCTGGTTTTGGTTCTCCTGTTGAAGATAATCAATTTCATATAACATCAGAATCAGACAGGTACTCTGTGAGCGCAATGGATTAAGACAGAAACCAAGGCCACTCAGTCATGATGCACCCAGACAAAACATGAATATTGTCCAAACCACAAAAATAACCAGGCACATCTCTCGAGAGTGATTGCTGCTTCTTTACCAATCACAGCCGTAGCCTCAAGATAGTCTTCTGTCCCTCTAGGCCAACCATAGCATTGCCACCCCCACTCCCTACTTTCTGTCAGAATCCAGTTAAAAGTGAAGTCACTCTTTCTTAAATCCTCCTCAAAATTACCTAACACAAGCACAAATCTTACAATTGATTAATGGTCAATTTTATGTATTGACTGGACTGTGGTCCCCAGTTATTCACACACTAATAATCTAGGCGTTGCTGTGAAGATATTTTGTAGATGTCATTAAAGTTCATAATCGGTTAACTTTAAGTAAGAATTTATCTGAGATAAATTGGGTGAGCTTAGTCTAAGCAGTGGAAAAGTCTTAAGAGCAGAGCTGAGGCTTCTCTGAGGAAACAGAAATTCCACTGTGGAGAGCGCGTCAGCCTGTGCCAAGAATTTCAATCGACCTTTCCTGATGACCGCTTCCCAGTGGGTCTTAGACTTGCCTAGTCCACCCCCACAGTTGCACAAATTAATTCCTTTCAGTCATTCTCTTAATATATGTGTTCTCCTGGTTCTACTTCTTTGGTTCCAACAATCTCTTACTGAACTGCTGCATAATTCCCCATGGTGAGTTTTCTCCATCATTACAATGAACAATAAAGCCAACTTGTTCATTCAAGGGTATGCTCCTGGTGGTGTTTGGCTGGAGGCACTGATGGTATCTCATTAGGCAGTTGTGAGGAATGTGCATATACTGCACTTGGAATGAATTACTCTTTATAAATACTTGTCATACTTTAGTATCATCCACATTTTTCAGGGAGGACATTAAAGCCCAGAGAGGTAAAGGACTTTTCCCAGGGTCACATGGCTGGTAAGTAGTAGAGATGGGATGCTACAGGGGCAAGCCATGATTCCTCATGAGGGGTGAAAGGTATCTCCTTCTGTGTGGATTCAGAGTAAGTGACCTAATACGATTAGGAGAGATATATGACACTGTATGTGGCCTTATCACTCTTTCTAGCCACTGCCATTGTGAACTAAGAGGGTTTTTGAGGTTGCAGTTGAGCTGTGCTCCCTTCACCATGCTGCATCCTCTTTGCTGTGTAGTAAATAACACATTTCTATGTTTTTTGCCCTGTATCCAGACTTACCTGCTTTGTATCTCACAGAAATTCCTTAAGATTTTGGCAAATGAACTAAATCTTTTCTGATAGTACTCCAGAATTTCCCCTATTAATATTACAGTTTAAAAAACTCAACTCTAATTAGGAAGTCAGGGTGTTAAATGTGGGATCAGAATTGTATCTTAGAAGGGAAGTTGTGGGTTCAGTCTCAGATCTCTCATCCTGTGGGATGGAGGGAAAGTCCAAGCAAGGCCAGGTCATTGACTAAAAGATAATAGGTGCCCTTTCTATCTTTAACCTGGTTTTGTGTCCCTCTCCTCCTGCTTTATCCAGCCAGAATACAGTGAACCTTGTTCTATTTGCTTCTGTTTTCAGGTCATAATTTTAATGCAAGATAAAATAATCAGTAAATTAGACTCAGAAGAACAGTATACCATTTTAACAGAAACCAATTTCTTAGTTTTGTCTAGTAGAAATAGAAAAGGTCCTCAGTGCTTTAGGAGGCCGAGGCAGGCGAATCACGAGGTCAAGAGATCAAGACCATCCTGGCCAACATGGTGAAACCCCATCTCTACAAAAAACAAAAACAAAAACAAAAATTAGCTGGGTGTAGTGGCACACGCCTGTAGTCCCAGCTACTACTTGGGAGGCTGAGGCAGGAGAATCACTTGAACCCGGGAGGCAGAGGTTGAAGTGAGCCAAGATCGCACCACTACACTTCATGCACTCCAGTCTGGCGACAGAATGAGACTCCGTCTCAAAAAAAAAAAAAAAAAAAAAAAAAAAGAAAAGAAAAGAAAAGGAAAAAAGTCTTTTTCATAAAGTAATAGTGGGAATAAAATTTGAAGCTTAAAATACTACTTTGTCTAATAATTTTCTTAGAAAGCACTAATTGACATGCCATTGATTTCATAACTAAAATATCAATGGGATGTGCCATTAATAATTGATATTATTAAGGGCCCTCTAAGAAATTAGGCAGAAGTTATGTTAGTTCTAAGGAGCAGTTACAACATTCTCTAAGACCCTATTCTTTAGGTCTAATTTTATGCATTGATGAAATTTTACTCTGAAGGCCAAGACTTCTATCTTGCAGTAGTTAAAGGTGCTTCACAATGATAACAGAGTCTAGGATAGCAAAATAAAAATAATATACATTTTGTAATAAAATAAATATGTATTCCATGCAGCTTTTGATTTTATCAGCTCCATCACTCTGGGCAAGCCACTCAGAATATCTGAGCCTTAGCTTTATTTTCTATAATATGGGATGAAAACTATTAGATGATAATTAATATGATGAAATGATAGATAAGTACAAATTATACAGTTAAATACAGACCAGTGCCTGACACCTAGCAACTATTCCCAGGTAGGAGCTGCTACATAAAGACAAATGTTAATAATGATAATGATAGTAACATCATGCATTGGGCTGGGACAGCCTATTGCTTTTTCTTCATTCATTTAAGCTTCTCCCTGTGGCACTTCAGGCATGTGGGAGCCTGTGAGCCACAGAAACTCTAAGAGATTTCTAGGAAACACAATTTCTTTGAAAACGGTTTTATCTGTCAGATTTTTCTATGTAACAAACGATTCCAAAACTTAATGACTTCCAACAACGATTTAGTATCTTCATATGACTCTGTAAGACAGACATTCTAAAATGGGGCCAATAGAAAATTCCTGCAAGTGATGTTTGACAATGTCTGGAGATACTTTTTTTGTCATTACTGGGGAGGGTGCTACTGGCATATATTGGGTAGAGGCCAGGGGTGCTGTTACACATCCTGCAATGCACATGACAGCCTCCTACAAAAAAATAATCACCTGAAACAAAATGCCAGTAGTTCTGAGGTTGAGAAGCCTCATTTTAGACCATTTTTTTAAATGTGAAAAAATGTTTCATTTCCAGCGTTTATTTCTTTGTATAGATCCAGGTTTCTGTGTGATATCATATGGCTACCGTGTGAAGATCTTCCTTTTACATTTCTTATGGTGCAAAAATCCCATGGACACCAATATTCCCATGACTCAAAGATAGTAATGAATGCATGACTATATGAAGTGCATAGGCATGGAGAAAAGGACAAATGAGAGTGGAAGCATTCCCCTGCCCCCATCTTCTCTCTTTAGTGCCCATTGTAAGCCCTTTCAAGCTCCACCATCTCTCAGGTGCAAGATTGTCCTTGCCAATCTTCTTTAGTCAGTGGAATACTTTTAGAGAAATACTACAGCAAGAATAATTTTTACTCAACTTGTATTATTGTAAATAATTTTATAAAATATTTCTTTTGTTTGAAGTATTTTTCAAAATCCCCAAACATCACACATATCTGGATTCATTTTTCCCTAAAATTGTCAGTTATTAAAACATTTGAATTATTCTTGTTATTATTTCTATTTCTGTGTTTATATTATTCTATTTTCTACTCTATAATTATTCTATTTCTATGTTCTGGCTAAATCACAACTTAAAACTTCTAGGTAAAATGCTTTACATATACATGATGACATTTGGTAAATACGTACGAATAATTTCATATAAACACTTGCTTTTAAAGTTTCGATTTAAAATTATTTGCCATTTTAAAATCACTAATGCTAAATAAAAATAACTGTACAGCTGGCTGTGGAGGTGTGTGCCTATACTCCCAGCAATTCAGGTGACTGAGGTGGGAAGATCACTTGAGCCAAGGAGTTTGAGGCCAGCCTGGGAAACATAGTGTTACAGGACTTTTCCTTAGTTCAGCTAATGACAGTGTCCTTGCCACACAGCTACAAGAAATTAGGTTCACAGACAACTTGAAGGGTGAGTAGGACAACTTGAAGGATGAGTATTGGGTGAAAAGGAAGAAAAGGGGAAACAGAGGCTCCTAGCAAAGTGAGAGAATGTGTTTTCTTCTGCTGGTGGGCTTCCCACCTCACAGACAGAATTCCACGTTTCACTCAAAGAGGAGGGGTCAGGCTCCTCCCTGCCGCAAATGGTGCAAACTTCTGTGGCTCCATCCCATTTTGCACTCCTCCCAGTGTTCAGGTTGGCTGGAATTTATTTGTGGACCCCTTCCCACCTGGCTGTCTCAGTAGAAAGACCCCATCTCTAAAAATAAATAAATGAAAAGATCTATTCAAAGAATGTTCACAATATGTACATTAGCATTGGAGAGCTCCTAGGAAAAGAATCAATCACTATTAGGCGTGAGGAATATTATCTGTTTCCCGGTAGTCAGTTCTACAACCTGATTCAGATGAATTAAGAATTTCAGTTCAACTCAACAAGTATTTATTGATTACATACTATAGTCTCTGCACAAAGTCTTTATCAAATAACCTATTCTGTTTAGCTGAAGAGTAACCTGGGGCTATGGTGAAAGCAGATCTGTACATGGGAGTAATTTTGCGTGTTTTCCCACAGAAGACTATTAGGGAGCAGCATTTTCCCCATACTATTTTTTTTGTTATTGTGCAGTTTATTTAAGAGAGTTGTTTAAAGCAACTAGTTCATTCATATAGGAGTTGTTACTGACAAAGAATTAGTGGAGATGATATTAAATAACAAACGGAATTGTCTTTGCAAGGTTACCTAATAGGTAACAGAGGGTCTAGAGCAAAATTAGTAGCAATGTATTGTGTGTTTATGGAATATAAAAAAGTATAATATATGATAACAATTGCACAATGAACGAGAGAGAGAGAAATTTGGAGCATACTGAGCTAAGGTATATTTGAAAGTATATTATACATATATGTAAAATCCTAGGGCAAAAACTAATCCAAAAGAAGGCAGAAAAACAATTTTAAAATGAACAAATGTTTAATAGAATTAATAAAAAAATCTAGCAAAAATAATCCAACCATGTTGATAATTTCATAAATATAATTGGCCTAGACACACCAATTAAATGATAAAGAAGATCAGACAGTAAAAATGGCACAATTGAACTATAATCTGTCTACAAGAAACCCATTTTAAATATAAAGGCATACCTACATTAAAAGTAAAATGAATGAAACTGTATACCATGAAAACAAAATCAAAAGAAAATTGATAAAAACTTGCCTTAACTTCATCTCCCCACTTTTTAACTTTTTGTTGTTTCTATTTATATCTTACTGTACTATGTCTTGAAAAGTTGTTGTAGTTATTATTTTTTATTGGTTCATCACTTAGTCTTACCACTTAGAATAAGAGTAGTTTACACACCACAGTTTCAGTGTTATAATATTCTGTGTTTTTTTCTTGATGTTCTCCTCCCTGTGTCCATGTGTTCTCATTGTTCAACTCCCACTTACGAGTGAGAACATGTGGTGTTTGGTTTTCTGTTCCTGTGTTAGTTTACTGAGGATGATCGTTTCCAGCTTCATTCATTTCCCTGCAAAGGACATGAACTCATTCTTTTTTATGGCTGCATAGTATTCCATGGTGTATATGTGCCACATTTTCTTAATCCAATCTATCATTGATGGGCATTCGGGTTGGTTCCAAGTCTTTTCTATTGTGAACAGTGCTGCAATAAACATACATGTGCATGTATCTTTATAGTAGAATGATTTATAATCCTTTGAGTATATAACCAAAAATGGAATTGCTGGGTCAAATGATATTTCTGTTTCTATATCCTTGAAGAATCACCACACTGTCTTCCACAGTGGTTGAACTAATTTACACTCCCACCAACAGTGTACAGCATTCCTACTTCTCCACATCCTCTCCAGCATCTGTTGTTTCCTGACTTTTTGATGATCACCATTCTGACTGGCAAGAGATTGTATATTTAAAAAACCCCATCATCTCAGCCCAAAATCTCCTTAAGCTGACAAGCAATTTCAGCAAAGTCTCAGAATACAAAATTAACGTGCAAAAATCACAAGCATTCTTATACACCAATAACAGACAAACAAAGAACCAAATCATGAGTGAACTCCCATTCATAATTGCTACAAAGAGAATAAAATACATAGGAATACAACTTACAAGGGATGTGAAGGACCTCTTCAAGGGGAACTACAAAACACTGCTCAAGGAAATAAGAGAGGATACAAACAAGTGGAAAAATATTCCATGCTCATGGATAGGAAGAATAAGTATTGTGATAATGGCCATACTGGCCAAAGTAATTTACAGATTCAATGCTATCCTCATCAAGCTACCATTGACTTTCTTCACAGAATTAGAAAAAACTACTTTAAATTTCACGTGGAACCAAAAAAACAGTCCGTATAGCCAAGACAATCCTAAGCAAAAAGAACAAATCTGGAGGCATCACGTTATCTGACTTTGAACTATATTACAAGGCTGCAATAACCAAAACAGCATGGTACTGGCACCAAAACAGATATATAGACCAATGGAACATAACAGAGGCCCCAGAAGTAATGCCACACATCTACAACCATCTGATCTTTGACAAACCTGACAAAAACAAGCAATGGGGAAAGGATTCCCTATTTAATAAATGGTGTTGGGAAAACTGGCTAGCCATATGCAGAAACTGAAATTGGACCACTTTCTTAAGCAAGTCAAAAGGACTTGCTGAGAACTGACCTCCTTTTCTCCCAGGTTTTTATGGTGACCCCTTTGCATCACCTGACTCCCAGGCTGCGGGTCAGCCTTGTCAGTGTGCCTTCTGAGGTGTTAAAGTTCTGGGCTTTGACCTTAGGGCTGATGTCTTGGAGGTGGTCTGTGGGGTTATAGAAAGACATACTCCTGAGGAGTTGCCGTCCCCTTTTTCTCCTCCTCCTCATCCAAAGATTAACTCAAGATGGATTAAAGACTTATGCATAAAACCTAAAACCATAAAAACCCTAGAAGAAAACCTAGGCAATACCAGTCAGGATATAGGCATGGGCAAAGACTTCATGACTAAAACATCAAAAATGATGGCAACAGAAGCCAAAATTGACAAATGGTATCTAATTAGACTAAAGAGCTTCTGCACAGCAAAAGAAACTGTCATCAGAGTGAACAGGCAACCTACAGAATGGGAGAAAAATTTTGTGATCTATCTATTTGACAAAGGGCTAATATCCAGAATCTACAAGGAATTTAAACAAATTTACAAGAAAAAAAAACCATAAAAAAGTGGTCAAAATATACGAACAGACCCTTCTCAAAAGGAAGACATTTATGTGGCTAACAAACATATGAAGAAAAGCTCATCATCACTGGTCATTAGAGAAATGCAAATCAAAACCACAATGAGATAATTATGTCAATACTAGACAAAGTAGATGTCAGAACAAGGAATATTACCAGGGATAAAGAGGGATATTATTTAATGATAAGGGGTTGTTTCTCCAAAGACATATAACAATCTTAAGTGTGTATGCACCTAACAGCAGAGCTTCGAAATACATGAGACAAAAGCCGATAGAAATGAAAGGAGAAATAGAAAAGTCAAAAATGTTTTGTATAAGGTGTAAGGAAGGGGTCCAGTTTCAGTTTTCTGCATATGGCTAGCCAGTTTTCCCTACAACCTGTGAATAATGGAGCTAAAGACTTATTTAAACATGAAGATCTTTGTTTTGTAAGAAATCACACATAGTTACACATTGTCAGACCTTTTTTAATTATTATTTTTACCAGACATAAGACGGCAAGTACACATACCTACACATATATGTATATACGCATATTTGAAATATTATCAGTCTGTGTTACAAAGAGCTTTCACATGAATGATCTGGTTTAATAAACAAGTGACCACTGAATAAAAGTATTGCTTTTCTAAAGAGTAGGCCAACAAGTTAGCTAATTAAAACCTAGATCTGGGATTGGAGTAGAAGACTAATTAATATCTGCTGTCTTCTCCACTTTAGTATCAAAGGAGGGATGTAAGCCCATGTTGAGGATTTCTTTGCTGCCTTACCCTCTAAGTTTCTTTTCCTGTTGTCATTCCTCCTAGTGGAGCCTGCAGTGACCATCTCCTCTGCTAGGACAGAGGTCAACCATCACAACTTGCTGGTCTGTTTGGTGAAAAATTTCTTTCCTTGCCAAGTAAAAGTCAGACAGTTCCAGAAAAAACAGGAGGAGACTGCTGGAGTTGTGTCCACACCTTCTATTCAGAATAGGGATTAGACCTACCAGATTCTTGCAATGCTAGAAATAATACCCCAGGGTGGAGATGTCTATACCTACCATCTGGAGCACCCCAGCCTCCAGAGCCCCATCACAGTAGGATGACGTAAGCAGCACTTTATTGATATCATAAATTCAATGGAAAAAAGGAAGGGCGGAGGGACTCTGGGTCTTGCAGGGGTGAGGTCACTACTAACCTCTGCTTGTTATACATTTTCATACCTTCTCTCCTGCACAACTGTATCCCGATATAATTTCTGGACTAGTAGTCATGGAAGACTGAGATCCCATTGTCTCAAGTCAAAAGGCACTTGCTGAGAACTGACCTCCTTTTCTCCCAGGTTATTATGGTGGCCCCTTTGTATCACCTGACTCCCAGACTACAGGTCAGCCTTGTTGGTGTGCCTTCTGAGGTGTTGAAGTTCTGGGTTTTGACCTTAGGGCTGATGTCTTGGAGATGGTCTGTGGGGTTATAGAAGGACCTATCCTTGAGGAGTTGCTGTCCCTTTTTCCCCTCCTCCTCATCCATCCATGCTGCCCCTTGGGGTCTTTGCCTGCCTGTCATCTCCTTTGCTTGGTGACAGACTACCTCTGTCTCTTATATCCTGGATAGGATTCCAGGTTTCCAGATGAGGACACTGTGGGGTGTGGGGACAGGCTCTGACACACAGGCTTTCACTTCCCAGGGACCCTGTCTGAATCTGCCCAGAGCAAGATGCTGAGTGGCCTTCGGGGTCTTGTGCTGGGGCTGATCTCTCCTGGTTTGGGCCTTGTGGCCCAGCCATTTTTGGAATAAGAAAGGTAAGGCACCTTTGAAGAAGATGGAGAGACTGGTGCTGGGACTGAAGCTTTTTGATGTAACTCGTCCTGTCTGACTCTATAATGGAAAGGCAGCTAAGGTGGGATGGAGATAGATCACAGAAATTAGGAACACTGAGAGCTGCCTGGCCTGGGTCATGTCTGCATCATTACAGAAGTGAGTGGTGGAGGGTTATTCTTAAATAGACAGGGCTCCGCTCACAGATAAGATCCCTGCTCTCCTTGCCCAGAAATATGACACACATAAGGTGGAAAAAAGAGTTGAGTGGGTTTTTCTGGACACTTGAACATGCTTCAGTTATTTTGCTGTTACTGAATGAATGTGGCATGAAACAAAATTCTGGAATATTCTTGAAAAAATTCTGGAAAAATTCTTGAATATTCTGAAAAGTCTCTGCTCTAAACTTCAGGGATTATTCCTCAGAATAAGACCCAACCTGTGGTATCAGTCATTCAGTGAGGCTTGGATGATGCCCCCATATCCCCAAATTGCAGAGAGTGCTGCTGAACTTGGTGGTAGGTGAGATGAGAGGGAATTACAGTTGTTACCATTCCAGTTAGTCCACGACCTGTGCATCACCAAAGCATTTAGACATCCTCTTCTGCCTTCCACAGGCCCCTTCAAGCTGTTGTTTTGTGTTCACTTTAACAGAGTAAAGTGCACTTCAGATATATTGCGATTTTTGGTTCCAGAGAGCACTGCAAGAAAGTCGAACATATCTTTTGGTTTCCCAGCTCATATAAAAGTCATGTTTACAATATACAGTAGTCTATTAAGTGTGAAATGGCATTATGTCTAAAAAAGTGCATATCTTAATTAAAATATTTTATGGATAAAAATACTAACAATCCTCTGAGCCTTTAGTGAGTTATAGTCTTTTTGCTCATAGAAGGTTCTTTCCTTGATGTTGATGGCTGCTGCTGCAGTTTGAGGTGGCAGTGAGAATTTCTTAAAATGAAAGAACAATGAAGTTTGCTACATAGATTGACTCTTTCTTTCATGAAACATTTTTTGTAGCATGTGATGATGTTTGATATCATTTTACCCACAGTAGACCTTCTTTCAAAATTGTAGTCAATCCTCTCAAACCCTGCTGCTGCTTTCTCAACTAAGTTATGTAATATTCTAAATCCTTTGTTGCCACTTCAACAACATTCATAGCATCTTCACCAGGGGTAGATTCCATCTCAAGAAACCACTTTCTTTGCTCATCCATAAGCAGCAGTTCCTCATCCATTCAAGTTCTATCATCAGATTGCAACAATTTAGTTACATCTTCCGGTTCCACTTCTAATTCGAGTTCTCTTGCTATTTCCACGACATCTATAGTTCCTTCCTCCACTGAAGTCTTAAACGTCTCAAATCATCCATGAGGGCTGGAATCAGCTTCTCCCAATCTCCTGTTAATGTTGATATTTCGACCTTCTCCCATGAATCATGAATGTTCTCAATGACATCTAGAATGGTGAAGGCTTTTCAGAAGGTTTTCAATTTGCTTTCCCCAGATCCATCAGAGGAATCACTGTCTCTGACAGCAATAGCCTTATGTAATGTATTAAATAATAAGACTTGAAAGTTAAAATTACCCCTTGATCCATGAGTTGCAGAATGGATGTTGCATTAGCAGGCATGAAAACAACATTCATCTCCTTGTACATATCCATCAGAGCTCTTGGATGACTAGGTACCTTGTCAATGAGCAGTAGTATTTTGAGAGGAATATCTTTGTCTGGGCAATGGGTCCCAACAATAGGCTTAAAATATTCAGCCAACTATATTTTAAACAGGTGTGCTGTTATCAGGCTTCGTTGTTTCATTTATTGAGCACAGGCAGAGTAGATTTAGCATAATTCTTAAGGGCCCTAGTATTTTTGAAATGGTAAATGAGCACTGGCTTCAATTTAAAGGCACCAGCTGCATTAGTCCCTAGCAAGAGAGTCAGCCTGATCTTTGAAGTTTTGAAGCCAGCATTGACTTCTCTCTAACTCTGAAAATCCTAGGAGACACCTTCTTCCAATAGAAGGCTGTTTCATCTCTATTGAAAATCTATGATTTAATGTAGCCACCTTTATCAGTGATCTTAGCTAGATCTTCTGGATAAATTGCTACAGCTTCTATATCACCACTTGCTACATCATCTTGTACTTTGGTATTATGAAGGTGGCTTTTTTCCTTAAGCCTCATGAATCAACCTCTGCTAGATTCAGACTTTTTTCCTGCAGCTTCCTCACATCTCTTGGCCTTCATAGAACTAAAGAGAATGAGGGCCTTTCTCTAGATTAGACTTTGGCTTAAGGAAATGTTGTGGCTGGTTTGATCTATCCAGATCACTCAAACTTTTTCCACATCAGCAATAAAACTGTTACTTTCTTATCATTTGTATGTTCACTTGAGTAGCACTTTTAATTTCTTTCCTTCAAGATCTTTTCCTTTGCATTCACAACTTGACTAATTGTTGAAAGCAAGAGACCTAGCTTTTAGCCCATCTTGGCTTTTGACATGTCTTCTTCACTAAGCTTAATCATGTCTAGCTTTTGATTTAAAGTGAGAGACAAGTGACTTTATTTAGAGGCCATTGTAGGTTTACTAATTGGCCCAATTTTAATGTTCTTGTGTTCTCAGGGAATAGGGAGGCCTGAGAAGAGGAAGAAAGAGAGGGAGGATGGCTGGACAGTGGAGCAGTCTGAACATACACAACATCTAACAATAAACTTCATTATCTTATATGGGTTCAGTTCACGGTGCCCCAAAACAATTACGACAGTAATATCAAACATCACTGATCACAGATCAGCATGTAATAGTAATGAAAATGTGAAATATTGCAAGAATTACCAAAATATGACACAGAGACACAAAGTGAGGACATGCTATTGGTGAAATGGTGCTGATAGACTTGCTTGATGCAACCCTTCAATTTTTTAAAAAACCACAATACTTGAGAAGCACAACAAAGCATAGCGCAATAAAATGAGGCATTCCTGTTGCCATCTCTACTCAGTTATCAGGAAAGGTAACAAGGAGCAGGTGTTGACATAAGCGCAACCTTAGTGTCCTGACAACTGCAGAGAGGCCCCAAGGGAGGGAGGGGCTGTGTTTCTTCAGGGGTTGGTGTGACATGTGATTGTTTCTTCTGTCTCCTAGAGGGTTCACGCATTGACTGCAAATATTTTTCTTTCTGGGATCTGTTACCTCTTTCTTGTCTTGTCTTGGCTTTACTCTTGTCTGTAATTCCCAGCCCCCCTTCTGTCAGGCCTGTGAGCAAGCCATTTCTGCCAGCTGTGTCACCCATCAGGACATGACTCCCACAGTGACTGAGAAGTGGTTGCCAGGTTGTCGCTTGTTCTTGTCTTTCCTAAATTCCTGCCTGCAAGAAATTTCCTAAATATTTGCTCATTACCATGATAATGAGAGCTCTGCTCTCTGCTGTCTGCTGTCCCTGTTTGGACCATAAATACTTTCATAAGCTTTTACTACCTTCTTCTGTTTCTGAAAACTGATCATGAACTAAATGTCAAACTTCTTATAATTCAATCATTACTTTTTCAAAATTAAATAGATTTGTGGGTCACTTATGTTTCTAATTCTGATTGAGTAGGGTAGTGGTGTTGGTGGGAAACACTGAGCTAAGAAAGGGATCAGATTCTAGAACTTTAGTTCAGTTATGACCCCCAAAGAAGACAATGTCCAGGCAAGGACACTCAAAAATCATGAGTCCCCATACTTGGTCTAAGTCAGGTGCTACATAAGAATGTGAAATGAGATATGAAATAAATTTAATTTTCCATCATCAGTGGGGCTTGGAATTTGGGATTGTGTGCAGCAGTCTTTCCTGGCTTCTGCAATAGTCTGATTAGTTTCACTTATTTGTGCAAGTAGAATTGTTTTGCACCAGTCGTGGTACCTAATGCCTTAACTTAACCAAATGGCACCACAAATATCTTCTGGTGAGTACACTGTGTTCTTCAGGGCAAAATACAATGATTGTTAATTCCATACAACCTACCCAATTGTATAACTACCAATGGAAGTTTTATTAGAGAGTAGCATTTTGGTTGCTTATAATGGAAACTCTATTAGTACCATCTTAAGGGGAAAAATTAATTTTGGGGTTCATGCAATCAGAAAGTTTCTAGGTGAATTTAGCTTCTGAAAAATGCCTAGATACTGGACACAAATGAGACTTTTTTCTCTCTTCTCTTTCAGTTCCCTCCCTCTCTCTCTCTGACCCTTCTCTCCCCCTTCTGACCTCATTCCCTTCTCTCAGTGCACTTCTGTTTCATTCTACTCTATATTTCTCTCTGACTGTTTGTCCCTTCCTTTCTCTTCAAATCTCTTTTCTATCTCTGTCTGAAAGACCTCCTCCCCATTAATATATCTAATAGCTTTTCTGTCTTTCTTCGATTTGCATTTTCCCCTATATCCATTTCTCTGAATTGCTGTTTCTTTTTCCTCTCTGTGACTCTCTCTTACATATATATATATGTGTGTGTGTGTATATATATATGTGTGTGTGTGTATATATATAATTTATTATCTGCCTCTTGGGTTGTCTCTCTGTCCACCTCTTTTCCCCGCTTCCATCTCTTTACTGGCCTGTGTGCCTCACTGCCATTTTTTCCCTGTCATTCCATCTGTTCATTGTCTTTTTCTTTGTCTATATTTTATGTTTATGTTGTTTATTTCCCTGCATATTTCAGTTTCTGTTTCTCCTTGTGTGTAAGTATTTCTTTGTCTCTTGCTTGTATTCTCTGTGTGGTCTCTTTGAGTTCAGCTTTTTTCCTATTGATTACTCTTATTTTCTCCTATGAAAGTCAAACATTTCCTACATGGCTACGAAGATGGACATCTTATATTTTGAGCTCATCATCTGAATAGCAACAGATCAAATATGTCAGCTCCATTTTGATAATCTGAAGAAAGCTTAGCTTGAGTGGCATTCCAGTTTCTCAACCAATCACTTTTGCCATGCGATGTGGGACTCTGATTAGCCAGGCCTTAGATTTGAACCAACTTCTGTGTCAGGAATACAGATTTTCTTTTTCCTAAACAAAGATGGAAAAAGAACAAGGCTGGATAGGTAATAATAGTAGTGGCAATAAAAATAATAACTATCATAATCCATCATACAAAGCTCTTATATATGAAGTCTCTCTTTCTCTCTCTGTTTCTCTCTGTTCCTTTTCACATTAAAAAATTCAGAAGATGCTCCCTTTAAGTATAATATATGTAGTTCTTACACAACTGAAGCTTCATTTGTCCCATTCTAAAATGAGAAAATCCCAAATTATAAAAACCTCCAACTCCAAGAACTCTGGTGATATGAATTTCTCCTTAACTGCTTTGAACATGGCTCTTATTGGTCCTACAAACTATGATGAAATAATAGATGAATCTACCTTCAATACAGGTGGAAATAATAACATAACCACAATGAAACCATAATTAATGATCACTTCTACGCAATGTGATGAGGTATTGAAAGGCTAGGTGAAATCTGTTGCCCGCTGCTGTTTCATGGGGATGTAATCTCTTATGGAGAAAGAACGAGTCACTAGGACACAAATGCAAAAGCAGCTGGAGTTATGTAACAGGGCACTCCTCACACACCGTCCCCAACATGTGTCTGCTACTACTGTCTATTTTGGAGGGAGTCATCAATGAAAATACGGTTGGCAAAATTAGGGCAGATATCAATATCATTTGAGATTTGTCATGTCCATGTGAGTCTCTTTGGTTATGAACGTTTTCAGGTATAGGTTGAAGATGCTCTGTTATTAAGGTTTTCTAGTGAGGAGTGAGGAGTCAATAGCAGCTTAGCTCTTGGAGTCCTGCCCCTATTTCAGGTTTAAATAATCCGATTGGACAGTTATGAAATACTAGATCCTACCTATCTATGACTTCAGATGTGTGGGAATATTTTGCCTTTAGCTTCTTCCACACTTTTTAGTTTACATCACTGGTTTTATTTAATAAAAGAAATAACAGAAAGGCATCAGGGCAAGGAGGAATTATCCTTGATTTGTCACATTCTCAACTTCCACATTCAGCCAGTTGGTGAATTCTATCAATTAAATGATAAAATATTTCTCAACTTAGTCCATTTTATTCATCTTCTTTGTAACCAGTTGACTTTAAGATACTGCCATTTTCCTCCTGAATTGTTGAAATAGCCTCCCACCCCATCGCCCTACTTCCTTCTTGATTCCTAAAGTTCATTTTCCACACAACTGCTAGAAATGTTTATAAAACTCAAACTATATCACATCTATATGATGATTAAACACCTCAAATGTTTTCTTATGGCATCTAGAATTAAACCTAGATATATTACCTGGCTAATAAAATCTTCTGCCTGGCTAATAAAATCTTCTGTGATCTGCCCTTTGCCCATACTACTGAGTTCATTGTCTGCCTTTTAACTGTCTCGTTTTATCAGTTTGGGTAACACCAGCTGCTATCCAGAATAAAGAGAAAAATATCAGGGGACTAGCTAAATAGACATTCTCTTCTTATTCACGTAACAGTCCATTGCCAGATTGCTAATAGTCTAGATATTTTTTTCCACATAGTGACTCAGGGACCCAGGCCCTTCACATGTAGTGATTCTGCTCTTTTACTGGACTTTTTGCCCTCTGCTTCCAATGATGAAAGGCAAAAGAGAGAGGGTGGAGAAGGCACACTTGTTACTTAATTCCTTGGTGTGCCAGCAAC
The DNA here is from genome assembly GCF_028885625.2 of Pongo pygmaeus. Lineage (NCBI taxonomy): Eukaryota > Metazoa > Chordata > Mammalia > Primates > Hominidae > Pongo > Pongo pygmaeus. The sequence goes on along the minus strand of NC_072378.2, from coordinate 33,058,828 downwards.
ACACTTCACTTTCAGTCACATTTCATGGTGAGAACTAGTGATGTGATCCCACCTAGATGAAAAAGCGTGAAAGTGGAGTTCTTACTTGGACTGCCATTTCTGAGCAATATCTCTAAGCAGCAGGAGGAGGAGTGCACAAATTTTGGTGGAAATCCAGCCATCTCTTCCACTGACCTCATTGCTGTTTTTTTAACATTTCAGGTTTGGTCTACGTTAGGGTGGTTTCTTCCGCCCGGAATATTTCTTTTCCTGATTGTTATATGTACATTGTCTTATTTCTAGCTCCTTTATGTTATTTATGTTTCAGCTTAAATATAACCTAAGAAAAGATTTTCCTGATGACCAAATTTGGAGTTGCCACTCAGTTACTCTTAATTAAATATTAATTTTCTTCATATCAGTTATCACATTTGTGACAGCCATATATTCAATTGTAAGACCTGGTAGTTGAACAGTTATTTTTAAAAGTCAATTGCAGTTGAGAATAATTAGAATTATTTGTAAATATATAATGTGGTAAACATTTTATTTTAACTTAAGTAAATACATGTATACATGTATATTTGTTTGGCAGTATGTTGACATAGAACCAAACCTTCACTTGGAGAATGTGTCTGTTGTTTAGAGTTTTAGGTTATCTTAAATGCCTAAACAACACCCATAACAAACTTTCTATCGTATCAAATTCTAGTTTTTTAAAAAGTTTATGAGAATTTAGAGTGAAACATTACAAAGAATTCTGAATTTAGAAACCCCTTAGATTTTCACCTCATTTTCTCCATTTTAAAAGTTATTTTACCTATATCCAATTTAATAACATTTTATTAGACAACTTATCTTTATTATTTCCAAAGCATTTAATGATTTAAGAACTTAAAATTTCCCTTTTAAAATTCATAATGAATATTTACTTTATTTAAATATATAATTACAATAACAAGTCAATAGAGATGAACAGGTTTGTTAGCAAAAGCCAGTAACCTTTGGTAAACATTAAACTCAACTAATGGAAGCAGAAATATACAGGAAGGCCAAAGAACAGCTGTGAGCTGTTGGCATGTCACGGGCATCAGCTTGTTTACTGAAGAAATGAAATATGCCAGTTAAACCAACAAATCAATTCAATGAAATTGTATATTCTACCTGGTCATTTTGTTTTTGCTTAATTGATCATAATATAAACATATAATCTCTTATTTTTCTGGTCTCTGTCAATCTATTGATCTACAATTATTATCTATCATTATCATTTATTCATCTATTTATTTAGAGTATAAAATCGAAAGAGAGACCTTGTCTATTTTGTTCAACAATATTCTAAGTACTTAGAACACCGCCTGGTATACAGTAGGTGCTTAATAAATATTTGCTGGTTGACTACATGATGACTTTTTCTTCAGGAATTCACCTGTCTCTCAAATCTTTCCTCTTTTCTTGGGCATGTTTTGGTACTCCTGTGCCAATATCACACATTATTATTTTATAATATACTTTGATATCTAGGGTGCCCTCTTCCTCATTCTTGATTTTCCTTTGCAAAATTTTCTTGGCTATTTTTGTCCATTGACACATATATGGTGGTAGTGGTGGTAATATTTTCATAAGGCAGAATTCCATCATTATTATTCAGTATTAACTTTTGTGTTTTCCACATTTCCCTTTTATGAATATGAAATGATGTTATTTAAAATGGTATTTTAAAAATCTTCAATATTGTATTTTCTACAGAAATACAATGCTTTATCATACAAGACCTTCAAATCAACAATCTTGCTACACACTCTTATCAATTGCATAGTCCACCTTTGAAATTATTTTGTGTATTTCCTTTGTACATAGTTATAACATCTGCTAAAAATGATAGCTTTTCTTTCTCTTCAAACTTTATAGCTTCTTCTTTTTCTGTCTCTACTGCATTGGAAGGGACATACAATAAACACCTAGTAGATGTTATAGCTGCCATTCTTGTTTTGTTTTTCAGCCTACCGGATATGCCTATATTGAAGTTCTTATTCTAAGGCTTTGTCTTAGGTTTTTAATGCCAGAAACAAGAGAAAATAATTACTATCTAATTTCTATGAACCAGAGAAAACATGTCAAGAAGAGATGGGTTCTCTATGGTATCCTATTCATTACTCAAAATGTAAGTTTTATATGGATTTCAAATATAGCTAACTCTTTGATGTTGCTCAAGTCTTCCGTTCTGTTCTGGTTCTCCATGAAAAAATAAAGAGGCCATCAGTTACCCACTGGGACTCAGTGTGCTGAACGAAAATTCCCAAGAAGAAGATCAATTTCAGGGACAATTGGGAGGAGGGTCTTCATGTCTTGGCCTTGAGGGTGAAGATGCTGAGGACTCCCTCTGATCAAGGTAATAAATGATCACTGAAAACAGACACGACCCCAGAATCCATATTCCTACATATAGTGCCAACTAGAGTAGGAGTTCAAGTCACAATTTATTTATTTATTACAGAAGAGGGTGTTGAGTTGCCATCAAAAAGGTTTTTTATTCTGTCTGTTCAAGTGGTAGACATGGAGTATTGAATAGCTACAGAGAACAAAATTTACCTTAGTTGATTTTGAGCGGAAAGGAGTTTATTACAGACCTTAATATAGCTTAGAGAATCATCAGGACAACAGAAGGAACTGAATCAGGCAACCAAGGAAACCACCTCCTCTTCTACAATCAGGAACTCATGCTGCCCAGAACAGCCATATTTGGGAAGCTCCTCCATTCAGTAAGCCCCCATGATCACCTGCTACAATATGCACCAGTAACAGACACCCTGCATGCTGCCTCTTTATATCCATGAAGTCAGTTATCAGACATGAAAATCTCTCCTAATTCTGACACAGAAAATAAGGCACCCCTACACTGGTGCCTTTTCAGGTCAAAAAAAAAACCCCCTCAGCATGTCCAAACTTTACCAGAATGCCTCTGATTGGCTAAATCTAAATGACATCAAATGCTCTCCAGGAAATGTTCTTTTCAATTGTACATCTTTTGCAGTACAGGAGAAATGCACCAGAAGAGGTTGAGAGGTATGTTTCATAACAATCCACTACATATGGGAATAGGGACACTCAAACCTTCTGCATTTGTATTAGTAACACAATTTCCAGATCCAATCCTCTGCAATGGAAACTAGGAGGGATGGCGTCATTACAGAATAGATAATGTGCATATCAATAATTTTTAGGCCCAATAGACCTTTTCTACTTAATATACCACCAACACCAACCACAAAGTTTTTGTTAATCCAGTGCCAAGGAGAAATAATTGACATGCCTGTCTCTTATTCCATATTTTAAGCTATTTGTATGGCTTGCTTTCTTTAATGAATGATAAGCTCATTATCTCTTTTTAATCTTTCAAGCCATAGGCTTTGGTTTCAGTCTAGAGAAGCCAGCATTACCACAATGTCCCTTTCAGTCGGCTGTGGCCAGGAAGTTTCCAGAAAATCACAGGGCAATCCGAGTAGTTCTTCTACAATGTGTTTTTCTCTACAGTTTTACTTATTCCACAATATAACATTCTTTTTGTCTCTCAATAAACTTAAGTACACTAACTCCCTATCTGTTTCTCTAACATGCAGATTTGTTCCTTCCTTAGCAATTTTCACTTATGTTCTTGCTGTGTGGAGTGGTTTGCTATGGATTTTGAATAGCTGGCTTTTTCTTATCATTCAGGTCTCTTTTCAAATAGAGTATTTCTAGAATAACTATTTCTAGTCACTCAACCTAAAGAAGTTCCCTCAAATCACTCCCAATTACTTTTGTTTTTCTCCTCTGAGAGCACTCATTACTATATGATAAACATTCTTCACTTATTTGATTTCTTTGATAGCAGCAACCTTATTTGTCTCATAAAACATTGTCTCTCTAACTTAGATTATTACATAGCCTATATTAGATAATAATATAAACAAAACCCATATAAATTAATCATTAGTACTAATCTCCATTTTAGTCAGATGACACTGAGCTAATCATATAGTAATTAATACACATGCTAAATAAGTAACTACTTCTATTTCAAGCTCTATCTCTTCTTTGCCACACTATCATGCCCTAGTTTCAAATTGTGTAGATTTAGCCTCCTTCCATCCCCAACCATGATCCTAGCTTTCCACACAACCATGACTCAGCCCCAACTCTACCTAATCCTTAGTGCCAAGCAGCCTCTTATCATCCCTACTTGTCCTTTGAACCAACCACACTTGGATAAGAGTTACCTCCATAGCAAAGTAAAACCCAGTGTAAATAAGCCCCTTTCAAACACATACACACACACACACACACACACTTGGTTTTACAAACAAGATCCCAAACCTTTTCCTTTCATGGTTGGAAGTTTGAAATAATGTAAATAAGCAATTCTGCTCTAATTTCCCTTCATCCTCAGTATCAAATGGAAACCAAACCAAAACAAGTCAAATTACCATAAAAGACAAAAATCTTTACATTAAAAGAGTAATGAATAATAAACACTTTAATATATTCTTTAAATAAGAGAAATCTTCATTTCATCATATTGGCAATCCTAGTGAAAACCTGTACTCAAAGTTTAAAAGAAAATTATTTTTTAAAAGACTTCTTGATTTCAGTATCAAGTGTAAAAGGCAAAGCCTTGTAAAATTATAAGATTTTTATTTAAACACGAACAATTAGCCAATAAAAGAATATTTTCCTTATGAATATGAAATGGGGTACAGATTACTGGAGCAACCCTTTTCCTTTATGATATGAGTCATAATTAAAAAATAACCTACAGTTTATATGGTTTGGCTGTGTCCACACCCAAATCTCATCTTGAACTGTAGTTTCCATAATTCCCACATGACTTGGGAGGGATCCAGTCAGAAGTAATTGAATCAGGGGAGTGGGACTTTCCCATGCTGTTCTTTTAATAGTCTCACAAGATCTGATGGTTTTGTAAATGGGAGTTCCGCTGAACAAGCTCTCTCTTGCCTGCTGTCATGTAAGACATGCTTTTGTTTCTCTTTTGCCTCCCACCATGATTGTGAGGCCTCTCCAGCCATGTGGAACTATGCGTCCATTAAACCTCTTTCCTTTATAAATTACCCAGTATTGGATATGTCTTTATTAGAAGCGTGAGAGCAGACTAATACAGCAGTTATCTCACGGCAGTTTATTATGAATATCTTTTTTATTAGAATATGTTAAACATCTTCTCACACTATTAGTTCCTGTGAGGTCTGATTGTTAAAAAGAGCCTGGAAGCTTCCTCCTCTTTCTCTTCCTTCATCTCTCTCCATGTGATATCTGCACATGCCGGCTCCCCTTCTTCCGCCACAAGTGGAAGCACCCTGAGGTCCTCATCAGATGCAGATGCTGGTGCCATGCTTCTTGTACAACCTGAAAATCATGAGCCAAATAAACTTTTCTTTATTAAAAAAGAATATATTGAACATCTAAACTGATGCAATGTAATAAAACGTATTTAATTTAATCCTATTACCATTTTTTCTTTTCAATGTGTTCTTTGGGGTTAGCCAACTCCTTCCCTTGAATGAGCATTCAGGAAGGCTTCATAACCTCTCTGATAATGTTTAAGTAAAAAAGGAAAGGTATTCAATTAGCCCCATTCAATAGTCAAATTTCTATATTTTATTCAAAACTGAGGCCTCACACTCTTGCCTATTCAAGGGTGTTGCAGATGAGAAGCTCACAAACAGTGAAGGTGCAAAATTAGCTTCTTTTGTTTCTACAGCTTGTGCTTCTCTTTCTTTTACTTGATGTAGTTTCAGACCCCTGCGAGTTGAGGCATGAAGAGCAGAAGAGGACAGTTTTTACTTGCCTGATATTTCAGGTGCTTGGATTGAATATTCTAGGGAAAACAGATGCATAAGAAGACTCTATTGTGAATATTTTCATGAATTCTTTGAGAATCCACACTCCTCTAGTTCAGAGCCCAGTTAGGGCTACTGCATCTCCATTCTCATGGAATTCTCAGTCACTAGACACTCTGGAATACTAGCAGCCTCTTTCTTCTATGATCTGTTTCTCTTGGAGGCTGCCTTGAGATACTAAGACAAGCAGACCCCAGACCTTTCCCTTACTTTTGGTCTATGTCGATTGCCAAGGAAACATGAATCTCTTTCCTTCTGGAAGTCAGGCAAATCCTAGTGTAGCTACTTGTTCTTTACTCTGCTTGAAAATGGTACGTGAGTGCTAGGAAGGCAAGAGTGTGGTCCCTTTAAATGATAGGGAAGCGGGGAACAGAAGTGCTGGGTAGAGGAGGGTATGGTCCCTGGCTAGGGCTCCACCCCCACGGACCTAGGTGAGAACAGGCATTTCCTGTCCAAATGTTGCATTTCCCAAGACCACTCTGGCCTGCCATGCCCCATCCTGTGCCTATAAAAACCTGAGACCCTAGCAAGGCAGGGACAGAAGCTGCTGAACGTTGAGAGAGAGCACATCAGCAGAGGAACATAACCACTGGGGCTTCAGGAGCTGTAAACATTCACCCCTAGGCACTGCTGTGGGATCAGAGCCTCACAGCCTGACAATCTGTATGCTCCCCTGGAGGTGTCAGCAGCAGGCACTGGAGAAGAGAGCCACATCGTACTCCCTGCAAAGGGAACAATGGAATTTTTTCTGTTTCAAAAACATATAGATAAGTTGACTCTCAGACTTCAGTATTCTTCAGCATACCCCAGGTACCAATCTACTGAATTGTCCAAACTCTGGAATATGTATGTACATTAAACTCTCCAAGAGGTTTTTTCATATGAAGATTTTTAAAATTTGAAATTCATTATTCATTAAAAGTATTTTTGGCTGGGCGTGGTGGCTCACACCTGTAATCCCAGCACTTGGGGAGGCTCAGGTGGGCAGATCACCTGAGGTCAGGAGTTCGAGACCAGCCTGGCCAACATGGTGAAACCCTGTCTCTACTAAAAATACAAAAATTAGCCAGGTGTTGTGGTGCACGCTTGTAATCCCAGCTACTTGGGAGGCTGAGGCAGGAGAATCACTTGAACCTGGGAGGCAGAGGTCGCAGTGAAATGAGATTGCACCACTGCACTCCAGCCTGGGCAGCAGAATGAGACTCTATATATATAGTACATATATTGTGTATATACATATACACATATATATGTGTACGTATACTATATATACACATATATGTATATGTATATACACAATATATATACTATATATACATATATGTATATACATACACATATGTGTGTGTATAGGTATATACCTATACACATATGTGTGTGTATAGGTATATACCTATACACATATGTGTGTGTATAGGTATATACCTATACACATATGTGTGTGTATAGGTATATACCTATACACATATGTGTGTGTATAGGTATATACCTATACACGTGTGTGTGTATAGGTATATACCTATACACGTGTGTGTGTATATACATATACATATGTGTGTGTGTATATACATATACATATGTGTGTGTATATATGTATATACATATACATATGTGTGTGTATATATGTATATACATATACATATGTGTGTGTATATATATTTGAGAAAACTGCTTTGTGCCAGAAAGTGTTGGAGGTACTAAAGATGCAACAGATATAAGGCAGAAAAAATTATTCCTGTCCTCATGGGACGTATATTTTAGTGGTGTAGGAACAGATCATAGACAACCTTTTAAAAGGTACATTAGTTAGTGTATTAGTCATCTGTCGTCACAACAATGCTGCATTACAAACAACACAAATCACCAGTGGCAGATAATAGTATGCTTCTATGTCTGGGTCAGCTAGGTGGCACTGCTAACCTTGGCCAAGCTCACTTATGTATCCAAGGTGGACTCTTCTTCACATGCCTCTCATCCTCTTCTTAGGGCCGGTGGACTTGCCTAGAAATGTCCTTATGGCAATGCAGAAGCAAGCAAAATGTTAGCTCCAATACATATGTCAATTTCAAGGCCCAGAGTGTGTGACATTTGCTAATAACTCCTTGGCTGTAGAGCAACACATGGTTAGGCCTAATGTTGAGAGGCACTTCAAGTCACCCATCCATAATGGGAAAGCATAGTAAAGTTAGATTGCAAAGGGCGTGGGTATAGGGAGGGATGATGAATTAGGATCATCATCATAATCTATTACAGTCCACTTTTATTGCTACAATTTTTCATATTCTTCCAACATGAAAAATATGCTTACCCCTAATCTGGGATCACCAGAAGTCTCATGCAATCATGGCATCAGCCATCAAGTTCAAAATCTCACAATCAGGATGCAGGTCAGAGTGCAGTTCTCCTTAATCCAGAAACATACTGATAGAGCCAGAGCACTGTCATCTCGGACAAACACCACCACTTTAAATTCCAGCTCCCTTTCTAGCCTCATGCATTTCAAGGAAATCACTTCTCTTCTAACTACAAGTAGCCAGAAAGAGCAGACAGTAAAACACAGATAAGACAGTTCGGGCACAGAGAAAGGTGGGGGGGGGAAGGTCTCCTGCGTTAACTGCCAAACTTCACCCTCATACAACGGGCCCTAAAACAGTGGGCCTTAATAAGCACATTCCTTTCCCTTCAGGTGCACTAAGATAGGGAAGCTAAAAGCAGACTCTGGGGATATGCCTGCAGCTGCAAAAAAGATGTATGGGAACAGACACACAACTCTCCCTCCCAGATAAGCACAACAAAGAGACACAGATGCAGTCCAAGCCTCGGATAAACTCTCCCACCCTGAATCCTTAAAAAACTTAGTCTATAAGAGAGCGTGCCTCTGACCTAACTCGGCCAGAAGGCGCCTCTCTGGTTTGTTTTCTCTAAAATAAGCGTGCCGTGACTGGTGAGCCACCTTTTCATGTTTCTTTCCTCTTTCTTTTTCTTTCTTCCTTTCTTTCTTTTTTTTTTTTTGTTTGTTTGTTTGTTTTGAGATGGAGTCTCACTCTGTCGATTGAAGTGCAGTGGCGCCACCTCAGCTCACCACAACTTCTGCCTTCTGGGTTCAAGCGATTCTCCTGCCTCAGCCTCCCGAATAGCTGGGACTACAGGCGTGTGCCACCATACCCGGCTTATTTTTTGTATTTTTAGTAGAGACACACGGTTTCACCGTGTTAGCCAGGATGGTCTCCATCTCCTGACCTCATGATCCACCTGCCTCAGCCTCCCAAAGTGCTGGAATTACAAGCCTGAGCCACTGCGACCGGCCTCCTCTTTCATTAATCTAAGACATACAAACTACAACAATAGCAACAAAGTTGTCTTTCCGTCAGCACTCAACATACAGTGCTGAAACTGGGTCAAGATAATGATACTAAACATGCCCATTCAAAAACGGAAAGAATGGGGGACTTAACAGTCACTGATCCCTAGCAATTCTGAAATTCCACTGAACAAATGCTGCCTTGCACATCCCCTCTAGAGGTGGACAATATTCCTTGATTAGCCCCTGACTCCTTTCTTTGGGAGTTTCTCATTAGTCCACCTGTCGTCAGAATTCTATGCTCTTTCCTTTGAAAAGTACTTTCTTTTCTGTTTCCCTCCTTGGCCACCTTTAAAGAGCACATAGGATGATCAGCACTTTGAACAACTTTCTCAGCCTGTTTCTTTTACATAGAGAGTTGCAGATACATTGCCCTTTTACATTTTAAACCACCTCAGTCTCTTTCAGTTCAGACTGGTGGCAGTTTTACCAATACAGCTGAATAAAAAATGTTGTGAGTTTTTTATATATTTGATCCCATGATACTCTGAATGCCAACAGCCTCAACCCACAATTTTTGGGGAGACACAAAGCTCTCTCTAGACTTAATCTCTTAGCACAAAAGAGCTTTAAATTAACTCTATTTAACCATATATTCATAAATATGAAATAATATATAGTAAAGAAAAAGATTTACAATCTAAAAAAGAATATGAATGTGGAATCTTTTAGATATGGAATCTAAATAAAAGAAATCAGAGTACATCGTCTAAAATTAAAACTTAATGGGTGAATTTCACAGCAGACTGGTCACAGGCAAATGCAGTAGTAGTTAACTTGAAGACAGTTTAATAGAAAGCATCTACTCTGAAGCATAGCACAAGATAAAATGAAGAAGAAAGATATCAGCATCAGAGACATGCAGGCATTATCTAATGGTCAAATATACTTACAATTGTTCATAAAAATAAGGGATAAAGAGTGCAGCAGAGAAAACAAAAAGATAATGGCAGAAAATTTTCCAAAACTGATTACAGATGTCCAAACACAGATTCAAGAAACTTATCAACCTCAATCATAGACTAGTGAAATAAAACCATATGTAAAAAAAAATAATAAATTGCTCAAAACCAAAGATAAAGAGAAAATGTTTAAATCAGCCAGAGACGAAAGTGCCTTGTCTTTGGAAAAAAAGAACAAAAAAGATTAAGGCTGACTTTCAATAGAAACTTTGGAATCTGGAGGAAATTGGAATGAAACCTTAAGATACACTGAGAAAACTTCTACCCCTAACACGAACCTAGAATTCTAAAATCAGTAAAAACATCCTTCAGCAACAAAGCTGAGAGGATCTTTCTGTGACGGCCAAGTTGGAATAAGCCCACTATAGTCTGTATCTTACACTAATTACAATGGGAAACATCAGGCAGAATATAAAAGGCAGCTATCTGTGGACCTTGAAAAGTACACAATAGCATGAATATTGGGGATGGAAGTCAGAACTTGGAGAAATAATAGTAAGGGAGTGAGTTCCTAGGGTTTTTCCTCTTTTGTCTCCTGGCTTTGACTTGAAGGTAACTCCAGACATGGCAGTGTGCAGTGAGAGCAGACAGAAGAAACTCCAAGAGACACCTCCTCTTTCTGTACAGATTGCAAAGGGGGTCTCCAGAGAGTGTGTGGGGCAATATTCCTTTTTTGGAACTTTACTTCTTTTTTCACTTCTAGTTCTTCCCTAGTGTGGTCAGAATCAGGAAGCTGTAGTAAGGCTGCTGTGGTGGAACCATCAAAAACTCTGAGAGAAAAATCCCAAAAGAACTAGGGAAAAGGAACCCTGTGGCCTAAGGAATATGAGGTATTTCCCTTTATATTTTTCCTCAATTTTCTCTTCCCACTTTGCCTCAAGGGAAGCCCCAGTTGTGCAGAATCACATGACAATACTTTGAGAGAAACCAACCTTTTTGGCCAGAGGAACTGGTAAGAGGGACCTATGGGAACTGGAGAGTATGGGAAAAATCTCAGAGGAGAGAGTGAGAGAAAGGGATCCCTAATTCTATACATGAACCATCATAACTCTCAGGGTCTTGGGCTCCCCAAGCCGCACATGAGGGGACAGTTTCACACCAGCATATCAAAGCCATTAGGAGCTGAACTATGATACAAATATCACAGTCCTAGTGCCAGACTAGTGGCTGAGAGGCCCAGGCACAGGGCAGGCACAAACAGCATGGCAAAGTCTTGGGAAACTATAATGACGTTAGAACTACACAGAAAGCGAGATACAGCTTGCATTCTAAACTTGATGTGATTAGTTCTTGCTAAAACAAAAAATTCAACCTTCTCCTAGAATTTTAATGGGACCCAGAGCTTACAGTGTAATACAGTCATGTACCACATAACGACAGTTCAGTCAAGGAAGGAACATATATAGGTTGGTCATCACGAGATTATAATGGAGCTGAAAATATCCTATCCCTATATAATAGCCATTGTAACATTGTAGCATAATGCATTACTCACACGTTTGTGGTGACGCTGGTGCAAACAAATCTCCTGTGCTGCCAGTCACATGAAAGTATAGCGATACAATTATGTACAGTACACAATACTCAATAACGACAACAAATGACTACGGTACTGGTCTATGTATATAGTATACTATACACTATATAGACGCCCTCTTTCTTCAACCATTATAAGATCTAGTCCTTGTCTGTTTTGGAGGACTGCACTAGCTAATAAGCTAAAATAAGCTATTGTTATTTTAGAGTGTACTCTTCCTTATAAAAAGACAATTAACCGTAAAACAGCCTCAGGTAGATCCCTCAGGAGGTATTCCTGAAGAAAACATTGTTATCATAGCAAGTGACAGCTCCATGTGTGTTTGTGTTATTGCCCCTAAAGGCCTTCCAATGGGACAAAATGGGAAAGTGCAAGACAATGATATTGATGATCCTGACCCTGTGTAGGCCTGAGCTAACGTGTGTGTTTGAACCTTAACTGTTTAGAAAAAAAAAGTATAAAAAGTAAAAGGTTTAGAAAAAAGTTTAAACAATAAAGATATAGAGAAAGAAAATACATTTGTATAACTCTAAGTGTGTTTGTATTTTAAGCTAAGTGTTATTACATGAGTCAAAAAGTTTATAATAATTCAGAAAGTTTATAAAGTAAAAAGGGTACACTAAACTAAGGTTAATTCATCATTGAAGAAAGACTTTTTTTTCTGTAAGTTTAGTGTAGGCCGTGTACAGTGTTTACGAAATACTTAATGGTGTACAATAAAGGCCTAGACCTTCATTCACTCACCACTCACTCGCTGATTCACCCAGAGCAACTTCCAGCCCTGCAAGCTCCATTCAAGTGCCCTATACAAGTGTACGAGTTTTTATCTTTGACAATTTCACAACACAATATAAAACAATTTGCTTAGATCCAGATTTGTTTTAGTCAATGTAAAATTCAAGAGAAAACAATTTTGATTAAGCTACTCAAAACTGCACTTTCACACTCATGCCTTTTTCAATGCTTATCTGCAGAGGTGAAATCTGGACCAAACATACCCTTCTGAGCTGCAGGATACAAAAGCCTTATTTATTATTTTTAATTCTCTATTTTGCCATTTTCAGTAACTCACTATACCAATGATTCACTTCCCCTCCCTCTTTTTTTCTTCTCAGGGTATTTTATTTTTCCATGAAATACCTACTTCTTCCTCATTGTCTTGCTTTGTGTCATACACAAGAGGCCTACCACATTCAATTTCCGATCTTTACTAACTTTGATATATATAACTTGCCACAAAACATCACTGGTGATGTTCTTCTTGAGGTTTTGCCACCGTGAAACTTCTTCACAAAGAGTCCCATGGTTCAAAAGAAGATATTTTTGCTATTTTTCTCTATCCTGCTCATACACATATGCCTCATATAACCTTTTAATCTTGAACTTAGACTAGGTCCTTTAATGAAGCTGCTATGGAGCAGAATCACCATAATCACCATAATCCTTAATAACAATTAATTTTTTCCCTAAAGTCCACATCTTTGAAGGGAATTGGATCTTAAATTTATATTAGTAAAAAGTATCTTCACCTCTCTTAAATTTAAATACTTCATATGTCTTGAAAGATACATTTCTCAGAGTAAATTCAATTTGTATTTCTTATCCTGGATTTCTATCCAGAAGAGCGATCAACAACTTGTATTGCTATTCTTCAGCTCATGACTGAAGAGTAAGATTTTCATAATTGAGGATTTAATAGTAGCATTTCTTTTAGACTGACACATAACTTAAGCATAGAGTTGCATAAACATGTATATAGAGTTTAATAAATAATTAATGACACAGACTAAAAAGCTTATCCAGCTTCCCAGAAGCCCTCTGTGTGCACCTTCTACCTACCATCTTTCCCTTGGAGGAAAACATTACTCTGATTTTGTGCTAATTATTTACTTTTTAAAAATGTGTGCATGGTCTTAAATTTTATATAAATAAAATAATTTATTGGATTTGTTTCTTTCCTTTGATAAATATTGCTTTTACGAGATTCACCATTTTTTTATGTGTAGTTGTGCATACACATGTTAGGATGGCTATTATTCAAAAGGAAAAAAGAGAATATAAGCTTTTTAGCCCTTTCTTTAAGTTTTTCGGCAGCATCTTTTACTAGGCCTGATTGGTTGAGATAGAAACAACTTTCCTCACCCAGTGAGAGGCAGAGGCCCTCTTTTTCAACCATTATAAGATCTAGTCTCTGTCTGTTCTGGAGGACTACACCAGCTAAGGAGCCTAGTTGGTCTTGGACTCTTACAAGGCTTCAGGCTATATCTTCTAGAGATCCCTGTAGTTCTGTTGAAAGAATCTTAAAGTATGTGGCTAATCCACCTGCTCCCTCTCTAAGTCCAGAGGTTATACCCTAGGTGGCCATTAAGGAATGATGTGGATGGCTGTCATTTTCCTAACATATTGGATGGATGGGATAGACAAAAGTTGATTAGGAGGAACTAGTCCAATGGAAGGAGAAAGATAAACCAGAGAACAGGTTCCGGTCTGGTTGGTGGGGAGACAAAGATATGTGCTGGTGCCACACAAAAAGAACAAGTCTTTGTCGTAAATACAGGCAGAGATATGGAAAGAGAAAGTGTGTTAACGATTGGATGTTGTTTCTTTCCTGCGGTTCATTACTCCAGATGGACAAGGAGGAGGCCAGGGAGACATCCACTGTAGTAGAGATATAGCAAGAGTTATTTTTTCCACGTTTAATGTGATTGGATGTTGCATTATTGATATTGAGCCATGGAAAAAGGTGGGAACCAAGGACAGCACAAGTTAGTTCAGATGCATTGGTTAAGGGAGAGGCTGTAAAACAAGCCAGATGCAGAAACTTTCCATTTGCTTCAGGTGATACTTGGTAGTCAGCTTGGTTAGTCTGATGGTCAGAGGGGTGTTTAATAATGATAGTGCGGTTGCAGTGGTTAGGTGTGAAGGATCCTACAGGGAAATTTCCTTCAGAGGCTGAAAAGCAAAGTGAGGCTTATTGTAAAAGAGGGGTGTGTTTAGTTATAGGCCCTCCAACGGGGGGGCCTTGGGGCTTGAAGCATTGTAGGGAGTTGTAATAGGTTTGAAATAATTTGTTAGCCTGATTGGCCCTGGAAGTGGGATAATCGCCGACCACAGTGGCAGTGCAGTGCTAATATTATCAATTATTAGTGTCTCCGCAACTTCAGTATCTCTTATTATTCTAATTCTACTAACTATTCTCGAGTTCGCTGTCGCTCTTATTCAAGCTTATGTCTTCGCACTATTAGTAAGTCTTTATCTGCATGATAATACATAATGACCCACCAAACTCATGCCTACCATATAGCTGTACCTAGCCCTTGACCACTCACAGGAGCTCTCTCGGCTCTCCTAATAACATCTGACCTGGCCATATGATTTCACTTTAATTCTACCACTCTTTTAACTTTAGTCCTACTAACCAACACACTGACTATACATCAATGATGACGTGATACTGTCCGAGACAGTATATTCCAAGGCCACCACACAACAATTGTCCAAAAAGACCTCCGACACGGGATGCTCCTATTTATTATCTCAGAAGTATTCTTCTTCGCTGGTTTTTTTCTGGGCATTCTATCACTCCAGTTTAGCACCAACCCCAGAATTAGGAGGACATTGACCCCCAACAGGTATTCTTCCCCTGAACCCTTTAGAAGTACCTCTCCTAAATACGTCTGTATTACTTGCATCCGGAGTTTAAATTACTTGAGCCCATCACAGCCTAATAGAAGGTAACCAAAAACAAATAATTCAACCAGTACTTACCACGATCCTCTTAGGAGTCTATTTCACCCTTCTACAAGTCTCAGAATATTTTGAGGCCCTCTTTATTATCTCTGATGGAATCTATGGCTCAACATACTTTATAGCCACAGGCTTTCACGGACTTCATGTTATTATTGGATCAACAATTCTCACCATCTGCCTTCTCGCCAATTAAAATATCATTTTAGGCCCGGCATGGTGGCTCATCCCTGTAATCCCAGCACTTTGGGAGGCCAAGATGGGCAGATCACCTGAGGTTGGGAGTTCGAGACCAGCCTGACCAACATGGAGAAACCCCGTCTCTACTAAAAATACAAAATTAGCCGGGCATGGTGGCGCATGCCTATAATCCCAGCTACTCGGGAAGGCTGAGGCAGCAGAATTGCTTCAAATGATCATCCCTCTTCATCCTCTCAAAGTGCTGGGATTACAGGTGTGAGCCACCACACCCAGCCCAGCTTTGTTAATTTTTCTGTTTGCTGGTTTTCTGTTTCATTGTTGTCTGGTTTCATTTTTATTAATTCCTTCTTTCTTTTATTTGTCTTTGCCACATTTAATCATTTCTTTTTTTTATTTATTTTACTTTAAGTTCTGGGATACATGTGCTGAACGTGCAGGTTTGTTACACAGGTATACATGCACTATGGTGGTTTGCTGCACCTATCAATCCATCATCTGGGTTTTAAGACCTGCATGCATTAGGTATTTGTCCAATGCTCACCCTTCTCTTTCCCTCCACTCCCCAACAGGCCCCGGTTTGTGATGGTCCCCTCCTTGTGTGTTCTCATTGTTGAGACATGTGAGACTTGGATATGTATTCTCATTGTTCAACTCCCACTTAGGAGTGAGAACATGTGGTGTTTGATTTTCTGTTCCTGTGTTTGTTTGCTGAGGATGATGGTTTCCAGCTTCGTCCATGTCCCTGCAAAGGACGTGAACTCATTCTTTTTTATGGCTGCATAGTATTCCATGGTGAATATGTGCCACATTTTCTTTATCCAGTCTATCATTGATGGGCATTTGGGTTGGTTCCAAGTCTTTGCTTTTTAATTCCTTCTTTCTACCTTCTATCTTCTTTAGATTTAGTTTGCTTTCCTTTTTCTACCTTCTTAAGGTAGAAGCTCACACCATTGATTTTAAACTTCTCTTCAGTTCTGATGTATACGTTTAAAGAAACTAATTTCCCTTCAAGCACTCTTTCAGCTTTATCTCATACATTTTGATATAATGAACTTCATGATCAGTCACTTAAAATATTCTCTAATTCTCTTTGTAATTTCCTCTTAGACCTATGGCTTATTTGTTAGTATGTTGATTAATTTCTGTATATTTAGGGGATTTCCAGGTTATCAGTTTGGTCCTGCTTTCTAATTTAGTTGAGGTATTTTTATTTTTATCTTTTTTGGTCAGAGAACATACCCTACCCAATTTGAATACTGTTGAATTTCTTGAGACTAAATTTATGATCCAGTATGTTGTTCATCTTGATGGATATTTCATGTACACCTGAAATAATATGTATTTTGCCATCGCATATTCTAGTCTAATGTCTTATAAGTGTCAATTAGGTTGATTTAATTATTAGTGCTATTCCATTGTTTAATATATTTTCTTGACTTTTTGTTCATTTCTTTTACCAATTATTGAGAGAAGCATTTAAAAATCTCTAATTATGATTTCAAATTTATCTATATTTTCATTTCTGTCAATTTTTGTATCATTTATTTTTAAGTCATATTATTAGATGCATACATATTTAGAAAGTTATGTTCTTCTTATGGTTTTTCCATCATTATGACTCAAGTTTTATTTTTATTCCTGGTAAAACATATTTTTAATGAAGATTATTTTGTTTGTTATTAATATGATCATACTGAATTTATTGTGATTTAGGTATTTGTGGTATGCATTCTTTCTTCTGGTTATTTTTTTGCCTATCTGTGTAAAGAGCATGTATCTACCATTCTTTGGACATATTCTTATATCTGACACCTGACACGTATCCACCATTCTTTTTTTTTTTTTTTTTTTGAGACGGAGTCTCGCTCTGTCACCCAGGCTGGAGTGCAGTGGCATGATCTCGGCTCACTGCAAGCTCCGCCTCCTGGGTTCACGCCATTCTCCTGCCTCAGCATCCCAAGTAGCTGGGACTACAGGCGCCCGCTACCAAGCCCTGCAATTTTTTTTTTGTATTTTTTAGTAGCGGCAGGGTTTCACCGTGTTAGCCAGGATAGTCTCGATCTCCTGACCTCGTGATCCGCCTGCCATTCCACTGGTCTATACATCTGTTTTTATGCCAGTACCATGCTGTTTTGGTTACCATAGCTCTGTAGCATAATTTGAAGTCAGTAATGTGATTCTTCTAGTTTTATTCTTTTTGCTTAGGATGGCTTTAGCTGTTCTGAGTATTGTGGTTCCATATAAATTTTAAGATTTTTTTTTCCATTTCTGTGAGAGAAATGTCATTGGCTGTTTGATAGCGATTGCGTTGAATCTGTAGATTGCTTTGGGTAGTGTGGACATTTTAACACTCTTGATTCTTCCAAGCCATGAACATGGAACATGTTTCCTTTTTTTGTCCTCTTCAATTTCTTTTATTATAGAGATTTTTCACTTCCTTGGTCAAGTTAATTCCTAGGTATTTCATTTTGTGTGTGGCTATTTTAAATAGAATTACTTTTTAAATTTCTTTTTCACATTGTTCACTATTGGCATATAGAAATTCTACTCATTTTATATGCTGATTTTGTATCCTGGAACTTTATTGAATTTATCAGTTCTAATAGTATTCTTGTGGAGTCTTTAAGTTTTTATAAATATAAGATCATATCCTCTGCAAACAAGGATAATTTGACTCCTTCCTTTTAAATGTGGATGTCATTTATATCTTTCTCTTGTCTAATTGCTCTAGCTAGGACTTCCAGTACTATGTTGAATAACAGTGGTGACAGTGGCATCCTTATCATGTTCCAGATCTTAGAAAAAGACTTTCAGTTTTTCCCCATTCAGTATGATACTAGCTGTCGGTCTGTCATATATGGCTTTTATTATGTTGAAGTATGTTCTTTATATCCCCACTTTTTGAGAATTTTTAACATGAAGCGATGTTAAATTTTATCAAATGCTTTTTTCAGCATCAATTAAAATGATTTTATTCTTATCTTCATTGTGTTGATGTGATGTATCATATTAATTTGTGTATGTTGAACCATCCTTGCATCCCAGCGATAAATCCCACTTGGTTGTGATGAATGATCTTTCTGATGTATTGTTTAACTCAGTTTACTAATATTTTGTTGAGGATTTTTGCATCAATATTCATCAGAGATATTGGCCTACAGTTTTTTTTTTTGATGTGTCTTTGTCTGGTTTTGGTATCAGGGTAATACTGGGCTCGTAGAATGAGTTTAGAAGTATTCCCTCATAAAATACTTGTAGAAGTATTCCCTCCTCCTCTATTTTTTCGAATAATTTGAGTAGGATTGGTATTAGTTCTTCTTTGAATGTTTGGTAGAATTCGGCAGTGAAGTCATCAGGTCCTGGAATTTATTTACTGGTAGACTGTTTATTGTGACTTTGATCTTGTTACTTGTTATTGATCTTTTTAGATTTTGAGTTATTTCCTATTTTAATCTTGGTAGGTTGCATGTGTCTAGGAATTTGTCCATTTCTTCTAGATTTTCCAATTTATAGCATATAGTTGCTCATAGTAGTCACTAATGATCCTTTGAATTTCTGCAGTATCAGTTGTAATGTCTCCTTTTCCATTTATTATTTTATTTATCTGGATCTTCTCTCTTTTTTTCTTAGTTCATCTGGCTAAAGGTTTGTCAATTTTGTTTAACTTTTCAAAAAAGCAAATTTTTGTTTCATAGATCTTTTGTGTTTTTTTTCAATTTCGTTTATTTCTGCTCTGATCTTTACTTTTTCTTTTCTTCAACTAATTTTCGCTTTGGTTTCCTCTTGCTTTTCTAGTTTTAAGATGCATCATTCGATTGCTAATTTAAAGTTTCTCCTTTTCTGAGGTAGGCATTTATAGCTATAAACTTCCTTCTTATTACTGCTTTTGCTGTATCCCATGGGTTTTGGTATGTTGTGTTTTCATTGTCATTTGTTTCAATAAATGCTTCAATTTCCCTCTTAATTTTTTCATTGGCCCACTGGTCATTCAAGAGCATATTGTTTAATTTCCATGTATTTTTATAATTTCCCAAATATCTCCTGTTATTAATTTCTAGTTTTCTTCCACTGGGTTCAGAGAAGATGCTTGAGCAATTTGAGAGGCCAAGGTGGGAGGATTGCTTGAGCTCAGGAGTATGAAACCAGCCTAGGCAACATAGGGAGACCCGGAAGCAGTTCAAATGGGATTGAAAACTGTGTATGTGTTGCCTGGACTGTAGAGGGCATTGCAAGCCTGGTGGAGGTGAGCAAAGGGAGAGATTAGATAAAGCTGAGTACCCAACTTCCAGAGTTGCATATATCATTGAGACCAATAGTTCCATATACAGATTTCATTTAACACCTGTATTTTTAAAGTCAATCACAATAGACTTGTCAGACCATCTTAGAATTATAACCAAGAACAGAAGAAAACAAGATCACTTTTATTGTATTTTAGAACCTTGGGTGACAGTTGATATTGGGAGGGCTTCAAAGGTATAAATGTAGATACAAATATAAACATAAAAAGGTTTAGAGGTTTTAGATCACAGTGAATGTGCTAATTTGTAACTCCTTTTAAATTTAACATATGGTAAACAACTCTATTTTGTCATTAAATATCTTTCTAAAACATTGTTGTGAAGGACTGTATATAATTGTGTCATAATTTGTTGCCTAATAATTTAAATTTTGAGGCCGGGTGCAGTGGCTCACACCTGTAATCCCAGCACTTTGGGAGGCTGAGGCAGGCAGATCACCTGAGGTCAGGAGTTCGAGACCAGCCTGGCCAACATGGTGAAACCCTGTCTTTACTAAAAATACAAAAATTAGCCAGGCATAGTGGCACGTGCCTGTAATCCCAGCTACTCGGGAGGCTGAGGAGGGAGAATCGCTTGAACCCGGGAGGCGGTTGCAGTGAGCCGAGATCGAGCCATTGCACTCCAGCCTGGGGGACAAGAGCAAGACTTTGTCTCAAAAAAAAAAAAATTTTTTTTTTGAATACACATGGGAATTGACTGAAAGCATTTTTACTGAATTGTTGGTTCTCAACTCCCCTCCTACTCCTACATCTTGGCTCTACTTCCCAACTACAAAATGGAAAGTTTCCTTTTTGGATATATGAGTACCCAAAAAAGGAGAATCTTCGCTTTATGGTGTGTCCAGTCTCTTTTTACATTGCATTTTGTTTTTATTTTATAGAGGTAATATTTTTATAACCTCATGTAGATTTTTTCATTTTAGTTTGTAAAAAGAACAATGAGAACACTTGGACACAGGAAGGGGAACATCACACACCAGGGCCTGTTGTGGGGTGGGGGGATGGGGGAGGGATAGCATTAGGAGATATACTTAATGTAAATGACGAGTTAATGGGTGCAGCACACCAACATGGCACATGTATACATATGTAACAAACCTGCACATTGTGCACGCGTACCCTAGAACTTAAAGTATAATAAAAAAATATAAAAATAAATAAATAAATAAATCAGCCACTGCACCTGGGCAAATATTCTGCTGTTTAGCCAAAAAATAAAGTAAAACTTAAAGAAAACTTGCAATAAGAATAGTATTTTGTATTTCTATTTTTTTTTCTGAAATTGCACTCATCAGAGCTCTTTATCCTTAGATACTTCCGTGTGTATTTCCTAAGAAAAGGATACATTCTTGTACATAACCAGAATATAGCTACCAACTTCATTAAATTTAATTTTAATAATCTAATCTGTTTGAATTCTCATTGTCATATGAATTTTGTTTGAAAATACAAGCCCAAAATTACACTCCCATCTCTGAACATGTCATGTCTCTTAAATCATTTATGTCTTTATGCTGCATGATAAATTTTTGTAATTAAAACACTGTATTTCTTTGTGGAATTTATTCCTTGAAATTTTATATTTCTACTGGCAGTTTCAATGGTAATTTATCCTACATTCTCTCACCCTGCCCATCTCCCCCTGCTACTATTTATTTTATCTGTGCTTCTTAGTAGCTTGGACTGCCCGAGACAGGTGACTGTGCCTCATCATATGCTTCTCATTGGTTGGAGAGATACATATCATTACTATTAGTTGTTTCTTCTAACCAGAGCTTCTGCAAAGCCCCTTTATCATTATCCTTTCTCTTCAATCACAATCTTGCCTAGCAACCTTTTCCATACCCAGATAGCTCCTTTTCTCTTGCAAGAACTAAATGTATGTAAGTCTTCTCATTTGTTACCTAGTTCATTTTTCTTCACATGTGAGGATCCTGGATACTATTAAGATGCCTTTACTGCTGACTGGATCTTGGAAAAATATGCTTTGTTTCCCTACAAAATATATTTCCTTTTAAGCTCTCAGAGTAAATTTTGAAATTATCTACCCATAGATTAGGCCTCTGATATTAACTAGAATCATTATTCTGGCTGTAAAAGATAACTGTTCAAACTATATACAGGTTAGATTTTCCAGGGGGCATAGTTTAGAGCACCCATATAATTTTCAATAGATTACTTGATTTAAAAAGAACCTATCGGCCGGGCGTGGTGGCTCACGCCTGTAATCCCAGCACTTTGGGAGGCCGAGGCAGGTGGATCATGAGGTCAGGAGATCGAGACCATCCTGGCTAACACGGTGAAACCCCGTCTCTACTAAAAATACAAAAAAATTAGCTGGGTGTGGTGGCAGGCGCCTGTAGTCCCAGCTACTTGGGAGGCTGAAGCAGGAGAATGGCGTGAACCTGGGAGGCGGAGCTTGCAGTGAGCTGAGATCGCGCCACTGCACTCCAGCCTGGGTGACAGAGCGAGACTCTGTCTCAAAAAAAAAACAAAAAACCTATCAAGTTAATGTTTCAAAGAAATTGATAATTTCTTTTAGAGGTTTCTCTGAAAAAATACAAGCAGACAGGCAGTCTATATTAACAGGGTGGGTCTAAAGTTATATAGTCTGAGCGAGGACATGGAGTGTTCAGTTGAGTCCAGAGACAGGCCATATGCAGAGAACCAGAACAATGTTTCAAAATCTGCAAATGACTGAGTCTGGGTATTTCCTTTGTGAAGGAGGAAGCCAGAAATGAGCAACCAAAACCTTAACAGAGACTGAAAACACATCCCAAAGTAGGAGCCAAAATACATCCACCTTCCAGGCAGCACACCCAGGCCTGATACACATGTTAGAATGGGTTCTAGACATGGGATAACAGGATAAAAAAGTCAGTAAAATCATGGGAAAGATTAAAGTTAAAAATATTATAATATAAAGGTCCATACATCTCATTAATTTTAGTAAATGCAAATAGACTAAACTTGTGACCAGAAGACAGAGACTGACAAATTAAATGCAAAAACATAAATTCAGGTTATACTGTTTACAAGACACATATCTAAAGCATAAAAGTCATTTCAGAGGTTAAGTGTAAAACACAGAAAGGACATATTATGCAAAAACTAATTCTAAGAAATGGTGTTTATTTATTAATGTCAAAAACAAATTTTAAGGAAAAAGATATCATAGGATAGAAAGACTGATATAATGATAAACATTCACCTAGTCAAGGAAAACATAGGCTGGGCACAGGGGCTCACACCTGTAATCCCAGCACTTTGGGAGGCTGAGGCAGGTGGACCGCTTGAGCTTATGATTTCAAGACCAGTGTGGGCAACATGGCGAAAACCTGCCTCTGCAAAAAACAAAAATTAGCTGGGCATGGTAGTGCGTGTCTGTAATCCCAGCTACTTGAGAGGCAGAGGTGGGAGGATGGCTTGAGTCCAGGAGGTGTAGGTTGCAGTGAGCCGGGATTGCACCACTGCACTCCAGCCTGGGCGATAGAGCCAGACTTTGTCTAAAAAAAGAAAGAAAAGAAAAGAAAAACATAGCAATGATAAATATAGGTGCATCTAATAAAATATCCTCAAAGACATGAATCAAAATTGATATAATATTTAGGTAGAAAGCAATAAATCTACCATTTATAGTATGATATTTTAATATACGTTTCTGGGTTCTTTATAAGTCAAGAAGGCAAAAGTAGGATATAAAAGATATAAACAACACAATTAGTAAGCTTGACCTAATAGACTCAAATATATTATAAAGTTATTGTCTATGTTCTCATCTATGTGCCAGGTGGTAGAAGGTCACCAGTGCCTATTACATTATTGAAAACAAACAAAAAACAAATTAAAAATAATAAACTGGCTGGGCGCGGTGGCTCACAACTGTAATCCCAGCACTTTGGGAGGCAAGGCAGGTGAATCACCTGAGGTCAGGAATTTGAGACCAGCCTGGCCAACATGGTGTAACCCTGTCTCTACTAAAAAAAATACAAAAATTACCAGGCTATGGTGGCACGCACCTGTAGTCCCAGCTACTCAGGAGACTGAGGCAGGAGAATCGCTTGAACCTGAGAGGTGGAGGTTGCAGTGAGCTGAGATTGCACCACTGCATTCCAGCCTGGGCTATTAAGCAAGACTCTGTTTCAAAAAAATTAAAATTAAAATTAAAAAAATAAATAAATAAAAAACTGAGCTTGGACCAATGATGACAGCGAGGAATGAAACAAGCATTAGGGTCATTCAAAATCTTTGCACCTTAGATGTATATGCAGGAGAGACAGATAAGGAAGAGGAGGAGGAGGAAAAAAAGGACGATGGAAAGTAGGGGAAGGGGAAGGGATAGTGGGGTACATTTGACTCTATACAAACAGCCATGACTTTTATTTTAATATACATAGTCCTAAAGTCCACTCAGTGCATGATAAGCTTCCTTCCCAAATCACTCTTGATTTTGAACTTCCAAAAATAGGAAAAAGCCATTCAACTGATGGATCTGAGTTCACAACACCTGATTCTCCCCTTCCAACCTGTGACCATTTTTCTCCTAGTTTCCATGCTCCCCCATCCCAACCACAGTTCTTCCATTTAGTCCTTCATATTTATTTCCCATTCTTGTCTTCCTTGCTCTGTGCTCCCAGCAGCAGCTGACCTGTATGGATTACCTCCTGGCTTCTAGTTTGATATAAGCAATGAAGAACATAATCAGGGGATCAGAGGAAAGGAAGGAAGTGGGCTAATTTTCTCCACACTCCATCTCTGGATAGGTCATGGAAGGCTGGCAGTTTTATTCAACAAGAGGGTCACATATGCTGTCAGGTGACTCTCTCGACACAGCACTCTCTGACTACAGGGCCCTCTCATCACTCTCTTCCCTCATCTCTTCAGGCTTGAAGGTGTAACAGGACTCCTGTTGCCTGCTGTCCCTAGCCCAGGTTACCTTTCTGTCCCTATTGTTTGCCTACACTCTGATGATCGTAGCTTTGTAAATAGAATTTTTATTAAAACTCTCCTCAAATTAGCAAATTTGAGTTTGCCATCCTTTTCCTGCCGGGAACCTGACTGATACAAATTTAAACCCAATTTCCAACTACTTCCCTTCTCCCAAAATGTCCCACTTGCTGTCAGGGCCAAAACCTGAGTAGCTGTCCCTTGATAGAAGCATGAAATCCTAATACCTGCTACCAATCATGAGGCCATGTCAGAAAACACAAGTAACTTCTATCTGTAGTGTTCAATAAATGAAGCTCCAGGGTGAGGGATAAAACACTGATAGATGCAGGAGGCAGATAAGTGGGCGGGTCCCTGGAGAATCTCCAACCCACCTGAGCACTGGGAGCATGGGGTGGAGCCATGGGAAGTTCCCACTTTGTGCAGAAGGGAGGAGCCTGCCCTCTTCATTTCCTGTGTGGTGGCCTGGTGTTCAATCTGTAAGGTGGAGGCCTGCTAGCAAGACTCCCTTTGGCTTTGCTGAGAGTTCCTCCTTCTTTTTTTCGTTTTCACCCAATAAACCTTGTTCTACTCACTTTTCAATGTGTCTGTGTGCCTAAATTTTCCTGGTTGTGTGACAAGAACATGGCATTTTCTGCAACTACACGAATTTAATTTTCAGAGTGGGAAGTGAGTGGTAGAAATGCAAGAAATCAGGCTACCCATCAATATTATAACATGAGATCGTTTGGGGAATTCCTCTATCTACGTTAAAAACATAAAAATGCTAAAAAATTATCACAATAAAATACACATAAAAGCTAAAGATTCAAGAAGGAACATCTGTAGATATAAAAAACAAAGAGGGAAATCCCAGCTACAGCTGTGAGTGGAAGTTGAAACATAATATTTCACGAAGATTCTGGAAGAGGATACAACACACTAAAGAAACTAGAATTATTCTAAGCAGACATGCAGTGATGTGCTGGAGCCAGCTCCTACAAGCTTGCGAGAGTCAATTGTTCTATGAATTTTCAAATCAGTTGTTAAGCATTGCCATTATTAAAAATTAAATTGTATAAACTTACAATTAATATTAAAAATAAGAGAGATACATACTAAAAACTCATTACTTCTTAATTATTTTACCACATGTTACAATTGTTCTAGCTCTTGAGGTCATTTGCATCTATCATAAACGTGTATTGGAAATGTTATTTAAGGGTGACCTACTGCATATCTCTTCCCAACTCTGCGTTCAGTGAGAGCAGATTGGTAACTTGCAATTGGCTACAGTGGGAGGATTACACTATGGAAATCACTGAATGTTATGAATCATCTTATTGTTTTGTTGATTTCCTGGATCAGAGGTCAGCAAATTTTTCTTCAAGACTGATAGAAAATATTTTAGGTTTTCAAGTTATATAGTTTATTTCACAACTATTCAGTTCTGTTATTGTAGAGCTAAAGCTGCTATAGATGATGTATAATTAAAATAATATGGCTGTGTTCTAATAAAGTTTTATTTATATAAACAGGTTTCAGGCCCACTGTTTATATGTGGTCCCTTGTCCAACCTGTGGTGGGGACCACTGGAGATCAGACTGCACCTGGAGATGGAGGTCACCAGGTTCAGAACCAGTCTCACAAATGGTCCAACAGGACTGATGGGTCCTGGGGCTCAAACTCCCAGCTCCAGGAACTCGAACTGCTGTTACTGTGCAGGAGCCCTGTATTTGGTATTGGTAAAAGCTTCCCTTTCTCCTTCTCCTTCCCTAAGCTCAAACCAGGAAGGTCCTTACACCATTCTCCTTTCAACTGCCTTGACTGTGAAAGTTACAGGTATCAACTGCTGGATACATTACACTTGAGTCAAAGCCTGGAAAGCTGAGGAAGCAACCCCTGACAGCCTAGAGAAACGTCCTGGATATCAATGTGAAGAAATAGGAGATCTTAAGCTAAAAATTATAAAAGTTAACTAAATGACTGAAGGCTACTCATCCTACTCAATCCCATCCCTACCTTACCAGATGCTTTCAGCCATTTCTACTTTTCCTGTCAAGATTTGTCGCCAGATATTAGAACTTCTTTTTAGTGCATATTTGCAGGGAGATTTTGATTATCCATGGGATTATATATGTAACTTCACAGACCCCCCAAAAGGAAATTCTATATCTTGGTAAGTAAAATTTTAGATGGAAATTATCTACTACACCACCCTTACAGGAATTGTTATACTCACTCTACTGTTTGCAGTAGGACTATATACTGTAGCACTCCCACAGTGGAATATCAGACAAAGAATCTCAATTGCCATAGTATTTTGCTTAATTATTATCCTTATAGCAAGGATAATAGTTACCAACAAGAAGTAACCATGAAGGTTTTACTATTACTGAGTCTGCTAGGACTTTTTATTGGATTTGGTGATACGTCAAATCTTTTAGTTCCTATGATATCAACTGTGGACCCTAGCTATGCAAAGAAGGTTATAAAGAAAAGAGATTTTATATAAGAAAGGATCTTGTATGGTAAATTCTTGTCCTAAAGCAAATAGCTGGTTGTTTAAAAAGAGAGATGTTTAGGACAAGTCAGAAAGTTTAAGCATATCATAGATAGTCTGTGTAAGTTGTAAAAGGATTAATAATTACAGGGAAAATTTAGCCAAAGTTAGCACTAAAGTTACTCTAGCCAACCAATCCAATGCCACTTATCATAAAAAGAATATTATTTTCATATTAACGTTTCTGGTAAAGTACAGCAACATCTGGTGGAGGCAAACCAGTATTACAACTCATTGGAATGGCTAGGAGGTATCAAACAAACTCTACTGTCATGGTTGTGACCTATAGCACCCCCACTAATAATGGTAATCTCAATACTCATATTTGAACTCTATGTTCTAAACCTTCTTGTAAAATTTGTCTCATCTCTCCTAGAAGCTATTAAACTCCAAATGGTGCTGCAGATGGAACCACACATGGATATGTCATTCTTCTGAGGACCCTTAGATCAACCCCAGGAGGAGCCCTGGCTGCTGTTCCCCACATGGTGCCCCTTTATAGCAGGAAGTAGCCAGAAAGAGTAATTGTCCAATGCCCCCTAACAGCAGTTAGGGTTACCACTCCTGAGGGGGGAAAGATGATAAAGGAGCTAAAATAATTATTTAGGCAGGGGCCAGGCGCGGTGGCTCACACCTGTAATCCCAGCACTTTGGGAGGCCCAGGGGGATGGATCACAAGGTCAGGAGCTCAGGACCAGCCTGGCCAACACGGCAAAACCCCATTCCTACTAAAAATACAAAAATTAGCCAAGTATGGTGGTGCACACCTGTAATCCCAGCTACTCAGGAGGCTGATGCAGGAGAATAGCTTGAACCCTAGAGGCGGAGGTTGCAGTGAGCCAAGATTGCACCACTGCACTCCAGCCTGGGCGACAGGGCAAGACTCTCTTTTTCAAAAAAAAATTATCTAGGCAGACAGTGAGGGTAAGAGAGTCCTCAGCATGGTTTCCCTTTTAACAAAACACAGCCTCAAAATCATTTCTTTTCTTAAAACAGCAGCCAGAAAATAGAGCTGCAGACATAGAAAAGGAACCTGGAAGCTTGCATGTGTGAATGCTGGCAGCTGTGCCAATAGAAAAGGCATGTTCAATGTAGAGGCTCCATCTCCCCTTTTCTTTGTCACCACGCGTACAGTAAAAAGCAGGCAACATGGTGCCAGCCAGGTAGAGAACCCATCTGCATAATAAAATATTAGGGTGGGGTGGCCAGCTTCTTCACGTGCTATGCAAACGGCACACCTGGTCCGACTAATCTTTCATGCCCTATGTAAATCAGACACCACCTTTTCAAGCTAGACTGTAAAACCCCATGCATTTCACCACAGAACTGGCTACACATTTTTTTCCAAGACCCCCTGCTCAGAGAGCTTTTCTCTTTCTTTCACCTATTAAACTTCTGCTCTTAAACTCACTCTGGTGTGTCCATGTCCTAGTTTTCCATGGCTGTGGCACAATGAACCTCATGTATTACCCCAGACAATGACACCACTTCAGCAGGACTGCCACCAAGACTCCAGAACTGTAGAGCTACCAACATGCAGTGAGAGCCTGGAAAAGACAAGGCACCTGACTCTAATCCACGAGAACAGCCACATGTGGGCTGCAATCACCAAAGCCATGGGGGCAGGACTGCCAGAGGCCTTGAGGGACCGACTCCTGCCCCAGTGTGCTCAGGATGAAGGACATGGACTCAAAAGATATTATTTCCGGCTTTAAAACTGAATGTCTTTCCTGTTGGGTTTTGGACTACCTTGAAGCCTGTAACTCCTTTCTTCTGGCCTATTTCTCCTGTCTCAGCATTATGTCTTGGAGGTAGGTAACTGGTTTTAATTTCACAGGCTCACAGATAGGACTTTTTTTTTGGATTTCTGTGTTGATACTAGGACAAGTTAAGACTTTAGGGCTCTGAGGATAGAATGAAGGTATTTGCAAAGAAGAAAGATATGAGCTTTGTGGGGAAAGGCAGGGTGAAATGCTATGGCTTAAATGTTTGTCCCCTCTAAAACTCATGCTGAAACTTAATCCCCATTGTAACAGTATTCACAGGGTGGAAAATCAGACTATGATATTTCAGGGGCAGAATCTTTTGGAGGGTAATTAGGATTAGATGAGGTCATGAGGATGGAGTATTAAGGCTTGATAAGAGAAAGAGATACTTGAGCTAGCCCTCTTTGCCCCCTTGTCATGTGATGCCTTGAACTGCATCAAGACTCTGCAGGGGTTCCCCACAAGCAAGAAGGCACTCACAAGATGCTGGCACCATGCTCTTGGACTTTCCAGCCTCCAGAACTATAAGAAATAAATTGTAGGCCAGGTGTGGTGGCTCATGCCTGTAATCCCAGCACTTTGGGAGGCCAAGGTGGGTGGATCACTTGAGGTCAGGCGTTTGAGACCAGCCTGGCCAACATGGTAAATCCCATCTCTACTAACAGTACAAAAATTAGCTGGGTGTGGTGGCACATGCCTGTAATTCAGGCTACTCTGGAGGCTGAGTCAAGAGAATCACTTGAATCTGCGAAGTGGAGATTGCAGTGAGCTGAGATTGTGCCACTGCACTACAGCCTGGGCAACAGAGCAAGTGAGACTCCATTTCCAAAAAAAAAAAGAAATGTTGTTTCTTTATAAATTACTGAGTTTCAAGTATTCTAATACAATCAATGGAAAATGGATTAAGACAGTGAAATCACATCTAGAATATAAATTCATTGGAGACAAAATTAATTTTATAAAATATTCTGGTATATACTATGTAAGTATATGAAATAAATAAGTTGAGTTCAGATAACACTAATAATAATGACTTCATTTTTATTTCTGTCTTGGTGAAAAAGGGGTCCTGTAGGTATAATTAATTATTCTGTTAGGTGTGTCTTCTCAATGACCTGCCAGCAAAGTTAGTTGTGGGTTAAAAAAAAACAGCACCCAGCCTTTATAGTTAAATGACTGTAAATTTTATCAGATTCCTGTTCTTCCCTGTCTCTATGCCCAGGGATTCAATGACGTTTACATACTAGGTCCCCTGGATAAGATATTAATAAACCCATTTAATGACTCTGTCCGCAGTTATAACTGGACATTCTGTCAAGTTCCTGAGTCTCACACCTCCAGGTCCTGTAATTGGTATGAAGGCACTGAGAATTTGGTCTTTGAACTAACAAGAATTAGATAGGATGTTAGACTTGACCTGAGGCTGTAATTGGATGAGACTTTGGGGGGACCTTGGGAAGGGGTTAATATATTTTCCATTTGAGAGGGACCTGACTTACTGGTGGCCAGAGGGGTGAATATGGCAAATAAAATTCGAGGATGGCCTCTAAGAATACCTATTATCACCTGTTGTACATGCCTTCTAAAACTCATTTGCTTTGACTGTGGGTAGAACCTGAAAATATGATGGAATAATCACTACTGTGATTGGGTTGTGTGTTGACCACACTTGGCCTTACAAAAGGGAGATTTTGTGGGTGAGCATGACCTAATCAGGTGAGCCTTTAAAAGGGACTGAACTTTTCCTAAAGAGGGAGATTGGATGTGAGAAACATTATCTATTGCTGACTTTGAAGATGGAGAGGGCCATGTGGCAAGGACCAGAAAGTGGCCAGTAGGAGCTGATAGTGACTGCTGGCTGACAGCCAGCTTGAAAACATGGACCTCAGTCACATGTGGAAATGAATTCTGCCAACAGGCAGTGAGCTTGGAAGAGGACCCCAAACTCAGATGAGAATTACAATGTCTCTGTGACTTGAGTCTTGTGACATCCTAAGCAGAAAGCCCAGTTGAGCTCTGCCTAGACTTCTGAGTTAGAAAACTGATGTAATAAATGGGTTTTGTTCTAAGCTTCTGCATTTGTACTAATTTTCTGTGACAGTGGCTAGAAAACTAATACAATATATTTTGTTCATTTAAGGTTCACGTACTGCACTATAAGCATTTTCTTTTAATATAGTGCAATGCTTAAAATTGACATACATTTCACATATTAACTCTTGATTTTTCATTTAAGTAGCGGTTGTATTTATGATGATTTAAAAATGTAATCTAACAATATATTTTTCTATATGGTTTCTTTCTTTCGTGTTACTTAAATCATTCTAACACTTTTTGATAAAATAAACATTAACATGTATCTTTTTCTGTATTTTGAGCTCCTTCTTGATTTACATTTAAACTTTTAATCTAGCTCAATATCATCTCTGTATGTGTGTATGTATGGGCTCTTTTTATTTTCCTACTAAATAACCAATAGACCCAACATCATTTTTAGTAAATTTCCCTCATTCCACTGAATTAAAAGTCCGCTTTTATTATGTACTACATTTTTAAAAATTTAGCCAACATAAATTCAGGATAACTTGTTCTGTTCTTGAAAGCAGTTCCAATGTGGCATTCTTTAACAAGCAAGAGTAAACTTCCCAGTGCACCATTTAAAACACTCCAAACCATTACTGCAATCTCTTGAAAAACATTGAATTAGAATTGTGTTTCTAATACCAAGGAAAATGATTTAAAATTCTCTTAAAATATATTTTTCTCCTAAAAATTTCACCTGAGAATGTCTTCACTCACCAGAGTTTCCTCACCACTATGCTGCTTTCTCCTCCATTCCATATAGGTGCCATGCTGTTCAAGTATATTTCAAAAACTTGCCTCCTAACCCCTTATATCTCACTGACTTCCAATCCTCATTAGCTACAGTCCTTTACCCCACAAACCTGGATTGACTTCAAAAGAGTGGAATGGGTTCTTCTGTGCCTCAAAGAAATGAAGAAGATAAACTATAACACTGGAAGCTTCTTCAAAATATGTTTATGTCCCATCCCAAAATTTTCTCAAAGGTTTAGCAACTTCTAGAAATATAATATAGTAGCCCCACCTTATCCATGGTTTCACTTTCCATAGTTTCAGTTATCTGTGGTTTATCACAGTTTGAAAATAGGGGAGTAGTAAGACATTTTGAGAGAGAGGGACCCCATTTACTTAACTTTTATTACCGTATATTGTTATAATTGTTCTATTTTATTATTAGTTTTTGTTTATCTATGACTGTGAATAATTTATAAATTACACTTTATCATAGGTATGTATGTGTATGAAAACACATAATTCATATAGAGTTTGGTACAATCCGTGGCTTCAGGCATCTACTGTGGGATCTTGCAATGTATCCCACGTGAATAAGGGGGGACTACTATAAATACAATTTCGATCTCAATCATAACATAAATTTGGATCTGCTTCTGTGCAGTCAATGTTGTTCCACAGTTCTCTTTTTTGTTGTTGTTGTGGCAGTATAAACATGTTTTAATTGTTTAGCTTTATAATTATTTGTAAGCATCTACTAGAGCAACTCCCCCTCATTTTTATCAATAGCTATTTTGTATATTTATTACTCTTGAAAAAAATTTGAATCATTTTGTTAACAAAACTATCTTATTGATATTTAGATTAAAGCATCACAAAGTCTATGTATTTTGTTTGGAAAATGGACACAAATTGTCCTGTTCAAGAATGTGGTACTTTTATTTATCAAACTTTTCTCTTCTTAAGTAAACTTCTATTTCTATTCTTTTCTGTGAATTGCACACATGACTAGTAGACTGCTTTGATATTTTCTATGTTTATTGCTCTTTTAAATGATTTTTTTTTCTGTAACAGACTAACTGGCTTAGTCTGCCAGAGACAAGTGATGCTGCTTCACTTCTCATTGGCTGGAGAGGAAAGTACTTAGTGGTTTAACTTAAGCACAACTTCTGTGAATCTTTTTTTTTTTTTTTTTTTTTTTTTTTTTTTAAAGAAGCATCCCGTATTTGGTTACAGTCTGGTCTAGTAACCACTTCCTCTGGGCAAGACAACCTTCTCCACCTGCAACAGCCAGGCATATGATTAAAAAAAATTTCCTTTGTGGTCACTTAGTTATTATTCTTCTTCTTGCTTTGAGTGTTTGGGCTACTAGTTTCATGTATACACTTTCAACTAAAGCTGTTCTTTACAACTTGTTATAGTAAGTTTTGATTCACAGAATATTTTAGGCTCATCTACAATATAATAATTTCCCACAAATGTAAAGAATATAAGTTTGTACTGTTCTAAATATCAGTAAAACAGCATGGAGCAGAGTGCTCATATTTATCTTTAAAAAAGGTAGTATTTCCCTAGGTGCTTTCAGGATAATAAAAATTGATTTGATTGTTATAGACTTATGGGACAATATGTGAGAATCAGGCTCTGCTCTAAAGGATAGGATGAAAGGTGAGCAGGGAGGACTTAATATGGTTTGAATTCCAGATACACAACCTAGTTGCCTAATTTGGCCTCATCCACCAGCTTGAATATTTTCATGAGATTCTGTCTTACATCTTTAGTAATACTAAAACAAAAAATGAGGACCGTTTCAAGCAAGTCTAGCTCAGGAGAAATCATTAAAGTTGTTATATTCTCCATTTAATTTTTTCCACAATTATTATTTCTTCTTTTTATATTAATTAGAATAGGCCAGACTGCTACAAAAACTAGACTTGAAAGTGTATGATGGCTGAAATACAGTAGAATTTTATAACTCACTAATATAACAGTAGGAAGATACTGATGATTTGTGAGTAGTTCTTCTCCAGCTGGTGATTCAGGGATCCAAGCTGCCATATTCCAATATGGTGCCTCTCTTTTTTTTTTTTTTTCCTGTGAAAATTAACATACTTTAATTTTTCTTCAAATAGGGAGGTCAGGAAGAGTGGTCAATTTTGATCTAGAATATTAAGGCAAGACGGTTAGTGAAATTTGCTAAAGTGTCCACTATGTTGTCATTATGACTGTAACTAATATTCATCTCCCTCCGTTACAAGCCACTCCTGATTCCCCTCATCCTCTGAATTTGGTATAGTTTGTTTTCCTGTTTGAGTGACAGAGACAACTATTCCAGAAGGGTCTATACCCTTATTTACCCTGTCCTTGCTGGATTATGATTGTTTTAGTGTCTACTGATAGTCATTAACATGTATAAAAGTACTAAAAGATTATCGTTGTATTTCCTCTAATTTGTTCCTAAGGCGTCTCTCATGAGAATGGCTATCAACTGTAGTCCTCTTCTAATGAAGGGAAAAGTGATATGCATGGGCTCAACAACCAGGACTACAGTCAACAGAGATTATCTTCTTAATAGCATTGCTGAGTTCCACCCTGCCAGCAGTAGAGGATGACACTGAATTCACCATATGACCCTATTACTTGAGGAGATCAGCCAGCCAATTGGTGGCAGGTTGACTGTATCAAAATCTTCCACCTTGGAGGGGAAGTGATTTATTCTTTCTGGAATTAGTATACACTTTGGATATGGATTTGCTATTCTCACCCACATTGCCTCTAAAACCACTGCCATTCAATCACTCATGGGATGCTATGTTTAATATTGCTCAAGACTACAAAACCCATTTAGTAACAAAGAAGATATAGCAATGGGATAATGATATATACCCATTACCTAGATGTAGTCAGTCCAAAAGAATAATTGAATGGTGCTGGCTGGAAGACACTGCCCTCTAGGACGTTGACTTTGACTGTTTGTGTTGCTATAACAAAACACCACAGACTGGATAAATTACAAAGACCAGAATTTTATTTTCTCACAGTCCTGGAGGCTGGAAAGTCCAAGACCAAGGTACTGGCATCTAGTAAGGGCCATCTTGCAGCGTCTTCACATGGCAGAAAGTGAATCACATGGTGGAAAGTGAAGGGGCAAGGGAGCACTCCCTTCAACCTTGAGTCCTTTTATAAGGGCCTAATCCAATATTTGAGGGTCATGTCTTCATGACTTAATCATCTCTTAAAATGATCACATTGGGGACAATAGGGTTAGGTTTTAATATATGAATTTTGGAATTTTGAGTCATGTGGCTTGTTGAATTGTCTTCTTTCTGTCTTACCTGACACATTCAAATTTAACTTCTTTCCCAGACAGAGCTGTCCCAGAGAGTATAATTTTGGCAGGAATAAACTGGACACAGGTCAGACAAGAGCCACAAAAGTGTCTTCCAGTATAAACAAGTTTCCTGTGAGAGGGGCACTTGGTTACGGGTCAGACACTTAGGCATTAGATCATCTTCCAGGATAAAGAAGTATCCCACGAAAGGGCCATTGTAAACCTCCACACCCAAATTCCCTGGAGCTCCAGCAGAGCAAAACTAGTTTGTAGCTGTTCTCATGAGAGAGATCTCAAGACCAAATTAGATGAAAATACAGTAGATACTAAAACAATTATAATCCATCAAGGACAGGATAAACAAAAGAATAAATCCTTCTGGGATTGTAGTCTCTATCACCAAACCAGAACCACCACCTAGTTTTTAAACCTGCTGAAGTCTGGTTTCAAATATACTACAATTGCATGATGGATTGTGGTTAGTATGCCCAAACTTCTGATTCTGTGAATCTTATAACTCTCAGCATCATATGGACAATTTAAGTCACATGATCACTTAGTGTGTTAAGTGCCTGTCAGGAAGAAATGCACACTTGATTTTAGTTTTAGAACACATGAGTTCATGCAAAGTTACTGTTAGAGAAGTTTTCCAGTGGTTATAATCTGGAACATGTAATATGAATGAAGTGATC
Organism: Pongo pygmaeus; assembly: GCF_028885625.2. Classification (NCBI taxonomy): domain Eukaryota; kingdom Metazoa; phylum Chordata; class Mammalia; order Primates; family Hominidae; genus Pongo; species Pongo pygmaeus. The sequence continues at coordinate 33,022,752 of NC_072378.2, read as the reverse complement.
AAAAGAGTTTGACTTGTGACTTACACTTTAGATCATGATAGAGTAATTGGTGTAGTCAATACTTTGTATGTCCCGGGTAGCTTTCTTCAGCTTTGGGGGACTGACTCATAATGGAGTTGAGGCTTCTTCTGTCCCTTGCTACTGATCTGTAAGTAATAAACCTGCTTCACATAAATTGTGTGTGAGCATGTTCTATTTCATCAGACTCAGATAAATAAGTAAGCAGTCAGTGCATGATGGACCTACAGAGTAGCTGAGGATGCAGTGGAAAGAAGTACCTGGACCTCTTTTCCTAGCGATTGGCATAGTAATGATCTTTGCTATTTTCCACACAATGGGAGTCTTCCTTTGGGATTGGTAATTAATAAACCTGCTTCATAAACTGTGATTAATATACTAAAATCTCTTATAGAAATGTAGACAACATGCTAGATTAGATACGTAATTTCAGCAGAGATGGAAACTCTGAGAAAGAACAAAATTGGAATAAAATAAAATAAAAATACATTAACAGAAATAAAGAATACGTTTGACAAGCTTATCAGCAAACTTGACACAGCCCTGGGAAGAATCAATGAATTTGAAATAGATCAATAAAAATTATTCAGAGTGAAACACAAAGAGAAACAAACAGTAAAAGTAAATTCAAAAAACAGGTCAAACGTGGTAATCCCAACAGTTTGGGAGGCCAAGGCTGGAGGATTGTTTGAGTCCAGGAGTTTGAGACCAGTCTGGGCAACATGGGGAGACACCATCTCTACAAAAAATACAAAAATTAACTGAATGTGGTTGTATAGACCTGTAGTCCCAGCTGAGGGACTGAGGCTGAGGCAGGAGGATAATTTAAGCCTGGGAGGTCAAGGCTGCAGTGAGCCATGACTACACCACTGCACTCTAGTCTGGGCAACAGAATGAGACCTTGTTTCAAAATAAATAAATAAGTGATTAACACTTTTTTAAAGCAAAAATACAGTGCCATTCTATATGGTACTACAGCTCATGGACACTCTGTTTTGTTTTTTTCCCCCACTCTTCTTTTCTCTTTGTATTTCATTTTCGGTAATTTTCATTAGGTACCTTATTGAATTTTTTTTAAATAAACATGTTACTTTGGTAGGCTTTATTTTTCAATTTTGTATTTTGAAATAATCCCAGATTCAGAGGAAGTTACCAAGATAGTACAGAAAGATTCTTTATACCCTTCATACAGTTTTCCCCAGTTGTCACATTTTATATAACTAAAGTACAATATTAAAACCAGGACATTACCCTGACATATATAATCAAACAATTTTCAACAAGCGTGCAAAGGTCATTAAATAGGTGAGAAGACAGCCTTTTCAACAATGGTTCTGGGAAAACTGAAGTCCACATACAAAAGAATGAAATTGGATTCTTACCTTACAACATAGACAAAATGAACTCAAAATGAATCAAAGACCTAAATGTAAAGCCTAAAACTATCAAACTATTAGAAAAAAACATAAAGGAAAATCTTTATGACATTTGATTAGGCTATGATTTCCTGGACATAACACCAAAGACATAGACAACAAAAGAAAAATTAGATAAATTGGACTACATCAAAATTTAAAACTTCTAACTCAGGAAAGGAAAAAGAAATACCATATGTTCTCACTTACAAGTGGGAGCTAAGCTATGGGTACACAAAGGCATGCTGAGTGGTAAAATGGACATTGGAGACTTAGAAGCAGGGAGGATGGGATGGGAGTGAAGGATAAAAAACTACATATTGGGTACAATTTATGCTACTTGGGTGACAGATGCACTAAAATCTCAGGATTCACCACTATACAGTTTATCCATGTAACAAAAAATCATTTGTATGCCAAAAACTATTGATATAAAAATATATTTAAAATATTTGGCTGGGCATGGAGGCTCCCACCTGTAACCCCAGCACTTTGGGAGGCCGAGGCGGTCGGATCACAAGGTCAGGAGTTTGAGACCAGCCTGACCAACATGGTGAAACCCCGTCTCTGCTAAAAATACAAAAATATTTGAAAATTCTTATTACTATCTACTATGTGTTCAATACTATTTTTGGTGCTTTATATTTGCCATTTCATTTAATCCTGAGCATTACTCCATGGAATAGATATTCTCATTTTGCAGTTGAAGCAACTAACACTCAGAGAGATTAACTTGGATTTATGAGCAATGTCTACATTATAATGTGGAGGCAAGGAGACCAGTCAGGATGCTTTTGCAGTAATTCACCTGGGTGTAATTGTTGGTCTTTGAAAATAGACAGTGAATCTCTTGGAAAGATTCTACAATGTTATTGTTTTTGCCCCATATAGCACATTACAGAAATCAATTAATTCAGTTGAATGGCAACTATATGTACATACATATTCCTATTATTCGTCTATATCATGTCTTGAACTTTCTCTTTAATAAACGTGACATAAAAACTTTAAAACTTCTGTGCACCATAGGACAGTGTCGATAGAGTAAAAAAGGTAATCAACAGAATGAAAGAAGATATTGACAAATAGCATATCTCATAAGAGATCAATATCCAAAATATGGTCAGGCATGATGGCTTATACCTGTAATCTCAGCTACTTGGTAGGCTAAAGCAGGAGCATTGCTTAGGCCCAGGAGTTCAAGACCAGCTGAGGCAAGTAGGCAAGATAGAAAGACTCTGTCTCTTAAAAAAAAATCCAGAATATGTAAAGAACTTCTAAAACCCAACAGTAAAAAATACAAGGGAGGGGCCAAGATGGCTGATTAAAAGTAGCTCTGGTCTGTGGCTCCCACTGAGGAGAATAAAAACAGAGAGTGAACCCTGCACCTTCAGCTGAAGTATCCAGGTTTTCTCATCTATTGACTAGGCAGTTGGCACAACCCACAGAGAGTGAAGAAAAGCAGGGTGAAGCAACAGCCCACCTGGGAGTCACAAGAGGTAAGGGGAACTCCCACCCCCAGCCAAGGGAGGTGGTGAATGATTGTGCTACCCTACCAGGGAAACCATGCTTTTTCACTGGATCTGTACAACCTGTGGATCAGGAGATGTCCTTGTAAGCCCATGCCACCAGAGCCTTGGGTCCCAAGCACAGAGCTGTGCAGACTCTTAGTGGCTGCTGGGGTTGCAGCCAGTGGCAGCATGGTGGAGACTGCCTAAAACAACTGAGTTCCTGGGGGAAGGGTGGCTGCCATCACTGCAGCTCCAGTTGGTCTTTCCCCTTCCAGTGCTGAGAAGACTGAATGGTTTGGACTGGGAGGAACTCCCCACAGTGCAGCACAGCAGCTGTGGCAGATCATGGCCAGACTGTTCCTTTAGGTGGGATCCGGATCCATCTCCCTTCACTTGGTGGGGCCTCTGTACAGGAATTTCAGCAACTCCAGCCAGGGGTTTATGGACAGAACTCTGATCCCCCTGGAATGGAGCCCCTGAGGGAAGGGGTAGCCACAGTCTCCACAGTTCAGTGAACTTACTCTTTCCTGCCTGCTGGCTCTGAAGAGTCTGGGCAGTCCAGAGTAGAGGGATTCCCCCCAGCACAGTGCACCTGCTCCACCAATGTGCAGCCAGAGTGCTTCCGTAAGCAGGTCCCTGATCCCGTGCCTTCTGACTGGGTGAGATCTCCCAACAGCGGTTGCTGGACACCTCATACAGCAGAGTTCAGACCAGCATCGGGTCAGTGCCCCTCTGGGATACAGCATCCAAAGGAAGGAGCAGGCAGGCATCTTTGTTGTTCTGCAACCTCCAGTGGTGACACTTCCAGGTGCAGGAGGGACCCAGGTGAATAGGGTCTGGAGTGGACCCCCAGCAAACCACAGCAGCCCTGCAGAAGAGGGGCCTGACTTTTAAAAGAAAAACAAACAATCAGAAAGCAACAACAATGACAACAACAACAAAAAAGACCCCACAAAACCCCCAACCAAAGGTCAGTATCCTCAAAGATTGAGGGTAGATAAACCCATGAAGATGAGAAAAAGTCAACAAAAATGCTGAAAATACAAAAAATCCAGAGTGTCTCTTCTCCTCCAAATGATTGCAGCACCTCTCCAGCAATGGCACAGAAGTGGGCTGAGGCTAAGATGGATGACTTGACAAAAGTAGGCTTCAGAAGGTGGGTAATAACAAACTTCAGTGAGCTGAAGGAGTATGTTCTAACCCAATGCACAGAAGCTAAGAACCATGATAAAACATTACAGGAGCTGTTAACCAGTTAACCAGAATAACCAGTTTAGAGAGGAATATAAATCACCTGATGGAGCTGAAAAACACAACATGAGAACTTTGCAATGCAACCGCAAGTATCAGTAGATGAATAGACCAAGTGGTGGAAAGATCTCAAAACTTAAAGACTATCTTACTGAAATAAGCCTGGCATATAAGATTACAGGAAAAAAAAAGAATGAAAAGGAATGAACAAAACCTCCAAGAACTATGGGATTATGTAAAAAGACTGAAGTTATGACTGATTCAGGTACCTGAAAGAGATGGGGAGAATGACCCAAGTTGAGAAATATACTTTAGGATATCATCCAGGAGAACTCCCCCAACCTAGCAAGACAGACCAACATTCAAAGTCAGGAAATTCAGAGAACCCCAGTAAGATACTCCATGAGAAGATCAACTCCAAGACACATAATCATTAGATTCTCCAAGGTCAAAATGAAAGAAAATATGTTAAGGGCAGCCAGAGTGCCAGGTCACCTACAAAGGGAAGCCCATAAGACTAACAGCAGACTTCTCAGCAGACACCCTACAAGCCAGAAGACATTAGGGGCCAATATTCAACATTCTTAAAGAAAAGAATTTCCAACCCAGAATTTCATATCATGCCAAACTAAGCTTCATAAGTGAAGGAGAAATAAAATCCTTTTCAGTCAAGCAAATGCTGAGGGAATTCGTCACCACCAGATCTACCTTGCAAGAGCTCCTGAAGGAAGCACTGGATATGGAAAGGAAAAACCATTACCAGCCACTACAAAATCACACTAAAGTACACAGACCAATGACACTGTGAAGCAACTACATAAACAAGTCTCCAAAACAACCAGCCAGCATCATGATGACAAGATCAAATTCACATGTAACAATATTAACCTTAAATATAAATAGGCTAAATGCCCCAATTAAAAGACACAGAATGGCAAGCTGGATAGATTCAAGAACCTTCAGTGTGTTGTATGCAAGAGACTCATCTCATGTCCAAAGACATGCATGCACTCAAAATAAAGGAATGGAGGAAAATCTACCAAGCAAATGCAAAGCAGAAAAATAGCAGGGGTTGCAATCCTAGTTTCTGACAAAACAGCCTTTAAACAAAGATCAGAAAAGACAAAGAAGAGTATTATATAATGGCAAAGGGTTCAAATCAACAAGAAGAGCTAACTATCCTAAATATACATGTACCCAACACGAGAGCACCCAGATTCATAAAACAAATTCTTAGAGACCTACAAAGACACTTAGACCCTCACACAATAATAGTGGGAGACTTTAACACCCCACTGTCAATATTAGACAGATCATTGAGACAGAAAATCAACAAAGATATTCAGGACTTGAACTCAGCTCTGGATCAAGTGGACCTGATAGATATCTACAGAACTCTCCAACCAAAAACAACATAATATACATTCTTCTTGGTGCCACATGGCACTTACTCTAAAATTGATCACATAATTGAAAGTAAAACACTCCTCAGCAAATGCAGAAGAATTGAAATCATAACAAATCACAATTGCCACAAATAGAATAAATACCTATGAATACAGCTAACAGGAAGGGAAGAACCTTTTCAAAGAGAATTACAAACCACTGCTCAAGGAAATCAGAGAGGGCACAAACAAATGAACTAACATCCCATGCTCACGAATAGAAAAAAATCAATATAATGAAAATAGCCATACTGCCCAAAGTAATCTGTAGATTCAATGATATTCCCATCAAACTACCACTGACATTCTTCACAGAATTAGAAAAAACTAAAAATTCACATGGAACCAAAATAGGGCCCATATAGCCAAGACAATCATCTTAAGCAAAAAGAACAAAGCTGGAGACATCATGCTACCTGACTTGAAACTATACTACAAGACTGCAGTAACTAAAACAGCATGGTACTGGTACAAAAACAGACCAATGTAACAGAATACAGAACTCAGAAGACCATGCATCTACAACCATCTGATCTTCATAAAACCTGAGCAAAAGGCAAAGGATTCCCTATTTAATAAATGGTGCTGGGAGAACTGGCTAGCCATATGTGTAAAGTTGAAACTGTACTCCTTCCTTACATCTTATACAAAAATTAATTCAAGATGGATTAAAGACTTAAATGTAAAACCCAAAACTATAAAAACTCTAGAAGAAAACCTAGGCAACACCATTCAGGACATAGACATGGGCAAATATTTCATGACAAAAATATCAAATGCAATTGTAACAAAAGCCAAATACTATGGAGGAACCAAGATGGCCGAATAGGAAGAGCTCCGGTCTACAGCTCCCAGCATGAGAGACGCAGAAGACAGGTGATTTCTGCATTTCCAACTGAGGTACCGGGTTCATCTCACTGAGGAGTGCCAGACAGTGGGTGCGGGACAGTGGATGCAGCGCATCGTGCACGAGCAGAAGCAGGGCGAGGCATCACCTCACCCGGGAAGTGCAAGGGGTCAGGGAATTCCCCTTCCTAGTCAAAGAAAGGGGTGACAGACGGCACCTGGAAAATCGGGTCACTCCCACCCTAATACTGCGCTTTTCCAACGGGCTTCACAAACGACACACCAGGAGACTATATCCCACACCTGGCTCAGAGGGTCCTACGCCCACGGAGTCTCGCTCATTGCTAGCATAGTAGTCTGAGATCAAACTGTAAGGTGGCAGCGAGGCTGGGGGAGGGGTGCCCGCTATTGCCCAGGCTTGATTAGGTAAACAAGATGAATGGATAACTACAATAACCAATACAGAGAAGTTCTTAAAGGACCTGAAGAAGCTGAAAACCAAGGCACGAGAAATATGTAACAAATGCAGAAGCCTCAGGAGCCGATGCGATCAAATGGAAGAAAGGGTATCACTGATGGAAGATGAAATGAATGAAATGAAGCAAGAAGGGAAGTTTAGAGAAAAAAGAATAAAAACAAACGAACAAAGCCTCCAAGAAATATAGCACTATGTGAAAAGACAAAATCTACGTCTGATTGGTGTACCAGAAAGTGATGAGGAGAATGGAACCAAGTTGGAAAACACTCTGCAGGATATTATCCAGGAGAACTTCCCCAATCTAGCAAGGCAGGCCAACATTCAGATTCAGGAAATACAGAGAATGCCACAAAGATACTCCTCGAGAAGAGCAACTCCAAGACACATAATTGTCAGATTCACCAAAGTTGAAATGAAGGAAAAAATGTTAAGGGCAGCCAGAGAGAAAGGTCGGGTTACCCACAAAGGGAAGCCCATCAGACTAACAGCGGATCTCTCGGCAGAAACTCTACAAGCCAGAAGAGAGTGGGGGCCAATATTCAACATTCTTAAAGAAAAGAATTTTCAACCTAGAATTTCATATCCAGCCAAACAAAGCTTCATAAGTGAAGGAGAAATAAAATACTTTATAGACAAGGAAATGCTGAGAGATTTTGTCACCACCAGGCCTGCCCAAAAGAGCTCTTGAAGGAAGCACTAAACATGGAGAGGAACAACTGGTACCAGCCACTGCAAAAACATGCCAAATTGTAAAGACCATCAAGGCTAGGAAGAAACTGCATCAACTAATGAGCAAAATAACCAGCTAACATCATAATGACAGGATCAGATTCACCCATAACAATATTAACTTTAAATGTAAATGGGCTAAATGCTCCAATTAAAAGACACAGACTGGCAAATTGGATAAAGACTCAAGACCCATCAGTGTGCTATATTCAGGAAACCCATCTCACGTGCAGAGACACACATAGACTCAAAATAAAGGGATGGAGGAAGATCTACCAAGCAAACGGAAAACAAAAAAAGGCAGAGGTTGCAATCCTAGTCTCTGATAAAACAGACTTTAAACCAACAAAGATCAAAAGAGACAAAGAAGGCCATTACATAACGGTAAAGGGATCAATTCAAGAAGAAGAGCTAACTATCCTAAATATATATGCACCCAATACAGGAGCACCCAGATTCATAAAGCAAGTCCTGAGTGACCTACAAAGAGACTTAGACTCCCACAAAATAATAATGGGAGACTTTAACACCCCACTGTCAACATTAGACAGATCAATGAGACAGAAAGTTAACAAGGATACTGAGGAATTGAACTCAGCTCTGCACCAAGTGGACCTAATAGACATCTACAGAACTCTCCACCCCAAATCAACAGAATATACATTCTTTTCAGCACCACACCACACCTATTCCAAAATTGCCCACATAGTTGGAAGTAAAGCACTCTTCAGCAAATGTAAAAGAACAGAAATTATAACAAACTGTCTCTCAGACCACAGTGCAATCAAACTAGAACTCAGGATTAAGAAACAACTCACTCAAAACCACTCAACTACATGGAAACTGAACAACCTGCTCCTGAATGACTACTGGGTACATAACGAAATGAAGGCAGAAATAAAGATGTTCTTTGAAACCAACGAGAACAAAGACACAACATACCAGAATCTCTGGGATACATTCAACGCAGTGTGTAGAGGGAAATTTATAGCACTAAATGCCCACAAGAGAAAGCAGGAAAGATCTAAAATTGACACCCTAACATCACAATTAAAAGAACTAGAAAAGCAAGAGCAAACACATTCAAAAGCTAGCAGAAGGCAAGAAATAACTAAAATCAGAGCTGAACTGAAGGAAATAGAGACACAAAAAAACCCTTCAAAAAATTAATGAATCCAGGAGCTGGCTTTTTGAAAGGATCAACAAAATTGATAGACCGCTAGTAAGACTAATAAAGAAGAAAAGAGAGAAGAATCAAATAGATGCAATAAAAAATGATAAAGGGGATATCACCACCGATCCCACAGAAATACAAACTACCATCAGAGAATACTATAAATACCTCTACGCAAATAAACTAGAAAATCTAGAAGAAATGGATAAATTCTTCGACACATACATTCTCCCAAGACTAAACCAGGAAGAAGTTGAATCTCTGAATAGACCAATAACAGGCTCTGAAATTGAGGCAATAATCAATAGCTTACCAACGAAAAAAAGTCCAGGACCAGATGGATTCACAGCCGAATTCTACCAGAGGTACAAGGAGGAGCTGGTACCATTCCTTCTGAAACTATTCCAATCAATAGAAAAAGAGGAAATCCTCCCTAACTCATTTTATGAAGCCAGCATCATCCTGATACCAAAGCCTGGCAGAGACACAACAAAAAAAGAGAATTTTAGACCAATATCCTTGATGAACATTGATACAAAAATCCTCAATAAAATACTGGCAAACCAAATCCAGCAGCACATCAAAAAGCTTATCCACCGTGATCAAGTGGGCTTCATCCCTGGGATGCAAGGCTGGTTCAACATATGCAAATCAATAAATGTAATCCAGCATATAAACAGAACCAAAGACAAAAACCACATGATTATCTCAATAGATGCAGAAAAGTCCTTTGACAAAATTCAACAGCCTTCATGCTAAAAACTCTCAATAAATTAGATATTGATGGGATGTATCTCAAAATAATAAGAGCTATCTATGACAAACCCACAGCCAATATCATACTGAATGGGCAAAAACTGGAAGCATTCCCTTTGAAAACTGGCACAAGACAGGGATGCCCTCTCTCACCACTCCTATTCAACATAGTGTTGGAAGTTCTGGCCAGGGCAATTAGGCAAGAGAAGGAAATCAAGGGTATTCAATTAGGAAAAGAGAAAGTCAATTTGTCCCTGTTTGTAGATGACATGATTGTATATCTAGAAAACCCCATTGTCTCAGCCCAAAATCTCCTTAAGCTGATAAGCAACTTCAGCAAAGTCTCAGGAAACAAAATCAATGTACAAAAATCACAAGCATTCTTATACACCAATAAGAGACAAACAGAGAGCCAAATCATGAGTGAACTCCCATTCACAATTGCTTCAAAGGGAATAAAATACTTAGGAATCCAACTAACAAACCACTGCTCAATGAAATAAAAGAGGATACAAACAAATGGAAGAACATTCCATGCTCATGGGTAGGAAGAATCAATATCGTGATAATGGCCATACTGCCCAAGGTAATTTATAGATTCAATGCCATCCCCATCAAGCTACCAATGACTTTCTTCACAGAATTGGAAAAAATTGCTTTAAAGTTCATATGGAACCAAAAAAGAGCCCGCATCGCCAAGTCAATCCTAAACCAAAAGAACAAAGCTGGAGGCATCATGCTACCTGACCTCAAACTATACTATAAGGCTGCAGTAACCAAAACAGCATGGTACTGGTACCAAAACAGAGATAAAGACCAATGGAACAGAACAGAGCCCTCAGAAATAATGCTGCATATCTACAAATATCTGATCTTTGACAAACCTGACAAAAACAAGCAATGGGGAAAGGATTCCCTATTTAATAAATGGTGCTGGGAAAACTGGCTAGCCATATGTAGAAAGCTGAAACTGGATCCCTTCCTTACACCTTATACAAAAATTAATTCAAGATGGATTAAAGACTTACATGTTAGACCTAAAACCATAAAAACCCTAGAAGAAAACCTAGGCAATACCATTCAGGACATAGGCATGGGCAAGGGCTTCATGTCTAAAACACCAAAAGCAATGGCAACAAAAGCCAAAATGGGCAAATGGGATCTAATTAAACTAAAGAGCTTCTGCACAGCAAAAGAAACTACCATCAGAGTGAACAGGCAACCTACAGAATGGGATAAAATTTTTGCAACCTACTCATCTGAAAAAGGGCTAATATCCAGAATCTACAATGAGCTCAAACAAATTTACAAGAAAAAAACAAACAACCCCATCAAACAGTGGGCGAAGGATATGAACAGACACTTCTCAAAAGAAGACATTTATGCAGCCAAAAAACACATGAAAAAATGCTCATCATCACTGGCCATCAGAGAAATGCAAATCAAATCCACAATGAGATACCACCTCACACCAGTTAGAATGGCAATCATTAAAAAGTCAGGAAACAACAGGTGCTGGAGAGGCTGTGGAGAAATAGGAACAGTTTTACACTGTTGGTAGGACTGTAAACTAGTTCAACCATTGTGGAAATCAATGTGGCTATTCCTCAGGGATCTAGAACTAGAAATACCATTTGACCCAGCCATCCCATTACTGGGTATATACCCAAAGGATTATAAATCATGCTGCTATAAAGACACATGCACACGTATGTTTATTGCGGCACTATTCACAATAGCAAAGACTTGGAACCAACCCAAATGTCCATCAGTGATAGACTGGATTAAGAAAATGTGGCACATACACACCATGGAATACTATGCAGTCATAAAAAATGATGAGTTCATGTCCTTTGTAGGGACATGGTTGAAACTGGAAACCATCATTCTCAGCAAACTATCGCAAGGACAAAAAACCAAACACCGCATGTTCTCACTCACAGGTGGGAATTAACAATGAGAGCACATGGATACAGGAAGGGGAACATCACACACCAGGACTGTTGTGGGGTGGGGCGAGGGGGGAGGGATAGCATTAGAAGATATATCTAACACTAAATGACGAGTTAATGGGTGCAGCACACCAACATGGGACATGTATACATATGTAACAAACCTGCACATTGTGCACATGTACCCTAAAACTTAAAGTATAATAATAATAAAATAAAATAAAAATATTTCACCCAAAGATAAGAAACAAGGAAACCACACTAAGCTTTGTGTGCAGTGCCCATCATCTCATACCTCCATAAACTGACTGGTGGGGGGTTCACACAGTGGGTTTCCTGCCTGTGTCCAGTTAATTCCCCTCAGTTAATATCTGGTGAGACCACCAGGGGCCTGGCAATTTGCAAAAGAGACAAAGGGATCCATTTCACTAAACACAGGCTAAGTGAACCACTTAGCCAATGGCCTCCTGCTCCTTACCAATGGGGCCTTGGACCTCAATTCATGCTTGCTGGGCTTTCAGACCTTTAGTGGAATGGACAGAAATACACAAATTGCAGTGTGCTACAACATAGCACTGGGTGCACATGTGATGATTTCTTAAAAATGGCCACAAATTCTTTGTTATTTCTCCCATCCAAGGATGGGGATCTGTGTTTCCTCCCCTTGAATCTGGGTTATGACTGCTTTGACCAGTAGAGTACAGTAGACTGATGCTATGTGACTTCTGCGTCGAGGCCTTAAACGATCATGCAGCTTCCACCTGCTTCTGTTGCAGTGTTCACTCTCTGGAAGCTCCCTTCTGGAACATGCCATCAGAACTCAGCTACTGTGTTATAAGAAGCCCGAGTCACATGGAAAGACCACTTGTAGATGCTCTATTGACTGTCCTAAGCGACCTTAAACTTCAAGTCATCCCGGCCCAAATACCAGGCAAGTGAGTGAAGGAATTGCCAGATACCCAGCAGAAGCCCCAATGTCACAGAACAAAGATAAGCCATCCTTGCTAGGCTGTCCAAATTCCTGATCCACAGAATCATGTGCATAACAAAATAGTTGCTTCATGCCACTTAAGCAGATTTACTGGTTTATTATGCAGCAACAGACAACAGCACAAGATGATGAGAAATGCCCTGTGGGCAAGGAATTCAATATGTTGGCACTGGAAAGTTGCTTACGTTTTGAGAACAAGCCAACAGAATCTTTAAGGAATCGGAGCACTGAAGAAGTCCACACTGGGGCCTTTCAGTCCAAACTCTGGATGTCGAGTCTTTTCCGTAGGCTCACGCTGCCCTCCAGCAGTCTCTGGTTAATGCTGGAGAGGCTTGGTGAATGATGCCCCTTCACCTTTTCTACACGACTTCTTCCTCCCCTTCAGGTCTGGTCTGTGTCATGTTTTATACTAGACTGTCTCCTTCACCTTTGCGTCCTCAGCCAAGCACAGTGGCTGGTCAGGAGGAGAACCAAATTGTCGAACTGAACACAAAGGGATGCAGGGAAAGGATGGAGCATCCTAGGTATCATTTCCTCCCTCTTCTCCCCCAGGTTTCCAGATGATCAGTTACCTGCTTCTGTGGTGGAATATGATAGGAAAGACTCAAACTAGCATTTAGTAAGCAGCTACTACATGGCAAATGCTATACAAGGTACTTTTATGATGACCTCATTTAATTTTAAAACCCCACAAAGTGGGCACCACATTTAGGAGAATAAAAAATTTAGACTTACACGATTCCCTTGCCTGAGACCATGCTGATGGAAAGTGATGGAGCAGAAATGTGACCTTGGGTTTCTGTCCCCAAAGCCTGTCCTGTTGTATCTTAGGAGACAGTGCTGCTGGTTTGGGAGTTGGGAGGAATGAAGCTGGTGGGAGGCTTGCTCACATGTGGGAAAGCCCCTTGCGGTGCAAGCAGAGCAGCTCTCTGGCAAGGAATCAGTTCAGAATCTTCACTGGGCATTTACAGACAACCAGAAAGCTGCTGGGCATTCACTTCTAACAAAGGTCAGGGCCAGTGGGCTGAAGGGCAAGGGACACCTGGGGAAGTATTGCTCAGTCAGACCAAGAGCAGGGGCTAGGCCAAAACCCAGAAACCACCTGGCCCCACTGTCTGGACATCGGGGTGATTTTCCTTGCAGCCCATGTGCTGTTGGTCCACACTGGCTGTGTGTGCTACCACAGACCAATCAGGATCCCTCAAACTGACTAAAAAGGTGATTTAAGAAAATGACTTCTTTTTCATAAAGGAGAGAAATAAAGACCACATGAGATCATAAAAACAAACAAACAAAAGCCAAATACTGACAAATGGGATCTAATTAAACTAAAGAGCTTCTGTACAGGAAAATAAACTATCATCAGAGTGAACAGGCAATCCACAGAATGTGAGAAAAATTTTGCATCCTATATATCTTACAAAGGTCAAATATCCAGAGTCTACAAGGAACTTAAAAAAATTTGCAAGAAAAAAAACCAAAAAACCCCATTAAAAAGTGGGCAAAGATATGAACAGACACTTCTCAAAAGAAGACATGTAGCAAACAAACATATGAAAAAAGGTTAACATCACTGATCATTAGAGAAATGCAAATCAAAATCACAATGAGATACCATCTCATTCCAGTCAGTATGGCAATAACTAAAAAGTCAAGAAACAACAGATGCTGGCAAGGCTTCAGAGAAAAAGAAACACGTTTACACTGTTGGTGGGAATGTAAATTAGTTCAACCATTGTGGAAGTCAGTGTGGCGATTCTTCACAGACCTAGAACCAGAAATACCATTTGACCCAACAATTCCATTACTGAGTGTATTAATTAGTTTTCATGCTGCTAATAAAGACATACCCAACACTGGGAAGAAAAAGAGGTTTAATTGAACTTACAGTTCCACAGGGCTGGAGAGGCCTCAGAATCATGGTGGGAGGTGAAAGGCACTTCTTACATGGTGGCAGCAAGAGAAAATGAGGAAGAATCAAAAGCAGAAACCCCTGATAAAATCATCAGATCTCGTGAGACTTATTCACTAACATGAGAATAGCATGGGAAAGACTGGCCGCCATGATTCAATTACCTACCCCTGGGTCCCTTTCACAACATGTGGGATTTCTGGGAGATACAATTAAAGTTGAGATTTGGGTAAGGACACAGACAAACCATATCATTCTGCCCCAGCCCCTCCAAATCTCATGTCCTCACATTTCAAAACCAATCATGCCTTCCCAACAGTTCCCCAAAGTCTTAACTCATTTCAGCATTAACCCAAAAGCCCACAGTCCAAAGTAGTCTCATCTGAGACAAGGCAAATCCCTTCCACCTATAAGCCTGTAAAATCAAAAGCAAGCTAGTTACTTCTTATATACAATGAGGGTACAGGTATTGTACTCATATAGTAAATTGGTACCAGGAGTGGGATGTTGTTTAAAAGATACCTGAAAATGTGGAAGCAACTGTGGACTGGGTAACAGAGAGAGGTTGGGACAGTTTGGAGGGCTCAGAAGACAGGAAAATGTGGGAAAAGATACCTGAAAATGTGGAAGCAATTTTGGACTGGGTAACAGACAGAGGTTGGAACAGCTTGGAGGGCTCAGAAGAAGAAAGGAAAATGTGGGAAAGTTTGGAACCTCCTAGAGATTTGTTGAATGGCTTTGACAAAAATGCTTATAGTGATATGAACTATGAAAATGCTTATAGTGATATGAATAAGGTCCAGGCTGAGGTGGTCTCAGATGGAAATGAAAAACTTGTTGGGAACTGGAGCAAAAGTGACTCTTGTTATGTTTTAGCAAAGAGACTGGTGGCATTTTGCCCCCGCCCTAGAGATCTGTGGGAACTTTGAATTTGAGAGAGATGACTTAGGGTACCTGGCAGAAGAAATTTCTAAGCAGCAAAACATTCAAGAGGTGACTTGGGTACTGTTAAAAAGATTTCATTTTAAAAGGGAAACAGAGCATAAAAGTTTAGAAAAAAGCCTGATGATACAGTAGAAAAGAAAAAATCCATTTTTGAGGAAAAATTCAAGCTAGCTGCATAAATTTGCATAAGTAGCAAGGAGCCTAATATTAATCTCCAAGACCATGGGAATAATGTCTCTAGGCCACGTCAGAGACCTTCACAGCAGCTCCTCCCATCACAGGCCCTGAGGCCCAGGAGGAAAAAGTGGTTTTGTGGGCCAGGCCCAGAGTCCCCATGCTGTGTGCAGGCTAAGGACTTGGTGCCCTGTGTCCTAGCAGCTCCAGCCATGGCTGAAAGAGGCCAATGTACAGCTCAGGCTGTGGCTTCAGAGAGTGGAAGCCCCAAGCCTTGTCAGCTTCCATGTGGTGTTAAGCTCGTGGGTGCACAGAAGTCAAGAACTGAGGTTTGGGAACCTCCACCTAGATTTTAAAAGATGTATGTAAGTTCAAGTTCACACTGCTGATGAAGACATACCCGAGACTAAAAAGAAAAAGAGGTTTAATTGGACTTACAGTTCCACATGACTGGGGAGGCCTCAGAATCATGGTGGGAGGTGAAAGCACTTCTTACATGGCTGCAGCAAGAGAAAATTAGGAAGAAGCAAGTGCAGAAACCCCGATAAACTCATCAGATATTGTGAGGCTTATTCACTATCATGAGAATAGCATGGGGAAGACCTGCCCCCATGATTCAATTACCTCCTCCTGGGTCCCTCCCACAACACTGGGAATTCTGGGAGATACAAGTCAAGATGAGATTTGGGTGGGGACACAGCCAAACCATATCATTGGGTATATTATACCCAAAGGAATATAAATCATTCTATTATAAAGATACATGCATATGTATGTTTATTGAAGCACTACTCACAATAGCAAAGGCATGGAATCAAACCGAATGTCCATCAGTGATAGACTAGATAAAGAAAATATGGTACATATTCATCATGGAATACTATACAGCCATGAAAATGAATGAGATAATGTCCTTTCAGGGACAGGGATGGAGCTGGGAGTCATTATCTTCAGAAAACTAATGCAGGAACAGAAAACCAAATATAGCATGTTCTCACTCATAAGTGGGAGCTGAATGATGAGAACACATGGACACAGGGAGGGGAACAACACACACTGGGGCCTGTGAGAGTTGGGGGCAGGGAGAGCATCAGGATAAATAGCTCATGCATGCTGGGCTTAATACCTAGGTGATGGGTTGACAGGTGCAGCAAACCACCATGGCACACATTTACCTATGTAACAAACCTGCATGTCCTGCACATGTACTCCAGAACATAAAACAAGACAAAAAATAAAAATAAAAAAAAAATAAACAACTCAATTCAAAAATGGGATTTTAAAGATTCCTCATATAAGATCATACATTACTTGTTTTTCTGTGTCTGGCTTATTTCACTTAGCATAATATCCTCTAGGTTCATGCATGTTGTCACAAATGACAGTGTGAAAGAAAAACAGAATCTCAGGACCCCAAACTCACTATGCCAAAGGGAAAGTTAATCTTGGGGACTGAGGCACCAATACCGTCTTCCTTTTGTTCCCAAAAAGATAATGGTAATTTCACAACCCCGTATCATAACCTCATTTCCTCTACTCTCTGCCTCTTTTCACATGTTTACTTAATTTTATGTAAAACACAGATTTACTGAGAATAAGATAATTTATAATCAACTTTTTCCTCTACTCTTTTTTCGCAGGTAAAATATAAATTTACTGAGGCTAATTAAAGACTCAGGAATGTAACCACTTGTGTCATTGCCTACTCTCCCTCCTTTTTTTCCTCTTTCCCCTCCTGCTTGCTTTTTCCCTTTTAAATACTGAAGTTCTCAAAACCCTCTTTGGCAAAAGCATGGATCATAGATGCTCCTGTGATCTGTGTTTCTCCCAGGTGTCTTCTTCAACCTTGACAAAATAAACCTTTAATTGATTGAGACCTACCTCAGTCACTTTTTGGCTTACAACAGGAATTTTTTTTTTTTAAGAGATGGTGTCTCACTCTGTCACCCAGGCTGGAGTGCAGTGGCGCGATCTCGGCTCACTGCAACCTCTCCTCCCTGGTTCAAGCAATTCTCCTGCCTCAGCCTCCTGAGTAGCTGGGACTACAGGTGCATGCCACCACACTTGACTAATTTTTTTGTATTTTTAGCAAAGATGGAGTTTCACTGTGTTAGCCAGGATGGTCTCAATCTCCTGACCTCATGATCCACCCACCTCAGCCTCCCAGAGTGCTGGGATTACAGGCTTGAGCCACAGCGCCTGGCCAGGATTTCCTTCTTTTTAAAGCCTGAATAGGATTTAATTGTGTATACATACCACATTTTCTTTATCTATTCATCTGCCGAATGACACAGGTTTATTCTATACCTTGACTATTGTGAATAATGCTGCAAGGAACATAGGAGTATAGATATATTTTCAGCATACTAATTTTAAATTATTTGTCTACAACCTGCAAATGGGATTACTACACCATATGATTATTCTATTTTAACTTTTTGGGGAACTTCCACACTGTTTTCCATAATGGTTGTACTAATTTACATTCCCACCAACAGTGTACAAATGTTTCCTTTTGTCTACATCCTTGTTAACACTTGTTGTCTTTTGTCTTTTTGATAATAGCCATTCTGACAGATGTGAGGCGATATTGTAGCAGGACGAGCCACAGACAAAACCCTTCAGACACTAGAATAAAGAAGGAAGAGGCTTTATTCAGCCAGGAGCATTGGCAGACTTGTGTCTCAGGAACCGAGCTCCCCCCCTACCCGCCCCGCCACCCTCTGCCCCCGAAGAAACAGTTCCTGGCCCTTTTAAGGGCTTAACAACTCTAAGTGGTCCATGTGAAAGGGTCACAATAGATTAAGAGCACATGTGGTTAGAGTTGGGAGAGGGTGGTTAATCTTTAACCTCAGGTTTTTCAGCTTTTCCTTCTCTTCAGAGACAGGAGACAGTAAGAGAAATGGCCTCTCTCCTCAATATGTAATTGTGGTTTAAATGGAATGTCTTAAGTTTTCCTATTTGAGGATGTAAGAGTACTCTCCCCAAAATATTACTGCTAATGTTGCTGTTTTGCATGAACCATGACCTTGAGCTGAGTTTTTGGACACATGAGTTCTTGGGTGCTTGGATATGGGTTTAAGTACTCAAGAACAATATATATTTTTATATGGCTGAATATCAGGGCCTCTGTTTACTGGTGAGAACTTATAGAAGAAGGAGACATTATAAATATCTCACAGAAGGATATTTAAGTTTTTTCTGGGAATGAAGGATCATGGTGACTACTAATCCAGAGGCTGGGGAAGAGCTGTCTCTGGAAATATCCCAGGCTCACTAGGGAACCAGAAGTAGAGACAAACAGAGGTGTGTTGTAAAGAGTGACATGTGTAGGTTAGCTCTGGGTGGTTTAATCACCAGTGGTCCAACCGAGGCAATGGGTGGATGAGGAGATTGACAGGAAGAAGGAACCTGAAGATAGATCAGGAAACAAAGCTTCATTGTGCAGCATATCCACAGCAGGTAGCCTGGGTTTTTGTCCCAGTCTCCTGTCTTCAAGGGCTATTTTCATACAGCGTGAGGAGCCATGGGACTGGTAAGGTCTGGGCTTCTGTGCCAAGATCACCCACATTCCTCATTTCCCCTCAAATGTTCCAAATGCCTTGTATCACCTGATTTTCTATCTTCCTGCTAAAGCTTTTCCCATACTCCTGCTCCTTCACCTTCCATCATCCTCCAATTCTTACCCGACTTCCACCCTGGAGTCTCCCCATGGCCACTTGCTTGTGGGAGGCACTGTCTGAACACAGCCCCTGAATGCTACTGATTTGGCTCTTTCTTCAGATTCTCTAGACTGATATTTTAAAGAGATAACATTGTTCCAAGAGAAAGGACCTAGTTTATATGTGCCATGAAAAATTCTTATATATAACTGGTTACGTAGAAGTTGATATAAGAGAAGTACGTAAGTAGCTTCACAAAGATTTTGAAAAATTTAGGGATAATTGCTTGATAAATTTGAATTAAAGGAAAACAATATTCTGGAAGCAGCATTTCTAGTTATATTACCATTGGCATTAAGGAGATCACAGAACCTTTCAGAATATACAGTAATTCTTGATTCCTGAAGTAAATGCAGGGTAGGGTCCTGGATGGTCCTTCTGGTGACAGGATGGCTCCTATGTTCACATTCAACTCCGCTGACCAAGCACAGATTCCAAGAGATGCTGACCAGGGAAGATGATTTCTCCCTTGATTTTCACAAAGAAGGAGTCCACAACTTTTTCTTCCAACCTGAAGAAAGAAAGGATGTCCCCTGAAGAGTCTCCCTACTAATGGCAGTGTCTTTTTAGCCCATTTACCCACATGGGGTGTGCACAGCCTCACCCTAATTGCTCTGCCCCCACAGAGGCTGGGCAGGCGATTCAGGTGAGACACTCGGAATAAGGATGCTTGACCTAGTGTCTTTCTTCTCTGGCTTTCTTCTTCCTGAATGCCCTGAGTAATGCAGCAGGGATAGGGCCAGGGTAGACAACTGCAAAGAAGGCTGGGTCAGGCAGACACAGCTGGCAGAAGCCCAAAGCGAAACCTTTCCAGTGAGGTTGTAGCCAATCAGAAAAAGGCTCTAAAGTGACACTTGTTGCTAGCTGAAAAGTCTGTGTGAAGAGGCCTGTGAGACTGGGGAATCCCCAGATCTGATGCAGCCTTTGCCTCAGAATAAACCTGCGGTTTTTCCCTTAGGAAGGAGAAGATGGTTTAGAGACCTCTATTCTGAAGGACACTGAAGTGGGGGCTGAGGAAGGACATTGAGGGCACCTTCAGGTTTCTCTGCCTATTCTTTCTTGCCCCAACTCCACTCCAGGTGTGTGTATGCTTCCTCCTTTATGCGTCCATCACAGCAGAGGAGACCCTCCTTAGACTGGGTTTACCCTGATCCTGAGTACACCACTGCTGCTGGACCAGTGGCAGCTTTCCCAGTCTCAGGTTCTCTAGAATTATGCACTGAATAATACAGAATATTGGAGTGGCTCAACGCTTTCATGTGCCACTATTGCAAACCTCTTGCTGTTGCCTCTTCCCTGCTTCTTTTTATCTATAAACTTATATTCTGATTTTAGATTGTATTCTCTAGTTTAAAACCAAAACCTAAAATTTTGGGAAAAGAAAGAAAGGGAGAGAAGAAGAGAAGTGGAGATATGTATTGTCTTGGTTGAGGTCAGAAGTAATGTTTGCCAGGCATTGTTCTAATTGCTTTATAACCATTAGTACTACGCCTAGTCACTGGCAAGAGGAGCCTGATAAGTTATGTTTATTTATAAAAACACATTGATGTAGATATGTCCATGAGGAACTGTTAAATAAAAAAAATATATAGAATTGAAAAAAAACCACATTGATACCTCTGTCACTTGGGATTTGATGTTTAGGGCTGGCACAGTACAATCTGTGACTCTAAACATTTTCTCCATCATTAATATGACTCAGGACCTAGGAAATGCTTCTCCACAGCTTTTGCTCTCTCTCCTCAAATCTAGACATGACTACATCTGAATACTGTAAAGGTTTGTGTATTGTGCCTTTGCTGATATCAGATGCACCTATTTCATGGTGCAGGGAGGATTTAAACAACAGAAGAACTTTAAAAAGAAATGTCAACTTAATTAACTTTTCAAATACTTTCACTCGAAGAGCATAAATACAATATATTATTGCATAATGAAGAATCATTTACCAGCAGGGGTGGGTGTCAATTTTTTTTGGCTTGTTTTCTTGTTCCACATATTAACCTGATAGTTACACGTAACAGTTGAGGAGCCTTTCGTAATATTAAACAAGACAAATTAATCTTAAATTTGTATATGTGAAGATCTAGATGTAAAATGCATGAAACATGACCCACATTTTACAAAGAGAAGCCTGGGGCAAAAATAAATTCAGTAATTTGTTGACTCTTCTAAAGCACATTAGTGGTGGAACTGCAACTCACCATTATTTCCTTCTAAGAACTTTGCTCTTCTCACCAAAACTTAAAGCTCCTCAGGGTGTCTAAGACAACAGCAGTAAAAATTTCTATGACAGCGATTTTCTCTCCCCTGAAATATGATCTCCACTTAATTTGCTTTATTAAAAATCCCAAGTATAATAACAACTGGTTTTTAATAAATATTACAGAGATGTTTACTGTTGAATCGCATTTTTCTTTTGCCTCTCAAAATCCCTGAGGCATTCATTCTTCAGCTCTTCTATAATTAAGAGGAAATTTTCACCTCAAATATTCTTCCAGTGCAATTTGAAGACGTCACAGTGCCAGGCACTGGATTGAGAATCTTCACACAAAAAAAAATGTCTGCCCAGAGACAGATGAGGTCCTTCAGTTCCAGTGCTGATTGGTTCCTTTCCAAAGGATCATCCAATCCTACCACGCACGGAAACATCTACAGGTTTTTATTTTTTCTGCCAGGTACATCAGATCCATCAGGTCCGAGCTCTGCTGGCTGCTGCTACTTTTCCCTTCGTCTCAATTATGTCTTGGAAGAAGGCTTTGCGGATCCCCGGAGGCCTTTGGGCAGCAACTGTCACCTTGATGCTGGCAATGCTGAGCACCCCACGGGCTGAGGGCAGAGACTCTCCCGGTAAGTGCAGTGCAGCTGCTCTCCAAAGCCACCACTCTGGGAAAGGCTTTCCTTGGGCTAGGCTAGAGGGATGGTGATCTCCATCATCTCGGACACAGTCTTTTATCAACATTTCCTGTCTTTGGGAAAGAGAACGATGTTGCATTCCCATTTATGTTTTAGTGATGAGGTGAGCACAGTCCGATCCCCATCCTACAGCTTAAGCCTGGAAGAGGAAGAGAGAGGAGAGGAAAGAGGAGACAAAGTGTACATTTACTACCAGTGATAGGACAAAGTGAGCATGGGGTTATTTTTGAAGATACGAATTTCTCCAAAGACACAGCAGGATTTGTCATTTAGGCGTGCCCCAAGACTTTGCCTGGACTACATATTATGAGATCCTGCACTGGGAAATGTAAGGCAGCAACGATGTCTGTAGACTCCGTATTTGCGGAAAAGTAGTCTGTATTCCCGACTGACTGGAGCGTTTGTGGAGGCAAAATCTTGGTATTGAGGGAAGCTGACTGGCTGACCACAGACAGGGAGTCTTCAGGTTTCACTGATTTATGGGTAAATGGTGACTTGAGTGGGATTCAGAGACCCGAGTTGATGGTGGACTAAATTTAGTAGAAAGGAGGATGTAAAGAAGGGAAATAACACATATTATGAAAGCACTCACTCAGACACAGAACAATATTTTACATAAATTCTCTCACTCCTTCTAACATCCTGTGTGTAGATATCATAATTTTCTTTTACACAATTGTACTTGTGATATGGATATTCTGTCCAATATGGATATACATAACCTGCCCAAGCGGGTAACTGCCACAGTTTAACTGGAATCTAGTTGATCAAATTCAAAAGCTTGTGCTCTTTCCATGAATAAATGTTTCTGTCTAGGATTCAGAGGTGTAGGTCCTTTCCAACATAGAAGGGAGTGAACCTCAACGGGTCTTCGGAGGGTAAATCCAGGCATGGGAAGGAAGGTATTTTACCCAGGGACCAAGAGAATATGCGTATCAGAACGAGGCCAGGCTTAATTCCTGGACCTGTCTCATCATCCCCTTGAACTCTCAGGTTTATGTGGATAACTTTATCTCTGAGGTATCCAGGAGCTCCATGAAAAATGGGATTTCATGCGAGAACGCCCTGATCCCTCTAAGTGCAGAGGTCCATGTAAAATCAGCCCGACTGCCTCTTCGCTGGGTTCACAGGCTCAGGGAGGGACAGGGCTTTCCGCCCTTTCCTGCCTGTAGGAAGGCGGATTCCCGAAGACCCCAGAGAGGGCGGGCAGGGCTAGGCAGAGCCGCCGGGGGGATCCCAGGTCTGGAGCGCCAGGCACCAGCGGGCGGGAACTGGAGGTCGCGCGGGCGGTTCCACAGCTCCGGACCGGGTCAGGGCGGCGGCTGCGGGGGGCAGCCGGGCTAGGGCCAGGCTGGGACCTGACTGACCGGCCGGTGATTCCCCGCAGAGGATTTCGTGGTCCAGTTTAAGGCCATGTGCTACTTCACCAACGGGACGGAGCGCGTGCGTTACGTGACCAGATACATCTATAACCGAGAGGAGAACGCGCGCTTCGACAGCGACGTGGGGGTGTACCGGGCGGTGACGCCGCAGGGGCGGCCTAGCGCAGAGTACTGGAACAGCCAGAAGGACATCCTGGAGAGGACCCGGGCGGAGTTGGACACGGTGTGCATACACAACTACGAGGTGGCGTACCGCGGGATCTTGCAGAGGAGAGGTGAGCGTCGTCGCCCCTCCGTGAGGCCCACCCTTGGCCGGGACCTCGAGTCTCTGTGCTGGGAGGGGCGACGGGGTTGCGGCCTCTGAAATCTGAGTCCTGTTCATTCCACCCCAGGGGACGGGAGTTGGCGGCGTGAGTGGTGGGGGAAGTGCATCAGATGGGCGGGGACCTAGGGCAGAGCAGGAGGACAAGCAGAGTTGGCCAGGCTGCCTAGTGTCCCCCCAGGGTCCCCGTCCGTCGGCCTCGTCCTCTGCTCTGCACGTTTCTCGCCTTGTGCCTTATGCGTTTGCCTCCTCGTGCCTTACCTTTGCTAAGCAGTTCTCTCTGCCCCGAATGCTCACCCTCTTCCCCTGCCCGCCTGCCCCGCTAGCACTGCCCCACCCAGCAAGGCCCACGTGCGCAGCTCGCGCCGCAGGAAGCTTCAGGCTTGGCCTGGTGGAGTTAGGGCTGCCCCACAACTGCGCGCGCAGGGCATCCAGCAATTACAATTGCGAAATAAGATATTTTGACTTTTTGGCTTCAAATCATTATTCATCGTAATTCTGTTTTCCTAAATGGCTATCACTAATGGCGGAGATCTTTGAGGTGGGAGACTGTTTAAATTATTGCATGCCTGGTACCTGACACATTGACTGGTATGTGGTATGAGCTCAATGATCTTCTGTTAAATTCATGAATAAATGTACTCAGCTGCCAACCCATTTAGGTTCAAGAAAAAACAGAGGCTTACAAATGGACTTTATTAATTATTTTCTATCATTTTGCTTAATGCTTTAAAGTAAACTCTTATTGACTTGGATCTTAATAGAATTTGTGAATTCAAAGTCTGAGGAAAAAAGTGTTTGCTAAAAATAAAAACAATGCTTGATTGATGTTGTAAGGCAGAGTTTTAATTTCTTAGAAAAGCTGAACAAATGGCACAATGCAAAGAGCAGAAGTTTGGGAATAAATAGGTTGAAGCCATTAAATTATTGGATAAAAATAGTTTCAGGTTGCTTTTGGCCTAGGTTCTCCCCTCCCCCCATCACTATCCACTTCAGGAATAAACATTCTGAAAGTCAATTTTACCCATTCAGGTAGCATTTATTTCTAGACAGTTGCCTTATCAAATACCATATATGTTATGCCATTTAATCTCGCAGCTACCTGTGCATTAGAGATTAGCATCATCACTTTATATATCCTAATATTGGTACATGATAAACACTTTAAGTAATCAGCCCACAATTACTCACCAAGACCTTAAGCCTCCCAAAGTATACATGTTCCTCACTGCACATCTATAGAGTCCAAGGGACATAAGGCCTTGTTAAAGCCAGTTTTGACCAGAAGCAGCAATGAGCCTATTCCTGTTTGTTCTTCATGTTAATGGGGCATTGAAAATTCACTGATTAATCAATCCCTAGTCTGACCCCAGTGTTATCTATGCAGGTTCACAAAACTTTTAGTTTACTTTACACTCCCTTGCCTTCTTTTGACTCACATTCTAATGCCAGCAAGTACTTATATTTTTGCTATTTCAGTTCTATTTCCATAAAATTTATTTTATCATCTTTTCTCATAAAATTGTGCCTTCTATTTTTACTCCCAGTCTGTTGAAGATGAACAAATCTTATAAGGCCACATAGCTGACTGTGATTTCAGTTGGACTCCAGGAAGGAGAATCTAAAGAAAAGTTCAAGTCCAAGCAGAAACCATGATTCCTTCCGGATGATGGCTCAAGAGTGCCGTTTAATTGGGGTGCCACCTGCTGACCTCAGCAAATCCCAGTTATATGTATATGTTCACATTACAGGCTCATTAACCCAAGCCGAGCTCTGCATGGATCTCAGAATATTTTCTATGGAGAACATACATGATAATGTCTGATTTCAGAACAAGAAAGTAATTCTCAATAGCAAGGAAATGGAGTAGGGTAGACAGATAGTAATTAAACTCACTTGTGCGTTAAAAAGAAATTAAGGAAAAAAAGAAAATGAGAGAACATATTACTAAAGAAAGCACACATTAAATATTTGCTATAGTTTCACACTAAGAGAATAAAAGAAATGCGATAAAGTGGCCTAAAAGGTGAAGGATGAGATGTGTAAAAGAGGCAGGGAAAGATGTGTCATTTTTTTTACTATGAGCAGCAATCTGAGAAGATAAAGGAATTGAGTTGTGGGCAAACATGATGTTTGATCAGTGTTATTTGTTTTGAAGGCCTGCCTACTTTTTTTTCAAATATTACAAACTTTTGAAATAACATTCTTTTTGTTTTTTGTTGTCTGTTACTAGATTGCACATTCTATAAATGCAGGGACCATGGTATGTGTTTATCTTTGGATTCTCAGTGATAGTCAAATTTATATTTGTTGAATGAACCTTAATCCAAGACTTGGACTCCAGGTATCTTTCCACGCTGGTTGCAAGGAGGGATCCTTCCTCATGACAGACGTGCTATGTGGTCTCACATCTCACTCGTATGTCTTTTCCTGTCTGTTACTGCCCTCAGTGGAGCCCACAGTGACCATCTCCCCATCCAGGACAGAGGCCCTCAACCACCACAACCTGCTGGTCTGCTCGGTGACAGATTTCTATCCAGGCCAGGTCAAAGTCCGGTGGTTTCGGAATGATCAGGAGGAGACAGCCGGCGTTGTGTCCACCCCACTTATTAGGAACGGTGACTGGACTTTCCAGATCCTGGTGATGCTGGAAATGACTCCCCAGCGTGGAGATGTCTACACCTGCCACGTGGAGCACCCCAGCCTCCAGAGACCCATCACTGTGGAGTGGCGTAAGGGGATATTGAGTTTCTGTTACTATGGGCCCCACAAGACAAAGAGCTCCTTCTGACCCTTTCCTTCCCATCTCTTATCCCTGATGTTACTACTGAGCTGGGAATCACAGCAGACTAGAGCACCTCTTGCTCCATGGCAAGTGCATCAGAAGAATCCTGATCTCATCACCTTTCCAGATGCTAGGGAAATTATTCTACATACTGTTGCTCTGGATCCCAGTCCTGATAGCTCTGAGGGACTGATTATTAGGGCTGGTGATTGGGGTCTTAGAGTCTAAGGTTATGGATGAGTTCCTGAGGAGCAGAGATTTGCTTCCCCACTCTCTCACCTACTCACTGTATCTAAGGACCTATTGGCTGGTCTTTCCCCTGCTTAGGAGTGGTCTGAATGGAGAACTAGGTTCCTTTGATGCCTTCACCTCCTGCACCTCAGACTGGACTTCAACTCCTCAGCAGGGATGCTATGGGGTGTGGGGACCAACACTGACACTCAGGTTCTGCTCTTTAGGGGCTCAGTCTGAATCTGCCCAGAGCAAGATGCTGAGTGGCGTTGGAGGCTTCGTGCTGGGGCTGATCTTCCTTGGGCTGGGCCTTATCATCCGTCAAAGGAGTCAGAAAGGTGAGGAACCCCAGGGGAAAAGGGGAAGATGGGCTGTGACCCAGACCCTCTGTTCAGAGAGGTCCTGTCCGTAGATTAGCTCTTTCCTCCTAACCCTGAGAGGAAGTGCGAGGAGAGAGGACAAGATTGGAGGAGGCATTGGAATCTGATTTTACTGGTTGAAAGGTAGCCCTGTCATGGAGCTGACTGATAGAGCTTATTCCAGGGCATCCTTACCATTCATCATTGTCTCACTGACTCCTTTCCAAAAGCTTCCTCCATTAAGAGGGTCAGAGCCTCAGCCTCCTTTCTTTCTAGTGACAATTTCCTTTGTTTTAGGGGATTTTAAATTAGGGTGCTGAAGGCCTGGAAGAACATGGGTGGGAAGAGAATGTAACTCTAAGTCATGTGTGTCATTTTCCTTTGGGATGAGAGAGTGGCTGTTTGTGTAATGAGACCTTTCTCTGCATAACTTCCTTTTATAGGACCTCAAGGGCCTCCACCAGCAGGTAATATTTCAGCCATGATCCAGTGTGGGGAGGGCACAGGTATAAGAGGGAAGAGCATGAGCTGAGTGTACCTGATCACAGTGGTCTCTGTTTATGGCCTATTTGCTGCTATGAGGATCATGACTTAGGGTCGAAGTTTGCCAGTTTCTAGGAATCTCCAGACGTTGTTCCCCAGAACCAAGCCTTAACTTTGGTGGCATCTTCTTCTGAAATGTGGAGCCAGAACCACAGCTTAAATGTTAGACACTAGGATGATGCCCACTTTGTGCCACACTTTGGTGGCTACTGCCTGTGGGCATTTTCCAGTGACTGAAAGAGGCTGCTAGTGGTCGGGATGAGATATCATCCAATTTCCTAAAAAGACTGAACCCTTCATATTCCCCAGAAGAATAATGGCTGTTCCCCACCTCCCACACATCTGCATCAAGCTGAAGTTCTGTGTCCTCATGAGCTGATTTCACCTTTGCACAGATCTTGTGGGAGGTGATGACAATACACCCTGGACCTCAGCTTTCTCGGTCTGCAGCTGCAGGGGGACCCTGAGGGGTGGGGGAGATGGCAGGCCCACCAGGATACCCTGTGCTGATCAATCCTCTTCTCTTTTCTCCAGGGCTCCTGCACTGACTCCTGAGACTATTTTAACTAGGATTGGTTATCACTCTTCTGTAACGCCTGCTTGTCCCTGTCCAGAATTCCCAGCTGCCTGTGTCAGCTTGTCCCCCTGAGATCAGAGTCCTACAGTGGCTGTCACACAGCCATCAGGTCATCTCCTTTCATCCCCACCTCAAGGCGCTAGCTGTGACCCTGCTTCCTGCTCTGACCCAGAGCCTCTGCCTGTGCATGACCAGCTGCGTCTACTCAGGCCCCAAGGGGTTTCTGTTTCTGTTTTCTCCTCAGACTACTCAAGAGAAGCACATGAAAAACATTACCTGACTTTAGAGCTTTTTTACATAATTAAACATGATCCTGAGTTATCTGTATTCTGAACTTTCTTAATTGAGAAGAGGCAGGAAATCACTGCAGAATGAAGGAACATCCCTTGAGGTGACCCAGCCAACCTGTGGCCAGAAGGAGGGTTGTACCTTGAAAAGACACTGAAAGCATTTTGGGGTGTGAAGTAAGGGTGGGCAGAGGAGGTAGAAAATCAATTCAATTGTCACATCATTCATGGTTCTTTAATATTGATGTTCAGTGCAATGGCCTGAGAATCTCCCAGCCTCTCTTCTGGTTTGGTGAGTGCTGTGTAAGTAAGCATGGTGGAATTGTTTGGAGACATATATAGTGATCCTTGGTCACCGGTGTTTCAAACATTCTGGAAAGTCACATCGATCAAGAATAATTTTTATTTTTAAGAAAGCATAACCAGCAATAAAAGTACTATTTTTGAGTCTAAATGATAGAAGCCCGAATATATTTTGTTCATGGTACAAAGGAAGCCTAGAGTCAAGTTGATTTCACAAGTTACTAGTTCCAGATATTCAACGAGATCTTCACCTTTCTTTCTGTTATATCTCTATCTGGGCATCTGTCTCACTTTCTTTGTGTCTCTTTGTCCCTGTATAGTTCTTTCTGCATGTCTCTCTGCATCTTTGTCTCTGTCCCCTTGTTGTGTCTTTCACTACATTGTTGGGTTTCTTTCTATTTTTCTAATCCACTGTCACTATTTATCTGCATTTTTTCTATCTCTATGTTTCTTTTTGCATCTATTTTTCTGTATTTCTCTTCCTTATCACTTCATATCTTACCTCATCTCTGTGTGTGTGTGTGTGTGTGTGTGTGTGTTTGTGTGTGTGTCTGTCTGTCTCTGTTATATATGTTTCTAGACTTGTCTATCAGAGTTTTAACAACTTTAGGAAAGATTCTGATTGGCCAAGCCTGGGTAACATGCACACCTCTCAAACACATTGCCCTGTGCGTGGGATGCTGACAGCCAGCATTGTGCCCATGGCTCTTATTAGGAAGGAGGGCTGGATTTTCCAGATCCTTGTGGTCCTGGAAATGACTTCCAGTGTGCAGATGTCTACACCAGTCACGTGGAGGATTTCAGCCTCCACAGCCTCCTCACAGTGGAGGAGTGTAAGGGGCAGTTTGTTTCTTATGGAGCCCACAGGACAAATGGCAGAGCTCCCTCTGGTTCTAGGGTCCCTCACTGGGGGTACCTGTTCACAGTCATTCCATTCCTTGTCTGAGCTCCCTTTGTCATTGACATAGTAACCTGTTGATTCCTGATAACACTCTGTTCCCAGTTAGGAAGGTCACTATGCACTGTGGCCCCTTTGATGTGGGCCCAGCCCTGAAGCTGGTCTACATCTCAGTCTCTGAGTTTCATCATGAAGACAGAGTCTGGGAGCTTCTGCGAGGTTATGTAAGGCCATGATCCTGAAAGCAGACATCCCATCTTCCTTTCTCCCTCACCCACACACTGGGCCTGACGAGTCTTTGGCAGGCTCTTCCTTCTTATGGATGAGGTCAGAGTGGAGAACTAGGTCTCCTTGGGACGTTCATCTCTTGTACTCCAGGCTGTCATGCAGGTCCTCAGACAGGGACACTGGCACACAAAAAGGCACCAACACTTGAGATTCTGCTCCCCAGGGTTACAGTCTGAATTTTCCCCAAGCAAAATGCTGAATGGAGTCAAAAGTTTTGTGCTGATTTTCTCCTCTTCTTCAGGGTGGGCATTGTCATTGATCATAGGGATCAAAAGGGAGTAACACTTTTGGGGAAATGAGGAAAGCATGTGCTGGGTTGTCCAGGGTGTCCTCAGTCTCTATGTGTAGCTGTGGGGAAAAGAAAGAGAGATCAGACCGTTACTGTGTCTATGTAGAAAGAAGCAGACATAAGAGACTCCATTTTGTTCTGTACTAAGAAAAATTCTTCTGCCTTGAGATGCTGTTAATCTGTATTCCTACCCCCAACCCTGTGCTTGCAGAAACATATGCTGTGTCAACTCAAGAACAAAGCAGGATGTGCTTTGTTAAACAAATGCTTGAAGGCAGCATGCTTGTTAAAAGTCATCACCACTCCCTAATCTCAAGTACCCAGGGACAGAAAACACTGCGGAAGGCCTCAGGGACCTCTGCCTAGGAAAGCCAGGTATTGTCCAAGGTTTCTCCCCATGTGATAGTCTGAAATATGGCCTTGTGGGAAGGGAAAGACCTGGCTGTTCCCTAGCCTGACACCCGTAAAGGGTCTGTGCTGAGGAGGATTAGTAAAAGAGGAAGGCCTCTTTGCAGTTGAGATAAGAGGAAGGCATCTGTCTCCTGCTTGTCCCTGGGCAATGGAATGTCTCAGTGTAAAACCCGATTGTATATTCTATCTATTGAGATAGGAGAAAACTGCCTTAGGGCTGGAGGTGAGACATGCTGGCAGCAATACTGCTCTTTAGCGCATTGAGATGTTTATGTATGTGCACAAAAAAGCACAGCGCCTTTTTCTTTACCTCATTTATGATGCACAGACATTTGTTCACATGTTTTCCTGCTGACCCTCTCCCCACTATTACCCCATTGTCCTGCCACATCCCCCTCTCCGAGAGGGTAGAGATAATGATCAATAAATACTGATGGAACTCAGAGACTGGGGCCGGTGTGGGTCCTCAGTATGCTGAGCACCAGTCCCCTGGGCCCACTTTTCTTTCTTTATACTTTGTCTCTGTGTCTCTTTCTTTTCTCAGTTTCTCATCCCACCCAACGAGAAACACCCACAGGTGTGGAGGGGCAGGCCACCCCTTCATGTAGCTCCTTGCTTTTGACCCTGCAAAGGGAAGAGGAAGGGCTGGGGATTGAACCAGCCTCAAAGTTTAGGGAGACATCGAGATCTGATTTTTCTAGTTGAAGCATAAGCCCTATAATTCTTACAGTTCAACATCATCACACTGAGCACATGCTGGCAATTCTTTATTAATGAGAGGGTCAAAATCTTCTTCTCTTTCTTCCATTGACAGTTTCATAGAAACAACTATTTTTTTGCACCCAAATTTCACTGTATAATATGATCTTTAATGGATAATTTAATTAAAATGACAAGTACATCCTGTATAAATTGTTACGGGAAGTCAGGGACCCCAAATGGAGGGACCGGCTGAAGCCATGGCAGAAGAATGTGGATTGTGAAGATTTCATGGACATTTATTAGTTCCCCAAATTAATACTTTTATAATTTATTATGCCTGTCTTTACTGCAATCTCTAAACATAAGTTGTGAAGATTTCATGGACACTTATCACTTCCCCAATCAATACCCTTGTGATTTCCTAGGCCTGTCTTTACTTTAATCTCTTAATCTTGTCAGCCGAGGAGGATGTATGTTGCCTCAGGACCAAGTGATAATTGCATTAACTGCACAAATTGTACAGCATGTGTTTTTAAACAATATGAAATCTGGGCACCTTGAAAAAAGAACAAGATAACAGCAATGTTCAGGGAATAAGAGAGATAACCTTAAACTCTGACTGCCAGTGAGCCGGGTGGAACAGAGTCATATTTCTCTTCTTTCAAAAGCAAATGGAAGAACTATCACTGAATTCTTTTTCTCACCGTGGAACATCCCTGAGAAAAAGAATGCGCACCTAGGGGTAGGTCTCTGAACTGGCCCCCCCTGAGGCGTAGCCATCTCTTATGGTCAAGGCTGCAGAGATGAAATAAACTCCAGTCTCCCATAGCGCTCCCAGGCTTATTAGGAAGAGGAAATTCCCGCCTAATAAATTTTGGTCAGACCAGTTGATCTCAAAACCCTGTCTCCTGATAAGATGTTATCAATGACAATGGTGCCTGAAACTTCATTAGCAATTTTAATTTCACCTCAGTCCTGTGGTCCTGTGATCTCACCCTGCCTCCACTTGCCTTGTGATATTCTATTACCCTGTTAAGTACTTGATGTCTGTCACCCACACCTATTCGCGCACTCCCTCCCCTTTTGAAAATCCCTAATAAAAACTTGCTGGTTTTTGTGGCTTGTGGGGCATCATGATCCAACCAACGTGTGATGTCTCCCCCAGATGCCCAGCTTTAAAATTTCTCTCTTTTGTACTCTGTCCCTTTATTTCTCAAGCCGGCCGACGCTTAGGAAAAATAGAAAAGAACCTATGTGATTATCGGGGCAGGTTCCCCGATAATAAATAAGTTTGCTAACACAAAGAACTGAGTCTTAGTCGGCATATAAGTTGGAGGAAAGTGTGTGGGTGTTCTAGAGAACAACCTACCAGTCTTGAGCATTTGTCCTTACCTTAGATAATAACAGTATATCTTTTGGAGACTGGTGCTTGCCAATATTCCAAAGCTCCTGTATATTTCCATCTTTTCTGCTGTTAGGTTGGGGTCATTTGACTGACAGTAGCCAATGGAACTTGCAAGTAGGTGCATGATTGTGTATGAGATGCTGGAAACTCCATAACCCAAGTTACTTGAATAACTGTGGAATTAAGTCTCCTTATTGAGTTAAGCCACTGAGATCTACTTTTTACTGTGGGTTAAGATCTTATTGCAATATAACCTTGCCCTTCCTGATTATCATGAAATGTTTAACTTAAGGAACAGAGTTCTTAAGTTAATAGGGTGAATCAGTTGAGTTAATGGAAGTTAAGAAGTGATTTTAAAAAACAAAAAAATAAAAAACCAGAAAACTTTATTTGAACAAGAAAAAGTTAAAAATGTTACACTTCAAAATAATTTTAAACTCCTTAATTATTTTTAATTGACAACTGCATTTACAGGGTACTACATGACTTTTTGATACATGCAATTAAACCAGGCTAATTAACATATCCATCACTTCACTTTTTTTGTGGTATGAATATTTAAAATCTCTCTTAGCAATTTCCTTTTTTTTTTTTTTGAGACAGAGTCTCGCTCTGTCGCTTAGGCTGGAGTGCATTGGTGCCATCTCCACTCACTGCAACCTCCGCCTCTGGGATTCAAGCAATTCTTCTGCCTCAGCCTCCCGAGTAGCTGGGACTACAGGCATGCGCCACCATGCCCAGCTAATTTTTGTATTTTTAGTAGAGACAGGGGTCTCCCGAGACAGGGTTTCACCATGTTGGCCAGGCTGATCTTGAACTACTGACCTCAGGTGATCTACCCACCTTGGCCTCCCAAAGTGCTGGAATTACAGGCGTGAGCCACCATGCCCAGTGCAATTTTCAAATAGGCAATACAGTTGGCCCTCTGTATCTGTGGGTTCCACATCCTCTGACTCATTCAGCTGTGGATTGAAAATATATACAAAAAAATGAAAAATAACAATATAACAATAAAAATAATTCCAATTCCAAAACAATACAGTATAACAGCTATTTACATAGCATTTACATTGCATTGGGTATTATAAGTAATGTAGAGATGATTTAAAGTATATGGGAGGATAGGCTTAGGTTATATGCAAAACCTAAGCCATTTTTAATAAGGGACTTGAGCATTCTCAGATTTTGGTATACAGAGGAGGTCCTGGAACCGATCCCTCATGGATGTCAAGGGATGACAGTACATTATTATTAACCGTAGTCACCATGCTGTCCAATCGATCTCCAGTACTTATTCCTCCTGTCTAACTGAAACTTTCTATTTTTTTTTTTTTTGAGACAGGGCCTAGTTCTGGCTGGAATGCAGTGGTATAATCACAGCTCACTGCAGCCTTGACTTCCCGGGCTCAGTCCATCCTCCCACCTCAGTCTCTGGAGTAGCTGGGACTACTGGCATGCCCCACCATGCCTGGCGAATTTTTGTATTTTTGTAAAGACAGAGAGTTTCAGCATACTGCCCAGCCAGTCTTGAACTAGGCTCAATCAATCCACCTGCCTCAGCCTCCCAAAGTGGTGGGATTACAGGCATGAGCCACCAAACCCTGCCCTTCTTTGTACCTTTTGACCAACATCATCTCATTCCTCCTTGTTCCCCTCCCTACTACCCCCACTCCTCGACCTGCCGTGATTTTGCCTTTTTTAGATTCCACATGTAAGTGAGGTCATGCGGTATTTGTCTTTCTGTGCCTGGCTTATTTCACTTAACATAATGTCCCCCAGGTTCATCCTGTAATGATGTAGAAGATTTCCTTCTTTTATAAGGCTGAATAGTATTCCATTGTGTGTATAGACCAGTTTCTTTATCCACTCATCTGCTGATGGACATTTAGGTTGATTCTATCTCTTGGCCATTGTGAGTGTTGCTGCGATGAACATGGGAGTGCAGATATCTCTTTGATACACTGATTTCATTTTCTTTGCAGATGTACCCAGGAATGGAATTGCTGGCTCATGTGGTAGTTCTATTTTTAATTTTTAAAGAGATGATGAATTTTAAAAAAACATTTATCTGGGCTGGGCATGGTGGTTCACGCCTGTAATCCCAGCACGTGGGAGGCTGAGGCGGGTGGATCATGAGGTCAAGAGTTTGAGACCAGCCTGGCCAACATGGTGAAACCCCGTCTCTACTAAAAATACAAAAATTAGCTGGGTGTGGTGGCACACACCTGTAGTCCCAGCTACTCGGCTGGCTGAGGTGGGAGAATCACCTGGGAGGCAGAGGTTGCAGTGAGCTGAGACCACACCATTGCACTGCAGCCTGGGTGAGAGTGAGACTCTGTCTCAAACAACAACAACAACAACAACAACAAAACACACATTTATTTGTTTTCTTCCACATGAATATATATGTATTCCTAGGAACTAGAACACTGTTTCTGTTGTGGATGCTGTTCTGTTCTACTTAACTCCCTTTGGGACAGAAGGATTTATTCTCTCATTGCTGGGAATGTTGCTGGCTGACTGCCCATAGCTGTCAGCCATCCCCTGGAATTGCCTTAGGTGATGAAATCTGCCTCATCGGATTTTACTCCACTTCCCAGGAAGAACCCACCTATAATGACTGGTCAGTGTGGGGGTATAAATGTCCTAAACCCTTTCCCTAATTTGGGCCAACTCTGAAGGGCTCTTACAGCTTCAGAACTCCCTGGGGGTTAGGCTGAAGACTTTTTGTGACTGAATAATAGTACAATTTCTAAAACCCTGCTTTAATTCATGAGCCATCTTTCATAATTCTTTTGGTTACAAATGTAATTTAAATGTAGTGATCTTTGTGACTTCTTCCTTAACTATGGGCAATGTCTCTTTCCTCCTTCTTCGAAGATGAAGTTATTGACATTGTTACCCTTCCTTTCCCCTCCACTTTATGCTTCCACTTGACAAAATGAGGTACATGCACCCTTTTTTTCAATATCGTCAAAGCTGACAATTTTGACATTCTCCTGCAACACTAAGCATCCTTGGGCTTTGCTCGTAGCTTAATTCTAAAAGTTGAAAAAATTGTTAATCATTTTCTAAATATCACTCATGTATCAGACATTCTGCTTGCCAAGGAACTACTGTAGTAGGATCCCTTTTCAGTGAGGTCCTGCATTAAATTCGGTTTCCTGGATTCCTTACCTTCCCATTTCTTGATTAACAGTTTCACTTTACTAAGTAATATCCTTAGTCAATTTCTAATAAAACTATGTGTGGTAGGTAAAATTTATGTCCTTTCATATCCAACAGTATTTTTATTCTTTCTCTGTGCCTGATTGTGATTTTGAAAAGGTATACTTTTTTTTTTTTTTTTTTTGAGACGGAGTCTCGCTCTGTCCCCAGGCTGGAGTGCAGTGGCACGATCTTGGTTCACTGCAAGCTCCGCCTCCCGGGTTCACGCCATTCTCCTGCCTCAGCCTCCCGAGTAGGTGGGACTACAGGCACCTGCGACCGCGCCCAGCTAATATTTTTTGTATTTTTAGTAGAGACGAGGTTTCACCATGGTCTCGATCTCCTGACCTCGTGATCTGCCCACCTCAGCCTCCCAAAGTGCTGGGATTACAGGCGTGGGCCACCACTCCTGGCCATGTCTTTTTAAATGTCAGTGAGATTTTCTTGATTACATTTTTCAACCTTTCTATTAAATTTTCCAATTTTTTGTAGCATTCTATTATTACTTTTACAGATTAAGAATTCTTTTTTGGCCGGGTGTGGTGGCTCAGGCCTGTAATCCCAGCACTTTGGGAGGCCGAGGCAGGGAGACCACGAGGTCAGGAGGCAGAGATCATC
The DNA here is from genome assembly GCF_028885625.2 of Pongo pygmaeus. Classification (NCBI taxonomy): domain Eukaryota; kingdom Metazoa; phylum Chordata; class Mammalia; order Primates; family Hominidae; genus Pongo; species Pongo pygmaeus. The sequence continues at coordinate 32,985,910 of NC_072378.2, read as the reverse complement.
CTGGCTAACATGGTGAAACCCCAACTCTACTAAAAATACAAAAAATTAGCCAGACGTGGTGGTGGGCGCCTAGAGTCCCAGCTACTTGGGAGGCTGAGGCAGGAGAATGGCGTGAACCCAGGCAGCTTGCAGGGAGCCAAGATCGTACCACTGCACTCCAGCCTGGGCAACAGAGCGAGACTCTGTCTCAAAAAAAAAAAAAAAAAAGAATTCTTTGTTATTATTATTGTTATTCTTATACTTTAAGCTCTAGGGTACATGTGCACAACGTGCAGGTTTGTTACATAGGTATACATGTGCCATATTGGTTTGCTGCGCCCATCAACTCGTAATTTACATTAGGTATTTCTCCTAATGCTATCCCTCCCCCAACCGCCGACTCCCCGACAGGCCCCTGTGTGTAATGTTCGCCTCCCCATGTCCATGTGTTCTCATTGTTCAACTCTCACTTATGAGTGAGAACATGTGGTGTTTGGTTTTCTGTCCTTGTGTTAGTTTGCTCAGAATGATGGTTTCCAGCTTCATCCATGTCCCTACGAAGGACATGAACTCATCCTTTTATAAGGCTGCATAGTATTCCATAGTGTATATGTGCCACATTTTCTTTATTCAGTCTATTATTGATGGACATTTGGGTTGGTTCTAAGTCTTTGCTATTGTGAATAGTGCTGCAATAAACATACATGTGCATGTGTCTTTATAGTAGCATGATGTATAATCCTTTGGGTATATACCCAGGAAAGGGATTGCTGAGTCAATGGTATTTCTAGTTCTAGAAATACCATTCCTTGAGGAATCGCCACACTGTTTTCCACAATGGTTGAACTAATTTACACTCCTACCAACAGTGTAAAAGCATTCCTATTTCTCCACATCCTCTCCAGCATCTGTTGTTTCCTGACTTTTTAATGATCACCATTCTAACTGGTATGAGATGGTATCTCATTGTGATTTTGATTTGCATTTCTCTGGTGACCAGTGATGATGAGATTTTTTCATGTGTCTATTGGCTGCATAGATGTCTTCTTTTGAGAAGTGTCTGTTCACATCCTTTGCCCACCTTTTGATGAGGGTTTTTTGATGATGTTTGTTTTTTCTTGTAAATTTGTTTAAGTTCTTTGTAGATTCTGGATATTAGCCTTTTGTCAGATGGGTAGATTGCAAAAATTTTCTCCCATTCTGTAGGTTGCCTGTTGACTCTGATGATAGTTTCTTTTGCTGTGCAGAAACTCTTTCGTTTAATTAGATCCCATTTGTCAATTTTGGCTTTTGTTGCCATTGCTTTTGGTGTTTTAGTCATGAAGTCTTTGCCCATGCTTATGTCCTGAATGGTATTGCCTTGGTTTCCTTCTAGGGTTTTTATGTTTTAGGTTTTATGTTTAAGTCTTTAATCCATCTTGAGTTAATGTTTATATAAGGTGTAAGGAAGGGATCCAGTTTCAGCTTTCTACATATGGCTAGCCAGTTTTCCCAGCACCATTTATTAAATAGGGGATCCTTTCCCCAGTGCTTGTTTTTGTCAGGTTTGTCAAAAATCAGATGGTCGTAGATGTGTGGTGTTATTTCTGAGGACTCTGTTCTGTTCAATTGGTGTATATATCTGTATTGGTACCAGTACCATGCTGTTTTAGTTACTGTAGCCTTGTAGTATAGTTTGAAGTCACATAGTGTGATGCCTCCAGCTTTGTTCTTTTTGCTTAGGTTTCTTTGCTTTGTTCTTTTTGCTAAGCTTTAAGCTTAGGCTTGTCTTGGCTATGTGGGCTCTTTTTTAGTTCCATGTGAAATTTAAAGTAGTTTTTTCCAATTCTGTGATGAAAGTCAGTGGTAGCTTGATGGGGATAGCATTGAAACTATAAATTACCTTGGGCAGTATGGGCATTTTCATGATATTGATTCTTCCTATCCATGAGCATTGAATGTTCTTCTGTTTGTTTGTGTCCTCTTTTATTTCGTTGAGCAGTGGTTTGTAGTTCTCCTTGAAGAGGTCCTTCACATCCCTTGTAAGTTGGATTCCTAGGTATTTTATTCTCTTTGTAGTAATTGAGAATGAGAGTTCACTCATGATTTGGTTCTCTTTTTGTCTGTTATTGGTGTATAGGAATGCTTATGATTTTTAACATTGATTTTGTATCCTGAGACTTTGCTGAAGTTGCTTATCAGCTAAAGGAGATTTTGGGCTGAGATGATGTGCTTTTCTAAACATACAATCATGTCATCTGCAAACAGAGACAATTTGACTTCCTCTTTTCCTAATTGAATACCCTTTATTTCTTTCTTTTGCCTGATTGCCCTGGCCAGAACTTCCAATAATATGTTGAATAGGAGTGGTGAGAGAGGGCATCTTTGTCTAGTGCTGGTTTTCAAAGGCAATGCTTCCAGTTTTTGCCCATTCAGTATGATATTGGCTGTGGGTTTATCATAAATAGTTCTTATTATTTTGAGATATGTTCCATCAGTACCTAGTTTATGGAGAGTTTTTAGCATGAAGGGCTGTTGAATTTTTTCGAAGGCCTTTCCTGCATCTATTGAGATAATCATGTGGTTTTTGTCTTTGGTTCTGTTTATATGCTGGATTACATTTATTGATTTGCATATGTTGAACCAGCCTTGCATCCCAGGGATGAAGCCAACTTGATCGTGGTGGATAAGCTTTTTGATGTGCTGCTGGATTTGGTTTGCCAGTATTTTATTGAGGATTTTCACATTGATGTTCATCAGGTTTATTGGCCTAAAATTCTCTTTTTTTGTTGTGTCTCTGCCAGGCTTTGGTATCAGGGTGATGTTGGCCTCATAAAATTCTAATTAGAAAGATTTTAAACTTGTTTGCTGTTACATGAGCTTTCTCTATTAAATCTGTAATAATTTTCATGTTATTAAATTCTCATCTTCTCTTTCATATTGTTAGAGTTTCTCAAACATTTGCTCTGCCCTCCTCAACCTTGTCATTTACCTACTGTATACCACCTTATTTCATCTCAGGATACATTTCTTCAAGCCACCTCTAAACCCCCCCAAATTATACCTTGTTCCTGCGTGACACTTTCTCGTTTTACCTCATTCTTTTCCTTTATAAATTATTTAGAGTTTGTAATGATATGTTTGTGGAATTATGCAATATATGTATATTTCTTCCCACTAGAGTGTAATTTATATGAAGACAATGAATGTATCTCTTTTCACATTATTTTAATGATACTCATAACAAAGTATTGTACTTATTGCTATAATGGTACTCCATGACCATTTTTGCATTTTTGATGAATTAATGAACATATAAACAAGTCTGGGGGCTTAGTATAGCCAATAATAAAGGAAAAAGTAATTTGCTCTCCTTTGCTGTTATTAGTTCTTGCATACACATTCTTTAGAGTTGCATTTCTGAGAGGTTCCCGTAGACTTAGGAAGGATTTGGATAGTCAGGGTTTCCTAACTGTGATAAAAATGAGAAGAGCCTAAAAACTAACATAACTTCAAACAGAATGCTTCTCTGCCTACGTTTATGGGACTTTCCTGGAATGCATTTTTTAAAAACTTTGCATTGTAGAAAACTTCAACTGTGTACAGTAGTAGAGAGAAGAGTACCATGGTTTTTTTTGTTTGTTTTTTGACAGAGTCTTGCTCTGTTGCCCAGGCTGGAGTGCAACGGCATGATCTCAGTTCACTGCAACCTCTGCCTCCTGGGTTCAAGTAATTATCCTGCCTCAGCCTCCCAAGTAGCTAGCATTACAGGTGCCCGCCACCACGCCCAGCTAATTTTCCATATTTTTAGTAGAGACAGGGTTTTGCCATGTTGGCCAGGATGGTCTCAAACTCCTGACCTCAGGCGTTCCGCCCACCTTGGCCTCCCAAAGTGCTGGGATTACAGGCATGAGGCACCGCGCCTGGCCGAGTACCATGCTTTAAAAGCCCAGCTTTAACAATGTTCAATTCATGGGCAATTTTGTAAACCTACCCGATTAATCATATGTGCACAGTGGGTTATTTTGAAGATACTTTCAGATCTCATATTTCATTCATAATTATTTTATCATGAAAAATCTAAAGTATAATGACTTTTTAGAAAACATAACAGCAATCTCATTACCACACTAAAATTAGATAATTCCTTAATACAGTCGGTGTCAGTTTTTCTGATTGCCTCATATAAATTTGGTTCATATATTTCTTCAGCCTTTTAAAATGTATAGCTTCTCTTCTCTCTCTCTCTTGAATTGTTGCTGAAGAAATGGAGTTGTTTATCTAGTAGAAGTTCCCATATTCTGGATCTTGTTGGTTGCAACCCTGTGGTGTCATTCGCTGTGGGATTTGTTAGTTGGACTCCAGAAAATAACAATAACACAAATTGTTAACACCTATTGACTACTTACTATGTGCCAGTCTGTGCATGAAGTGCTTCATTTGTAATCAAATGTTTAATTCTTCAAGTCCCTAGTTTGAATGTGGTAGGTAAAAACCTGACATATTTCATTTGATTTTTAAAATTTTGTAAATTTTATTTATTTATTTATTTTTAGAGATGGAGTCCTTCTCTGTTGCCTAGGCTGGAGTGAGCACAGTGGCACAATCTTAGCCCACTGAAGTATTGAACTCCTGGGCTCAAGCACTCCTCTCGCCTCAGCCTCTAGAGTAGCTGGGACTACAGGAGTGCTGCCATGCATTAATTTATTTTTATGTTGTAGAGACAGGGTCTTGCTTTGTTGCCCAGGCAGCTGTTGAACTCCTGGCTTCAAGCAATCCTTCCCTGTTGGCCTCCAAAGTGCTAAGATCACAAGCAGGAGCCTCTGTGACCCACTAATTTTGTAAATTTTAAATAGTGTGATATTAAATATTAATGAAGTCACACTTTATGTATGTAATCTGAAATAATTCAAATACCTCAAATAATTGTTTAAGAATTACACGATTTTAAATCAGGCAGGTAGGTCCGTAACCCTATTTATAGTAGGCCCTACATTTTTAGCTGACAAAAAGAACTATTTACTCTTATTTTTTAGAATTAGTTTTAATTCTGCTATCTTAACATTACGTAAATATTTTTTGAATACATCTTTTTAATAAAATACTACTGTCATTAAATTTGCTTTCCACAGCGCTTCTTGACGAAGGAGTCTGAGTTGGGCAGCATTTGTAGATTTCTGCATGACTGGTCATTATGCCATTCAGTATACCCCTTATATTACACACACACACACACACACACACACACACACACACACACACAGATGTACACAACTCCAAAATGCTGGGTTCATGCCTCATGAATCGTTGAAATGTATATGAAATGTATTTGAAACCCTGTTGCTAAAAACTTCTTAGCACATTGTGCATTTTAATGTGACTGTTTTTCATACTAAAATTTTTATTTTACATATTTAGGATCATAATTGGTTACCTTCTCTTTTCCTTTTTAAAAATAGACCTTATTTTAAAGCGGTTTTAGGTTCACAGAAAAACTGAGCAGAAGGTGCAGAGGTATCCCAGAGGTCCCCAACCCCCGGGCCATGGACCAGTACCAGTTGGTGGCCTGTTAGAAACTGGACCACTCAGTGGGTGAGCCAGCATTACCAACTGAGCCCCGCCTTCCATCAGATCCGTGGTGGCATTAGATTCTCATAGGCGCGTGAACCCTATTGTTACCTGTGCATGCAAGAGATCTAGGTTGCATGTTCCTTATGAGGATCTAACTAATGCTTGTTGATCTGAGGTGGAATAGTTTCACAGTTTCATCCCCAGATCATACCCCCATTCCCCCAACTATCTGTGGAAAAATTGTCTTCCATAAAACTGGTCCCTGCTGCCAAAAAGGCTGGGGACTGCTGCCATATACACTCTGCTCCCACACATGCATAGCCTCCCTCATTAGCAACATCTCCCATCTGAGTGGTGCATTTGCTATCATTTATGACCTTACATCGGCACATCATTATCACCCAAAGTCCATAGTTTACATTAAGTCTCACTCTTGGTGTTATATATTCTGTGGATTTGGGCAAATGCATAATGACATTTTTCACCATTGTGGTATCAAACAGAATAGTTTTATTGCCCTAAAAATCACCTGTGCTCTGTGACGGACATTTTCATGATCATCCCTGGTTCAGATTTCCTGTGCTTACTGATTCCCAGTCTGCGTTTTAAATTATTTTCTCCTTGAACTATCTTCACTTCTTCTCCAAAGTAAACAGGCATAAAGATCTGTTGTATATGATATACCTTGAATAAACACTTATGGGCCATAAGGAGGGAATATATCCCCTCTTAGAGAGTTGAAAACCAAAGTCAAATATTACAACTTCTCATGCTTAGAGTTCTCTTACCAATCCAATCTCAGCCTCTCTCATTCTGGAGAAAGAAAAATATCCTTCAATTATCATATGAAAAGAAATTCACCCATAGCTCTACATTTGAATCTCCTAAATCATTAAGGGGCTGAGAAAAACAAAAGTGCTTTTCATATAATATGATCTATTCTTTTAAATAAATTAATTATAAATATAACCACAATGTTTTCTTATGTATTCATGTACTATGTGTAAGGCATTGACTATGTATCAAGATTATTCACATTCTATCAATAACTCTGCAAGGAAAGTATTACTACTCCTACATTGTGGATAAGAAAAGTAAGGCCAGAAATGTTACATACTTTACCCATTTATAAAGTTTAAAATACTAGCTTCAAAGTACTGAGTCCTGGATTTGGATTTATGGTTCTTTGCACCAAACTATACTGTATCAATTATTGCGTTAATATTTTGTATTTTTTCTCCAATTAAAATTTAAACTCACTGATGCAGGTAGCATGGTTAGAAATATCCTCATGGATTTCATAGCTGTTTAGAGCCATGAGGTCACTGCTGACCCATTTCCTCTGTGAGAGTTTCTCCTAGGAGATGGAGAATCCAGTGGAGGACACAGCACCCACTGCTGCTGCTACATTGTCTCAACTGTGTTGTTCTTCCTAGGATTTCTCTCATAAGCTCATGCTTTCCTTAGCCAGGAGGGGTGAGGGGAAAGGGCTGGGGATTTCTGAAGATATTGGCATTGTTTTGTATTGGCATGTTTCCCAGAAACATCCTGTAGCCATATTCACTATACTGTCTCCTTCATGCCAGGGTGGCACAGGGAAAGCTACATGGTTATCTGGTTATCTAGTAAAGCTTCATTCAGGAGGTGAGGCAGACTGCGCCTCTATTCAGGGCTCCTAGATATGTCTGTGGCTTCTACTCCCATCCCTTTCCCCATTGTCACTAACCCTATGTGAGGAATAAGTATTTGTTCCTTTTCAGACACCCACATTATTGTCTTATTCTAATGTTTTTCTGACTTCCATTTCTTTTCCTGCCTAAAGAATTTTTATCTCAAGGTGACAAGGGAAGAAGAAGGCTTCTACTGTCATCATTCTTCACAAATTTAAAGTTTTGAGAATAAATTTTTACTTTTGATATTTTTGAGATTCGAAATTCCTTTATCCTATCTTATTTCTGGGTCATACTTTTAAAAGCCACATTGAAATTAGTACAGACTTATTTTTTGGTTTTAAAATTTTTGCTATAACAATTCTGGGCCAAGGGCAGATGTTATCCATTAACTTCATTGTTGCCTGAATTGAGGGGTGGGTGGCAGTGCCAAGGGTGGGAACACAAGGAAGCAAGAAATATTAACATCAGTTAAGAAATCAACATATTATCAGGCTATACTGTACTTGGTGGCTTCTGTGTTACTGGACATGAAAAATGATCTGGGAAATGAGGTTAAATTGGATTGAAACATAAGAGTCCCCCAATTCTTAGCCATAGTTTCAGTCAGCCCTGGATGAAAGATGGAAAAATTTGACAGAGATCTTATAAAAGGAATTTATTGCTTCCATGGAGATTGTAGATCGAGGTTACTGAGGAATTAGATAGCTGGGTGGATTACCCCAGGCGTGTCTTAGTAGGTAACATTTGAGAAAAGAAAAAAAATCAGGAGGTCAGGGAAAGAATGTAAAGGCATTTGTGAGCTCTGAGGGGGATATAGCTGCTTAAGTCCCAGAGAAAAGGTGAGAGGAGAAACATTTAGAGGAGAAAAGGAATATGATAAATTGGGCCAGAGAATTAGTGCTAAGTCATGTAGCAAGGCTACTCTTCTGCTCCTGTAGATGGCGATGCACCTGCAACAGGACAGACATGAGATCGATGGGTCTGAGGGGGCTCCTGTGTCATCATCATGCCACTTCCCAATTCCCCTACAACTTTCAACCACATTCATGTCCACATCCCCCTCCCACTTTCCTTCCTTTCATACTGCAGCTTCAACTGTAACCAATCTCAATCTTACCTTCCCTTCCAGGATGGGATTCACAAGGGCCTTTGGTGTCTGGAAGCACTAACTGAACGCAGGCCTTGGATGATGAAGACAGTGCCCACCACAATGCCCACGAGGCCCACAGACAACCCCAGGGCACAGACCACAGTCTCTGTGAGCTCTGACATAGGGGCTGGAATCTCAGGCTCTGTGGAAGTGAAGTTGTTGAGGTCAGAATGTGCAGTGTGCTCATGTGCATGTGTGTGGGATGGGATGGAGTGGAGGGTTGGCTCTGCAAAGACTCAAGGCCGCCGGCTTAGGGAGGAGAGTGAAGTCTCACATTAGAAACCCATGAAGTGGCAGGCCCACTCCCATCCTGTGGAATGTACTTTCATTTTCAATAAATTTCTGCTTTTGTTGCTTTATTCTTTAAAAAAAAAAAAAAAAGAGAGAGAGAGAGAGAGAAAAGAAACCCATGAAGCGTGGAAAACAAGTTTTGGGATATAGGAGTAAAAGGCAGGAAGTTCTGAACTTGACAGACAAGAAAGCATCAAAAAATGCTGAAACTCATCCTTACCCCAGTGTTTCAGAAGAGGCTCGTCCAGGCCCCAGTGCTCCACCTTGCAGTCATAAATCTCATCAGCAGAAGGGAGGAAGGTGAGGTAACTGATCTTGAAGAAGGAATGATCACTCTTGGAGAGGAAGCTGGTCTCAGAAACACCTTCTGTGACTGAGTGCCCATTGCTCAACCATGTGATGTTGACCACAGGAGGAAAGATGTTGTCCACAAGACAGATGAGGGTGTTGGGCTGACCCAGTGTCACGGGAGACTTGGAAAACACTGCGACCTCAGGAACCTCTGTGGTGAGGAAACAGCACTGATGTGAAGTGTGAATAGCTCTGCCCTGAAGTTCTGCATTATATATACCCAGGAAGAGCTCTCCTACCAGCATTTCACCACCTGATAGTCAAAGAGGTCTTATTTCCCTTCTGCTTGGGAGCAACGACACATTGCCTCTGCTTTATTCCTGTGCCCTTCTCTCTGTGGGCATGTTTAATAAAGTAGGAGGTTGATGAGACCTCTCCTAGAAGGATTTACTGAATGCATAATGGAAAGACCCTTCTATTACATGGGAATGTGTGATTTTAGAGATGGGAGATGATAAAATTTCAGCAATTGCCATAAGAAGATCTGGGGACCTCTTGGGAAGAAAATAATGAACCCTGGTATGAAGGGATAGCTTGAGTAAAGAGAGGCAGAATGGTGGACGCATACCATTGGTAGCAGCGGTAGAGTTGTAGCGTTTAATCATGATGTTCAAGTTGTGTTTTGCCACAGCCATGTTTCTCAGTGCACCCTGCGGGTCAAAACCTCCAAATTTGCTGAACTCAGGCCACCGCCAGGCAGTCTCCTTCCTCTCCAGGTCCACGTAGAACTGCTCGTCTCCATCAAATTCATGGGTGTACTGGCCAGAGGGACCGTAAAACTGGTACAAGTTTACACCACAAGAGGCAACGTGGTCAGCTGATGAGTGAAGATGACAAGCAGGAAGGCAGAGAACAGGGGAAGAAAGAACCTTAATACACAAAATGATGGAAGAAACTGACTTTCAAATATTATGGGCTTCATTTTTTGGCACAGTCCGTGGACATTTCCAGCCCCTGCTTCCTCCCCTCTTCATGCTAGTAGTTGTCCGGTTAAAAGTGCACATTCTTTCCCACTGTAGTGTGTGCTACACAAGGGCAGAATATCGAATGTCCAATTTTCACTATTTCCCGAGTGCCTGGCACGTCATGGACTTATGATTAAATAATGTAATTGAACAAAAGAAGGAATGAATGAGTTATCATAATATTTAGCTTTCTTAGTCAGAGATTAGGTTTACTTCCCTCTGCTTCCTGAGATTTATCTTTCACTTAATTCTTTCATTGGTTAATAACAAATTGATTATACTTCCTTTCCTCTCAGGACTGACTCAGAACAGGACACTCTACACAGAGATCTTTCTTTCTTTCTTTCTTTCTTTTTTTTTTTTTAAAGGAAAAGCATGCAGGATCTTATTAATTTAAAATAATTTCTGCTAACAATTGTAGGGTATAAGAAACAGTATAACAAGATTGGTAATAACATTACAAAATATATAATAAATAAACAATCCCTCCTTCTAAGGTCTCTGTTTTGTTAATAGTAATGGTCCTTAGAGGAGAGCAACTGATTTCTTCTGAAATGAAAAGTGGAAGCTCTACTTGTTTTTGGATTTCTGTCATTCCCTCCACCTTTTTTTTTTTTTTTTTCCTGTGAAGGAGGTTACTAAATGTCTACAGCATTCTGACTCAACACTTATATTCACACTTTTTCCTCTAATGGGCAGTGTGCTTGTCTGAAGATGCCAGAGCAGAATGGCAGCCATGCAGTACGACTCCAGCCAAGTGAGCCGAACTGGACTTTCTTGTCAAGACATGTGTAAGCCTTTTACCATCATATCTTTCCTTCCTTCCCCACTTTCTGAGCATCCACAAGTGTCAGACATAGCAGAGAATGTGTAAAACACCAATCAGTCATGGTCTACCATTAAGGAACAAACTGAATAGTGGAAGAGTCAGGTAGGTAAGCGAGCAGATACAATGTACTGTAGTAAGTTCTGTGAGGAGGATATCGACAGCCTTACAGTCCAACATCCTTCACAAGTATCTGCCAAGTAAGCCAAACTACATTATCCTTTCATGTTCCCTGGTCTTTGCAGTGGTCTGTTGTTTTTCTCCCTGAAATGGAATTATCTTTTAGGACTTCCTGGAGAAATTCTAAAATCCATCCTTGAGGTTTCTGCTTAAGTTAACAACTTTGTAGCTGAGTCGTCTCATCAACATGTTTTTGACCACGTTATGAACTCCAACCCCTCCATCTCAATGTCTGGCTGTCCAAGTTTGTCTGTTCCTCTTCTAGCTCACCTTCTTCCCTATCCAGCATGATTGCCCTGGTTGGTCTTAACAGGCCACCAACAAAGCCTCCTTATCCTTGCCATAAATCTTGACTCCTTGTTCAAACATGAATATATGTGGAATACATGCAGTCTTTCTTTTCTTCTGGTACTTGTCTTGGGTGCCAAATTTTGCTAGATGACATCACCCTGCTGGCCCACCTGGAATCAAGTCCCTTATATTGTTTCAGCCTCTGCTGGGTCCACTGCCCTGCTCAGCAATGGCCTTCTGCTTTCCTGCACCCCATACTTTTTCCATCACTAGTCTGATCACCCTCTGCAGGGAAGACAGCATGACTTTTCATCTTTGAATCCTTAAAACTTAGCTCACTGTGTGCTCAAACATGTGTATTGAATGACAGCTGCTATATTTGAGGACCACATAGATTTTGGGGAAGACGGATAGGCACACAGGTAGCAGAACCATACGAAGGCCAGGATCAGTGATGACCAAGGCTGCATTCTGACATGTGAGCCTTGAGCAATCTTGCTTGTATGGCCCCCTTCCTCCATAAAAATATGGAAAATTATATTTTATGATTGAATTGGTATAAAGACAATATAATCTAGGCTGAATTAAAAGTTAAAACATTTTCTTAGGCTCTAATATTCCATTTTTTTTCTAATTTTAAAAGGAGTGTTAAAACATTCTCATGTGGCTTTATAGTATGGAGGGTCCCCTGCACTGCCCACATTGTGCCTAATGGATGAGCCGAGCCCGACCAGGGCACTCTGGTGTGAGGCTGAAGAAAGGAAATTTGGAACAAAGATGCCAAGTGCTCTGGAGAAGCAGGTGAAACTTCCACTGCTGAACAAAATCAGAATGGGAGCAGCCACATTTAATAAGGTTGTGAAAGTTTAGAGTACCTTCCAGTTCACTTCCCCTTTTAACTATCTGACTTTTCAACTTTTGTTTTACAAACCCACTGTCCATCTCTATAAAGGAACAGGGAGCCAGAGATGGATCCTGAAAGGGAAGAGGGAGAAAGGAATGCATCAAGAGAGGTGGAAAGAGATGGATGACAAAGACAGAGGAGACTAAGAGACCAAATAATTAATCTGTGCTTCCTTTCTTCCTTTCTTCCTTTTTCTTTCTGTCTTCTTTTTTCCTTCCTTCCTTCCTCCCTTCCCTTTTCTTTTCCCTTCATTCCTTCCTTCCTTTCTTCCTCTCTTTCTTTCCTCTCTCTTTTTGAGACAGGGTCTCTCTCTGTTGCCCTGGCTGGAGTGTAGTGGTGCCATCATGGCTCACTGCAGCTTCCGCCTCCTGGACTCAAGTGGTCCTCCCACTGCAACCTTCTGAGTAGCTGGCACCACAGGCACGCACCACCACGCCTGGCTAATTTTTATTTTTCTTTTTTGTAGAGATGAGGTCTTGCTATGTTGCCCAGGCTGGTCTCAAACTCCCCAGCTCAAATGATCCTCCTGCCTCGGCCTCCCAAAGTGCTGGGATTACAAGCAGGAGCCACCATGTCTGGCCCACTTTTCTTTTTATAGGACTTTATTAGATGAGGTGAAGAACAGGTCATTTGGGTTGATAATTTGAGAATAAAATGATTTAACTTACCAATTTTTTCTACTTCTCAATTTTAAAATAAAAGGATCGCTTATTTTGCTAAAGAAAAGAAATGTGAAGCTATACCTGTAATAGAAATAGGTAAAAAAAATTGACATTCATGTTTTCACTTTTTACAAAGCTTAGCCACATGCCCATTTTATTTGATTACTTGTGAGGTGACACATATGAGGCAGCTGAGAGTAAGTGAGGACCATGTGGTAAAATGATTGTTGAGGGCATTTAGCCTGCTGGACTCCTTTACCCACTCCCCACCCGTGCCAGTTCCCATGTGGATATGTGAGTAAGTCTGAGAGAAAGAAACGGGCAACTTCCTTAGTATCTATAGAGTCTATAATTGATGGAACGACCCCAAGATCTACTACAGGAGACATACGAAAAGCTTCAAAAGTTGTTCAGGGAAATTTGAGGATGACACTTCATAAATTTTTAATAATAAAAAATTATTCACTGATGGAAGCCTCACTAATTTTTGAGGCAATCATGATGGAACGACATAGAGACCTCCAGGCTGTAGTCACTGAATATAATATAAACAGAATAGCATCCTTAGTGAACACAACAGCATAGATAACAAAAAGAGTAGATTGGGGCTCTGGTTTCCTGAAGGAGGAACAGCTATAATTTTTAATTCTCAATACTGAAAGGGCCCTTAGGAAATCTCTGCAATTTCTCTGCAAATCGCTTTCTCTCTTTTCCTTCAATTTACTGTTTTTTAGCTCCAGAGAACATCCCTCACTCATGCACTCACCCACAATGTCTTCACCTCCACAGGGGCTCATCACGGTGGTCAGGGCAAGGGCCCCCAGCATAAGAGCTTTGTTTAGGATCATCTTCTTCCCAAGGCAGCCTTAGCAGTTGCTGTTCTGAGTTGTAGAGCAATTGTGAGGACCTTGAGACAAGGCAATCTGAAGACACCCAAACCAAACCCTGCCAGGTCAGGTTTTGGCTAATTAAAAAAATCCCCTATGATGACACCTCAGTTACTAGTTGAAGAGTTTGTATTAAGAGCCCTGGAAGGAGACAGGGAAATCCCCTGGTTGTGATGCAGCCTCCACTCAGAGTGGACTTGAGGAAATGTTCTATGAATAGAGGGAGGACATGAAATCGGAATCTTCTCTGGTGTGTGCATGTCTGCCAGTGGCAAGAGGGGTGGGCATTTCTTTTCTTTTTCTTTTTTTTTTTTTTTTTGAGATGTAGTCTCACTCTCACCCAGGCTGAGGTGCAATGGTGTGGTCTCGGCTCACTGCAACCTCTGCCTCCCAGGTTCAAGCGATTCTCCTGCATTACCCTCCCAAGTAGCTGGGATTACAGGCGCCTGCCACCACACCTGGCTAATTTTTGTATTTTTAGTAGAGATGGAGTTTCACTATGTTGGCCAGGCTGGTCTCGAACTCCTGAATTTGTGATCTGCCCGTCTCAGCCTCCCAAAGTGCTCGGATTACAGGCATGAGCCACCGCACCTGGCCAGGGGTGGGCATTTCTGAGCAGCCTCATGGATAGATGATGTCATCAATTATATGGCATCCTTCAGGATTTTCTGGGTTACAACCTCCAGGAATTTTTCCCTGAGTCAATTTCCCTCCCTGGCAGTCCCCATCCCCTCCCCTTTCTCTGGCTTCTGTATGTGGGTTAGCTGCTTTTTCTTTTTGCTTCCATAGTGCATATGGAATTCTCCAAATGTTAAGTTGACCCCACCTACCTAGGGATCTCTGCTGGTGGTAACCGAGCAATACCTCTGCCTTTTCTATTTATATAAATCCAGTTTGGTAAGTTATCCTCAAGCTCTCAAAAGATCCAGGTGGTTTTGGCCAGGGCAATAAAAAGAGGTTATAATGTCAGATGGTGCTGTCTACAGTAACTGTGTGAGATTTTATACAGTTTTTTTTTGCTTTGAGTCATCTTTATGTTCTGTGCTTTGGTGCTTCTTGAATATGTTTAAAGGAAATTTAGGGACATTGATTACATTTAAAATTTGGCTGGCTCAATTACTCTAAGAATTATTTTAAAAAATTAAGAATGTCAAGTCAAAAGTTGAGGGTAGAATAAGAATTGCACTGACTTAGAAAAATGGTTTTCTTTTCTTAAACTACCAGATCTTTTAAAATTTGTTATCCTACCACATTAAAATTCCAAATATTTGCAAGGGACTAGAGATTGAGCTAAAGCGAGTCATTAGAACGAAACTTATTTTTTTTTTCAGATACATCTATTTTCTGTATGTGATAGAAACCATAAGTTAATGGAAGTTCTATTTAGAATCACTCTGTCCTTGATAAATGGCCGTCTGAGATTCTCAGCACTATGTTTTACCTCCCACTGGCAGAGACTGTAAAAAAAAAAGTGAAACAACAACAAAAAAATGTCCTGACACCTGAGAGCTGCCTGGATGCAATTAACAAAGTTGGGGTTGCTAGGAGCTAGCCTGGCACTCCCAGGTGATTTTGGTTCTCCTGTTGAAGATAAAGGATTTCACATAACATCAGAATCAGACACGTACTCTCTGAGCACAGTGGATTGAGACAGAGTACCAGAATGCTCAGTCATCATGTCTGAACCCAGAAAAAACATGAATATTGTCCAAACCACAAAAATAACCAGGCACATCTCTCTCTTGGGAGTGATTACTGCTTCTTTACCAACCACATCTGTAGCCTCAGGATAGTCTTCTGTCCCTCTAGGTAGGATTTATGAGGCTACCCAATCATAACATTGCCACCCCAACTCTCCACTTTCTGTCAGAATCCAATTAAAAGCAAAATCCCTCTGTCTTAAATCCTCCCCAAAATCACCTAAAACAAGCACAAACCTTACAATTGATTAAAGGTCAATTTTATGTGTCAGCTAGACTGTGATCCCCAGTTATCAAATCAAACACTGATAATCTAGATGTTGATGTGAAGATATTTTGTAGATGTCATTGAAATTCATAATCAGTTGACTTTAAGAATTTATCCTAGAAAAACTGGGTGAGCTTAATCTAAACTGTTGAAAAGCCTTAAGAGCAGAGTTGAAGTTTCTCTGAGGAAACAGAAATTCCACTCTGGGCAGTGTGTCAGCCTGTGCTGAGAGTTCCAGCCTGCCCTTCCTGACAACTACCAGTGGATCTCTGACTTGCCTAGCCCACCCCCACAGACGCAAAAATTAATTCCTTGCATCATTCTCTTAGTATATGTATTCTCCTGGTTCTACTTCTTTCATTCCAACAATCTCCTACTGAGAGACTGCACGATTCTCATGGTGAGTTTTATCCATCATTGCAATGAACAATAAAGCCGACTTGTTCATTGCTTGTATGTTCCTGCTGGTCTTTGGCTGGAGGCATTGAGGTACCTCATTAGACAGTTGTGAGGAATGTACATACACTGCACTTGGAATGAAAAATTCCTAGGACTCTTTACATATACATATCATATTTTAATATCATCCTCATTTTCCAAGGAGGACGTTAAAGCCCAGAGAGTTGAAGGACTTTTCCCAGGGTCACACAGCTGGTAGGTAGTACAGATGTGATGCTATGGGGCAAGCCATGAGTCCTTGTGAGGAGTGATGGGTGAGAGTCTCCTTCTGTGCAAATTCAGAATCCAGTGCCTTAACATGATTAGGAGAGATATTTGACCCTATAGGTGGCTTTATTCTTTCTAGCTCCTGCCATTGTGAATGAAGAGGGTTTTTGAGGTCCCATTTGAGAGGTGCTCCTTTTACCACTCAATATCCTTTTTGCTGTGTAGCAAATAACATGTTTTTATCTTTTTTCCTGTATCCAGACTTACCTGCTTAGTATCTAATGGAAATTCCTTAGGTCTTTGGCAAATGAACAAAATGTTTTGGGATGGTAGTCCAGAATTTCACCTATTAAAATTACAGTTCAAATAACTCAACTCCAGTTAAGAAGTTAGGGTGTTAAATGTAGGATTAGAATTGCATCTTGGATGGGAAGTTGAGGGTGCCATTTCAGATCTCACATCCTGTGGGGTGAAGGGAAAGTCCAAGAAAGGCAAAGTCATTGAAGAGACAATAGATGCCATTTCTTTTTTTTTTTTTTTTTTTTTTTTGAGACAGAGTCTTGCTCTGTCGCCCAGGCTGGAGTGCAGTGGCGCGATCTTGGCTCACTGCAAGTAGCTGGGACTACAGGCGCCTGCCACCACGCCTGGCTAATTTTTTGTATTTTTATTAGAGACAGGGTTTCACCGTGTTAGCCAGGATGGTCTCGATCTCCTGACCTCGTGATCCGCCCGCCTCGGCCTCCCAAAGTGCTGGGATTACAGGTGTGAGCCACCGCGCCTGGCCAGATAGACGCCATTTCTGTCTTTAACCTAGTTTTGTCTCTCTCCTCCTCTTGCTTCATCCGGCTATAACACAGAGAACCTTGTTCCAGCTGCTTCTGTCTTCAGGTCATAATTTTAATGTAAGTTAAAGTAATAAGTAAATGAAACTCAGAAGAACAGTATACCATTTGAACAACAGCTAATTTCTTACCTTTGTCTAGTAGAAAGAGAAAAGATCCTCTTCATAAATTAATAGTGGGAATACAATTTGGAGTTCAAAATAGTACTTTGTCCAAAAATTTTCTTAGAAAGCACTTACTGACATGCCATTGATTCCATAACTAAAATAACAATGGGACATGCCACTATAATTGACATCATTAAGAGCCCTCTAAGATATTAGGTAGAATTTATGTTAGTTCTAATAAACAGTTATAACATTCTCTAAGACTCTGTATATTTTCAAATTGTTTTAGTCTGACTTTATGCACTGGTGAAGTTTTACTCTGAAGGCCAAGACTTCTGTCTTGCAGTAGTTAAAGGTGTGTCACAGCAATAACAGAGTCTAGAGTAGCAAAGTAAAAAGAATACAGATTTTGTAATCAGATCAATATGTATTCCATGCTGCTTTTCATTTTATCAGCTGCATCACCTTGGGCAAGCCACTCAAAATACCTGAGCCTTAGGGTTATTTTCTATAAAACAGAAAGAAAATTATTAGATGATAGTTAATATGGTAAAATGAAATGATAGATAAGTACAATTATAAAGTTAAATACAATCCAGTGTCTGACGCATAGCAACCATTCCCAAGTGGTAGCTCCTACATAAAGACAAATATTAGTAATGATAATGATAATAACATCATGCTTTGGGCTGGGAAAGCCTGTCAATTTTTCCTCATTCGTTTCACCTTCTCCCTGTAGCACTCCAGGCATGTGGGAGCCTGTGAGCCACGGAAGCACTAAGACATTGCTGAAAAACAAAATTTTTTTGAAGACTGTTGTATCTGTCAGATTTTTCTATGTAGCAAAGTACTCCAAAACTTAATGACTTCAAATAATTGTTTAGTGTCTCCTCATGATTCTGTAAGACAGGAAATTGTGCTCAACCCACCTGAGTGGTCTTTATGTACTGGGCAGGTTCAGCTTTTCTCAGGTGGGCTCACATCTCTGTAGCATCAATAGGTTTGGCAGGGATATGGGGCGTCTCTCCATCCATGTGGGCTCATTATCCTGCAGGCCGGCTGAAGCTTATCACAGGTGCTGGAAAGCTCTCCTGTGCAAGATAGAAACAGTAGGTGTCTTGAGCTGAAACTTAAAACTCACAACATCACTTCCATTACATTCTATTATCCAAAGCAAGTCATAGTACTAGCTCACATCAAGAGGTGGGTTAATAGATTGCATTTCTTGACAGAATGGGCTACAAAGAATTTGTAGCTATTTTTGCAACTTAGCATAAATATCCTCTGGCTTTTGGCAATATGTAAACGAATTTGGTGTGTGAGCATTGGAGAGCCCCCATATTTGAAATAAATTCCACCCACTCACCTACCAGTCAAGATATTATCTTTACTAATCTGCATTAAAAACACAGTGAAGCTTTCTCAAGGGAGACCTGAACTAAGAACTGTTGAATTCCAATATGAATAAGGTGCTACAATTTATTCTTATAAAAAACTTTATGGAGTTTTACAAATGAAAATACAGAATTGTAAAGAATTGTAAGTAATCTCTTATGACTGCCAAGCTCATATTCTGATACAAAGTCCTGTATGCTGATATCCAGTCACGTGGTCTCTCACAATCATAAAATTAATGAAGCGGAGGAAACTTATAAAAACAATTGTTATTTAATATCATTTCCACCAATTCTTTGTCAGCAACAACTCCTATATGTATGAACTAGTTGTTTTAAATGACTCACTCGAATAAACTGCACAATAAAAAATAATATGAGGAGGCCAGGCGCAGTGGCTCACGCCTGTAATCCCAGCACTTTGGGAGGCCGAGGCGGGCGGATCACGAGGTCAGGAGATCAAGACCATCCTGGCTAACACGGTGAAACCCCATCTCTACTAAAAATACAAAAACAAAATTAGCCAGGCGTGACGGGCACCTGTAGTCCCAGCTACTCGGGAGGCTGAGGCAGGAGAATGGCGTAAACCTGGGAGACGGAGCTTGCAGTGAGCCGAAATCGTGCCACTGCACTCCAGCCTGGGCAACAGAGTGAGACTTCGTCTCAAAAAAAAAAAATAAAAATAAATAATAATAATATGAGGAAAGATTGCTTTGTAATGCTCTTCTACTGAAAAACATGCAAAATTACCTCCATGTCCAGATCTACCTTCTCCATAGCTCCAGAGTATTCTACAGCTAAACCTAAGAGGTTATTTCGTGAAGACTTTGCAGAGACTATGGTATGTAATCAATAAATACTTGTTGACTTGGACTGAAATTCTTAATCATCTGAATCAGTTTACAGAGCTAACTGTCTGGAGACTGACATTCCTGATGTCCAGTAGTGATTGATTCTCCTCCCAGGAACTCCCCAGTCCTAATGTACATATTGTAAACATTCTTTGTATAGATCTTTTTATTTACTTATTTAATTTTAGAGATGGGGTCTCACTGTGTTGCTCAGGCTGGCCTCAAACTCCCAGGCCGCACCTCAGTCTTCCAAGTAGCTGGGACTACAGGGGCATACCACCCCACCTGGCTATACAGATACCTTTCCTTAGCATTAATCATCAAACAAATGACAAATAATTTTTAATAAAAACTTTAAAAGCAAGTGCTGCCCAAAGCAATTTATAGATTCAATGCTATTCCTATTAAAAACTACCATTGAGATTCTTCACAGAACTAGAGAGAGCCTGAATAGCCAAGGCAATCCTAACCAAAAAGAACAAAGCTGGAGGCATCACACTACCCGACTTCAAACTATACTACAGGGCTACAGTAACCAGAACAGCATGGTACTGGTACAGGAACAGACACATAGAGCAATGGAGCAGAATAGAGAACCCAGAAAGAAGACCTCATACCTACAACTATCTGATCTTCAACAAGCCTGAGGAAAACAAGCAATGGGGAAAGGATTTCCTATTCAATAAATGATGCTGGGAGAACTGGCTAGCCATATGCAGAAGGTTGAAACTGGAACTCTTCCTTACACCATATACAAAAATTAACTTAAGATGGATTAAAGACTTAAATGTAAAACCCAAAACTATAAAAACCCTGGAAGACAACTTAGGCAATACTACTTAGGACATAGGCATCGGCAAAAGTAATTGCAACAAAAGCAAAAATTGACAAATGGGATCTAATTAAACTAAAGAGCTTCTGCACAGCAAAAGAAACTATCAGCAGAGTAGACAGACAACATACAGAATGGGAGAAAAGTTTTGTAAACTATGCATCCAACAAAGGTCTGATATCCAGCATCTATAAGAAACTTAAACAAATGTACAAGAAAAAAACGAACAACTCCATAAAAAAGTGGGCAAAGGGCATGAACGGACATTTCTCAAAAGAAGACATACATGCAGCCAACAATCATATGAAAAACAGCTCAAAATCACTGATCATTAGAGAAATGCAAATCAAGACCACAATGACCATCCCACACCAGTCAGAATGGCTATTATTAAAAAGTCAAAAACTAACAGATGCTGATGAGGTTGTGGAGAAAAGGGAACGTTTATACACTGTTGGCAGGAGTGTAAATTAGTTCAACCATTCTGGAAGACAGCGTGGCAATACCTCAAAGACTCAAAGGCAGACATACCATTTGACCCAGCAATCCAATTACTGGCTATATACCCAAAGGAATGCAAATTGTTCTATTATAAAGACACGTGTACACGTATGCTCATTGTAGCACTATTCACAATAGCAAAGACATGGAATCAACCTAAATACCCATCAATGATAGACTGGATAAAGAAAATTTGGTACATATACACCATGGAATACTATGCAGCCATAAAAAAGAATGAGATCAGCCGGGCACAGTGGCTCACACCTGTATTCCCAGCACTTTGGGAGGCCGAGGCGGGCGGATCACGAGGTCAGGAGATCAAGACATTCCTGGCTAACACGGTGAAACCCTGTCTCTACTAAAAATACAAAACATTAGCCCGGCATGATGGCTACTCGGGAGACTGAGCCAGGAGAACGGTGTGAACCCAGGAGGTGGAGCTTGCAGTGAGCTGAGATCGTGCCACTGCACTCCAGCCTCAGTGACAGAGCAAGACTGTCTCAAAAAAAAAAAAGAAAAAAGAATGAGATCATGTTCTTTGCAGGGACATGGATGGAACTACAGACCACTATCCTTAGCAGACTAATACAGGAACAGAAAACCAAATACTGCATGTTCTCACTTATGAGTAGGAGCGAAATTATAATAACACATACATGGACACATAGAGTGGAACCACACACACTAGGACCTATTGAAGAGTGGAGGGTGGGAGGAGGGAAAGGATCAGGAAAAATTACCATTGGTTACTAAGCTTAATACCTGGGTGATGAAATAATCTATAAAAACAAACCCATATGACACATGTTTACATGTTTATGTAACAGTCCTGAACATGTACCCTTGAACTTAAAAGTTTAAAAAATGCTCTGAAATGAGGTTTCTCAACCTGAGAACTATTAATATTTTGAGCCAGATGATAATTATTTTTTTGTGGGAGGCTGTCATGTGTGTTATAGGACTTTTAACAGCACCCTTGGCCTCTACCCAATACATGCCGGTAGCACCCTCTCCAGTAGTGACAACAAAAACTATCTCCAGACATTGTCAAATGTCAGTTGAGGGGAAAATTACCTCCATTTAAGAATCATTGCTTTGTAAGGTAACAGATTTTCTAAAATAAAAATAGTAGCAATGTATTGTGTGTTTATGGAATATGAGAAAGAAATTATATGACAACAATTGCACAATGAATAAGAGAGAAATCTGGAGTATGCTAATCTAAGGTAGATTTGAAGATAGATTATACATACATGTAAAATTCTAGGGCAAGAACTAATCCAAAAGAAAGCAAAAAAATGATTTAAAAAATAAATATTCCATAGAATTAATAGAAATATCTAGCAAAAATAATTCAACCGTATTAATAAGTACATTAAATATAATTGGTCCAGACAGACCAATTAAATGATACAGAAGAACAGATTGAATAAAAATGGAATATTGAACTATAACCTATCATCAACCCATTTTAAATATAAAGACATACCTTCATTAAAAGTAAAAAGAAGGGAAATATATACCATGCAAAAGAAATCAAAAGAGAGTCGGAATGATTGTGTCAATACTAGACAAAGTAGAAACTGGAGCAAGAAATATTAATAGGGATAAAGACAGACATCACTTAATGATAAAGGGTTATTTCTCTAAAGAGACATAACAATCTTAAGTGCATATGCACCTAACAGCAGAGCTTCAAAATACGGGAGACAAAGTGGACATAAAAGAAAGGAGAAATGGAAAAATCCAAAATTGTCATTGGAGATTTTATACTCATTTCTTAGTATTTCATAGAAAAATTAAGCAGAAAGTCAGTAAGGATATAGAATAACTGAACAGTGCTATCAAGTAACTTGACTAAGTTATATTTACAGAACACTCCACCCAACAACAGGAAAATACATAATTTGAAACTGTATTAATTCTATCTACTATATTTCTCTCTATGAACACCATGTTCTTCTCCACTTACTCATCTTCTCTTGTGGTCTCAAAAAAGTTTTATAACATTTTCTCTGATGATTCTTTATATTCCTTGTTAAATACTTTTAATATTATTTTGCTCTTGTTAACGGATACTTTTCTCCTTCCTCCATCACTAAATATTTTTTTAAGTCTTCATGGCTTAGTCTGCCAGAGACAGATGATGCTGCTTCCCACAGGGTTCTGATTTGCTGAAGAGGAAAATATTTAATGTCTTATTTTGGTTTCACTTAAACCCAGCTTCTGCAAGGGCCGATTGTTACCAAAACCTGACTAGAAGGGAGTGAGGTTGTGGAGATTGGGGGTTGGGGTGAGGAATTGTAAATAACACATGATACATGGGTGTCCTTTCAGCGCCCTCTGTCTGGAAAATTAACTAACCACAGAAGTGAAGGGTTCAACAGTCAGGTTAAAGAACACGTAGGCTGGGCTTGGTGGCTCATGCCTGTAATCCCAGCACTTTGGGAGGCCAAGGTGGATGGATCACCTGAGGTCAGGAGTTCAAGACCAGCCTGACCAATATGGTGAAACCCCATCTCTACTAAAAATACAAAATGAGCTGGGTGTGGTGGCACATGCCTGTAATCCCAGCTACTTGGGAGGCTGAGGCAGGAGAATTGCTTGAACCTGGGAGGTGGAGGTTGCAGTGAGCCGAGATCACGCCACTGCGCTCCAGCTTGGGCAACAAGAGCAAAACTCTGTCGCAAAAAAAAAAAAAAAAAAAAGAAAGAAAGAAAGGAAAGAACAGGCATTACCCTGTGCTTTGTGCTTTGATTTGTGCTTTGAGTCACTATCAAGTGACTTAAACCAAGGACGGCTCATGCCCACAGGTCTACAGGGAAAAAGTAACTGTAAATAGCAGCATTTTAATGTGTTTGCACTTGTGAAAAAGTAGAAGATGTTTCATTTCTTTAGTCCACGCAGTCTCCAGTGAGTTTCAGCATGTGCCAGTTGAATCTTACGGTCTAGGCACTGTTTACTAAATTGACAATGAACCTCCAAATCAACTATGAGTTTGGCTTACTGGTATGAACCTGATGTTTGCAGTTTAAAGTCTGCCAAAAATCCTAGGATGTGTAAGTTGTGGGAAAAAAATCAGAATTAAAGTGAAGGAATGGACCCGGTTGTTTCCCCAAATATGTTAGAATAGGCTAATTTCCTGGAGGTAGTTAAAATAAAACTAAAAGGACAAATTGCCTGTTCCTCTCATATTCCTTCCCTCCTCCTTATTCCCACCTAATATAAAGAAAGCCAGGCCTCTTTTTGCTTTTGATTCTGAAACTTTCTCTTCAGATATACTAGATGTTTATCAGCCAGGCTGGTGAGAAAATGAAGACTAATTGCCATGTTACCTCCCAGTCATGATGATGATAATAATAATTGATAGTAAGATGATAGTGCCTGATATGTATTGAGTACTTACCACGTGCCAGATGTTCTTCTAATTGCTTTTACCATACTCGTATTAACTGACTTAATTTTTAGAATGATACTATTAAGTACGTGTATTATTATATCTCCCTCCCCCATTTTACCAGTTAGGAAATGGAGAAGAACAGATTGAATAAAAATGGAATATTGAACTCTAACCTATCAGCAATCCATTTTAAATATAAAGACATACCTTCATTAAAAGTAAAAAGAAGGGAAATATATACCATGCAAAGGAAATCAAAAGAAAGTCGAAATGAGTTGGATACTTGACTAAAGCTACCCCACTAGTAAGAAATGCAGCCAGAATTCAAACCCAGGCAGTCTAATTTCAGAGTGACACACTAGAGAGGGCAATTGTGCTACACTGTAGCCCAGAAGGGAATTTATGCCACAACTCCTATCACAGACAAGGGACCATTTGTCAAGCCACAACTTAATTATTCTAAAGAAGTAATTGCATGTGGATCTGGCCACTTATACATCCAATTGTCTTCATCTAGAGGTGTTTCTCCAGGGCCAGCCCTGAGGTGGAAATTTGTATTAATGTAGCTGATTAAGCCCTCCTCTATAAGATGCCTTATGGACAGAAATGGGCCCTTCCTCTTCTCTTTGTTTCTCATACCTGACGGTGGCTCTGCACCCACAGGGGATTGGTTCCAGGACCCCAGCTGATACCCAAATCTGTGGATGCTCAGTCTCTTCTATAAAATGCTGTAATAACCCATATCCGTGTATTTGAATCCATGGTAGGTTGAATCCACAGATGTGGAACCTTGGATAGGGAAAGTCGACTGTATTTGATTTATGCACAGATAAACACTCTTGGTCAGGTCCAGCATAATTCATCTACAGGTGACTTAAAGAGTGAATGCACTTTGAAGTCTCCGTGGTCAGCTGAAGAACCTGAAATTTTACTGTCAGACTTACTTAGAAATCTTACAAGTTCAAACTTGCTAATAAAACTTTGCAGCTTCATCAAAACCTAAAGAAATGTTCCTGAGCTTAGACCAGCCTACATGGCACCGAAGAGTCAGGGCTTGCTCCCAACCCCAGAAGAGGGGACTAGAAATTTCCAGTCTGGGAGGGTCCCACATAAAAGTTGCTCTAAAACTACAGACTGGAAATTTTTTTCTGAATTTTTCCTTCTTCAGGGAAAAGAGTGTGAACCTCCATAGTGCTCTTGTACCTCTGCTCACCTGAGTACCACAGGGTTCATGGGTTTCAAGTTTAAGACATTAGATTTAGGGAGGATTCACATCTTTCTTCTTCTGTTTATTTGTGACGTATGGTGATGTCATTGTTTTACTTCCATGAGGACAGTGGATAAAAAGGAACCCTTTGGAAGGAAGGGAGAGGTAGAGATGAGTAAAGTTATGTAAAAGGATTGAAAAGTAGACCTGAGAGCACAATTGAGAACAGAAACTTTGTGGCTATGATCCCAGGGGACCATGAAGACCTGCAGGAGAGGAAAAAAGACACTACAGGGACAGTATAGGCGAAGTTCTACACAATGTCCACATTAAAATGTTCCATACAAATTTCCCTGAGCAGAGATTTTTCAAGACCACTCACCTTAGACCTGCAGGCCCTATTAAGACTGTTGGGAGGAGAAAAATGTACTAGTTCTTCTATCATCTAATTCTAGTCTTCTGAGTGTCATTAAGATCCTTCCTGTTTTTATAAATATAAATATCACAGTATAGATACATTTACAGAGTTTTAAGATTAGTCTTTGTAGTTTTTTGGTTTTTTACTTAATCTGTGGATAATTTCCCACAGATTAGACAATCTTCTACATCACTAAACAGTTTCATAAAATCTTATCTTTAGTGGCTATAAAAACATCACCATACACTTGAAATAGTATTTATTTAAACTTTTTTTTAAAAAACTTTGGGACACTTAAGGAGATTAATTGAAAGATTATATGGAGAATAGTTAACCCAACCTGTCTTCCACTCTGACCTCTGCCACATAGGTGGCTGGCATCTATCCCTCAAACAAAATACATAAAGTTTCCTCTAAGAAGAAATTGAATGGGCCCAGAGAAAATAATTCCACACTATGGGCCTCATGGTCCCCCAGTGAAGGAATCAGACCCTGAAACATTAGCCACAAATTCCTACCAAATTCCATCTGATTTCTTCAAACTCATGACCATTTTTTAGTAGCTCTTACATGTAAAATAATATGAAGAAACAGAAAGCATTTTAAGAGAGCAATAAGGATAAACAAAAAGAAAAAGCTTAAAACAGATAGATTAGAAATTCAAGACAGCTTTAAATATATACACAAAAGAAAGCCAAACAAAATTTTAATTATTATTTTCACAAACATTAGAGAAGGTAGTCCCTTTGTAAAACAAATCAAATTGCTATTAATGTTTTCTCCATAGGTAAAACAACAAAAACACTTTGAAAATTAACAATATAGCCATAATATTTATAAGACATTCTTTTTTAAATAACCCAAACACACATAAATAAAGATAAAGCATTTGCTATGCAAGCAAATCCAGCTTCAAGACAAGTCACAGCCCCTACCCACCATGCAGAATTCTGGGCCTAAGCTCCTTCTGCATAGATTGATGGAGAAATAACCACCCTAGATGCAAAACAAGGCCTATCTAAAATCAGATTGTGGTTGCTGAGGAGGAAGTGGGAATGGGGAGTGACTGCTTAATGGGTACAAGGTCTCCTTTGGAGGTGATGAAAATGTTATGGAACTACATAGAAGTGATGGTTGTACAACATGGTGAATGCACTAAATGCTACTGAGTTGTGCACCTTAAAATGGGTTAATTTTGTTATGTGAATTTTACCTCAACAAACAAAAGGACTACCTAACTCAGGCCCATGCCTTTATATAATATGCTACATAATACACTCTACTACTCTTTAAAAAATCAACAATACAGGACAGTATACTTATACTAGACTTTCAAAACATTTATTCTTTTTTAAAATCTCATGAAGATTTTGAATAAAAATAGTTTTAAATCTAGAGATTATATCTCCATCCAACTTCATGATTCATTTATAGTTCATTTTCTTTTCAGTAAAGTACACTTTTTACTTTCTGTTGAGTCTATATATTTCTTACAAAACTTATTCT
The DNA here is from genome assembly GCF_028885625.2 of Pongo pygmaeus. Lineage (NCBI taxonomy): Eukaryota > Metazoa > Chordata > Mammalia > Primates > Hominidae > Pongo > Pongo pygmaeus. Next base: position 32,958,506 of record NC_072378.2, on the reverse strand, counting down.
TTGATATTTTCTATTTTTCCTAATGCTAATGAAGTTCTCCCTGCCACCAACCTTGGGTATGCCTTCTTGACAGTTTAGTCTGCCAGAGACAAATGATGCTGACTTCTCTACTTTGCCTTATTAGATAGAAAGAAAAGTATGTAATGATAATATCAAGGTTTCATGTTAATGTGGTTTATGCAAAGATTTATGTCATCATCCTTCCCCTTCAACCACAACCCTGTCCTAATAACCACATCCTGTGACCAAACAGCTCTTCCTTTCCTACAAGCATCAAACTTATTATTACTTACTCTGAGGTTCTCGATGTGAATTTTAGATAGTGACATCCTTTGGCCAACGCTTGAACAGTCTTCACACAAGATGTGAAGAACATGACAACTAACTGTAACTAAGGTATCAAAGAACATAGTTAAGGACTCCTGGCTGTGATGGCCATTTTCAGTAAGACATTATTCTACAAGACACTTTCTGGAGTATGAATTCAACATATTAGAAACTACATTGTGGAGGTTTCCCCTGAAGACAAAAATGTAGTTGGGAAACCCGTGACAATAAAGATCTGAAATTAATGTGGTATGAAAGTGAGCGTAGGTGCACAGCTCTGGGCCAGCCACACAGAGTTAGAGCCACTGTCTCAACATCTGAAAGAGACTGGGCTTGAACATTGAGGACTACATTAACCAGGGGGCTGGATCTGCATTGCTCACACTTGAACAGAGATTGGAACCCAGCTGACTGTGAGTGAGTGTGGAAGAGCCCCCTGCTGGAGGCAAATGACTGGAGCCCTGTGCATATGCTGGGCCATGAGGAAGAGCACAAGTATATTCTCTGGAACAGGGCTCTTCAGGGCCTGGGCTAAGTCAGCCAGCGCCCTCCTCCTCCTCACCCCACCCAATGGTAAATCTGATAAATCAGTGCTAATTTGCTTTGTATGACAGAATTTACTAAATGTGATGGCTGATATTTTGAGCCAGGGTGGCAAATGCAGCTACTGACTCAAGAGCAATGTGTAGTGGTAACTTGGGTATGAGAATAGGATTGTGAATTGGTATGCAACTTTACCAGTGACAGATGTGTCTCACTACCCATTGGCATATATGTTCTAGTCTAGTGCTGAGAAAGATACACAAAATATTAAGACTTTTACAGCAAGATTGGTACCACAAAATGATCATTTTTAGCTCTCATGGATTTTCTGTCTTGTAGTTTGTTGTATCTTTCTCACTCTTGCTGAGGCATCACCAAGTCAACTTGTAAATTCCGTAATCACTTTCTTTCAGTAGACTTCTTATATCTAAACTTTAATTAAGACTAGGAATCCTTTTTGACACTTGGACACTGAAAGGAAGCATCTCTCAATTTCCTCCTTTACTCATGCATCTTCTTATCAACTGGGGATTCTGGGGGTCATAAGACTGAAGTAGTAGGTGAGGCTCGGACATCAGATCAAATTGAGAATTAACTAAAACAGGGATGGGGCAGAAGCTCCTCTCCATAAGACATGGCTACCGGTGTGCCATGTCAGTTTACCATTGCCATGGCAGCACCCAGAGGTTACCACTTCTTTCCATGGCAATAATGACCCACTGGGGTCATTGAAGTGGTAATTGGAGTTGCCATCTATAAATTAAAGGGTGGATTATGCAGAAATTTCTACCCTATTTCTAGAAATTTCTGCATAGTCCACCTCTTAATTTGCATATAATTAAAAGTGAGTATAAATATGACTGCAGAACTGCCTCTGAGCTACTATTCTGGGCACACTGCCTATGGGGTAACCCTGCTCTGCAAGGAGTAGCTTGGTTCAATAAAAGTTGCTGTCTAACACCACTGTCTCATCCTTGGAATAGTTCCCAAGTGAAGCCAAGAACACTCTCGGGCAAAGCCCCAATTTTGAGGCTTGCTGGCCCTGCATCAAGACCACCGTTGCAATGGAAAAATTTATCTGCTAGTTATCTCAGTACTGAGGGCTTCTTAATGTGGGAGTCCTCACTTTGGGGAATATCAAGAATTTGACTGGTTTCGGGGAGTTGGTCAAGGGAGATCTGCTGCAGTCTATTAAGTGATTCTGTGAAAGACAATGATATCTTACTCCACTTTGAGCATTTGATCTGAATGCCTCCTTCACGAAGACTCTGTGGATCCATAACCAAGGGTGCAGGAATTTTGCTTCTGATAACCTTTTCCATGATAGACTTCTGGTTATTTCTTTTCTTTCTGTTTGCTATTATGACCTACACCTCTGTTAACATCCCTGTGCATGCTTCCTTGTCCACATACCTAATGTTTCTTTAGAACAAATGCCTAAGACTAGAAGTTCTATGCACTATATTTGTGTTTACAACTTTACTATAACTAGTTGTATGAATTTATACCCCCATTAGAAGTGTTTAATTGTTCACACTAATGAATTTTCTTGCCAATAAATCATTGTCAGACTTCATTTTGCCCATCTCTTGAGAATTAAATGATACTTTCTAGTGATTCGAAATGTGTTTATCTGATTACTAATAAGGGTGGAAATCTTTTCACATTATGTATTGACCTGCTATGCTTCCTTTTCATAAACCAGCTCTCATCCCTGGAGTGGCACTGAATTTCTTATTATTTTTATAAATATAAAAATGTCATATGTATAGATAGATATAAGCTTATAAGACTTAAATTTTAGTTTTTACAACTTAATTTTCCTATATTATATGTATTAAAAATAACTTCTTCCAGTTTGTGTCATATTTTTAAAGTGTATTTTGATTAAGTTTTTAAAAATATGTATTAAAGTATATTTATTAAAAATTTAAATTTTTTTTTGCTATTTCATCCCTGTTAAGAAATACTTCCCTACTTCAGTTCATAAAATAAGCTTCTAAATTTTCTATTTAAAAAATTTAAAAATTACCTTTCCTTTGGCTAAGTATTCAGTAATGGGATTGCTAGATGATATGATAGCTTTATTTTTAGTTTTTTGAGAAACCTCCATACAGTTTTCCATAATGGCTGTACTAATTTACATTCCTACTAATGGTGTATAAAAGTTCCCTTTTACCCTCCTCCTTACAAGCATTTTTTTTTTTTTTTTTGCCTTTTTGATAGTAGGCATTCCAACTGGGATAAGATGATAGTTCACTGTGGTTCCTGTTCACATTTGATTAGTCTGAATTGAATTGATTTTTGTGGATACTATGTTGTATGAATCCAATGTTGAGTTTTCCGTCTGGAAAACAAATTCTCTCAGGATGACTTACTGCACTATTTCATAAGTAAATTCCAATGCCAACTCCAACATAAATATGATTTTACATATGAGTGAGTTGGTTCTGGGCCTGCTGTTTTTGTTCGTTTGTCTATATGTCTATCCATGCATCAATACAACTCTCCTATTTATACTTAAGTCTGATAATAAATTGAGGACTAGCTGGGCAAAATCTTACCAACCTGTTTCTTTCTATGTATAACTAGTAAAGAAACCAAACTGTTTATTTGCATGTGTAACTAGCTTGTAGGCTAGTCTTAAACAATTGCTCTTCTATAATTATTTATAATCAGCATAGTGATTCCACAATATTATGTTGGGATTTTGAGTAGAACTGCATTGGTTCTATAGATTAACTCAGAGAAAAATTGTGTTTATTTTTTGGATATTTTATTCATGAATATAGTATATCTTTCCACTTACATAGGTATATCTGATGTCTTTTTTTTTGACAGAATCTCACACTGTCTGGAGGCTGGAGTACAGTGGCACGATCTCGGCTCACTGCAACCTCCAACTCCCAGGTTCCAGCGAGTCTTGTGTCTCACCCACCTGAGTAGCTAGGATTACAGGCTCACACCATCATGCCTAGCTAATTTTTGTAATTTTAGTAGAGACAAGGTTTCACTATGTTGGCCAGGCTGGTCTTGAACTCCTGGCCTCAAGTGATCCACTGCCTTGGCCTCCCAAAGTGCTGGGATTACAGGCATGAGCCACCATGCCCAGTCTCTAATGTCTTTTAATGAAGTGTTAAATTAAATTAAACCATCTAAAATTACCAACAATCATCTGTTTTTGAGCAAAAAGAATTTTGATCAATTTCATTTAGTTCAATGTAAAACCCTGATGTAACAGATCTCTATAACTTGTTAGATTTATAGATAGTATACCTAACTTTAATATTGTTCAATTATTTGTTGATATAAGACTTGCTTATTATTGTGTAGGTTAAAAAGTTGAGATTCAGAGACACCATTAAAATTGCCCAGAGTCAGACATCCAGGATATAGCAGAGTAAAATTTAAACTAAATTCTGCCTAATTCCAAAGCCCTGGTACCCTTCTTTTGCAACCAGTTATATTACATGATAAGTTGACTTATCTGTATGTGATTGAGCTTATAGACAAATGGGTGAGGAAGTATACATTTTCATCTTGACTAAAGACAATGCTAGTCTTGGCCAGACAAGAATTAAGAGGCAATCTGTATCATTAGAGAATTCCAGCTTCTAAATTTCCAGATGCAATTCCTTGTGTTTGAATTAATCCCTAGAAATTTATACCTAAAAAAGCACGCATGAGAATGAGGTAATATAGGAAGCAGTGGTTATTGTTTTTATATAATTCATTTGTTAGTTGTAACTTATGACTGAAGAAGAGCGAGACCAGGAACAATTAAATGTGTTGGAGGTTAAGTATAATATGAAAATACTAGAGAATGTAGGGTCAGTGTAGAGTTGTAGAGAAACGCCACTCTGTGTTGAATTCAACTCAATTTGTTTAAAGACACAAGAAATATTTTCTGAATCAAGGCCATTTTCTAGGAATGGTGGGAGATGCAGACTTGAGGAAAACAGGCCTAAATTTCAGGGGCTTATGGTCTAATGGGACACAAAAGAAGTACCCATTTATAATGTTCAGTAATAGGTGATTCCTTAGAAAAAGATAAATTATGTACATTTGGAGAATAATGCGTACTTTCAAGGGAAATGTTACAATTAAAAATACTTTGAAAATGTCTTTGGATTTTAAAAGGCAGAGATGATGAGGAGGAAGCATGGCATAGACCTATCAAAATCTTTTTTTTGAAATATAGTTTAAACTTTTTTTCTATAATTCTTTCTTCTACTAGGTCAAACCTATGGTTGAGCCCCCTCTAGTGAATTTTTATTTCAATTATTGTACTTTTCAACTCCATAATTTCTATTTGGTTCCTTTTTATTATACTATTGTCTAAATATTTGTGTCCCCTGCCCCCAGATTTATATTTTGAAGCTCAATTCCCATTTTCTAGTGTGTAGTATTAAGAGGTGGGGTCTTTGGGAGGTGATTAGGTTATGAGGGTAGAGTCCTCATTAATGGAATTAGTACTCTTGTAAAAGAAGCTGAGGGAGCTTATTCACCACTTCCACTGTATGAAAACACAGAAAAATGATGAGATCATGTCCTTTGTAGGGACATGGATGAAGCTGGAAACCATCATTCTCAGCAAACTATCGCAAGGACAAAAAACCAAACACCGCATGTTCTCACTCATAGGTGGGAATTGAACAATGAGAACACATGGACACAGGAAAGGGAACATCACACACCGGGGCCTGTTGTGGGGTGGGGGGAGGGGAGAGGGATAGCATTTGGAGACCTATCTAATGTTAAATGACGAGTTACTGGGTGCAGCACACCAACATGGCACATGTATACATATGTAACTAACCTGCACGTTGTGCACATGTACCCTAAAACTTAAAGTATAATAAAAAAAAAAAGGAAAACACAGGTGGAAGGCACTGTCTGGGAAACAGACAGTAAGCCCTTGCCAGACACTGAATCTGCTGGTTCTTCGATCTTGGATTTCCTAGCCTCCAGAACTGAGAGCAATAAATTTCTGTTGTTTATAAATTACCTAGTCTAAGGCATTTTGTTATAGCAGCTGAATGGACTAAGACAACTAACTATTATCGCCATTGTTGTAACGCCAAAGGTTCTTGCCTTAGCCACGCCAAAGAATTGGTGTGGCGGCTGCCTGCCATGAGTGACAGAGACACTGACCGATAGAGAGAAAAAGCTGTAGGCTTTATTGAGCAGAGTGAAAGTACAAAGCTTCCACAGTGTGGAAGGGATCCTGAACGGGTAGCCACTGCTGGTTTTGGGTGATTGCCTTTTAAACTCTTTCAGTGGGGAAATACATGCGGTGGGAAGATGTTACCAGAGTGAGAAACAAAGGCAGCAAATTATTTTGTTCCATGTCTTAGATCTTGAGGAAAACCGGAATTGCAACCTAGGTTTTATTTACTTTATGACCTTGTAGTGGCATAGCAAAAGAGACAGGATCTTACCAGGACTTTATAAAGTATGTTCACAGGGAATTGGAATTGGGAAGTTAGATAAAGTTTGCTGGTCACAGAAAAATGGGCAGTTAACATTCCTTTTATCTTTAGTTTTGGGGGAGGGGGAAGGGAGAGAGGGAGAGAAAGACACAGGGAAACTTACAGCAAAATTTTCGCCATTTATAGCTTTTCTGGGGAAGAAAACACATACACAAATCCTAGTATTAGGAATATTTAAGCATATATCTTCAGTGTTATTCATCCAGGACCGAAGTAAGTCCTGATGCAGGAAATGAGTGAGTTTCACAGCTTTCTGAGCCCCTACTCGACCCAGGAAGTCCAGCTGCACCTCCTCTTCTTGTTATTCTCTCTTTGATGCAACATTGCCATCACACTTTCCTTCACTTCTTTAGTCATCCTTTCCTTTAGGTCTGTGAATGTAATGGATAATGTTATGTGTCAACTTAGTTGGCTGAGGGATGCCCAGATAGCTGGTAAAACATTGTTTCTAAGTGTGACTGTGAGGATGTTTCCAGAATATTTTAGTATTTGAATCAGAAGACTGAATAAAGAAGATATCCCTCACTAATATGGGTGGGCATCATTCAGTCCATTGAGGACCCAAATAGAACAAAAAGGTGGAGGAAGGGTGAATTCTCTTTCTCTTTGAGCTGGGACATACATCTACTTCTACCCCTGGACACCAGAGCTCCTTCTTCCCCTCCTCCTGCCGTGACTCCAGCCCATGTCCTGGTTCTCAGGCCTTTGGCCTCAGACTGGGAGTTGTACCATTGGCTCCCTTGATCCTCAACCCTTCTGACTTTCACTGAATTACACCACCTGCTTTCCTGGGTCTCCTACTTGCAGATGGCATATTGTGGCACTTCGTGGCGTCCATAATTGAGCGAGTCAATCACCATACATATCTTTTTGTCTCTGTTTCTCTGAAGAATCCTGACTAAAATATTAAATATATTTAAACATATGTATAGTGGTTACTTTAAATATTTTTCTGTTAAATTTTTTCTCTCAAGCAATTTCTTCTGCCTTCTATTTTTCTGGTGTATTGGTCATACTTTCTTGTTTCTTTGCATAGCTCATAATTTTTGTTGAAAAATGAGCATTTTAGGAACTGTATTATAGCAACTCTGGGTACTACCCCCACACTGTGCTTGTTATTCTTATTTGCTTGTTTGTTTATGTGATTAACAATGATTGTCTGGATTATTTTAATAAAGTCTATCTTCATCTCCTCATCCCACAGTGTTCAGCTTTTGATGTTACCTCAAGGAGGCCCAGCTTTGAGTATATCCAGGGTTACTGTGGAATGACAGTGGTCCTGTAGGACTCTTTTTCACTCTTTCCCTCACCAACCCAGCCATTGAAGTCCATTAATTACTCTTTTCAATAATGCCCTGGGGCAAAATTTCTCTACGAAGTAATCCAATAAAATAGTGAGTCCTTCTATGAAATAGTTTCTGAGGTCAGTGTTTGATATTTGTTCTACTTCAGGAGGGCTCCTCCCACCTATTTTATTCTCTAGTTCTCTTCTGTAAACTAACCAGCCTACAGTCTAAGCTGTACCTGCATTAGATGCACAAATCTCCCAACTGCTTTTCACCACAACCTCTACTATAATTGAGAGTGCCCTTAGGTTTAAACTTCTCCATGCTCTGTTCCACATGAAGCCACTTCCTTTGGGAATACATTAGGATATCTATTCTATTTCATATAGAATAGATATAAAATATATTCTATGTTCCTAAAATATATTCCGAATATATTGCCTTTCCTCCCAGGCAAACTCTCTAAGTCAGGGCTCTGGAGCTGGGTGTAACTGTGGCGAGCTTCTCTCTGAGTGACTCCTCAATTCTAGGAGCTGAGCACTGAGTGGAGGGTGTGGCCAGCAGCCTGCTGTCCTACTGGCTTGCCTCTCCTGGAGTGGAGACATTCCCTCATGAGCCAGGTAAAGGGTTATTAGGGCCCCAGTAGTCTTAGCATACCACACCCAAGGCAGACTCTCCATTCCACAAGTGGGAGTTGGGCAGAAGAAGGGTGCTCTCACTTCTCAACTGCAGTTGTCTGGGACATATTCTCAGCAACAGGTAGCTGGCGACAGGATGAGGGATTCTGAATTCCTGCCCTTCCTAGAAATAAAGCCCTCTGATATGCAGCTGTGGGGAGAGGGAGGCCTGTGCTCTGGGGTGTAGCAGTCTAGAGTGGAGTTTATGCCTCACTAACCTCACTGAGCTGGCATGCAGGAGAGAGGGAGGGTATAGTGTTGGTTCAAATACCACAGACTCTTGCTTTTCTTGCCATTTTCAGAGATTTTCTTGAACAGATGTCTCATTATTGCTGTTTGTCCTTAAGAGGCTTTTCAGAGGCTTTAATTTTTTAAAAATCAGTTGCATTAGACAGTGGATCCCACAGTGATTATCTCACAACAAAGAAATTACAGATTAATTTGTCTTTTAATTTTGTAGACTTCCAAACTTTCCTTATTGGGCAGGTGTTACTAGTATTATAAGAAAAGTAGTGTGTTAATTTTTATTTTTTTAAACAAAAAAGAATATGACTCACTGTACTTTTTCTTCACTTGGATTTTGGAAGTCTATACCTGCTCCAACAACCAGTAGCCCCGCTGAAAGATAGCTGGGTATTGACATCAATGAGGCAGTGTTGCAGTTAAAATATTCTCTTGTACTTGAGAATTCACCCGAGAAAGTATTGACCAATCCCTACTTACATTGCATGTATATGGAAGTTTCCTTTTGGACCAAGACTTAACTCATAAAGTAGACCTCTTTTACATTAATACTGATTTTTTTTCAACAATGAAAATGGCAGATCACTTGGTTATTCCTCTCCTCCCTTGACAGGAATTTCTATATTCTAGGGAGATCTATAGGACGCCTTAATAAACCCTACTTAGGTCTATAGCTTCCTGCATGAGGTGTGACACTCTTTTCCAACTACTGCTTCACACAAAAGACAAGGAGTTTCAACTTTTTCACCCTTACTTAGGAATTGGCAAGCACAGAATATTAGGAAGTTGTGCGTTGGAAACATGGGGACCATGCCAGGCTTTCAGCAGAGTATCCACATGGAGTTACCAAGGGGGTGATAAATAATTGTAGCTATGTGGCCAGTTTTTCAGGAAGTGAGTTGGAAAGTTCATGAGTATATAATGATGAAAACTAAGCTACAATGTTTCTTGCCTAATTTGTGAGACTTGTATTTCTTAGTCAAAGAGTAAAGGTCCCATTCCATAATTCTATGTTAAGTGCAAACGGTACTATCACTGTACTGGCTAATTGAATTTCACCGAGCATAATTATCCCCAAAATGGTTTCAACAAATAGTGTTCTTGTCTTGCCTCTAAGGAGTACTTGAAAAAGAATCCACAAAGAACTGTTTTTATTAGTTAACATTGTTTAGTCATATTGGGGCATTATTTTTCTTTAGGATAATTAAAATATTTTATCTTTACTTTTGTTGAAGTCAGTTTCAGAAAATTATTTTCTCCTTTTTGTAATTACAGTTTACTTTTGAACAACACAGGTTTGAATTGCATGGGTCCTCTTATGGGTTGATTTTTAAAAATAAATATATTTGAAATTTTTTGGAGATATGTGACAGTTTGCAAAAACCCACAGACGAAACATGTAGCCTAGAAATACTGAAAACTTCGTTAAAGTTAGGTATGTCATGAGCTCATAAAACATATGTAGATACTAGTCTGTTTTTACAATTTACTACCATAAAATATACACAAATCTGTTATAAAAAATCAAAACTTATGAAAAGTTATGCACTTACAGACCATACATAATGCCATTCACTGTGGAGAGACATGTAAACAAACATAAAGATACAGTATTGAGGCACAACTGCATCGAATAACTATAATACATAGGATATTACTGTAATAACTTCATAGCCACCTTCGTTGCTGCTGTGGTGAGTCCAAGTGTTGCAAGTATGTGGGTAAAATGCCTTCTGATGCTAACCATCATAAATTGTGTATTGCAGTAAAAAGTGATCTCTTACGGTTCTCATATATTTTTCATGTTTAGTGTTATGTTGTAAACCTTGAATAACACCATGGGATCCATACAAAGTGCCACTAGTGATGCTGGAAGTGCTCCCAAGGAGCAGAGAAAAGTCCTGGCATTGCAGGAAAAAGTTGAATTTTTTGATATGTACCATAGAGTGAGGTCTGCAGCTGCAGTTCTTCACAATTTTAGACACATGGTTTGTCTTGTAAACCAGCTTATGTAAACTTACAGTATCGATAAACACAGTACAGTACTATAAATGTATTTTCTTTTCTTTATTATTTTCTTAATAATATTTCCTTTTCTCTAGCTCATTTTATTATAAGAATATAGAATATAATAAATATAACATACAAATATGTATGACTAGACTGTATATGTTATTGGTAAAACTTCTGGTCAACAGTATGCTATTGGTAGTTTTTAGGGAGTCAAAAGTTATATGAAGATTTTTGACTATGTTGGGCATTGGTGTCCCTAACTCCTTCATGAAGTTGTCTACAAAAAGAGTCAAACTCTGTAAAATATTTGAAGAGATTTATTTTGAGCCAAATATGAGTGACCAGTGGCCTCTGGCGCAGTTCTAGGAGATCCCGAGAACATGTGCCCAAGGTGGTTGGGCTATACAGCTTGGTTTTATACATTTTAGGGAGACATAAGACATCAATGAATACATGTAAGATGTACATTGGTTCGGTCCAGAAAGGGGACAACTTGAAGTAACGGCTTCCAGGTCACAGGTGGATTCAGAGATTTTCTAGTTGGCAATTGTTTGAGAATTTATCTAAAGATGTGGATTCAATAGAAGGAAGTGTCTAGGTTAAGATAAGGGGTTGTGGAGACTAAGATGGTTATTTATCATGCAGATGAAGCCTCCAAGTAGCAGGCTTCAGACAGACTAGATTGTAAATGTTTCTTATCAAACTTAAAAAGGTGCCAGATGGGCCAGGCATGGTGGCTCACGCCTGCAATCCCAGCATTTTGGGAGGCTGAGGCAGTGGATCACCTGAGGTCAGGAGTTCAAGACCAGCCTGGCCAACAAGGTGAAACTCCATCTCTACTAAAAATACAAAATTAGCCAGGCATGGTGGTGAGTGCCTGTAATTCCAGCTACTAGGGAGGCTGAGGCAGGGGAATCGTTTAGAACCCAGGAGGTGGCAGAGGTTGCAGTGAGCCGAGATTGTGCCACTGCACTCCAGCCTGGGCGACAGAGTGAGACTCTGTCTCAAAAAAAAAAAAAAAAAAAAAAAAAAAAAGGAAGTGCCAGATGCTTAGATAATTTTCTCCTGGATCAAGGGAAAGACCTCGAAGGAAAAGAAGATTTTCTACAGAATGTGGATTTTCCCCACAAAAGACAGCTTTGCAGGGCCATTTCAAAATGTGTCAAATAAATATATTTTGTGATAAAATACTTTGATTTCTTTCAGGGCATGCTATCTGTCTTGTTGGTATCTTATTGCTACAAAGAGTCTGTTTTGTCAGTCTTAAGGTCTTTGTTCTAGTGTTAATGAGGGTCAAATGTGCCTCGATTCTAGAGGGAGGAAAGTATAATGACGCAAGTCCAACCTCCCCTTCCCATCGTGACCTGAGCTAGTGTTTCAAGTTTACTTTAAAATGTCCTTGGCCAAGCAGAAGGGCCCATTTAGTTGGTTGAAGGGCTTCAATTTTATTTTTGGTTTACAGTGTGAACTGTATTTTCAGTTACTGAAATGACTAATGACAGTGAAATAAAAATGAAATATTTTTTAGTATTGATCATGGTCCAGGAGTGAGTTAAGTATTAACATGAAAGATTATGCAATTCAGCCCTTTAATTTTAGTGATGAAGAAACAGACACTCAAAAGAGTAAATTACTTGACCAAGGTGTGGGTTGGGTGCCAGAATTCTGACCTCATGACCATGAATACAATGTTTTTATTCCCATTCTACTATGTAACTATATTCACTAACTGAACCCCAAGGAACTCTGATAAAGTAAAATATTACTTTGTATGAAAGAGGTATTGGAATTTTACTTTAGATACCCTGCTGATCTCAAATAAACTAATAATTTTAATTCCTGGGCTTTGAGTTGAGGCAGAATGGGATTTTAATCCTCATAATTATCTCTTAAATCACTACAATTTCTTAAAATCACTCTTTAAAATCACGAATTCTTAGTGATCTCTTAAAATTGCTAATTCTTAGTAACCTACTCATGTATTTATTAATTTTACAAATATTTATTGAGTGCTGGGAACCGAACATTCAGCAGTAACAAAAATAATGATTAATTGAGATAATACACCTGGAAGTACTACTTTGGTAGAGCAAAATAATCAGTACATGATAATGTGACTTTCCCTCAGATTGTCCTATGACAATCAGCAGGTGGGATCATGGGCTTCTTCATCATTTCCATCTCGTTCACCACAGGTGCTCATGCATCACTAGCAGGGAGAATCCAGCGTCATAGTCATGCCCTTCCCTTTTAAAACTGACCAGGGACTTCCCACAGAGGCATGAAAAATATCAGGTAACCTCTTCACCCCAACAATACTAAATACTAAGAGTCTCAGTCTTTACTCTGCTTCACAACTACAAAATATGGTATCTTGTCTTTCCACATGGGGTATCTTATTTCTTTCCATGAAACTACATCGTCAGCCATTCTTCTCACCACTTATGAGTCATCCTGCTCCTTCCCTGCCTCCTGGCCAAGACCTGGGATCAGATCAGACCTTCTTAGCAGATGTATCTGCTGGAGACAAGTGATGCTGCCTCATTCTCTATTACTATTGGTCGAAGAAACATGCCAGTGAACGGTTGGGGATTTCCAGGAATGCTTTTCTTTCTTGAAATGCCTAGTGCAAGAAGCTGGAATGCCTTCCCCGAAACGAAGTAACGTGAACTGAGACTGATGAGGCAGATTCTGGGTTTGAGAACTGTCTGCGGGTACTGCCTCTGAAAAGAGAGATGTATTCCTTCTAAAACGACTCATCTCTCTCTCTTTATCAAGTGATATTTCCTAGCATGATTATGAGAATATTAGTGCTCAGTAAATCCAAACTCTTCATTCTAACCATTACTTCCTAGCCTTGTAACTACACTGGGATTTCCAAAATAATTTCGTGGTTGATTTCCCTTCCATCTGTAGCTATGCAAGTCTTGTTTTTGTTGGGTGGCTTCACTCTGTACATTCCCTTCCATTCCTGAAGGAAGAATCTTCACTCCCATCAGACAGTACTCCTCTCCGTGCCTGCATCTTTCATCATTTGTTTCCCTTACATAATGTTTCATTATATTTTCTCTATCCCTTCTGTCTTAATTGTCCAAACTGTCTTAATTAACCAAACTTGCCCTTTTTAATGAGTGTCACTATCTCATACACATAGAGAGCTCCAATCTTTAATTTTTAAGATTCATGTAGGTGTGTAAAACATTTTATTATTATTATTATTATTTTTGAGATGGAGTCTTGCTGTCACCCAGGCTGGAGTGCAGTGGCGAGGTCTTGGCTCACTGCAACATCTGCCTCCCGGGTTCAAGCAATTCTCCTGCCTTAGCCTCCCAAGTAGCTGGGACTACAGGCGTGCGCCACCACACCCAGCTAATTTTTGTATTTTTAGTAGAGACTGGGTTTCCCCATGTTGGCCAGGCTGGTCTCGAACTCCTGACCTCAGGTGATCTACCTGTCTCTGCCTCCCAAAGTACCGGGATTACAGTCATGAGCCACTGCACCCAGCCAGTGTGTAAACCATTTTAACAATTTGGCTCATGTTTGAAAACCCACAAATTTGTGCTCTTATTGTATTTTATAAACAAATCGATTGCAGCGCTTGTTGCAGTGTATTATAGCAAGTTTATTTTGGCTTTGAACTCCTAGGAAACAAGATCCATAAATCCTACTTACCCTAATAATGCATAACCTTGAAGAATGATTTGCACAATTGCAGCAGTATTAACTTTTTAATGTTCCCCCAAAGGAATAAATGTTATCTTTTTCAAGTCAGGATATAATTCCCATGTTTCTACCATTACCTCCAAAAGGGGTACAAAAGGTTATTTTCAGAGTTATTATAAAGATTAAATGAGATAATTGAAAATGGCTAACCAGACCCTGGAACTATTGATTCTCTTTTCCATCATTGTCCCTGCACGTTCTTCTTATAACCAGCAGGAGGGGAGATGACCCTCAATCAATCTCTTTCTTCTTTCCTTTCAATTTTCTCCCTACCACAGATTTTAGTTTTCTACTAGTGATGAGATCCTAGCATTACAGCAAATTTCTTTTCATTTAGTCCTGGACAGGGACTTTCCACCTATGTCTGAAAAAGAACAAGTATCCTGATTCACACTCTACATTCATTAAGCATGCTGGATCTTACTTGAAAAGGGGAGAGTTCTTGGTTATCCACACAGCTATCACCTGTTTCTTTCTACAAATTTCAGGTATTATATCTTTCTCGCACCACATAACTAATAATTTGCCCCTACTGCACCTTTTCACAGGGTCTCAAAACCAGACTAATGCTAGGACTATTGCAGTAGTGTTATTTGCCAGAGACAAATGTTACTTCACCCAGTGGTTGCATAGGAAGAAAACTGATAAGTAATGGAGATTTTCATAAAGTCCCTTTGTTCAGAAAACTGACCTGCTTCATCTTAAAGCATAGAACCTGGGAACCAGGATAGATAATCAACCTGGGGGTTTGAGAACTCAGATTCTGAATGCTATCTCTGAAAGAAGAAAAGAGGTCTAAAAAAATTCCACATTTTCTCTTTCTACCCATTAGATAGCAGTACTTTGCACAAGTTTGGAAGGACACAAGGCACTCAGTAAAACCAGTCTCCTAGTCTCACTGTCACCTCCCCAGCCTTGATGCTCCTCTTGTACCTATGTGACACTTGCCTTACAACAGATGATTTTGCTGTTTTACATTTGCACGCTTCAGTTCATCACCTTCCTAAGAAGTGACTGCTCAGCTTCTAAGGCCTCTCATAAAAACAGGTCCTCTCTGTGCATCTTATCTTATCCCATACTATTCTTTAATCTAGACGTTCACTCCAGTCAATCTGGGCTTTTCCCTAAATCAACCCACTCCCTGTCCCACCCCCGCTGCCAGTACTGCTGTCACTCATGCAGCTCATGATGGTTCCTTTCCCACTGCTGTTCCTCGGAATCATTTCCTCCTCTTCTCTGCTTCAAGCCTTACTTATGCAAATGAACTATATTTTCAAGTTTTCTCCAAATACTCCAATCTGTATGAATATACCCTTTATCTACTATTCTTGGAATTTTGTTACTTTTAAGTTATATCCTTCTTTCCTTCCTTCCTTCCTTCCTTCCTTCCCTCCTTCCTTCCTTTCTTCCTGTTTTTTTTTTTTTCTGGAGATAGCCCCACTCTGTTGCCCAGGCTGGAGTGCAGTGGCATGATCTCAGCTCACAACAAACTCTGCCTCTCAGGTTCAAGCGATTCTTATGCCTCAGCCTTCCAAGTAGTTGGAATTTCAGGCATGTGCCACCATGCCTGGCTAATTTTTTGTATTTTTAGTAGAGATGGGGTTTCACCATGTTGTCCAGGGTGGTCTTGAACTCCTGAGCTCAGGCAATCCGCCTGCCTTGGCCTCCCAAAGTGCTAGGATTACAGTTGTGAGCCACCACCCTCAACCCCCATTTGTATTTTCACTGCAATTTATAAATGTTTATGTTTATACTTAATACATTGTTTATTAATTCAACAACTATTAATAACTATCTATTTTGAACCAGGCATTTTTCTAGGAACTGAGGAGAGAATAGTGCACAAAGTTTCGATGTATGGAGTATATGCTGTATATGTGTCGTTTCTTCCTGGTAGATACTGATCTTCATGAGATCTTCATCCTGGAACCTTAGCTCCTACCACACTCTTTGAAACATGGGAGATGTTCAATAAGCTTTGCTCTTTGAATATCATCAGTTATACTCCGTGCTTCTTATAGAAGCATGTGCATGTTTTAGTTAATCGCCTTCCTAAAGAAGACGACAGGCGTTTGTCACTCTGTGAAGCCGTCTACCAACTTATTCTAAAGTCAGAAAGGAGGTGAAACCTGCCTTAACATATAGAAAGGAACATTTTAGTGACCAAAAAGTTTGACAAGATCTGGAACTATATACAAGAAATACCAACCGAATCACAGAACTATTCCTGGAGCCTCTACTTCCAGTGTCCTTCACTCTGTCCTCTCCTTCAACTTCAATTTAACTACAAAAACCATCATTAACGTGTGTGCGGATGTTTCCGATTTTCCTGCCCTTTTCCCTTCTGTGACTTCCAAAGTACCTAAGGGTACATTCCGCTGTTGTTTTCATTTCTGTTTTCCTAACCACAAATACTGAAGCCCCTGGTGAGAGGCTTCTAGCACGAGTGTGATAGGCTCATGGTAGGTCGTCATGAGAAGCTTTCCAGGCACATCCCATGGCACTTGCTAGCTATGCCCAGTAATTTCTTACTGTCCCTGTTTTAGATACATTATATTTGTGACCACTGATGAACATTTTTTTAATGATTCTGAATTTTGGATTCTATTTTTAAAATCTTTTTCTATTTCAAGGTCAGGAAGATATTCTCTAATATCGTCTTCTAGAAGTTTTATTGTATTGATTTTTATAGATAGATATGTTTTCTACTGGAATTAATTTTGTGTATAAAGTGAGATAGGTGTCAAATTTCTTTCTTTTTTTTTTTTCAGTAAGGATATACAACTGATCCAGCAGCATTTATTGACAGGCTGATTCTTTCCAGGTCACTAAATTGACGATTATTAGATCACAAAAGAGGCACAAAATAGAACATACTGTATAGTTTAATTTGTATAATGTTACCAAGCATGTTTAGGAATAAATATTAGATTTTGAAGGTGTATTGAGAAGCAATGAAGGGATTGCTATGAAAGTCTGATGGTGCATTGTCTTGATGGGAAGGGAGAGCAATGTAGACAGGAGGAGGCACGGGAGAGCTTCTAGTGCTGGCCTCGTGCTGTTTCTTGATTTGGGCGGTGGGTTCATGGATGTTGGCATTGCACTGATTGATTAAGTTGTACATTTATGCTTTACATGTCTTACTATATGTGTGTTCTATGTCTCTATACAATGTTAAAAATGTAACACATTTGGTTTCCTGATCATATCCCAGTAATAAATATTTATTTATTTATTTGTATTTATTTGAGACAGAGTCTTGCTCTGTCGCCCAGGCTGGAGTGCAGTGGCGCAATCTCAGCTCGCTGCAACCTCCACCTCCCGTCAAGGGATTCTGCTGCCTCAGCCTCCTGAGTAGCTGGGACTACAGGTACCCGCCACCACGCCCAGCTAATTTTTGTATTTTTAGTAGAGACGGGGTTTCACCATGTTGGTCAGGCTGGTCTCGAACTCCTGACCTTTTGATCTGCCTGCCTCAGCCTTCCAAAGTGTTGAGATTACAGGGGTGAGCCACTGCGCCCAGTCATAATCAATATTTATTAAATACTATAAGTGATGGACATTATTGAATGTGTTGGGGATGTAGCAGTTAAGTGAAAACATGGTGTGATACATACATCCACTGCAGGGTTATGATGAGAACTAAATGAAACAAAGTGTCTGGAAGTAGAAAATTCAGTGCCTGGTGTAAAATAAACAATAACTCACTATTTTATTTTCTCTTCGTCTGTGCATATACCTATGGCAACCAGAGTTGGCATAATAGATCTCTCTGACAGTCTCCATCTCTTCTATAACAAGAATAACAGGCAGATAGCAGCAGGATAGCTTTTTATTTTATACTTTTAATACTATCCAGGCACAGGAATGGAAAACTAGGCATTATGTCTCTATCACTCTAAATGCCCAGCTCCTCCATTCCTCACTGCACATTTTGCTTTACTCTGCAAATATTCTTTATTTGCTGACTACCTATGTCGTAATTTATTCCACAAAGGAACTTTTCAGCCTTTCTTATCAACACCTAATTTAGTCATCCTGTTCTTCTGCAACTTCTCTCCAAGACTTTGTATAAGACCTTCTGGTCAGATGTATCTGCTGGAGATAAGTGATGTGGTTTCAGTCTTTATCCCTATTGGTTACAGAAGAAAACAGCAACAACTATTTGTGAGGGGGTGGGGATTTCCAGTAAATTTCTCTCTTTTTTCTACAAAATGTCTCAACCAGAAAGAAAGAACCAACACACCGATGGATGGGAAGATTGATCCCTTTGGGTGTTACCTACAAAAGGAAAGAAAATACATTCCTTCTAAAAGACCTTCTGTTCCTCCCTTATTCATCAAATATCAGTTCTAATGCACATCTGGAAATCCAAAAGGAGCATGGTATTCCCATTATCCATTTCTGCTGTCACCACACTGATCTCTGTGTCCAATCCCTCATAACTAACCTTGGATTGTAAAAGTTTTGCTACTTGATATTTTTCCTGCGTCCATCCACATCTTTCTAAAAAATGTGACATCTTTGCCAAATTTTCAATGCCTTTCTTAATGTACTTCAGCTCTGCACATCCACTCTGATCTCCCAGTATTATTTAAGGGAGCCTTTCAATTCTAGTCTAACAGACTCCCTTCTATCTCTATTTCCATTTCCTGACTCCTCCTGCTTCCTGCACACACGTTATTCATGATAGTTCCTCTTCCCCAGCGAGTCTCTAGCCAACCTGAAACATAACCCTTCCTCTGTGTTCTGAGTTTCACTTCTTCTGGAACTTACACCTATACAAATGCTTCCTTCTTGTTGTAAATATAAGTTTATACTTAATTTTAACTATTTTTGTTTTAAAATTTTTGTCTTAAAAATTAATAACACCAAATTGTGTTTGATTGTTTTTTATAGATATGTCTGTTGTAGATCTTGTGACATTTTTATATGAATTTTTGTGTCTGTCATTACTATGCGCTCTTTTGTCTGTGTAGGATCTACTTAAGAGTAGGATCTAGTTCATGTGAATCTTTGTATCCCCAGCATTAGAAGAATCTTTTGCACAAAGGAAGCACTGAACACACTTTTTGTGATTGAATATCCCCACCTAGATTGCATATGTATGTGCACGTGCATATGGTGGATCCTCAGTTAAAATTTACCGAAAGTTAAGTGCAGCAAAAGATATGAGATAGATATTAAGAATATTTTTCTGACTGTGAGGATTTATATATGGAAATACGTGAAGGAGGGACAATCCCTTCTACAAAATTCTTTTCACCAAATTACTGCTGTTACCACCCTGTGTGGCTCCCACAACAGCTTCTCCTATGCAGAAGCAGATAGCTACATTTTTGTAGAAAACAAGAGGATGAACTGACTAGTGAGCAAGGGGTTAAACAGCTCCCAAATCATGTTCTCAATGATGCCCATCAGTCCTCACTTCATAATTTAATTACCAGTTACAAAAGATCTTCTGGATGCCGGATGTTTGGGTCTTCTGGAGCTCTTTCCTGCTCTTCTGGTATATCCACAAACAGCCTTGTCAAAACTGGATCCTGATATTTCATACAATTACTTGCTTCAGGACCTCTCATTTCCTCATTTCCTCACCAAATGCTGGAGTCCATTGAGTGAGAAGGGGCTAGCCTCAGCCATGTGTTTAATTTGGAGGCCTAGTCAAGAGCTTTACTAGAGCATCCTGTGGGAATCAGTGGCCTTGCCCCAATATTTTCTCATTATTCTCACACTATTCACTGTTCCCATTCAATGGGGCTGCTGAGCTATTACTTTGCTTTCTGTCTAGACACTGGTTACCCTGGCTGGAGCGCCATCTTGGCTGATTCTCCGTATCTTATTGTCCTACGACTCACATGTGCTACTGTCCATGAACCATGCTCTTTGTCACAAAACACAATTCTCAGCTTCCTCCCAGCTCCCACTCCTTCTCCCCAACACTTGCACTTACAGAAATGTTTCCTTCCCATTTCCCTTTTCTTTATCTACCAACTTTTATCCGCCCTAATGTCTACAAAAGTATCCTCAGTTCTCTTGAAGTAAAAATGGACACTTTTAAAATTGTTTATGTAAGTATGGATGTATATACCTATAAATTTATGTATACATATTTATTTATTCATGGATATTGGTGAATAAATGTCAGGGTAGCCCTACTTTTTACATCCACTTCTCTGTTTGGTCATAATACAGATGCACTCTCTGCATTTGGGTGGGAGGCAGTGAAAGAAGTGTTGATTGGCATGATTAGTGAATAGAGACATGCACAGGAAATGCCCGGTGTTTAGTTCCCAGCCTCCATTTTTGCTTTCAGTACATATCTCACCTCAACTATACCTCTAGAAGGTATTTGAAGATTTATCCTGATCCTCCCATAAATATAAGAACCTTGTTCCATCCTATGATTTTTAAAATTATTGTAATTTTTTTGGCAAATTATAATTGCATATAATTATGGGGTACAAAGTAATGTTATGATATATATACACAATGTAGAGTAGTTGACTCAAGCTAATTAATATATCCATCACCTTAAAAACTTTTCATTTATTCCTCCTGTCTGTCTGCTACTTTATACTCTTTGACTAATGTCTTCCTATTCCTCCCAATCTGCAGCCTCTGATAATCACTATTCTACTCTCTGCTTCTATGAATTTGATTGTTTTTGATTCCACATGTAAATGAGAATATGCAGTATTTGTCTTATTTCACTTAGAAACGTCTAGCTTATTTCACTTAGCATACTGTCCTCTAGGTTCATTCATGTTGTTACACATGGCAGAACAGCCCTTTTTTTTTTTTTTGAGACGGAGTCTTACTCTGTCGCCCAGGCTGGAGTGCAGTGGCACGATCTCGGCTCACTGCAAGCTGTGCCTCCTGGGCTCATGCCTTTCTCCTGCCTCAGCCTCTCCGAGTAGCTGGGACTGCAGGCGCCTGCCACCACGCCCAGCTAATTTTTTGTATTTTTAGTAGAGATGGGGTTTCACCGTGTTAGCCAGGATGGTCTCGATCTCCTGACCTTGTGATCTGCCCGCCTCAGCCTCCCAAAGTGCTGGGATCACAGGCGTGAGCCACTGCACCCGGCCTAGAGCAGCTTTTTTTTTTTTTTAAGGCTATATGTTATTCTGTTATACAGAATATATTCTGCATATATACCACATTAAAAAAATTTGTCAGTTGATGGACACTTAATATCTTGGCTATTATAAGTAACATTGCAATGAACATGAGAGTGCAGATATCTCTTCAACATACTGATTTTAAGTCCTTAGTCCATACACCTAGAAGTGGGATTGCTGAGTCATATAGTAGTTCTACTTTTAATTTTTTCAAGAACTTCCATACAGTTTTTTATAATGGCTATACCAATTTACATTCCCACCAACAGTGTACAAGTGTTTCCTTTTTTTTTTTTTTTTTTTTTTTTCCAGATGGCATCTCACTCTGTCACCCAGGCTGGAGTGCAATGGTGCGATCTCGGCTCACTGCAACTTCTGCCTCACAGGTTCAAGCTATTCTCCTGACTCAGACTCCCAAATAGCTGGGACTACAGGTGCACGCTGCCATGCCCAGCTAATCTTTTCTTCTTTTTTTCTATTTTTTAGTAGAGACAGGGTTTCACCATGTTGCCCAGGCTGGTCTCTAACTCCTGAGCTCAGGCAATCTGCCTACCTCAGCCTCCCAAAGTGCTAGGATTACAGGCGTGAGCCACCACACCTGGCCAAGTGTTCCCTTTTCTCCACATCCTCACCAACACTTATCTTTTACCTTTTCAGTAAGAACCATTCTTTCTGGTGTGAGGTGATATCTCGTTGTGGCTTTAATTTGCATTTCCCTAATGATTAGTGATGTTAAGCATTTTTTGTTTTTTTGTTTTTTTTTTTTTTGAGACAGAGTCTTGCTCTGTTGCCCAGGCTGGAGTACAATGGTGCAATCTCGGCTCACTGCAACCTCCGCTTCCCGGGCCCAAGTAATTCTCCTGCCTCAGCCTCCCAGTAGCTGGGACTACACGTGTGTGCCACCATGCCCAGCTAATTTTTGCATTTTTTGTAGAGACGGGGTTTCATTGTGTTAGCCAGGATAGTCTCAATCTCTTGACCTCGTGATCCACCCACCTCAGCCTCCCAAAGTGCTGGGATTACAGGCGTGAGCCACCACACCCAAACAATGTTAAGCATTTTTTCATATGCCTGTTGGCCACTTCAATGTCTTCTTTTGAGAAATGTTTATTCATATTCTTTGCTTATTTTTAAATCTTATTTATTTTTTATTTTTTTGCTATTGAGAGTTCCTAATATATTTTGGATGTTAACCCTTCATCAGATATATTGCTTGAAAATATTTCTCCCAGCCGATAGGTTGTCTCTTCGTTCTGTTGTTTTCTTTGTTGTGCAGAAGCTTTTTAATGTGATGTAATCCCACTTGTCTATTTTTAAATTTTGTTGCCTAAGCTTTTGATAAAATAAAAATCATTGTCTAGACCAATGTTGTATAGGTTCTCTCTGTTTTCTTCTAGTATTTTACAGTTTCAGGTCTTATATTTAAGTCTCCAATCCATTTTTAGTTGATTTTTGTATATGGTGTGAGATAAAGATCCAATTTTATTCTTCTGCATGTGAATATCCAGTTTTCTCAGCACTGTTAATTGAAGAGATTGTCCTTTTCCCATTGTGTCATCTTGGTAACTTTATTGAAAATAACTTGGTCATAAATAAGTAGATTCATTTCTGGGCTCTCTATTCTGTTTCATCAGTTGATGTGTCTACTATTATGCCAGTACCATGCTGGGTTTTGTTGTTGTTGTTGTTGTTATTGTTTTTAGATGGAGTCATGCTCTGTTGCCCAGGCTGGAGTGCAGTGGTGCGATCTTGGCTCACTGCAACCTCCACCTCCTGGGTTCAAGCAGTTCTCTGCCTCATCCTCCTGAGTAGCTGGAATTACAGGCACCTGCCACCATGCCCAGCTAATTTTTGTATTTTTAGTAGCGATGGGGTTTCACCATCTTGGCCAGGCTGGTCTTGAAGTCCTGACCTTGTGATCCACCTGCCTCAGCCTCCCAAAGTGCTGGGATTACAAGCATGAGCCACCGTGCCCAGCCATGCTGTTTTAAGTACTATAGCTTTGTAATATAGTTTGAAGTCAAGTGGCGTAATGTCTCTAGTTTTGCTCTTTTTGCTCAAGATTGTCTTAGCTATTCAGGCTTTTTGTGTGGTCCCATATGAATTTTATATTGTTTGTAGGTATTGTAAATGGGATTGTTTTCTTGGTTTCTTTTTTGAATAGTTCATTGATAGTGTATAGAAATACTACTGATTTTTGTGTGTTGATTTTATATGCTGCAACTTTACTGTATTCATTTGTTAGTTCTAATAGCGTTTTGGTGAATTTTTTTAGAATGTTTTAGATATAATACACATTCTTCTCAAGCACACATTGAACTTTCTCCAGGACAGATGAGATGTTAGGCCACAAAACAACTCTAAACAAATTTTGAAGTGCACAATATTATTTTGTTAACTATAGGCACTATGTTAAATAGCGGATCTCTAGAACTTATTCATCCAGCACAACTAACACTTTATACCCTTTCAATGACAACGCTCCATTTCCCCCAGCCCCCAACTCTTGTTAACTACTATTGTATTCTCTGCTTCTATGAGCTTGAGTATTTTAGTTACCTCATATAAGAGGAATTATGCAATATTTGTCTTTCTGTAACTGGCTTGTTTCACTCAGCATAAGCAAAACTAAAAAGCTTTTGCATAGCAAAGAAAACAATAAACAGAATGAAAAGATAACCTGCAGAATGGAAGAAAATATTTGCAAACCATATATTTGATAAGGGGCTAATTTCAAAAATGTATAAGGAACTCATACAACTCAAGAGCAAAACAACCAAACAAACAAACAAATAACCTGATTAAAAATGGGCAAACGACTTGAACAGATATGTCTCTGAAAAAGATGTTATAGACTAAATGTTTGTGTTCCCTCCTAATCATATGTGAAATCCTAAGCCCCAATATTATAGGATTAGAAGGTGGGCCCTTTGGAAGGAATTAGGTCTAGAGTCTATCTAGATAAACACTCCAATCAATTGCCCATATGGGAACACAAATTTGTTTCTGATGGTGTAAAGTTACTAAGGAAAAATAGTAACAATAAACGGATAAACAGGATCAATTTCTTCTTACCATGGAGGATATGTATCCTCAACAGAAGACTGTGCCATTTAAAGGCCATATTAGTATTCATCAGAGTTGATAGGACCCTTTCAGCAATGTCCTCCATTGAGGAACTTTGGGTGGAGCCAGTCTTTGCACCATGGCACTATCTAGGTCATGGCTGTAAGTCTATGAGTGAAAAAACCATGGTCAATATTAATGATATTGCAATTAATATCAGCAATACCACTGAAGGAAACGTTGACAGTTAAAATAATTTAGGATGCTGGGCACAGTGGCTCACACCTGTAATCCCAGCACTTTGGGAGGCTGAGGTCAAGAGATCAAGCCCATCCTAGCCAACCCCGTCTCCACTAAAAATACAAAAATTAGCTGGGCGTGGTGGTGTGCACCTGTAGTCCCAGCTACTCAGGAGGCTGAGGCAGGAGAATAGCTTGAACCCAGGAGACAGAGATTGCAGTTAGACAAGATCACGCCACTGCACTCCAGCCTGGCAACAGAGCAAGACCCTGTCTCAAAAAAAAAAAAAAAAGAAAAGAAAAAAAAAAGAATTTAGTGTTTAGGTCCTGTTCTGGAGAGAAAATAAACCCATGTCTATGTATTTTGCCTCAGTGGCAGAACCAGTTGCTTTTAGAACTGATTCTTGTTATGCTTTTTTGTTTTTCATAGCTTTAGAACTTGTAATAGCAATGAAGATTCCTCACTTCTGGAAAAACTCAAAAATTTCTAATAATCCTTGTATTATCTTCTGCTGTGGTTATTATAAAGTATTTTCCTCTGGTTAATAATATAGCTATGGCTTAGATTATTTTTTACTAGCTGGTACCTTTTTTCTTATTCTAACAATTGACTAGACACCTCTTTAAGGTCAAATCCAAAATTCTGAACTGTGGGTACTGACAGGGTATTGTTTGCACCCAGATCATCTTTAGCGTCTCTAGATGGATACGTAATAGTATCAAGTTTTACACCTTTATCTTGCTGGTATAACCCCTTGAATGAACACATGACCAAAATAGGGATGCTAGCAATAGTTAGTGTGGTTCTTATGCTTTATTTTTCTCAAAACTGCTGTATGATACTGAGAGTTGCTTTGTTTGACAGGCACACAGGGTAGGAAGAGATGTCATGACAAAAGGAATCATTAATTTTTTTGCACATATGTAAGTTGATTTTATTTAGGTAAAATGTTGTTAACATAAATAAGTACTAGTAAGTTTAATTTTCAAGATAATAAATTGTCTACAAGGATGAACTATTAGAAAAATAACTGCTAAAAGATTTTATTATTTATTTTAAATACAATAAGCAACAAACCAGGCACACACTTTATAGGACAGATTGAGAAGTTGGTACAGTTCAACAGGTTCATCAATTTCTTCACTGTCCACACTGCAGTCACTGGGGAGTGGGCTAGTGGAGTACCAAAATGAAATTTTGAAAAATAATCTGGCCTATTTTGGACTGGATAGATAGGTGGATACTTACCACAGTACAATTAACATAAGATCTAGAAACAGAAATAAAAAGAAAATTCTTTGTACTTACAATATTAGTACAAAGGCCTATGGGAATTCTAGTTGTTCTCTCTATAACTATGCAATGGCAAGCATTCTGTTATAAAACAGCCAAGTTGAGTCAAAGAATGACATTTGGAAGTTGAAGAAGTCCTGTCAACTGACCTAGATAGTGTAATGGTGTAATGATTGGTGCTACCAAAGTTCCTCAGTGGAGGACATTGCTGAAATCTTACTGGAAAGGGTCCTGTCAAGTGTGATGAATACTAATAAGGCCTTTAAATGGCACAGTTTTCTGTTCAGGATACATATCTTCCATGCTAAGAAGAAACTGGTTCTGTTTATCCATTTATTGTTATTATCATTTTTTCTTTAGATATAAGGATTAGTAACCTGCTTTTTACTTTAAATTCCAGATTAGTGGTGGTTGCTTTCTGAAAACTCCTGAGAACATTTTGAGACTACTTGGACAAGTGGCAGACATTCTATGATAACTAAGGCTTGCTGATAGCCAAAAGAGCCTATTTTTCCAAAATGTGTTGCAAGCTTTCAGGCTTACTACAAGTGAGCCTCATTCTGTGACAATCGGTAGGACTCAAGACATGCTGTAGTCCTACCAATGTCAACCTGCCTGTTGTTCAACAAGTCTGTGCTTCTGATTTTACCTGTTTAGTCCTGGGAATGTTGGGATTTATCTCCCGTAAAACCAAACCTATGGTTTCATGCATCAAGACCAGAGGCCATGGAAGTTCCGTACTGAAAGCCACTTTCTTCCAGAAACCAATTTAATTGCCATTTCCTCAGGAAATAAGCTCTTGTATTTGACACCTCTCACACCCAGCTGAGTTGAGAGGATTCTTCTCTTGTTTTCAGTGCAAAAGTTCAGCCTATTAGACCACCTGTGTGATTGATGGTTTGGTGAGAGTTGCTACATTGTTTAGCCTGAACTATCCTTATATTGAATATTGAAGGAAAGTGTGAGATATATAATTTAAAGAAGCACATCTGTTGTAGTGTAAGTGTGTCCCCTTTAAAATTCAGGTAGGGCTCCTCACTCATGAATGGGATTAAGGCCCTTGTAAAAAACGCTTCACACAGTTTTTAGCCTCTTGCCCTTCCACCTTCTACAATGTGAGTACACAGCGTTCATCTCCTCTGGAGGATGCAAGGTGCCATCTTGGAAGTGGAGACCAGACATTGAACCTGCTGGTGCCTTAATCTTGGACTTCTCAGCCTCCATGTGTTCTTTATAAATTACCCAGTCTACTGTATTTTATCACAGCACAAATAAACTAAGACAACATCTTTGTTACTCATAAATGTATAAAACATGCAGAATTTAGTTCATTGCCATTGGCCATCTTTTTAAATATAAATTTGTATGATTTATAAATAGTGTGTCAAATTTATATAAACAAGTTTTGAAAGTTTCTCTTTAACTGTATTTTAGTACATTCTTGATGTAGAATTACTTATTTTTGCCTCCACTTTTATCCTGTAATACTAAGGTGAACCTTAGCTTCCTTTCCTAGATTACTGCATCACAATTAGTTAATTAGTAAATTACAATTTCCTGTTGTCAAATTAAATGTGATATTCTCCTGGTTGCAATTGCACAATTGTCAATAGTACTGAATTATCACTATAGTGTAGGAACACAGTTTATTCTCAAATCCAGGGACAATAGTGACTTCTACCCAACCTCTCCAAGAAATCTTCAACTTTCCACATTAACAGAAATATATTTTTCCAAAGTAAACGAGACACTATTTTTATTCTATTCTGAAATGATCAAACTTGCACTACTTCGTGCCGAGAAATTGGAAATGATGATTGAGAGTAACAGAATGGAGTTAGGAATGTTGAGGCTGTTGTTATCTTTAATAAGAAGGAGATTTGTGCAGGAGCTGTGGATGTCCTTATGTAACATAAACGCAAATTGTGTCATTTCCAGAGAGGAGTAACCATGGTGATGAGGGGAATCTTTTGAAGGAACTAGAATTGCTACACAGTATCTACCACAAAGTCTATAAAATGTTGCCATTCATTAAAAGAAGTAGTCTTACTGTTTTGCACAGCCATGAATTAAAGGGACAAAAATAATTTTAGTATAAGGGACATAATTCTTTTTAGAAATTGAATGTGAGGTAGTATAATACAACGGTAGAGCTTGAGGGGTTTGGAATCACATATATAATAACTTGGTTCAATAGAGTTGACAGAACAACTCTGCTTTAAAATAATTAATATTTTATGTGAAGAGTGTTCAATCCCTCATTCCTGGCTCCCATTATGATTTCCTCATTTGTTTGAGGCTATGGCCCTTTACTATTCCACTTCTCTTGTTTTATCGTAAAGGGATATATAAGACGACTTTGCTGGCCAGACGCACTGGCTCATGCCTGTAATCCCAGCACTTTGGGAGGCCGAGTTACTATTTACTAGCCTTGCATCCTTGCAAAAGTTGTTTAATCTCCATCATTTTATTCTCTCCACTTGTAGAGATGAAAAGGGCATTTTCCTCACTCAGCTAATGTGAGAATTGAATAAAAATACGATGTATGGAAAGCTCTTCGTACAATTCTGAGTACAAAGCAAAATGCTTAAAAATTGCTAAGAAATTTTAGTCATTTTTATTGCAGCATGGTGAGTATCCCATCCCTAGAAACACTAAGGCACATAAGGAATGAGTGCATATCAGAACTGTGGTAGGGTGTGAATTAATGCAGAACTTTATCTCTATAGTTGCACTTTGAAGTCCATTCTGAATCTTAGATGCTACATTTATATAAATATAAAGCATAATAACTATCTAAATGTAGAATTACATGTTTAAAATTATATGATTACATCAGCTGATGTAATTCATAGATTTCCTTAGGGTTCTGTTTCCTGAACATTCTGTAACGTATTAGTTAGCAAAGTCTTTTTTTTTTTTTGAAACTGAGTCTCACTGTATTGACCAAACTGAAGTGCAGTGGTGTGCTCCCGACTCACTGCAACCTCTATCTCCCAGAATCAAGCAATTCTGTCTCAGCCTCCCAAGTAGCTGGGATTACAGGCATGCGCCACCAAGCCCACCCGATTTTTGTATTTTTTTTAGTGGAGACAGGGTTTCACCGTGTTGGCCAGACTGGTCTCGGACTCCTGACCCCAAGTGATCTGCCCACCTTAGCCTCCCAAAGTGCTGGGGTTACAGGCATGACCCACTGCGTCCTGACAGCAAAGTCTTCTTATGTATTCCCTTACGATAAAACAAGAGAAACACAATAGTAAAGGGCCATAGCCTCAATCAAACAAGAAAATCCTAATGGGAACCGGGAATGAGGGATTGAACACTCTTCACATAAAATATTAATTATTTTAAAACAGAGTTTTTCTGTCAACAGCTGACTTTGAGTCCTTGATCGATCTCTCAGACCCATGAATACTTGGATTGCACAGTTGACCTTATCACATTGTTAGGGTAAGTGTTATACAAAGGCATCTTCAGACCCTCCATTGCACATAGGTGGCCCCTGCAAGCCCCTTGCCTGTGTGTGTTCCGGTGGTGCCACTAAACTTGGGGGCAGCATCAGGAGTTACACTTGAGAAAACCCTTTTTACTAAGATTAAATTATTAACAAACTTTCCATTTCCTTTAACTTATTAGAGACATCTCTACCTGTAAATAGGTATAGATTACACTCTCCAGTCAACAGCTGTCATTCTGTCATATCATCAGATACCCAGGGCTGCTGCTCCTTGAGGCATCCACAGAATCATATTTTCCAGTATTGAAAGACCTGAAAGATCACGGTGCCTTCATTTCAACTGTGAGACATAAAGTAATTTTCACAAATCTACAACAGTAAAATATAGTGCAACAGGACCAGATTAAAGGTCTCCTGATTTGCAACCATGTTCCCTCCATCTCCTTTACTCCTAAACACACTCACACACTCACTCCTGCAAACAGTTCTCTTGTCAAGCGGAAAATGAATGCTCTTACAAGGCTCATACTTGTGAACACATCACTGACCAGCACAGAGCTGGCTAACAATAGCTCCCCAATTAAAGTGTTTTACATGCAACTGGTTCAAACCTTTCAAGTACTAAAAACAATCCTTTAAAGAAGGAAATTCTGTTTCAGAAGAGGCCCTTCATACAGCATCTCTGACCAGCAACTGATGATGCTATTGAACCCAGATGCTGATTCGTTCTCCAACACTGGATTACCCAATCCAGCAGCAAGGGGTTCATAGTTCTCCTTGAGTGAGACTTGCCTGCTGCTCTGGCACCCAGTCCTGTCCTGTTCTCCAGCATGGTGTGTCTGAAGCTCCCTGGAGGCTCCTGCATGGCAGCGCTGACAGTGACACTGATGGTGCTGAGCATCCCACTGGCTTTGGCTGGGGACACCCGACGTAAGTGCACATTGTGGGTGCTGAGCTACTATGGGTTGGGGAAAATAGGGAGTTTTGTTAACATCGTGCCCAGGCCATGTCCCTTAAGAAACTGTGACGTTTTCTTCAGAGATTACCCATCTTTATCAATGGATCCCAGATTATTTCCCCACCACAAAAGGAGCTTGGCTACTTGCCCTCTCCATGAGACTTGTGTAAGCGGCCTCCATACAGGTCATTTCTTCTCAGATCTCCACCAATAAAGCCTTAGCATCACATGTCCTCAGGGTCTTTAGAGGATTTAGAAATAAGGATGCTAAAATAAATTCCCCATACAGCACTTCCCTTTATTATATTGACTTATGTCAGACAAAAGGAGGCTTTTTCTGAAAATTTTGTGGAAGTCAAGGGAATTCAAAGGGTCTCTCCTAGACGATCCAGTGTTATGTCCTCCACAGGACCTGTGGTGTTGGCCCCTCTTCCTCATATGTGAGGATGGAACCAGTGGCCTCTCCATTATCTCCTTTCTTTTCTTTCTGAACTCCAATGTTTATAAAGCCTGTATCCCTGTAGCATATGTAAGTTCTCGGACAGAAGTTATACTTAGTGCTCGTTCTTTCTTCTGGGGAAAAATCCCTGAAAGTGAAGCTGAGATCTTTAGTACTTGGAGTCACCTTACAGATACAGAGCATTTATGAGGTATTCTTTGGTGCCTAAGGAACTTAAGGCATCCTCTGAAAAACTGGCCCAAGTTAGTGTTTATTATGAATCTTTTTTAACCTTTCTATACTTGTTTCTCTTGCTTCTCCTACATGCTGTAACTAGACATGACAGAAGAGATTTAACTAATGTAGTATAAATTATATGAAATTCTATTTTTGTAAGTAAAAAAAATCAAACATCAGAAATTTAATAATGTTCAAACTATATACTCTGTGTAGGGTTACCGAGACAATGTGGACATTGTTCACGTCTCATAGGGCTGAAAGTCAATGAGCAAGTCCTGGAAACTCATTGTCTTACTGAGGTCTTGTCCTAAATTTCATAGGTTCACCCATCATGCCCTCAGCTTTCCTTAATTAGCCATGTCTGCTTACCCCTTCCTCCAGTTTCTCTCCATTTTTCCCCAGCTATGTTGTCATCATTTCCAGAAATCTCTAAAGCTTGCACAGATCTTTAGCACTATGAGATCCATTGAAAGAGATAAATTTTTTCTTTTTGAGATACGGCCTGGCTCTGTCACCCAGGCTGTAGCTCAGTGGTGCGATCGAGGCTCACTACAACCTCTGCCTCCCATGCTCAAGCAATCCTCCCTCCTTAGGCTCCAGAGTAGCTGGGAATACAGACAGGCAACCATGCCCAGCTAATTTTTGTAATTTTGGTAGAGATGAGATTTTGCCATGTTGCCCAGGCCAGTCTTAAACTGCTGAACTCAAGCAATCCTCCTGCCTTGGCCTCCCAAAGTGCTAGGATTATAGATGTGAGCCACTGTGCCCAGGCAAGAAGAGATGACTCTCAATAAAAAAATTTCCTTTTTCTGAAATCACTGTTTCTTTATCCGTGAATTCTTCTTCCAACTAGAAGGAGGAGAAAGAAGAAGTTTGCCTGTATTTCTCACCGGGAGGAGAAGGGGTCTAGTGTGACATCAAAATGAAAGAGTTCTGGAGCTTGAGCCCCTTCTTGCTTTCCAGGATCCCCACAGTGATCAGTTCCCAACGCTGGTTTATTTGTGTAAACCACACTTCTTTTTCTCAGCAGCTACTGTGTACTGGGCTCCATTCTAGGTTCAAATCATTCTATTTGATTAAGATAGAGAGGGTCCCAACTCTCATGGAAGTTACACAAGAGTAGAGGAGACAGACACTAACCCAGTAAGCATTTCACAAAAAAGAAAATGTTAGAGAGTCATAGTGCACTGAAGAACAGACATCAGGTTTGTGAAAAAGAGAGAAATCGATTCACCTACTTTAGTTCATATGTTTAGGGAGCTCTACCTGAGACAGTGACATTCAGCTGAGACAACAAAATAAGTAGACAGTGGTGAAGATCTATGGGACGAAATTTACAGGGAGACCGAATCGGGGGAAAGCCCTGGTGTGGGAAATTATGTGGAGGGAGAGAAAGAAGGCTAGAGGGGCTGAGGTATAGAAAGCAAGGAAATGCAGTGGCAGAAGATGAGGTAGGGCACAGCGAGGCAGTCAGGAGCCTCATCATATTAGGCTCTGATGTCCACGGTAAAAAATTTGAATTTTATTTTATTTTTTATTTAATTAATTTTATTTATTTATTTATTTATTTATTTATTTATTTATTTATTTATTTACTGAGATGGAGTCTTGCTTTGTCGCCCAGGCTGGATTGCAGTGGTGCGATCTCAGCTCACTGCAAGCTCTGCCTCCTGGGTTTCACTGCAAGCTCCTGCCTCAGCCTCACGAGTAGCTGGGACTACGCGCGCCTGCTACTGCGCCTGGCTAATTTTTTGTATTTTTAGTAGTAATGGGATTTCACCGTGTTAGACAGTATGGTCTCCATCTCCTGACCTCGTCATCCGCCCACCTCGGCTTCCCAAAGTGCTGGGACTACAGGCGTGAGCCACCACGCCCGGCCTATTTTATTTTATTTTTTTTTTGAGACGGAGTTTCGTTCTCGTTGCCCAGGCTGGAGTGCAATGGTGCAGTCTCGGCTCGCTGCAACCTTCGCCTCCCTGGTTCAAGTGATTCTCCTGCCTCAGCTTCCCAAGTAGCTGGGATTACAGGCACCCACCACCATACCCGGCTAATTTTTTTGTATTTTTAGTAGAGACGGGGGTATCACCATGTTGACCAGGCTGGTCTCGAACTCCTGACCTCAGATAATCTGTCTGCCTTGGTCTCCCAAAGTGCTGGGATTACAGACATGAGCCACCGCGGCCAGACTGAATTTTATTTAAATAGATATGAGAAGCTGCTATATGGTTACTAGGAGAGTCAATTTATATTCAATTCTTTTTTTTTTTTTTTTTTTTTTGTGATGGAGTCTCGCTCTATTGCCCAGGCTAGATTACAGTGGCACAATCTTGGCTCACTGCAACCTCCGCCTTCAAGGTTCAAGTGATTCTCCTGCCTCAGCCTCCAGAGTAGCTGGGACCACAGATGCATGCCACCACACCTGGCTAAGTTTTTGTATTTTTAGTAGGGATGGGGTTTCACCATGTTAGCCAGGATGGTCTTGATCTCCTGACCTCATGATCTGCCCCCCTTGGCCTCCCAAAGTGCAGAGATTACAGGCGTGAGCCACTGCGCCCGGCCTATATTCAATTTTTAAAACTAATTCTAGCTACTCTGTGGGGATTGGATTGTTGGGGTTCACCACTGGTTAGGAAGAGTATTTAGGAGCACAGCAGGGAATTCTCCAGGGAAAACAGGCTTGTGGCTTCATGGAGTGCATTAGTGATAAAGACGGTGAAAAAGATAAAGTGGACAGACTTGGCATGTATTTTTACTTAGCTTGTTAAGGAATTACTGTAAAGGGGGTAGAACAATCAAGCTTATTCCTAAGGATTTTGTTTTGACAAATATGTGGGTGGTAGTGTTGTTTATTGAGATAGGAAAAACTATGGGAGGAAATGATTTGAAGTGGGTGGTTGGAAATGAAAGTTTTGTTTAAATTTGAGATGATTTATTGACATTTATGTGGAGCAATCAGAAGGTCAATGGCATTTAAGAGACTCATGGTGAGGCTAGGGCTTCAGATATTTATGTTGGCGGCATCAATACATGTAGTGTGTTAAATTCCAGAGAGTGGAAGAGGATACATAGGGAGATGGATTGTGTGGAGAAAAAAGAAGAAGGCACAGGCCAGCAAATGGGGCTGAGAAAGAGCCCAGGGATGTTGGAGAAAAACCAAGAGAACATAATGCATGTAAGTCAAGGAAAATAGACTTTTTTCAAGGAGAAGGGAGAGGCCAATTGTGGTGAGTGCCACTAAGAGGAGGGGGAAGTGAGAACATGACAGAGAAGCAAGCGCTGGGTCTGCTGGAGTTGATATTTGCAGTCAATGGAGTATCCAGGGTGGAAACTGGATTGGACCATTTGAAGAGTGAGTAGAAGTGAGGACGAGGTTAAGGTTGACTGTTTTGAGTAGAGAGCTTCGGGGAACGACTGTGCTCTGGGTTCAGGGAGCCAGCTGAATCTAAAGGAAAAGGCTAAAGAAGCTGAAGAGAAGGAGGAGGACCTGTGAACCAGAGATGCTCAGTCATTATTAGCGAGGAAATACTAGAGAACCCCGGTGTGCAGTGACGACTACTCATGCAAAACGTCACACAGACAATATTTAACACAGCCAGTATTTCACACAGCCAATGTTTATTAGTGACATAGCATATACCCGTTATTACTCTAGGTCATGAGAATGGAGTGATAAATAAAATGAATCCGGTCACCATTGGTATATGCCATGTAACATTTTGCAGTGACTGTGTACCAGGCCTATGAATTTCAGTATTCAATTTCTATAATGATCCTGTTGTATCTATGGTGTTTAAAATCATACATCTCTGGAATCTAAAATTGAGAGGTTATAAGTAAAACCCAGTATTACAAATTCATTGCTGGAAATCAGATTGCAGTTTAAATCTGAGCATATAGAAAGTCCCTTTCTTCTATGTCAGCAGATGCCTTTTGTGTGAGGTTTAGGTATACTACATTATTAGACATAAGCTAGTGTTTCTGCCCTATGTTTTCAGAATGACAATTCTCTATGAAACTAATAGAAGAACAGAAGACAATTGCAAAATCATGATGAAGACACTAATTGCTTTAGAATTAAGGAATACAAAAAATAATGTGAGCTGCAGTTATAGGGATCATAAAAGTTAAAATGGGAATGTATTTGAGTGTTTATTATGTGATCAGTGCTAAGAAGAGTCATCATTTAATTTTACACTTAACAGTAATCCTGTGAGGATTACGCTATTATTAAATGCATTTGATAGAGTACAAAAAGGCTTATGGTTGGTAAAAATTGACCCAAGTAGAAGAGATCATGTTTTTATTCAGGTTTTCTGATTCTAGAGTTTGAGAGTTTTTCCATCATTAGTGAGTAGTGACTATATTGTGTCTGAATTATTGACAGAATTTCTGATATTCATATGTAACAGGTTGTTTCTTAGAGTGGGGACAGAGATGCAAGGGCTGCTAGTTCCAATGTATAGGAGAAACTTTCATTCATTTCGCATTTATCACTTTAAAAGTTCTGTATGTCTATAATGGTCATGTGTTGAAGAACACAAAGAAGTATTAAATCACTC
Source organism: Pongo pygmaeus (assembly GCF_028885625.2). Taxonomy (NCBI): domain Eukaryota; kingdom Metazoa; phylum Chordata; class Mammalia; order Primates; family Hominidae; genus Pongo; species Pongo pygmaeus. Next base: position 32,922,829 of record NC_072378.2, on the reverse strand, counting down.
CTTCTTCTGAGGTTTGACTAGCAAGTTGGCCTGGGGTTACCAAATAAAATACATGTTCCTAGTTAAATCTGAATTTCAGATACACAACCATGATTTCTTGCAAATCCAAATTTAAGTGGGCATCCTCTGGTTTTATTTGTCAAATCTGTCAACCCTAAGTGGGACACATGGACATGGATTACAGTGCTAACCATGCAAGCCACAGTGACAGCAACTTCACACATATTTATTTTTAACTTTCTCTCTGTAAAGAAAGTGCTTAGATAATTTAGGGATAAAAAGATAGACATTGTTTGATCCAGGGCGCACACCTCTCTGCCACCGTTTCTAAAGGGCAAAGGGAGATTTCCACAGGTCTTGCTCACAGTCTGGGGACCTGCTCATTTTTGCAAACTGTCTGTATGAGAATGTCATTTTCTTGGTTTCCTCCTTTTCGAGGGGACTTGACTACAAAACCAAGAGTTCTGCCTCTGGCCAGGGCTGGTAATTTGATGCCTGCTAGTACTGTTGGGAGTGGGAGACTGAAAGATATGAGTTAGTTGGGGCATTTAACGGGAATAAAATAGCTGTGGTTGTGGTTCATTACTACAGATAATTAGTGGACCAGTGGCAGAGAAATTAAGAAAAAAGATGATGTGAACAATAAATGATATGATTAGTGACTGCTTGGTAAGACAAGGAAATCATTAAATCTTGGTTCTCATCAAGTTCATTTCTGGAAAGATAGCACTGTACTGGGACCAGAATTCTACAAAACATTCTTTTTACATAGGACCAAGATTTTCAACAAATATTTTTCAATACAATTCTCATCTGCTCCATAACTAATAGTAGCTTGTTGAACACAGATTTTTTCAGATGGTTCACACCTGTGGTTCTTACCCAGGGATAGTTCTCCATCCCTCCCATCATCCTTGGGGAACGGTGGCAATGTTTGGAACAATTTTTGGTTGTCACAACAGAGGTTTCTTCTGATATTTAATGAGTAAAAGCCAGGGACACTGCTAGAGAACCTACAATGTTCAGAACAGCCTCTGCCACTAACAAAGAATTATCTGGTCCAAAATGTCAATAGTGCTGAGGCTGGGAGCACTGGTTCACACTGTGCTCTTTCTGAAAATTCTAAACTCATATCTGTAATACAGTCACCACACAGGTCAGTTTTTTATGGTTTATTTTTGCTTGTTTCATTATAAACAATTAGATAGTTGCATAAATTCAACCACTTTCTTGTTGAATCCATTTAGTGAATGCAAGCTCAATATTTTCATAGTTTTTGCCTTATGCAGTATTTTTCAACATTTTCATGTGTTGTCAGTCATCACTATCTCTATTAACTTTCAACAACTTGCTCTTGTAAGTCACAAATAGTGATGCTGCTGAAATTATTTCTCACTAACATACCTCAGATTTCTTTAGTGATTCTACATTTGATACTATTCACAATGTAAAATACTTCTATTTATTCATTTCACTTTTACCCAAGGATTATTTTTAAGTTATTTTTGTCATTTTCACACTTCAAACATAAAGACAAAAACATCAAAAATATATACAGTGTTTTACATATGTGTATATTTTCACACATATATGTATGTATGTTTATATGTATCGAAACTACAGAAGCACATGTCACCAGTAAGAGCTCTGAGACACCTTTGAACACTTACCCTTATCAGATGAGATTTGCCAAATGAGTTGTGGAAACAAGTTTTTTTAACTGAATTTCTGACCTTTGTGGATTTAGAAATGCAAAGGAAGGTTTGTGGACATTCACAGGGATCATGGTTTTATTCTCCTTAAAACTCTTCCATACTTTACCATTGTCTTTAGTATAAATCCAAAATCCTAACACCACCCACGAGGCTCTTCAATACCTGGCTTCTTGTGATGTCTCCAGGCTAACCTTTTACCCTCCTTCCCCTCAGCCTCTCTGCTTTAGTGAACTTTATCCTAGTTTCTTGAAGAAGTTCATCAATTCAAGCTTTTGTACATGGGATTTCCTAAACCTGAAATGTGCCTCCCGTTTTGTCCAAACAGACACACAGGCTCCACTCTGCCCCCTGGCTCACACCTGCTTAACCTGTCAAGTCACATTTGAACTGTCACCCTTCAGAGGGTCCTTCTCTGGCACCCTAATGTAATTGAGATCATCCTATTATTCTCTGTTCTAGAACTCCACACTTCCGACATTTCTCATTCCTGTCTAAGCTCTTGTGTGTTTGGTTTTTGACCATCAAGTTCACTGCTCTTTAAGCTCCCCCAGCGGAGTGGAGAGGTCTGTTTTCCCGTGTTTGGGTTCCTAGAGGCAGCGCAGGCCTGGCACAAGGTCAGCACTAAGGAAGTGTTCACAGGATGAACGCGGTGGGAGCTGTTGAAGGAACCGGTAAAGCGTGTGGGATGAGAGAAGGAGCAGAGAATGTCTTTGGGGTGGAGGCTCCCAGGAGGAGGCGGCGCGGGCTGCGGTGCTGGGCGGATCCTCCTCCAACTCCTGCTTGGAGTTCTCCAGAACAGGTTGAAGGCAGGAGGGAGGTCCCAAAAGCCTGAGAATCAGAAGGGGTTTTCCCGCATGGTCCCCCAGGCCCCCGTCCGCCTCAGGAAGACGGAGGATGAGTCCCTGGGCTGCTGGTGGTGGGCGTTGCGGGTGGAGCCGGTTAAGGTTCCCAGTGCCCGCACCCCGCCCAGGGAGCCGCGGAGGGCGGCGTCTCTGTCAGTGTCTTCCCCGGAGGCCGCCCGTGTGACCGGATCCTTCGTGTCCCCACAGCACGTTTCTTGAAGCAGGATAAGTTTGAGTGTCATTTCTTCAACGGGACGGAGCGGGTGCGGTTCCTGCACAGATACTTCTATAACCAAGAGGAGGACGCGCGCTTCGACAGCGACGTGGGGGAGTACCGGGCGGTGACGGAGCTGGGGCGGCCTAGCGCCGAGTATTGGAACAGCCGGAAGGACATCCTGGACCAGAGGCGGGCCGAGGTGGACACCGTGTGCAGACACAACTACGGGGTTGGTGAGAGCTTCACAGTGCAGCGGCGAGGTGAGCATGGCTTGGGGCGGAGCCTGAGTCCCTGTGAGCTGGGAATCTGAGTGTGTGTGTGTGTGTGAGAGAGAGAGAGAGAGAGAGAGCGCCATCGGTGAGCATTTAGAATCCTCTCTATCCTGAGCAAGGAGTTCTGAGGGCACAGGTGTGTGTGTGGAGTGCGGATTTGTCTGTGTGTCTGTTGTGGGAGGGGAGGCAGGAGGGGGCTGCTTCTTATCCTTGGAGGCCTCTGTGGGGAGGTGACATGGGAGGTGGGTGCTGGGGGCTGTACAGAGAGGAGACCTTGACTGTCTCGTGTCCTCAGAGATGCAGGGAAGGGAAATGTAAGGTGTGTGTGGTTGGGGTGAAGGTTTAGGGGAGGAGATTTGAGGGATATGGAAGGTTTGGGATAATGTGAGGAGGCCACTTCCGGACAGTCCCTGGCACACACCCTTCATGTAATCTCTGAAATAAAAGTGTGTGGTGTTTGTGTGTAAAAGCATTAGATTAATTTCTAGGGGAACTGAGGAGACCTCTGAGGCACCTCTGAAGCTTTTTTAGGTCTAAATTTCTTGCTAGTTTTTTGTTCTTTTAGTGTGTATGTTTTTACATGGTAGAAATGACTGTGAAACTAACTTTTTGAATTAAAGTTTTAACACAGTTAATATTATACTGCTAATAGTTTTCTAGTAGTTACATATTATTCTTTTATATATAATAGTTGTGACACAACTTACCTCACTTTCTCCTTTGTTGACATTCTCCATTATTATGACATTCACCAAAAGCTGAAATGTATGTTTCTGGTTAATTTTTAATTTATTTTTTATTTGTAATTCTTCTGAATTATTTTGACCTATTTATTGGCCAATTATAATTACTGGTCTAAGAATTCCCTATTGTATTTGGTAGGTAATGGACATTGATCTACTGTCTAATATCTCAAGGGCTTAGTATTTTTTTCAGTGACTTTGTGGGTTCTTTGTACTGTAAGATTATTAACACTTTATTGATATTTGATTGAGCATTTGGTCCAGTTTGTGGTTTGTATGTTGATTTTGAAAATTCTTTTCCATGTTAAGAATTTGAACATTTTTATTTAATAAAATATATTGCAAAATTTGTATTAATGATTTACAATGCATCTTAAATCTACCATTTTGTGGTATTGTTGTCTCCAGGTTTCTCCTTCTGAAAAAAAAATTGTACTTATTGAGAGGATGCTAGTGTCAGGGATTTTCCTGGGCATAAGCACCCCAAATAACGAGTTCCAGACACTGCCTTAATCCAAACGTGATTCTGGAAAGAAAAATCATTTGACAATGATAGGCCTAATAATAATTATGCTTCTGTTGCATGGCAGATGCATTCATCAGCTAAATGGAAATATAAGAACATTCAAAACTAAAATGATGTTCCTTAATCCTTCCCTCTGCTTTAGGACTCATGCTTTTCTAGGAACGTAAAAATTTGGAGAATCATTTCTGTCTGTCCCACCTTCTCAGAGGCAGAACCATTTCTGCGGTGTTCTAAGGTGTGAGTGCATGGTGGTACTATTCCTAAAAATTCATACTGGGTTTCCTCATGTACCCAACTCTATCCCTTTATCTATCCACATTGCTTTAAATCATATTTTTCTGTCATGGTGTACAAGGATGGTAAATAGGTGCCAAGTGGAACACCCAAGTGTGATGAGCCCTCTCACAGTGGAATGGAGTGAGAAGCTTTCTGACCTCATAAATTGAAAGCTATCTTCAGTCATTGTTTTATATATTTTACGTAAATTAATCCTCATATAACCCCAAGAGGTAAATTAGTATAATTATCCTTCATTGTAGGTGACAAAGTTGAGACACAGAAGAATCAAAAAACTCTTCCAGGATCAACCAGTAAAAGGCAGACCTTGGATTTGAACTGGGCAACCTGGCTCAGATATCAGTTTTAATTGCTACACTCTGTACTTTCAAAGATTTGTAAACACTTGGACAATGCATGCCAATTTCAAGCTATGAAAAAACAAACACAATTATTCACAACATCTCTCAAATCTAATGGGTCCTCACTATCAAGATTAATTTCCAGGCTGATAACACTGTAAGGCCACATGGCCAGTTGTGCTGGAGGCCTGGTCAAGGTCAGAGCCTGGGTTTGCAGAGAAGCAGACAAACAGCCAAACCAGGAGAATTACTCTGTTTTCCTGACTCATTCCTTCTACCTTTTTTTTCTCCTAGTCCAACCTAAGGTGACTGTGTATCCTGCAAAGACTCAGCCCCTGCAGCACCACAACCTCCTGGTCTGCTCTGTGAATGGTTTCTATCCAGGCAGCATTGAAGTCAGGTGGTTCCGGAATGGCCAGGAAGAGAAGACTGGGGTGGTGTCCACAGGCCTGATCCAGAATGGAGACTGGACCTTCCAGACCCTGGTGATGCTGGAAACAGTTCCTCGGAGTGGAGAGGTTTACACCTGCCAAGTGGAGCACCCAAGTGTGACAAGCCCTCTCACAGCGGAATGGAGTAAGCAGCTTTCTGACTTTATAAATTTCTCACCCACCAAGAAGGGGACTGTGCTAATCCCTGAGTGTCAGGTTTCTCCTCTCCCACATCCTATTTTCATTTGCTCCATGTTCTCTTCTCCATCAGCACAGGTCACTGGGGATAGTCCTGTAATAGTTTATAGAAACACCTGTACCCCCTGGGGAATCAGTCATGTCTGAGAGGCAGGAGAGGCTGTCCCTCTTTTGAACCTCCCCAGGATAGCACAGGTCAGGGTCACCCGCTCTCCCCAGGCTCCAGGCCCTGCATCTGGGTCTGAGACTGAGTTTCTGGTGCTATTGCTCTGAGTTATTTGTTGTGATCTGGGAAGAGGAGAAGTGTAGGGGCCTTCCTGACATGAGGGGAGTCCAATCTCAGCTCTGCCTTTTATTAGCTCTGTCACTCTAGATAAACTACTTAAACTCATTGAGTCTCAAGCTTTCTCTGGATCAGATGTTGAACTCGTGCCTTACATCAAGGCTGTAATATTTGAATGAGTTTGACGTCTGAACTTTGTAACTGTTCAGTGTGACTTGAAATCCTTTTTTTTCTCCGGAAATGGCTAGTTATTTTAGTTCTTGTGGGGCAGCCTTTTTCCCCATTTTCAAAGCTCTGAATCTTAGAGTCAATTAAAGAGGTTCAATTTGGAATAAACATCACTAAACCTGGCTTCCTCTCTCAGGAGCACGGTCTGAATCTGCACAGAGCAAGATGCTGAGTGGAGTCGGGGGCTTTGTGCTGGGCCTGCTCTTCCTTGCGGCAGGGCTGTTCATCTACTTCAGAAATCAGAAAGGTGAGGAGCCTTTGGTAGCTGGCTGTCTCCATAGGCTTTTCTGGAGGAGGAAATATGGCTTTGCTGAAGTTAGTTCTCAGTATACGAGTGGCCCTGAATAAAGCCTTTCTTTCCCCAAATGGCTCTAATGTCCTGCTAATCCAGAAATCATCAGTGCATGGTTACTATGTCAAAGCATAATAGTTTGTGGCCTGCAGAGACAAGAGGAAGCTTAACAAGTAGGGGTCCTTTGGTTTGAGATCCTGGAGCTAATTAAGGAAGAGCCACTAAGGCTAATGGAATTACACTGGATCCTGTGACAGACACTTCACGCTTCATGCGTCACATGGTCTGTTTCTGCTCCTCTCTGCCCTGGTTGGTGTGAGTTGTGGTGTTAGAGAAATCTCAGGTGGGAGGTCTGGGGCGGGGACATTGTGTTGGAGGACAGATTTGCTTCAATATCTTTTAAGTGTATATCTTCTTTCTCCCAGGACACTCTGGACTTCCGCCAACAGGTAATACCTTTTAATTCTCTTTTAGAAACAGATACGGCTACCCTAGTGAGAGGTGAAGGCAGGTGGACTTCTGGGTTGGGTGGGAACTTGGAGAACTTTTCTCTCTTACAAGAGGTTTGGAAAATGCACCGATCAGTGCTCTGTAAAAACACACCAGTTGGCTCTCTATGGCTAACTAGATGTTTGTAAAATGCACCAATCAGTACTCTGTAAAATGGACCAATCCGCACTCTGTAAAATGGACTAATCAGCAGGACATGGGCGGGGACAAATAAGGGAATAAAAGCTGGCCACCCCAGCCAGCAGTGACAATCCGCTCAGGTCCCCTTCCGTGGTGTGGAAGCTTTGTTCTTTCGCTCTTGACAATAAATCTTTCTGCTGCTCAGTCTTTGGGTCTGTGCCACCTTTAAAAGCTGTAACACTCACCACGAACGTCTGCGGCTTCATTCTTGAAGTCAGTGAGACCACAAACCCACCGGAAGGAACAACTCGGGACACACTGGAATGATGGTAGAGGTGATAAGGCATGAGACAGAAATAATAGGAAAGACTTTGGATCCAAATTTCTGACCAGGCAATTCACACCAAAACTCCTCCTCTCTGCTTAGAAAAGTCCTGTGCTCTGCGGAACTATTGGCTCTGGGAGACTCAGGAAATTGTTTTTCTTCTTCCTGGAGTGCTTTCATCTGAGCCCTTGAAAGAGGGGAAAAGAAACTGTTAGTAGAGCCAGGTTGAAAACAACACTCTCCTTTGTCTTTTGCAGGACTCCTGAGCTGAAGTGCAGATAACCACATTCAAGGAAGAACCTATTGCCCCAGCTTTGCAGGATGAAAAGCTTTCCCACCTGGCTGTTGTTCTTCCACAAGAGAGGGCTTTCTCAGGACCTGGTTGCTACTGGTTCAGCAACTGCAGAAAGTGTCCTCCCTTGTGGCTTCCTCAGCTCCTGCCCTTGGCCTGAAGTCCCAGCATTGACGGCAGCGCCTCATCTTCAACTTTTGTGCTCCCCTTTGCCTAAACCCTATGGCCTCCCGTGCATCTGTACTCACCCTGTACCACAAACACATTACATTATTAAACGTTTCTCAAAGATGGAGTTAAATATCATCTGGTCCATTTGGCTCTAAAGACAAAAAATGAAAAGAAAAGAAAAAGGGAAGATTATTTCCCAATAGAATAATGATTTTCATGTATATGTCATGAGTGTGTGAGGTAATGCATATGTTAAATAGCTTGCTTTAGATATTCCACACTATAGGCATATATCAAAACTTCATGCTGTACAACATAAATATACTATACAATTTTTACTCATCAATTAAAAAAGTAATGCTAACGTTTAAAAAGGTAATACATAAAAACTGAGAACAGACTGTAACAACTGAAACAAACTTGGCAAACATGAGATGAGAAACCAACCAGCAAGTCAATCAGAACTCTTTCTTCCCCCCGTCTACAATATTTTGTATTTATAACTGTAAATTAGTGTATAGTGTCTCACTCCAGAGACTTCAATAATGTAGTGTTATCAAAGGACTTGTACAGATTTCAGAGAAAGACGCATTTAGAAGACAGAGGGTTCTCCATTATGTTCTATCTGAGAGTCAGTATGAAATGTCAAATCTAAAAGTACATAATTCAGAGGTCTATTTCAAAGTAATAATCATTTGAACATAATTTCTCCACTGTCAGAGATGACCGTTATTTTATTTTCAATCAAATTAAAAGTTGTTTTTATGCATATTTTATTTTTAGTTATATGTTACTTGTACATACGTAGCAGTACAAGTACATATAAATCCTGTAAGAGTATAAATCCTATAGAAATATATTAAGCTGATAATTATGTCTGTTCTGTTTGATCACAGAGTTGCAACAAATAGGCCTCATTTCCTAAGTTGAAGAAATGATTTTCTCATTTTATATGAGACTTGTGTGGAATTACAAGGTAGAACCAAAATGTGTGGATTGAATATTTCAAGGAAGATGCGTTCTGCTGCTAATAGCAGGAAATCCCATCTAGTGAGCTTTATTTTTCTTTAACCCATGATCTCACATTGCTGATAGATCCAAGGCTGGGCATCTCCAGGGTTGCTCAACTCAGCAGGCCAGTGGCATCACCAGCGATCCTGGAACTTCATAGCTCATCTCTGTCACACACAGCATGTCAGCTTTCCTGCGATGGTCGGAGGACCCCTGCAGCAGCTTTAGGTTTCTTATTCTTTCACAGCAACTCCCAAAGGCAGGAAAAAGATAGTCCTTTTTCCTGTGTGCCTTTATAAGGGGCAACTAAACTGTTTCCAGAGTGTTCCCAGTACCCACTTTCTCATACATTGGAATGACCATGGGATCACACAGGCTCAGACAAGACAGGATGCAACCTTTGCAGAGTGGGCCTGATGCACATGGGAAGAAAAGGAGCAAAATCATATATTTTTAAAAATAAAGAAATGGTGGATGGAGTAGCAGAAATTGATTTCAGGGTAGGGAAATGATAGATTGTGGTACTATCAGGTTGTAAGTATTTGAGTTAACTTCCACAAGAACACCTATAGATTCCTGATAGGCACCCCCAATTCAGGGTTTTGGGTCTTTATATGTATATATGTGTGTGTGTATGTATATATGTGTGTATATATATGTATATACATATATACACATATACGTATATACGTATATATATGTGTATATACACACACACACATATATAGTTATTAAATGTCAGCCATTAACTCAATTACAATAAAACAAAAAAGCAAACAGGATTGTTTTTAGAACTCAATTAAGTATGCTGACATGTTATTTTGTGAGGTCAATATTTTTTCCAGGGAAATTGTTGAAAAAAAGTAGAATAAGGAATGACTAACTCTATAAGGCACTAAAACATACCATACATTTACTTTTAAAAATGCATTTGTTACCAATTTTTTAAATTAAATATGTTAGTAAAACAGAGTCTAGAATTAGAAACAGAAAGAGTTGAGATTTCATTTCAGTTTTTGTAAGTTGTATTCCAAACTCATTTCTTTCACTAAATAGATCCTGGATAAATAAAACTTGAAACACAAAGAGAAAATATAAAATTACCAAGACAGATGTTATTTCTAATACTATCATCATCATTATAATTATGTTTGAAGACAGACTTTCTAAACCCTTATGTGTTGCTGGTGGGAGCGTATGATTTTACAAATACCTGGTAATTTGGCAATTTCTTAAAAGGTTTAACATATGTTTGCCCTATGACCCAGCAATCTCATTCCTTGGAATCTACCTAAGAGACATAAAAACATATGTCCTCACAAAGATATGTGTTCAAGGGTTCAGAACAGCCTTAGCTATAGTAGGCCAAAACTGAAAACAATCCAAATATCCTTCAACTAGTAAATAGATAAATAAAATTCTACTACATCTAGGCAAGGCAATATCATTCAACAATAAAAGGGGGCACAACTAGACTCATCTGGCAGGGGAGATACCATGAACATGAGGGTAGTTTTCCCAGGGCAAGTATCACCCCTTGCACTGTGGATGATGAGAGATTACTTAATGGGTACAATGAATGTGAATTGGGTGATGGATACTGTGGAAACACCGACTTCACCACTATGCAATCTATGCAGGCAACAGAACTACACTTGTACCTTATAAATTTACACAAATTAAAGAAGACAAAAAGAAATGAAAACACAAAATGATGATACATACTACAAAACTTGTGAACTTCAATAATGTTAACTAAGAGAAGGAAATAGGACACAAAAGATTACATGTTGTACGATTTCATTTACTTGAAATACCTAGAAAAGGTAAATTTATAGACACTAAAAGCAGATCATTGGGTGCCTAGGGTTTGGGGTCTCAGTGGAACTTAACTATAAATAGAGAAATTTTGGACATGACAGAAATGTTCTAAAACTGGATTGTTGTGATAATTGCACAAATCTATTAATTTAATCAAATCATTCAATTTTACATATACAATGAGTGAATTTTGTAGTACGTAAATTATGCTTTAGTAAACCTGTTAAAATAATTCTTTTTTAAAAATAAGACTTTGTAAGCAAGATAAAATCCAGAAGACACAAATGAAAAAATATTTGAAGAAAATTACTGATTTATTTGCATGAAGACAATAACAAAATTAAAAGAAGTATATGACGCTCAGGAAAAATTTTGATCACATAAGGCAGACAATGGGCTAACTTTCTAATGAAAAATTGTTAACTAATCAATAGATAAATTCATAGAAATGCCATAGATAATTGAGCAAAGGATATAGACTCACTATAGAAGAGAATATTCTAATAGCCAATAAATATAAATATTTGCTCAAACTCACCAATGAACAGAAAAATCCAAATTCTAACAGCAATGTAATAAACTATTTCTCCCACTCCAAAATTGACAAGTACAATGGTTTGTTTTAAAATCAAGAGTTTAGAAGATTCTAAGGGAATAGACTCTCATATTATTAGGATTTTGAGTTATGGCAGTGTAGCAGTATCTATTAAAACTCAAAATACAATTGTTACATGCTGATGAAAACAACAAAAATCCCATTCTAAACATCTGCCTTAAAGAACAATCCTACATGAGCCCAAGGAGACATGAAATTGGTCGTTGTTGAGCCACGGTTTGGAATAACAAAAACATTTCCAGATTCAAAAAGAAAAATTGATTAATTTGTCTTGATTACAAAAATTTTGTACATCCTAAAAACTATGCAGCATGTGAAGTGACAGCACACTGCAGGATGACACTTGGTGCTGTGTGGGGCACTGTGAGCATAGATTGGTGTAACCCTGTGAGTAGTTGGGATAATACAGTATTTCCACTCTAGGTTGTTACAGTCTCGGGAAATTCTTCCTCATATGTCCATGATGACATATAAAAAAATGTAACAGGGGAGAAAAGAAACATTCTCTACATTTAGATAGAAGAAAGGTAAACTGTGGAATAGCCATAGAAAGGAATAATATTCAAGGCTTTAAGTAAATTATGTAGGACTATCAACATGGATTGGAAAAAATCATAAACCATAATGTCAGGTAGGAGGTGGAAAATTACAAGAATTGTCACTGTTACTATAAGAGCAAAAAGATATATAGACTAAACTAAATGGATAAACTGGAAAATAATCTTATCTTTAAAATTTTAACCGGCCGTGGATCAAAAAGCATAAAAATTCCAAATTCCAGAGATGAACAAATTCCACTTAGATGAGCAGGGACAAGTGTCCTCTCTTATTCTTTGGTCCATCTACTGAATCTTAACATGGGTGGAAAATTGAGCCTGGCTGAGGAAGGGAGATTGTGAGGGAGTAAGGACAAACTAGCTGAGTTGTAAATGGCCCCATAGGCTTGTGTGATACACTACAATCTATAGAGGCCCCCTGAATAATATATATCTACTTTACCCTGCCAGCTGATTCTCCTTCCAGACCTTTTTCTGACTTCATGCTGGTGCTGTGGGAACTAGGGAGGTGGATAGAAGACAACAGACATCTCTGTAGCTTTGTGCAAACAAAGATCAGGAAGGAAATCAAGATAGGAATGATACTTTCAACCATCTTGACTTAGTTGGCACTTAAAATTGACATATAAATTGACAACATTTGATAACTACAGAATATTTACTTTTTTACATTGCACAAAGATTATGAAATAGAACAAATACTATGACTATAAAACTAGTCTCAATTACTTTCATAAGAATAAATTCATACAGAGTATATTCTCTGAATGCAATCTTAACAAATTACAAATTAGTAAGATTGAGAAAACTGCCCAAATTTTTGGAAGTAAAATAATACATTTCTAAATAATCTGTGGCTTGTCAAAGAGGAAATCAGAAGGAAATTAGAAAATAATTTTAAATAAAATAATACTAACTTGAATTTTTAAAGTTTTCGAGATGAAACCAAGGTAATCCTTAGAGAAAAATATTTAGTTTTAAATGCCTGTATTATAAAAGGATAAATATACAAAAATCAAAGGTGTAAACTTTTAACTTAATAATTAAAAAAAGCAAATTTAAGTTGGAAAAATTAGAAGAAAAAAGCAAAGATGTGAGGAAATCAATAACATTATTTTCTTGGTTTTGTTTTCTATTTATGATAGAGCATAATTGTGTTAGTCCATTTTTACATTGCCAGAAAGAAATACCTGAGGCTGGGTAATTCATAAAGAAAAGAGGCTTCACTGGCTCAGGGCTCTGCAGGCTGTACAGGTGTGGTGCTGACAATTGCTTCTGGTGAGGGCCTCAGGAAGCTAACAATCATGGGGGAAGGAAAGGGGAGCCCGGGTATCACGCGGTGAGAGCAGGAGCACAGAGAAAGTGGGGAAGAGTCGCACTTCTTTAAACAACCAGATCTCGTGTGAACTGAGTCAGAACTCACTCATTACAGCTAGGATAGCACAAAGCCATTGATGAAGGATCTGCCACCCGACCAAGATACCTCTCACCAGGCCTCACCTCCAACAATGGAGGTTACATTTTAACATGAGATCAGGAGGGGACAAGCATCCAAACTATACCAATAACATAATTGGTTTAATGTATACTGACTTTGGAATCAGCAACATTACTTAAATTTACTTATTAAATCTATGAGCTTATCTATTGTTTTTATTTTCTAAGTACCTGACTATGTCAAGAGTTAATAATGACCATTTTACCTGGATGCAATTATTATCTCTTTGATATATTTTTCTTGCCATTATCATTGCCTAACTCCTCTAGTACTCCACATATGAAGGAGACAGTTTTAAATATTTCACTGCTGAGGCCAGTGTGTGCAATCGGGTAGCTATCATTTCTCAGATTGAGAAATATCTTTTTAAAACAAGTTTGAAAACAGATTTTTTAAAAATTAAGGCCAAGTGCTGAATTCCGTCAAACCATACTTCATAACTATCAAGGTGGTTGCATGTATATTTTCCTTCCTTCAGTTAATGTAGTGAATCACACTAATTGATTCTCAAATGCTTACATAACCTTGCATTTCAGGAATAAACTCCACTTGGTCATGATGTAGTAGCCATCCTTTATATCACTGAATTCACTTGGCTAATATTTTCTTAAGAACTTGGCTCATAAGAGTTATTGGTCTCTTAATTCCTATTTGTTGTAGAGTTCCCTTCAGGTCTTGAAGTAAAGTTTACACAGATCTCATCAAACGTAACTGCAAGTGCTTTTCCTTTTTTCAAATATGTTTGAAGTTTGTATAAAGTTAGTGTTGTTTGTTCCTTAAATATTTTAAAATAGTTAGTGAAGCTAGATGAACCTGGGGTTTTGTCTTGGGAAAGCTTCATAGAATGGGCTTACTTTCTCTATGAGATATGGAACTCTTCCTATTTTACGTTATTTGTCAGCTTCAGTACATTGTACATTTTGAATAGTTTATTCATTACATGCACAGTACATTGTACATTTTGAATAATTTATTACATGCACATTTATTTTTGTAAAGTTATTCATAATATTTAGTATTATTTCATGCTGATAAATCTGTAAGACTATAATAAAAGGTATGAAATTTGTGTCACTGGAGTCTTAGAGGGAGATGACAAATGGATGATGCCCAAAGAGTGTTTGAAGGAAGATTGACTATTTTCCAAATTTTGACAAAGACTTAAATGTAAAAATTCAAGAATCTGTGCAAACCCAAACGAAAATAAATCCAAAGAAATTTATGCCAAAAAAAATCTCGAAAGCAACAAGAGAGAAATGAAATCTCATGCACAGGAGAAAATAAATTAAATGACAGTGGATTGCTCATTAGAAATCATGCAGACCAGACAGAAGTGGCACAAGATATTTTAATGGCTGAAAGGAATGTTAACCTAGAATGTATATCCACTAAAAACATTATTATAAAATGTTCTATCATGACATTCTTTTTTCTTTTTTTCTTTTTCTTTTTTTGTTTTTGTTTGTTTGTTTGTTTTTTAGATGCAGTTTTGATGCATCTAAAAAAAACCCAGGCTGGAGGGCAGTGGCATGACCACGGCTCACTGCAGCCTCTACCTCCCAGGCTCATGTGATCCTCACACCTCAGCCTCCTGAGTAGCTGGGATTACAGACACACACCACCACGCCTGGTTAATTTTTTGTATTTTTGGCAGAGACAGGGTTTTGCCATGTTGCCCAGGCTGGTCTCGAATTCCTGAGCTCATGGGATCTGCCTGCCTTGGCCTTCCAAAGTGCTGGGATTACAGGCATGAGTCACCGCGCCTGGCCATGACATACTTAGAGGAAGGAAAATCAAGAGAATTTCATGCTAGCAGACTTATGTTAAAAAAAGGGCTAAAGGAAGTGCTTGAACTGGAATAGAAATGATAATGGAAGAAATCTTGGACAATCGGGAAAAAAGTAAACAATAGATGAATAAAAATATGGTTAGATACAACAGACTTCTTCAGTTTTGTAAATTAATTTGATGGTTGAGGCAAAAATTACAACATTGGCAGATGTGGTTTTGATGAAAGTAGAGAATAAAATATACATATTACACATGCAGAAGTGGAAAGGGATATAAAGGAGGTAAAGTTTCTACACTTTAGTCAAATTGGTAAAATGTCAGCACCAGTAGACTATGATAAGTTATGTTAATAGACAGATAAATCACAAAAACTATACAATGAGATACACCAAAAAATGACTGATTTAAAAGTGGAATTCTAAAAATTGCTTAAGGAACACACTGGAAAATAGGAAAAGAAACCAGACAAGAAAAAAACAAAGGAAACAAAAAGAAAACAAAAAGCAGATGGCGGTCATAAGAGCTCACATATTAATAACTGCATTACATGTAAAGTGTGTAAAGAGACAAATGTCAGAGTGAAAAGCAGTGACTTCGACACGCTCCCTATAAGAAACTTACTGCGAATATTACGTGCCCATCTTCCCTTGGCTTCCGTGTGACTGAGGTGGCAAAAGGCTGCTGTGTCAACACTGCCCTGAGCGTGCGCACACCCAGCCAGTCTGTGACAGCACTGGGGCTTTGCCCAACTCCACTCTGAGATCAGAGTGGGCACCCGGGACCCGGGTGAGACCAAGGGAGAGGCCAGAAAGTGGGAGCAGACACCCCCAAGCCTGCATGGACACGGGGGCCTTCTCAGCCTCGAGGGCGTGGAGTGTAGAGAGGCCTGGATCCTGCTGCCTGCGGGGAAGGCCGGGAGGGCGAAGCTTCCAACCCATTCCATGGAGCCTGCAGGTATCCCCTGTCACACCTTCTGGCAGCCTGGGGTGGGCAGCTCCCCACGCTGGGCCCAGGCCAGCATGTGAGGCAAGGGTGATGTCTCTGCAAGTTATTCTCCTAGCACTCAGGGTGCCTGGGGCTCCCTCTCGCCTGGATGGGGCGGCGGAGGCACCTTGGGGAACAGATCACAGCCCCGGCCTGGCTGTCAGGAGCATCAGGCTCGGTCACCATCCGCGGGGACAAAAGCCTGGGGGGCCTCAGGCAGAGCCTCTTACTGAGGGGCAGGAACTGGGCGCCCTCGGCAGAGTGGGACAGTGGCCTTGCCGTTGGCCGGGTCCTCAAAGTAAGGCCACTCCCACATCCCACCCCAGGCCACTGAAGAGTGGCCCCAGCTCCATGCCCTCCCCACAACTGCAGGGTGAGAGCAGCAACGCAGGAGTGGTGAAGGCTCTGGGCCTGGTGGCGGTCCCGCCGGCTGCTCAAGGGTCGGGGCAGTGCAGTCCGCTGCCTCAGTGACACGAGGCACAGGGGACATGGGGCACAAGGGTCCCACCACGGCCACTGCTCCCTCAGTGGCTCCTGCCTCCACCACTTGCAACTTCCCACTGCAGCCGGCCACTCTGGACAGCTCGCCACTGCCAGCATCACCACCATTTTATCCTGAAATACTAAGGTGAACCTTAGCTGGTTTTCCCATATTACTATCATCACAATTAGTTTCTTCTTTTCACAATTTGTTTCTTTTTTTGTGTTTCTTTTTCTTTTCTCCTTCTTTCTGAAGGAGTATGATCTAGTGACTGAGCTTGAGGGGTATATAATTTGGTTCAATCTATAGTGTACCATTTACTAGTGTATCTTTGCAAAAGTTGTGTTATCGCCATCGTTTTAGTCTCTCTACCTGTAAGCATGAAAAGGGTGTTTATTTTACTGAGCTGATGTGAGAATTTAATAAAAATATGAGGTATAGAAAGCTTTTAGTACAATTCTGAGTACAAAGTAAAATGCGCATTTTTATTGCAGCATGGTGAGAATCCTGCTCCTGGAAACACTAAGGCACGTAAGGAAGGAGTGCCTCTCACAACTGTGGTACAGTGTGAATTAATGCAGAGCTTTATATGTATAGTTGTACTCTGAAGTCCATTCTGAATCTTAGATGTCACATTTATATTAATATAAAGTATAATAATTGTCTAAATGTAGAATTATATGTTTAAAATTACATGATTACATCAAATGATGTAATTCATAGTTTTTCTCTAGGGTTCTCTTTCCTAAACATTCTGTAACGTATGAGTTAGCACAGTCTTCTTATATCTTCCCTTATGATAAAACAAAAGAAGCATAATAGTAAAGGTCCATAACCTCAATCAAATGAGGAAATCCTAATGGGAACCAGGAATGAGGGATTGAACACTCTTCACATAAAATATTAATTATTTTGAAACAGAGTTGTTCTGTCAACAGCTGACTTTGAGTCCTTGATCAAAGGACTCCTGAATACTTGGATTGCATAGTTGACCTTATCACATTTTTTGGGTAAGTGCTATACAAAGGCACCTTCAGACCCTCCATTGCACATAGGTGGCCCCTGCAAGTCCCTTCCCATGTGTATTCTGGAGGTGCCACTAAACCTGGGGGCAGCATCAGGACACACGCTTGAAAAAAAACCTTTTTTACTCAGACTAAATTATTAACAAACTTTCCATTTCCTTTAACTTATTAAAGACGTCCTTACCTGGAAATAGGTACAGAATACACTCTCCAGTCAACAGCTGTCATTCTGTCATATCATCAGATACCCAGGGGATGTTGCTACTTGAGGCATCCACAGAATCACAGCATTTCCCAGTATTGAAAGACCTGAAAGATGGCAGTGCCTTCATATCAACTGTGAGACATGAAGTAATTTCCCCAAATCTACGACATTAAGATATGGTGCAATAAAGACCAGATTAAAGGTGTCCTGATTTTCAACCATGTTCCCTCCATCTCATTTACTCCTAAACACAGTCACTGCTGCAAATACTTCTGTTGTCAAGTGGGAAATGAATGCTCTTACAAGGCTCAAACTTGTGAACACATCACTGACCAGCACAGAGCTGGCTCACAATAAGGACCCAGTTAAAGTGTTTTACGTGCAACTGGATCAAACCTTCCAAGTACTAAATTAAAACAATCATTTAAAGAAGGAAATTGTTTTAGAAGAGGTCCTTCATACTGCATCTCTGAGCAGCAACTGATGATGCTATTGAACTCAGATGCTGATTGGTTCTCCAACACGAGATTACCCAATCCAGGAGCAAAGAAATTAGTAACTTCCTCCTTATGTTTGGGATGTGAGTAGAGGGAGGTCATAGTTCTCCGTGAATGTGAGACTTGCCTGCTACCCTGGCACCTGGTCCTGTGCTGTTCTCCAGCATGGTGTGTGTCAGGCCCCCTGGAGGCTCCTGCATGGCAGCGCTGACAGTGACACTGATGGTGCTGAGCTCCCCACTGGCTTTGGCTGGGGACACCCAATGTAAGTGCACATTGTGGATGCTGAGTTACTATAAGGTGGATAAAGTGGGAAGTTAAATTTGTCACTGTGCCCAGGCCATGTCCCTTAAGAATTTGTGACGTTTTCAACAGGGATTGCACATCTTTATTATATGGATCCCAAATTACTTCCTCCACAAAAGGAGCTTGGCTACTTGCCCTCTCCATGAGATTCATGTAAGGGGCCTCCATAAGGTCATTTCCTCTCAAATCTCCACCAATAAAACTTTTGCATCACATGTCCTCAGGGTCTTCAGAGGATTTGGAAATAAGGATGCTAAAATAAATTCCCCATACAGCACTTCCCTTTATTATGTTGACCTATGTCAGACAAAAGGAGGCTTTTTCTGAAAATGTTGTGGGAGTCAAGGGAATTCAAAGGGTCTCTCCTAGATGATCCAGTGTTATGTCCTCCACAGGACCTGTGGTATTGGCCCCTCTTCCTCATATGTGAGGATGGACCCAGTGGCCTCCCCATTATCTCCTTTCTTTTCTTTCTGAAGTCCAATCTTTATAAAGCCTGTATCCCTGTAGCATATGTAGGTTCTCTGATAGAAGTTATGCTTAGTGCTCTTTCTTTCTTATGGGGAAAAAATCCCTGGAACTGAAGCTGAGATCTTTAGTACTTGGCATCACCGTACAGACAAAGAATATCTATGGGGTTTTCTTTGCTGCCTAAAGAACTTAAGGCGTCCTCTGAGAACCTGGCCCAGGTTAGGGTTTATTATGAATCTCTTTTAACCTTTCTATACTAGCTTCTCCTACATGCTCTAACTAGACTCCACAAGAAGAGATTCAATGAATGTAGGATAAATGATATGAAATTCTATTTTTGTAAGTCAAAAATAGTCAAATATCAGAAATTTGCTAAGGTTCCAACTATATACTCTGAGTGGAGTTACCGAGACAATGTGGACACTGTTCACATCTCATCGGGCTGAAAGTAAATGAGCAAGTCCTGGGAACTCATTGTCTTACTGGGGTCTTGTCCTAAATTTCATAGGTTCACCCATCATGCCCTTGGCTTTTCTTAATTAGCCATGTCTGCTTACCTCTTCCTCCAGTTTCTCTCTGTTTTTCCCCAGCTATGTTGTCATTATTTCCTGAAATCCTTAAAGCTTGAACAGACCAAGAGCACTATGAGGTTCATCACAAGAGATAATTTCTTCTTTTTTTGAGACAGGGCCTGGCTCTGTCACGCAGGCTGTAGTGCAGTGGTGTGATAGAGGCTCACTGCAACCTCTGCCACCAAAGCTCAAATGATCCTCCCTCCTCAGCCTCCAGAGTAGCTGGGACTACAGACAGGCAACCTCACCCACCTAATTATTGTAATTTTGGTAGAGACTGCATTTTGATATATTGTCCAGGCTGGTCTTAAACTCCTGGGCTCAAGTGATCCTTGTGCCTCCCAGCATGCTAGGATTACAGATATGAGCCACCATGCCCAGACAAAAAGAGATGAATCTTAATAAAAAAAAATCTTTTTTTCTTAAAATTACTGTTTCCTTGGCTGGGCGTAGTGGCTCACGCCTGTAATCCCAGCACTTTGGGAGGCTGAGGTGGGCAGATCACGAGGCCAGGAGATCGAGACCATCCTGGCCAACATGGTGAAACCCGTCTTTACTAAAAATTTAAAAATTAGCTGGGTGTGGCGGCATGTGCCCGTAATCCCAGCTATTCAGGAGGCTGAGGCAGGAGAATCACTTGAACCTGGGAGGCAGAGGTTGCAGTGAGCCCAGGTCATGCCACTGTATTCCAGCCTGGCGACAGAGCTAGACTCTGTCCAAAAAAGAAAAAAAAAGAAAAAAGAAAAAAAGAAAAAAATTACTGTTTCCTTATCTGTGAATTATTCTTCCAACCAGAAGGAGGAGAAGGAAGAAGTTTGCCTGCATTTCTCACAGGAAGAGAAGGGGTCTACTGTGACATCAAAATGAAAGCATGCTGGAGCTTAAGCCCCTTCTTGCTTTCCAGGATCCACACAGTGATCAGTTCCCAGAATGCTGGTTTATTCATATAAACCACACTTATTTTGATCAGCAGCTACTGTGTACTGGGCTCCCTTCCAGGTTCAAATAATTCTATTTGAGTAAGATAGAGTGGGTTGCTCCCTACTCATGGAAGTTATACCATCATGGAGGAGATAGACAATAACCCAATAATCATTTAACAAAGAAGAAAATGTCAGAGAGTCATCATGCACTGAAGAAAAGACATCAGGTTTACGGAAAGAGAGAATTGGATCCACCCAACTTTGGTTCATATGCTTAGGCAGCTCTACCTGAGAAAGTGACATTCAGCTGAGACAACAAAATAAGTACACAGCCATGTGAAGATCTAAGGGTTGAATGTTCCAGAGAGACACAATGGAGGGAAAACCCTGGTGGGGGAAATTATGTGCAGGGACAGAAAGAAGGCTACAAGGACTGATGTATAGGAAGCAAGGAAATGGAGAGGCAGAAGATGAGGTAGGATGCAGACAGGAAGTCAGGAGCCTCATCATATTAGGCCCTGATGTACATAGTAAGACATTTTAATTTTATTTAAACAGATATGGGAAGCTACTGGATGGTTACAAGGAGAGTCAATTTATATTCACTTTTTAAAACTGATTCTAGCTACTCTGTGGGGGATTGGATTGCTGGGATTCACAAGTGGTCAGGAAGCCGATTTAGGAACACAGTAGGGAATCTTCAGGGAAAACAGCTCGTGGCTTCCTGGTGTGCACTAGTGATAAAGACAGTGAAAAAGATGAAGTGCACAGACTCGACATGTATTTTGCTCAGCTTGTTAATGGATTACTGTAAAGGAGATAAAACAATCAAGCTTATTCCTAAGGATTTTGTCTTGACAAATAAGTGGATGGTGGTGTTGTTTATTGAGATAGGGAAAATTGTGGGAGGAAATTATTTGAAGTGGGTGGTTGGAAATTATTTATTGACATTTATGTGGAACAATCAGAAGGTCAAGGGAATTTAAGAGACTCACGGTGAGTTCAGGGCTGGAGGTGTTTATGTTGACAGCATCAATACATGTACTCTGTTAAATTCCAGGGAGTGGAAGAGGATACATAGGGTAATAGTTTGTGTGTAGAAAAAAAGAAGGCGGCACAGGCAAGCAAAGGGGACTGAGAGGGAGCCCCAGGGATGTTGGAGAAAAACCAAGAGAACACAATGCCTGTAAGTCAAGGAAAATAGATTTTTTTTCAAGAAGAAGGGAGAAGCCAATGAGTATCACTAAGTGTGTGAAGTGAGGATGTGAGAGAGAAGCAAGTGCTGGGTTTGCTGGGGTTGATATTTGCAGTCAATGGAGTATCCAGGATGGTAAATGGATTGGACCATTTGAAGAGCAAGTAGAAGAAGTGAGGATGAGGTTAAGGTTGATTGTTCTGAGTAGAGAGCTTCAGGGAAGGACTGTGCTCTGGGTTCAGGGAGCCAGCTGAATCTAAAGGAAAAGGCTAAAGAGGCTGAAGAGAAGCAGGAGGACCTGTGAACCAGAGATGCTCAGTCATTACTGGCAAGGAAATACGAGAGGGTCCCTGTGTGCAGTGGTGAATGTTCATGCAAAATGTCACACAGCCAATATTTCACACAGCCTATGTTTATTAGTGACTTAGAATATGCCAGCTACTACTCTAAGTCATGAGAATGGAGTGATGAGTAAAATGAATCTGGTCTTCATCAGTACATGCCACATAACATTTTGCAGTGACTGTGTACCAGGCCTGTGATTTTCAGTATGCAGTTTCAATAATGATCCTATTGTATCTGTGGTGTTTAAAAACATATACATCTCTGGAATCTAAAATTGAGAGGATATAAGTAAAACCCAGTATCCCAAATGTAGTGCTAGAAATCAGATTGCAGTTTAAATCTGAGCATGTAGAAAGTTCCTTTCTCCTATGTCAGCAGATGCCTTTTGTGTGAGGTTTGTTTAGGTATACTGCATTATTAGACATAAGTTAGTGTTTCTGCCCTATGTTTTCAGAATGAAAATTCTTTATGAAACTAATAGAACAGAAGACAATAGCAAAATCATGATGAAGATACTAATTGCTTTAGAATCAAGGAATAGGAAAAATAATGTGAGCTGCAGTTAAAGGGATCATAAAAAATTAAAATGAAAATATTTTTGAGTGTTTATTATGTGGTCAGTGCTAAGAAGTCATTATTTAATTTTATACTTAAAAATAATCGTGTGAAGATGATGCTATTATTAAATGCATTTGATAGATTACAAAAAGGCTTATGGTTAGTAAAAATTGACCCAAGCAGAAGAGATCATGTTTCCATTCAGATTTTCTGATTCTAGAGATTGAGAGTCTGTCCATCGTTAGTGATTAGTGACCAGATTGTGTCTGAATTATTGACAGAATTCCTGATATTCATATGTACCAGGTTGTTTCTTGAAGTGGGAGCAGAGATGCAAGGGCTGCTAGTTCCAATGTATAGGAGAAACTTTCATTCATTTTGCATTTATCATTTTAAAAGTTCCATATGTCAATCCTGGGCATGTGTTGAAGAACACAAGGAAGTATTAAATCACTCCTTGTTCTGAGGTTTGCCTAGCAAGTTGGCCTGAGGTTGCCAAATAAAATACAGGTTCTTAGTTAAATCTGAATTTCAGATACACACCGTAATTTATTGGAAATCCAAATTTTAGTGAGCATCTTCTCGTTTTGTTTGCTAAACCTTTCAACCCTAACTGGGACACATGAGCATGGATTACAGTGCTAGTCACGCAAACCACAGTGACAGCAACTTCACACATTTTTATTTTTTAACTTTCTCTCTGTAAAGAAAGTGCTTGGATAATTTAAGAATAAAAAGACATACATTTTTGATCCACTGCATCATTTCTAAAGGGCAAAGGAAGCTTTGCGAAGGTCGTACTCAAAGTCTGGGGACCTGCTCATTTTTTGTAAACTGAATGAGAATATCATTTTTTTGGTTTCTTCCTTTCTGAGGGGACTTGACTACAAAACCAAGAGCTCTGCCTCTGGCCAAGGCTGGAAATTTGATGCCTGTTAGTATTGTTGGGAGTGGGAGACTGAGAGAAATGAGTTAGTTGGGGCATTAAATGGGAATAAAATGGCTGTGGCTGTGATTCATTACTACAGATAATTCGTGGACCAGTGGCACAGAAATTAAGAAAGAAGATGTTATGACAGATAAATGATATGATTTGATGACTGATTATAAAGGCAAGGAAATCAGTAAATCTTGGTTCTCCACAAGTTCATTTTCTGGAAACATAGCACTGGGACCAGAATTCTACAACACTTTCATTTTATGTAGGACCAAGATTTTCAACAGATATTTTTCAAAGTAATTCTCAGCTGCTCCGTAACTAATAGTGGCTTGTTCAACACAGATTTTTTCAGATGGTTCACACCCATGGTTCTTACCCAGGGATAGTTCACCACTCCTCCCTTCCCTCCCATCACCCTTGGGGAACATGTGGCAATGTTTGGAGAAATTTTTGGTTGTCACAACAGGGATTTCTTCTGATATTCAATGAGTAGAAGCCAGGGACACTTCTAGAGAACCTGCAATGTACACAACAGCCTCCATCACCAATAAAGAATTACCTGGTCAAAATGTCAATAGTGCTGAGGCTGAGAGGACTGGTTCACACTGTGCTCTTTCTGAAAAGTCTAGACTCACATCTTTTTGTTTTGTTTTGTTTTGTTTTTTTGAGACGGAGTCTCGCTGTGTCACCCAGGCTGGAGTGCAGTGGCGCGATCTCGGCTCACTGCAAGCTCCGCCTCCCAGGTTCATACTATTCTCCTGCCTCAGCCTCCCGAGTAGCTGGGACTACAGGTGCCCGACACCGCGCTTGGCTAATTTTTTGTTTTTTTTTTAGTAGAGACGGGGTTTCACCGTGTTAGCCAGGATGGTCTCTATCTTCTGACCTCGTGATCCACCCGCCTCGGCCTCCCAAAGTTCTGGGATTACAGGTGTGAGCCACCATGCCTGGCCTAGACTCACATCTTTTATACAATCACCACCCAATTCACTTCTTTGTGGTTAATTTTTGCTTGTTTCATTATAAATAACTAGACAGTTGCATAAATTCAACCACTTTCTTGTTGAATCCATTTAATGTAGAGAGCTGGCATCTGGAGAATCATGACCAACTCAGCATTTCCACTGAGGCAATATGATCAAATAGCAAACTGTTTATCATGAATACAGAATAGGGGCAAACTCTCCTCTGTGCTGGCCACCAGAAGGTTTGCTGAGGGCAATCACTCGCTGGAGCCAGGCTCCTTGAGGTTATCTACTGTGACATCTAGAGCCTATTGTTCGAGGAATGCAGTCTTGCAAGGCTGCTCTGGAGCAAGCAGCAGACCGACAACCACCCACTTCTTGCTATCTCTTTTCAATAAATACCAAGGAAGCTCAAAGCTCAGGGCCCTTGTTCACAAAGAGCAAGGTGCCCCTGACCCCTTCTTCCAAATATGCTCTTTTGTCTTTATTCCCGCGTTCGTCCTCCTTTGTTCAGTCCAACAGGGTCCATGCAATAGTGATGTTCAAACAGCAACAGGGCGATGCCATAGTGGTTTCTAAACACAGGGACATGAGAATGTGAACAAAGAAGGTTGCTGGAACAGAGGAACTGAAATTGACAAGACGAATGGGGACCCCAGGATGAGTCTGCTGGCAGCTGATATAAGGTCAGTGCCCTAAAGAGGTACTGGGAGCAATATAAGGTCAGTGCTCTAAAGAAGTATTGGGAATGGGAAGTTTTCTGAATTAGGGTAACATGGGGCAGAATTTGTCTATTGAAGAAAAACATTATGTGCAGTTGCTTAAAGTTTTGTTGAAATAATCTGGTGCTCAGGTTAGATCTCAGACATTAACTAAGATGCTGCAGGAGGTTATTATGCATAACCCATGGTTCTCACAGACAGGCACTCTTGATATGGAAAATTGGGACAGAGCAGAAGGATTAAAACGGGCTCATCAAAAAAGTCGCAAAGTTGATCTTTCCGTTTTCTCCACTTGGAGTTTAGTCCATACTGTCCTTCTGCCATTATCTCCTTCTTATCTTACTGGACAGCAGGAGTGATATTCTGAGTCTAAAAATCTGAAAGAACCTGTTGTCCCACCCACAGCTCCAACTGAAAATAAAAAAACAGGAGAAGGAGGATAAAAATTGGCCTATACCGCCTCCTCCAACAGCAGAAACATCTGTACCGCCTCCTTCAGCAGCAGAAATAGAGACCCCAATACAGAGAATTTTACACTCTGCTGCCATAGCTGGAGAGCCCTTATGACCTTGCACTTTTCCTATTTCTGTAAGGCCTGATCCAAATAATCCATAGCAGCTTATTGATGAACACACTCCACTAGAGTTTAACTTGTTGAAGGAATTAAAACGAGTGTGGTAAATAATGGCGTACAGAGCCCATTCACTTTAGGATTGCTAGTATCTGTATTTGGTGCTGTGCACCTTCTACCCTTCGATGTAAAGAATTTGGCTCACACTTGTTTGTCTCCTAGTGCATACCTGACATGGAGTTTAAATTGGCAAGAAATGTGTGCAGACCAGGCTAGACAGAATCATGTAGCTGGACACAGAGACATTACAGAGGACATGCTGTTAGGTAATGGCCCTTATTCAGACCTGGAACACCAAATGGCACTCTCAAATGCCAGCAGTGTGCACAGGCTGCTAAATGTGACTGGGCCACAATTCCACAATTCTGGAAAAGGGAGTCCCATTATAATCCTTTTTACATCTCATGCAAGGGTCACGGGAACCTTATGCACAATTTCTTGCATGACTACAAGAGGCAGTGAAGCATCAGATTTATCATACTGCTGCTGCAGAGATGCTAACTTTAACTGTAGCTTTTGAGAATGTAAACGCAGATTGTAAATGTACATTGGCACCTGTGAGGTGTACAAAAATCTTGGGAAATTTTCTCAGAGCTTGTCAAGATGTGGGAACTGAGCTTCATTGCTCTACAATATTAGCGCAGGCAATGGCTAACTTAGCAGTTGACAAATCTAAAAGGAGCCAAGGGTCAAACCCTAAAATGGGAAAATGTTATAATTGTGGAAAAACAGGACATTTTAAAAAGGAATGCCACCAGATCTCAGGACAGAAAGGACCTTACAATGCGGTGCCCCACCCAGCGGAAAAAACACCAGGACTTTGTCCTCGCTGTAACCAAGGAAGTCACTGGGCTAATCAGTGCCACTCAAAATTTCATCAAAACAGCACCCACCTGTTGGGAAACTAGAAGGAGTCCTGGATCCAGGCCCCTCAAACAATGAGGGCATTTCCAGTTCAGACCACAGTCCCACTTCAGGGATGGGTCCCAGGAGAAAAATTGATTCCTGGTATTCCTCACCTCAGGAACACCAGGAAGCGCAGGATTAGATCTCCCCGCCAGAGAAAGAACATTAGTTGGAGGAGACAAACCTACCAAAGTTCCCACTGGCATTTGGGGACATTTACCAACAGGCTACACAGGACTAATTTTAGGCAAAAACCCCCTTAACTTGCAAGGCATCACTGTAGTCCTTGGAGTAGTTGACTCCGATTATGAAGGAGAAATTCAAGTAGTTTTAATGTCAAAAATCTTTGCGTTTTTGAACCGGGAGAATATATTGCTCAATTATTGCTTATTCCCTGCAAATTACATCCTTCTCCATGAAAGGAGAAACGAGGAAATAAAAGGTTTGGGAGCACAACTACAATGGAAGTCTATCTATCCCAGCCCATAGCCTCTGATAGACCCACCTGTGTAGTACAAATTAAAAGAAAGAAATTTTGTGGGCTTATGGATACAGGAGCTGATGTGTCAGTAATATCCAGTAAGGACTCACCCCCGTATGGTCTCTCAGACTAACCTCCACATCCCTAGTGGGAGTAGGAGCAGCTAAAAGTGTTCAACAGAGTGCTGAGATTTTACCTTGTCTTAGTCGAGATGGACAGCCATGTACTTTTCAGCCTTATGTTGCAAATACAGCAATCAATTTATGGGATCAAGACTTACAACATGGAATATGAGACTTACAAATGAAAACTTTGATAACCCAGGATTTAAAATGTTGATGGACATGGGATATCAGAGTGGAAAAGGTTTAGGGAAATTCCTACAAGGAAAACCTAACCCGATATCAATAACTGGAAAAACAGATAGAAAAGGGCTAGGACGTCAGGATTTCTGATGGGGGTCATTGATATTTCTCCTCCACCCTCTGCCTTACCATTAGAAAGGCCAGTGACAAACCCATATGGGTGGATCAATGGCCCCTACCTCAGGAGAAGCTGATGCAACTTCAGCAGCTAGTATAAGAACAATTGGACACAGCACATATAGAGGAGTCAGTTAGCCCCTGGAATTCACCAATGTTTTTTATTCCAAAAAAGTCCAGAAGATGGTGACTGCTGCCTGATTTGAGAGCTATTCACGCACAATTTAAACCAATGGGTCCATTACAGCAAGGTGTGCCAATTCCAGTGGTCGTTCCTAGAGATTGGTCTCTTGTAGCAATAAATCTTAAGGATTGATTCTTAACAATACCATTACACGAGAAGGATAAGCCTCGATTTGCCTTCTCTGTGCCTTCTATTAATCAAAGAGAACCTGTTTCTTGCTATCAATGGAGAGTTTTACCCCAAGGCATGCTTAACAGTCCTATGCTATGTCAGCATTTTGTAGGACAGGCGTTAAAGGAGCCTCGAAATATGTTTCCTACTGCTTACATCATTTATTTTATGGATGACATTGTTTTGGCCGCTCCTACAGATCAAATCTTACATCAGTTATTCTGAGAAACAAAGCAGGATTTAACTAAATGGAATCTCAAAATAGCTCCAGAAAAGGTACAAACAACTTCACCGTATCATTACTTAGATAATATTGTTACTGAAAGAAGTGTACGGCCTCAAAAAGTAGTTCTCCATAAAGACAGGTTACAGACTTTAAATGATTTTCAACAGTTGTTAGGGGATACTAATTGGCTGCACCCGATGCTAGGTATTGCCACTTATCAACTTGCACATCTTTATGAAACCCTACAAGGAGATTCTTCACTCGATTTCCCACAGCAATTGACCAAAGAGGCAGAAGCTGAGTTACAGCTTGTAGAACAGATGCTTCAGCAATGGCATGCTTCCCAGCTACAGCCACAAAAACCTTTGTTTTCTCTATCCATCAGACAAAATCTTGCAGTTTTATAGAGTCTATTCTTTCATTCTTCCTGTGATTACTCATCACAAGCCTATTCTAGGTGGACAAACCATTTTACTGATGGCTCTTCCAAAGGTCGTGCAGCTATTTATGGACCCAAGCGTACTCAAACAATAATGACCTCTGGGATTTCCACTCAACGCTCAGAGTTGATTGCAGTCATTCAGGTTTTACAGCTCACAGCTCAGATCCTATGAACATTGTCTGTGATTCAGCTTATGTTGTAAATGTAGCCAGTCACGTAGAAACTGCTACAATTAAAAGTACCCTAGAACCAAAACTGCTTAATTTGTTCCTAAGACTTCAACAAACTATTCGCTCTGGTGCAGCTCCTTTTCATATTTCTCATATTCGCTCTCACACACAGCTTCCTGGAGCACGATCTCTAGGTAATGATAGAGCAGATAAATTGATTGGTTCTGTGTTTCAGCAAGCTCAAACCTCTCATGTTTTACTGCATCAAAACACCTCCACCCTTACTTGTACATTTAACTTGCCTCACAGCCAAGCTAGGTCTATAATACAAGTCTGTCCTACTTGCCAGCATGTCCCTGGAGCCACACCTGTAGAGGGATGTAATTCACGAGGCTTGGCTCCAAATGAAATTTGGCAAATGGATATTACACACATAGCAGCCTTTGGTAAGCTTAGCTATGTTCATGTGCCTGTAGACACTTATTCTCATATGCTGCATGCTACATGTCAAACAGGTGAGACAGCTGGTCATGTGTGGCAACATTTCTGTTGTCATTTGCTCATATGGGGATACCTAAACAATGAAAAATTGACAATGGACCTGCTTATGCTAGTCATGCTTTTCAAAATTTCCTGCAGTTTTGGGCCATAACCCATAAACCAGGAATTCCTTATAATCCTAGAGGACAAGGCATTATAGAGCAGGCACATCAAACATTACAACACATGTTGAAAAGACAAAAAGGAGGAGTAGGAGACAAGTTACCACTGCAATCAAAGTTATATTTAGCCTTATTTACTTTAAATTTTTTGACTCCTGGTATGGATGTTAAGACTCCAGCGGAAAGACATTGGCCACTCTTAGAGAAAAAGAGGAGAGGTTTTCTGAAAGTGTTATGGAAATCCCCAGAAAAAGGACAATGGAAAGATCTGGTGGATTTACCACCTGTAGTCCCACCTACTCAGGAGGCTGAGGCAGGAGAATCACTTGAATCCGGGAGGCGGGGGTTGCAGTGAGCCAAGATGGCACCACTCCATTCCAGCCTGGGCAACAGAGTGAGACTCCATCTTAAAAAAAAAAATATATATATATATATATATATATTTGGAGAATCATTTCTGCTGTTTTGCACAGGAGATGCACTGATCAGCTAAATGTGAATATAAGAACTTTCAAAACTAAAATGACGTTCCTTAATTCCTAAATCTCTGCTTTAGGACTCAGGCTTTTCTAGGAACATAAAGATTTGGAGAATCATTTCCGTCTGTCCTACCTTCCCAGGGGCAGAACCATTTCTGTGGTGTTCTAAGGTGTCAGTGCATGGCAGTAGTATTCCTAAAAATTCATACTCGGTTTCCTCATGTACCCTACTCTGTCCCTTTATCTATCCACATTGCTTTAAAACATATTCTTCTCTCAAGGTGTAAGAGGATGATAAATAGGTGTCAAGTGGAGCACCCAAGGGTGATGAGCCCTCTCACAGTGGAATGGGATGAGAAGCTTTCTGACCTCATAAATTGAAGGCTATCTTCAGTCATTGTTTTATATATTTTACGTAAATTAATCCTCATATAACCCCAAGAGGTAAATTAGTATAATTTAACCTACGTTATACGTGAGAAAGTTGAGACACAGAAGAATCAAAAAACTCTTCCAGGATCAACCAGTAAAAGGCAGACCTTGGACTTGAACCAGGCAACCTGGCTCAGGTATCAGTTTTAATTAATACACTCTGTACTTTCAAAGATTTGTAAACACTTTAACAATGCACGACAATTTCAAGCTATGAAGAAACAAATAAAATTTTTACAACATCTCGCAAATCTAATTGGTCCACAGTATTATGATTAAATTCCAGGCTGATGACACTGTGAGGGCGTATGGCCAGCTGTGCTGGAGGCCTGGTCAAGGCCAGAGCCTGGGTTTACAGAGAAGCAAACAAACAGCTGAACAACGAGACTCTAACTTCCTGATTCATTCTCTCTACCTGTTTTTCTCCTAGTCCAACCTAAGGGGACTATGTATCCTGCAAAAACCCAGCCCCTGCCTCACAGCAACCTCCTGGTCTGCTGTGTGAGTGGTTTCTATCCAGGCAGCATTGAAGTCAGGTGGTTCTGGAATAGTCAGGAAGAGAAGGCTGCGGTGGTCTCCATAGGCCTGATCCAGAATGGAGACTGGACCTTCCAGACCCTGGTGATGCTGGAAACAGTTCCTCGGAGTAGAGAGGTTTATACCTGCCAAATGGAGCATCCAAGTGTGACGAGCCCTCTCACAGTGCAATGGAGTGAGCAGTTTTCTGACTTCCTAAATTTCTCACCCACCAAGAAGGGGACTGTGCTAATCCCTGAGTGTCAGGTTTCTCCTCTCCCACATCCTATTTTCATTTGCTCCATGTTCTCATCTCCATCAGCACAGGTCACCGGGGATAGCCCTGTAATCGTTTCTAGAAACACCTGTACCTCCTGGAGAAGCAGTCATACCTGCGAGGCAGGAGAGGCTGTCCCTCTTTTGAACCTCCACATGATAGCACAGGTCAGGGTCACTCGGTCTCCCTGGGCTCTAGGCCTCTGGGTCTGAGACTGTGTTTCTGGTGCTTTTGATCTGAGTTGTTTATTGTGATCTGAGAAGAGGAGAACTGCAGGGGCCTTCCTGACATGAGGGGAGTCCAATCTCAGCTCTGCCTGAGGACCAAAACTCCTCCTCTCCACTTAGAAAAGGCCTGTGCTTTGCAGGATCATTGGCTCAGGGAGACTTAGGAACTTGTTTTTCTTCTTCCTGCAGTGCTCTCATCTGAGTTATTGAAAGTGGGGAAAAGAAGTTTTACTACAGCCAGGTCTGAAAACAATTTTCTCTGTCTCTGCAGGACTCTTGAGCTGAAAAGCAGATGACCACATTCAAGGAAGAACCTTCTGCCCCAGCTTTGCAGGATGAAAAGCTTTCCCACTTGGCTCTTATTCTTCCACAAGAGCTTTGTCAGAACCAGGTTGTTAACTGGTTCAGCAACTCTGCAGAGAATGTCCTCCCTTGTGGCTTCCTCAGCTCCTGTTCTTGGCCTGAAGCCCCACAGCTTTGGTGGCAATGCCTCATCTTCAACTTTTGTGCTTCCCTTTACCTAAACTTTCCTGCCTCCTGTGCATCTGTACTCCCCTTGTGCCACACATTGCATTATTAAATGTTTCTCCAACATGGAGTTAAAAATTATCTGGTCCATTTGGCTGCAAGGACAAAAAATAGGAAAAAGGGAAGATTATTTCCCAATAGAATAATGGTTTTCATGTATATATAATAAGTATATGAGGTAAATGCGCATGTTAAATAGCTTGATTTAGACATTCCACACTATAGGCATATATCAAAACTTCATGCTCTACAACATAAATATACTATACAATTTTTACTTGTCAACTAAAAAAGTAAACCTAACATTCAAAAAGGCAATGCCTAAAAACTGAGAACAGACTA
Source organism: Pongo pygmaeus (assembly GCF_028885625.2). Lineage (NCBI taxonomy): Eukaryota > Metazoa > Chordata > Mammalia > Primates > Hominidae > Pongo > Pongo pygmaeus. Next base: position 32,890,390 of record NC_072378.2, on the reverse strand, counting down.
TAACAACTGAAACAAACTTGTCAAACATGAGATGAGAAACCAGCCAGCAAGTCAATCAGAACTTTTTCTTAACCCCATCTACAATATTGTGACTCTATACCTTTAAATTAGTATATAGTTTTTCATTCCAGAGACTTCAATAATATAGTATTATCAAAGGACCTGTACAGATTTCAGAGAAAGGCAAATTTAGAAGATGGAGGGTTCTCCATTGTGTTCTATCTGAGTCAGCATCAAATATGTCAAATCTGAAAGTACATAATCAATTCAAAAGTTTACTTCAAAGTAATAATCATTTGAACATAATTTATCTGTCAGAGACAACTGTTATTTTATTTTCAATCAAATTCAAGGTTTATTTTATGCATATTTTGTTTTTAGTTACACGTTATTGTACATACATAGGAGTACATGTATGTATATATCCTATAAGAATATAAATCCTATAGGAATATATTAAGCTGATAATTATGTCTATACTGTTTGATCCCAGAGTTGCAACAAATATGCTTTGTTCCTTAAGTTGAGGAAATGATTTGTCTCATTTTATATGAGACTTGTGGTGTGGAATTCTAAGGTAGAACTAAAATGTGTGGGATGAATATTTGAATGAAGATGCCTTCTGCTGCAAATAGCAGGAAATCCCATCTAGTGGGCTTTTCTTTTCTTTAACCCATTATCTCATATTGCCGATACATCCAAGTCTGGGCATCATCAGGATTGCTCAACTCAGCAGGCCAGTGTCATCATCAGCGATCCTGGAACTTCATAGCTCATCTCTCTATCACACACAGCACGTCAGCTTTCCTGAGATGGTAGGAGGACCCCTGCAGCAGCTTTAGGTTTCTTATTCTTTCACAACTCCCAAAGGCAGGAAAAGGATATGACTTTTTCCTGTGTGTCTTTATGAGAATCGACTAAACCGTTTCTAGAGTGTTCCCAGTACCCACTTTCTCAAACAATGGAATGACCGTGGGATCACACGGGCTCAGACAAGCCAGGATTCAACCTTTGTAGAGTGGGCCTGATGCACATGAGAAGAAAAGGAGCAAAATCATATATTTTTAAAAATAAAGAAATGGTGGATGGAGTAGGAGAGATTGATTTCAGGGTAGGCAAATGAAAGATTGTGGTATTATTAGGTTGTTAGTATTCATAGTTAAATTCCACGTGAAGGCCTAGAGATTCCCGATAGGCATCCTCAATTCAGGGTTTCTGGGTCTTTTTAAACACATATATATTTATTATACATATATTTAAATATATATATATTTTAAAAACATGTAAATATATATAATATACATTGAGTATTAAATGTCAGCCATTAACTCAATTACAATAAAACAAAAAAGCAAGTAAAAAGGATTGTTTTTAGAACTCAAGTATGTGGACATGTTATTTTATGAGGTAAATATATTTTCTAGGGAAATTTTTGAAAAAAAAGCGGAATAAGGAATGACTAGCTCTATAAGGTGCTGTTTTAAAACACACTATACATTTATTTTTAAAAAGGCATTTGTTACTGATTTTTTTTTCATTAAATACTAGTAAAACAGAGTCTAGAATTAGAAAGAGTTGAGATTTAGTTTCAGGTTTTGGTAAGTTGTACTCCAAACTAATTTTTTTCACTAAATAGATCCTGGATAAATAAAAATTGAAACATAAAGAGAAAATATAAAATTAACAAGACAGATGTTATTTATTTATTTATTTTTCTTTTTCGAGAGGGAGTCTCACTCTGTTGTCCAGGCTGAAGTGCAGTGGTGTGTTCCCTGCTCCGCACAACCTTCGACTCCTGGGTTCAAGCGATTCTCCTGCCTCACACCACCGAGTAGCTGCGACTACAGGTGCATGCCACCATGCCTGGCTAATTTTTATGTTTTTAGCAGAGACAGGGTTTCACTGTGTTTGGGCAGGCTGGTCTCGAACTCCTGACCTTGTGATCTGCCTGCCTTGGCCTCCCAAAGTGCTGGGACTACAGGCGTGAGCCACCGTGTTCGGCTGACAGATGTTATTTCTAATAGTATCATCAACATTATAATTATGTTTGAAGACAAACAGACTTTCTAAACCCTTATGTAGTGCTGGTGGGAGTGTATAATTTTACAAATACCTGGAAATTGGCAATTCCCAAAAAGTTTAACATACATTTACCATATGACCCAGCAATTTCTCTCCTTGGAATCTACCTAAGAGACATAAAAACATATGTCCTTACAAAGATATGTGTTTGAGTGTTCAGAACAGCGTTAGCCATAGTAGGACTGGACACAAAAGATTACATGTTGTATGATTTCATTTACTTAAAATATTTAGAAGAGGTAAATTATAGACACAAACAGCAGATCACTGGGTGCCTAGGACTTGGGGTATCAGTGGGAATTAACTATAAACAGAGAAATTTTGGACATGATAGAAATGTTATAAAACTGGATTGTTGTGATAATTGCACAAAACTAAAATCATTAAATTTTATATATACAATGAGTAAATTTTGCAGTATGTAAATTATGCTTCAGTAAACCTGCTAAAATAATTCTTTTTTAAAAGATAAGACATTGTTGCTAGGTGTGGTGGCTCACACCTGTAATCCCAGAACTTTGGGAGGCCAAGGCGGGTGGATCACGAGGTCAGGAGTTGAAGACCAGCCTGGCCAAGATGGTGAAACCCCGTCTCTACTAAAAATACAAAAACATTAGCAGGGCATGGTGGCAGGTGCCTGTAATCCCAGCTACTTGGGAGGCTGAGGCAGAGAATGGTGTGAACCCGGGAGGTGGAGGTTGCAGTGAGACAAGATCACGCCACTGCACTCCAGCCTGGGCGACAGAGTGAGATTCCGTCTAAAAAAAAAAAAAAACAGGGCTGTGCATGGTGGCTCAAGCCTGTAGTCCCAGCACTTTGGGAGGCTGAGGTGGGCAGATCACGTGGTCAAGAATTCAAGACCAGCCTGGCCAACATAGTGAAACCCCGCCTCTACTAAAAATACAAAAATTAGCCGGACGTGGTGGTGCATGCCTGTAATCCCAGCTACTCAAGAGGCTGAGGCAGGAGAATCACTTGTGAGCAGGAGATGGTGGCTGTGGGGAGCCCAGATCACACCATTGCACCCCAGCCTGGGAGACAGAGCAAGACTCTGTCTCAAAAACAAAAAACAACCACAACAAAAAAACAAAGAGGTGAGGAAATTGATAAAATTCTTTTCTTGGTTTTGTTTTCTATTTGTTTATGGTAGAACATTATTGTGTTAGTCCATTCTTACATTGCTAAAAAGAAATACCTGACGCCAGGTAATTCATAAAGAAAAGAGGTTTTACTGGCTCAGGGTTTTGCGCGCTGTACAGGAGGTGTGGTGCTGGCAATTGCTTCTGGTGAGGGCCTCAGGAAGCTAACAATCATGGGGGAAGGGAAGGGGAGCCGGGGTATCACATGGTGAGAGCAGGAGTGCAGAGAAAGTGAGGAAGAGTCGCATTCCTTTAAACAACCAGATCTCGTGTGAACTGAGTGAGAACTCACTCATTACAGCTAGGATGGCACCAAGCCATTGATGAAGGATCTGCCGCCCACCAAAATACCTCTCACCAGGCCTCGCCTCCAACACTGGAGGCTACATTTCAACACGAGATTTGGAGGGGACAAACACCCAAACTATATCAATAACATAATTGCTTTAGTGTATGCTGACTTCGTATCCAGCAACAGTATTTAAATTCACTTATTAAAACTATGAGTTTGTTTACTAATTTTATTTTCGAAGTAGCTGATTATGTTGAGAGTAAATAATGACCATCTCACCTGGATGCAATTATCATCTCTTTTATTTATTTTTCTTGCTGTTTTCATTGCCTAACTCCTCTAGTACTCCAGATATGAAGGAGACAGTTTTAAATATTTCACTGCTGAGACTAATATGTTCAATAAGGTAGCTATTATTTCTCAGACTGAAGAAATAACTTTTAATACAAGTTTGCAAATAGATTTTTAAAAAATTAAAGCCAAGTGCTGATTTCTGTCAAATCATATTTCAAGACTCTATCCAGGTGGTTGCATGTGTATTCTCCTTCTTTCAGTTAATGTCGTGAATCACACTAATGGATTCTCAAATGCTCAAACAACCTTGTATTTCTGGAATAAACTCCACTTGGTCACGATGTAGTAGCCGTTTTTATATCAATGAATTCAGTTGGCTATTATTTTTTTAAGAACTTGGCTCATAAGAATTATTGGTCCATAAATTCCTATTTGTTGTAGAGTTCTTTTCAGATCTTGAAGTAAATTTTACACAGATCTCATCAAACCTAACTGCAAGTGTTTTCTGCTTTTTCAAATGTTTGAAGTTTGCATAAAGTTAGTGTTGTTTGTTCCTTAAATATTTTAAAATATTTACTGAAGCTAAATGAACCTGGGGTTTTGTCTTGGGAAAGCTCTATAGAATGGGCTTTGTCTATGAGATGTGGAACTCTTCATACTTTATGTTATTTGTTAGCTTCAGTACATTGCACATTTTGAGTAACTTATTCATTACATGCAAATTTGTTTTTGTAAAGTTATTCATAATATTCAGTATTATTTCATGCTGATAAATCTGTAAGACTATAACAAAAGATATGAAATTTGTGTCACTAGAGTCTTAGAGAAAGATGACAAATGGGTGATGCCCAAAGAGTCTTTGAAGGAAGATTGACTATTTTCCAAATTTGGATAAGACTTTAAAGTAAAAATTCAAGAATCTGTACGAATCCGAAGGAAGATAAATCCAAAGAAATTTATGTCAAAAAATCTTCATAGCAACAAGAGAGAAATGACATCTCATGTACAGGAGAAAATAAATTAGAAGACAGTGTATTCCTCATTAGAAATCATGCAGACCAGAGAGTAGTGCCACAAGATATTTTAATGGCTGAAAGTAATGTTAACCTAGAATGTATATCCAGAAAAATATTATTATAAAATGAAGGTTCTATCATGACATTCTCTTTTTTCTTTTTTCTTTTCTTTTCTTTTTTTTTTTTGTTTTTTAGATGGAGTCTTGCTCTTTCACCCAGGCTGGAAGGCAGTGGCACAACCATGGCTCACTGCAGCCTCTGCCTCTCAGGCTCATGTGATCCTCACACTTCTGCCTCCTGAGTAGCTGGAATTACAGACACACACCACCAAGCCTGGCTAACTTTTTGTATTTTTGGCAGAGACAGGGTTTTGCCATGATGCCCAAGCTGGTCTCAAACTCCTCAGCTTAGGGGATGCGCCTACCTTGGCCTTCCAAAGTGCTGGGATTACAGGTGTGAGCCACCGCGCCCGGCCATGACATTCTTAGAGGAAGGAAAATCAAGAGAATTTGATGCTAGCAGACTTATCCTAAAACAAGGGTAATGGAAGTGCTTGAACTGGAATAGAAATGATAAGGGAAGAAATCTCGGACAATCAGGAAAAAAAGAAACTATAGAATGAGTAAAAATATGGGTCGATACAACAGACTTCTCTTCTTCAGTTTTATAAATTAGTTTGATGGTTGAGGCAAAAATTACAACATTGTCAGATCTGGGTTTTGATGCAAGTAGAGAAAATAAAAAATATATATTATAAATGCAGGAGCAAAAGGGATAAAAAGGTAAAGTTTTTACACTGCAGTCAAATTGAAAAAATCTCAGCACAAGTAGACTATAAGTTACGTTAATAGATAGATAAATCACAAAAACTCTACAATGAGATACACCAAAAAATGATTGATTAAAAAATGGAATTCTAAATATTGCTTAAGGGACACATCAAAAAACACAGAAAGAAAACAGAGAAGCAAAAACCAGAGGAAACAAAAAGCAAATGGCAGTCATGAGAGCTCACATATTAATAATTGCATTACATTAAATTGTCTAAAAAGACAAATGTCAGAGTGAAAAATAATTACCCGTCGATATGCTACCTATGAGAAACTTACTGCAAATATTACAAGAGTGGAAGGCTGAAAGAGAAGAATGGAAAAAAATTAACCATACTAACTGTTGTCAAAGAAAGCAGAAATGGCTATAATATCAGATAACATAAAATGCACAGAGCAAAGAATATTCTGGGAGACAAACGGAAACACTACATAATCATAAAAATGTTAATTCAGAAAGAAGACATAGCAACTCTAAAAGTGTGTACACCACACAACTAAGTTACTTATAAATAGAGCAAAAAACAGTCAGAACTGGAAGGAGAAATAGACAAATACACAGTTAAACTTTGGGACTCCACAAACCAACTCTGAAAAGTTAATAAAACAACTGTACAAAAACTCAGCAAGATAATGAAACCCAACAAAACTATCCACCAATAAGATCTAATGGACATTTGCGGACCACCACACCAAACAGCAGAATACACATTTTTAACTGTCCATGGAATATTTACCAACATCGCTCATACTCTGGACCATAAAAGGAACCTCAACAAATGTGAAGAATTGAAATCATACAGACTGTGCTCCCTGGAAGCAACGGAGCTGAACCAGAAATCAGTAACATGAAGAAAATCAGTATAACTCCAAACACATGGAAACTTAGTAACATACTTTTAAATTACCCTTGGATCAAAAAAGATGTCTTGGCCAGGCGCGGTGGCTCACGCCTGTAATCCCAGCACTTTGGGAGGCGGAGGCAGGTGGATCACGAGGTCAGTTGTTCGAGACCAGCCAGACCAACATGGTGAAACCCCCACCTCTACTAAAAATACAAAAAATTAGCTGGGCGTGGTGGCACTTGCCTATAATCCCAGCTACTCAGGAGGCTGAGGCAGGAGAATGGCTGGAACATGGGAAGGCTGGACTTGCAGTCGGCGGAGATTGCACCACTGCACTGCAGCATGGATGCCAGAGCGAGACTCTGTCTCAAAAAAAAAAAAAAAAAAAAAGGCCTGGCGAGGTTGCTCACACCTGTAATCCCAGAACACTTTGGGAGGCTGAGGTGGGTGGATCATGAGGTCAAGAGATCGAGACCATCCTGGCCAACATGTTGAAACTCCCTTTCTACTAAAAATACAAAAAATTAGCGGCATGGTGGCGGGTGCCTGTAGTCCCAGCTATTCGGGAGGCTGAGGCAGGAGAATCACTTGAACCTGGGAGACAGAGCTTGTCCGACATCGCACCACTGCACTCCAGCCAGAGACGTCGCATGGTGGCTCACGCCTGTAATTCCAGCACTTTGGGAGGCCGAGGCAGGTGGATCATGAGGTCAGGAGATCGAGACCATCCTGGCTAACACGGTGAAACCCCGTCTCTACTAAAAATACAAAAAAAATTAGCCGGGCATGGTGGCGGGCGCCTGTAGTCCCAGCTGCTCGATAGGCTGAGGCAGGAGAATGGCGTGAACCTGGGAGGCGGAGCTTGCAGTGAGCTGAGATCACGCCACTGCACTCCAGCCTGGGCTACAGTGCGAGACCCCCTCTCAAAAAAAAAGATGTCTTAAGGAAAATAAAAAGTATGTTCAAGTAAGTGATAATGAAAATACAACATATCAAAATGTTTGGCACATAGCTAAAGGAGTGCTTTGAAGTACTATGCATAGTACAAAATATATACACTGAAAAAGAGAAAACTTCAGAAAGCAATAATCTCAGTTCCCACCTCAAAAGTCTAGAAAAGTTGTCAAAAATAACCTAATGCAAGAAGAAGAAGGAAAAAAAAAACTAATATAAAGGCAGAACTCAGTGGCTCATGCCTGTAATCCCAGCACTTTGCAAGGCTGAAGCGGGCGGATCACCTGAGGTCTGGAGTTTGAGCCTGACCAACATGGAGAAACCCCATCTCTACTAAAAATACAAAATTAGCCAAGCATGGTGGCACATTCCTGTAATCCCAGCTACTGGTGAGGCTGAGGCAGGAGAATCACTTGAACCTGGGAGGCGGGGGTTGCAGTGAGCCGAGATCGCGCCGTTGCTCTCCAGCCTGGGCAACAAGAGCATAACTCCAGCTCAAAAAAAAAAAAAAAAAAAAAAAAAAGGAGAGAGAGAGAGAAAATCAGTGGAAAAAAAAGTTTGTTCTTTAAAAATATTACTAGAACTGACAAATTTCTAGGACAAAATAAAAGGAAAAAGGAGAAAAAACACCAATATTGGGGTGGAAACATTATATCACTACACATTCTTCAACATCAATAGTACACCAAAGGAATACACCAAGAACACTTAGGTGAAATGGAAAAGAATCCTTTAAAAGTACACAAGTACACACTATTACAACTAACTCAATATGAAATAGATAAATTGAAAAGCTCTATAATTATAAAAAGAATTGAACTTATAGGAGAAATCTCTAGGTTAGAATAGTTTCACAGGAGAAATCTACCAAACATTTCAGTAGAATTAACACGACTCTGCCAAATTTCCTCCAGAAAGCAGAAGAGAGGGGAAGACATCCCAAATTACTTTATGAGGCCAGCATTTCCTAAAATCAAAAGCACACAAAAACAGTACAGCAAAAGAAAATTAAAAAGCAATATACCTGCATGACTATACATGCAAAACTCCCTAACAAAATGTTAGCAAGTAAAAAATCAGCCAAACTAAAAATATATGTAAACTATGCCAAGTAGTGTTTATTTTAGGGATGCAAGTCTGGTTTAATGTTTGAAATCAATCAATGTCATCCATCTTATTAAGAAGCTAAAGAAGAAACATCGCATGGTTCTATCAGTTGATGTAGAAAAGGCCTTTGACATAATTCAACATTAATTTATGATTTAAGAAAACCCCTCAAAATAGTAGGAACTGAGGATGACCTCCTCAACTGGATGAATAACTTCTACAAAAATGCTGCGGCTAAATTATACTTAATAGTGGAAGTCTGAATGCTTTTCCTCTTCTGCTTCAGCTACTAAGGAAATTCACAAGGTCACAGAGTTCAAGATCAACAAAAAAAAATCAATTTTATCTGAATATACAATAATAAAGAAATCAAAGCAAATACTAAAAATACAACATGAATTATTTTCATTCAAAAAACCTCATAAGTATACCAACAGAACATGTACACAATCCATATGCTGAAATGCTGATAAAGAAATAAAAAAATCTGAAGAAATGAAGAGATTTACTGTGTTCATCAACTAGAAAACTAAATATAGTAAAGATATCAATTCTCCCCAATTTGATATCCAGGTTTAACACAATGTCTCTCTAAATTCCAGCAAGATTTGTAATAGTTGTAGACAAAGTTATTCTAAAATGCAAATGGAGAACCAAGGGAACCAGCATAGGTAAAACAAATCTCACAGGGAAAAAGAGATGAAGTAACTATTATCAAATTTCAGAATTTTTATGGCTATAGTAATCAACACTGATTGACATTAGTGCAGGGATAGACACAGATTAGTGGAGCAGCATAGAGAATCCAGAAATACACCTATGCGAACTCATTTTGACAAAGATGCAAAATAATTCAATGGAGATAATATAGGCTATAGTCTTTTCAAACAATGGTCCAGGAGAAAGTGGAAATTCATAGATAAAAACAAAACCAAACAAAAACAAAAAAGAAGCAAAAGGAAAAAGAAGCAAGAAAGAAACTTAACAAATTCTCACGCCTTATGAAAACATTTATCCCAATTAAATCATGTCTACATGTAAAACGTTTAGAAGAAAACATGAGAAAATCATCAGAAGCTCGGGCCTGCTGTCTGAGTTCTGAGTTCTTAGACATGACATCAAAAGCACTATGTGTAAAAAACAAAAAGACAAAAACAAAAAAAATCAATAAGTAAGGTTTCTTCAAAATTTAGAACTTTTGTTCTGTAAAGTATCCTGTTAAGAAATAAAAAGTAAGTTAGAGATACAGAGAAAATATTTAAAACCACATATATTACCAAGAATACACTGTTGAAAATATATAATCAACTATAAAAGCTCTTCTATAAAATATATAGTAGAGTGCAGACTATAAAATTTAATTGTGGCCGGGCATGGTGGCTCACGCCTGTAATCCCAGCACTTTGGGAGGCCAAGGTGGGCGGATCACAAGGTCAGACGATCGAGACCATCCTGGCTAACACGGTGAAACCCCGTCTCTACTAAAAATACAAAAAAAAAAAAACTAGCTGGGCTTTGTGGTGGGCACCTGTAGTCCCAGCTACTCAGGAGGCTGAGGTAGGAGAATGGCGTGAACCCGGGAGGCAGAGTTTGCAGTGAGCTGAGATCGTGCCACTGCACTCCAGCCTGGGCGATAGAGCGAGACTCCATCTCAAAAAAAAAAATTAACTACAAAATGGGCAAAAGATATGAAGAGACATTTTATCAAAGAGGATATATATACATGGCAAATAAGCACAATGAATGACATGCAAATCACTAGCCATCAGGGAAACACAAATTAAGAACTTGGTCTAATAGCACTACACAACTCTTAATACAGCTAAAATCTCTAAAAAATCTGACAATGGTAAATGCTGGTGAGAATGCAGAAAAACTGAATTTCTCATACACTGATGGTGAGAATGTAAAATGAGACAGTCCTTCTGTGTCTGGAATTTATTCCTTCCGGTGGGCTCTTGGTCTCACTGACTTCAAGAAGGAAGCCACAGACCTTCGCATTGAACGTTACAGCTCTTAGAGATGGTGTGTCTGGGGTTTGTTCCTTCAGATGTTCAGATGTGTCCGGAGTTTCTTCCTTCTGGTGGATTCGTGGTCTCGCTGACTTCAGGAGTGAAGCTGCAGACCTTCACAGTGAGTGTAACAACTCTTAAAGGTGGCACCTCCAGAGCTGTTTGTTCCTCCTGATGGGTTCGTGGTCTCGCTGACTTCAGGAATGAAGCCGCAGACCCTCGTGTGAGTATTACAGCTCATAAAGGTAGTCTAGACCCAAAAAGTGAGTGGCAGCAAGATTTATTGTGAAGACCGAAAGAACAAAGCTTCCACAGCGTGGAAGGGGACCTAAGCCAGTAGCCGCTGTTGGCTTGGGTGGCCAGCTTTTATTTCCGTATTTGGCCCCACCCACTTCCTGCTGATTAGTCCATTTTACAGAGTGCTGATTGATCCATTTTGCAGAGCGCTGATTGGTGCATTTACAATCCTTTAACTAGACACAGAGCACTGATTGGTGCATTTTTAGAGTGCTGATTGGTGCATTTACAGTCGTTTAGCTAGACACAGATTGCTGATTGATGCGTTTATAATCCTCTAGCTAAACAGAAAAGTTCTCCAAGTCCCCACCTGACCCAGAAGCCCAGCTGACTTCACCCCTCAATCCCTGCTCTAAATGGGACACTGCAAGTGCTTTTGGGAATTGGGCAATGACCACTCTAGCTACTTCCTGCTGGATAGGGGCGAAGAAGGGGCCCTGCAGTTGTAGTGTCCTCCAGAGGGGAACTCTTTAGGCCAGTTACAGGGTCAGCAGCTCAGTTCAGGAGTCCTTGATAGAAGTTGTTAGTTGAGCTCATTTGGAGTTCCCTTTCTAAGACCATCTGTAGCTTGTTGGCTTCGATCCTAGAGAAAACAAATTTGATAAGGAGGGTAAAACTACAGGGCCCAAAGGTGAGTAATAGTAAGATGGCTGTCACAAGACCTAGAAAGGGGAGAAGCCATGTTGCCCAACTCCAGAGTTTGGTATAAGAGTTTGAAAGGCATTGTCTGATTTCAGAAGCCTTTTCCTGTAAATGCTGGGCAGCATCTCATACTATCCCTGATTGGTAAGTGTAAAAACAACACTCTTCCCCTAAGAAGATGCAGAGTCCTTCTTTCTCAGCAGTGAGGAGGTCTAGGCCTCGGCGGTTTTGAAGAGTCACTGCTGCCAAAGAGTCTATTTGGGATTGTAGAGTAAGGATAGATTTTGTTATTACTTGCAAACTGTCTGAGAAATCCTTTGAGAGTGTGTGGTAGTAGGATAATGAAGTAGATAAACTGGCTATTCTGGTTCCTGTAGCAGTAGCCATTCCTAACCCTGTAAGTAGGGGTATTCGTTGTATGGATGTTAATAATAAAAGAAACTGAACAGAGGGCAATTTTAGGGAAGGAGATATGTGGGAACTCCCTAAACTTTCTCTGGAAGTTTTTCATACACTTGAAACTGCTTTAAAAATGGTCTTGTTACATGGGAGGATATGGACTTACTTTTGCTTTTCATTCCATGCTTGTCTGAGTTTGAGTGTATTCTCTATTGTTCACCTATTTGTTTTATATTAAAATTGTAGATATGTTAGCAAACGCTTATTCTATTTGCAACATTCTCAAGAGTCTGCTTTCTCTAAACCATAGGTAAAGAAAATTGTTATTTATTCATTAAGTCTTACAAGGTTATGCCACCTTGGTTTGTGCTTATTTTGCTTTTCTAGGATTTTTATCACTAGGCTGTAGAAATTTTGAGGAAAACAATTCCACAACGAATCCCAGGCAGAAATGAAGTTACAAAGTTACACTCCTATGCAAACATCTGATAGGTTGCAAAAAAACAACCAATCAGAGGTACTTTCAATTTCCCATTTGTCAAGCAGTAAAGGGGGTGTGTTACAAAGGGAATAGTCTCTGGTCCTTTTGCTACTTAGGCATAGAAAGTTTGAGTTTTCCTTTCAATTTAGTTCCATTCGGAAGTCAATATGAAATGGCCTTAGGTTCCCTGCCTCCAGACCCTATTCTCCTGGCTTATCTGGAAGACACTCTGGCTGTTTCTTACAAAGCGAAACATACTCTACCATAAGATTCAGCAATTTCAATCCTAAGTATTTTCCCAAATAAGTGGAAAACTTCTGTCCACACAAACAAGTATACACGAATGTTTATAGCAGCTTTATTTATAATTGCCAAAAATTCAAAGCAACAAAGATGTTCTCCAGTAAGTAAGTCGATAAACAAATTGTGGTAGATCCATACCATGGGTTGTTATTCAGCATTAAAGAGAAATAAGCTATCCAGCTAGGAAAAGACAGGAGAAAACCTATATGCATATTGTTATGTGAAAGAAGCCAGTCTGAAAAAACTATATACCATATGATTACAACTGTATAACATTCTGGAAAAGGCATAAATACAGTGACGGTAAATAGTAGTTTCCAGGGATTCAGGAGGAAGAGGAGTGCATGAGTAGGTGGAGCCTGGGACAATTTTAGGTCAGCGAAACTACTTCATAGGATAATTTTGTCACTGAAACACCAGGGGTTCAGTCTAGGTCTTGCACACAAAGGCTTCCATCTGGGTCTTGCTGTTCACCACACAGAAAGCCAATCACTGAGATGACAATGAGTATTGCCAAAGAAGAAGGCTTTAATCTTTAATCAGGTCCTGAAGCTAAGGAGATGGGAGACCAGTGTCAAATCCATCTCTGTGACTGACTAAAATTAGGAGTTTATCTAGCATGGAAGAAATGTAACTATGAATGGGAAAACAGGAACTAGGGAAGGGTAAGGGAACAATCATGATGAATGAGGAACCTGGAGTCTCATTGTCTGGATGAGATGATCTGGTGAGTTCCAGTTCTTTGATACTTTTTGGGAGGCCTGGGGGAATCTTTTTTTGGAAAGGAACTCAGATAAAACAAATGTAAGTTTCAAGCTTTAAGACCAGAAGTGTCCATTTCTATGTTTATTTATAAAAAAAAAAACTGCCTATGGGACTCTTGGGTCAGTTCCACTAAATGGTGGATATATGACATTATGTATTTATCAGAACCCATAGAACCATGTTATAAGAATGATCCCTAATTTCACTATGGATCTCAGTTAACAACAAGTATCAGTATTGCTTCATCAGTAGTAACAAGTGTACCACACTGGTGCAGGATGTTAATAATAGGAGAAATTGAGCAGAGGGCTGTTTTAGGGAAGAAGGGATGTGGGAACTCCCTGAAATTTCTCTGCAATTTTTCTGTCCACTTAAAACTACTTTTAAAAAATGGTCTTGTTACATGGAATGATATGGATTTATTTTTGTTTTTTCATTCCATCTTTGTCTGCGTTTGACTACACTCTCTGTTGCTCATCTACACCCTGTTCATGTTACAGCTTTTTTAGCCTCATCAATTAGGCAGATCCCCAGTTCTTGTCCTGCGTCCGGGAAGAATGAGGTACGCAGACAAGTAGAGGGTTAGCAGGACAAAGAGGAGCTTTATTAAGCAATAGAACAGCTCAGAGAGCCTTAGTGGGCAGCTCCTCTCCATAGCCAGGTTGCCCCAACACCTGTTCAGCTATCAACAGAGAGGGTAGCTCCTCTCTGCAGCTGATTGTCCTGTCCTCTCCTCAGTTCTCAGCAGATAGGAGACCCTGGTGAGGGCAGCTTCACTCTGCAGCTGAGAGGAGACCCTGGGGAGTTTAACTCCTCTCCTCAGCAACTCATCTCTCATGTCCCTGTCCTCTCTCTATGCTCTCTCCATCCTCTGCTCAAGTCTGCCTGAGCCCAGGGCTTTTACGTGCCTCAGAGGGGAGGAATGGATGGCCATGGGGCAGGCCCAGAAAAGGCACAAGTTCCCACTCATGTCAGCAGGACTGGCAGCCCAGCCCACAGCCTTCAGTCCCTCCCTGGCCTGAAGGAGGGGCTTCACCAGGGACCTGCCCCCTTCTGCCCAGGACACTGTCTGCCTCCCACCACCGTCCATGGCACCTAGGCTGCTCATGGCAAGGGGCCTGTAGGCCAGCACCAGTTGACCTCAGCCCATCTTCCCTTGGCTTCCCCGTGGCTGAGGTGGCAGGAGGCTGGTGTGTCAACGTTGCCCTGAGCATGCACACACCCAGCTAGGCTGTAACAGCACTGCGGCTTGGCCCCAACTCCACTCTGAGATCAGAGTGGGCGCCCGGGAGCCTGGAGAGGCCAGGTGAGAGGTCAGGCAGTGGGAGCCGACACCTACAAGCCTGCAGGGACAGTGGGTGCTTCACGTCCTTGAGAGTGTGGAGTGCAGAGAGGCCTGGATACTGCTGCGTGGAGGGCAGGACTCCCACTCAATTCGTGGAGTCTGCAGGTAGCCCCTGTCACATCTTCTCACAGCCTGGATGGGCAGCTCCTCTCGCCTGTGCCCATGCCAGCATCTGGGACAAGGATGATGTGTCTGCAAGTTTTTCCCCTAGCACTCAGGGGTGCCCGGGGCTCCCCCTTGCGTGGATGGGGTGGGGGAGGCACCGTGGGAAGCAGATCACACCCGGGCCTGGCCATCGGGAAAATCAGGCTTGGTGGCCACCCCAGGGACACAACCCTGGGCCGCCTCAGGCACAGCCTCCTCCTGAGGCACAGGAACTAGGCTTCCTCAGCAGGATGGGACAGTGACCATGCCGCTGGCTGGGTCTCCAAAGCGGGGCTGCTCCCACTTCCCAAACCGGGCTCAACAAGCCTGGCCCGAGCTCCATGCCCTCCCCACAGCTGCAGGTGAGAGCAGCAAAGCAGGAGTGGTGTAGGCTCCTGGCCTGGGGCGGTCACGCCGGCTGTTCAAGGGTTGGGGCAGCACAGTTGGCTGCCTCAGGAACGTGAGGCACAGGGGACATGGGGCATAGGGGTTCCACCATGGCCACTGCTCCCGCAGTTATTCCTGCCACCACTGCTTTTAACTTCCCGCTGCAGCCGGCCACTCTGGACAGCTCGCCACTGCCAGCATCACCACCCTTCACCCTTTTATCCTAAAATACTAAACTGAACCTTAGCTGGATTTCCTAGATTACCAACATCTCAATTAGTTTCTTTTTTACACAGTTTGTTCCTTCTTTTCTTTTCTTTCTTTTCCCATTTTTTTTTTTTTTTTAGGATGTCCCTCTGTCACCCAGGCTGGAATGCAGTGGCATGATCTTGGGTCACTGCAGCATGGACCTTCCAGGTTCAAGCAATCCACCCACCTTCTGAGTAGCTGGGATTAAATTAGTTTCTAAGTAAATTATTATTTTTTGTTGACCAAATTAAATGTGATATTCTGGTTGCAATTTCACAACTTCCAATAGTATTGAATTATTATTGGGGCATACAGACATAGTTTATTCTCAAATCCAGGGACAATAGTGACTTTTACCCATGAAATTTTGAACTTTCTATATTAATAGAAGTATGTTTTTCCAAAGTAAGCGAGGCACTTTTTTTCTTCTATTTTGAGATGATCAAACTTACTACTTTATGATGAGAAATCTGAAATAATAATTCTGAGCAATAGTTTATATTTAAGAATTTTGAGGTCACTGTTACCTTTAATAAGAAGGAGACTTCTCAGGAGCTATGGGTGTCATCACATAAGATAAATGCAAATGTTGTGATTTCCAGAGGAGGGTAATGATGATAATGAGGGGATTCTTTCGAAGGAACTAGAATTGCTACAAGTGTCTTCCTCAAATTGTATACTGCTGCCATTCATTAACATAAGTAGCCATATTGCTATGCGCATCCATAAATTATAGGAATATAAATAATTTTAATACATAGGACATTATTCTCAGAAATAGAATGTGAAGGATTATGATATAGTGGCTGAGCCTGAGGAGTATGTAATTTGGTTCAATCTATAGTATACCATTTACTAGCTTTGTATCTTTGCAAAAGTTGTTTCATCTCCATCGTTTTATTCTCTCTACCTGTAAGCATGAAAAGGGCGTTTATTTTACTGAGCTGATATGAGAATGAAATAAAAATACGAAGTATAAAAAGCGCTTAGTACAATTCTGAGTATAAAGTAAAATGCTCGTTTTTATGGCAGCATGGTGAGAATCCTGCCCCTGGAAACACTAAGGCCCATACGGAAGGAGTGCCTATGTGGTAGCGTGTGAATTAATGCAGAACGTTATAAGTATAGTTGTACTGTGAAGTCCATTCTGAATCTTAGATGTTACATTTATATTAATAAAATGCATAATAATTATCTAAATGTATAATAATATGTTTAATATTGTATGGTTACATCAATTGATGTAATTCATAGTTTTCCCTAGTATTCTCTTTCCTGAACATTCTGAAATGTATTAGTTAGCAAAGTCGTCTTATATCTTCCCTTATGATAAAACAAGAGAAACATAATAGTAAACTGCTATAGCCTCAATCAAATGAGGAAATCATAATGGGAACCAGGAATGAGGGATTGAACACTCTTCACATAAAATATTCATTATTTTAAAACAGAATTGTGACCAGGCATGATGGCTCACGCCAGTAACCCCAGCAGTTTGGGGTTACACTGCTGGTGTAGAACATGAAGTCAGGAGATCGAGACCATCCTGGCTAACACGGTGAAACCCCATCTCCACTAAAAATACAAAAAATTAGCCAAGTGTGGAGGCACGTGCCTGTAGTCAGAGTTACTCTGGAGGCTGAGGCAGGAGAATCATTTGAACCGAGGAGGCGGAGGTTGCAGTCAGCCAAGATTATGCCACTGCACTCCAGCCAGGGCAACAGAGCAAGACTCCTTCTCAAAAAAGAAGAAAAAAAAAGAGTTGTTCTGTGAACAGCTGACTTTGAGAGTCTTCGATCGATCTCTCAGACCCATGAATACTTGGATTGTACACTTGACCTTATCACATTGTTAGGGTAAGTGCTGTACAAAGGCACCTTCAGACCCTCCATTGCACATAGGTGGCCCCTGTTAGCACCTTGCCTGTGTGTGTTCTGGAGGTGCCACTAAACCTGGGGGAAGCATCAGGAGACACACTTGAAAAAGATATTTTTACTCAGATTAAATTATTAACAAACTTTCAATTTCCTTTAACTGATTAAAGACATCACTACCTGGAAATAGGTACAGATTAAGCTCTCTAGTCAATAGCTGTCATTCTGTCATATTATCAGATATCTGGGGCTGCCGCTTCTTGAGGCGTCCAGAGAATCACAGAATTTTCCAGTATTGAAAGACCTGAAAGATGGCAGTGCCTTCATTTCAACTGTGACACATGAAGTAATTTTCCCAAATCTACAACATTAAGATATGGTGCAATAAGGACCAGATTAAAGGACTCCGGATTTACAACCATGTTCCCTCCGTCTCCTTTACTCCTAAACACACTCACACACTCACTTCTGCAAACAGTTATCTTGTCAAGTGGGAAATGAATGCTCTCACAAGGCTCAAACTTGTGAACACATCACTGACCAGCTCAGAGCTGGCTAACAATAGCGCCCCAATTAAAGTGTTTTACATGCAACTGGTTCAAACCTTTCAAGTACTAAATTAAAACAATCCTTTAAAGAATGAAATTGTTTCAGAAGAGGACCTTCATACAGCATCTCTGACCAGCGACTGATGATGCTATTGAACTCAGATGCTGATTGGTTCTCCAACACGAGATTACCCAATCCAGGAGCAAGGGAATCGGTAACTTCCTCCCTATAATTTGGAATGTGGGTGGAGGGGGGTCATAGTTCTCCCTGAGTGACTTGTCTGCTATTCTGGCCCCTGGTCCTGTGCTGTTCTCCAGCATGGTGTGTCTGAAGCTCCCTGGAGGCTCTAGCTTGGCGGCTCTGACAGTGACACTGATGGTGCTGAGCTCCCCACTGGCTTTGTCTGGGGACACCCGACGTAAGTGCACATTGCGGGTGCTGAGCTACTATGGGGTGGGGAAAATAGGGAGTTTTGTTAACATCGTGCCCAGGCCATGTCTCTTACAAAATTCTGACATTTTCTTCAGAGATCGCCCATCTTTATCATTGGATCCCAAATTATTTCCACCACAAAAGGAGCTTGGCTACTTGCCCTCTCCATGAGACTTGTGTAAGGGGCGTCCATACAGGTCATTTCTTTTTCAAATCTCCACCAATAAAACCTTTGCGTCACATGTCCTCAAGGTCTTTAGAGGATTTAGAAATAAGGATGCTAAAATAAATTCCCCATACAGTACTTCCCTTTATTATGTTGACTTATGTCAGACAAAGGGAGGTTTTTACTGAAAATTTTGTGGGAGTCAAGGGAATTCAAAGGGTCTCTCCTAGACGGTCCTGTATTATGTCCACCACAGGACCTGTGGTGTTGGCCCCTCTTCCTTATATGTGAGGATGGACCCAGTGGCCTCCCCATTATCTCCTTTCTTTTCTTCCTGAACTCCAATGTTTATAAAGCCTGTATCCCTGCAGTGCATGTAGGTTCTCTGACAGAAGTTATACTTAGTGCTCTTTCTTATGGGGGAAAAATCCCTGGAACTGAAGCTGAGATCATTAGTACTTGGAGTCACCTTACAGATACAGAGCACTTATGAGGTATTCTTTGGTGCCTAAAGAACTTAAGGTATCCTCTGAAAAACTGGCCCAGGTTCGTGTTTATTATGAATCTTTTTAACCTTTGTATACTTGCTTCTCCTACTTCTCCTACATGCTCTAACCAGACATGACAGAAGAGATTTAACTAACATAGTATAAATTATATGAAATTCTATTTTTATAAGTCAAAAATAATCAAATATCAGAAATTTAATAATGTTCAAACTATATGCTCTGTGTGGGGTTACCGAGAGAATGTGGACATTGTTCACGTCTCATAGGGCTGAAAGTAAATGAGCAAGTCCTGGGAACTCATTGTCTTACTGGGGTCTTGTCCTAAATTTCATAGGTTCACCCATCATGCCCTCAGCTTTCCTTAATTAGCCATGTCTGCTTAACTCTTCCTCCAGTTTCTCTCTATTTTTCCCTAGCTATGTTGTCATCATTTCCAGAAATCTCTAAAGCTTGCACAGATCCTTAGCACTATGAGATCCATTGAAAGAGATAATATTTTTCTTTTTGAGATAGGGCCTGGCTCTGTCACCCAGGCTGTAGCTCAGTGGTGGGAACGAGGCTCACTGCAACCTCTGCCTCCTACGCTCAAGCAATCCTCCCTCCTCAGGCTCCAGAGTAGCTGGGAATACAGGCAGGCAACCACGCCCAGCTAATTTTTGTAATTTTGGTAGAGATGAGATTTTGCCATGTTGCCCAGGCTGGTCTTAAACTGCTGGACTCAAGCAATCCTCCTGCCTTAGCCTCCCAACATGCTAGGATTATAGATGTGAGTCACTGTGCCCAGGCAAAAGAGATGACTCTTAATAAAAAGATTTCCTTTTTCTTAAATCACTGTTTCTTTATCTGTGAGTTCTTCTTCCAACTAGAAGGAGGAGAAAGAAGAAGTTTGCCTGTATTTCTCACCGGGAGGAGAAGGGGTCTAGTGTGACATCAAAATGAAAGAGTGCTGGAACTTGAACCCCTTCTTGCTTTCCAGGATCCCCACAGTGATCAGTTCCCATACCCTGGTTTATTTATGTAAACCACACTTATTTTTCTCAGCAGCTACTGTGTATTGGGCTCCAATCTAGGTTCAAATCATTCTATTTGATTAAGATAGAGAGGGTCCCAACTCTCAAGGAAGTTACACAAGAGTAGAGGAGACAGACACTAACCCAATAAGCATTTAACAAAGAAGAAAATGTTAGAGAGTCATAGTGCACTGAAGAAAAGACATCAGGTGTGTGTTGAAAGAGAGAAATGGATTCACCTACTTTAGTTTGTATGTTTAGGGAGCCCTACCTGAGAAAGTGATATTCAGCTGAGACAACAAAATAAGTAGACAGTCGTGAAGATCTAACGGATGAAAGTTCCAGGGACACCAAATCGAGGGAAAGCACTGATGTGGGAAATTATGTGGAGGGAGAAAAAGAAGGCTAGAGGGGCTGACGTATAGAAAGCAAGGAAATGGAGAGGCAGAAGATGAGGTAGGATACAGAGAGGAAATCAGGAGCCTCATCATTATAGGCTCTGATATCCATGGTAAAAAATTTGAATTTTATTTTATTTTTATTTATTTTTAAATTTTATTTATTTATTTATTTTGAGACGGAGTTTCATTCTTGTTGCCCAGGCTAGAGTGCCATGGCGCAATCTCGGCTCACTGCAACCTCCACCCGCCGGGTTCAAGTGATTCTCCTGCCTCAGCTTCCCAAGTAACTGGGATTACAGGCACCCACCACCATACCTGGCTAATTTTTTTGTATTTTTAGTATAGATGGGGTATCACCATGTTGACCAGGCTGGTCTTGAACTCCTGACATCAGATAATCTGTCTGCCTTGGCCTCCCAAAGTGCTGGGATTACAGGCGTGAGCCACCGCGCCCGGACTGAATTTTATTTAAATAGATATGAGAAGCTGCTGTATGGTTACAAGGAGAGTCAATTTATATTCAACTTTTTTTTTTTTTTTTTTTGTGATGGAGTCTCAGTCTGTTGCCCAGGCTAGTTTGCAGTGGCACAATCTCAGCTCACTGCAACCTCCGCCTCCCGGGTTCAAGAAATTCTCCTGCCTCAGCCTCCTGAGCAGCTGGGACCACAGGTGCATGCCACTACAGTCAGCTACTTTTTGTATTTTTAGTAGGGATGGGGTTTCACCGTGTTAGCTAGGATGGTCTCAATCTCCTGACCTCGTGATCTGCCCGCCTCGGCCTCCCAAAGTGCTGGGATTACAGGCGTGAGCAACTGCGCCCAGCTTATATTCAATTATTAAAATTAATTCTAGCTACTCTGTGGGGATTGGATTGTTGGGGTTCACCAGTGGTTAGGAAGACTATTTAGGAGCACAGCAGGGAATCTCCAGGGAAAACAGGCTTGTGGCTTCATGGAGTGCATTAGCGATGAAGACGGTGAAAAAGATAAAGTCGACAGACTCGGCATGTATTTTTGCTTAACTTGTTAATGAATTACTGTAAAGGGGGTGGAACAATCAAGTTTATTCCTGAGGATTTTGTTTTGACAAATAGGTGGTAGTGTTGTTTATTGAGACAGGAAAAACTATGGGAGGAAATGACTTGAAGTGGGTGGTTGGAAATAAAAGTTTTGTTTAAATTTGAGATGATTTATTGACACTTATGTGGAGCAATCAGAAGGTCAGTGGCATTTAAGAGACTCATGGTGAGGCTAGGGCTTCAGATATTTATGCTGGCGGCATCAATACGTGTAGTGTGTTAAATTCCAAGGAGTGGAAGAGGATACATAGGGAGATGGATTGTGTGGAGAAAAAAGAACAGGGGACAGGCCAGCAAAGGGGGCTGAAAAAGAGCCCAGGGATGTTGGAGAAAAACCAAGAGAACATAATGCGTGTAAGTCAAGGAAAATAGATTTTTTTCAAGAAGAAGGGAGAGGCCAATTGTGGTGAGTACCACTAAGAGGAGGGGGAAGTGAGAATGTGACAGTGAAGCAAGTGCTGGTTTTGTTGGAGTTGATATTTGCAGTCAATGGAGTATCCAGGGAGGAAACAGGATTGGACCATTTGAAGAGCGAGCAGAAGTGAGGAGGAGGTTAAGGTTGACTGTTTTGAGTAGAGCTTCAGGGAAGGACTGTGCTCTGGATTCAGGGAGCCAGCTGAATCTAAAGGAAAAGGCTAAAGAAGCTGAAGAGACAGAAGAGGACCTGTGAACCAGAGATGCTCAGTCATTAGCAAGGAAATACTAGAGAGCCCCTGTGTTCAGTGCTGACTGCTCATGCAAAAGGTCACACAGCCAATATTTAACACAGCCAGTATTTCACACAGCCAATATTTATTAGTGACATAGAATATACTAGTTATTGCTCCAGGTCATGAGAATGGAGTGATAAATAAAATGAATCTGGTCGCCATCAGTATATGCCATGTAACATTTTGCAGTGACTGTGTACCAGGCCTGTGAATTTCAGTATGCAATTTCAATAATGATCCTGTTCTATCTGTGGTATTTAAAAACATATACATCTCTGGAATCTAAAATTGAGAGGTTATAAGTAAAACCCAGTATTACAAATTGAGTGCTGGAAATCGATTGCAGTTTAAATCTGAGCATGTAGAAAGTTCCTTTCTTCTATGTCAGCAGATGCCTTTTGTGTGAGGTTTAGGTGTACTGCATTATTAGACGTAAACCAGTGTTTCTGCCCTATGTTTTCAGAATGACAATTCTTTATGAAACTCATGGAAGAACAGAAGACAATTGCAAAATCGTGATGAAGATACTAATTGCTTTAGAATTAAGGAATACAAAAAATAATGTGAGCTGCAGTTATAGGGATCATAAAAGTTAAAATGGGAATGTATTTGAGTGTTTATTATGTGATCAGTGCTAAGAAAAGTCATCATTTAATTTGACACTTAGCAGTAATCCTGTGAGGATTATGCTATTATTAAATGCATTTGATAGATTACAAAAAGGCTTATGGTTGGTAAAAATTGACCCAAGTAGAAGAGGTCACCTTTTTATTCAGATTTTCTGATTGTAGAGTTTGAGAGTTTTTCCATCATTAGTGAGTAGTGACTATATTGTGTCTGAATTATTGACAGAATTTCTGATATTCATATGTACCAGGTTATTTCTTAGACTGGGGACAGAGATGCAAGGGCTGCTAGTTCCGATGTATAGGAGAAACTTTCATTCATTTTGCATTTAACATTTTAAAAGTTCTGTATGTCTATAATGGTCATGTGTTGAAAAACACAAGGAAGTATTAAATCACTCCTTCTTCTGAGGTTTGACTAGCAAGTTGGGCTAGAGTTACCTAATAAAATACAGGTTTCTAGTGAAATCTGAATTTCAGATACACAACCATAATTTATTGGAAATCCAGATTTAACTGGGCATCCTCCGGTTTTATTTGTCAAATCTGTCAATCCTAAGTGGGACACATGGACATGGATTACAGTGCTACCCATGCAAGCCACAGTGACAGCAACTTCACACATGTTTACTGTTTGACTTTCTCTCTGTAAAGAAAGTGCTTAGATAATTTAGGGATAAAAAGATAGACATTGTTTGATCCAGGGTGGACACCTCTCTGCCATCGTTTCTAAAGGGCAAAGGGAGATTTCCGCAGGTCTCCCTCACAGTCTGGGGACCTGCTCATTTTTTGAAACTGTCTGTATGAGAATGTCATTTTCTTGGTTTCTCCCTTTCTGAGGGGACTTGACTACAAAACAGAGAGTTCTGCCTCTGGCCAAGGCTGGAAATTTGATGCCTGCTAGTATTGTTGGGAGTGGGAGACTGAGAGAAATGAGTTAGTTGGGGCATTAAATGGGAATAAAATAGCTGTGGTTGTGATGCATTACTACAGATAATCAGTGGACCAGTGGCACAGAAATTAAGAAAAAAGATGATGTGAACAATAAATGATATGATTAGCGACTGCTTGGTAAGACAAGGAAATCATTAAATCTTGGTTCTCATCAAGTTCATTTTCTGGAAAGATAGCACTGTACTGGGACCAAAATTCTACAAAACATTCTTTTTACGTAGGACCAAGATTTTAAACAAATATTTTTCAATGCAATTCTCTGCTGCTCCCTAACTAATAGTAGCTTGTTGAACACAGATTTTTTCAGATGGTTCACACCTGTGGTTCTTACGCAGGGATAGTTCACCACCCCTCCCTTCCCTCCCATCATCCTTGGGGAACGGTGACAATGTTTGGAACAATATTTGGTTGTCACAACAGGGGTTTCTTCTGATATTTAATGAGTAGAAGCCAGGAACACTGCTAGAGAACCTACAATGTTCAGAACAGCCTCTGCCATCAACAAAGAATTATCTGGTCCAAAATGTCGATAGTGCTGAGGCTGAGAGCACTGGTTCACACTGTGCTCTTTCTGAAAATTCTGGACTCACATCTTTATACATTCACCACACAGATCTTTTTTTATGATTTATTTTTGCTTGTTTCATTATAAAAAATTAGACAGTTGCATAAATTCAACCACTTTCTTGTTGAATCCATTTAGTCAATGCAAGCTCAATATTTTCATATTTATTTTTTGCCTTATGCAATATTTTTCAACATTTTCATGAGTTGTTGGTCATCACTATCTCTATTAACTTTCAACAGCTTGCCCTTGTAAGTCACAAATAGTGATGCTGCTGAAATTATTTCTCACTAACATGCCTCAGATTTCTGTAGTGATTCTATATTTGATATTATTCACGATGTAAAATGCTTCTACTTATTCATTTCACTTTTAACCACAGGATTATTTTTAAGTGATTTTTGTCATTTTCACACTTCAATGAAACATAAAGACAAAACATCAAAAATATACACATAATGTTTTGCATATGTGTATACTTACACATATATATGTATGTATGTTTATATGTATTGAAACTACAGAAGCACATGTCACCAATAAGAGTTCTGAGACACCTTTGACCACTTACCCTTATCAGATGAGATTTGCCAAATGAGTTTTGGGAACAAATTTCTTTTAACTGAATTTCTGAGCTTTGTAGATTTAGAAATGCAAAGGAAGGTTTGTGGACATTCACGGGGATCGTGGTTTTATTCTCCTTAAAACTCTTCGATACTTTACCATTGTCTTACTATAAATCCAAAATCCTAACACGACCCACGAGACTTTTAAGTACCTGGCTCCTGTGATTTCTCCAGTTAATCTTTTACCCTCCTTCCCCTCAGCCTCTCTGCTTTAGCGAACTTCGTTCTAGTTTCTTGAAGAAGTTCATCAATTCAAGCTTTTGTACATGGTATTTCCTAAACCTGAAAATGTGCCTCCCGTTTTGTCCAAACAGACACACAGGCTCCACTCAGCCCCCAGGCTCACACCTGCTTAACCTGTCAAGTCTCATCTGAACTGTCACTCTTCAGAGGGCCCTTCTCTGGCACCCTAATGTAATTGAGATCATCCTATTATTCTCTGTTCTAGAACTCCACACTTCTGACATTTCTCATTCCTGTGTAAGCTCTTGTGTGTTTGGTTTTTGGCCATCGCTTTCACTGCTGTTTAAGCTCCCCCAGCGGAGTGGAGAGGTCTGTTTTCCCGTGTTTGGGTTCCTAGAGGCAGCGCAGGCCTGGCACAAGGTCAGCACTAAGGAAGTGTTCACAGGATGAACGCGGTGGGTGCTGTTGAAGGAACCGGTACAGCGTGTGGGATGAGAGAAGGAGCAGAGAGTGTCTTTGGGGTGGAGGCTCCCAGGAGGAGGCGAGGCGGGCTGCGGTGCTGGCCGGATCCTCCTCCAACTCCTGCTTGGAGTTTTCCAGAACAAGTTGGAGGCAGGGAGGGGATCCCAAAAGCGTGGGGATGAGAAGGGGTTTTCCCGCATGGTCCCCCGGGCCCCCGTTCGCCTCAGGAAGACGGAGGATGAGCCCCTGGGCTGCTGCTGGTGGGCTTTGCGTGGGGGAGGGGGCCGGTTAAGGTTCCCAGTGCCCGCACCCCGCCCAGGGAGCCCCGGATGGCGGCGTCGCTGTCAGTGTCTTCTCAGGAGGCCTCCCGTGTGACCGGAGCATTCGTGTCCCCACAGCACGTTTCTTGGAGTACTCTACGAGTGAGTGTTATTTTTTCAATGGGACGGAGCGGGTGCGGTTCCTGGACAGATACTTCTATAACCAAGAGGAGTACGTGCGCTTCGACAGCGACGTGGGGGAGTACCGGCCGGTGACGGAGCTGGGGCGGCCTAGCGCCGAGAACTGGAACAGCCAGAAGGACCTCCTGGAAGACAGCCGGGCCGCGGTGGACACCTTCTGCAGACACAACTACGGGGTTGTGGAGAGCTTCACAGTGCAGCGGCGAGGTGAGCGCGGTGGGGGGCGGGGCCTGAGTCCCCGTGAGCTGGGAATCTGAGTGTGTGTGTGTGTGTGTGTGTGTGTGTGAGAGAGAGAGAGAGAGAGCGCCATCTGTGAGCATTTAGAATCCTCTCTATCCTGAGCAAGGAGTTCTGAGGGCACAGGTGTGTGTGTAGAGTGTGGATTTGTCTGTGTCTGTGTGCCTGTTGTGGGAGGGGAAGCAGGAGGGGGCTGCTTCTTATCCTTGGAGGCCTCTGTGGGAAGGTGACAAGGGAGGTGGGTGCTGGGGGCTGGAGAGAGAGGAGACCTTGATTGTCTGGGGTCCTTAGAGATGCAGGGAAGGGAAATGTAAGGGGTGTGTGGTTGGGGTGAAGGTTTAAGGGAGGAGAGCTGAGGGGTATGGAAGGTTTGGGATAATGTGAGGAGGCCAGTTCCAGACTGTCACTGGCACACACCCTTCATGTAATCTCTGAAATAAAAGTGTGTGCTGTTTGTTTGTAAAAGCAATAGATTAATTTCTACGGGAATTGAGTAGACCTCTGAGGCACCTCTGAAGTTTCTTTAAGTCTAAATTTCCTGCTAGTTTTTTGTTTTTTTAGTGTGTATATTTTTACATAGTAGAAATGACTGTGAAACTAACTTTTTGAATTAAAGTTTTAACACAGTTACTATTTTATTATAATGTTATTAATTTTCTAGTAGTTACATATTATTCTTTTGTATATAATAGCTGTGACACAACTTACCTCACTTTCCACTTTGTTGACCTTTATTATGACATTCACCAAAAGTTGAAAATGCATGTGTCTGGTTAATTTTTACTTTATTTTTTTTATTTGTAATTCTGTTGAATTATTTGGAACTATTTATTTATTTATTTTATTTTATTTTTTTTTTTACAATATGTGACCACCAAGAGTTTTAATTTAGTTGTACCAAAGGCAAAACATTATACTTAAAATTAAATTACAGATGCATGAAGAATAAAAGTTTAATATACCAAAGATAATTTGTTATTTAATGCACTCAATGTCAGTATTTGGGGCAATTTTTAAGGTTTTCCCAAAAAATGGCATGAATAGCTCTATACAATAATAGGTAAGAACAGGAAAATGAAAACACCTTTATACCATATTTTCACAAACCGTTCTAAAGACAGCTATTTATTGGCCAGTTATAATTACTGCTCTAAGAATTCCCTATCGTATTTGGTAGGTAATGGACAATGATCTGCTGTCTAATATCTCGAGGGCTTAGTATTTTTCTCAGTGACTTTGTGGGTTCATTGTACTGTAAGATTATTAACACTTTCTTGATATTTGATTCAGCATTTGCTCCAGTTTGTGGTTTGTATGTTGATTTTGAACATTATTTTCCATGTTAAGAATTTGAACATTTTTATTTAATAAAATATATTGCAAATTTTTTTAATGATTTACAATCCATCTTAAATCTACCATTTTGTAGTACTATTGTCTCTAGGTTTCTCCTTACTTCTGAAAAAAAATAGTTGTATTTATTGAGAGTCTGCTAGTGTCAGGGATTTTCCTGGGCATAAGCACCCCAAGTAACGAGTCCCAGACCCTGTCTTAATCCAAATGTGATTCTGGAAAGAAAAATCATTTACAATAACAGGCCTAATAATAATTATGCTTGTGTTGCATGGGAGATGCATTCATGAACGAAATGTAAATATAAGAACTTTCAAAACTAAAATTACATTCCTTAATCCTTCTCTTTGCTTTAGGACTCGTGCTTTTCTAGGAACGTAAAAATTTGGAGAATCATTTCTGTCTGTCCCATGTTCCCAGGGGCAGTACCATTTCTGTGGTGTTCTAAGGTGTGAGTGCGTGGTGGTACTATTCCTAAAAATTCATACTGGGTTTCCTCATGTATCCATCTCTGTCCCTTTATCTATCCACATTGCTTTAAATCATATTTTTCTGTCACGGTGTACAAGGATGATAAATAGGTGCCAAGTGGAGCACCCAAGTGTGATGAGCCTTCTCACAGTGGAATGGAGTGAGAAGCTTTCTGACCTCATAAATTGAAGGCTATCTTCAGTCATTTTTTTATGTATTTTACGTAAATTAATCCTCATATAACCCCAAGAGGTAAATTAGTATAATTATCCTTCATTGTGGGTGACAAAGTTGAGACACAGAAGAATCAAAAAACTCTTCCAGGATCAATCAGTAAAAGGCAGACCTTGGATTTGAACCAGGCAACCTGGCTCAGATATCAGTTTTAATTACTACACTCTGTACTTTCAAAGATTTGTAAACACTTTGACAATGCATGCCAATTTCAAGCTATGAAGAAACAAACACAATTTTTCACAACATCTCTCAAATCTAATGAGTCCTCACTATCAAGATTAAATTCCAGGTTGATGACACTGTAAGGCCACATGGCTAGCTGTGCTGGAGGCCTGGTCAATGTCAGAGCCTGGGTTTGCAGAGAAGCAGACAAACAGCCAAACCAGGAGAATTACTCTGTCTTCCTGACTCATTCCTTCTACCTTTTTTTCTCCTAGTCCAACCTAAGGTGACTGTGTATCCTGCAAAGACTCAGCCCCTGCAGCACCACAACCTGCTGGTCTGCTCTGTGAATGGTTTCTATCCAGGCAGCATTGAAGTCAGGTGGTTCCGGAACGGCCAGGAAGAGAAGACTGGGGTGGTGTCCACAGGCCTGATCCAGAATGGAGACTGGACATTCCAGACCCTGGTGATGCTGGAAACAGTTCCTCGGAGTGGAGAGGTTTACACCTGCCAAGTGGAGCACCCAAGCGTGACAAGCCCTCTCACAGTGGAATGGAGTAAGCAGCTTTCTGACTTCATAAATTTCTCACCCACCAAGAAGGGGACTGTGCTAGTCCCTGAGTGTCAGGTTTCTCATCTCCCACATCCTGTTTTCATTTGCTCCATGTTCTCATCTCCATCAGCACAGATCACTGGGGATAGCCCTGTAACAGTGTATAGAAACACCTGTACCCCCTGCGGAATCAGTCTTGCCTGCCAGGCAGGAGAGGCTGTCCCTCTTTGAACCTCCCCATGATAGCACAGGTCAGGGTCACCCGCTCTCCCCAGGCTCCAGGCTCTGCATCTGGGTCTGAGACTGAGTTTCTGGTGCTGTTGCCCTGAGTTATTTGTTGTGATCTGGGAAGAGGAGAAGTGTAGGGGCCTGCTTGACATGAGAGGAGTCCAGTCTCAGCTCTGCATTTTATTAGCTCTGTCATTCTAGACAAACTACTTAGCCTCATTGAGTCTCAGGCTTTCTGTGGATCAGATGTTGAACTCCTGCCTTACATCAAGGCTGTAATATTTGAATGAGTTTGATGTCTGAACCTTGTAACTGTTCAGTGTGATTTGAAATCCTTTTTTTCCCCCCAGAAATGGCTAGTTATTTTAGTTCTTGTGGGGCAGCCTTCTTCCCCATTTTCAAAGCTCTGAATCTTAGAGTCTCAAAGAGGTTCAATTTGAAATGAACATAACTAAACCTGGCTTCCTTTCTCAGGAGCACGGTCTGAATCTGCACAGAGCAAGATGCTGAGTGGAGTCGGGGGCTTTGTGCTGGGCCTGCTCTTCCTTGGGACAGGGCTGTTCATCTACTTCAGGAATCAGAAAGGTGAGGAGCCTTTGGTAGCTGGGCCTGTCCATAGGCTTTTCTGGAGGAGGAAATATGGCTTTGCTGAGGTTAGTTCTCAGTATATGAGTGGCTCTGAATAAAGCCTTTCTTTCCCCAAACAGCTCTAATGTCCTTCTAATCCAGAAATCATCAGTGCATGGTTACTATGTCAAAGCATAATAGTTTGTGGCCTGCAGAGGCAAGAGGAAGCTTAACAAGTAGGGGTCCTTTGGTTTGAGATCCTGGAGCTAATTAAGGAAGAGCCACTAAGGCTAATGGAATTACACTGGATCCTGCGACAGATGCTTCATGCTTCATGGGTCACATGGTCTGTTTCTGCTCCTCTCTGCCCTGGTTGGTGTGGGTTGTGGTGTTAGAGAAATCTCAGGTGGGAGATCTGGGGCTGGGACATTGTGTTGGAGGACAAATTTTCTTCCATATCTTTTAAGTGTATATCTTTTCCTCTTTTTCCCAGGACACTCTAGACTTCCGCCAACAGGTAATACCTTTTAATCCTCCTTTAGATACAGATACAGTTTGCCTAGTGAGAGGTGAAGCCAGCCAGACTTCTGGGTCAGGTGGGGACTTGGAGAACTTTTCTGTCTCACAAGAGGTTTGTAAGATGCACCAATCAGTGCTCTGTAAAAACACACCAATTGGCGCTCTGTGGCTAGCTAGATGTTTGTAAAATGGACCAATCAGCACTCTGTAAAATGGACCAATCCACACTCTGTAAAATGGACCAATCAGCACTCTTTAAAATGGACCAATCAGCAGGACATGGGCGGGGAGAAATAAGGGAATAAAAGCTGGCCACCCCCAGCTAGCAGCAGCAACCCGCTCAGGTCCCCTTCCATGCTGTGGAGGCTTTGTTCTTTCGCTCTTCACAATAAATCTTGCTGCTGCTCACTCTGGGTCCATGCGACCTTTAAGAGCTGTAACACTTACCACAAAGGTGGGTGGCTTCATTCTTGAAGTCAGCGAGACCACGAACCCATCCGAAGGGAAAAACTCCAGACACACTAGAATGATGGTAGAGGTGATAAGGCATGAGACAGAAATAATAGGAAAGACTTTGGGTCCAAATTTATGATCAGGCAATTTACACCAAAACTCCTCCTCTCCACTTAGAAAAGGCCTGTGCTCTGCAGGACTATTGGCTCTGGGAGACTCAGGAACTTGTTTTTCTTCTTCATGCAGTGCTAGCATCTCATCTGAGTCCTTGAAAGAGGGGAAAAGAAACTGTTAGTAGAGCCAGGTTGAAAACAACACTCTCCTCTGTCTTTTGCAGGACTCTGAGCTGAAGTGCAGGTAACCACATTCAAGGAAAAAACCTTCTGCCCCAGCTTTGCAGGATGAAAAGCTTTCTTGCCTGGCTGTTATTCTTCCACAAGAGAGGGCTTTCTCACAACCTGGTTGCTACTGGTTCAGCAACTGCAGAAAATGTCCTCCCTTGTGGCTTCCTCAGCTCCTGCCCTTGGCCTGAAGTCCCAGCATTGATGGCAGCACCTCATCTTCAACTTTTGTGCTCCCCTTTGCCTAAACCCTATGGCTTCCAGTGCATCTGTACTCACCCTGTACCACAAACACATTACATTATTAAATGTTTCTCAAAGATGGAGTTACATATCATCTGGTCCATTTGGCTCTAAAGACAAAAAATGAAAAGAAAAAGGGAAGATTATCTCCCAATAGAATAATGATTTTCATGTATATGTCATGAGTGTGTGAGGTAATGCATATGTTAAATAGCTTGCATTAGACATTCCACACTATAGGCATATATCAAAACTTCATGCTGTACAACATAAATATACTATACAATTTTTACTCATCAATTAAAAAAGTAATCCTAACATTTAAAAAGGCCATGCATAAAAATTGAGAACAGACTATAACAACTGAAACAACCTGGGCAAACGTGAGATGAGAAACCAGCCAGCAAGTCAATCAGAACCCTTTCTTCCCCCCGTCTACAATATTTTGTTATTTATAAGTGTAAATTAGTGTATAGTGTTTCACTCCAGAGACTTCGATAACATAGTGTCATCAAAGGACTTGTACAGATTTCAGAGAAAGACACATTTAGAAGATGGAGGGTTCTCCGTTATGTTCTATCTGAGAGTCAGTAAGAAATGTCTAAAAGTACATAATTTAGAGGTCTATTTCAAAGTAATAATCATTTGAGCATAATTTCTCCACTGTCAGAGACGGCTGTTATTTTATTTTCAATCAAATTAAAAGTTGTTTTTATGCATGTCTTATTTTTAGTTATGTTACTTGTACATACATAGCAGTACAAGTACATATAAATCCTGTGAGTATAAATCCTATAGAAATATATTAAGCTGATAATTATGTCTGTTCTATTTGATCACAGAGTTGCAACAAATAGGCCTCATTTCCTAAGTTGAGGAAATGATTTTCTCATTTTATATGAGACTCGTGGTGTGGAATTACAAGGTAGAACCAAAATGTGTGGAATGAATATTTCAAGGAAGATGCCTTCTGCTAATAGCAGGAAATTACATCTAGTGGGCTTTATTTTTCTTTAACCCATTATCTCACATAGCCAATAGATCCAAGGCTGGGCATCTCCAGGGTTGCTCAACTCAGCAGGCCGGTGGCATCACCAGCTATCCTGGAACTTAATAGCTCATCTCTCTATCACACACAGTATGTCAGCTTTCCTGAGATGGTAGGGTGACCCCTGCAGCAGCTTTAGGTTTGTTATTCTTTCACAACAACTCCCAAAGGCGGGAAAAAGATACTCCATTCTCCTGTGTGCCTTTATAAGGAGCAACTAAACTGTTTCCGAGTGTTCCCAGTACCCACTTTCTCATACATTGGAATGACCGTGGGATCACACAGGCTCAGACAAGCAAGAATTCAACGTTTGCAGAGTGGGCCTGATGTACATAGAAAGAAAAGGAGCAAAATCATATATTTTTAAAAATAAAGAAATGGTGGCTGGAGTAGCAGAAATTGATTTCAGGGTGGGGAAATGATAGATTGTGGTACTATCAGGCTGTAAGTATTTGAGTTGACATCCACATGAAGGCGTACAGATTCCTGATAGGCACCCTCAATTCAGGGTTTTGGGTCTATAGATACACACACACACACATATATGTATATATATGTATGTATATATGTATATATATGTGTATATACACATATATATGTACAAATACATAGAGAGTTATTAAATGTCAGGCATTAACTCAATTACAATAAAACAAAAAAGCAAGCACACAGGATTGTTTTTAGAACTCAATTAAGTATGCTGACATGTTATTTTATGAGGTAAATATATTTTCCAGGGAAATTATTGAAAAAAAGTAGAATAAGGAATGACTAGCTCTATAAGGCACTAAAACATACCATACATTTACTTCTGAAAACGCATTTGTTACTGATTTTTTTAAATTAAATATGTTGTAAAACAGAGTCTAGAATTAGAAACAGAAAGAGTTGATATTTAGTTTCAGTTTTTTGTAAGTTGTATTCCAAACTCATTTCTTTCACTAAATAGATCCTGGATAAATAAAACTTGAAACATAAAGAGAAAATATAAAATTACCAAGACAGATGTTATTTCTAATACTATCATCATCATTATAATTATGTTTGAAGACAAATACTTTCTTAACCCCTATGTGTTGCTGGTGGGAGCGTATGACTTTACAAATACCTGGTAATTTGGCAATTTCTTAAAAAGTTTAACATATGTTTGTCCTATGACCCAGCAATCTCATTCCTTGGAATCTACCTAAGAGACATAAAAACATATGTCCTCACAAAGATATGTGCTCAAGGGTTCAGAACAGCCTTAGCAATAGTAGGCCAAAACTGAAAACAATCCAAATATCCTTCAACTAGTAAATAGATAAACAAAATTCTACTACATCCAGGCAAGGCAATATCACTCAACAATAAAAGGGGACAAAAATAGACTCATTTGGCAGGGGCGATACCATGAACACGAGGGTAGTTTTCCCAAGGCAAATTTCAACCCTTGCACTGCGGATGATGAGACATTCCTTAATGGGTACAATGCATGTGATTTGGGTGATGGATACTGTAGAAACACCGACTTCACCACTGTGCAATCTATGCAGGTACCAAAACTACACTTGTACCTTATAAATTTACACAAATGAAAAAAGACAACATGAATAAAAAGGAATGAAGAGAAACAAAATGATGATACATACTACAAAACTTGTGAACTTCAATAACGTTAACTAAGTGAAGGAAATTGGACACAAAAGATTACATGTCATATGATTTCATTTACTTGAAATATCTAGAAAAAGTAAATTTATAGACACAAAAAGCAGATCATTGGGTGCCTAGGGTTTGGGGTCTCAGTGGGACTTAACTATAAATAGAGAAATTTTGGACATGACAGAAATATTCTAAAACTGGATTGTTGTAATAATTGCACAAATCTATTAGTTTACTCAAATCATTCAATTTTACATATACAAGGAGTGAATTTTGTAGTATGTAAATTATGCTTTAGTAAATCTGTTAAAATAATTCTTTTTTTAAAAAATAAGACTTCGTAAGCAAGATAAAATCCAGAAGACACAAATGAAAAAATATTTGAAGAAAATTACGATTTCTTTGCATAAAGACAATAACAAAATTAAAAGAAGTATATGACGCTCAGGAAAAATTTTGATCACATAAGGCAGACAATGGGCTAACTTTCTTATGAAAAATTGTTAACTAATCAATAAATAAATTCATGGAAATGCCATAGATAATTGGGCAAAGGATATAGACTCACTATAGAAGAGAATATTCTAATAGCCGATAAATATAAATATTTGCTCAAACTCACCAATGAACAGAAAAATCCAAATTCAAACAGCAATGTAATAAACTATTTCTCCCACTCCAAAATTGGCAAGTACAATAATTTGTTTTAAAATCAAGAATTTAGAAGATTCTAAGGGAATAGACTCTCTCATATTATTAGGATCTTGAGTTATGGCAGTGTAGTGGTATCTGTTAAAACTCAAAATACAATTGTCACATGCTTCAAGAAAACAACAAAAATCCCATTCCAAACATCCATCTTAAAGAACAATCCTACATGAGCCCAAGGAGACATAAAACTTGTCTTTTGTTGAGCCATGGTTTGGAATAACAAAAACATTTCCAAATTCAAAAAGAAAAATGGATTAATTTGTCTTGATTACAAAAATTTTGTATATCCTAAAAACTATGCAGTATGTGAAGTGACAGCACACTGCAAGATGACATTTGGTGCTGTGTGGGGCACTGTGAGCATATATTGGTGTAACCCTCTGAGTAGTTTGGATAATACAGTGTTTCCACTCTAGGTTGTTACAGTCTGGATAAATTCTTCCTCATATGCCTGTGATGACACATAAAAAATGTAACGGGGAGAAAAGAAACATTCTTTACATTTTGATAGAAGAAAGGTAAACTGTGGAATAGCCATAGAAAGGAATAATATTCAGGACTTTAAGTAAATTATGTAGGACTATCAACATGGATTGGAAAAAAATCATAAACCATAATGTCAGCTAGGAGGTGGAAAATTACAAGAATTGTCACTGTTACTATAAGAGCAAAAAGATATATAGACTAAACTAAATGGATAAACTGGAAAATAATCTTATATTTTTAAAATTTTAACCAGCCATGGATCAAAAAGTATAAAAATTCCAAATTCCAGAGATGAATGAATTCCACTTAGGTGAGCGGGGACAGGGACAAGTGTCCTCTCTTATTCTTTGGTCCATCTACTGAATCTTAACATGGGTGGAAAATTGAGCCTGGCTGAGAAAGGGAGATTGTGAGGGAGTAAGGACAAACTAGCTGAGTTGTAAATGGCCCCGTGGGCTTGTGTGATACACTACAATCTATAGAGGCCCCCTGAATAATATATATCTACTTTACCCTGCCAGCTGATTCCCCTTCCAGAACTTTTTCTGACTTCATGCTGCTGCTATGGGAACTAGGGAGGTAGACAGAAGACAACAAACATCTCTATAGCTTTGTGCAAACAAAGATCAGGAAGGAAATCAAGATAGAAACAATATTTTCAACCGTCTTGACTTAGTTGGCATTTATAATTGACATATAAATCGACAACATCTGATAACTAAAGAATATTTACTTTTTTACATTGCACAAAGATTATCCATGAAATAGAACAAATACTATGACTATGAAACTAGTCTCAATTACTTTCATAAGAATAAAATCATACAGAGTATATTCTCTGAACACAATCTTATCAAATTACAAATTAGTAAGATTGAGAAAACTGCCCAAATTTTTGGAAGTAAAATAATACATTTCTAAATAATCTGTGGCTTGTCAAAGAGGAAATCAGAAGGAAATTAGAAAATAATTTTAAATAAAATAATACTAACATGAATTTTTAAAATTTTCAAGATGCAACCAAGGCAACACTTAGAGAAAAATATTTAGTTTTAAATGCCTGTATTATAAAAGGATAAATATATAAAAATCAAAGGTGTAAACTTTTAACTTAATAATAAAAAAAACAAATTTAAGTTGAAAAAAGTAGAAGAAAAATGCAAAGAGGTGAGGAAATCAATAACATTATTTTCTTGGTTTTGTCTTCTATTTATTTATGATAGAGCATAATTGTGTTAGTCCATTCGTACATTGCCAGAAAGAAATACCTGAGGCTGGGTATTTCACTGGCTCAGGTTTCTGCAGGCTGTACAGGTGTGGTGCTGACAATCGCTTCTGGTGAGGGCCTCAGGAAGCTAACAATCATGGGGGAAGGAAAGGGGAGCCCGGGTATCACATGGTGAGAGCAGGAGCACAGAGAAAGTGAGGAAGAGTCACACTTCTTTAAACAACCAGATCTCATGTAAACTGAGTGAGAACTCACTCATTACAGCTAGGATGGCACCAAGCCATTGATGAAGGATCTACCCCCCGACAAAAATACCTCTCACCAGGCCTCACCTCCAACAATGGAGGTTACATTTTAACATGAGATCTGGAGGGGACAAACATCCAAACTATATTAATAACATAATTCGTTTAACGTATACTGACTTTGTAATCAGTATCATTAGTTAAATTTACGTATTAAATCTATGAGCTTGTCTATTATTTTTATTTTCTAAGTACCTGATTATATCAAGAGTAAATAATGACCATTTTATCTGGATGCAATTATTATCTCTTTGATATATTTTTCTTGCCGTTATCATTGCCTAACTCCTCTAGTACTCCAGATATGAAGGAGACAGTTTTAAATATTTCACTGCTGAGACTAATGTGTGCAATTGGGTAGCTATCATTTCTCAAATTGAGAAATATCTTTTTAAAACAAGTTTGAAAACAGATTTTTTAAAAATTAAGGCGAAGTGCTGAATTCTGTCAAACCATATTTCATGTCTATCAAGGTGGTTGCATATGTATTATCCTTCCTTCAGTCAATGTAGTGAATCACACTAAATGATTCTCAAATGCTCAAACACCCATGCATTTCAGGAATAAACTCCACTTGGTCATGATGTAGTAGCCATCCTTTATATCACTGAATTCACTTGCCTAATATTTTCTTAAGAACTTGGCTTGTAAGAATTATTGGTCTCTTAATTCCTATTTGTTGTAGAGTTCCCTTCAGGTCTTGAAGTAAAGTTTATACAGATCTCATCAAACATAACTGCAAGTGCTTTTCCTTTTCTCAAATGTGTTTGAAGTTTGTATAAAGTTAGTGTTGTTTGCTCCTTAAATATTTTAAAATAGTTAGTGAAGCTAGATGAACCTGGGGTTTTGTCTTGGGAAAGCATTATAGAATGGACTTACTTTCTCTAGGAGATGTGGAACTCTTCCTATTTTATGTTATTTGTCAGCTTCAGTACATTGTACATTTTGAATAGTTTATTCATTACATGCACAGTACATTGTACATTTTGAATAATTTATTTATTACATGCACATTTATTTTTGTAAAGTTGCTCATAATATTTAGCATTATTTCATGCTGATAAATCCGTAGGACTATAACAAAAGATATGAAATTTGTGTCACTGGAGACTTAGAGGGAGATCACAAATGAGTGATTCACAAAGAGTGTTTGAAGAAAGATTGACTATTTTCCAAATTTGAACAAAGACTTAAATGTAAAAATTCAAGAATCTGTGCAAACCCAAACGAAAATAAATCCAAAGAAATTTATGCCAAAAAAAAATCTCAAAAGCAACAAGAGAGAAATGATATCTCATGCACAGGAGAAAATAAATTAAATGACAGTGGATTGCTCAATAGAAATTATGCAGACCAGACAGAAGTGGCACAAGATATTTTAATGGCTGAAAGGAATGTTAACCTAGAATGTATATCCAGTAAAAACATTATTATAAAATCTTCTATCATGACATTCTTTTTTTTCTTTCTTTTTTTTTTTTTTTTTTTGTTTTTTAAATAGAGTCTTGCTCTGTCACCCAGGCTGGAGGGCAGTGGCGTGACCACGGCTCACTGCAACCTCTGCCTCCCAGGCTCATGTGATCCTCACACCTCAGCCTCCTGAGTAGTTGGGATTACGGACACACACCACCACACCTGGCTAATTTTTTGTATTTTTGGCAGAGACAGGATTTTGCCATGTTGCCCAGGCTAGTCTCGAATCCCTGAGCTCATGGGATCCGCCTGCCTTGGCCTTCCAAAGTGCTGGGATTGTAGGTGTGAGCCACCGTGCCTGGCCATGACACACTTAGAGGAAGGAAAATCAAGAGAATTTCATGCTAGCAGACTTATGTTAAAACAAGGGCTAAAGGAAGTGCTTGAATTGGAATAGAAATGATAATGGAAGAAATCTTGGACAATCGGGAAAAAAGTAAACAATAGATTAGTAAAAATATGGTTACATACAACAGACTTCTTCAGTTTTGTAAATTAATTTGATGGTTGAAGCAAAATTACAACATTGACAGACGTGGTTTTTGATGCAAGTGGAGAAAATAAAAAATATATATTACACATGCAGAAGTGGAAAGGGATATAAAGGAGGTAAAGTTTCCACACTTTAGTCAAATTGGTAAAATGTCAGCACCAGTAGACTATGATAAGTTATGTTAATAGACAGATAAATCACAAAAACTATACAATGAGATACACCAAAAAATGATTTAAAAATGGAGTTCTAAAAATTGCTTAAGGAACACATTAGAAAATCAGAAAAGAAACCAGAGAAGAAAAAACCAAAGAAAACAAAAAAGAAAACAAAAAGCAGATGGCAGTCATAAGAGCTCACATATTAATAATTGCATTACATGTAAAGTGTGTAAAAAGACAAATGTCAGAGTGAAAAGCAGTGACTCTTCGACACGCTCCCTATGAGAACCTTACTGCGAATATTACGTGCCCATCTTCCCTTGGCTTCCGTGTGACTGAGGTGGCAAAAGGCTGCTGTGTCAACACTGCCCTGAGCGTGCGCACACCCAGCCAGTCTGTGACAGCACTGGGGCTTTGCCCAACTCCACTCTGAGATCAGAGTGGGCACCCGGGACCCGGGTGAGGCCGAGGGAGAGGCCAGAAAGTGGGAGCAGACACCCCCAAGCCTGCATGGACACGGGGGCCTTCTCAGCCTCGAGGGCGTGGAGTGTAGAGAGGCCTGGATCCTGCTGCCTGCGGGGAGGGCCAGGAGGGCGGTGTTTCCAACCCATTCCATGGAGCCTGCAGGTAGCCCCTGTCACACCTTCTGGCAGCCTGGGGTGGGCAGCTCCCCACGCTGGGCCCAGGCCAGCATGTGAGGCAAGGGTGATGTCTCTGCAAGTTATTCTCCTAGCACTCAGGGTGCCCGGGGCTCCCTCTCGCCTGGATGGGGCGGCGGAGGCACTTTCGGGAACGGATCACAGCCCGGGCCTGTCTGTCAGGAGCCTCAGGCTAGGTGGCCACCCGCGGGGACAAAAGCCTGGGCGGCCTCAGGCAGAGCCTCTTGCTGAGGCGCAGGAACTGGGCGCCCTCGGCAGGGTGGGACAGTGGCCTTGCCGCTGGCCGGGTCCTCAAAGTGAGGCCACTCCCACGTCCCACCCCGGGCCACTGAAAGGTGGCCCCAGCTCCATGCCCTCCCCACAACTGCAGGGTGAGAGCAGCAACGCAGGAGTGGTGAAGGCTCTGGGCCTGGTGGCGGTCCCGCCGGCTGCTCAAGGGTCGAGGCAGTGCAGTCGGCTGCCTCAGTGACGCGAGGCACAGGGGACATGGGGCACAAGGGTCCCACCACGGCCACTGCTCCCGCAGTGGCTCCTGCCTCCACCGCTTGCAACTTCCCGCTGCAGCCGGCCACTCTGGACAGCTCGCCACTGCCAGCATCACCATTTATCCTAAAATACTAAGGTGAACCTTAGCTGGTTTTCCTAGATTACTATCATCACAATTAGTTTCTTTTTTTCACAATTTCTTTTTTTTGTGTTTCTTTTTCTTTTCTCCTTCTTTCTGAAGGAGTATGATCTAGTGGCTGAGTTTGAGGGGTATATAATTTGGTTCTATCTATAGTGTACCATTTACTAGTGTATCTTTGCAAAAGTTGTGTTATCGCCATCGTTTTAGTCTCTCTACCTGTAAGCATGAAAAGGGTGTTTATTTTACTGAGCTGATGTGAGAATTAAATAAAAATATGAAGTATAGAAAGCCCTTAGTACAATTCTGAGTACAAAGTAAAATGCCCATTTTTATCGCAGCATGGTGAGAATCCTGCTTCTGGAAACACTAAGGCACGTAAGGAAGGAGTGCCTCTCACAACTGTGGTACAGTGTGAATTAATGCAGAGCTTTACATGTATAGTTATACTGCGAAGTCCATTCTGAATCTTAGATGTCACATTTATATTAATATAAAGCATAATAATTATCTAAATGTAGAATTATATGTTTAAAATTACATGATTACATCAGCTGATCTAATTCACGGTTTTTCCCTAGGGTTCTCTTTCCTGAACATTCTGTAACATATTACTTAGCACAGTCTTCTTATATCTTCCCTTACGATAAATCAAAAGAAGCATAATAGTAAACGGCCATAACCTCAATCAAATGAGGAAATCCTAATGGGAACCAGGAATGAGGGATTGAACACTCTTCACGTGAAATATTAATTATATTGAAACAGAGTTGTTCTGTCAACAGCTGACTTTGAGTCCTTGATCGATTTCCCAGACCCCTGAATACTTTGATTGCATAGTTGACCTTATCACATTGTTAGGGTAAGTGCTGTACAAAGGCACTTTCAGACCCTCCATTGCACATAGGTGGCCCCTGCAAACCCCTTGCCTGTGTGTGTTCTGGAGGTGCCACTAAACTTGGGGGCAGCATCAGGAGACATGCTTGAAAAAAAACCTTTTTACTCAGATTAAATTATTAACAAACTTTCCATTTCCTTTAACTTATTAAGGACATCCCTACCTGGAAATAGGTACAGAATACACTCTCCAGTCAACAGCTGTCATTCTGTCATATCATCAGACACCCAGGGGCTGTTGCTACTTGTGGCGTCCACAGAACCACAGCATTTCCCAGTATTGAAAGACCTGAAAGATCGCAGTGCCTTCATATCAACTGTGAGACATGAAGTAATTTTCCCAAATCTACGACATTAAGATATGGTGCAATAAGGACCAGATTAAAGGTGTCCTGATTTTCAACCATGTTCCCTCCATCTCGTTTACTCCTAAACACAGTCACTGATGCAAATACTTCTGTTGTCAAGTGGGAAATGAATGCTCTTACAGAGCTCAAACTTGTGAACACATCACTGAACAGCACAGAGCTGGCTCACAATAGGGACCCAATTAAAGTATTTTACATGCAATTGGGTCAAACCTTCCAAGTACTAAATTAAAGCAATCATTTAAAGAAGGAAATTGTTTCAGAAGAGGACCTTCATACTGCATCTCTGAGCAGCAACTGATGATGATACTGAACTCAGATACTGACTGGTTCTCCAACACGAGATTATCCAATCCAGGAGCAAAGAAATTAGTAACTTACTCCCTAATGTGAGTAGAGGGGATCATAGTTCTCCGTGAATGTGAGACTTGCCTGCTACCCTGGCACCTGGTCCTGTGCTGTTCTCCAGCATGGTGTGTGTCAGGCCCCCTGGAGGCTCTTGCATGGCACCTCTGACAGTGACACGGATGGTGCTGAGCTCCCCACTGGCTTTGGCTGGGGACCCCGACGTAAGTGCACACTGTGGGTGCTGAGCTACTATAAAGTGGGTAAAGTAGGGAGCTAAATTTGTCACTGTGCCCAGGCCATGTCCCTTAAGAATATGTGACGTTTTCAACAGGGATTGCCTATCTTTATCATATGGATCCCAAATTATTTCCTCCACAAAAGGAGCTTCACTACTTGCCCTCTCCATGAGACTGTGTAAGGGGCCTCTGTACAGGTCATTTCTTCTCAAATCTCCACCAATAAAACCTTTGCATCACATGTCTTCAGGGTCTTTAGAGGATTTGGAAATAAGGATGCTAAAATAAATTCCCCATACAGCACTTCCCTTTATTATGTTGACTTAGGTCAGACAGAAGGAGGTTTTTAATGAAAATGTTGTGGGAGTCAAGGGAATTCAAAGGGTCTCTCCTAGATGATCCAGTGTTATGTCCTCCACAGAACCTCTGTTATTGGCCCCTCTTCCTCATATGTGAGGATGTATTCAGTGGCCTCCCCATTATCTCCTTTCTTTTCTTTCTGAAGCACAATCTTTATAAAGCCTGTATCCCTGTAGCGTATGTAGGTTCTCTGACAAAAGTTATACTTACTGCTCTTTCTTTTTTATGGGGAAAATCCCTGGAACTGAAGCTGAGATCTTTAGTATTTGGCATCTCCCTACAGACAAATAATATCTATGGGGTGTTCTTTGGTGCCTAAAGAACTTAAGGCATCCTCTGAAAACCTGGCCCAGGTCAGTGTTTATTATGAATCTCTTTTAAACTTTCTATACTAGCTTCTCCTACATGCTCTACCTAGACTCCACAAGAAGAGATTCAATGAATGTAGGATAAATGATATGAAATTCTATTTTTGTAAATCAAAAATAGTCAAATATCAGAAATTTGCTATGGTTCAAACAATATACTCTGAGTGGAGTTACCGAGACAATGTGGACATTGTTCACATCTCATAGGGCTGAAAGTCAATGAGCAAGTCCTGGGAACTCATTGTCTTACTCGGGACTTGTCCTAAATTTCATAGGTTCGCCCATCATGCCCTCGGCTTTTCTTAATTAGCCATGTCTGCTTGGTTCTTCCTCCAGTTTCTCTCTGTTTTTCCCCAGCTATGTTGTCATTATTTCCTGAAATCCTTAAAGCTTGCACAGACCCAGAACACTATGAGGTTTATCACAAGAGATAATTTCTTCTTTTTTTGAGACAGGGCCTGGCTCTGTCACCCAGGCTGTAGTGCAGTGGTGCACTAGAGGCTCACTGCAACCTCTGCCACCAAAGCTCAAGTGATCCTCCCTCCTCAGCCTCCAGAGTAGCTGGGACTATAGGCAAGCAACCACACCCAGCTAATTATTGTAATTTTGGTAGAGACTGCGTTTTGCCATATTGCCAAGGCTGGTCTTAAACTCCTGGGCTCAAGTGATCCTCCTACCTCCCAACATGCTAGGATTATAGATGTGAGGCACCGTACCCTCCTGAAAAGACAGGAATCTTAATAATAATAAAAAAAAAAACAAAACTCTTTTTTCTTAAAATTACTGTTTCCTTGGCCGGTCGCAGTGACTCATGCCTGTAATCCCAGCACCTTGGGAGGCCGAGGTGGGTGGAACACGAAGCCAGGAGATCGAGATCATCCTGGCCAACATGGTGAAACTTGTCTTTACTAAAAATAAAAAAAATTAGCTTGGCATGGTGGCACGTGCCTGTGGTCCCAGCTACTTGGGAGGCTGAGGCAGGAGAATCGCTTGAACCCAGGAGGCGGAGATTGCAGTGAGCCCAGAGCACGGCACTGCACTCCAGCCTGGCGACAGAGCTAGACTCCGTCCCAAATATAAAAAAAAGAAAAAAAATTACTGTTTCGTTATCTGTGAATTCTTCCAAATAGAAGGAGGAGAAAGAAGTTTGCCTGTATTTCTCACAGAGAAGAGAAGGGGTCTAGTGTGACATCAAAATGAAAGAGTGCTGGAGCTTGAGCCCCTTCTTGCTTTCCAGGATCCCCACAGTGATCAGTTCCCAGAACACTGGTTTATTCATGTAAATCACAGTTATTTTTATCAGCAGCTACTGTGTACTGGGCTCCCTTCTAGGTTCAAGTCATTCTATTTGAGTAAGAGAGAGTGGGTTGGTCCCTA
The DNA here is from genome assembly GCF_028885625.2 of Pongo pygmaeus. NCBI lineage: Eukaryota > Metazoa > Chordata > Mammalia > Primates > Hominidae > Pongo > Pongo pygmaeus. The sequence goes on along the minus strand of NC_072378.2, from coordinate 32,846,050 downwards.
TTCATGGAAGTTACACAATCATAGAGGAGATAGACAATAACCCAATAATCATTTAACAAAGAAGAAAATTTCAGAGAGTCATCGTGCACTGAAGAAAAGACATCAGGTTTGTCGAAAGAGAGAATTGGATCCACCCAACTTTGGTTCATATGCTTAGGCAGCTCTACTCAAGAAAGTGACATTCAGCTGAGACAACAAAATAAGTAAACAGCCATGTGAAGATGTAAGGGTCGAATGTTCCAGAGAGACACAATGGGGGGAAAACCCTTGTGTGGGAAGTTATGTGCAGGGAGAGAAAGAAGGCTAGAGGGGCTGACGTAGAGGAAGCAAGGAAATGGAGAGGCAGAAAATGAGGTAGGATGCAGAGAGGAGGTCAGGAGCCTCATCACATTAGGCCCTGATGTTCACAGTAAGAAATTTTAATTTTATTTCAACAGATATGGGAAGCTACTGGATGGTTACAAGGAGAGTCAATTTATATTCAATTTTTAAAACTAATTCTAGCTACTTTGTAGGGATTGGATTGCTGGGGTTCACAAGTGGAAAGGAAGACTATTTAGGAGCACAGCAGGGAATCCTCAGGGAAAACAGCTAATGGCTTCCTGGTGTGCATTAGTGATAAAGACAGTGAAAAAGATGAAGTGGACAGACTTGGCATGTATTTGCTCAGCTTGTTAATGGATTACTGTAAAGGGGCTAGAACAATCAAGCTTATTCCTAAGAATTTTGTCTTGAAAATAAGTGGATGGTGGTGTTGTTTATTGAGATAGGGAAAATTGTGGGAAGAAATTATTTGAAGTGGGTGGTTGGAAATTATTTATTGACATTTATGTGGAACAATCAGAAGGTCAAAGGAATTTAAGAGACTCACGGTGAGTCCAGGGCTGGAGGTGTTTATGCTAATGGCATCAATATTTGTACTCTGTTAAATTCCAAGGAGTGGAAGAGGATACATAGGGTAATAGTTTGTGTGTAGAAAAAAGAAGAAGGCACAGGCCAGCAAAGGAGACCAAGAAGGAGCCCCAGGGATGTTGGAGAAAATCCGAGAGAATACAGTGCATGTAAGTCAAGGAAAATAGATTTTTTTCAAGAAGAAGGGAGACACCAATGAGTATCACTAAGTGGGCGAAGTGAGAATGTGAGAGAGAAGTAAGTTCTGGGTTTGCTGCAGTTGATATCTGCAGTCAATGGAGTATCCAGGATGGAAAATGGATTGGACCATTTGAAGAGCAAGTAGAAGAAGTGAGGATGAGGTTAAGGTTGACTGTTTTGAGTAGAGAGCTTCAGGGAAGGACTGTGCTCTGGGTTCAGGGAGGCAGCTGGATCTAAAGGAAAAGGCTAAAGAGGCTGAAGAGAAGCAGGAGGACCTGTGAACCAGAGAAGCTCAGTCATTACTGGCAAGGAAATACAAGAGGGTCCCTGTGTGCAGTGGTGAATGTTCATGCAAAACGTCACACAGCCAATATTTCACACAGCCCATATTTATTAGTGACTTAGATTATGCCAGCTACTACTCTAAGTCATGAGAATGGAGTGATGAATAAAATGAATCTGGTCTCCATCAGTACATGCCATATAACATTTTGCAGTGACTACCAGGCCTATAATTTTCAGTATGCAATTTCAATAATGATCCTGTTGTACCTGTGGTGTTTAAAAACATATACATCTCTGGAATCTAAAATTGAGAAGTTATAAGTAAAACCCAGTATCCCAAATGTAGTGCTAGAAATCAGATTGCAGTTTAAATCTGAGCATGTAGAAAGTTCCTTTCTCCTATGTCAGCAGATGCCTTTTGTGTGAGGTTTGTTTAGGTATACTGCATTATTAGACATAAGCTAGTGTTTCTGCCCTATGTTTTCAGAATGAAAATTCCTTATGAAACTAATAGAAGAACAGAAGACAATTGCAAAATCATGATGAAGATACTAATTGCTTTAGAATCAAGGAATAGGAAAAATAATGTGAGCTGCAGTTAAAGGGATCATAAAAAATTAAAATGAAAATATTTTTGAGTGTTTATTATGTGGTCAGTGCTAAGAAGTCATTATTTAATTTTACACTTAAAAATAATCCTTTGAAGATGATGCTATTATTAAACACATTTGATAGATTACAAAAAGGCTTATGGTTAGTAAAAGTTGACCCAAGTAGAAGAGATTATGTTTCCATTCAGATTTTCTGATACTAAAGACTGAGAGTCTGTCCATCCTTAGTGAGTAGTGACCAGATTGTGTCTGAATTATTGACAGAATTCCTGATATTCATATGTACCAGGTTGTTTCTTGAAGGGGGAGCAGAGATGCAAGGGCTGCTAGTTCCAATGTATAGGAGAAACTTTCATTCATTTTGCATTTATCATTTTAAAAGTTCTATATGTCTCTCCTGGGCATGTGTTGAAGAACACAAGGAAGTGTTAAGTCACTCCTTGTTCTGAGGTTTGCCTAGCAAGTTGGCCTGAGGTTGCCAAATAAAATACAGGTTCCTAGTTAAATCTGAATTTCAGATACACACCGTAATTTATTGGAAATCCAAATTTTAGTGGGCATCCTCTGGTTTTATTTGCCAAACCTTTCAACCCTAACTGGGACACATGAGCATGGATTACAGTGCTAGTCATGCAAACCACAGTGACAGCGACTTCACGCATGTTTATTTTTTAACTTTCTCTCTGTAAAGAAAGTGCTTAGATAATTTAAGAATAAAAAGACAGACATTTTTGATCCAGGGCATCGTTTCTAAAGGGCAAAGGGAGCTTTGCGAAGGTCATAGTCAAAGTCTGGGGACCTGCTCATTTTTTGTAAACTGTCTGTATGAGAATGTCATTTTCTTGGTTTCTCCCTTTCTGAGGGGACTTGACTACAAAACCAAGAGTTCTACCTCTGGCCAAGGCTGGAAATTTGATGCCTGCTAGTATTGTTGGGAGTGGGAGACTGAGAGAAATGAGTTAGTTGGGGCATTAAATGGGAATAAAGTGGCTCTGGTTGTGATTCATTACTACAGATAATTAGTGGACCAGTGGCACAGAAATTAAGAAAGAAGATGCTATGACAGATAAATGATATGATTTGATGATTGATTATAAAGGCAAGGAAATCAGTAAATCTTGGTTCTCCACAAGTTCATTTTCTGGAAACATAGCACTGTATTGGGACCAGAATTCTACAACACTTTCATTTTATGTAGGACCAAGATTTTCAACAGATATTTTTCAAAATAATTCTCAGCTGCTCCATAACTAATAGTGGCTTGTTCAACACAGATTTTTTCACATGGTTCACACCCATGGTTCTTACCCAGGGATAGTTCACCACCCCTCCCTTCCCTCCCATCACCCTTGGGGAACATGTGGCAATGTTTGGAGGAATTTTTCGTTGTCACAACAGGGATTTCTTCTGATATTTAATGAGTAGAAGCCAGGGACACTTCTAGAGAACCTGCAATGTACACAACAGCCTCCATCACCAACAAAGAATTACCTGGTCCAAAATGTCAATAGTGCTGAGGCTGAGAGCACTGGTTCACACTATACTCTTTCTGAAAAGTCTAGACTCACATCTTTTTGTTGTGTTTTGTTTTGTTTTGAGATGGAGTCTCGCTCTGTCACCCAGGCTGGAGTGCAGTGGCGCGATCTTGGCTTACTACAAGCTCCGCCTCCCGGGTTCATGCCATTCTCCTGCCTCAGCCTCCCGAGTAGCTGGGACTACAGGTGCCCAACACCGCGCCTGGCTAATTTTTTGTATTTTTTTAGTAGAGACGGGTTTTCACCGTGTTAGCCAGGATGGTCTCAATCATCTGACCTCGTGATCCACCCGTGTCAGCCTCCCAAAGTGCTGGGATTACCGGCATGAGCCACCGTGCCTGGCCTAGACTCACATCTTTTATACAATCACCACCCAGTTCACTTCTTTATGGTTAATGTTTGCTTGTTTCATTATAAATAACTAGACAGTTGCATAAATTCAACCACTTTCTTGTTGAATCCATTTAGTGTAGAGAGCCAGAGGCCAGAGAATCATGACCAACTCAGCATTTCCACTGAGGCAATATGATCAAACAGCAAACTGTTTATCATGAATACAGAATAGGGGCAAACTCTCCTCTGTGCTGGCCACCAGAAGGTTTGCTGAGGGCAATCACTCCCTGGCACCGGGCTCCTTGAGGTTATCTACTGGGGCATCTAGAGCCTACTGTTTGAGGAATGCAGTCTTGCAAGGCTGCTCTGGAGCAAGCAGCAGACCGACAACCACACCCTTCTTGCTATCTCTTTTCAATAAATATGAAGGAAGCTCAAAGCTCAGAGCCCTTGTTCACAAACAGCAAGGTGCCCCTGACCCCTTCTTCCAAATATACTCTTTTGTCTTTACTCCCACGTTCATCCTCCTTTGTTCAGTCCAACAGGGTCCATGGCATAGTGACGTTCAAACAGCGACAGGGCGACGCCATAGTGGTTTCTAAACACAGGGACATGAGAATGTGAACAAAGAAGGTCGGCTGGAGCAGAGGAACTGAAATTGACAAGATGAATGGGAACTCCGGGATGAGTCTGCTGGCAGCTGATATAAGGTCAGTGCCCTAAAGAGGTACTGGGAGCAATATAAGGTCAGTGCTCTAAAGAAGTATCGGGAATGGGAAGTTTTCTGAATCAGGGTAACGTGGGGCAGAATTTGTCTATTGAAGAAAAACATTATGTGCAGTTGCTTAAAGTTTTGTTGAAATAATCTGGTGCTCAGGTTAGATCTCAGACATTAGCTAAGATGCTGCAGGAGGTTATTAGGCATAACCCATGGTTCCCACAGACAGGCACTCTTGATATGGAAAATTGGGACAGAGAAGAAGGATTAAAATGGGCTCATCAAAAAGGTCTCAAAGTTGATCCTTCCGTTTTCTCCACTTGGAATTTAGTCTGTACTGTCCTTCTGTCATTATCTCCTTCTTATCCTGCTGGACAGCAGGAGTGATGTTCTGAATTTAAAAATCTGAAAGAATCTGTTGTCCCATCCACAGCTCCAATTTAAAATAAAAAACAGAAGGAGGATAAAAATTGGCCTATACCGCCTCCTCCAATAGCAGAAACATCTGTACCGCCTCCTTCGGTAGCAGAAATAGTGACTCCAATACAGAGAATTTTACACTCTGCTGCCATAGCTGGAGAGCCCTTAGGACCTTGCACTTTTCCTATTTCTGTAAGGCCTGATCCAAATAATCCATAGCAGCTTATTGATGAACACACTCCGCTAGAGTTTAAGTTGTTGAAGAAATTAAAACAAGTGTGGTAAATAATGGTGTACAGAACCCATTCACTTTAGGATTGCTAGTATCTGTATTTGGTGCTGTGCGCCTTCTACCCTTCGATGTAAAGAATTTGGCTCACACTTGTTTGTCTCCTAGTGCATACCTAACATGGAATTTAAATTGGCAAGAAATGTGTGCAGACCAGGCTAGACAGAATCGTGTGGCTGGACACAGAGACATTACAGAGGACGTGCTGTTAGGTAATGGCCCTGTTCAGACCTGGAGCATCAAACGACACTCCCAAATGCCAGCAGTGTGCACAGGCTGCTAAATGTGACTGGGCCACAATTCCAGAAGAGGGAGTCCCAGTGCAATCCTTTTTACATATCATGCAAGGGTCGCAGGAACTTTATGCACAATTTCTTGCATGACTACAAGAGGCAATGAAGCATCAGACTTATCACACCCCTGCTGCGGAGATGCTAACCTTAACTCTAGCTTTTGAGAATGCAAATGCAGATTGTAAACGTGCATCGGCACCTGTGAGGTGTACAAAAAACTTGGGAAATTTTCTCAGAGCTTGTCAAGATGTGGGAACTGAGCTTCATCATTCTACAATATTAGTGCAGGCAATGGTTAATTTAGCAGTTGACAAATCTAAAAAGAGCCAAGGGTCAAACCCTAAAACAGGAAAATGTTATAACTGTGGAAAAACTGTACTTTTTTTTTTTTTGAGATGGAGTCTTGCTCTGTTGCCCAGGCTGGAGTGCAGTGGCGCGACCTCGGCTCACTGCAAGCTCCGCCTCCCAGGTTCAAGCCATTCTCCTGCCTCAGCCTCCCGAGTAGCTGGGACTACAGGCACCTGCCACTATGCCCAGCTAATTTTTTGTATTTGTTTAAGAGACAGGGTTTCACCATGTTAGCCAGGATGGTCTTGATCTCCTGACTTCGTGATCCGCCTGCCTCAGCCTCCCAAAGTGCTCAGATTACAGGCATGAGCCACAGTGCCTGGCCAAAACTGGACATTTTAAAAAGGAATTCCACCAGATCTCAGGACAGAAAGGACCTTACAATGCAGTGCCCCACCCAGCGGAAAAAAACACCAGGACTTTGTCCTCGCTGTAACAAAGGAAATCACTAGGCTAATCAGTGCCACTCAAAATTTCATCAAAACAGCACCCCCTGTCTGGAAACTAGAAAGGGGCCAGGACCAGTGCCCCTCAAACAATGAGGGCATTTCCAGTTCAGAACACAGTCCCACTTCAGGGATGGGTCTCAGGAAAAACATTGATTCCTGGTGTTCCTCACCTCAGGAACACCAGGAAGCACAGGATTAGAGCGCCCTGCCAGAGAAAGAACTACATTAGTTGGAGGAGACAAACCTGCCAAGGTTCCCAATGGCATTTGGGGACATTTACCAACAGGATACATAGGACTAATTTTAGGCAAAAGCCCCCTTAACTTGCAAGGCATGACTGTGGTCCCTGGAGTAGTTGACTCCATTTATGAAAGAGAAATTCAAGTAGTTTTAATGTCAAAAATCTTTGCGTTTTTGAACTGGGAGAATATATTGCTCAATCATTGCTTATTCCCTGCAAATTACATCCTTCTCCATGAAAGGAGAAACAAGGAAATAAAGGGCTTGGGAGCACAACTACACAGGAAATCTATCTATCCCATCCCATAGCCTCTAATAGATCCACCTGTGCAGTACAAATTAAAGGAAAGAAATTTTGTGGACTTATGGATACAGGAGCTGACGTATCAGTAATATCCAGTAAGGACTGGCCCCCAGTATGGTCTCTCAGACTAACCTCTACATCCCTAGTCAGAGTAGGAGCAGCTAAAAGTGTTCAACAGAGTGCTGAAATTTTACCTTGTCTTGGTCTAGATGGACAGTCATGTACTTTTCAGCCTTATGTTGCAAATATACCAATCAATTTAGGGGATCAAGACTTATTTACAGCATGGAATATGAGACTTACAAATGAAAACTTTGATAATCCAGGATTTAAAATGTTGAAGGACATGGAATATCAGAGTGGGAAAGGTTTAGGGAAATTCCTACGAGGAAAACCTAACCCGATATCAATAACTGGAAAAACAGACAGAAAAGGGCTAGGACGTCAGGATTTCTGATGGGGGTCATTGATATTTCTCCTCCACTCTCTGCCTAACCATTAGAATGGCCAGTGACAAACCCATATGGGTGGATCCGTGGCCCCTATCTCAGGAGAAGCTGACGCAACTTCAGCAGCTAGTATAAGAACAATTGGACACAGCACATATAGAGGAGTCAGTTAGCCCCCAGAATTCACCAGTGTTTGTTATTCCAAAAAAATCCAGAAGATGGTGACTGCTGCATGTTTGGAGAGGTATTAATGCACAAATTAAACCAGTGGGTCCATTACAGCAAGGTGTGCCAACTCCAGTGGTCATTCCTAGAGACTGGCTTCTTGTAGTAATACATCTTAAGGATTGTTTCTTCACTATACCATTACACGAGAAGGATAAGCCTCGATTTGCCTTCTCTGTGCCTTCTATTAATCAAGGAGAACCTGTTTCTTGCTATCAATGGAGAGTTTTACCCCAAGGCATGCTTAACAGTCCTACGCTATGTCAGCATTTTGTAGGACAGGCATTAAAGGAGCCTCAAAATATGTTTCCTACTGCTTACATCATTCATTTTATGGATGACATTCTTTTGGCTGCTCCTACAGATCAAATCTTACATCAGTTATTCTGAGAAACAAAGCAGGCTTTAACTAAATGGAATCTAAAAATAGCTCCAGAAAAGGTACAAACAACTTCGCCATACCATTACTTAGACAATATTGTTACCGAAAGAAGTGGAGATTGAGACCACCCTGGAGAACGTGGTGAAACCCTGTCTCTACTAAAAATACAAAAAAAAATTGCCAGGAGTGGTGGGCGGGCACCTGTAGTCCCAGCTACTCGGGGGGCTGAGGGAGGAGAATGGCATGAACCTGGGGGTCTGAGCTTGCAGTGAGCAGAGATCACGCCACTGCACTCTAGCCTGGGCGACAGAGTGAGTCTCCATCTCAAAAAAAAAAAAAAAAAGAGAAATGAGTGCCTATGTGATAGCGTGTGAATTAATGCAGAACTTTATAAGCATAGTTGTGCTCTGAAGTCCATTCTGAATCTTAGATGTTATATTTATATTAATAAAAAGCATAGTAATTATCTAAATGTATAATAATATGTTTAATATTATATGGTTACATCAACTGATGTAATTCATAGTTTTCCCTAGTGTTCTCTTTCCTGAATATTCTGAAATGTATTAGTTAGCAAAGTCATCTTATATCTTCCCTTAGGATAAAACAAGAGAAACATAATATAAAGTGCTATAGCCTCAATCAAATGAGGAAATCATAATAGGAACCAGGAATAAGGGATTGAACACTCTTCACATAAAATATTCATTATTTTAAAACATAATTGTGGCCAGGCACGATGGCTCACGCCTGTAACCCCAGCAGTTTGGGAGGCCAAGGCGGGCAGAACATGAGGTCAGGAGATCGAGACAGTCTTGGCTAACACAGTGAAACCCATCTCCACTAAAAATACAAAAAATTAGCCAAGCATGGTGGCATGTGCCTGTAGTCAGAGTTACTCAGGAGGTTGAGACAGGAGAATATTTGAACCGAGGAGGTGGAGGTTGCAGTGAGCTGAGATCGCTCCACTGCACTCCAGCATGGGCAATAGAGTGAGACTCCATCTCGAAAGAAAAAAAATGAGTTGTTCTTTGAACAGCTGACTTTCACAGTCTTCGATCGATCTCTCAGACCCACGAATACTTGGATTGCACACTTTACCTTATCACATTGTTAGTGTAAGTGCTATACAAAGGCACTTTCAGACCCTCCATTGCACATAGGTGGCCTCTGTTAGCCCCTTGCCTGTGTGTGTTCTGGAGATGCTACTAAACCTGGGGGCAGCATCAGGAGACACACTTGAAAAAGATATTTTTACTCAGATTAAATTATTAAAAACTTTCAATTTCCTTTAACTTATTAAAGACATCACTACCTGGAAATAGGTACAGATTAAGCTTTCTAGTCAATAGCTGTCATTCTGTCATATTATCAGATATCTGGGGCTGCTGCTCCTTGAGGCGTCTAGAGAATCACAGAATTTTCCAGTATTGAAAGAACTGAAAGATCGCAGTGCCTTCATTTCAACTGTGAGACATGAAGTAATTTTCCCAAATCTACAACATTAAGATATGGTGCAATAAGGACCAGATTAAAGGACTCCGGATTTACAACCATGTTCCCTCCGTCTCCTTTACTCCTAAACACACTCACACACTCACTTCCACAAACAGTTATCTTGTCAAGTGGGAAATGAATGCTCTCACAAGGCTCAAACTTGTAAACACATCACTGACCAGCACAGAGCTGGCTAACAATAGGGACCCAATTAAAGTGTTTTACATGCAACTGGATCAAATCTTTCAAGTACAAATTTAAAACAATCCTTTAAAGGAGGAAATTCTGTTCAATTTAAAACAATCCTTTAAAGGAGGAAATTCTGTTCAGAAGAGGACCTTCATACAGCATCTCTGACCAGCAACTGATGATGCTATTGAACTCAGATGCTGATTCGTTCTCCAACACGAGATTTGCCAACCCAGGAGGAAGGAAATCAGTAACTTCCTCCCTATAATTTGTAATGTGGGCGGAGACGGGTTCATAGTTCTCCCTGAGTGAGACTTGCCTGCTTCTCTGGCCCCTGGTCCTGTCCAGTTCTCCAGCATGGTGTGTCTGAAGCTCCCTGGAGGCTCCTGCATGGCGGCGCTGACAGTGACACCAATGGTGCTGAGCTCCCCACTGGCTTTGGCTGGGGACACCTGACATAAGTGCACATTGCGGGTGCTGAGCTACTATGGGGTGGGGAAAATAGGGAGTTTTGTTAACATTGTGCCCAGGCCATGTCCCTTAAGACTTTGTGACGTTTTCGTCAGAGATTGCCCATCTTTATCATTGGATCCCAAATTATTTCCTCCACAAAAGGAGCTTGGTTACTTGCCCTCTCCATGAGACTGTGTAAAGGGACTTTGCACAGGTCATTTCTTTTCAAATCTCCACCAATAAAACCTTTGCATCACATGTCCTCAGGGTCTTTAGAGGATTTGGAAATAAGGATGCTAAAATAATTTCCCCATACAGCACTTCCCTTTATTATGTTGACTTATGTCAGACAAAAGGAGGTTTTTTCTGAAAATTTTGTGAGAGTCAAGGGAATTCAAAGGTTCTCTCCAAGACCATCCTGTGCTATGTCCTATGTCCTATGTCCTGCACAGGAACTTTGGTGTTGGCCCCTCTTCCTCATATGTGAGGATGTACCAGTGGCCTCCCCATTATCTCCTTTCTTTTCTTTCTGAACTCCAATGTTTATAAAGCCTGTATCCCTGTAGCGTATGTAGGTTCTCTGACAGAAGTTATACTTAGTGCTCTTTCTTTCTTATGGGGAAAAATCCCTGGAACTGAAGCTGAGATCTTTAGTACTTGGAGTCACCCTACAGATAAAGATCATCTCTGGGGTGTTCTTTGGTGCCTAAAGAACTTAAGGCATCCTCTGAAAACCTGGCCCAGGTTAGTGATTATTATGAATCTCTTTTAACCTTTCTATAGAAATTTCTCCTACACGTCCTACATGCTCTAACTAGACATAACAAGAAGTGATTCAACTAACGTAGGATAAATTATATGAAATTCTATTTTTGTAAGTCAAAAACAGTCAAATATCAGAAATTTAATAATGTTCAAACTATATACTGTGTGGGGTTACAGAGAGAATGTGGACATTGTTCACGTCTTATAGGGCTGAAAGTCAATGAGCAAGTCCTGGGAACTCATTGTCTTACTGGGGTCTTGTCCTAAATTTCGTAGGTTCACCCATCATGCCCTCAGCTATCCTTAATTAGCCATGTCTGCTTACCTCTTCCTCCAGTTTTTATTTTTCCCCAGCTATGTTGTCATCATTTCCAGAAATCCCTAAAGCTTGCACAGACCCAGAGCACTATGAGATCCATTGAAAGAGATTTTTTCCTTTTTTTGAGACAAGGCCTGGCTCTGTCACCCATGCTGTAGTTCAGTGTTATGATCTAGGCTGCCTGCAGCCTCTGCCTCCCAGGCTCAAGTAAGCCTCCCTCCTCAGCCTCCAGAGTAGTGGAGACTACAGGCAGGAAACCACACCCAGCTGATTTTTGTAATTTTGCTAGAGATGAGACTTTGCTATGTTACCCAGGCTGGTCTTAAACTGCTGGACTCAAGCAATCCTCTGCCTTGTCCTCCCAACATGCTAGGGTTATAAGTGTGAGCCACCGCACCCAGGCAAAAAAAAAGATGAACCTTAATTTAAAAATTTATTACTTTTTAAATCACTTTTAATCTTTATCTGTGAATTCTTCCAACTAGAAGGAGGAGAAAGAAAAAGTTTGCCTGTATTTCACACCGGGAGGAGAAGGGGTCTAGTGTGACATCAAAATGAAAGAGTGCTGGAGTTTGAGCTCCTTCTTGCTTTCCAGGATCCAAACAGTGATCAGTTCCCAGAATCCTGGTTTATTCATGTAAACCACACTTATTTTTCTCAGCAGCTACTGTGTACTCGGCTCCATTCTAAGTTCAAATCGTTCTATTTGATTAAGATAGAGAGGGTCCCAACTCTCATGGAAGTTACACAACAATAGAGGAGACAGACATTAACCCAATAAGCATTTAACAAGGAAGATAACGTTAGAGAGTCATAGTGCACTGAAGAAAAGACATCAGATTTGTGGAAAAGAGAGAAATGGATTCACCAAACTTTAGTTCATGTGTTTAGAAAGCTCTGCCTGAGAAAGTGATATTCATCTAAGACAACAAAATAAGTAGAGAACCGTGTGAAGATCTAAGGGACAAAAGTTCCAGGGAGACAGAATGTGGGGGCAGAGGGGTGTGAAGCCGTGGTGTGGGAAATTATGTGCAGGGACAGAAAGAAGGCTAGAGGGACTGAACTATAGCATTCAAGGAAATGGAGAGGCAGAAGATGAGGTAGGAAGCAGAGAGGAAGTCAGGAGCCTCATTATATTAGGCTCTGATGTCCATGGTAAGAAATTTGAATTTTATTTTATTTTCATTTTTTTATTTCATTATTTATTTTTTGAGATGGAGTTTCATTCTTGTTGCCTAAGCTGGAGTGCAATGGCCTGGCCTCGGCTCACTGCAAACTCTGCCTCCCGGGCTCACGTGATTTTCCTGCCTCAGCCTCCCAAGTAGCTGGGATTACAGGCACCTGCCACCATGCCAGGCTAATTTTTTAGTATTTTTAGTAGAGACAGGGTTTTACCATGTTGGCCAGGCTGGTCTTGAACTCCTGACCTCAGGTAATCTGCCTGCTTTGGCTTCCCAACGTGCTGGGATTACAGTCATTAGCCTCCGTACCCAGCCTGAATTTTATTTAAATAGATGTGAGACGCTACTGGATGGTTACAAGGAGAGTCAATTCATGTTCAATTTTAGAAACTAATTCTAGCTTTAAAGTAGAGAAAAATTTATAACACTAAATGCCCACAAGAGAAAGCAGGAAAGATATAAAATCAACACCCTAACACCACAATTAAAAGAACTAGAGAAGCAAGAGCAAACAAATTAAAAAGCTAGCAGAAAACAAGAAATAACTAAGATCAGAGCAGAACTGAAAGAGATAGAGACATGAATACCCTTGAAAAAAAATCAATGAATCCAGGAGCTGGTTTTTTGAAAAGATCAACAAAATAGATAGACTGCTAGTCAGGATAATAAAGAAGAAAAGAGAGAAGAAACAAATAGATGTAATAAAAAACGCTAAAGGGGATATCACCACCGATCCCACAGAAATACAAGCAACCATCAGAGAATACTATAAACACCTCTATGCAATAAACTAGAAAATCTAGAAGAAATGGCTATTCCTGGACATATACACTCTCCCAAGACTAAACCAAGAGGAAGTTGAATCCCTGAATAGACCAATAACAAGTTCTCAAATTGAGGCAGTAGTTAATAGCCTACCAACCAAAAAAAGTCCAGGACCAGATGGATTCACAGCTGCATTCTACCACAGGAACAAAGAAGAGCTGATACCATTTCTTCTGAAACTATTCCAAACAATAGAAAAAGAGGGAATCCTCCCTAATTCATTTTATGAGGCCAGCATCATCCTGACACCAAAACCTGGCAAAGACACAACAAAAAAAGAAAATTTCAGGCCAATATCCCTGAGGAACATCGATGTGAAAATCCTCAATAAAATACTGGCAAACTGAATGGAGCAGCACATCAAAAAGCTTATCTACCATGATCAAGTTGGCTTCATCCCTGGCATGCAACACTGGTTCAACATACACAAATCAATAAATGTAATCCATCACACAAACAGAAGCAATGACAAAAACCACATGACTATCTCAACTGATGCAGAAAAGGCATTTGACAAAATTCAACAACTCTTTATGCTAAAAACTCTCAATAAACTAGGTATTGATGGAACGCATCTCAAAATAATAAGAGCTATTTATGACAGACCCACAGACAATATCATACTGAATGGGCAAAAATTGAAAGCATTCCCTTTGAAAACCAGCACAAGACAAGGATGCCCTCTCTCACCACTCCTTTCCAATATAGGATTGGAAGTTCTGGCCAGGGCAACCAGGCAACAGAAAGAAATAAAGGGTGTTCAATTAGGAAAAGAGGAAGTCAAATTTTCTCTGTTTGCAGGTGACATGATTGTATATTTAGAAAACTCCATCATCTCTGCCCAAAATCTTCTTAAGCTGATAAAACAACTTCAGCAAAGTCTCAGAATACAAAATCAATATGCATAAATCACAAGCATTCCTATATACCAATAACAGACAAATAGAGAGCTAAAACATGAGTGAACTCCCATTCACAATTGCTACTAAGAGAATAAGATACCTGGGAATACAACTTACAAAGGATGTGAAGGACCTCTTCAAGGAAAACTACAAACCACTGCTCAAGGAAATAAGAGAGGACATAAACAAATGGAAAAACATTCTATGCTCATGGATAGGAAGAATCAATATCATGAAAATGGCCATACTGCCCAAAGTAATTTATAGACTCAATGCTGTCCTCATCAAGCTACAAATGACTTTCTTCACAGAATTGGAAAAAACTACTTTAAACTTCATATGGAAGCAATAAAGAGCCCACATAGCCAAGACAATCCTAAGCAAAAAGAACAAAGCTGGAGGCATCACACTACCTGACTTCACACTATATTACAAGGCTACAGTAACAAAAACAGTATGCTACTGGTACCAAAACAGATATACAGACCAATGGAACAGAACAGAGGCCTCAGAAATGACATCACACATCTACAACAATCTGATCTTTGACAAAGCTGAAAAAAACAAGCAATGGGGAAAGGGTTCCTTATTTAATAAACGGTGTTGGGAAAACTGGCTAGCCATATGCAGAAAGCTGAAAATGGATCCATTCTTCACGCCTTATAGAAAATTTAACTCAAGATGGATTAAAGACTTAACCATAAGACCTAAAACCATAAAAACCCTAGAAGAAAACCTAGGCAATAATATTCAGGAGCAAAGACTTCATGACTGAACCACCAAAAGCAATGGCATCAAAAGCCAAAATAGACAAATGGGATCCAATTAAACTAAAGAGCTTCTGCACAACAAAAGAAACTATCATCAGAGTGAACAGGCAGCCTACAGAATGGGAGAAAATTTTTCCAATCTATCCATCTGACAAAGGCCTAAAGGATCTTTGTAGATCCTGGATCTACAAAGAACTTAAACAAATTTACAGGAAAAAAACATACAACCCCATCAAAAAGGCAGAAAAGGATATGACCAGACACTTCTCAAAAGAAGACATTTATGCAGCCAACAAACATATGGAAAAATGCTCATCATCACTGGTCATTAGAGAAATGCAAATCAAAACCATAATGAGATACCATCTCACGCCAGTTAGGATGGCAATCATTAAAAAGTCAGGAAACAGGCCGGGCACAGTGGCTCATGCCTGTAATCTCAGCACTTTGGGAGGCCGAGGTGGGCAGATCATGAGTCAGGAGATCGAGACCATCCTGGCTAACACGGTGAAACCCTGTCTCTACTAAATACAAAAAAAATAGCCGAGCGTGGTGGCAGATGCCTGTAGTCCCAGCTACTTGGGAGGCTGAGGCAGGAGAATGGCCTGAACCTGGGAGGCGGCGGAGGTTGCAGTGAGCCAAGATCGCACCACTGCACTCCAGCCTGGGCGACAGAGCGAGACTCCATCTCACATACACACACACACACACACACACAGAGTCAGGAAACAATAGATGCTGGAGAGGATGTGGAGAAATAGGAATGCTTTTACACTGTTGGTGGGGTGTAAATTAGTTCAACCATTGTGGAAGACAGTGTGGTGATTCCTCAAGGATCTAGAACTAGCAATACTATTTGACCCAGCAATCCCATTACTGGGTATATACCCAAAGGATTATAAATCATTCTATTATAAAGGCACATGCACATGTATGTTTATTGTGGCACTGTTCACAACAGTGAAGACTTGGAACCAACCCAAATGCCCATCAATGATAGACTGGATAAAGCAAATGCAGCACACATACACCATAGAATACTATGCAGCCATAAAAAAGATGAGTTCATGTCCTTTGGAGGGATATGGATGAAGCTGGAAACAATCATTCTCAGCAAACAAACACAAGAACAAAAAACCAAACACTGCATGTTCTCACTCATAAGTGGGAGTTAAACAATCAGAACACATGGATACAGAGAGGGGAACATCAGAACACATGGATACAGAGAGGGGAACATCACACACTGGGGCCTGTCAGGGGTGGGGGCCTAGGGGAGAGATAGCATTAGGAGAAATACCTAATGTAGATAATGGGTTGACAGGTGCAGCAAACCACCATGGCACATGTATACCTACATAACAAACCTGCACTTTCTGCACATGTACCCCAACCTTAAAGTATAATAATAATTATAAAGAAATAACCAAAATCAGAGCTGAAGTGAAGGACCTAAAGACAGGAAAAAAGCATTTAAAAGGTCAACAAATCTAGGAGCTGGTTTTATGAAAAAAATTAATAAAATAAATAGACCACTAGCTAGACTAATAAGAAAAGAGAAAAAATTCAAATAAAGACAATCAAAAATTATAAAGGGGATATTATCACTGATCCCCCCAGAAATACAAATAACCATCAGAAAATATTATAAACACTTCTATGCACATAAACTAGAAAATCTAGAAGAAATGGGCAAATTCCTGGACATATACACTCTCTCAAGACTGAAACATGAAGAAATTGAATCCCTGAACAGACTAATAACAATTTCTGAAATTGAGGCAGTAATAAATAGCCTACCAACCAAAAAATCCCATGATGAATTCACAGTTGAATTCTACCAGATGTACAAAGAAGACCTAATATCATTCCTGCTGAAAGTGTTCGAAAAAATTGAAAAGGAGGAACTCCTCCCTAACTCATTCTATGAGGTCAGCATCATCCTGATAACAAAACCTGTTAGAGACACACACAAAAAAGAACTTCTGCATCTACTGAGATAATCTAATGGTTTCTGTCATTGCTTCTGTTTATGTAATGGATTATGTTTATTGATTTGCATATGTTTAACCAACCTTGCATCCCAGGGATGAAGCCAGCTTGATCATGGTGGATAAGCTTTTGGATACGCTGCTGGATTCAATTCGCTAGTATCTTATTGAGGATTTTCGCATCGATGTTCACTAGGAGTATTCGCCTGCAATTTTCTTTTTTTGTTGTGTCTCTGCCAGGTTTTTGTATCAGGATGATGCTGGCCTCATAAAATGAGTTAGGGAGGATTCCCTCTTTTTCTACTGTTTGAAATAGTTTCACAAGGAATGGTACCAGCTCCTCTTTGTACCTGTGGTAGAATTCAGCTGTGAATCCATCTGGTCCTGAACTTTTTTTGTTTGGTAGGCTATTAACTACTGCCTCAATTTGAGAACTTGTTATTGGTCTATTCAGGGATTTGACTTCTTCCTGGTTTAGTCTTGGGAGGGTTTATATGTCCAGGAATTTAGCCATTTCTTCTAGATTTTCTAGTTTATTTGCATAGAGGTGTTTATAGTATTCTCTGATGGTAGTTTGTATTTCTGTGGGATCAGTGGTGATATCCCATTTATCATTTATTATTACAAGTATTTGATTCTTCTCCCTTTTCTTCTTTATTATCCTGACTAGCAGTCTATCTATTTTGTTGACATTTTCAAAAAACCAGCTCCTGGGTTCATTGATTTTTTTGAAAGGTTTTTCGTGTCTCTGTCTCCTTCAGTTCTGCTCTGATCTTAATTATTTCTTGTCTTCTGCTAGCTTTTTAATTTGTTTGCTCTTGCTTCTCTAGTTCTTTTAATTGTGATGTTAAGGTGTTGATTTTATGTATTTCCTGCTTTCTCTTGTGGGCATTTAGTGCTATAAATTTCCCTCTACACTCTGCTTTAAATGTGTCTCAGAGATTCTGGTACATTGGTGTCTTTGTTCTCATTGGTTTCAAAGAACATCTTTATTTCTGCCTTCATTTTGTTATTTACCCAGTAGTCATTCAGAAACAGGTTGTTCAGTTTCCATTTAGTTGTGAGGTTTTGAGTGAGTTTCTTAACCCTGAGTTCTAATTTGATTGCACTGTGGTCTGAGAGACTGTTTGGTATGATTTCCGTTCTTTTGCATTTGCTCAGGAGTGTTTTACTTCCAATTATGTGGTCAATTTTAGAACAGGTGCAATGTGGTGCTGAGAAGAATGTATGTTCTGTTGATTTGGGGTGGAGAGTTCTGTAGATGTCTATTAGGTCTGCTTGGACCAGAGCTGAGTTCAAGTCCTGGCTATCCTTTTTAATTTTCTGTCTCATTGATCTGTCTAATATTGACAGTGGGGTGTTAAAGTCTCCCACTATTATTGTGTGGGAGTCTAAGTCTCTTTGTAGGTCTCTAAGAACTTGCTTTATGAATCTGGGTGCTCCTGTATTGGGTGCATATATATTTAGGATAGTTAGCTCTTCTATTTGCATTGATCCCTTTACCATTATGTAATGCCCTTCTTTGTCTCTTTTGATCTTTGTTGGTTTAAAGCCTCTTTTATCAGAGACTAGGATTGCAACCCCTGCTGTTTTTTGCTTTCCATTGGCTTGGTAAATATTCCTCCATCTCTTTATTTTGAGCCTATATATGTCTTTGCACATGAAATGGGTCTCCTGAATACAGCACACCGATGCGTCTTGATTCTTTATCCAATTTGCTGGTCTGTGTCTTTTAATTGGGACATTTAGCCCATTTACATTTAACATTAATATCGTTATGTCTGAATTTGATCCTGTATTTATGATGCTATCTAATTATTTTGCCCATTAGTTGATACAATTTCTTCATAGCATTAATGGTCTTCACAATTTGGAATGTTTTTGTAGTGGCTGGTACCAGTTATTCCTTTCCATGTTCAGTGCTTCCTTCAGGACCTCTTGGAAGGCAGGCCTGGTAGTGACAAAATCTCTCAGCATTTGCTTGCCTGTAAAGGATTTTATTTCTCCTTCGCTTATGAAGCTTAGTTTGGTTGGATATGAAATTCTGGGTTGAAAATTCTTTTATGTAAGAATGTTGAGTACTGGCCCCCACTCTATTCTGGCTTGTAGGGTTTCTGCAGAGAGATCTGCTGTTAGGCTGATGGGCTTCCCTTTGTGGGTAACCCGACCTTTCTCTCTGGCTGCCTTTAATATTTTTTCCTTCATTTCAACCTTGGTGAATCTCATGATTATGTGTCTTGGGGTTGCTCTTCTCGAGGAATATCTTTGTGGTGTTCTCTGTATTTCCTGAATTTGTATCTTGGCCTGTCTTGCTAGGTTGGGGAAGTTCCCCTGGATAATATCCTGAAGACTGTTTTCCAACTTGTTCCATTCTCCCTGTCACTTTCAGGTACACCAGTCAAATGTATATTTCGTCTTTTCTCATAGTCCCATATTTCTTGGAGGCTTTGTTTGTTTCTTTTCACTCTTTTTTCTCTAATCTTGTCTTCTCACTTTATTTCATTAAGTTGATCTTCACTCTCTGATATCCTTTCTTCCACTTGATCGATTCAGCTATTGATGCTTGTGTGTGTTTCACCACATTCTTGTGCTGTGTTTTTCAGCTCCATCAGGACATTTATGTTCTTCTCTAAACAGGTTATTCTAGTTAGCAATTCTCTAATGTTTTTTCAAGGTTCTTAGCTTTCTTGCATTGGGTTAGAACATGCTCCTTTAGCTCAGAGGAGTTTGTTATTACCCACCTTCTGAAGCCTACTTCTGTCAATTTGTCAAACTCATTCTCCGTCCAGTTTTGTTCCCTTGCTGGGAAGGAGTTATATTCCTTTGGAGGAGAAAAAACGTTCTGGCTTTTGAAATTTGGAGCTTTTTGAACTGGTTTCTCCCCATCTTCGTGGATTTATCTACCTTCGACAAAATTCAACAGCACTTCATGCTAAAAACTCTCAATAAACTAGGTATTGATGGAATGTATCTCAAAATAATAAGAGCTATTTATGACAGACCCACAGACAATATCATACTGAGTGGGCAAAAACTGGAAGCATTCGCTTTGAAAACCAGCACAAGACAAGAATACCCTCTCACACTACTCCTTCAACATAGTATAGGAAGCTCTGGCCAGGGCAATCGGGCAAGAGAAAGAAATAAAGGGTGTTCAATTAGGAAAAGAGGAAGTCAAATTTTCTCTGTTTGCAGGTGACATGATTGTATATTTAGAAAACTCCATCATCTCTGCCCAAAATCTTCTTAAGCTGATAAAACAACTTCAGCAAAGTCTCAGGATACAAAATCAATATGCATAAATCACAAGCATTCCTACACACCAATAACAGACAAATAGAGAGCTAAAACATGAGTGAACTCCCATTCACAATTGCTACTAAGAGAATAAGATACCTGGGAATACAACTTACAAAGGATGTGAAGGACCTCTTCAAGGAAAACTACAAACCACTGCTCAAGGAAATAAGAGAGGACATAAGCAAATGGAAAAACATTCTATGCTCATGGATAGGAAGAATCAATATCATGAAAATGGCCATACTGTCCAAAGTAATTTATAGACTCAATGCTATCCCCAACAAGCTACAAATGACTTTCTTCACAGAATTGGAAAAAACTACTTTAAACTTCATATGGAAGCAATAAAGAGCCCACATAGCCAAGACAATCCTAAGCAAAAAGAACAAAGCTGGAGGCATCACACTACCTGACTTCAAACTATACTACAAGGCTGCAGTAACAAAAACAACATGGTACTGGTACCAAAACAGATATATACATGAGTGGAACAGAAGTGAGGCCTCAGAAGTAACACATCTATCCATCTGACAAAGGGCTAATATCCAGGATCTACAAAGAACTTAAACAAATTTACACGAAAAAACAACCTGTCAAAAACTGGGGGAAGGATACGAACAGACGCTTCTCAAAAGAAGACATTTATGCAGCCAACAAACATATGAAAAAATGCTCATCATCACTGGTCATTAGAGAAATGCAAATCAAAACCACAATGAGATACCATCTCATGCCAGTTGGAATGGTGATCATTAAAAAGTCAGGGAACAATAGATGCTGGAGACGATGTGGAGAAATAGGAATGTTTTTACACGTTGGTGGGTGTAAATTAGTTCAACCACTGTGGAAGACAGTGTGGTGATTCCTCAAGGATCTAGAACTAGAAATACCATTTGACCCAGCAATCCCATTACTGGGTATATACCCAAAGGATTTTATTTATTTATTTATTTATTTATTTATTTATTTATCTTTTTTTTTTTTTTTTGAGATGGAGTCTTACTCTGTCGCCCAGGCTGCAGTGCAGTGGTGCCATCTCCACTCACTGCAAGCTCTGCTTCCCTGGTTCACAACATTCTCCTGCCTCAGCCTCCTGAGTAGCTGGTACTACAGGTGCCTGCCACCACAGCTGGCTAATTTTTTGTATTTTTAGTAGAGACAGGGTTTCACCATGTTAGCCAGGATGATCTGGATCTCCTGACCTCGTGATCTGCCCACCTTGGCTTCCCAAGGTGCTGGGATTACAGGCATGAGCCACCACACCCGGCCCCACCCAAAGGATTATAAATCATTCTACTATAAAGACACATGCACATGTATGTTTATTGTGGCACTGTTCACAATAGCAAAGACTGGGAACCAACCCAAATGCTCATCAATGATATACTGGATAAAGAAAATGTGGCACATTTACACCATGTAATACTATGCAGCCATAAAAAGGATGAGTTCATGTCCTTTGGAAGGACGTGGATGAAGCTGGAAACTATCATTCTCAGCAAACTAATACAAGAACGGAAAACCAAACACCACATGTTCTCACTTATAAGTGGGAGTTGAACAATGAGAACACATGGACACAGGGAGGAGATTATCACACAGCAGGACCTGTCAGGGGGTAGGGGCTAGGGGAGGGATAGCATTAGGAGAAATATCTAATGTAGATGATGGATTGATGGGTGCAGCAAACCACCATGGCACGTAAATACCTATGTAACAAACCTGCAAGTTCTGCACATGTACACCAGAACTTAAAGTTAAGAAAGAAAGAAGAAAGAAAAAAAGAAAGAAAGAAAAAAGAAAGAAAGAAAGAAAGAAAGGAAGAAAGAGAGAAAGAAAAAGAAAAGAAAGAAAGAAAGAAAGAAAGAAAGAAAGAAAGAAAGAAAGAAAACTTCAGGCCGATATCATTGATGAACATTGATGCAAAATCCTCAACAAAATACTGGCAAACTGAATACAGAAGCACGTCAAAAAGCTTATCCACCACGAAGAATGAGGCTTTATCCCTGGGGATGCAAGGTTGGTTTAACATGAATAAATCAATAAATGTGATTCATCACATAAATAGAATGAGAGACAAAAACCACATGATTATCTCAATAAATGGAGAAAGGGTTTCAATACAATTCAACATCCATTCATGTAAAAAACTCTCAAAAAGGTATTGAAGGGGCATATCTCAAAATGTTAAGAGCCATATATGACAAACCCACAATCACTTCATACTAAATGGGCAAAAGCTGGAAGAATTCCCCTTAAAAACTGGCACAAGACAAGAATGCCCTCTCTCACCACTCCTGTTTAATGTAGTATTGGAAGTTCTGGCCCAGGCAATCGGGCAAGAGAAAGAAATAAAGTGCATTCAAGTGGGAAGAGAGGAAGTCAAACTATCCTTGTTTGCAGAGAACATCATCCAATATCTAGAAAACTTCATAGTCACAGCCCAAAAACTTCTTAAGCTGATAAGCAACTTCAGCAAAGTCTCAGGATACAAAATCAATGTGCAAAACTTGCTAGCATTCCTACACACCAATAACAATCAAGCCAAGAGCCAAATCACAAATGACTTCCCATTCACAATTGCCACAAAAAAGAATAAAATACCTAGGAATACAGCTAACTAGGGAGGTGAAAGATCTCTACACGGAGAACTACAAAACTGGTTCAAAGAAACTAGAGTATCTTGTGTCATGTCCTCAACAGGATCTGTGAGATTGGTGCCTCTCCCTAATGTGTGAGGATGTACCAAGAGGCCGCCCCCGTTATCTTTTTTTCTCCCTTAACTCCAATGTTTGTAAAACCTTTATCTTTGTACTGTAGATTTCTGACAAAAGTTGAGGTTAGTACCCTCTCTTTCTCTTGGGAAAAACACATTGGAGTTGAAGTAGAGACCCTTAGCACTTGGAATGACCCTATAGATAAGGAGCATCTATGGAGTATTGTTCAGTAACTTAAAGAACTTAAGGTATCCTCTGAAATGCCACTAATGCTACTAACCTGGCTTGAATCTTTCTAGATTAGTTTCTCCTACATTATCTGGCTTGAGCTTACAAGAAGGGATTCAACTAATGTAGGATAAATTATATCAAATTCTATTTTTGTAAGTCAAAATAATAAGATATCAGCAATTACATATGGTTCAAACTATATACCCTCAGTAGGGTTACAGACAGATTGTAAAGGTTGCTAACATCCCATAGGGCTGAAAACCAATGAGCAAGTCAAGAGAACTCATTGTCCCACTGGGGATATGTCCCAATTTTTAGAGCTTGAGTCAGCATGCCCTCTGCTTTCCTTAATTATTCATGTCTGCTTACCTCTACCTCAAGTTCCTCTTTATTTTTTCCTAACTATGCCATCATCATTTCCAAAAATCCCTAAATCTTGCTCAGACTTTTGGCACTATGAGACCCATCAAAACAGATAATACTTTTTTTTTTTTTTTTTTTTTTTGAGATGGAGTCTTGCTCTGTTGCCCAGGCTGGAGTGCAATGGTGCAGTCTCGACTCACTGCAACCTCCACCTCCCGGGTAATTTTTGTATTTTTAGTAGAGACAGGGTTTCACCATGTTGGCCAGGCTGGTCTCAAACTCCTTACCTCATGATTCGCCTGCCTCAGCCTCCCAAAGTGCTAGGATTACAGGCGTGAGCCACCGTGCCCGGCAGAAAAGAGATAATTCTTAATGAAAATTTTTTTCTTTCTTACAATCACTGTTTCCTTATCTGTGAATCCTTCTTCCAACTAGAAAGAGGAGAGAAAAGAAGTTTGCCTTAATTTCTCACAGGGAGGAGAAGGGATATACCATGTCATTAGAATGAAAGGGTGCAGGAGCTTCGGCCCTTTTCTGCTTTCTAGAATACCCAGAGTGATCAGTTCCCAGAACTTCGGTTTATTCATTTAGACCACAGGTATATTTCTGAGCAAAAGTTATGTTCTGGTCTCTGTTCTAGGCTCAGAGAATTCTACCTGAATAAGATAAAAAGATCCCTACTCTCATGGAACTCAATACCAGAGGAGACAGACAATATCCCAATAAATATTTAACAAAAAAGAAAAATTCAGAGAGCAATATTGCCTTTAAAAAAAGACATCAGGGTGATAGGACAGAGAGAATTGGATTCACCCAACTTCACTTCACACCGGATTCACAGGTAGTTTGGGAGCCCTCCCTGAGGAGAGCTCACATTTAGCTGAGACAAGAACAACAAGACAGCCATGTGAAGATCTCACGGACAAGTGTTCCAGACAGGCAGAAAAGGGGAAAGGCCAAGGAATGGGAAGGCGTGTGCTGTGTTGAAGAGACAGAAAGAAGGTTAGAGGGGCTGAAGGATGGAAAGCAAGGGGTGGAGTGGCAGAAGATGAGGTAAGAGAGAGAGAAAGTCAGGAGCTGCATCATATTCGGCCTTGGTGGCCATAGTAAGGAATTAAATTTTATTTAAACATATTGGAAGCTCCTGGGAGGTTACAAGAAGAGTCTGTTAATATTCAATTTTAAAAATAATTCTAGCTACTTTGTGGAGATTGGATTGTTGGGGTTCACAAGTGGAGAACAGCAGAATTCTCCAGGGCAGACAGATTTGTGGCTTCATGTAGTGTAGTAGTGACAAAGACAGAGATCCAGATAAAGTGAACAGACTTGGGATGTCTTTTTGCATGACTTGTTAATGGATTAAATGTAACTTATTTCTAAGTATTTTGCCTTGATAAATAGGTGGATGGTGGTGCTGCTTACTGAAATAAGGAAGAATGTGAGAGGAAATGATTTGAAGTGGGTGATTAGAAATGACAATTGTGTTTACTAAAATTGAGATGATTTTTGAACTCACATGAAGCAATCAGGAAGTCAACTGAATATAAGAGACGAGTTCAGGGTGAGGCCAGGGCTGGAGGTATTTATGTTGGGGTCGATGCAGGTTGTGTGTTAAATTCCAGGGAAGTGGAAGAGGTTGCAGAGGCAGATAGATTTTTGTGTAGAAAAAATATCAGAGGGCCAGAGGACAGCAAAAGGGACTGAGAAGATTCCCCAGAGATGCTGGAGAAAAAAAACCCAAGAGAATGTGATGCATAGGAATCAAAGAAAAATGATTTTTTCGAGGTGAGGGAGTGGCCAGTTGTGGTGAGAACCACTGACAGGTGAGTGAAGTGAGAACGTGACAGAGAAGCAAGTGCTGGGTTTGGAGGAGTTGATATTTGCAGTCAATGGAGTATCCAGGATGGAAAGTGGATTGGACCATTTGAAGAGTGGGTGGAAGAAGTGAGGGCTGGATGAAGTTTGACTCTTTTGATTAGCGAGCCTCAGGGAAAGACTATGCTCTGGGATCAGGGAGCCAGCTGGACCTAAAGAAAATGAACAAAGAAGCTGAAGAGAAGCAGGATGACCTGTGAACCAGAGACAGATGCTCAGTCATTGGCAATGAAGCACTAGAAGGCCCCTGTGTACAGTGGTGACAGGTTATGCAAAAGGCTATTAGTTCATATAGCCAATATTTATTAGTGACTTAGCATATACTAGTTATTACTCTGAGTGATGAGAATGGAGTAATAAACAAAGCAAATCTGGCCTGTATCAGCGTGGAGTATTGTAATATTTTGCAGTGACTAATTACCAGGCTTATAAATTTTGGTATGGAAATCTAATACCTATCCTATCATATCTTTGGTATTTAAAAGCATATACATCTTTGGAATCTAAAATTCAAAGGGTATAAGTAACTTACCCACTGTCACAAAGTTAGTGCTAGAAATCAGATTGCAATTTAAATCTGAGTATATACAAAGTCCCTCTCTTCGATATCGGCACTCTCCTTTTGTGTGAGGTTTAGGCATATGAATTATTATACATAAACCAATGTTTCTGCCCTCATGTGTTTAAAATGGTAATTAGTGATAAATTAATAAAAGACAATTGCCAAATCATGATGAAGACGTTACTTGCTTTAGAAGTTAAGGAATAGAAAAATAATGAAGCTTTCCTTCACAGGGATTGTAAAAATAAAATGGTAATATATTAGAGTGATTATTATATTATCAGCACTAAGAAGAGTCACTACTTAGTTTTACCCTCAACAATAATCCTATGAGGAATATATTATTGTTGGATCCATTTTATATTATTTTTAAAGGTTCATGGTTGTTAAAATTAACCCAAGTAGAAGAAGTCATGTTTAAATTCAGATTTCCTGATTCTAGAGCCTGAGCTTACAACCACCATTAGTGAATAGTGACTAGACTGAGTCTGAATTATTGATAGAATTTCTTATGTTCAGATGTAGAGGGTGTGTCTCAGGGTGGGAGAGAGATGCAAGGTCTGCTAGTCCCAATGTAAAGGAGAAACTTTCATTCATTTTGCATTTATCATTTGAAAACTTCCATATGTGCAGACTGTCATAGCCATGTGCTGACTGTCATAGCCATGTGCTAAAGCACACAAAGAAGTATTAAATTCACTCCTTCTGAGCATTATTAGCAAGTTGGGCTAAGGTTGCCAAATAAAGTACAGGATACCCAGTTAAATCTGAACTTCAGATAAACAACAATAATGTATTTGAAATCCAAATTTAACTAGGCACCCTCTATTTTTGTTTGCTAAATATGGCAATCTAAGCTTGGCACATGAGCATAGATTTCAGTGCTAACCATGCAAGCTACAGTGACGGCAGCTTCATATATTTTTATTTTTCAACGTTCTTATCTGTGAAGAAGGTGCTCAGAGAATTTAGGAATAATAAGATAGACCTTATCTCATCCAAAGTGCTCTCCTCTCTGCTATCATTTCTGAAGGGTGAAGGGAGCTTGTGAAAGTCTCTACTCAAAATCTGGGGACTTGCTCGTTATTTGTAAACTATCTATGAGAGAATGCCATCTTCTTAGTTTCTCCCTGTATTCGTCTGTTTTCAGGCTGCTGATAAAGACATACCCAAGACTGGATAATTTATAAGGAAAAAGGGCTATAATAGACTCACAGTTCCAAGTGGCCGGGGAGGCCTCACAATCACAGTGGAAGGTGAAAGGCATGTCTCACATGATGGCAGACAAGAGAAGAATGACAGCAAGCAAAAGGGTTTTTCCCTTTATAAAACCATCAGATCTCATAAGACTTATTCACTGTCATGAGAACAGCATGGGGAAAGACCTGCCCCCACGACTCAACTATCTCCCACCTGGTCCTTCCCACAACACGTGGGAATTGTGGGAGCTACAATTCAAGACAAGATTTGAGTGGTTACACAGCCAAACCATAGCACTCCCCTTCTGAGAAGCCTTAGCTACAGAAATGAGAATTCTGCCTCTGTCCAAGGTTGGTAATTTGATGCCTCCTTGTATTGTTGGGAGTAGGAAACTGAAAGTTAGAAAATGAATTAGCTGAAGCAGTGAGTAGTGGACCAGTGACACAGAAATTAAGAATATGACTTGGCGACTGATTGGCAAGGCAAATAAATCAGTAAACCTTCGTTCTGAATGAATTAATTTTGCTAGAAAAATAGCTCTGCACTGGGACCAGATTCCTAAAAATCCTAAGTTTTATGTAGGACCAAGATTTTAAATAGAATATTGGCAGAGTTTTCAGTGTAAATCTCAAATGTTCCATAATTAATAGCGGCTTTTTAACCATAGATTTTTCAGATGGTTTACACTAGTGGGTCTCACCCAGGGATAGTTCACCACCCTCCTGTCCCTCCCTTCCCTCTCCCAACTCCCTAGGGAACATTTGGCAATGTCTGGAGCCATTTTTGGTTGTCACACCAGGAGTTTCTTCTGACATGTAACCAGTAGAAGCTAGGGAAACTAGTAGACAGCTCCTCTCACCAAGAAAATATTATCTAGTCCAAAATGTCAATATGCCAAGGCTGAGAACACTGGTTTACATTGTGTTTCTTCTAAAAATTCTAGACTCATACTTTTAAAACACATTTATCTCTTAGTTCAGCTCTTCATGGCTTAGTTTTGCTTGTTTCATTACCAAAAAAAAACTAGACAGTTGCATAAATTCACTGCTTTCTTGATGAATCCATTCAATCAATGCAGGTTCAAGATCTTCATTTTTACTTTTTGCATTATGCAGTTTATTTCAAAATTTTGATGTGTTCTTGATAATTACTATCTCTATTAACTTTCAACAACTGGTAATTATGTCATAAATGGTGATGACTGTCACAAATATTTTTCAGTAAAATGCCTCAGATTTCTGCAGTAATTCTACATTTTGCACTATTGATAATGTAAGATGCTTTCTATTCACTGTGGTACATATACACCATGGAATACTATGCAGCCATAAAGAGGAATGAGATCACATCCTTTACAGAGACATGGATGAAGCTGGAAGCCATTGTTCTCAGCAAATTAACACAGGAACAGGAAACCAAACACCGCATGTTCTCACATATAAATGGGAGCTAAACAATGAGAACACATGAACACAGGGAGGAGAACAACACTTACTGGGGTCTGTTAGGGGAGGGTAGAGTTGGGAAGAACATTAGGGAAAAGAGCTAATGCGTGTTGGGCTTAATACCTAATGGGCTTAATATCTAACGGGATGATAGCTGCAGCAAAACACCATGGCACATGTTTACCTATGTAACAAACCTGTACATCCTGCACATGTACCCAGAACTTAAAAAAACAATAATTATTTTAAAAATGCTATCTATTCATCTCATTTTTATTAAACACAAGGATTTTTCTTTATTTTTGATTTTTCATAGTTCATTTAAACATAAATACAAAAACATCAAAAATATATACACGCACAGTATTTGAAATCTGTGTATATTTACACATGCATACGTATGTTTGTATGTTTACATATATTGAAACTACAGATGCACGTCACCAATAAGAGCTGTGTGACACTTTTGACTCCTTACCTCTTCAGATCAGATTTGCCAAATGAGTTTCGGCAACAAATTAAAAACAACAGCAAGTGAATTCCTGAGTTTTCTGGATTTAGAAAGTCCAAAAAAAAAGTCTGTGGACCTGTGTTGGAGTCATGGACTCTTCAACTGTTTCCCATTACATTTAGTATAAATCGAAATCCTAACATGACAATGATTTTAATTGTTCCCTTCTTGTGATTTCTGCATTTAATATTTCCCCCTCCTTTCCTTCACGCTGTGCTTTAGTGAACATTTTTCTGGTTTCTTGAAGAAGTTCATCAATTCTTTCAAGCTTTTGTACATGGTATTATGCTTATCTGAAATGTGCCTCCCTTTTTGTCCAGAGAGACACACGGGCTCCACTCTGCCCCCTGGCTCACACCCACTAAACCTGTAAGGTCACATTTGAACTGTCACTCTCAGAGTCCTTCTCTGGCACCCTAATGCAATTTAGATCATCCTATTCTTTCTTCTAGAACTCCACACTTCTCTTAACATTTTTCGTTCCTGTATAAGGTGTTGCGTGTTTGGTTTTTTTGCCATCAATTTCACTACTCTTTACGCTCCTCCAGCGGAGGCGTGAGGTCTGTTTTTCCCGTTTGGATTCCCAGGAGACAGCACAGATCAGACACAAGGTAAGCACTAAGGAAGCATTTACAGAATGGAGGCAGTGGGTCTTGTTTAAGGAATGAGTAGAGTGTGGCATGATAGGAGGGAGCAGGAAGTGTCTTTTGGATGGAGGCTCCCAGGAGGAGGAAGCGCAGGAGACAGTGATGACGCAGATGATCCTGATCCAGAGCCTTGCAAAAAGGCGTCCAGCTCAGCTCGGAAATGGGAAGCGGATCCCAAATGGTATTCCACGCCCCTCGCAGCCTCCCTCCGCCTCAGGCAGATGGAAGACGAACCCCTAGGTGGTCGGGGGTGGCTGGTGGGGACCAATCAAGGTGTTCCGCCCCGCGCCCTGCTGATTGCGGGCATAGCCATCACTCTTTTCCCAGGATGCCGCCCAAGAAACCGGTTCTTCATGTCCCCGCGGCACATTTCTTGGAGCACATTAAACATGAGTGCTATTTCTCCGATGGGACAGAGCGGATGCGGTTTGTGCAGAGACTCATCCACACCGGAAGGAGTATGCGCGCTTCCATAGCGACGTGGGAAAGTTCCGGGCGGTGGCGGAGCTGGAGCAGAGAAGAGTCCAGGAATGCAAACAGCCACAAGAACCTCTTGGGCTGCTTGAGGGGTCCGTTGGACACCTACTGCAGACACAACTACGGAGTTTTTGAGAGCTTCTCCATGCAGAGGGGAGGTGAGCAAGGCGGATGGGGGAGGGAAGTAGGGTCCCTGAGCACAGGGAGTGTGTGTATGCACACGTAAGCACCCTGTGGGAGGGTGTAGCAGTGTGAGCCAGAAGGAATTAGGAGGGCTCAGGTAGGTGAGTGTAGAGTGGGGATTTGTCTGTGTGTCTGTTGTGGGAGGGAACACAGGAGGGAGCTTCAGCTTGTCCTTCCAGCCTTCTGGGCAGAGATGAGACAAGAGGGGGGTGGGAATGATGGTGCAGGGGGCTGGAGAAGGAGACCTTAATCGCCCTGGGTCATTAGAGATGCAGGAAAGGGAAACTTACCTAGTCTGCTGTTGGCATGAAAGTTTAGGGGAGAAGAGATGAGAAATGATAATGTGAGGGATAATGTGAGGAGGCTAGTCACAAACTGTCCTTGGTACACACCCTTTATGATCCCGAAATCTCTGAAATAAAAGTGTATGATATTTGTTTGCATAAGCATTTCACTGAGAAAAAAGTGTTAGACTAATTTCTTTCTTTTTTATTTTAAACTTTTATTTTAGTTTTAGGGATACATGTGCAGGTTTGCTCTATAGGTAAACTGCACGTCAGGTGGGTTTGAAGTACAGATAATTTCATCACCGAGGTAATAAGCATAAGACCTCACAGGTATTTTTCCTGATCCCTTCCCTCCTCCTATCCTTCACCCTCAAATAGGTCCCCATATCTACTGTTCCCTTCTTTGTATCCGTGTGTACTCAATGTTTAGTTCCCACTTATAAGTGAGAACAGGTGGTATTTGGTCTTTTATCTCTCTGTTAGTTTGCATAATATAATGGCCTCCAGCTCCATCTATGTTCCTGCAAAGGACATTATCTTGAGAGGTGAAGCTGGCTGGGCTTCTTAGTCGGGTGGGGACTTGGAGAACTTTTCTGTCTAGCTAAAGGATTGTAAACGCACCAATCAGCGCTCTGTAAAAACACACCAATCAGCACTCTGTGTCTAGCTAAAGGTTTGTAAATGCACCAATCAGCACTCTGTAAAATGGACCAATCAGCAGGATGTGGGCGGGGCCAAATAAGAGAATAAAAGCTGGCCCCCCTAAGCAGCAGCTGCAACCCACTCAGGTCCCCTTCCACACTGTGGAAGCTTTGTCTTTTCACTCTTCACAATAAATCTTGCTGCTGCTCACTCTTTGGGTTTGCACTACCTTTATGTGTTGTAACACTCACTGCAAAGGCCTGCAGTTTCACTCCTGAAGCCAGCAAAACCACAAACCCACCAGGAGGAACGAACAACTCCGGACGCACCACCTTTAAGTGCTGTAACACTGACTGCAAAGGTCTGCGGCTTCACTTCTGAAGTCAGCAAGACCACGAACCCACCAGAAGGAAGAAACTCGGGACACATTTGAACATCTGAAGGAACAAACTCCGGACACACCATCTTTAAGAACTGTAACACTCACTGCGAGGGTCCATGGCTTCATTCTTGAAGTCAGCGAGACCAAGAACCCACTGGAAGGAAGCAATTCCAGACACAGTCTCATTCTTTTTATGGCTGCATAGTATTCCATGGTGTATATGTACCACGTTTCCTTTAACCAGTCCACTGTTGATGGGCATCCAGGTTGATTCAGTGTCTTTGCTATTGTGAACAGTGCTGCAATGAACATATGTGTGCATGTGTCTTTATGGTAGAATGGTTTATATTCCTTTAGGTATATACACAGTAATGGGATTGCTGAGTCAAATGGTAATTCTCTTTTTAGTTCTTTGCACCACACTGCTTTCCACAATGGCTGAACTAATTTACATTTCTATTAGCAGTGTATAAGCATTCTCTTTCCTCTGCAACCTCACCAGCATCTGTTATTTTTTGACTTTTTAATAGCAGCCATTCACACTGGTATGAGATGGTGTCTCGTTGTGATTTTGATTTGCATATCTCTAATAATTAGTGCTGTTGAGAATTTTTTCCTATGTTTGTTGGCTGCATGTATGTCTTCTTTTGAAAAGTGTCTGTTCATGTCTGTTCATGCCCATATTTTAATGAGGTTGTTTGGTTTTTTTCTTGTAAATTTGTTTAAGTTCCTTATAGATTCTGGATATTAGACCTTTGTCAGATGCATAGTTTGCAAATATTTTCTGTCACAGGTGAGCAATAACTATCTGGGCCAGTGGTGCCAAGGTAAAAGAATTTACCAAGACAGTTGTAGGTAGAAAAAAGCAGATTTATTAGAGAAAGTAGAAAAATACATTGCGAGGAGGCAACAGGCAGGCCAGCGGAAGAGAAGCTGACTGCACGGAAACAAAGACTTGCAGGAGATTTTATAGGATGGTTCTTAGGCTGCAGAGTGCTACGTGCAGTAGCAATAATGCCAGGGTTGCAGTGAGCTAGCTTACAGATGTCTGATGATAGTTGGGCACAGGAAGACTGTGAGTTATTTGCACAGGAGGGCTGTGTGTCCTGGACCATGAAGAAAGACAGACTTATAGCTTATTTGCTTTACCTCTTTGCTTTCTTCTGGTCCCACCAGCCTGACTCCTTTTCGCGAATTAGGACTTGACATTTTCTCCATTCTCTAGGTTTTCTGTTTACTGTGTTGATAGTTTCTTTTACTGCACAGAAGCTCTTAAGTTAAATTAGGTCCCATTTGTCAATTTTTGTTTTTGTTGTGATTGCTTTTGGTGTCTTTGCCATGAAATCTTTGCCAAGTCCTATGTTCAGAATGGTATATTCTAGGTTGCTTTCCAGGGTTTTTATGATTTTAGGTTTTACATTTAAGTCACTAATTCATTTTAAGTTGATTTTTGTATATAATATAAGGTAGGGGTCCAGCTTCAGTCTTCTGCATATGGCTAGCCAGTTACTACAGCACCATTTATTGAATAAGGAGTCCCTTCCTCATTGTTTGTTTTTGTCATCTTTGTCAAAGATCAGATGGTTGGAGGTGTACAGCATTATTTCTGGACTCTCTATTCTGTTCCATTTGTCTATGTGTCTGCTTTTGTACCAGTACCGTACTGTTTTGGCTACTGTGGCCTCGTAGTGTAGTTTGAAGTTGAGTAACATAGTACGTCTTACTTTATTCTTTCGCTTAGGATTGCCTTAGCTATTCAGGCTCTGTTTTGCTTCCATATGAATTTTAAAGTAGTTTGTTCTCACTTTTACACTGTTGGTGGGACTGTAAACTAGTTCAACCCTTTTGGAAGTCAGTGTGGCGATTCCTCAGGGATCTAGAACTAGA
Source organism: Pongo pygmaeus (assembly GCF_028885625.2). Taxonomy (NCBI): domain Eukaryota; kingdom Metazoa; phylum Chordata; class Mammalia; order Primates; family Hominidae; genus Pongo; species Pongo pygmaeus. The sequence continues at coordinate 32,812,476 of NC_072378.2, read as the reverse complement.
AATTCCATTCGACCCAGCCATCCCATTACTGGGTATATACCCAAAGGACTATAAATCATGCTGCTATAAAGACACATGCACACGTATGTTTATTGCCGCATTATTCACAATAGCAAAGACTTGGAACCAACCCAAATGTCCAACAATGATAGACTGGATTAAGAAAATGTGGCACATATACACCATGGAATACTATGCAGCCATAAGAAATGATGAGTTCATGTCCTTTGTAGGGACATGGATGAAATTGGAAATCATCATTCTCAGTAAACTATCGCAAGAACAAAAAACCAAACACCGCATATTCTCACTCATAGGTGGGAATTGAACAATGAGAACACATGGACACAGGAAGGGGAACATCACACTTCGGGGACTGTTGTGGGGTGGGGGGAGGGGGGAGGGATAGCATTGGGAGATATACCTAATGCTAGATGACGAGTTGGTGGGTGCAGCGCACCAGCATGTCACATGTATACATATGTAACTTACCTGCACGTTGCGTACATGTACCATAGAGCCTAAAGTATAATATTAATAATAATAATAATAATAATAATAAAAGAAAAAAAAATAAATAAATAAAGTAGTTTGTTCTAGTTCTGTGAAGACTGTCAATGGTAGTTTAATGGGAATAGTGTTGAATCTATAAATTACTTTGGGCAGTATGGCCATTTTAATAATATTGAGTCTTCCTATCCATGAGCATGATAATTTTTTTCCATTTGTTTGTGTCATCTCTGATTTCTCTGAGCAGTGTTTTGTAGTTCTCCTTGTAGAGATCTTTCACCTCCATAGTTAGCTGTATTCTTAGGTAATATGTGTGTGTGTGCAAATTGTGAGTGGGATTATGTTCTTGATATGGGTCTCAGCTTGGGTGTTCTTTGTGTATAGGAATGCTGCTGATTTTTATACATTAATTTTTTTTATCCTGAAACTTTGCTGAAGTTGTGTATCAGCTAAAGGAACTTTTGGGCCAAGATTTGGAGATTTGGGGTTTTCTAGACACAGGATCATATCATCTGCAAACGGGGATAGTTTGACTTCTGCTTTTCCTCTTCGAATGCCCTTTATTTCTTTCTCTGGCCTGATGCTCTGGTCAGGACTTCCAATACTATCTTGAATAAGAATGGTGAGGGAGGGCCGGGCACAGTGGCTTACACCTGTAATCCCAGCACTTTAGGAGGCTGAGGCGGGCGGATCACGAGGTGAAGATATCAAGACCATCCTGGCTAACATGATGAAACCCGGTCTCTACTAAAATAAAAAAAAAAATAGCCAGGCATGGTGGCATGTGCCTGTAGTCCCAGCTACTTGGGAGGCTGAGGCAGGAGAATCACTTCAACCTGGGAAGCAGAGGTTGCAGTGAGCTGAGATCACGCCACTGCACTCCAGCCTGGCAACAGAGCAAGACTCCATCTCCAAAAAAAAAAAAAAAAAAAACAGTGGTGAGAGAGGACCTCCTTGTCTTCTGCTGATTTTCAAGAGCAATGCTTCCAGCTTTTGCCCATTCACTATGTTGTTGGCTGTGGGTTTGTCATTGATGGCTCTTATTATTTTGAAGTATGTTCCTCCAATGCCTAGTTTACTGAGCTTTTCTTTTTTTTTTAAGATGGAGTCTCTCTCTGTTGTCAGGCTGGAGGGCAGTGGCGCGATCTCGGCTCACTGCAACCTCCGCCTTCCGGGTTCAAGCGATTCTCCTGCTTCAGCCTCCTGAGTAGCTGCGACTACAGGCGCGTGCCACCACGCCCAGCTAAGTTTTCATTTTTAGTAGAGACAAGATTTCACCATGTTGGCCAGGATGGTCTCAATCTTCTGACCTTGTGATCCGCCTGCCTCGGCCTCCCAAAGTGCTGGGATTACAGGCGTGAACTGAGCATTTTTAACATGAAGTGCTGTTGAATTTTATCAAAAGCCTTTTCCACATCTATTAAGATGATCAGGTGGTTGTTGTCTTTCATTCTGCTTTATGTGATGGATCACATTTGTTGATTTGTATATGTTGAACTAACCTTGCATCCCAGGAGTAAAGTCTTCTTGATCGTGGTACATTAGCTTTTGATGTGCTGCTGGATTTGGTTTGTTAGTATTTTGTTAAGGATATTTGCATCTATGTTCATCAAGAATATTGGCCTGAAGTTTTCTTTTTTTGTTGTGTTTCTGCCCGGTTTTGGTATCAGGATGATGCTGGCCTCAGAATGAATTGGGGAGTCATCCCTTCTCCTCAATTTTTTTGGATTAATTTTAATAGGGATAGTACCAGCTCTTCTTTATACATCTGGTAGAATTCAGCTGTGAATCCATCTGGTCCCAGGCTTTTTTTGGTTGGTAGGCTTTTTATTACTGACTCAATTTCGGAACTCATTATTGGTCTGTTTAGGAATTCAGTTTCTTCCTGTTTCCGTCTTGAGAGGGTGTATGTGTCCAGGAATTTATCCATTTCTTCTAGATTTTCTAGTTTGTGTGCAAAGGTGTTTATAGTAGTATTAGACTAATTTCTAGGGGAAGTGAAGGGACCTCTGTAGCACCTCTGACCTTTCTGAGGCTTCTTTTAGGTCTAAAGTTCTTGCTACGTTTTTGTTTTCTTAGCATATACATATATTTCCATAGTTGAAATGATTGTGAAACTAGCTTTTGAATTAAATTTTTGTTATACTGTTAACAGAACATATGTACAAACACAAAGCATATGTACATAGTAACATGCTGCTATATATGCTACTATGTGTACAGTGTACATATATGTTACTATGTATATAGTATATATCGTATACTTACATATGCTGTGCCTGTGTGTATGTACACACACATATGTAACCTGTGTATACATTTTTAGAGACAGAGTCTTGCTCTGTCATCCAGGCTGGAGTGCAGTGGTGCAATCATAGCTCATTGAAGCCTTGAACTCCTGGCCCCAAGTAATCCTCCCCCTTCAACCCCATAAAGCACTGGGATTAATGGCCTGTGCCACTATGGCTGTTACAATTTTTATTTTAAAGCTAATAGTATTTAAGTAGTTACATATTATTCCTTTATACAGTTGTAATACAATTTACCTCACATTTACCTTGATTAATCTTTTTTACAATATGGCTAAATAGTTGAAAAGTTACATCTCTGTTTAATTTTTAGTTAATAGTTATTGGATTTCTAAGGCTCTTGGACATTTTCACATATTTACTGGCCAAATAAAATTATTGTTCCAAGAATTATTTATTGTATATTTAAAGGAAAGATAAATATCTCTTTTCTGTTACCTCTGGGATCCTAGTATTTTTTTCAGTGATTTTATGGGTTATCTGTACAGTAAGATTATTAACATTTTTGTTAATAGTTTTCTCCAGATGGTAGTTTATATTTTTATTTTCAAAATTATTCTCCACGTTAAGAACTTGAACATTTTTATTTAATGAAATATATTGCAAAATTTTTAGTAATGATTTACAACCCATCTTACATCTATCATTTTGTAGTATTATAAAAATGTTGTCTCAGGGCTGGGCACGGTGGCTCATGCCTGTAATCCCAGCACTTTGGGAGGCCAAGGTGGGTGGATCACCTGAGCTCAGGAGTTCGAGACCAGCCTGGCCAACATGGTGAAACTCCGTCTCTACTAAAAATATAAAAATTAGCCGGGTGTGGTGGTGGGAGTCTGTAGTCCCAGCTACTCGGGAGGCTGAGGCAGGAGAATTGCTTGAACACGGGAGGCGGAGGTTGCAGTGAGCTGAGATCGCGCCACTGCACTCCAGCCTGGGCGACCAGTGCAAAACTCCATCTCAAAAAAGAATAGAAAAGTTGCCTCAGGTTTCTCTTTTTTTCTTTTAAAATAATTGTATTTACTGAGTGGATGCTAGTGTCAGGAATTGTCATAGGCATTAAACACACTGTCCCAGACCCTTCCCTGGCCTCAAATATCAGTCTAGAAAGAGAGGCGATTAGAAAATTATAGTTCTAACATCATTATTCTTGTTTTACAGAGGAGATAGATTGATTGGCTGAATGTAAATGTGAGAACTTTTCTTACTCCTTTATCTCTCCTGTAGGACTCATACTTTTCTAGGGACTCAATTCATAGAGGTAGAGAACCACTTCTGCCTGTTCCTCCTTCCCAGTGGCAGAACCATTTCTGTGGTGTTCTAAGGTGTGAGTGCATGGAGGCAGCGTGGTTAAAATTTCGTACTCCATCTCCCCATCTACATACTGCTGTCCCCCAATCTATCCATACCATTTTGAATCATATTATTCTCTCAGGGTAAACAGGATAAAAAATAACTAACAAAACTTGAGGGCTACATTCAGTCATTGTTTTATGTATTTTTACATGAATCCTCACATAACCCCAATAGGGAAATTAGTATTATTAACTTCCATTATAGGTGAGAAAGCTAAGGCATGGAGGAATTGAAAATCTCTTTTAGGACCAATCAATAAGAGGCAGAGCCTGGATTTGAGCTAGACAGCCTGGCTCCAGAAATGAAACATTTAGTAAATACGCTATATGCTTTCAAGGATTTCTAAACACTTTGATAATGAATAATAGTTTCAAACTATAAAAAAATCAAACACAATTGTCTTCAACATCACTCAAATCTAATGGGTCTGCCCTATAAAGATTAAATTCCAGGCTCTCGATACTGTGAGACCACATGGCTTGTTTTGATGGAGGCCTGGCTGAGACCCGAGCCTGGGTTTGGAGAGAGGCAGAGAGAAAGGCAACCAAGACTTACTCTATCCTCCTTACATATTCTCTGAGTTTTTTCTTAGTCCATCCTGAGGTGACTGTGTATCCTGCAAAGACCCAGCCCCTGCAGCACCACAACCTCCTGATCTGCTCTGTGAGTGGTTTCTATCCAGACAGCATTAAAGTCAGGTGGTTCTGGAATGGCCAGAAAGAGAAGGCTGCAGTGGTCTCCACAGGCCTGATCCACAATGAGGACTGGATCTTCCAGACCCTGGTGATGCTTGAAATGGTTTTTCAGAGTGGAGAGGTTTACACCTGCCAAGTGGAGCACCCAAGCCTGATGAGTCCTCCCACAGTGGAATGGAGTGAGAAGTTTCTGGACCTCATAAATTTCTCACCCACCAAGAAGGGGACTTTGATTATCCTTGACTGTCAGGTTTCTCCTCTCCCATATCATATTTTCAATTGCTCCATATTCTTCTATCTTCAACGCAGGTCACTGGGGATAGTCCTAGGATAGTTTCTAGGAACACCTGTACCCCCTGGAGAAGTAGCCATGCCTAGAAGACAGAAAAGAGGCTGTCCCTGATTTGAACCTCCTCATGTTACAGGTCCTGGTCATGTCTTATCCCTGGGCAGCAGACTTTGCCTCTGGGGCTGGGATTGTGCTTCTGGCACTGTTGCTCTGAGTTGTTTGTTGCGATCTGAGACGAGGAGCAACATAGGGCCTTCCCGACATGATTAGAGTCCAATCTCAGCTCTGCCTCTTATTTATATATTTTAGGTACATTAATCCTCACAAAACGCCAGTTGGAAAATTAGTATTATTAACTTCTATTATAGGTGAGAAAGTTGAGGCATGGTAGAACTGAAAATCTCTTTCAAGACCAATCAGTAAGAGGCAGAGCCTGGATTTGAGCTAGACAGCCTGGCTCCAGAAATGAAACATTTAGTAAATACACTAAAACAAGCTACTCAACTTCATTGAGTCCAAGGGGTTTTCTAGATCAGATGTTGAAGCTGTGCCTTATGTTGGGCTGTAATATTTGAACTCAGGAATGAGTTCAATTCCTGAGCATTTTAGCTACTCAAGGTGATTTTTACATCTTTTTTCCAGTTCTTGCAGGTATTTTGGCCAGTTGTTTTGGATCCTCCAGGGTAGCTTTCTTCTCCCATTGTCAAAACTCTGAATCTCAGGGTTTCAATTAGATAAGTTGGATTAGGGTTAAAAATCACTAAACCTGGCCTCTTCTCTCAGGAGCACAGTCTGAACCTGCACAGAGCAAGATGCTGAGTGGAGTCGGGGGCTTTGTGCTGGGCCTGCTCTTCCTTGGGGCAGGGCTGTTCCTCTACTTCAGGAATCAGAAAGGTGAGGAGCCTTTGGTAGCTGGCTCTCTCCATAGGCTTTTCTGGAGGAAGAAATATGGCTTTGCTGAGATTAGTTCCCAGTGTGTCAGTGGTCTGGTGTTAAGCCTTTCCCTCCCCAGTTGACCTCAGATTTCTTGGAAATCTAGAGATCAACAGTCCATGGTTACTGTGTCACAGCATGAGGGCTTGTGTCCTGCAGAGATAAGTGAAAGGTTAATGAGCATGGGAATCTTGGTTTGAAATTCTGGAGCAAATGAGGGAAGAAACACTAAGGCTAATGCAATTATACTCTGTGTGTGTGTGTGTGTGTGTGTGTGTGTGTGATGAAGGCTTCATGGGTCACACCGTCTCAGTTTCTGCTCTCTTCTCTGCCCTGGCTGGTGTGGGTTGTAGTGTTAGAGAGATTTCAGGAGGAAGACCTGGAGCTTGGAACATTGTTTTTGGGGAAAGACTTCCTTCCATATCTTTTTAATTATATATCTTTCCCTCTTTTTTCCAGGACACTCTGGACTTCAGCCAACAGGTAATGACCTTTAATCCTCTTTTAGAGGCAGATTTGGCTTCCCTAGAAAGATGGTAGAGGTGACAAGACATGAGACAGAAATAATGAGAAACACTTTGGATCCAAAGTTCTACTCATGTAGTTTATACTAAAGCTTCTTCTCTCAGCTTAGTAAAAGGTCTGTGCTCTAAAGTAACAGTGGCCCAGGGAAACTTAAAAATATTTTTGTTTCTTCTTCCTGCTCTCTTATGAGGTCCTAAAAGAAGGGAGAAGACGCTTTTGGTAGAGTTAGGTCTGAAAACAACACTCTCCTTTGTATTCTGCAGGCCCCCTGAACTGAAGATGATGTTACTCAGGAAAGAACCTTTAAACCTAGCTTGGAAGCTTGAAAAGATTGCCTGCTTGGCCTCCTGTTCTTCCAAAAAGGAAAGCTTTCTCAGGACCTGGTCTGCTCCTGGTTCAGTGACCTTGCAGAAAATGTCCTCTCTGGTGGCTTTCTCAGCCCCTGCCCTTGGCTTGAAAGTCCCAGTATTGATGGCAATACCCCATCTTCGTTCTTTCCTGGTCCCCTTGGCACCCAACCTTACTGCCTCCCATAAATCTGAAATTACCTTGTGTGTAATGTTATTAAATTTTTCTAGAATAAACATGGAGTGAAAAATTATCTGCTTCATATAACTACAAGGACAAGAAATAGAATAAAAAGAAAGATGCAAGATTACATCCCAATACAATAATGGTTTTCCCTTATAAATGATAACTCTGTGGGTTCATAGATCTATTAAATAGCTTGATTTAGTCATTCTACATTGTAGGCATACATCAAAACATCATGCTATACACCATATATACACTATGCAATTTTGACTTGTCAACATTAAAAAAAAAATGTGGCCAGGCACAGTGGCTCATGCCTGTAATCCCAGCACTTTGGGAGGCTGAGGCAGGCAATCCCAGCTACTCAGGAGGCTGAGGTAGAAGAATTGCTTGAACCTGGGAGGCAGAGGTTGCAGTGAGCTGAGATCGTGCCATTGCACTCCAGCCTGGGTGACAGAGTGAGACTCTGTCTCAAAAAAAAAAGGAAAAAAAAAAAGTCAGTTCTCCCCAGTTTGATATCCAGGTTTAACATAATTTCTCTCTAAATTCAAAATCAAACATCTTTACCCTAAAACATTGTGTATCTATAATTTTAAATCAGTGTATAGTTCTAGTTCCATAGAGTTCAACAATATGCTATTATAAGGGAGTTATATAGATTTTCCAGAAGGCAAGTGAACTGGTTAAGAAGATGGATGGCTCTGTTATCGTATTCTGTCTGAAGAGCAAAAAGTAGATAATTCAGAAGCTTATTTCAAAATAATAATCATTTGAACACAATTTCTCATGTGTCAGAGACAGCTATTATTTTAATATCTACCAAATTCAAAGTTTATTTTATGCATATTTTATTTTTAAATACATGTTACTTGTGCAAAGCAGCTTATCTTATAGGAATTGAATAAGCTGCTAGTCATGTCTTTTCTGTTTGATCCCACAGTTGCAACTTTACTCTTGCTTTATTCCCTGAGATGAAGATAAGATTTGTCTCACTTTATGTGAAACTTGTGGTGTGAAATTATAAGGTAGAATTAAAATGTATGGAATGAACATTTCCATGAAAATGCTTTCTGCTGCTAGTAGCAGAAAATCCAATCTAATTAGCTTTTTCTTTAACTCATTATCTCACATAGCAGATGGATCTAAGGCAGGGCATCTCCAGGGCTGCTCAATTAAGCAGGCCAGTAGCATCCCCAGTGATCCTGGAACTTCATAGCTCATCTCTTTACAGCACGTCAGCTTTCTGGAGAAGGTCGGAGGACACCTGCAGCAGCTTTAGGTTTCGTATTTTCTCACAACTTCCAAAGATAGGACACAAACTATTTCTTCTTGTGTCTCTTTATAAGGAGCAACTAAACTTTTCCTACTCCCTCCCTCACATGTTGGAAGAAACATGGGATCACATGGGTTCAGACAAGCCATGATTCAACCTTTGTGGAGTGGTCTTGACACATATGGGAAGAAAAGGAGCAAAATTGGGAGCAAAATGATAGAATAGAAAGTTCCACTGGTTGTGTCCCCTGCAAGGACATCAAGTTAACAACTACCTACACAGAAAAAAACAAAAAAAACAAAAAAAACAAAAAAAACCTTCATGAGAACCAAAAATCAGATGAGCACTCATAGCACCTGGTTTTAACTTTGTATCCCTGAAAGAGGCACTGAAGAGATAGGAAGAACAGTCCTGAATTGCTGACATGATAGAATACCAGGTAGAGATGTAAGGTTTTTGACTGTAGTGCCTGAATCCCAGATGGTACTTCTGGACACACTTGCCATCTGGGGGACCTTGCTATCTTACACAAAGGACAGAGGACTGGCTGGCTTTGCTAGCTGCTGATTGTAGAGCCCCAGGGCCTTGAGTGAATATAGGTAGCAGCCAGGGAGTGGTTGCAGCAGGCCTTAGGCAAGACTTGGCTGACAGACATAATAGCCAGTATAGAAAAGTACATAACCGACCTGATCGAGCTGAAAAACACACTATAAGATTTTTATAATGCAATAACAAGTATTAATAGCAGAATAGACCAAGCTGAGGAAAGAACCTCAGAGGTTGAAGACTGGCTTTCTGAAATAAGATGATCAGACAAGAATAGAGAAAAAAAATGAAAAGGAATGAGCCTAACCTTCAAGAAATATGGGATTATGTAGAGACAAAATCTACTACTCATTGGTGTCCCTGAAAGAGACGGGAAGAATGGAACAAATGTGGGAAACATATTTCAGGATATCATCCATGAGAAGTTCCCCAACCTAGATAGAGAGGCCAACATTCAAATTCAGGAAATGCTGAGAACCCCAGTAAGATACTTTACAAGATCATCCCCGAGACACATAATCATCAGATTCTCCAAGGTTGAAATGAAAGAAAAAAAAATGTTAAAGACAGCTAGAGAGAAAGGTCAGGTCACCTACAAAGGGAGGCCCATCAGACCAACATTGGGCCTTTCAGCAGAAACACTACAAGCCAGAAGAGATTGGGGGCCAAAATTCAGCATCCTTAAATGAAAGAAATTCCAGGCTGGGCGTAGTGGTTCACGCCTGTAATCCCAGCACTTAGGGAGACCAAGGTGGGCAGATCATGAGGTCAAGAGATCGAGACCATCGTGACCAACATGGTGAAACCCCATTTCTACTAAAAATACAAAAATTATCTGGTTGTGGTGGTGCATGCCTGTAATCCCAGCTGCTCAGGAGGCTGAGGCAGGAGAATCTCTTGAACCTGGGAGGCAGAGGTTGCAGTGAGCTGAGATTGCGCCACTGCACTCCAGTCTGGTGACAGAGTGAGACTCTGTCTCAAAAAAAAAGTAAGAAAAAAAAGAAATTCCAACCCAGGATTTCATACCTAGCCAAACTAAGCTTCCTAAGCAAAGGAGAAATAAGATCCTTTTCAGACACGTAAATGCCGAGGGAATTTATTACCACCAGACCTCCCTTACTAGAGCTTCTGAAGGAAGCATTGATTTTGGAAAGGAAAGACTGTTACCAGCCACTACAAAACACACTGAAGTACACAGACCAGTGACACTATAAAGCAATCACATAATCAAGTCTGCAAAATAACCAGCTAACATCAGGATGACAGGATCAAATTCACACATATCAATACTAACCTTGAATGTAAATGGGCTAAATGTCTCCTATTAAAAGGCACAGAGTGGTAAGCTGGATAAAAATATGAGACCCATTGGTATATTGTCTTCAAAAGACCCATCTCACATGATATAACATCCATAGACTGAAAATAAAGGGATGGATAAAAATCAACCAAGCAAATGGAAAACAGAAAAAAAGATAGAGGTTGCAATCCTAGTTTCAGAAAAAAAAAAGAATTCAAACCAACAAAGATAAAAAAGACAAAGAATGTTGAGGTGGGTGGATGACTTGAGGTCAGGAGTTCAAGACCAGCTCAGTGAACATGGTGAAACTCTGTCTCCACCAAAAATACAAAAATTAGCTGGGTGTTGTGGTGTGTACCTGTAATCCCAGCTACTCAGGAGGCTGAGACAAGAGAATCACTTGAACTCAGGAGGTGGAGGTTGCAGCGAGCCAAGATTGCACCACTACACTCCTGACTGGGTGTCAGAATGAGACTCCATTTAAAAAAAAAAGGGGGAGGGCATTATGTAATGGTCAAGGGTTCAATTCAACAAGAGGATTGAATTATCCTAAATATGTATTCACCTGTATTAGTCCACTATCATGCTGCTGATAAAGACATACCTGAGACTGGGCAATTTACAAAAGAAGGAGGTTTAATGGACTCACAGTTCCACATGGCTGGGGAGGCCTCATCATCATGGTGGAAGGTGAAAAGCACATCTCACATGGCAGCAGACAAGAGAAGAGGACTTGTGCAGGGAAACTCCCCTTCATAAAACCGTCAAATCTCATGAGACTTATTCACTATCACAAGAATAGCATGGGAAAGACCTACCCCATGATTCAATTACCTCCCACCAGGTCCCTCCCACAACACGTGGGTATTATGGGACCTACAATTCAAGGTGAGATTTGGGTGGGGACACAGCCAAACCATATCATTCCACCCCTGGCCCCTCCCAAATCTCATGTCCTCACATTTCGAAACCAATCTTGCCTTCTCAAGAGTCCCCCAAAGTCTTATTTCAATATTAACTCAAAGTCCATAGTCCAAATTCTCATCTGAGACAAGGCAAGTCCCTTCTGCCTATGAGCCTGTAAAATCAAAAGCAAGCTAGTTACTTCTTAGAAACAATGAGGGTACAGGCATTGGATAAATATACCCGTTCCAAATGGGAGAAACTGGCCAAAATGAAGGGGCTTAAAGGCCCCATGCAACTCTGAAATCCAGCAGAGCACTCAAATCTTAAACTCCAAAAAAAATGATCTCCTTTGACTCCATATCTCACATCCAGGACGTGCTGTTCAAGAGGTGGATTCCCCTGGTCTTGGGCAGCTCCACCCCTGTGGCTTTGCAGGATATAGCCTCCCTCCAAGCTGCTTTCATGGGCTAGCATTGAGTGGCTGCAGCTTTTCCAGTGCATGATGCAAGCTGTCAGTGGATCCATCATTCTGGAGTCTGGAGGATGGTGTTCCTCTTCTCAAAACTCCACTAGGCACTGCCCAGTGGGAACTCTGTGTGAGGGTGCCCACTCCACATTTCTCTTCTGCACTGTCCTAGCAGAGGTTCTCCATGAGTGCCCTGCCCAGGCAGCCAACTTCAGCCTGGACATCCAGGCATTTCCATACATCCTCTGAAATCTAGGTGGAGGTTCCCAAACCTAAATTCTTGACTTCTGTGTACCCGCAGGCTCAACACCACATAGAAGCTGCCAAGGCTTGGGGCTTGCATCCTGTGAAGCCGTGGCCTGAGCTCTATGTTGGCCCCTTTTAGTCACAGCTGGAGTGACTGAGACACAGGGCACCATGACCAAAGACTGCATACAGCCCAGGGACACTGGGCCTAGACTAAGAAACCATTTTTTCTTCGTAGGCCTCCAGGCCTGTGATAGGCACGTATGCTGTCAAGACCTCTGACAGGGCCAGGTGCAGTGGCTCACACCTGTAATCCCAGCACTTTGGGAGGCCGAGGTGGGTGGATCATGAGGTCAGGAGATCAAGACCATCCTGGCTAACACAGTGAAACCCCTTCTCTACTAAAAATACAAAAAATTAGCCAGGTGTGGTGGTGGGTGCCTGTAATGCCAGCTACTCAGGAGGCTGAGGCAGGAAAATAGCATGAACTCGGGAGGCAGACCTTGCAGTGAGCCGAGATCGTGCCACTGCACTCTGGCCTGGGCGACAGAGTGAGACTCCGTCAAAAAAGAAAAAAAACCTCTGACATGCCTTGGAGACATTTTCCCCATTGTCTTGATAGTTAACATTCAGCTCCTCATTACCCATGCAAATTTCCGCAGCCGGCTTGAATTTATCCTCAGAAAATTGGATTTTCTTTTCTATCGCATTGTCAAGCTGCAAATTTTCCAAACATTTATGCTCTGCTTCCCTTATAAAACTGAATGGCTTTAACAGCACCCAAGTAACCTCTTGAATGCTTTGCTGCTTAGAAATATCTTCTGCCAGACAACAAAAGCCAAAATTGACAAATGGGATCTAATTAAACTAAAGAGCTTCTGCACAGCAAAGGAAACTACCATCAGAGTGAACAGGCAGCCTACAAAATGGGAGAAAATTTTCGCAACCTACTCATCTGACAAAGGGCTAATATCCAGAATCTACAATGAACTCAAACAAATTTACAAGAAAAAAACAAACAACCCCATCAAAAAGTGGGTGAAGGACATGAACAGACACTTCTCAAAAGAAGACATTTATGCAGCCAAAAAACACATGAAAAAATGCTCACCATCACTGGCCATCAGAGAAATGCAAATCAAAACCACAATGAGATACCATCTCACACCAGTTAGAATGGCAATCATTAAAAAGTCAGGAAACAACAGGTGCTGGAGAGGATGTGGAGAAATAGGAACACTTTTACACTGTTGGTGGGACTGTAAACTAGTTCAACCCTTGTGGAAGTCAGTGTGGCGATTCCTCAGGGATCTAGAACTAGAAATTCCATTTGACCCAGCAATCCCATTACTGGGTATATACCCAAAGGACTATAAATCATGCTGCTATAAAGACACATGCACATGTATGTTTATTGCGGCATTATTTACAATAGCAAAGACTTGGAACCAACCCAAATGTCCAACAATGATAGACTGGATTAAGAAAATGTGGCACATATGCACCATTGAATACTATGCAGCCATAAAAAATGATGAGTTCACGTCCTTTGTAGGGACATGGATGAAACTGGAAGTCATCATTCTCAGTAAACTATCGCAAGAACAAAAAACCAAACACCGCATATTCTCACTCATAGGTGGGAATTGAACAATGAGAACACATGGACACAGGAAGGAGAACATCACACTTCGGGGACTGTTGTGGGGTCGGGGGAGGGGGGAGGGAGAGCATTGGGGGATATACCTAATGCTAGATGACAAGTTAGTGGGTGCAGTGCACCAGCATGGCACATGTATACATATGTAACTAACCTGCACATTGCGCTCATGTACCATAAAACCTAAAGTATAATAATAATAAAAATAAAGAAAGAAAGAAAGAAATGAAAAAAAAGAAAAAAGAAAATTCAACTGGGAGCAAATTAGATAATAATGAATAAATAATAGCTTAGTTACTACATTTAGTTACTACCTAGTGACTACAAATAATTAGCTACGTTTGATCTTAGGGCACTTTGTTTACTTTGTAGATACTTTTGATAGACTTTATTAAATAAATACAAGTATGTGTTGCAAAAAAAAAAAAAAGAAATATCTTCTACCAGATACCCTAAATCATCTCTCTCAAGTTCAAAGTTCCACAAATCTCTAGGACAGGGGCAAAATGCCACCAGTCTCTTTGCTAAAACATAATGAGTCACCTTTGCTACAGTTCCCAACAAGTTCCTCATTTCCATCTGAGACTACCTTAGCCTGGACTTTATTGTCCACATCACCATCAGCATTTTGGGCAAAGGCATTCAACAAGTCTCTAGGAAGTTCCAAACTTTCCCACATTTTCCTATCTTCTTCTGAGCCCTCCAAACTGTTCCAACCTCTGCCTGTTACCCAGTTCCAAAGTCACTTCCACATTTCAGGTATCTTTTCAGCAGCGCTCCACTCTACTGGTACCAATTTACTATATTAGTCTGTTATCATGCTGCTGACAAAGATACACCTGAGACTGGGCAATTTACAAAAGAAAGAGATTTAATGGACTGACAGTTTCACATGGCTAGGGAGGCCTCACAATCATGATGGAAGGTGAAAGTCACATCTCACATGGTGGCAGACAAGACAAGAAAACTTGTGCAGGGAAACTCCCCTTTATAAAACTATCAGATCTCATGAGACTTATTCACTATCACAAGAATAGCATGGGAAAGACCCGCCCCCATGATTCAGTTACCTCCCACCAGGTGCCTCCCATGGCATGTGAGAACTGTGGGAGCTACAATTCAAGGTGAGATTTGGATGGGAACACAACCAAACCATATCAGCACCCAACACAGGAACACCCAGATTCATAAAGCAAGTTCTTAGGGACCTTCAAAAGAGACTTAGACTCCCATGCAATAATACTTGGAGATGTTAACAACCCACTGATAATATTAGATCATCGAGACAAAAAATTATCAAAGATATTCAGGACTTGAACTCAGCACTGAATCAAATGGACCTGATAGGAAGTCAAATACTCCTCAGCAAATGCACAAGAACTGAAATCATAACAAACAATCTTTCAGACAACAGTGCAATCAAATTAGAAATTAAGACTAAGAAATTCATTCAAAACCATACAATTACATGGAAGTTGAACTGCCTGCTCCTGAATGACTTTTGTGTAAATAATGAAATTAAGGAAGAAACTGAGAAGTTCTTTAAAACTGATGAGAACAATGATACAACATACCAGAATCTCTGGGACACAGCTAAGACAGTGTTAGGAGGGAAATTTATAGCATCAAATGCCCACATGAAAAAGTTAGAAAGACCTCAATTTAACAACCTAACATCACAACTAAAAGAACTAGTCAACCAGGTACAAACCAATCTCAAGGCTAGCAGAAGACAAGAAATAACCCAAATCAGAGCTGAACTAAAGGAGATTGAGACAGAAAAAACAAAAACACTCAAAAGATCAATGAATCCACGAATTGGTTTCTTGAAAACAATTAATTAAAAAAAAGACCTCTAGTTAGACTAATAAAGAAGAAAAGAGAGAAGATTCAAATAATCACACTCAGAAATGGCAATGGGGATATTACCACTGACCCCACAGAAACTCAAATAACCATCAGAGAATATTAAAAACACCTCTATGCACATAAACTAGGAAACCTAGAAGAAATTGATAAATTTCTGGACATATACGCCCTCCCAAGACTGAACCAAGAAGAAATTGAATCCCTGAACAGACTAATAATGATCTCAGAAATTAAATCAGTAATAAGTAGACTACCAATCAAAAAAAACCCTAGGACTAGAATAATTCACCGCTGAATTCTGCCTGATGTACAAAGAAGAGCTGGTACCATTCCTGTTATAATTATTCCAAAAAATTGAGGAAAAGGGATACCTCTCTAACTATTCTATGAGGCCGGCATCATCCTCATACCAAAACCTGGTGGAGACACACACACAAAAGAAAACTTCAGGCAAATATTATTGATGAAGATTGATGCAAAAATCCTCCACAAAATACTGGCAAACCGAATCCAGCAGTACATTAAAAAGCTAATCTACAATGATCAAATATGCTTTATCCCGGTGATGCAATGTTAGTTCAACATATGCAAATCAATAAATTTGATACATTACATAAACAGTACTAAAGACAGAAGCCACATGATTAGCTCAATAGATGCAGGAATGGCTTTTGATAAAATTCAATATCCCTTCATGTTAAAAACTCTTAATAAACTGAGTATTAAGTGAACTTAACTTAAAATAATAAGAGCCTTTTGTGACAACCCCACAGCTAATACCATACTAAATGGGAAAAAGCTGGAAGCATTCCCCTTGAAAACCAGTGCAAGACAAGGATACCCTCTTTCACTACTCCTATCCAACATAGTATTGGAAGTCTTGGCCAGGGCAATCATACAAGAAAAAGAATTAAAGGGCATCCAAACAGGAAGAGAGGAAGTTGAACTATGCCTCTTTGTAGATGGCATGATCCTATATCATGAAAACCCCATAGTCTCAGCCCAAAAGCTCTTTAAGCTAATGAACAACTTCAGCAAAGTCTTGGCATACAAAATTAATGTGGAAAAATTACTAACATTCCTAAACACCACAACAGTCAAGCTGAGAGCCAAATCAGGAACATAATCCCATTCATGATTGACACACACACACAAAATACCTAGGAATACAGCTAACCACAGAGGAGAAAGATCTCTACAAGGAAAACTACAAACCACTGCTCAAAGAAATTAGAGATGACGCAAATAAATGGAAAAAATATCGTGTTCATGGAAAAGGAAGAATCAATATTGGCTGGGCGCGGTGGCTCACACCTGTAATCCCAGCACTTCAGGAAGCTGAGGCAGGCGAATCACCTGAGGTCAGGAATTTGAGACCAGCCTGGCCAACATGGTGAAACCCCATCTTTAGTAAAAATACAAAAAAATTATCCAGGTGTGATGGTGTGCACTTGTAATCCCAGCTACTAGGGAGGCTGAGGCAGGAGAATTGCCTGAACTCCAGAGGCGGAGGTTGCAGTGAGCCGAAATCGAGCCATTGCACTCCAGCCTGGGCGACAGAGCCAGACTCTATCTCAAAAAAAAAAATAAAGGAAAAATCAATATGATGAAAGTGACCATACTCCCACAAAGCAATTAGAGAATAGTTTATCCGTTTCTTTCTCTTTCTTTCTTTCTTTTTCTTTCTTTCTTCCTTCCTTCTTTTCTTTCTTTCTTCCTTCCTTTCTTTCTTTTTCTTTCTTTCTTCTTTCTTTCCTTCTTTCCTGTCTTTCTTTCTCTCTCTTTCTTTCTCTCTTCCTTTTCTTTCTCCTTCCTTCCTTCTTTCCTTTCTTCCTTTCTCCCTCCCTTCCTTCCTCCCTCCCTCCCTCCTTCCCTTCTTCCTTCCTTCTTTTTCGTCTCTTTCTCCTCCCTTCCTTCCTTCCTTCCATCTTTCCTTTCTTCCTTCCTCCCTCCCTCCCTTCTTTTTTCCTTCCTTTCTTCTTTCCTTTCTTTTTTTCTCCCTCCCTCCCTTCCTTCCTCCCTCCCTTCTTTTTTCTCCTTCCCTCCTTCCTTCCTTCCTTCCTCCCTCCCTCCCTCCCTTCCTTCCTTTTGGAGACAGGATCTTGCTCTGTCAGATAGGCCGAAGTGCAGTGGCTCACTGCAGCCTCAAATTCCTGGGCTTCAGCAATCCTCCCATCTCAGCCTCCCAAGTAGCTGTGACTATAGAAGCATGCCACCACATCCACCTGATACAAAACAAAAACAAAAACAAAACAAAACAAAACATTTGGCCAGGCATGGTGGCTCATGCCTGTAATCTCAGCACTTTGGGAGGCCGAGGCAAGTGGATCACGAGGTCATGAGATCAAGACCATCCTGGCCAACATGGTGAAACCCCGTCTCTACTAAAAATACAAAAATTAGCTGGGCGTGGTGTTGTGCACCTGTAGTCTCAGCTACTCGGGAGGCTGAGGCAGAAGAATTGCTTGAACCTGGGAAGTGGAGGTTGCAGTGAGCCGAGATCGCGCCACTGCACTCCAGCCTGGCAACAGAGTGAGACTCCGTCTCAAAAAAAAAAAAAAAATGTAGACACTGGGGTCTTGTTATGCTGTCAGGCTGGTCTCAAATTCCTGGCCTCAATTTATCCTTCCTCCTTGGCCTCCCAAAGTGCTGGGATTACAGGTATAAGCCATCATACTTGGCTAAGTTTGGCAGTTTCTTGAAAAACTAAACATATATTTCCATATGACCCATGAATTATATCCAGACATTTATACCAGAGAAATGAAAACTCATGAACTCATGCTCATAGAAAAACCTTACACACACGTTCAAAACAGCTTTATTTGTAATGACCCCAAACTAGAAACAGCCAAAATGTCCTTCAATAGGCAAATAGTTAAGCAAACTGTGCTGCATTTAGACCATGGAATACTACTTAGCAATAGTAAAAAACCAGATTGTCGACACATGCAGCAGCTTGGATGGATCTCAAGGGTATTATGCTAAGTGAAAAACACCAGTCACATACTGCATGATTCCATTTAACTAGCATTTTCAAAATGACACTATTCTAGAGATTAATAGCAAAGAAATTAGTGGTTTTAAGTTGTTAAGGTGAATGTGTGGGGGAAATTTGGCTGTAAAGGGAAGCATGATGAAGATCTCTGTGATACGGAATAGCACTGTGCTTGATTGTGGTGGTGGTTACATGAATCTACAAATGTGATAAGATATATGCATAAAACTATACACACACATTGTATCAAGGTATTTTCTTGGTTTTGCTACTGTGCTATAATTACTTAAAATATAAACATTTGGAGAAACTGGGTGAAGGCGTATGCAGAATGTCTCTGTACTGTCTTTGCAATTTCCCATGAATCTATAATTATTTTAAAATAAAAAAATATTAAAATGGCTTTCTTGTTGAAATCCCAAACCCCAGAATACCAAATGCTGGCAAGGATATAGAACAACAGGGATTCTCATTCATTGCTGGTAGGAATGCAAAATGATACAGCCATTTTGGAAGATATTCTAGTTGTTTCTTACAAAGCTAAACATACTCTTACCATATGATCCAACAATTACACTTCTATGTATTTATCCAAAATGGAAAACTTGTGTCTGCACAAACATCTGTTCATGGATGTTTATAGCAGCTTTATTCATAATTGCCAAAAATTAGAAGCAACCAAGATGTCCTTCAATAGATTAATGGGTAAATAAACCATAGTACATTTATACAATGGAGTATTATTTAACATTAAAGAAAAATAAGCTATCAAGCTATGACAATATACTCAGGAAACCTGTATGCATGTGGCTAAGCAAAAGAATCTCATCTGAAAAAGCTCTATACTGTATGATTACAAGTATGTGACATTCTGAAAAAGGCAAAATAATAGTAAATAGCTCAGAGAATGCCAATGGTTCAGAGGGAGGAGGGAAGGATGAGTAGATGGAGGCTGGGGCATTTTTAGACCAGTGAAGCTATTTTGTATGATCTTGTAATGGTGGATATATGATATTATGTATTTGTCAGAACCCATATAACTGTGTAATACAGAGTGAACCCTCGTATAACTATGAACTTTAGTTAATAATAATTATTAGTATTGGTTCGTCAAGTGTACCACATTAATACAGGATGTTAAGCATTGTAGAAACTGGGGATGGGGGAGCTCTCTATACAATTTCTGCAATTTTTCTGTTAAAACAGCTCTAAAAATAAAAGTCTATTAAAATGGTTTTCCTTTTTTTTTGGAGCTGGAGTCTCGCTCTGTCGCCCAGGCTGGAGTGCAGTGGTGCGATCTCGGCTCACTGCAAGCTCTGCCTTTCGGGTTCATGCCATTTTCCCGCCTCAACCTCTCGAGTAGCTGGGACTACAGGCACCTGCCACCACACCCAGCTCATTTTTTGTTTTTTTTTTAGTAGAGACGGGGTTTCACCATGTTAGCCAGGATGGTCTCGATCTCCTGACCTCATGATCCGCCCGCCTCAGCCTCCCAAAGTGCTGGGATTACAGGCGTGAGCCACCGCACCTGGCCAAAAATGGTTTTCTTACATGGTAGTATATGGGTTTACTTTTTCTTTCTTAATCCATACTTGTCTAAGTTTTAGTGTATTCTCTGTGTTAAGCTATTTATTTTATAATAAAGTTTGTAGTCATGTAAGAAAGACACTCGTACCTATTCTACCGTCAGTAGTCTCAAGATTCTGCTTTGATTCTCTGAACCAACAGTAGGGAAACTTTTTTTTTTTTTTTTTTTTTTTTTTTTTTTTTTTTTTTTTGAGACGGAGTCTCAGTCTGTTGCCAGGCAGGAGCGCAGTGGTGCAATCTCGGCTCACTGCAACCTCTGCCTCCCAGATTCAAGTGATTCTCCTGCCTCAACCTCCAGGGTAGCTGGGATTACAGGCGCCTATTACCACGCCCGGCTAATTTTTGTATTCTTAGTAGAGATGGGGTTTCACCATGTTGGCCAGGATGGTCTTGATCTCCTGACCTTGTGATCCACCCACCTCGTCCTCCCAAAGTGCTGGATTACAGGCATGAGTCACTGGGCCCAGCCGAGAAACTTCTTATTTATTAGTAAGGCTTAGAAGGTCATGATGCTTTGGTTTATCCTTGTTTTGTTTAGCTTCTCTTAGATTTTTATCATCAGGCTATAGAAATTTTGAGAAAAACAACAGAATGTATAATTTTTTGCAATATTTTATTATCACTAAGCATGTATCTAATTACTTTGCTTGCGTTTTCCTTTTAATTTTGATATTAATTCAATGTAGTAAAAATTAACACCAGTATTTTCATGAATAATGTGAGGCTAAGTTAAGTAAGATACCAGTGAAAACATACCTAGTAAATGATACAGCCAAGATGAAACCCAAGCCTAACTCATTTCAACAGCATTTATTTGCAGTCTACCACACTATCATGAATAGTTTATCTTTGTGGTTTATGGCAGGTTCTGGAAACTATTTAATTAGAAATAAATATCAAGTCATAGTTTTATAGACAAATGAGCAACAGTTCATTGTGTTTCAAATATTCTTTCCTCTCATCTTAATGTCGTATCTTTCTCCCCAACCCCAAATTTCACTCAGCTTTTCCACTCAAAGACACATCTTCAAATATAAGATGGTTTCAAGAATCAGTCAGACTACCCTCTCGGTAATAAAATAGGCATCTGAGACTATGTCTAACAGAATGGGTAAGGCCAGTCTTCGGTGTCCAATCTCTTTGCTCATTAAATCTGGAATGAACAATGTTGGTATGTAAATCCTGCAATGTTTATATATTCTTCTCTGTTCCTTCTCCCCACTCTAAACCCATCTGCTCCCCTCCATCCCATGCATTCTGAGATCCATACTTTGGGGTTTCAGATTCACTCTACTGAAGATACAGTTATATCATTGCTCAGTAGAGATCTCCCAACAAACCAACTCCACTTTAGGTTTTCCTGATGAGGACTAGACCACAACAAGAGGGTTGCCTGCAGATGCACAAAATGAGACCAAGCCCAGATGAACCGGGATATGTCTGATGAATTCTAGAATGTATAAGATAAATTCAGCATTCAGATATTTTACCAGGAAAGGATCACATATATTCCCCAGGACTGACTCCCCACCCCACACCGCCACCCAAAGAACTGGCTTAAACACCAAAAATTCCACCCAAGATCATCAAAATAGTTTATTGTGTTCAGAAAAATCACAGGTTGAGGAAACCTTAAACAATAAGTACACAAGAGATGCCCCCATGGGGCATTCCATAGCAGAGACAGACTCCTGTATGTTTTATTCCAGAGGCATTGCATGGTGATGATAAAATGATGGGAAATAGAGGAAAATAGATACAGGAAAAGGCAATAGACAGGGAAGCCAGATAGATATTAGAGTACGGACCAATTGAGGAGGCATAACCACACTTGGGATGGCTATAGGGCTGGAAAATGCTGAAGATGACTGCTTTCACTGAGGTCAAGGATTGGAATGTTGACAGTTTTGTAAAGCCATTAAAGCAGAAGTTTCTTCAGTGATCTTCTCTCTAAGAAACACCATCACCTATAGCAAGACACACATAGTTACTAAGGAATTTAAGATCAGTTTTGAGCTCCTTGCTTCAGATTCCTTCCTCTTCTCTCTTAATCCTTTGACTTTGCAAAATTCTTTCAATGTTCATCTAACCTTTCCAACATGAACTAACTGTATATCCTACTCTCCAACTGAACATAATAAGCAACCATGCTTTACCTTTTTTTAGAGTTTCTGATACTACATTTGAGACTAAAGGAGCAAAAGCAGGCTTTGTCCTCTAAGAGATTCCCATTTCATGCAATGAATTGACCCTAACCTGAAAGGAGCCAGGATCTGGAAATGCTTCTGAACTGATGACCTGCCCCAGGAAATACAAGCTAGGATGTGCCCAAATCTTGAGGCTTATTTTTCTAGATCCCTAGACTCAGTATTTTCTAGATCCCTAGACTCCGTATTCTAATGTATTTTCTAGATCCTAAGACTCAGTATTCTAATGTGAAACAATGGTTTTAGGTACTGGAGATGATTTCTAAGACTGGAGCTGTGATCGAGGTGCCCATCTATGGAAAGGGATGACAGACCCTGAAGCTTTGGGATACCAGATGATACCAATGTCTGATTCGTTCTAGCAAAGAGAAATCAAGAGCCACATCTGTTCCTACCTTGTCTCTTAAATGCATTACATTTCCTTTCCCCACCCTATTTTCCTGCCTCAGATATCCCCATATATGTCTTCCTCTGACCACACCTAACTCACCTCCATGTGCCTCACAGAGGCCCCCTGCGTTCTGCTGCATTGCTCTTGCGCACACCCTTGATGATGAAGATGGTCCCAATGATGATGCCCACCAGACCCACAATCAGGCCCAGGGCACACACCACGTTCTCTTTAGTCTCTGGGAGAGAGCTTGGAGCATCAAACTCTGGGGGGAAATAAGGCAGAGTACATGGTAATGAGTGTGGGAAGAAGTAACACTCAGAATCAAATGTAGGGTACTTAATAAAGAGAAAAGTTATTCATAGATTAAAGAAGAGGAAGACTGAATGATGTATTGAGAGAATTACAGATTAAAAAGAGGAGGAAGCTGGGTAGTAGGAGAAGACAGTTATATTAATTGTAGCAGATATTATGAAACAGTTAGAACACCGAGTTTCACACAAGCATCACAGGAGGAAACCTTGAAATAAAGGAGATTGAGTGATGGTCCATACCCCAGTGCTTGAGAAGAGGCTCATCCAAGCCCCAGTGCTCCACTTTGCAGTCGTAAACATCCTCAGTTGAGGGCAGGAAGGGGAGATAGTGGAACTTGCGGAAAAGATGGTCTTCCCTGGGCAGGAAGACTGTCTCTGACACTCCTGTGGTGACAGGTTTTCCATTTAGAAGCCACGTGACATTGACCACTGGTGGGGTGAACTTGTCGATGAAACAGATGAGGACGTTGGGCTCTCTCAGCTCCACAGGGCTGTTTGTGAGCACAGTTACCTCTGGAGGTACTGGGGGACACATGACAGACATGACAGAAATCAGCCATCACTGCTTAGGCTCACCCCTCTCCCTCCCATGCTCAATTGTAGTACAAACCTATCTAAAAACCCTAAAGCTGAAAAAGTAGTTGAAATTGTGCCCTGAGAAATCTATGTCACATCCTCAGATAACAATCTCTGACAGCACACCCTCCCCAAGAAATTGAGCCAATATTGAGGTATAAGATATCCAAGGACCTCTGGCTCCCCCAGCATGAACTTAGGGCAATGACTTCATAGGAGACCATGGATGACAGAGACAAGACTTGAGCACATCAAGATAGGATCAAACCCATAAAGTTCTCAGACCTCTGGCATGAGAATTTGGGGCTTGTTTATGGAAAGTTAGGCCCTTGGAGGGAAAATCAGTTACAATAATCTAACACAAAGAGCTGAAGCAAATACTTTCAAACTATGGATTCCCATGTCCAGGAGTGCAGCAGAGAGGGAGGTACCATTGGTGATCGGAGTATAGTTGGAGCGCTTTGTCATGATTTCCAGGTTGGCTTTATCCACAGCTATGTTGGCCAATGCACCTTGAGCCTCAAAGCTGGCAAATCGTCCAAATTCTTCAAGCCGCCAGACTGTCTCCTTCTTTGCCATATCCACGTGGAAAATCTCATCACCATCAAAGTCAAACATAAATTCGCCTGATTGGTCAGGATTCAGATAGAACTCGGCCTGGATGATCACATGTTCTTCTGAAAGGCAAGAAATGGAGAAAGAGAGTTGGGTGGGGGGAATCAGGAGAGGGAAATAAATAACCCACATACATGTAGGCAGGAAGTGGTGGAGAGAGATTGGGCCAAGAGGAATGAAAGAATGATGATGAGTAGGGATGAGTGACAAGACAAGATCTGGGTGAAGGGCATGCTGCTGAACAAAGCTGGGAGGGGAGAAACAAGAAGGACTGGTTATAAAGAGGGTGAATTGAAGGAGATGAGGGCTAAAGAACCCATAGTCTTGTGAAGCTGTTGTTTGGCTCCATGTTACTAGCTGAGAAATTATTTTCTTTTTAGAAATCCAGCAGCAGCCCCTAAAGAGAAATGTTCTCTCACTTTCTTTACCCAGGCATTAAATACACTTAGGCCGGAATTCCAGAGCATCTCTTTCTCAGAACGTTGTACTCTAAGAAGAGAGAAACGCTGTTTGAAAGGTTGGGTTTTAAACTCTGGGATCAAATAAAATCTTGAATTCTTTTTCAGCAACTTACCTAGTGATCTTGAGCAGATTATTCTACCTATTTATGTGTAGTTTTCCTATTATGTAGCCCTGCTGTGGTTTTGATCCTGTCAGGGGTTTGTTTTTAAGATTAAATGAGATAAGGTGAGTAATTTCTTAATATATCAACAAGCCTGTAACAAGCACTGTTTATATTTTAGAGTCAGAAGCTTCTTTTTATTTAGGGGCCAAATCTATGGAAAATATAACTGGGGACTGAAGTACTCCAAAAATTAAGACTGAGACCTTGTAGTGTCGTAGACCCCCTGCTTCCCAGCATCCAAACCCACACGGTGGTTACCTCTATGAGAAGGTTCTCATCTGGATTGACCTTGGCAATTCCACCTTTTATCTTAATGCCCTTTAAATTGGGACTGTTATTATGGAAGATGTTCTATTATGATTGACACTGAGAATAACCAACACCAAGGGAATAATGAACATGAAAAAGGAAAGCTACACTTGGAGAGTATGCTGCCTCTGTGGAGTGTGTTGATGAGTGGGAGATTTTTTTTTTTCCTTAGTCTTCAAAGATAAGGCGAGATATTTTGTTTTGTTTTGGTTTGGTTGTTTGCGACAGAGTCTTGCTCTATCACCAGGCTGGAGTGCAGTGGCGCCATCTCAGCTCACTGCAACCTCCGCCTCCCAGGTTCAAGCAATCCTCCTGCCTCAGCCTCCCAAGTAGCTGGGACTACAGGCGTGTGCCACCATACCCACCTAATTTTTTGTATTTTTAGTAGAGACGGGGTTTCACCATGTTGCCCAGGATGGTCTCAATCTCATGACCTCATGATCCGCCTGCCTCGGCCTCCCAAAGTGCTGGGATTACAGGCGTGAGCCACCATGCCCGGCCGAGGTGAGAGATTTTAATGTTTGACTGTGTATTGATAAACCTAGGAATTTATTTACCATTTACGTCTATGCAAACACACACAAATATACTAGCTGCCTCTTCACAAACCAAGGGAAGAGCCTCTATCTTTCCAGGTAAGTATCCCTATGTATGGCTCTTTTGGGGCAATAGAAATCTACAATTGCCACTATGGGTATGGGAGCTGGGTTATTACTTTGCTTATTTCAAGTCTACCTGACACCTTCTGTGGGGGTCACTCTGGGTGAAGAATACTTTTCTACAGTACATCTTTACAACAACACCAATGTTGCTCTGGAGATGAGAGAGAATAATATCAGATTCCCCACTTCCTTACTTATTTTTCTACTCTCTTGGAAATATTACTAAGTTAACATGATATAAGATCTACTGTATCATGGAGATGGGAAGGCAGGGAATGGCTATCACTGACCCATGAGGCAACTCATCTCAGCATGCCTTCCCTCCCCTTTTCCTGGGGTAAATTGTTGCTTTTTGATGACTTTTCCTTCTAGTAATCTTCAACACAATATATGTGCTCAATATATACCGACAGGATTTACACTCCAAAAGATAACTACTGTATCATGTATTCAGATAAGAACAGGGCTAATAACTTTTCTTTTTTTTTTTTTCATTTAATTCTAGCAAAACTATGTGTGGTTTTTAGTTTTTAATTTTACTAATTTTCCAGAAAGAATAATTAAAGCCCAGAAATACAACTTGTTAATGCTTGCCAGAAAATATTCTTCCTCCCCCACCCCCAGTTTGGCTTGTAGCAGGACCGTGCTATTCATCAATACACAACTCAGTTTTGATCCTCTAAACCAAATTTGACTTACTTCAGTTTGTGGTGGGGGAAGAACTCCACCAAACCACAATTTGTTATACTTTCTGTCTAGACCACGTAATACCTGTCACACTTTTCTTTCACTCCACATATTATCTTCCAAATGTCCATAGTTCATTTCTCCAATGCTTCATAGTCTATTGTCCCAGATTTCATTCCCCCAGCACCTACCTTTGATAGCCCGTGATTCCTGAGCGCTCATCAGCACAGCTATGATGAAAACTCCTAGCATGGGGACTCCACTTACGGCCATTTTCTTCTTGGGTGCTCTGTTGGGAGTCAGGAGAGCTCGGGAGTGAAGCAGAACAGATAAGAATAAAAGAAAAGAGAATGTGGGGTGTAATAGAGTCTGACCATTAAAATGCAAATCAATTACTCATTGGCCAATCAGAAAAATATTTTGAGATGACGCATCTGTTGCTAGGGGAAGGGTTCTTGCAAAAGGTCCAGGACACAAGATACTCAGTTCATTGGATAAACAAGTAAAGTTCTTAATCAAACAAACAGGACAACAACGACAACAAATCAAGTATTTAAGACTGTTAGTCAATCACGGACAGACTCTTTAATCCCAATCTGAGTTCTAGACAGGGATATACCTGAAGCACATTAGTGAGAATAGAATCAATGGAAACACCTAAAGTGAGAGATAAATACAGATCATATGTCTGTGCCATGACAGCTGGAGAGTTTGCATAAGGGACAATAAGTTACCCAAATAGAAGGTAAATTGTCAGGCCATGGAGATTGTCTGAATTTTGGCAGTACTGAGGACATAGCTTCACTAAAGAAGCTCTTTCATGCTTCTTGGAGTCCTAGACTTCAAGATGATCAACTCAGGCCAAGAGCTTGGGATGGCTGGCATTGTGCCTCATTTAGAGAAGATGAGAGGAGAAACTCTGAGGTTCAACACTCTCAACACTGGAGAAGGATGGAAGGCTATTTCTTGAAACACATGTCGTAGTTAGTGGAAATAGTGGGCTGTAAAGGAGCTACCTTCTTCTCATCTCTACCATCTTATATATGACAAGAGATTGGAGTTGACTAATGGACACACCTCATTTGAGGATTCAGGTCAATGAATATGAGAGAGTACAGTGGGCAAAGCCTATTCTTTTTTTTTTTTTTTTTTTTTTTTTAGACAGAGTCTTGCTTTGTCGCCCAGGCTGGAGTTGGTGGCGTGATCTCAGCTCTTTGCAAGCTCCATCTCCCTGGTTCAAGCGATTCTCCTGCCTCAGCCTCCTGAGTAGCTGGGATTACAGGCGCCCACCACCACACCCAGCTAATTTTTGTGTTTTTAGTAGAGACGGGGTTTCACCGTTTTGGTCAGGTTGGTCTCGACGGGGTTTCACCATGTTGGTCAGGCTGGTCTCAAACTCCTGACCTCGTGATTTGCCCACCTTGGCCTCGCAAAGTGCTGGGATTACAGGCATGAGCCACCGCACCCAGCTGGCAAAGCCTATTCTATTGTGAACGTTAGAGATAATAACCCACAGGAGGGCTTTAATATTCCTTCCCTCATGTCATAAGATTATGAAAGTTTTTCTCTTGCCATATGATTATTAAAGATCTGCTCTAAATAATATATTTTGATGTTCAACATAGACAGTCCTGAAAATTAAGAAACTTCGACTCTCATGTTTCTGAAAATACAGAGTTGTGAAAAGGAAAATGTTAAGTTCTTTCCATAGAAAGGACTGGAATACAAATACTTCCATGAAGAGTGATCTGGCAGTGAGTGAGCCCATCGGATGGTGAGTCCATTGTTCTTTTTTAGTTGTTGTTTTGTTTTTGAGATGGAAGTCTCGCTCTGTCGCCCAGGCTGGAGTGCAGTGGTGCGATCTCCGCTCACTGCAAGCTCTGCCTCCTGGGTTCACGCCATTCTCCTGCCTCAGCTTCCCGAGTAGCTGGGACTATAGGCGCCCGCCACCATGCCCGGCCAATGTTTTTGTTTTGTTTTTTTTTTGTATTTTTAGTAGAGACAGGGTTTCACCGTGTTAGCCAGGATGGTTTTGATCTCCTGAACTCATGACCCACCCGCTTCTGCCTCCCAAAGTGCTGGGATTACAGGCATGAGCCACTGCGCCCGGCCGACGAGTCCATTGTTCAACATCAGTCATGACACGTCTGCTTAGGGTGGATTTTCCATACTGTTGTGCTGAGGTCTTATCCTGCCATGCAGCCGTTCTCACAAGTTATGAACACAAATATTCCATACATTACTGATTATCCGATCACATCAAAGGGCTTTGAACACACTGTGGCATTAACTCCTAGATCACTAGAAAGAGACCTACAGCATGGTCTCTCCTGCAATTTTTCAGCAATACCTTTCCTGAAAGGTAAAGAGTCAGGAGAATGGGCCAGATGAGAGCCTATGGTATCAGTCTATGCTGAGAGTCTGATCCTATGATTTAAGCTTGTCATCTCCTCTTTTAGAGGCAAAACCATGTATAATTTTCTATGTCTGCCCTTTGCTGGCTGCCATAATGCCTTGTTCTTAAATGGTGCTTGAGAGAAACATGGTAAATTCAAAGACATTTCAATCCAAGTTGTTGCTCAGCAACTTATGACACTGTTTAGTCCTAAAACACTGATTGGTTCTTCTTGTGAGATTACTAAATTTGGGAGACTTGAGAAATGACTTTCAGTTCCCTTTCTCTGTGATAGGAGAGAAGTTCCTATTTGGACAGTGCTCATGGTTCTCCGTTTTCTTTCAAACTCTGATTTCCTGTGTGTTTGAGGGAATTTCCAAAGGCACCTGAATGAGGACTTCTTGGTGATGTCAAATGGTGAGGAGGCACTATAGCCATAAGAATTCAGTCAAGAAATACGAATCCCTGTAATCAGTCTCAGCAGAACTGAATATATTACAGGGAATTAGCCCTTAAAACTGTTAGGGGGTCTGGAGGAGCACAAGTCACTGCAGACCCCTAATTTTAAAAGATCAGGAACCCACAGGAAGCCTCTGCTGATGTTGCAGATCCTCTAGAGCCCCTAGGAGTAAATGTCTTTAGAACACAAGGCTGCTGCCAAAACTCATGTCTGTGAAACCTGTCCCTGAGATGGCTGTGGCCTAACTTCCACCTCCCAAATCTCATAATACTGAGTTTCACTGGAGAAATGTATTCCACATTCAGAAACCTGGGGCAGAGCAAGCCTGAGAGATGTAATATTCTTACATCTATTCCCTAAGATACAGACAGGACCAGAGAAGCAAATGGAAATTTTACAAAAATTACTGAATGCAAATATGTGTGTCTGTGTTTGTGTGTATATCCACCATAGATCACTCTGGTTCTCCCCACAGTGCCAAGTCTAAAACCAGAGGACATATTCTTCTGGAGAAATAAGTTAGGGCTTTCACACTGGGCCCAGATCAAGTCTGGGACCTCAATACTTCATTTGTTTGTGTGGTTTGAATTCTGAGAACCTCCAGCCCCTTCTTTTAGCTTCCCTTCCACCACCCCCTACCCCCTTTTCCTTCTGCACTAAGGGTCTTCATGGTGTTTTTCTCCTACTAAGGACTTCCTACCAGAGGTGCTGAGGGAATATTGATCTAGATATTTCCTTCTCAATTCACTACATAAGAAGCTTTTCTTGTGTCACTTTTTCGCATCCTGAGAGGTTGCAGAAGCTGGTCTGCTGAAATAGATCCCTATCAGAATAAAAACTGTGAACTGTTTTTAATGCACTAGGACATTAACAAATGTGCTAGGGCAGTGGGTTAATGGGCCTTCCTAGCATGTCCTGTGTTAATAGAGGGCTCCATGATGACTGGACTCATCTTTAACCTGGGAGGATGGCAGTTTGAGTTTGATTCATTCTCTCTTCACCTCTACCTGAAACCTGATGCTTTAAAGACCAGGGTTATCTTTATACAGACCTCCTGGGGTGTGAAATTACCCCTTTACTTGAGTAGTCTTTGTAAGTTAGAAAATGCATGTAGGTAGGGGTGTGTGTGTGTGTGTGTGTGTACGTGTGCACACTTAGAAACTTTGAATCCACATCTCAGAATATTTTCCTGCTGGCCAACTACAAGTTTCATTGCTATAATTTGAGCACTTATAGTCAGAATGTTCTATAATTCTCTGTGTTCTTGTCTGTTCTAAATGGCACAAGCTAAGTCTTATAATTGAGAGACTCTGAAGGAAAAGATTAGCTTGACCAATCACCAAAGAAGTCTAAGGGTAGTTGTCTCTAATAGCTGCCCCCATACGGCCAGTCCATGGCTTGATTCACTCACTCAACACCTCCTCTTCTTAGAAATTCTGGCAATTTGTTTTCAGAGTTCCTTCCATCTCTATCATATTGGCCACTCCAAAGCCAGCACAGAGAATTAGGATATAGGACATTCTGATGCTCTCATCTTCTCATCTTTGTTCTCATCTTCTGAAAAAATGCATGTCCTTACCTGTGAATCCTTTCTTAGCTATTCTTCCAGGAATAAATGATTTTACTCAACCATCCATGTAAAACAGAGTCCAGAAACTTCATTTAGACATTATGTTCTGTTGCATGAGTAAACTATGGAATCTCATCAAGGTCAGAATGATTTTATAGAATTCAGATGTGTTTGTATGCATACGTGTGTGCGTGTGTGTGTGTGTGTGTGTGTACGTGTTGAAGGAGGAGAATTAGGAAAGTATCAATTTCAATCAATCTAATTCATATAATTTTTTAATTTATTCATTAATTGTTTAAATACTATTTGATCATATTCTTTATTTAAGGTACTTTCTTTTGTTTATTTTTTAAAACATCTGAAGCATACAAATGTAATTGCTAGGTTGGATAAGCACTAAATGGAATCTTTAATCAAACAAAAACTCATTGTGCCTGCTCTTGCCCCTTTAGAGAATTTCATTAGAGATGCTATTCCCCTGCGCTTGGGTAGGAATTACAGCATACTTCATGAATTATTTGCTCGATTCTAATTAATATGCTATTCTACAATTCCCTTAAATTGCACAAGTATATCTTAGTTCAGCAATTAGATTGTTTGGTACTGTATAATAATTGAAAGTCCCAACTTGATTTAAGATTAATCTTTTTCTATCCCTGTGTAAATTGTTGAAGGCAGGATTGAGTGTGGTTCTCCTTCCTTCTTACATTCTACTGGCACTTTGAGGCCATAGCTCATCTAGCGCAGGTTCAGGGAAGGGGAGGAAGAGAAAAAGACCAGAAATGTCTTACTAGAAATGAAATATTTGTGTTCTCTGAGCCTAGATGATGTTCCAAGTAAAACTTTTCTCTTGTGCAAGGTTTGGTAGGCTCTTCAGATTCCCTCATGGCCCATGTCTGGTGTGTAGGGGACACTAAAACATCCTTTGTGTCCACAAACTCTGGGACTGTGACCATTCCCAACGCATCACAGTTTCCAAGATCCAATACCAACTAGTCCATATACCCTGCCCTTTAGGATTCTGATGGGAGCAGAAGCCAATTCTATCATCTTCAACCACCCAACTTCATATCAAGTAGAGGAAACTCTTGGTCACCCTAGAACAGTTTCACTAAATTCCAGGCAAGTAAGTTGTTCCCTTTCCCACATACATTGGGAGTAGATGATAGAATTCATAGTAAAGAGCAGATCTATTCAAGGATATCACAAATCTGCTTCATCCTATACTCTCTGACCACCCTTTGGTCAGTAGAGAGACAATAACAGAAACTTGTTTTTCCCATCATTCCTTATTTATTTATTTATTTTATTATACTTTAAGTTCTGGGATACATGTGCAGAACATGCAGGTCTGTTACATAGGTATACATGTGCTATGGTGGTTTGCTGCTCCCATCTACCCGTCATCTAGGTTTTAAGCTCCTCAAGCACTAGGTATTTGTCCTAATGCTCTCCCTCCCCTTGCCCCCCACCCCCCAACAGGCCCCTGTGTCCATGTGTTCTCATTGTTCAACTCCCACTTATGAGTGAGAAAATTCAGTGTTTGGTTTTCTGTTCCCATGTTATTTTGCTGAGGATGATGGTTTCCAGCTTCACCCATGTCCCTGCAAAGGACATGAACTCATCCTTTTTCATGGCTGCATAGTATTCCATGGTGTATATGTGGCACATTTTCTTTATCCACTCTATCATTGTTGTGTTTTCCCCATCATTTCTTTATGAATTCTGCAAAAGAGGTGAACAACAGTCTCGCATGTCCATCAATAGATATCTGTATTAATGGCCTCTTAGTTGATACTGAGGAAAGACCACAAACATTAAAAACAAAACAACAAACATATGAAAAAGTATAAATCA
This sequence comes from Pongo pygmaeus, assembly GCF_028885625.2. Taxonomy (NCBI): domain Eukaryota; kingdom Metazoa; phylum Chordata; class Mammalia; order Primates; family Hominidae; genus Pongo; species Pongo pygmaeus. Next base: position 32,779,809 of record NC_072378.2, on the reverse strand, counting down.
TGGTCATTGTCTGTTACTGGTCACATAGACATAATTATAACACAGTTTAGGAAATGGAGGCAGAACTGGCCATTTAAGCTGTGTTTCCTAGTCCAGTTTTCTTACAAGACAATAGAAAAGAGTATGCATATAACAGGTTTTTTGTTAGATTAAGCATCACTCTGTTAAGGAGTAAATTTGAGTTACTTTCAACCACTTTTAAGGATCCTGCTCTTTTTCCCAAAGTTAAATTGATATTTGAGGCCTCAGTTAGTTCCACATTATGTCCAATTATTTAGCATTACAGTGTCTGTCTACTTCCAAGTGACTAAAGACTTTTACTCTTGGCCATGTGCCACATAACTGAAGATTATTCTTTCAGGTGAAAGTGGCAGGATTTCTATAGGACCCTTAAGAGGCTTTTCCTTTAGTTAGAAGGGAATTTAGGGACTGGAGTTCTGAGAACTGGCCATGTCCAGACAATAGTGCCCCCAGACGACAGTCATTTCTGCCACATTTTCTCTGGACACATGCAGCATTATTTGGAAATCTTTTTTCATTAAGCATGATCTCTGGTCACTTCTGAAGATCGTAAGAATGTCTGTGTAGCAGTCTTTTTCTACTCTTAATTCTTTTCTAAAAGGTATAATTGAGAGTAAGAAACAAAAAACTAGAGGAAGGTTTATTTAATGTACACGGTCAGCAATCATAGTAAAGGAGCTGGGTTCTAAACACGTAAAACACTCACTGTAGCGAAGTTAGGAAGACAAGGAGTGTGAAGATGAGAAGTTAGAGGTGTGAAGAAGGAATCACTAGAGCCTCCTGATAAGAAAGATAGTAGAAAATGATTTTTTAAAGTACGTAAGTGGGTAAGATTTCAAATCCAAATGTCGTGAATGAGTGAAGGAAATTTTCACAAAAAAATAGAAGTCATGAGAAGAAGGTGGCTCTTGTTCACACTAAGTATAGCATGGGTCAGTCACAGAATGTAAGAGGGGAATTAGTTCTCACAATAAAATAGAAGAGAATATAAGTGGCTAAATGGCATCTAAAAAATAAACCATTCCAAGACTTAAGCTAATACAGATGGTCTCTGACTTATAATTTGGCTTATGATTGTTCAACTTTATGATGGGTTTATTGGTGTATTAAATGCATTTTCAGCTTAAGATATTTTCAAGTTATAATGGGTTTATTGGGACATAACCCTATTGTTAAGTTGAAGAGCATCTGTACACGAGCAGTGGTCCATGCTGCAAAATGTTTTTTAAAAACCAATAGTGAGAATAGAAAATAAACTATTTTAGGTTTCTGAGATTACTTATGAACTTTGAACCTTTAAGGTAGAAAGAAAGGTGAGAAATATGCCAGAAGATTGTTACTGGCTTTCACTGAAATTCTTTTTTGGGGTCCAGTTTCTTTTTACCAATTGAAAATACTACTGCTATGACTATGACACTAAAGCTTACTTATATTTATTAGATAATAGTTGTATTTCCATTTTACCTGAGAAAACTGGGTTTAAAGAAATTTAGTCTTTTGGTCAAGGGCTTACTTAGAAAGTGGCAACTGTGATTTTCTAAATCAAGTCTCTAGCTCTGTAGCCAATAATATGTGGAGTCCAAGAACCAGTCCACTCAAAACACTAAAACCACTCATACCACAAACATATCCTTGGGTAGGGATGACGGTTGGTTTTTTCTTGTATACTATGTTTATATGTGACTATTTCAAAAGTTCTCAGGACACATCTTTTTCCCTTGAGTTTCTAATGTATAGTATAACTGGGACTAGGTTTCCCTCTTGTGGTCAACAGTGTTTAATTCTTCGTAAGTGTTTTTGACATTGAGTATTCAGACACCTTATGAAGATCAAGGATTTCTTAAGTCAGGATGCTTCAACTAATTTTTTTCTTATGTGCATACTCAAAGTGTGTTTGATTTAATTAGGTCGCTTAAATGGTTTGTAATTTTATTTATAAAATTACTTATAAAATATTTAAAACTTATAAAAATATTTAAAGTCTTTTTATAAGTATTACCATGCCTTTTTTGAATAAGCACACAAAATATAGGATGTACTTCTTTTAAATAATTTGAAGGTTGAAATAATCTCCTAAAATGGACAAAATTAACTATATTTCATTTTGAATCTTGTGGACAACTGCTTTGTAACATACTTTCTACTTCTCCATGATATACTTAATCTTAGGCTAATTTTCTAGCTGCTTTCTGGAAACCTGATGGAGGAAGAACATCAGCTGGGTTTTTAGACAACATTGCTTGTGGCACAAATGGCTTCTGGTTGGCATTTTGTATCTTTACTGGGAAGAATATTTCATGAACCACAACAAATGACGGGGACCCATAGTTTGGGTATTTCTGAACGCAGTGACCCTTGTAACTGCGCATGCCCTTTACAGGGACTCTGGAAGCTGTGCCCATGGGTTTGTTATAAGAGGTACTAGCTCGTAGATGGCATGAGGATTCTAAGCTAGGGTGGACACAACTTCCACAGGTGTAAATTCAGCTCCTTGTACCTGAGTTGTCACTTGGGGGATGGGGGCAGAGGATGAAACTAGCACCTGGAATAAAGTATGGACTGTTTCAAGAACTTCTCCCACTGAAGAAAAAGACTTGATTCAGCACTTTGGCATACTTTGACTCCTGTCTAGTATCCTTCTAAGTGAATCTGAGAGCCAGGTGTGGCCTATGGTAAAAACTTGATTATGAGTATTTAGTTAAACCTGAGAATACTCCCTGCCCCTGGGTATTGATACATTGACAATTTTCATTTTATGTCTTTTTTTTACATGTGTATATGTCACATGGTATATGTGTATACATAGGAGATACACACACACACACACACACACACATTTCCCATATTTTGGGAAAAATTTTGCATTTTTTTATGGCTTTAACATAATTAATAGTTTTGGTCTTGTTTTATTTTTGTTACCAAATTAACTTAACTCTAAGGATAGATGATATGTTTTTTTAAGGATCTAAGGATAGACGTACAATATTTTAATATGTGCCAAAAACATATTTTTAAAAATATGGTGAGAGATTTCTGGTTCCAAGACAAGATGGAGTAGGTGCAATTCTTTCTATTCCTCCTGCTAAGTACAGTACAGCTACAGACAGACATAAAAAGCCCTTGAATGACGGAGAGGAGAAGCAGGTTGGCCTCAGACCATGGGATTGGGGAATGACAGAGTGGTGAATTCATGGGTTTTCTTTCTGCCTAACATATCCAGGAATGAGTGCTGGAGAAACTGGAAAACAGGAAACATCAGTAGTCACAGACAAAAATATCCTAAGGAAAGCATGTTTCTCTATCCAAGGGAACAAGAAAGAGCAGCCTACCAGGCAGATAACTGACAGTAACCGCACTACTCCAGTCAGATAGAGAAAAATCAGGGACTCCCATCCCGCCTCAGTCAGCAAACGCTGAGTGAGGAGCTTTGTCTTATTCCATTGCCTGGCGATAATGAGACACTACCTAGACCCATCAGGCTTATGTCAGAGGAAGCCAACTGGGGACCTAGGACTTTCACCCTTGCCTATCAGTAATCAGCCACCTCCACACTGTGGTGTTATTGAAGTCCATGCGAAGAGCCTGGACTTCCATCTGCCCTGTTGGAAGGAAGCACTCCTCACCCACTTTGCCAGGGTGTTGTCAGAGGAGGCCAAGTAGAAAGCTGGGACTTTCACCACTGCCCAGGTGTAAGGAGGCACTCCTCCATTCCTGGTGGGAGCACTGATGAGACCCTCTCCCTCCGAGTCAGGATTCTGTAAGTGGAGGCCTAGTGGGGAGCCTGAGTTTCTATACCCAGCCTGCAGCCACAAGGCACCCCTGCCAGAGAGCCTTCAGTTCTAAGTCCACCAGGAATTGAACCTGTCAGCACCTTGATCTTGGACTTCCCAGCCTCCAGGACTGTGAGAAACACAGAGGGTCCTCCTATAGCATTGTTTTGTTCAACATTGTTTTGTTACAATGTTGATGAGAAAATAAATAGATTCCTGGCCAGGACCACTGTCCCTGAGGAGTTTGTGTGTTCTCCCCACGTCCGCATGGGTTTTCTTTGTGTACTTGAGTTTTATCCCACATCCCAAAGATGTGCATGTTAGGTTAATTGGTGAGTCTAAATTGTCCCAGCAGAGTGACTCCGTGTGTGTGTGTGTGTGTGTGTGTGTGTGTGTGTCTGCATCCCACAATGGATGGGATGGCATCCTATACAATGTTGGTTCCTGTCTTGTCCTTGAGCTGCTGGGATAGGCTCCAGTCACCCACGACCTTGAACTGGAATAAGCAGGTTGGAAAATGAATAAGCGAATGAATAGAAATGTTTCTAAAATAAAAATTTGTAAAGTACATGATATTCATACAACTGCACAATAGTAAACAGTGGGGTACAAAAGTACTCAGTGAGTTCAACGTATTTGTTCTTCTTTGCGTTTGAGCTGTGTGGTGGCAGGAGGTGCTCCTTACCATTTTCATTTTACAAACATTTGTTCCTTAATGTAACCACTGTGACCGCCATCACTCATTAATTCACCAAAAACTGGGTAATTAATTATCTTACTTGTTATTGTAAACCTACCTTAAATGTATATATAGTTCCCATTTATTTTAATGTTTAATATTAGAAGTGTTCTGAGTCTTTATTTAGAAGTTTGATGATGTGTTTGTGACCAGAAATAAGCCATAGGAACTTAAATCTTGTTTGCGTCAATTAGCCCAAGAGTTCCCAACCCCTGGGCCACAGACCACTAATGGCCTGCTTTCAGATCAGCAGAGGCATTGGATTCTCACGGGAGTGCAAACCCTTGTGGACTGTGCATGCGAGGGATCTAGGTTGTGCCATCCCACTCCCTGCCACCACTAGCCCCCGACCCCCATCCATGGAAAAATTTTCTTCCACAAAACCAGTCCCTGGTGCCAAAAATGTTGGGGATCGCTGAATTAGCCTATGGTCAGATTAGTTTTATTATATGTCATTTTGCTTAAAGTCACAGCTTCTAAGAACCTATTGATGATGTTAAGTGAGGACTTTCAGTAAATGTCTGTTGTTTAATCTATTCCATCTGGGTGTCAATGGAGCCAAGTAGAAGACATGGAATTTCACATCATCTGGCAGTTTTGGGGTAAGAGTTCCATATTTAAGTCAGTAGATTTTAAGTAAAGTACATTGCCCTCCGTAACTGGGTTCCCCTCATTCAATCAGTTGAACGCCTAACTAGCATAAGAGGGAACTCTCCAACAGATTGCCTCAGACTCCATCTGCAATCCTGGCTCTTCCTGGTTCCACAGCAGACTACCTTTGGGCTCAAACTGCAACTCTGTCCCCAGTCTCCTCCACTGCTGGCCTCTTCCATCAGAATTTGGACTCAGTAAGCTTCCACAATCATGTGAGCAAATTCTTTAAAAGAAATATATTTCCATATATACATATCCTATTGGTACAACTGCTCTGGAGCACCTAACACAGATCCCAAGGGCATTATTCTGAGTTCAAAATGCCGGTCTCGGAAGGTCACATAGTATAATTCCATTTATATAACATTTTCTAAATGATAATTATACAGAAGAAAATCAAATTAGTGGTTGGCACAGTGTAGGGACGGTGGGGGGTGGGGGAATGATGTGACTCTTAAGGAGGGCGAGTGGCATGAGGAAGATCTTTGTGGTGATGGAATATAGTTCTGTATTTTGATCACAGTGGTGGTTACCTGAATCTACACATGTGATAAAGTAGAAAACTGCAAACACATTGTATCAGTGTCGATTTCCTGGTTTAGATATTGTGCTATAGTTATGTATGATGTAACTGTTGGGGGAAACTGGGTGAAGGGTACAAGGGACCTCTCTGTACTATTTTCATCATCTCCTGTGAATGTATAATTATTTTGAAATTAACATTTAAAAATCATAAAGCATATTATCTAATTTTTTTCTCTCAAACTTTAAACAAATCAATGTTTACCTTGTAAATCTTCTCTGCACTCCCAACAACATTGGATATTCTTTATTTGTAATTTTTCTTAAACTACAGACACACCTGACTTAAGATGGTTTGACTTAGGATTTTTGACTTTTCAATGGTATAAAAGCAATATCCATTCTATATAAACCATACTTTAAATTTTGATCTTATTCCAGACCAGCGATACTCAGTAAGATACTCTTTCACAATGCCAGGCAGCCTCAGCCACATGATCATGAAGGTGAACAACTTATACTCTACACTTTCAACTCACAATATTTTCAATTTACAATGGATTTATTGGGAGCTAACCCCATCATAAGTTGAAGAGCGTCTGTATTACATCTAAAAACCCAGGTTATTTAAAAATCGTTGCTTATATTTACATACTTACAAGATTATTCAGTCTAGCCCGGATTTACAAGCGGGAAAAACACACTCAGGCTATTTTAAGCCCAGAGAGATGTAATACAGTGAAGTGCATTGCAAAAGTTTTGTAAGGACAGAAAAAGCAAAATTGTGCTTCCAAAGATCAGGAACTGCAGGAAGCTATTATTGGCCCTGCAGCACTAAACAGACCCACACTCCTGGCAGCTGCTGCTACTTGCTGTCAGAAGCAGAATGACAGCAATTTTCCACTGCTTTCTAATCGCAAGTGAGTGCCTTCCTAAGAAAGGGACTCTGGAAGAAGTGGTGTCCAGGCTTCAACCCCAAGTCATATGGAAAAAAGCACAAAACAGGGAAAAATTGATTTAGTACCAACAGACAATATCTCCAACTTAAAACATCTTGAATATTTATTCCTGAATATATTACCCCTTTCTAATATCTCTCTTTGCATTTTCCTTATTTGTACTTACATATATATTTGATGAATTTTTAGCATTTTTAGTAATTTACTAAATCTATATTCAATATAAATATTAAATCTAATATAATGTATAGCATTATCTGATATAGAAGATCTTAAATGTCATTAATTAAATGTTAGCCTCTTGGGTTTTAATTTATATAAAGCTTAATAATGTGAAAATACATGAAGATCAACCAAATGAAAAGAGCAAAGATTATGCACAAATTGCTATAACAAAGGAGTCAGCCACCATCATTTGAATTTTGGCAGAGACTCAAAGGCAGGCAGAGAAGTAAGAAACTTTATAGTGGTGAAAAGGGACCTGACTGGAGGCTGTTGGCATGGGGAATGCTTAAGGGGTAACTAGAAGTGGAGTACCCTATGTAATTGGTTAGGATGCATATTTAGCTTTCCCTGGTTGGTCCTAAGTTGGAAGCAGGCACAAATATTGGGGGAACTGTCAGTTATTAATCAAGTCCTGGCCATTTTAGAACAATTGTTATAAAAGTTATTATTTAGCTTCCTGGGTTGTCACTAAAGACAGCAATCTGACTTCCTGCATGTCGGACTTACAGCAGACTACCTTGCTGGATTGTTTATTGTAGATAAGGGAATTGGTTCCCCGGGCAGGCTGCTGTAGGCTGTGGGTCAAAGGTCTATTTTTTTTTTTTTTTTTTAGATGGAGTCTTGCTCTGTCGCCAGGCTGGAGTGCAGTGGCACGATCTCGGCTCACTGCAACCTCCACCTCCTGGGCTCAAGTGATTTTCCTGCCTCAGCCTCCCGAGTAGCTGGGACTACAGCTGTGTGCCACCATGCCCAGATAAATTTGTATTTTTAGTAGAGACAGGGGTTTCACCATGTTGGCCAGGATGGTCTCGATCTCTTGACCTCATGATCCATCTGCCTTGGCCTCCCAAAGTGCTGGGATTACAGGTGTGAGCCACCCTGCCCAGCCAGGCCTATTTTTATATATAGTCTGGCCATTGTCTGTTTCTATATCCAGTTTTTCAGTAAGCACAATTTTAAATTGTGCTTACTTTTTCCCACCACAGTATAAGATGTATTTATTCTTTTTCCCACCACAGTATAAGATGCATTAGGGTCACAGTAGGACAAATTGTCCCATTGGCAACAACTACAAAAATAGGATAAAATTTTAAAGGTATATTTTTAAAAAGCATTGTTTAGCTAAGAAAGTAAATAAGACTAGATGAACTAAAATTCCAAAGAAGAACCATGCAAATGTAAGCTGATGTTTGGACATCACTGTTTCTCTTGGTAGCATTTGCTGTTTTTAAGTGTGTGCTGCATTTTAGTGCCATTTTTCTGCTACCGTTTTCTGCTGTAGGAAAGTTTTCTGCTACAATTTACCTACAGTTTTCTGCTGTAAGAAAGAAATCAGCAGCAATTATGGGGCCAGTGTGATGTAACTAGAAAACCGAGGCATCTCAAACACTCTGGTTTCTTCAAAACACGTTGATTAACTTCTGATGCTACGGTAGAAGGTAAAACAAAAAACTAGAGTGTCAACTTCTGAAAGGCAGTGCAAAATCTTTCACTGTCCAGTGGTGTTGAGGAAACAAAGACCTACCATTGATAAGGGGCCTAAAACAAAACAGACATAAGTTTCAGAAGAACTGGTGAATTGATGCCAAGTAGCAACAACCACTTATCACCTGAGGACACTTACTGATCTGAGTGCTTGTTTGGAGCTAATAATCCAGGTTTGGCCTCTGACAATGGGCTCCTCCAATGGACTAAGAAAATAGCAAGTGTTTTGTCATTTGATGTGGTGCTGAAATGACAAGATTTGAGAGTTGATGACTTCAAGCACTTTGTAGGTGTCCTTTTCAAAACACTTGTTAAATGCTAAAGATGTATGGAGTAGAAGACTAATGAGCTAAGCTGAAAATTTCTTTAAGTTCAGCCTAAATCTCCTTCAGCCCTTCAGGATTGAGAAGACGAAAACTACTGGGTTTTTCATTAAAAGTCATGGAGGACCATGCTCTAGAAATGGGGCAAAACTGAAGTCATGTGTCACTTAGCTAAAGGAACAGGCTTTGAGAAATGTGTCGTTAGGTGATTTCATCTTTGTGTGAACATCACAGAGTGTCCTTACGCAAACTAGATGTTATAGCATACTACACATTTAGGCTGTATGGTACAGCCTATTACCCCTAGGCGACAAACCTTGTACAGCATGTGACTGTATTGAATACTATTGGTAATTGTAACACAATGCTAACTGTTTATGTATCTAAACATAGAAAAGGTGTAGTGAAAATACCATATGAAAGATTTTTAAATGGTGGATCTTTCTAGGACACTTACCATGAACAGAGCTTGCAGGACTGGAAGTTGCCCTGGTGAGTCAGTGAGTGAGTGGTGAGTGAATGCGAGGGCCTAGGGCATTACTGTACACTACTGTAGACTCTATAAATACTGTAACTAAGACAACATTAAATTTATGAAAAATGTTTTTTCTACAATAATGAATTAACCTTAGCTTACTGTAACTTTTTAAACTTTATTTACTTAATTTTTTAACTTTTTGGCTGTTTTGTAATAGCACAGCTTAAAACACAAACACACTATACAAAAATATTTTCTTTATATCCTTATACTATGAACTTTTTTCTATTTAATTTTTTTTTTTTTTTTTTACTTTTTAAACTTAAAAAAAAAATCTAAGAAACACACACGTTAGCCTAGGCCTATTCAGAGTCAGGATCATCAATATCACTCTTTCCCACTTCCACATCTTCCCCTACCAAAATGTCTTCAGGGGCCATAGCACACATGGAGAGGCCATCTCCTATGGTAACTACACTTTCTTCTGGAATTCCTCCCGAAGGACCTGCTTGAGGCTCTTCTTGAGGAGGTGTTACTCTTCAGAAACAGGTCCATGGTGGTTTGCTTGGTTTCCTTTTTTCATCATAGATTTGCTTATAAGCAGATGATTCACCATGAACATTCCTCTTTATTAATGAAAACCTTGTTGTGCTGGGGTTCATGTTTTCAAACTTTTTAAGGAGCTTGTTGAGGTCTGCAAAAGCTCCTGCTAAACCCTGCACAGGGAATTTTATTTGGGGTTCTTCTTCTTCTTCTCCTTCAGTTTCCTTTTTTCTGACCACTACTTCAACTATACATTCCTGTCTCAGTTCCAACAACTCCTCATTAGTCAATTCCAAGGAACTACCTCTAGGAGCTCCTAATGCCATCCTCATCCATACTCAATTTAAAGTTGTTTGCCGTCTCAACCAAAGCCTTGTAGATTTTTGCAATCTCCTCAACCTTGGCAAACCCTTTGAACTCACAGACAAACCTCCTGAGTGTCTTCTTCCAGATGCCATTCACATACTCTTTGGTGGCATCATCCCCATCCCAAGCAAGGTTCTTGATGTAGCCATAGCTGTTGTTATCCTTCCAGAATTGCATCAGTGTCTTCTCAATGTCTTCCTGAGTTACCGTAATAACCTGGGCAAAGGCCCTCTTCAGATAGTAAACCTTCAAAGCTGCTATAATTCCTTGATCCATTGGTTGGATTAAAGAGGGAGAAGCACCACTTCGATATTGGGATAAAGATCATTAATAACAGGAGGATGTGCAGGAGAACGAATAACCATAAACAAAATCTTGAAAGTTACGGTATTCTTCAAACAATGCTTCTCTATTTCTCTGGCATAGCAATTTAGGATGTAATCATGGAAGAGGAGATGGGTCACCCATGATGTTTTATTACACCTGTAGTGTACTGGCAGGGTATGCTTTTTATATTCTTTTTTTTTTTTTTTTTTTTTTGACAGAGTCTCGCTCTGTCATCCAGGCTGGAATGCAGTGGCGCGATTTCGGCTCACTGCAAGTTCCACCTCCCAGGTTCACGCCATTCTCCTGCCTCAGCCTCCTGAGTAGCTGGGACTACAGGTGCCCACTACCATGCCCGGCTAACTTTTTGTATTTTTAGTAGCGACAGGGTTTCACCATGTTAGCCAGGATGGTCTTGATTTCCTGACCTCGTGATCCACCCACCTTGGCCTCCCAAAGTGCTGGGATTACAGGCGTGAGCCACTGTATCCAGCCTCTTTTTATATTCTTAAAGGAAGGTCCTGGGGTTTTCACCTTTCCAGATCACAAAGGGCTTTAATTTGTAACCTGCAACATTGCCCTCAAGCAAGACCGTTATCTGTACTTAAAAGCCTTGAAAGCTAGCATTGACTTGGCCTCCTTATGGATTAAATTCCTTTCAGGCAATGAGAACAAAGACACAACATACCAGAATCTCTGGGACACATTTAAAGCAGTGTGTAGAGGGAAATTTATAGCACTAAATGCCCACAAGAGAAAGCAGGAAAGATCTAAAATCAACACCCTAACATCACAATTAAAAGAACTAGAGAAGGGCAAACAAATTCAAAAGCTAGCAGAAGGCAAGAAATAACTAAGATCAGAGCAGAACTGAAGGAGATAGAGACACGAAAAACCCTTCAAAAAATCAATGAATCCAGGAGCTGTTTTTTTTTTTAAAAAAAAGATCAATAGATAGACCGTTAACCAGACTACTAAAGAATAAATGAAAGAAGAATCAAACAGATGCAAAAAAGAATGATAAAGGGGATATCACCACTGATCCCACAGAAATACAAACTACCATCAGAGAATACTATAAACACCTCTGATAAAACAGGCTTTAAACCAACAAAGATCAAAATTGACAAAGGAGGGCATTACATAATGGTAAAGGGATCAATTCAACAAAAAGAGCTAACTATCCTAAATATATATGCAACCAATACAGGAGCACCCAGATTCATAAAGCAAGTTCTTAGAGACCTACAAAGAGACTTAGACTTCACATAATAATAGTGGGAGACTTCAACACTCCACTGTCAATATTAGACAGATCAACAAGACAGAAAATTAACAAAGATATTCAGGACTTGAACTTAGCTCTGGACCAAGCGGACCTAACAGACATCTACAGAACTCTCCACCCCAAATCAACAGAATATACATTTTTCTCAGCACCACATCACACTTGTTCTAAAATTGACCACATAATTGGAAGTAAAACACTCCTCAGCAAATGCAAAAGAACGGAAATCATAACAAATAGTTTCTCAGACCACAGTGCAATCAAATTAGAACTCAGAATTATGAAACTCTCTCAAAACCGCACAACTACATGCAAACTGAACAACCTGCTCCTGAATGACTACTGGGTAAATAACAAAATGAAGACAGGAATAAAGACATTCTTTAAATTTCCACTCTTAGCCTCAATTTTTTGTGTGTCTGCATCTTTGATCTCCGTGGCCATGAGACAACAAACCTCAGGTCACCCCAGACAAACGAGGCTGCTTCAATCCCACTTATATGAGGTGACTAGGTAGCCAATCACATAGAAACAGAGAGTAGGTTGGTGGTTGCCAGAGACTGAGGGCAAGGTAAATGGGGGAGTTACTGTTCAACAAATACAACATTTTAGTTACGCAAGATGAATAAGTTCTAGAGATCTACTATACAACATTGTGCCTATAGTTAACAACACTGTGTTATAGTTAAAAACTTGTAAACAGGGTATATTTCATGTAAGGTGTTCTTATCACAACAACACAGTGAAATAAATTGGAAAATGAAGGTGATCCAGAATTTATCATTGTTACCAGCAAGAGGGTTATTTCAATACAAACTACTCCGTCAATACCAGAGGCCATAGCTCTCCTTCCAGAGCTTTTAATTAAGACCCAGGTAAGTCTTTGTTCTTACAAATGTCAGTGAGAGATTCAGCCCTGAACTTCAGTACTTGCTGGCCCAGCTCCCTGGCCTCCTTCTCAGGTAGGTTCAGGAGCAGGCACATACGAAAAGGGGGAGACCCACGTTGTGCTCGACAGACCCAGGCTGAAGGCAGTTCTCTGTGTCCTGAATGCAAGCAACATGGAGGAGGCCTCATTCTGCCTTTGGGGTTTGGGGCCTGGCTCATAGCTCAATGCTGCACCAAAGCTCAAGAAATATCTTGTGGGGAATTCTGGCCATGAATTTGAGAATGTGAGAACCTCAAATATCTAATTTCTTACTCAGTCCCTGTGTCCCCTGCTTGGTTTCCCTTTCTCCAGCAGATTCCCTCCTGAGCCCATGACACCTCTTCTGTATGAACAATGAATTGGCAAATGCCCCATGGGAGGCAGGGGAAGAGCTGTGATTGTCAGCTTACCTCAAAAGGGTCACCTATTCTCTGCAATTGTATTTCATCTAGTACATGTTGCTTCCACAGCTCTCCTTTTCCTTTAAAGTATGAATTTTGTGTTTTAAATTTTTAACTTTTCTAGCTGTTGTACTGGGAGTGTTGAGTTAATCTAGCAGTATCCCACAGAGAAGTCAAAGTCTTATATTTATTTTCTGTTATGTTTTTCCTGGATTTTACTATTTTTTGTTTTCTTATATTTTTTTAATTGAGGCCATGCAGAAGAAAAATATGAGGGATAATTTGAGGCTCCAGGAAATATTATATTTCTCTAGAGGTTATTTAGTTTTGCTTGTGTCAGACAATGAGGCTAAGGTCATTAATATCTCAAATCACCCAAATCTAGCCTAGGATTAGTTAGTTAGAACTCAGGATTCAGTTCCTATGAAGGATGATCTGTTTCTATTTCACCTTATTCCACATATTAGACTTCTAAGGTTTCTATGGAAAGTGTATTTTTATCTTATGGAGTCCTTCCTTTATTTGTGAGGCATGAAATCCAAATTTGTCCCTCTAGCCCTTTGAACATCTTGTGAGGTTTTTGTGCTTAATGGAAGTTGAGCCAAATGAAAAGGAACACAGGTATCAAACACCACATGGAAGCTGAAGCAGCTAGCTGTATTGAACATATTTCCCTCTCACATAATAAATAGCATATATTCTTATCAAGCTGGAGCTGGCATCATAGCAAGCACCTTTTCTCTTTGCCTTTACATCTTCTGATCTTTGATCTTTGACTGGGAATGAAAATCATCTGTATATGTGATTCTTTGCTACTTGGTCATGGCCATTAGCTTGTTCCCTTACTCCAAGGAATTATCTAGATGTTGGATGATTTGGGGCTGGATAATGATGGATATGAAGTTGTATTTTACTTGCTCATGGTTAGCTGGAAAGTTTCCCTCCCCACCATCTACCTAAGTAGTTTCCAGGCTGCCTGTATCAGATCAATCAGGTCCAGGTGAGCAGGAATAGAATCCAGAGCTGCCACATACACTGGGATGTGAGGATGTCTGTTGAGTTGTGTTTTGTATAAATTGTGAAAGAAAACTAAAAACTTGGAACCCCAATTCACCATGTCAAAAGGAAAGAATTAAGGTGAAAGCTGAGTCATGCAAGAAATTTCCTTTCCTTTGGTTTCCAAGCAGATAGCTACAGATAAAAGGTTAAAAATATCCCCACCGGTAGCTACTCTATGTTCACCTAATCATATGCAAAGCGATGATTTACTGAGTGCAAGATGAATACATAACTGACTCTTCCCCTACCTGCCCCTTTTTCCTTGCAACATGCGGATTGCCATACCTTCTCTCTTTCCCTGTCAGCCCACTTTTCCCCTTTAAATATCGAAATCATCTTTGGAGAAAGACACAGACCAGATTGCCTGTGTCATTCGATGATTTTTTCTTTCCAGCATGTCCCTAACCTTGGGAAAATAAACTTCTGAATTGCTTAAGACCTGTCTCAGATACTTTTTGGTTTACAGCCTTGACATATATCAGAGTTTCAACCTATGTGATAGTCCAAGGAAGACTATTACCAAGGAAACTACACTATTGGAGCTATTCCATTCTCCCTCCAGTCTGCTTTTCACCTTTATTGAAGCCTTCTAAATCATCTTTGGAGAAAGCCACAGACCTGTCTTCTGGGCATTGTCTTAAACCCTAGCAAAATAAACTTCTAAATTGATTGAGACCTGTCTCAGATACTTTTTGGTTTAAAATATTGTAACTATGGTCTTTGTACCTGCGGCACTGCCTCCTCCCTGTTTGATTTACCAATGCCCAATGAAGCCATGTTTTCAGCATGCAAAACCCAGGAAAGAAATTCTACAAAACTTGCCAAGCAAGAACTCAATGTTGCACAAAACTCATAATGATAGTGCACCAGCTCATCGAGAGGGGAGCCAATTCACAAACAAGCATGAGAAAATCTAGATGAAGACCATTTTACCAGCCCTAAAAAAGCTATTTCTGACCGGGCGCAGTGGCTCATGCCTGTAATCCCAGCACTTTGGGAGGCCAAGGCGGGTGGATCACGAGGTCAGGAGATCGAGACCATCCTGTCTAACACGGTGAAACCCCGTCTCTACTAAAAATACAAAAAATTAGCCGGGCGTGGTGGCGGGTGCCTGTATTCCCAGCTACTCAGAAGGCTGAGGCAGGAGAATGGTGTGAGCCCGGAAGGCGGAGCTTGCAGTGAGCCGAGATCACGCCACTGCACTTCAGCCCAGGTGACAGAGCAAGACTCCATCTCAAAAAAAGAAGCTATTTCTGTTTATGAATTTAACTATAAATAACTATATAGTATAAATAACTATAATTGATATGAAAATATATAAAGTTATTCAGTTATTAACGGATACTTAAGTTGTTTTGATGTTTTGCTATTAGGAATGAAGTTGTCATGAACTTGCAATAGTTCTTCTTGATGTATGTTCAAGAGTATTGTAGTAGTAACATAGTATGATAATGTATATATATTTTCAACATTACTATGTTATGCTGACTTGTTTTCCAAAATGATCCTAACAATTTCTATTTCCTTCAGGAGTCTGTTGGTAGAAACATTGACCCACATCCTTGCCAGGTTTTGATATTTTTATTGTTTTTTCAGTGTGGCGTTTATTTACATTTCTCTGACTTATAATGAAGAGTTTGAAATTTTTTCACATATTCACATGTCATTTATACATGTTGCTATAAAATGTTTTTTCTTGCCTTTGCCATTTTTTTCTCAGATAAATATAGTCCTTTACTAATTGATTTGTAGGAGGCCTTTCTATGTTCTGGGTACTAATCCTTTTCATGGTTTAATATGTTGTGAGTATCTTTACCCAGTTTACAAAAAAAATTTCCTCTCTCTAGTGAGTGATTCCAATCAGCATATAAACATGCCACTGCATTTCCTTTTCCCTAAATCCAACTCTGCTAATGAATTTTTACTTCTAATCTGAAGGAAACCCGTAAAAATGCTAGGCTGCACCTGTTATTTCCATTACTTCTCATTCTTCTTTTACTCTTCACAGATCAGGCTACAGTCCACATCTTTAACTGAACTCCTTGTCACTGACATGTGTTAGCTCTATGTTGCCAAATCCAATGGTCATCTCTAGGATGTCATTTTATTCATCATATCAGAAGCATTTTATGTAGTTAATCACTACTACATCATTGATGTATTTTCTTGACTTGTTACTAAACCTCACTGTCCTGGGATTCTCATCACATGAGAATAACAGCCAGGTCTCAGCCTACCTTGCCAAGTCCCCCATCTTCCCAACCTCTAAATGACTGAGGGCCTAGGACTCATCTCTTGCATTTGCTTCCTATGCATCTTCATTCCAGAAGCTCTCATGCATTCCCATAACTAAGCACAATTCTTTGTTGAAGTTTCTCTAACTTACATTACTAGCCTTGACATGTTGCCCATAGCTTTGAAGCATGACTTGAAACCAAGCTTTGCATATTTCTTCTGTTCTTTTTCAAGTACGTTTTGGCTATTGTAGATCCTTTGCATTTTCATATAAATATTAGAATTCTCTATGGCTACTAAAAAACCCAGTGGGAATATTGATCAAGATTGTGTTGAGAATTGGTGTTTCAAAAATATCAATTCTTCCCAAATCAAAACGTGTTATACCTCTTTACACATTTAGAATTTTATCATTTTCTTTCATCAATATTTTATTGTTTCACATCGCACATCTTTTGGTTCAATTTATGTCTAAGTATTTTATGTTTTTATTGCTATCATAATGAAGTGCTTTTAAATTTTTTATGTGATATTCTGCTGTGGTATATAGAATTACAATTTGTTTTTGTATTTTACCATTGTTAAATTCACACATTCTAGCCATTTTCAATAGCTCTCTTAGGGTTTTATATATAAGCAATCAAGCTTTCCAGGCTGCAATGTTTACTCTTCGCCAAAAGGAGTCTGAAATTTTGTGAAATCTGCTTGGTTTAAACTAATTTAAAAAATAATATCAGTTTCAGGCCGGGTGCGGTGGCTCATACCTGTAATCCCAGCACTTTGGGAGGCCGAGGCGGGTGGATCATGAGGTCAGGAGTCCGAGACCAGCCTGCCAGGGTGGTGAAACCCCGTCTCTACTAAAAATAAAAAATTAGTCAGGCGTGGTGGCGGGTGCCTGTAATCCCAACTACTCAGGAGGCTGAGGCAGGAGAATCACTTGAACCCGGGAGGCGGAGGTTGCAGTGAGCGGAGATCGTGCCACTGCACTCCAGCCTAGGTGACAAGAGTGAAACTCTGTCTCAAAAAAATATACAATAAAATAATATCAGTTTGGAATAAAAAGCCAGGTCAATTTAAAAAATATTTTAAAAATAGTTTCCCATGCCCAATTTTATGTTAAAACATAACCAGACATAGTTAGTTAAATGTTTTATATATGGTCATGAAACTAAATTGTCCCCAATTATTTTCATATTCCAGTTCATATCAATTTCAATGGATAGGCTACCCTTTGGGGTATAGTTTTCCTTTCATCCTGCTAATCCATTAATTATCCTTTTCTACATGTCCACAAATGTCAGAGGTGTTTGAGCCAGAGCAACTCCATCTTGAATAGGGGCTGGGTACAATGAGGCTGAGAGCTACTAGGCTGCATTCCCAGGAGGTTAAGGCATTTTCAGTCGCAGGATGAGATAGGAGGTCTGCACAGGATACAGGTCATGAAGACCTTGCTGATAAAACAGGTTGCAGTTAAGAATGGGCCAAAACCCACCGAAACCAACATGGCCACAAGAGTGACCCCTGGTCGTCCTCACTGCTCATTATACGCTAATTATAATGTATTAGCATGCTAAAAGACACTCCCACCAGCGCCATGACAGTTTACAGATGCCATGGCAACATCCAAAATTACCCTATGTGGTCTAAAAAGGAGAAAAACCCTTAGTCCAGGAATTGCCCACCACCTTCCCGGAAAACTCATGAGTAATCCACCCCTTATTTAGCTTGTAATCAAGAAATGCTAAAACTACATGAAGTATGAACGATTCCTTACATTCCATCCCATGCACCACATCCTCCCTGAAAACGGTCTTGATTCCTTCATAGTTATTGAATTATTATAATATTAGTGCCTATGTTCTCTACTCTCAAAAGTGCAAATGACATTAATAACTGAATTTATAATATTTTCTGCTTTGCTACCTTAGAGTGCCTGGTATTGCGACGTGATCACAACGAATTTAAGACAATGAAGCAGTCCTCTCTCCCCATCTCCCTCATTTCCTCTCTGGCTCTCTCTCTCTCTCCTTCTCTCCTCCTCCCTCTCCCCTGCATTCTCCCAGGGTGGTTCAGCAGCAGAATTCTGCGGGGACCTTTAAGAGCGAGAAGCATATTCAGCAGCAGCAGCAGCAGCAGCAGTTTTCCTATTCCTGCCCCCATCCGCGGCTTAGAACTGAGTTTACCACGAAATATAAAAACACAATTTTAGAAAGAAAGAGATTGGCAGTTAAGATTTGGGACGTTTCTAAATGGGACTCTCAGTCCTTCCCGCCACTCTGAAATCGCGGTGCCATCATGAAATCTTGGAGGCGGTTCTTGAACAAAGCTGTCATCTACTGGCCATGTGAGGAACTGCAACAGCCCGGTGGGGAATGTACTTCGCAGTGGTGGAGATCCTGTCAGAGGCCCCAAGGAGACCAAGTAAAAGAACCCAGGATAAATGGCAGGCTGGATGGGTGCAAATGCAGAAGGCTTAGTAGATTGGTGTGCTTTTCTTTAGCCTTCTTTCTCCCAATATTTGGAAGAGTCCCCTATTTCCAGTGTGAGACATGCCCGGATATCTCTGTGAGTGCAGCTTCTTTGGGGTCCTGGGAGGAGTGTGATGGTATTAACACATTCTGTACACCCTCTCCCTGCAATTCCCCAAGGGGGCATCTGCATTAGTTTAGGAGTCAACTGAGGTGGGTTTCACCGAAGCTTATATCTCTTCCTGGGAACTTTAGTCTTATAGGCTCCCACCTGCAGTAGAATCAATTTTAAGTAATTTCATCATTTTCAAAAAATAATAGATGATTATTATGATTGTCTTAAACTTCTGTAACTCTTTCATAAAAATAAATTTAAAAGTAAAATTTTATTTTATTTTATTTTATTTTTTGAGACAGAGTCTCACTCTGTTGCCCAGGCTGGAGTGCAATGGCGCAATCTCAGCTCACTGCAACCTCCGCCTCCCAGGTTCAAGTGTTTCTCCTACCTTAGTCTCTGGAGTAGCTGGGATTACAGGTGTGCACCACCACGCCCAGCTAACTTTTGTATTTTTAGTAAAAACAGGGTTTCACCATGTTGCCCAGACTGGTCTCAAACTCCTGACCTCAGGTGATCCACCTGCCTCGGCCTCCCAAAGTGCTGAGATTACAGGTGTGAGCCACTGCGCCCGACCTACATTTTTTAAAATTAAAAGTTTTAGAGGAACTGGTTTGTCAGACACTTTTTGTAAAGTATATGACAGCCATGTTTGTAAAGAGCTCAACTTAGACTGTAGGTCAGCCAGAACTAAGAATACCTCAGTCCTCATCCCTAAATGTCTGGGCATTTTACTATTCAGAAGTTCTACAGCCTGCCCTTCCTCCCTTCTTCTCTTTTCTTTTCTTTCTTCTTTTTTCTTTTCTTTTCATTTCCCTCCCTCCCTCCTCCCTGCCCCCTCCCTCCCTTCCTCCCTTCCTTCCTTTCTTCTTTCCTTCTTTCCTTCTTTTTTTACCAATCAAGAAAAATGACCAGAGGTGCAGATTGAACCGTGGCCACGCTGTGAGGAAAGGCCTCCGTCCCATGAGCACCACCCTCCCCTCACTGGCCTCGGGAATCCCAGGCCCCCCACTCACATCTGGGGGAAGAGTCGCAGGGCTTCTGCAGGTGCTCTCTCTCTCCTCCAGTAAGTCAGCAAACCGAGGGGACTGTGGAGGACAAGCCACTGTGCCTCCAGGAGATGAGAGCTGCTGATTTTTCTTTCCTTTCCCTGAGGAAACGATACCTGCATAAGTCTCATTGCTGGGAGACTCCACAAAGTAATCATCTTTCTGGTGAGTTGATCTGAGAACTCTCCAAACATCTTCTAACCAGGTCCCCAAGAAAAAGCTGATGGCATCGCCTGAACTTCTCCATATTCATAGCAACACTCCTGACATTTCTTGGATTGACCTTGATTTTTTATCTTAATTTCTAATCTCCTCTATTTTTCTATCCACCTTCCTTCCAAGACCTTCCACTCCCAGTAATGACACCTTATAGCTATAAAGGGATTTTGCGTCAAGATTATATTCTTACTCTATCCTTACAACGGTACTTTAATGTGAGCCACCCACATACTATCCCTGTGTAAAAACTAAGAAAATTGAGACCCCTGAAAAGAACAGACTTACCCAAAGTAAAGCTTGCCCAAATGTATAGCAAAGCTAGAATGAAAATCTCAGTCAGCCTAAACTCAGGGCTTCTTTTGTCGTCTAGTGGCTGAGGGAGTTATGAATGTGGGTCACAGGTGACCTCCGCATTTGAAGAAGGAAGGGTCTGTAAGTGAATCGACTTGCGAAACATCCTTGAAGCCGACAGTGAGCCCGTCTCTGCTGCCCTCTGGTGGCCAGGCAGATCCATGACTCCCCTCTCCTGTTCCTCCTGCCCTCGCCGGATGCTTGTTTTTCCCTCTCCTCAGTTCTAGCAGCTTATGCCTTGTTTTCCCGCTTCTTCTGGAGGTGGACTCTAGTCAGAATGGCAGAGATTGTGACTCTTTTTTTTCTCTCCCACACACCAACATCTTCCTGCACAAATTGGCCTCCCATAATATGTAGCATAATTTAGGACACAGTTCTTAGCACAGACAGACCTCTGAGAAAGTGTATGCAGATGATTTGTGAGAACACACACACACGAGTGTAAACAGAGCTTCTTTACGCGGTGAGTTGGCGCTGATGTGACTGACCATAAACAAAAATTCAAATAATTCCAGCATTTGGTACCATAGAGATGATACTACAGAATGCATGCAATGAGCGGCATCTTTTCACACATTCAGGTGTATAAAATAAATTTCTATATTTTCCTATTACGGATTTTAATTTGTATGCCAAGCACTATTATGTCTTCTGACAGAGGAGTTCATCTGGTAATTTCCAGATAAATTCAGTGGCTTTCACACAATTAATTTAATAGCAGCCTCTCCTTCACCCACTATGTGATTTCTAAGTTCTGAGGTGGGAGGCGGTGCAGGGCTGGTGTAAAAGTCTCTCCTCACATTTGCATCAGCAGCTCCCATAATATGTCACTATCCTGTCGTGTTTCCTGGTCATCACTGTCCTTCCCACAGTGGTGACGATCACTGTTATGTCCTTGATGCCACTCTCCTCTTGCTGGAACATTCCATGCCAGCATTTTAGGCAGCAAACTTTCATCTCACTGTTGGAGCCTTCCAGAGTCTGCCACTTCTTGTCTTGGGGAACTTTTCCTTTGCTGCCACTCTGAGAGGGACATCTGTGGGCATCGCTACCATTCTGGGAACAGAGGTGAAGTGGGGTTCATTCCCCTCTACTCTAATTGAGAGAGAACCAGGGTAAAGAGACCCTCCTATCCTCATCCATGTTTAATTATGTTTCTCTTCTCTCCAAACCTCTCATCCTCTACAGCGAGGAGAAGGTCTTTGTCTAGACTGAAGGATGGAGGGGGAAACCCTTAAATTAAGAATCATAACCGTAAGTCAGGGGACCCAATTATGGGTTGCTCATAATGGGAGGGAAAGAAACTTCAGGAAAAAATCGGCTCAAACTTTGTAACATCATAATGCTGCATATGCTTTTATTATTACATTGACATCAAAATCTGCAATTAAATTAAAAATTGTTCTGGAGAACTCTTGAAATCCTGAGACTATATCTGAGACCCCTCTAGCTCAAGGAACACAGACTTAAGGGGAACATAAAGGAAAATCTGGCAGAAACAAAAACACACAAAATGTGCCTATCGTTATACTCTTCATGCCCGAATATTATCCTGAGAAGCTTATTACATTTCTTTGGTAAATATCTGAGAGTAATTAAACCTTTTATTACTCAGCAAAGGGAGATAAAGTACCTGAGTAAAAAGAGCAATAAAGTAGCCCACAAGGGACCTTGGCCCAGAGCTCTGATCCTGGAGAGGGCAGTTCCTTTCTCTGGGCCTCTGTTTTCTCATCAGTGGAATGAGGGATGGCACATTTGATATTCAGTTTTGCTTCCAACTCCAGCCCTATGAGTGCCATGCTCTGGTGGAGACTTGGCACTAGTTGGGAATCTTTGATGTGTGGCAAGGTGGAGGGAAGGGTGGACAGCACCCGCTCGAGGTGCTGTGGGACGGTGGGGTCTGCGTGAGGACCTAACTGGGGGGTTGCAGATGAGGCCTCCATGAAGGCCTTGGCTTTCTGGGGAAGCTGAGAGTTGCCAGTGTCATGATTTTGTATGCACGTCTGCAGAATTCACAACTGAACCCAGCCAAAGTCCACTTGTCCCCAGAGTTTCACTTTTGAGAGGATTATAGCTGGTAGGAGGTGAATGTGCTATTCTGATTTTCAGAATGCAATCTCATTTTCAGAGGGCCTCCGGGATTTGGCTCTGCCTTCAACTGGGGTGAGATGGCTTAAATCCTCCTTCACCCAAAGTCCTGGGGGAGGTCTCCACACTCTCTGGCTCTCCCACAGTTCTGTCTTTGATCAGCACACCCCAGGGCTCTGACCTGTTTTTGACCACCTGCTATGTGGATGAAGATACATCTGGGGCCAAGTGAGAAGACCCAGTAGCACCGGGTTTTGCCCCAAAGGAGAGAGGGAGACACGTGAGTGGTTTGGATTCCCTGGTGAAGGTTGACCACGGGAAGCTGGGGACATTGTCTCAGATTAGAGAGTAGGACATACGGAGAGAATCAATGTCCTTTAGGGAAATGCTGCCACTTGTTACACTGCCTCCTACTTGTATTTTATATTTATATCCCACTGTGCAGTCTTCAAAGTGCGATTGTAGCCCATTTGACCCTCGCAGTGTTCTTGTGAAGCAGGCTGAGTGAGGAAGAAGTACTAGATTA
Source organism: Pongo pygmaeus (assembly GCF_028885625.2). Classification (NCBI taxonomy): domain Eukaryota; kingdom Metazoa; phylum Chordata; class Mammalia; order Primates; family Hominidae; genus Pongo; species Pongo pygmaeus. Next base: position 32,756,673 of record NC_072378.2, on the reverse strand, counting down.
AAAATAAGAAAACCAGGATCACATTTTCATTTGTCCTGGATGATGTGGGGCATGTGTCCCTGAGCCTTGACGTCTTCTTCTGTCACATGGTCATGACACAGCTTGGAAAACGTTAGGATGATTGTCTCCACCACACAGTAGAGAAAATAGAGGCTCAAGAAAGTAAAGAAAGATGTCCAAAGTCACACACACAAAAAAAAACTCAATTCACTTTGTCTCCTAGAAATCTTATTTTAGCTTTCTTTATAAAAATGTATTGTTTTAACATATGATAAACTATAGCTGTTTTTAATGTCTACATAGATACATAAGCTTCCAACTTCGTGAACTAAGTTAATTTATTCTTACCACTTAGTTACTATGGCTGCTTGGCATTTTGAGGAATAACATTTGAGGCTTTTTCTGAAAAAAGTTCTAATGACCCATGATACGCAGTAATTTGCAATTTTCTTTGATATGAGTTTTAGTAGTGCAAGATAGGCCTTGAAATTCAGAATTGTTCATCATCTAATGCCTAAACATAAGCTACCACTTATTATTACAATTTAACACTTATACTTTATCCAGAAAATTAAATTAAATTAAATATGGGTTTTTGAGAATTTGATGATACATTTGCATATTAGATCATATATCTTGACAACACTAAAATTTACTATATTTAATAGGAACAGCAGTTTCAGAAGATTCTTGCATTACATCCAAATAGTAAAACGGAGGGGTCAAAAGCTTATCATTTTAAAAGGTTTTTACTTAAAGATTGCGATTTAAGTCTAGTTATCTATTTTCAAAAAATGTGCCAAAGCTTTTCAGCATCCTGACAGCAAACCCTGTGGCAGGGCATTTCCTCGGCACCAGCGGCCTTCTGGGCTGGATGATTCTTCGTTGTGGGGGCTGCCACGTGCCTCATAGAATGTTTAGCAGCATCCCTGGTTTCTATCCAATATACATCCCCTCCCCCTAGTTGTGACAACTGAAAATGTTCCCAGACATTGCCAAATGTCCTCTAAGGGCAAAACCGCCTCTTTCGCCATTAAGAACCCTGGTCCAAGGTGGTTATTCTCCCTGATATATTCTCTCACCAATCTATCTGAGCACTAGAGAAGGTTAGGATGGATTCTCCCAACATTCTTCAAAAGCTTCATTGATTTGAGCAATTTTTTTGAGAGTTCACTTGCAGATTTTCCCTCCCACCGCTTTGATATAAAAGACCTACAGGAACGCAAGCCTCTAAAGTGGTCTGTAGCAAGTGTGAGTTCATTTTAGTTCACATGGCTGAGAAATCGTGCTTGGTATGGATGTTGTGGGGCTTTCTTTACTCTTACTTGGTGGGAAAAAAAGTTCCTGCTTTTCACAAAAGGAGTCAAGGAGGCATCAGCAATACCCTTCAGTCTAAGGGGAGGTGACTGGTAAGTTTCAGGTGGCAAGGTGCTCATGGTCTGCACTGTCTTCTAACACCCAACCTCATTTTCACATAAATATCTTACTGCCCTTTTAGATCTAGGTATTGTGAATGGGCTCATATAAGTTTCCTTAGAGATATCTTATATGAAAGTACATATTTTTTATAAAGCAAATGGGCAATATTTGTGTAACAACAATCTCCTGAATCATTTGATTGTTAAATCTCCATTTCAGAATGTTGATTTTTCCCCCTGTCCCATAAAATCTTACTAGCAGTAGTTTCTAGGAAAGGAGGAAGCTGTAATTGACTTGACATTGCTCCTGAGCTAGTTTCTCTACTTTGTGTGGAGCAAGTTTTCTTTCAGTAAAATACTTGACACATCACATATAATAAGTCTTAGACTTCTTTCACTCTGAAGTTTGTATTTTTCGATGGTAAAACTAGCCTTCTATCCTTGTCCTGTTAAGTTTTAAACTTTTTAGCGTGTGAAGTATTTTTGTTAAGCTGGTACAGTGGGGTTGTTGGGTTTGCCAATTTCTGCCTGTTGGGCTTCTTGTTTTTTTAATTCATTCGTGTTTTTAAGTCTATTCTAAAAGGCCACTTACAGATATTTTCCCGACTATCTTTCTACAACTCTTTCTTTCACTTTCCACGGCATCTCTGTCCCGGGTTTTCTGAGTGCTAGCACTGAATGTTGGCTTTCTGGCTGCAGTATGGAGATGCAGAGCCTTCCTGCCCTTTCCCCCACGTGTAGAAAACTGTGGTAAAGAAAGGCTTTGCAGGAGGAGTTGGGAGGAGGACAGGAAAAAATATTTGAATCTTGCTCTATAAGTTTTGCAAGCTCACAACAGATGAACCTAAAGAGTTTTGTTTGCTTTGGTTCGGTTTGGGTTTTTTTTAATATTATTGTTCCTTTACCTCAAGTGTTTTTTCATTTCAGTCACAAGACTTCCTTATGCCGAAAAAATTGCTTAAAATATTGTCTCATGAAATTAGGGTTGCTGAGGCAGGAATAATTTCATAAAGATCTATTGGAAGCCAAATATCAGGATTGATGTAGGAAGACACACCAACGAAGCTGAGGGTGGTCCAAAGTCTGTTACAAGTTGGAATGCTTTTGTAAGGAAGTTCAGGCGGAAAGAAAGGAGCTCTTCATATTGGAGTTGTCTTTTTTCATTGGAGGGTACAATACAGAGGTTGCAAACATTGGACACAAATGACAATATATAGACTAAAATATTTCATGCACTAAACAATCAGTAAAACTTCATGATTCAGAAACAAATCCATATCCTTTTCGATGTCAGGAGGTTACATATTAATCACTACATCAGATTAGCTCAGAAGCTACATTGAAGCCGAATTACATCAACATTTGGGTGTATGAGCAGATCTGGTTATAGGTTACAGAGGTATCCTTCAATCAGACATCATCTTATGTGTAGGAAAAGGCAAGGACTATGATTGCTTATCTTTTAAGGAGTAGAGTGACTCAGGCAAGAGAGATGGGAGGCCGTGTGCTCAATCTTGTTTTGTCTTTGAAGCATCTTTCTGGAGAGCTGCAGGTCATCACAGAATCAGGGGCTTTATGAAAGTATGCTAGCAAGCCGAAATGAGCAAGCAAGGCTTCTTACATTTGCTACATTGTCTCACAATATAACACGTTAGGTAAAGGGCTGGATGTGACCAATAATTGCAGAGAAATGGAGCCAAGCCCATTTCATTGACTGTGCAGGGGTTGATGTGGATTCTCTGCTAAGACTGCATAACCAATGGAAGCCATGGAGTATGCCGGGTGTGTCACAGCCTCACTTAGGCGCAGGGTTTCCTTGTGTTTGTTCCAGGGAGAATGGTGGATTTTCCAGGGTACAGTCTGTCTGGTGCAGTTGCCTCCTTCCTATTCATCCTGCTGACAATGAAGCAGTCAGGTAGGATTCCCTTCTCCCTTTACTGTATAGTCTAATGTCCCAGTGAGCTAGTCTGGGTCCAAAGGTCTAGAACAACATCTAAGAGTGTAAGTCTGGGGCCAAGGCACCTGTATCCAAAAAGGAACTCCTCACTTTTGAGGAGCTCCTCCACTCCCAGCAGCTCCTCCACTCCTAACTGAGTCACCTTTGGAAAGTTACTTGAGCACCTCATACCTTAGTTCTTTCATCTTTTTAATGAGAATAACAGCAGTAACTACATTTCAGAGGCCAGCACAGGCTTTAGGATTAAATGAGACATTAAAAGCACTTGAATCAGTGGTTGTACCACGTTAAATTATTAATTCACTCTAGTACTTTGGGGTCAAGAAATGCAGCTGCTTCTTACCATAAATTAAGCTGCAATAAAAAAAAAAATACTTGGAAATAAGAAATTAGAAGACCTCCAAGAAATGGACTTGGAAATCTCACTAGCTGAATTTTGACAGTCAAAATGTTGCACCTTGAAAAATAATTATTTAAAAATTCAGTGTCAAACAAAAAAACAGTGTCAGAAGGAGATGTCAGAGCCCTAAGGAAAATGCAGCATGGAATGTGGGAAAAAACACTGGACAGAGCGTCAGAGGGCGCAGGCTCTGCCTCGGCACCGCAGAGCTAGTGTGTCTGCCTCGGCGCTGCAGTGCTGGTGTGATGTGATGAGGCTGCTGGCTTCTCCGCGCTTACGCTGCAGCTCCCTACCCTGTAACAGTCAATCTGAAGGAATGTCTTCAGTTCTAGCTTCATATTTAGACTTCATCAATGAAGAATACAAGCAGATCTCCACTTAGGCTCTTTAGCCACCTTTTGAGCAGCATCTATTTGATACCCAGCAGCAGCTAAGTAGGGTGAGGTTCTTCCTAGCAGGATTGGATCTGCACAGAGAAAGAGCAAATGGCCCCGAAGCATTTAGGATGAGAAAGAACATATCATACATGACATAAAATGATCAAATATAACATAAATAACTGTTAAACATCTCTTCAATTTGCAGATAACAAGGAAGAGATCAGACATGTCTTAGAATTTGTTTGGAAGACCCAAAAATCTCTAGACAAACCAGTGTCCTTAATCCAGCACAAAATGTGCTTGTGAAAACTGCATTGTACATAGTCCCAGTAATTGGCCTCCTGCCGACTCCAGACAAAAACAAACAAACAAAAAAAAAAACAAAAAACAGTTTCATATCTAAGAGAAGAGGAATCCTGAAAAGCTAAAAAAGCTAATAAATGGATTTATTACCTAAACTTTAGGAAAATAAAATGTTAATAACAAGAATAAGGTTTCCAATTTAAAAACTCAATTTACATGAGAATAAATGACTCAATTTACATGAGTAATAAATAATTTACTTGAGAATAAAAACAACCCAGGTATGGTGGTGTTAATATCTTAAAGATGAAGAAATAGGACTTCAAATCTCAAAATCTTACCAAGAGTAATAGATTTGCCACCAAATCACATAGCTGGTAGGTGACAGACAGCAACCTCACCCACATTTTTTAACTGCATTTGTTTTCAGTACACAAAATTGACTCTGTAACAAATAGATGTGCAAATCATCAGGCTGGATTTCTCTAAAGCATTAAACACATATCTCTCCCTCTTCTAGTTGCCTCCATTTTAACAGGCTGGACACCCCAAAGCATGCATATGATTTTCTGTTTGGCATTTCCTCTTTCCTCTTTTTCACTTATTTTATAGAAGACTTTAGAGTCACTGGACCTGCTCAACCTATCCTGGCCAGGGTTAGGGAAGATGCCCTGTTAACCTGCCAGCTGCTCCCCAAGAGGACCGCAATGCACATGGAGGTGAGGTGGTACCACTCAGAGCCCAGCACACCTGTGTTTGCGCACAGGGATGGAGTGGAGGTGACTGAGATGCAGATGGAGGAGTACAGAGGCCGGGTAGAGTGGATAGAGAATGACATTGCAAAAGGAAGTGTGGCACTGAAGATACACAACATCCAGCCCTCCAACAATGGACAATACTGGTGCCATTTCCAGGATGGGAACTATTGTGGAGAAACAAGCTTGCTGCTCAAAGTAGCAGGTGAATATCTGGGGAAAGACACAGGGTCTCAAGAGTCAGAGATATATTAATTTGTGGTAAGCTTTTTGACAGTTGAGGAATTCCTTCTGAATCATCAAGGTAATTCCTAATGCTTAGTCCTCTACCCTGATTGATTTAAAAATAAGTGGTTCTGGAGTCTTCAAAGCAAGCTTAGTGTTAAAATATTTTCCCAGATTTAATTTGCACAGTTTTGACTGTTCTTGTGGATTATTTGAAATCCATGACATGCAGTCTTTAGCAATTTTGCTGAGACACATATTTGTGCTACCTAAGGCTGGTGCGCAAGAGCAAACCAATTGCTGCGTGAGTGAACCCATCTGACGTCCCCGCATCTGTATCTCAGGGCATTGGTTGTTCTCTACCCAATCCCATCTATGCAGAAACTGAGACATGAAAATGTTCTTTCCTTGTGAAATGCCCTTAGTTAGAAAGCTAGCAACGAGACTGAAGAGGCTAAGAATGTTGTGCTTTGGAGATTGTCATATACTAGTGTTCAATGAATTGGGGACTCACAGATGCTTCTGACACACCCACTGTAAATGGGAAGGTTCTTCAGATTGCTGTTGTATTAGATAAGCAGGAAGGGGTAGGGAGGAAGGGGACAACTGAAGAATGGATCTGTCTTATGAAAAGTAAACTATCATATGATTCCCTGACAGGGCTAACTCCTCCATGCTCTAAAGAGAAAATCAAGTAAATCCAATTACTAAGGTAAATGGGGAAAATCGTTCTCTGGAGATGTTAATGTCTCCAGCTGATACTGCTTCCTCCTTTACTTCCCTGGGAGGCTGTTTCCTAATAACTTTTTTTTTCTTAACATCCATTACTGTTATTATGTTCAAGGTGATTCAAAATGGATAGAGGAATACATATATTTCTGACATGGGGGGACAGGGAATGTACTGATGTATTTCAATATCAGGAACATTTACAAATGAGTCATACATTTTCTAAGGCTCCAAGGGAAGGGGGCGGGTCTCTCCTTTACCAGCAAGTGATTAAAACAGAATTCCCATTTATGAAAAATATAGTCCCCTTAGTTTGGATTTGGGAGTTTCATGTTAAATAGAGAAAAAAAATTCATGACTTCATAAATTGTTCTAAACTAGGATTTCTCAAAACCATCTTACCCATTGAATAGAATGTTTAGCTACAAATAATTCCTCATGGAGATTCGCATTTAACATGCTCCCGTTTATCCACTTGCTTCCAAAGATCACAGCCACCAGCAAAAGATGCAGGAAGAACAGGCCCCAGAGGAGTGATTTCTGACTTTATGTTAAATATTCAGTCTAAATTGGAGTTCGAGACATCATCTAAAATGTCAATGTGCCCGATACAGATATTTTTAAGATGAAAAAGGCAGAGTTCATGGCACAGAGGAATTAAAGAATAAATTACACCACATCTCCGTCTGCAGTGCTAGAGGTGTTGCAAAATGTCATGATGTCCCCCTTCTCTGATTCCCCTTTCTGGATCTGGAGAAAAGTACCGGTCAGATGCTAAAATGTAAAGACCCAGACTGGGGAACAAAGAGAGTGTATCTGAACTCAGATTTGAATGGGGAGACTGAGGTCGACTTTCTGCTCCTCAGACTCCTGAACTCCAGCCATCTTCCTGTGAGCAACATCACTGGGCTCTCAGCCTCTGTGATTTCTGCCTCTGTGGGATCTGGGTGTCAGAGCTGTGGCTTCCCTCTGCAGGTCTGGGGTCTGCCCCTAACATCCACATGGAGGGACCTGGGGAAAGTGGAGTCCAGCTTGTGTGCACTACAAGGGGCTGGTTCCCAGAGCCCCAGGTGTATTGGGAAGACATCCAGGGAGAGAAGCTGCTGGCCGTGTCTGAGCGTCACATCCAAGATGAAGATGGCCTGTTCTATGTAGAAGCCACCCCTGTGGTCAGGAACGCTTCTGCAGAGTCTGTGTCCTGCTTCGTCCACAACCCTGTCCTCACTGAGGAGAAGGGGTCGGTCATCAGCCTCCCAGGTCAGTGCTCTGCCTCTAGGACCAACATGCTCAGATCAGCAGGAGAGGTCCCAGGGACTGCACCACAGCACCTCGTATTTTTATCAAGAGACATTATCTATCATATTGAAAGCTATAAAACATTTATGACTGGAAATATATGCACTACATTTTACTTGAATAGCTGTTATGGCGCTTCCGTTATTTTTGAGTTCTACCCTTCCTTCTGCATTGATTGTTTTTACTCACAAGTATTCATTGCATTGTAAAGAAAATAAAGCTATATTTCTTCAACTGAAATGTTTTCCTATGCTATCTTGTGCTGATTACTTCTAGAAATCTATCATATGAAGATAATCAGAGATGTAGACAACTATTTGCATAATAGAATATTAATTATGACCTTATTTATAAACAGCAGCAAAAACAACCAATCCCCCAATACAACAGTACAGTGTGGAATCTTGTCTTACTATACATTATAGCATTAATGAAAAAGGATATTTTTAAATAATTTTAATGGTTGAAAAATATCCTCATGATGCACTATTCAATGATAAACATGACATCTACCTATAAATTGACATTTCCAATCACATAAAAGTTATTGGCCTTAAATAACTTATAACTGCACTAAAACTTTCAGGATACCCTCCACATTTGGATATAAGTATACAGTTATTCCTATAAATGGATAGATTAAAAAAACTTTAAAGTTAATGTTATATTTTAATTTTAAATGAAGCTGATTATATATTACTTATAATTAGTCTCTCCACTTTGTAGTTATAGGTGGTACTGTTTATGTCCATATAATTTTGTACTTTTTGTGTATCTATAAAAGGAACATATGTTATTTTCATAGCTGATAGCTAAGTATTTATGCTGTAAATATCAGAAGAAACCAACAGAATCATGGGGAGATAGAAATGACAGCATTTTTGTTGTGCAGAGAAAAGGAAAAGCTGTATCATTGGGTAATCTGTGGGAAAGAATCAGTATTTTTCTGCATTTCATTTTTTTAATGAATTGAGCTTTCTTATATAATGTATAAATTGCTTTCTTTTTTAAAAAATAGTTTCTGTCCTTTCCCTTACACCAAATTCCTTAATATGTTATTCTTGTTCTTTTTCCAGAGAAACTCCAGACTGAGCTGGGTAAGTACGAGGTGCTGGCACACACCTGTGGAGGGAGCCTCTGCCCTCCCCAGCAGAGGGAGGGGAGCTACCACAAGACCATGTGACCCAGAGGAGAAACTGAGGCATGATTTTACCAGGTCTTATGTTCATTAAATACCAGATGAGACCAGCAAAGTAATGGCCTCATTCAACGAGGTTTCAGCTGTGTTACCTGACACTTTGGGGGCTCATGGAGATTCCAGTGAGCATCAGATGGACACCTATAGGGAGCATGGCATCATCTCTGCTCTATGTGTTGAGGGGAAAGGGAGCTGCCTCAGAGTGTGTGGGGGATGACAGCAGACAGCTGGCCGGGGCCTGGAGGCCCTTTGAAAACATTTCAAGTGTGAACAAGGGCAGCATCGTTATGACGACCTGGGTTGCACCCAGCACCTCCCTGCTCAACTCTGCTATGGGGTCCTGCACCTGCTCCTCACCCCAGTAGACCCCTAAGCTAATCACTATTGGGAGGGAGGTGTTACTTTCTGAGTGCAACCTGGGATCCTGTGAGTGTGGCAATTTTTTGTTTTTTTTTTTTTTTGAGACGGAGTCTCGCTCTGTCGCCCAGGCTGGAGTGCAGTGGCGCGATCTCGGCTCACTGCAAGCTCCGCCTCCCGGGTTCAGGCCGTTCTCCTGCCTCAGCCTCCCAAGTAGCTGAGACTACAGGTGCCCGCTACCACGCCCGGCAATTTTTTTTTTTTTTTTGTATTTTTTAGTAGAGGCAGGGCTTCACTGTGTTAGCCAGGATGGTCTCGATCTCCTGACCTCGTGATCCCCCCACCTCAGCCTCTCAAAGTGCTGGGATGACAGGCGTGAGCCACCATGTGGGGCCTTTTTTTGTTGTTTTTTTTGAGACGGAGTCTCGCTGTCGCCCAGGCTGGAGTGCAATGGCGCCATCTTGCCTCACCGCAACCTCAGTCTCCTGGATTCAAGCGATTCTCCTGCCTCAGCCTCCTGAGTAGCTGGGGCTACAGGCACGCACCACCCCACCCAGCTAATTTTTTTTTTTTTTTTTTAGTAGAGACGGGGTTTCACCATGTTGGCCAGGATGGTCTTAATCTCCTGACCTCGTGATCTGCCAGCCTCGGCCTCCCAAAGGGCTGGGATTACATGCATGAGCCACTGCACCCAGCCTAATTTTTGTTTTTTAAATCTTGGAGTTGGACTGAGGGTATTATTTTGCTGTACCTGAGATAAGTGGTTTAAAACATAACCAGCTGATGTCTGAGCCCCTTTGAGTTTCCCATTTACCTCCTTACTAGCTCCCTCCTTTGTATGGCCTCTTCTCTCAGCCGAAGGCAACCAGCCTGCCTCCCTGCCTAGGTGCATAGAACGTGGATCCCTTATGTCTTCTTTCCATCAATACCTTGCTCTCCATCAAGTCACCTGCTCCAGGAATGTGTGTCCATGTGTGTGCTTTAGGTGAGCTTAAGCACACCTTTCAGCCCACAAAAGAGTTTTTGAGGAAAATCAGGGTAACAAACACAACCCAATCTCTACTAGAGTCTACTATGGTACCTTCAACCCCATTAGGCCATAAACATAAAGGGAAGGGTCCCTGGAAGGCACAAAGTAACTCCACAATCTGAGGAGAGACACACACCTGTGTACCTTACCCTTCTGAGATCAGGAAGTCAAGCTAGTGTTTGGGGCAGGTTCACACAAGTCTGTCTCTCAAGAAGGTTTTAGGGGAAGAGTCACTCCTCTGAGTTCTCTGAGATCCACTGGAGACCCAGCACACAAAATACAACCCCATGTTCTGTTGTTCCTAAGTCATGGTGACCTTCCGGGGCCACAATTAACCAAGGTGGAAAGATGGAGCTTCCCTTTGCTTCCTGTCAGGTGGGAGAGGAGGGCTCTGGGCACGGAAGCTCTGCAGTTGCGCTCTGGTGATGGGACACCCAGCTCTCTATGGAAGTCCTAAGACTGAAATCGCTGCTCGTAGTCTTACAAAAAATGTTTTCCATTTATAAAAATAATCGTTTTTTAAAATATTAATTGTATGCCAGGCATGATGCTGAATGTGTTATGGGAATTATTTCATTTTTTCTTACAATAATTATAAAGTTTAATTGCTTTATCCTCATTTTACAGCTAAGAAACAATCTTAGAGACATACATGGTTTGCCAAAAATCATGAAGAAATGGTCATGTTTACCTTCTAATCTACATCTATCTAACTTAAGAGTGCAAGTCCTTAATTACTTATGCGTGACTTTGTCAGCTCATTCATCTCTATTTTTCTCATCTTTAAAGTGAACAGGTTGAATTTAATCTCTAATATAGTGTCCAGTTCTAAGAGATTAGATATAACTTAGCATATTTGAGAAATGAGATAGTGCATTAATTGAATATGCTGATCTAAAGAGGATTATGTGGTATGATGATGAGATTATCAGGTTTCAAGGAATCAGTGTATAATTCAGTGTACTTCACACTCCAGAAGGGATTTAATTTTTCAATGGATGTTCAGAAGGCATTTCAGAACATACATACAATAACCAAAACAAAACAAAGCAATACATTTCAGCACAAAATTGTCTGGAAGGCTGTGTACAAAACCATATAGAAAAAGGAGGTTAACTACTGCATGTTCACACTTAGAAGTGGGAGCTGATTGATGAGAACACATGGATGCATGGCAGGGAACAACACACACTGGACACCTGTTGGGGGATCGGGGGAGGGAGAGCATCAGGAAGAATAGTTAATGGATGCTGGACTTAACACCTGAGTGATGGGATGACCTGTGCAGTAAGCCACCATGGCACACGTTTACCTATGTAACAAACCTGCACATCCTGCACATGTACCCCGGAACTTAAAATTGAAAGAAAAAAAAAGTGGGTTAGGCATAGTGGCTCCCAAGGAGCTCGTATTCTAGTAGAACATCAATTATTAACAAACAGGGCTGAGTGATTTTTCTAGCACTTTAAACTTTAGTTTTACTTGGATTCTGGACAAAAGGAGTTTTGTCTGTATCTATAATGCATCAAATTAGTTGAATCTCCATACTTACATTTTGCTTCCTTCAGTCTCCATTGAAGTCAATTTTAGCTCTTAATTACCTATGTCAGGCAGGGCAAGCCAGTTTAAGATCTGATATGTGCCACAGGTCACGGACAGGGAATAAAATCCTCATATGGATAAAGGAGATAAGGAACAGTCTGTTTTATTAAGTAATTTACTGTAAGACATGTGGATGCAGAAACAGCCCCAAACTAATCCCTAGTCCATTTTTTCTGATTCTTGTCTTCAGACTTTAATAGATACATAGGAGAGGAAAATAATTTGTTTTAGGTAAAATTACAGGACAAAGCAAACAAATTGCTGGAAATAACTGGGAGTCCTATTACCTGGAATGGAAGGTAATAATCTGAAAATTCGAATTGTGTTGACAGTGACTTTCCTTTCTACAAAGGTAGCTGGCAGTTTTTGGCCAATGACATAATGGGATGTTAACGCCCTTGGCCAGTGACTCTATGCAGAGAACCTACAATTTTATGCTTGTGTTTCTATTATAAATGATCACACCTTATGCAAAACCATTCTTATCATTTAATAGAAAAGGATGACAGTTAATTTAGAATAGAGAAAAAATGGCATGGGCAGGGCCTGATGAGAATGGAAAATATAACATAGCTTGGGCTCAGGAAAGCCCTCAGAGAACATTTCCCCACTTTGCACAGTGGGAGAATTAGACCCCTTTTTTACATTCATCATTGTTCCACAATTTGTACTTTGCCGACTTCCCCAATTATTGATCTTAAAATGTTAATCTTAGTTTTCAAAATTATTTGAGGACATTCAATTGGTGTGTGTCTATAACTCCACCTATGTGGAACATTGGGGAAATAAAATATAGTGGCTGGATCAGACTTACAAGGTACTATAAAGACTACCTAGAGGAAAGCTTCTTCAAATATCATTACCAAAAGTCCACATGAGACACGTTTTTAAACCCCTCCCTATTACCACATCAGAGGGTGGGGATGGCTCCAACGCCTTCAAGTCTCACAGGTCTGTGCGCCTCTGCTCACACTGCGGGGTCTTCCAGGCACTTAATGCAAACTATTTTGTTCAACTCTGAAACATTATGATTTTGGTAGTTGTATAGCAAATTTATAGTTTAAGAAACTGAGGCATTAAGAAGTAGTTTAAGGCAGATTAAGAAGTAGTTTAAAATCATACAGAATCTAAGTGTTAGAAGAAAAACTTTAGACAGACTAAATTTAGCAGAGTCTAACTGAGCAAAGGATGACTCACAAACAAGGCATCCTTCAGAATCAGAACGGTTTCAGAGAAGTCAAAGCAGCAATTTGGTCAGACAGCATTTATGGACAGAAAATGGAAATGAGGTACAGAAAACAGAAGTGAGGTCAGAGACAGCTCTACTGGTTGCAGCCTGGCGTTTGCCGATTTGAACAGGGTTTCAACAGTTGGCTGCCTGCAACTAACAGAAGTGCAGCAGCTGCTACTCAGCTATTTATTACAAAAGTGTACTCCTAAGTTAGGCTTAGCTCCTAAGTTAGGCTTATTCATAAAATTATTTTTCAATTAAAATTCTCAGAATAAAATGAGCAATTTATAAATTTGGCCCCAGGATGCCTCTGTACCTGAGTGCTTATGTAACAAACTGCAACCTAAGTTAGGCTTTCAGTAGCTGATGTACTAAGTTAAATTGCAGTTTGTTACATAAGGAGTCAGGTACAGAGGCATCTGGGGCCAAATTTATAAACTGTTCACTTTATTCTGGGTGTTTTGTTTGTTTGTTTGCTTGTTTGTTTGTTTTTAGACAAAGTCTTGCTTTGTCACCCAGCCTGGAGTGCAATGGCATCATCTCGGCTCACTGCAACCTCTGCCTCCGAGGTTCAAGCAATTCTTCCACCTCAGCCTCCTGAGTAGCTGGGATTACAGGCACCCACCATCACGCCCAGCTAATTTTTGTATTTTTGTAGAGACGGGATTTCACCATGTTGGCCAGGCTGGTCTTGAACTCCTGACCTCTGGTGATCCACCCGCTTCGGCCTCCCAAAGTGCTGGGATTATAGATTTGAGCCACCATGCCCAGCCTATTCTGGGAGTTTTAATTGCAAAATTATTTTATTATTAGTCTGTAAACTGAAAAAAATACAGGTAGAAGCAGGTAGGGATTCAATTACTATTTTACTCAGACTGACACACATCATGGAATGATTACTCCTTAAAGAAGAGCAACCTCTATTCTGAGTCCATGAAACCCCCATCTCACCTAAGGATGACCCCGAGCCTCACAGCAACCCTGGGATGCTCATGGTTTCTGAACTCCAATGGAGCTGTTCTTAGAGATGACATTATTGGTTCCAGTTTGATTCTTTCATTGTGTTTTGTCCACTCTATTTAACAGCTTCTTTAAAAGTGATTGGACCTTCCTAGGCCATCCTTGTCAGAGTGGGAGAAGATATACAGCTAACCTGTTACCTGTCCCCCAAGGCGAATGCACAGAGCGTGGAGGTGAGGTGGGTCCGATCCCACTGTTACCCTGTCGTGCATGTGTATATGAATGGGGACCATGTGGCTGGAGAGCAGACGGCAGAGTACAGAGGGAGGCCTGTGCTGGTGAGTGACGCCATTGACGAGGGCAGACTGACCCTGCAGATACTCAGTGCCAGACCTTTGGACGACGGGCAGTACCGCTGCCTTTTTGAAAAAGATGATGTCTACCAGGAGGCCAGTTTGGATCTGAAGGTGGTAGGTAAGAATTCTAGACAGATATTTTGTGTTCAATACCTGCTCCTACCACTTTAATATGCTAGTTCCTGGACAATTTCTCTGACATTTGAAATTTTCTTAATGCTCATTCATCATCAAATTTATATCAAATCCTCCAGTGTGTGAAACTGTCATAGTTACTTAAAATCCACAAACTCAAATGGATGAAGTGTAATTATTTGGGCATAGAACTTGTATCTTCTCCAGTATCTTCAAAAATTGACCACATCTTTAAGGAAATTTGAGTATCTTACTACATATTTTACAAAAGACTCATTGTTTCACAGTGTGTTATTAGAATTCTGGGAAATGCAATAAAATTCTAGAAACTGTAATCATCTGAAGACTAAACTGGATCCAGTGTGTAAACCAAAATTATAAATATTGACAGCTTTGGCAGGGACAGGGGAGGAAAGATGAAATCACTCCCTGCAGCATCATTTCCCACTGTCCGTGTGTGTGAGAATTGAAACGTCCAAGGTTAGCAGATGCCATTGAGTACATAAGGCCCAAGTCTTGGATATGCTACGTGTTTCTCCCAATGGATTTTGATTCTAAATTAATAAACACATTTAGCCACGGGAGCGCATGTTGAGAAGTTTCATGAGCCTCGTATTTTCTGCCATTGGACGTAGATATTTATAAGATTTCAATTTTTGAGAATATCCTCCTACTCCCTATTTTAATCCTGTCCATGTGACCCACGCCCTGGCCAGAGTTATTTTGTTCTCAGGGACAGAATCAATGTTGGATTTGAACATTTACCTTACCTCTCAATCATCCCAGAATGATTTAGGAATACAAAGAATAAAAATAAGCAAACAAACAAAATAAGAAAATGCTCCAGCCAGCCTCATCCCTAAGTGGAGTGCAATCCCCCTTAAGCTTTTCTCCCTTCCCCAAGCCCTCCACATCCCCTTCTTTCCTCCCAGTGAAGCTGCTGCCCACTCATCCGCTTGAAAGGACTCCAGGCTTTGGTTCCTTTTTCTCTGTCCCCAGGTCTGGGTTCTTCCCCACTGATCACTGTGGAGGGACAAGAAGATGGAGAAATGCAGCTGATGTGCTCCTCAGATGGGTGGTTCCCACAGCCCCACGTGCAGTGGAGGGACATGGAAGGAAAGATGATACCATCATCTTCCGAGGCCCTGACTCAAGGCAGCCATGGGCTGTTCCACGTGGAGACATTGCTAAGGGTCACAGACATCTCCGCTGTGGATGTCACTTGTTCCATCAGCATCCCCTTTTTGGGCGAGGAGAAAATCACAACTTTTTCTCTCTCAGGTTGGTGATTCCTTTATGTTCCTTCAGGTTTGGAAAATAAATATGAAGACCAACTCAGACTTACTCATTGTGTTGCTCTTCTTCCTTTTTGATTTTTATTTGCTGCTCTCTGACGACGTCTCCTGCTGTCCTCTGCAAAACTGGTTTTCAGGACACCCAGGGATTCTACTCCTCTGAGATTCTCTCTGACACCCTGAACTAGTGCCCTGCAATGTATTCATCACGGGACACACACTAAATTCTTGTAAATGACCCTGTCTTCACTCTCTCTATAGATTCTCTTCTTCTGATGTGAAAACAATTACAGAACTTTGTGTTTTCCCCCTCATGGGGGATTTTCTTCTGGATTAGAAACTGATTTTTATTAATACCATCTTCATGGTTGCGGCTTGAGTAATTTTATCCTTTTTCCTCCTCAAGTCACTCCAGTGAGTAATTTTATCCTTTTTCCTCCTCAAGTCACTCCAGTGAGTAATCTTATCCTTTCCTCCTCAAGTCACTCCAGTGATTGCGTGATATAGTTGGAAGAGAGAAGGGAAAACAACTTGTCTGTGCATGTGTACATTTCTGAGACGAGCAAACACGAAATACTTGCATTCTCTCCTCTGCATCTCCAGAGCAGGGAGGAGCAGGCCAACTGCCTCCTGGGAGGCCAAATTCTCTCCCTTCTCTCCAGCCTAGAAGCTGCTCAGATGAAAAGCATAATCTTAATATTGTCCCAGTTTCACAGTTTCAAGGGATTCTTGGGTTTCCATTTTAGAGTCCAGGATGACGTTTTTGTGGAAAACACTGCTTGTTTGGGGATTGCTTCTTGCTGTGGCTGTAGGCCTGCTCAGGAAGAGTTGCTGAAAGAGGTAAGTCAGGGAAACAGAAACAGCGGAGCACACTGCAGTAGGAACCGTACTGCGTACTTCCCGAGCCTCCCTTTTCACAAGTCACCTATGGGAGGCAGTCAGTGAATATCCAGTAACTAAGGAAATGTGAGAAACAGGAAAGCCCAGGGCTTATCATGCAATCCAGGCTCAGTGATGCATGAGGTCAGTGCTTCTACTTGTAATAGACGCAAAATGATTAAAAGATAATGATTTGATTTCCTGCTGCCCATTCCCCAGTGATCTGGTTAAGGAAGAAGAAAAAAGTGAGTGGTACAGCCATCCTTGTTTTCAAGGCTGAGAGTTGAGGTTCACTGAGATTTGTTGGCATGAACAATTTCCTATGATCTTTAAAAATGTGGTGACCTACTTGGTGATTTCTGTGTTGCTGGTGACTTCTCATGTGTTAGGGAGGCTGTTTTGTGTGCTCTAGAAAGTGCTTCCACTTTAAATTTCTTATGTCTGTGAAACACTTGTCTTCCCGTTTGGCTGTTAATAGAATGAAATTATATTGATTAATTATCTGAATGGATTCTCTTTCTTTACAGTGAATGTGACATTGGCTTCAAACACAGCTCACCTGAAACTGATTTCTTCTGAACAAAACAAGAGTGTGATCCATGGACATTCAGGCAGCCAGATATCCCACAGAGATCTGATATCTGCTCTATGGGCCAGGGGGAACTCCTGTCAGGGAGCTGGTACTGAGAGGTGGAGACTGGCAACGGGGCGCGATGGGTCCCGGAGGTTGCCAAGCACATGTTGCAAGGAAAGAGTCATCTCTGTGTCACCTGACAGTGAGTTTTAGGCAATGGATTGCAAAAGAAATTAGTTCTGGGCCATCCCCTCTCTTCCAAGCCCCATCCCCTTGAAGGTGGCCCCCGAACAAGTCAGAATCCTCCTGACCGTGCCTCTGAATACCTCTCCTCTTATAACATGGTTGGCAAGTGCCCTATCTACACCTTCCCTAAAACTTCCTTCTCTGGGACTCTGCACCCCGCTTCATTCTTTGGTTCCCAAATGTAGGTTCTCTGGACATTTTTTCTGTACCCACAAGAACATCTCCAACATACCAGGAAAATAACAATCTGGGATTCTGGAAACCAGAATGATATTCTGAGTCCTGATCATTTCTCATTTCTCTAACTGCTTGAAGGGGGCTCCCATGATCATCGAAGTACCAACTCAAGGTGTTTTAATTCTACTCAGGAAAATCTGCTGGAGACTGATCTTTTCAGAGACCTATCCTGTTCCAGGTTCTCTGAGATCCAGCCTGTCAATCACAATCTGACATCTGATAATCAAGGACCCTTAGAAAATCCCATGGGAAATACAATTTATAGCCTACAGGAAGAAATGAAAGGAATAATCAAGTATTTGGTCGGTTTCTTTTTTTCTTTTTCTTTTCTTTTTTTTTTTTTTTTTTTTTTCCTGAGACAGAGTCTCACTCTGTCACCTAGGCTGGAGTGCAGTGGCGTGATCTCAGCTGACTGCAACCTCTGCCTCCCGGGTTCAAGAAATTCTCTTGCCTCAGTCTCATGAGTAGCTGGGATTACAGGCATGTGCCACCGTGCCTGGCCTATTTTTGTATTTTTAGTGGAGATGGGGTTTCACTTTTTTGGCCAGGCTGGTCTCAAACTTCTGGCCTCAAGTGATCCACTCGCCTCAGCCTCCCAAAGTGCTGGAATTACAGGCATGAGCCACCACACCTGCCTGATCAGTTTCTTTAAGATGGTGACAATTAATCGTCCACATAGGTGGAACTGAGAAAATTTAAAAAAAAAAACAGTTAAAAAAAGTGAGAGAAAATACAGCTGCATAAGAGGGAGAAAAATCTGATCACTAAAATATAATCTTGAAAATCTTCTGAAGTGTTGTAAAATCCCTCCTCCAGACTTTTTGAGAAAGTTAATACAGGAAATTGAGTCAGGAAAAAAATTTTAGACTTTCCGATCCAAGCAAAAAATTATGTATCATCTATATGAACATGTCAATTTTGTCGTTAGAGCAAAATAAAGTGCACAATTTAAAATTAATAATTATAAAATAAACAAATATGAGCAGTACATGTAACACAGTAAAAATATTTTAAAGTCATAATGAGTTCAAGAAGATAAACTATATGTGGAAGACAGAAGAATGTCAACAAGACTTTTGGAAAGAATGTTATGAAGTGAGGACGAAGTCCTGCCAGTGACGCTCTGCTGCTCTCCAGCATGGCCGACGTCAGAGGCAACGCGGTCCTGTGCGGATCACTCATGAACTGCACTCTGGACTTGCTCTTCTGGGCCATCATTTTTTTTTCTGTTTTTAAACTCATAAATTTAAACACATAAATGTTAGAAACTACACATTATTCTTCCACAAATGTTTGCACATTAATTTTAATAAACATTTTTTTCAATTGTGGTAAAATACATAACATGAAATAAAACTTACCCTTTAACCATTTTAAAGTGTACAGTTCTGTGGTATTGTGTACGTGACATTGCTGTGTGACTATCATCATCACTTTCTAGTTCCAGAATATTTTCATCGCCCTAAACGAAACTCCATACCCATTAAGCAGTTACTACCCATTTTTCACCCCCTACTCCCCAGGTAATCTACTTTCTGTCCCTATGAACTTTTCTATTCTGAATATTTTATATAATTGGAACCATAAAATATCTGTGTATGTGTATGTGGCTTCTTTCCCTTAGCCTAATATTTTTAGAGTTCTTCCATGTCATAGCATGTATCAGTGCTTCTTTCCTTTTTTTAAAAAAAATTAAGACATTATTTTTAAGAACAGTTTTAGATTTATAACAAAATAAAATGGAAAATCCAGAGAGCTCCTAGATCCCTCCTCTCTCCTCCCTATTTCTGCTATTATTAACATCTTACATTAGTGTGGAACATTTGTTACAACCCATGAAAGAATAGTGACACATTATTTTCAACTAAAGACCACAGTTTACATTAGGTTCACTTTTTGTTTATATAATCTCTGGAGTTTAACAAATGATTTTTACATTTATATTGATCTATCTTTATATTTATGAAGACTTAAATTTATTAGTGAATATACTAGGTTTACCTGAAAATATTTTAACACTATTTTGATTTAATGTAATTAAAAATAATTTATTGCACAACATCTAAAGGTTAACTATTATTTTTCACTTACTTTTGAGTCTTCCTTCCTCATCAGTGTAGCTCTTTGCTTGTTAGTCTGTGCTGGTGAAGGCCCTATGAATAAATATATTCACTTTCCAGGGGGAAAGTCTCACGAAAACTGGTTTTTATCAGTCACATTCTCTCACTGTATATTAGAAAACATGCTTTCCTATAGCTTCCCAAATTGGTGATTAGTTTACTTTCTGAGTTCCAGTTCCAGTTAGAAAAGCCACAGGAAGGAGAGGGGTTGGGGACGTGAGGATGATGCCCCAGTCACTGGAAGTCCCTGTGGCTGATGAGTGGGTAATTGGGTTGGTGCCTCAGGATGCAGTTCCCTCCCCTCCTAGCGTATAGACAGCTGGGTTTAGTCATTAAAGCAGGGCCACTCTCAGAATAGATGTGCAGATTGGCTGGATCTCAGTTTCAGGGAGAGGACAGGAGGAAGCCACAGAGACTAAACTGTTAACTCCCTGACATTTTCCTCCTTTGTCAGTACAATTTAACTTCCATGAGGACAGTGATTTTTTTCTTTTTTGTCTAGCCCCACAACCTATAAAAATGACATATATGGATTGATCAATAAACATTTGTAAAATGCATGAATCGTCTCATAAAGTGATATTTATTGAATATCTTACCTGTTGAATGTACTATGCTAAGGCCTAGAGATACAATCCTTAATAAGACATAATTCTTGCCCTCAGGTCTTTCTTTTTTGCAGTGGAGTCACTCTGTTTTTGGAATGCCTTATTATACCTTCATAAACTTTACTAAAAATGGGAGTGCCAGAGTAGTGCAGCAATAAAGAATTAATTGATGTAGCCAGGTGGTGAATTCACTTTTCCAGAAAGGATAGGCCACTTGGGGACCCCTGCACTACTTATTGATTTACTCAGAGCTGCAAATGAAAATAAGATGGACACTGTTATCCCTGACAGGTCTAAAGCTCTGAGTCCAACAGACCATCCACCTTCACGTTTTCTACCATGTCCACCTCCAGGCACTGCTCCCCAATCTCTAAGCTTAGAAGGACAAACACCCATTAAAATGAGTAAAGAAGTGACAAGTTAAGAATCTTGTTGTAGAAAAAATATGAATTTAGACTCTGAAGAAGAGATAGTAAAAACTCGTCTTGAACCTCATGCTGAATGTCCTAAGTGTATAAAAAAGTAAAATATCTAAGTCTGAACCTGTTACCCTTCTTTTTCTATACCACAGTTCCACCCCATTTGTTCCTGTTTTGTTGTTACCCCCATGTTTAGGGCTTGCATGTCCAGAAATCCCTTCTCATCTACCATGTCCATTTGATTATAACTATTAATATTTTATCACCATTTATTTACCTCTGTCCTGCCTTGATTATTTCTTGATGAAATATGTAAGCCTCCCTTTTAAGGTCAGTGAAATTAGGACTAGGCTGTGGGTTAATTCTTCCTGGCTTCGAATATTGGCTTTGCCACTTAGTGTGTGATGGGAAATTTCACTGAGGAGATACATCTGCAGGAGAGGTTGTTAGAGGGACTTGTGGTTTACAGATCTGCAAATACTGTAGAAAAAAAACTAAGAGGATCTCTTCCATCATCAGGAAGAAAGGGTTCATTTAACAGGAGAAGCTTGGCTGGGTGCGGTGGCTCACGCCTGTAATCCCAACACTTTCAGAGGACAAGGTGGGCGGATCACAAGGTAAAGAGATGGAGACCATCCGGGCCAACACGGTGAAACCCCATCTCTTTTACTAAAAATACAAAAATTATGGTTTCCAGCTTCATCCATGTCCCTACAAAGGACATGAACTCATCCTTTTTTATGGCTGCGTGGGAATTGAACAATGAGAATACCTGGACACAGGGCGGGGAACATCACACACCAGGGTCTGTCGTGGGGTTGGGGGAGTGGGGAGGGAAAGCATTAGGAGAAATATCTAATGTAAATGATGAGTTGATGGGTGCAGCAAACCAACATGGCACAT
Organism: Pongo pygmaeus; assembly: GCF_028885625.2. Classification (NCBI taxonomy): domain Eukaryota; kingdom Metazoa; phylum Chordata; class Mammalia; order Primates; family Hominidae; genus Pongo; species Pongo pygmaeus. The sequence goes on along the minus strand of NC_072378.2, from coordinate 32,735,060 downwards.
ATATACATGTGTAACAAACCTGCACGTTGTGCACATGTACCCTAGAACTTAAAAGTATTAAAAAAAAAATACAAAAATTAGCTGGGCATGGTGGTACATGCCTATAGTCCCAGCTACTCAGGAGGCTGAGGCAGGAGAATCGCTTGAACCTGGGAGGCGCAGGTTGCAATGAGCCAAGATGGTGCCACAGCACTCCAGCCTGGTGACAGAGTGAGACTCGTCAAAACACACACACACACACACACACACAAACAAAAAACAGGAGAAGCTCATATTCTATATCCTTGAAGACAACTTGACGATAAACAGCTGGAGAAGTCTCAGATGCAGCAAGGACAAGGGAAACCCTCAGCAGCGGGTAGAACAGGTCAGGAAGAGAAAGAATGTTCATGTTAGCAATGACTCTGGCTACAGATGTTTCTTTATTTCTACTTTACTGCTTTCTCTCCTAAAGTATAAACTGCGACATTGACTCCTCTTTCATTCACATTCTCACATAGGACACAATTCTGGACTTGCTGACCAGTGAGAACTTATTAAAGAAAAGGGCTCTTTCCTTCCAGAAGGCTTGGGCTCCTCCTCCAATGATTTACAATTATTCATGAGCCTTCTCCGTCCCTTGTCAAAGTCCAAGATTAGCAGTTGATGGTACCCTAGAGCCTGAAGAGCAAACACGCTGAGCTATTAAAGGACTTGAACAGATTCCTGTGCATCTCCAACAGTGGTAATGTAGTGAGAATTCACTCTACCGCAATACTTCCCTTCAAACGCTTCCCCTCCTCCATGTTTGATAACAAAAATAGTAAGAAGAGATTTCCCCGTAAAAGTAGCTTTAAAATTATATACTTCAACACACACTCAGCATGAAAACAGATGAGAATCCCACACACTTGTTTGGAGTTTTCTTGTGAGAAATTGTTGCTGCCCACAAAGAGACTGTATTTCCCCAATAGCAGCACTGGAGGAAATCTCCCTGGACATTTTCCAGTTCTCTCACTTCACTTTCTGCCTCTCCTTCTTTAATAGAGGCTGAAATCACACCTAGTGAAACTGACCATCCAAGGACAGCTTTCCTGGTGAATGTACCCAGAAGACGCTCCAGTGGAGACAGCAGAGGTGCCAACACTTCGCTGCTTATTATGCTAATAGAACATTAGCTACCTGGGCAACATCTCTATCACAACTCGTTAAAGAAGTTACAGAGGTAACTGGAAAAGAATCAGGACAATTTTCATGATGATCTAAGCAGAAGGACACAGATGTGCCAGCACCCTGAAGGCTAGAATAAGGATGGAAAATCCCACAGAAGGTGATTCCAGTAAGAGAATAGATATGGGACTAATCGACCTTGTTGTGAAAAGACACATCTCCAGCCTTGGTGTCCTGGAAAACTTCCGTCCTATGGGGGGACAGGGAGGCTCCTGACAGAGTCTCTAGGCAGGAAGTGAGAGCCATGACCCGTCCTTCTTCACGTGTCACCATGCAGGAATTCTTCTCTGGACTCTCCACAAACCACCACCCTCTCTTCATTGTGCTGAACAAACACCCAGCGCTCATCTCATTCCTGGTCCAACTTCTGTCCCCATTATTAACTTCTACCTCCCAGTAATGTCTGTCTCCCCTGTGGTAAACCCAGAACACTGAAGATGGTTTCGGATTCCCCTTGTCCTTGGTGTGTGGGGGCATCACGGTTCTGGGGAACATTCTCTGTTGAAGAAGTGTATCTTCTACCCTCAGATTGGATGAGGTTGGGATGAGCTGCATCTGGATCCAGAGAAACAGCCATTGCATGTATAGTTGGGGAAAAAAAAAAAAGGAAGAAAGTTGCAAATACTGGGAAGGCAGAATGGAGAAAAACAAGAGGGAGAAAAGTGGAAGGTTAGGTAAAACTGTGTTCCATCCTAGGAGACACATGATGTGTAAGTCCTAGAAGGCTAGGGTTGGGCAAGATCTTCAGTAACCATCTATTCCAGCAAGGCTAGGACTGTCTAGCCAGGATGGCTGTCACACCTGAAAGTCTTCCAGGGTAAGGTTTTCAGGATGGGGTCCTCCCTATTCTTCAAACGCCTGTTACTTTATTGCTTGTTCTTAAAATTAAGTCCTATAGTATCTCCAGTCATGGTGTGTCCACTTTCATTTAAGCCTCTTCATTTTCATTTTCTGTGGGTTTATGTAATAACTGGACCATCCACTTCTCATACACCTTTATTATATTTCTGGTGATTGAAATCCCAGGCCTTGTAGTCAAAAAGATCTGAATCTTGATAATTGCTCTCTCCTTAGTAGCTCTGATCTTGGTGATGTTACCTTGCTTCTTTCATTCACACCTAACTCTCATAATAATGCAAATAATTATGGCATTCAGCACAGGACTCTTGTGAGAAATAAATGAGATAGCGTATAGCGAACTTAATACTATGACTTCTCTGTGATGAACACTTGGTTCATTTTCGCTTCCGATATTTATAGTGACACTAATAGCAGAGGTGATAGCAGCAATAGTACTAATACTGGTAGTAACTAATCTTCTTTTCAAACCAAACATCCTCAGTAATTAAAATTTTTCTCATAAGAATTTGTATTTGTAAATTAGAATATGTTTGAATTTGGGGAGGATTAAATTAATTAGGAAATGTTTGTAGGTGCAGGGCTATTTAGAGTAAAGCGACATGCATTGGAAATTGATAGCCCACAATTCTAGAAAGACTTTAAGATGGTCAGGGGCCATTTTCCACTTCACTGAGATGCAACAAGCTCTTCTCCATCTCAGGCTGGTTAAACAATAGACTTCCTTCTGAGCAAATTATCTTTCAACGCTATTCACATGAAAACATCCACCAGGTTGCTCAAGTCTCAGCTTAAATATCACCTTACTGGAGGAATTCTTTGAATGCACTATTTTGTCTCTTGGAAATCTCTTATTCCTTCATAACATTCATCACAATTTGTATCATGTACTTTCTCATAAAGCCAGAAATCTGATCTGCTTTACTTATTTGACATTGAATAAATGGTTGTATATATTTATGCTGAATGAATGAATGAATGGTCTCAGAACATAAAAAATCTGCTAACATTCCAGCATGAAATATAGACAGAGAGTGAAAACCATGGAATGAATAACCAATAAACAAATGCAAAAGTTTCCCATTTGTATGGAGGAGATTCTGCGGGACAAAATAATAAGGTCACTCACCTGCTTCAAACCTTTCTTCAGTCAAAAACAAAAACAACAGGCTGGGTGCTGTGGCTCACGCCTGTAATCCCAGCACTTTGGGAGACCGAGGCGGGCGGATCACAAGGTCAGGAGTCTGAGACCAGCTTGGCCAACATGGTGAAATCTCGTCTCTACTAAAAATACAAAGACATTAGCCAGGCATGGTGTTGGGAGCCTGTAATCCCAGCTACTCGGGAGGCTGAGGCAGGAGAATTGCTTGAACCCAGGAGGAGGAGGTTGCAGTGAGTCGAGATCGCGCCACTGCACTCCAGCCCAGGCAACAGTGCAAGACTCCATCTCAAAACAACAACAACAACAAAACAAAACAAAATAAAATAAACAACAACAAAAAATCACACGGGAAATAATGCCAAGAACATGTCTTATGTACTACTGGGATACTCTCCTCCCTCCTCCCTGTATCTTTCTGGACTCCTAGCTTCAAAATAAAATTTCCAGAAGATGGCGTGTCTCTGGAAAATGCCTAGGAAATGCCTCATTAAATCCTGGGGCAGTCGAAGCCACAAGACAACATTAGAGTTACTCACTAGCATATAGCTTTGCTTTTCTCCAGTCTAAAATAAAACAAATGAATTACATTATCTCATTCACAAAACTTTCACTTCAGAGTATGAAATTACTGAGACCACATGAAACTTGAAGGTTTATGACAGTGCTATATTTCTAGGTTTATCATTTCATAAGAACAGTTCAGGGTATTTGTCTTTTTTACATCTCCTTTTCTACTTTCCACATTTTCCACATTCCACCAACACATCAGCAATGAAACATGAGGTCCTTTTGGGAGAAGAGGAGGATAGGCTTGAATCGTGGGGTGTGTTGTAAAGCCAAGACGTTTATGTGCTGGCTTGACACTTTCGACCCTCACATAGATCCAAACGCATAACCATGAGTTCACCTGCTCTCACCAGATATGCCCCCACCAAGTGGGAAAATTTCCCACCCAGCTAATTCCCCTATTCATCAAGCCAGCTAAACCCCACCTGGTTCTCAGTCTACAAGGCCTCATCTTCCTGTCAGCCTGCAACATTATTCAAGCAAGCCAATCAATATTTCCTTGGAAAACAAGGGACACCTCACCCTCTTGTTACTACAAAGCCTGCCTCCTAGAGCCCTTGCTGGTCCACTCTGCTCCCAAGTGCAACCCCGTGAGGTCCTGCATGGCAAGCAGTGTCCTCCTCCCTGAGGTCCAAGTTTATGTGACTGATCGACTGCTGTCCATCTCATCTGTCCAGTGTTGGGTGTCATGGGTTTGACCATCTTACACTATTTAGTGTAGGGATCTCTCCCTCACCAACAAGGTGAGAGAAGGCAACAGAACAGAGGGGCAGATGAGATGGTTGACCCAACCATCACTTCAATGTAACTCACCTTGCTGATACAATTCCTTTCTTCTTACTGAAAGGGAAAAACAGCCTGTGAGATGCCAAGTACACAGCATGGAGTAAGGACTCAACCTCCTCTATAACGCAAAGGAAACAGAGAATTTACTAAACTCCTTCCTGAGTGGTTCTAAACAAGAAGAAGAAGAGCAAGAGGAAAAAGAAGAAGGAGGAGGAGGAAGATGTGGAGGGTGAGGGGAAAGAGAAAATGACAAAACAGATTTTACAGACAAATAATGTCCAAAGTTTATTTTCTTGTTTATGTTACAAGCTCAAATCCTGAATGTCACTTTTCTATAAGTAGATCAAGGAATTTACCTTAACTGAGGATTACTATATTTTTCTTACTTCATGTTTATACCAATGAGTTTTCTCTCTATATTGGATTCTAATATTTTTTCTCATGGGGGCCCCAGACTGCATGACTTGTTGAGGTCTTGGAGTTCTAATACAATCCTACACCTGTCTCTATGTTCCAACAGGTGCCACCTATCTCCATAGCCATGCTTACAAACCCATGAATTCACAAGCCCCACCGTGGCTGAGTCATAGATTTACCTTTGGCCTTCCTTTCTCTTTTTCTCTTTTTCTTCTTGGCTTTCCATGCTCTCCTCTTTTTTTCTGTTTTTCTTTCCAGGCCAAAAACACAACAGCACTCATGTAAATCACAAGGATGGGGAAAGTCACAGCAAATGCTGCCTCTCAAGGAGAGAAGTAGGGATCTGACACAGGCCCCAAAACCTCATCAACAACATGCACCAACAAGCCTATCCCATCCCAGGTCCCAAACATTCCCTTCTTATTCTCCTCCTGTCCCCAAAATGAGCAACTCTAACCTCAGATAGAAGTGGTTTCCATTTGCTCTTGTCCAAAGAAGGGGTTCTTCATGGAGCAGGACACTTTTCCCTTCGAGCTGTCTCACACTATGAGGGATACATCTATCTGGAACAATGCATCATCATCATAGGTCTTGTCCTCAGAGAGAGATGGTATGTTCCCTCCCTTTGCATCTTTCCATTGCACCTCAGGCTGGCAAAAACAAACAAACAACAACAAAAAACAAACAAACAAACAAACTCTAGTTTGTGCATGTCAGCTTGATTCCTTCATTTTCTGGACTTACCATATGAATATGAGGACTAGAACTCAGGCCTTGAGAGAAACATCATTCATCTGAGACTTAGCCTCTTCATCCGGAAATCTCTAATATTACACAGCAGTGCCAGTGCAGGGAGATGGAAGGAGCACACTGTTTTTGGTGGGAAGACAGGGTTTCTTTCTTTCTTCCATGAGAGAAATGTGTATCTGGGGTTCAAAAACCTTAGCAGACTTGAAACTGATACTAAAACTTACACTAAGACTTGCACCAAGGTCGGGCACAGTGTCTCACTCCTGTCATCCCAGCACTTTGGGAGGCCAAGGTGGGTGGATCACTTGAGGTCAGGAATTTGAGAACAACCTGGCCAACATGGTGCAACCCTACTAAAAATACAAAATACAAAAATACAAAAAATACTAAAAATACAAAAAAATTAACTGGGCGTGGTGGCGGGCACCTGTAATCCCAGCTACACAAGAGGCTGAGGCAGGAGAATCGCGTGAACCTGGGAGGTGGAGGTTGCAGTGAGCCGCAATCATGACATTGCACTCCAGCCTGGGCAACAAGAGTGAAACTCGGTCTCAAAAAAAAAAAAAAAAAAGACTTGTACCAGGGCCTGCCACACATTCTCTCCCCAAGAAGAAAGGAGAAAATAGAAAAGGGGCAGAGTAAAATTTGCCAATGTTGAGTTCTTTCAGAAAAACATTTATATATCTATCTATATCTCTCAGTCTACTTCATTCATTGGAATCTCAAGGAAAATGATCTTTCTGAGCTTATAATAAGACTTCCGGTAGTTCCCTAAACAATATCCTTTTGTACTTTTTTTTTTTTCCAAATTTTCTTAATTCCTCTGAGTAGAGATTATCTAAAAGATGAAGGTATCCAGGTAAAGGTAGTCCATGAAAAAGTCAAGTGTTCTATTTTTTTTTACACTCACCCTTTTCTTTTCCCTTTCTACTTCCTCCCTTCTTTTTTAATTCACCAGAAGCCAGGTTTACAAGTGGATCTAGGCAGCCAACACCTTTATCAAGCATAGCATTACCAGAATTCTTGAAGATGGTCTTCAAGAATAATGACCATTCTGACTTCTAAGGCTATATGTTATTTTGCTGTTTTTTAACCTAATATCACTTGGTATGGATCTTCTTATGTCTCACTGAGTCCTACTCCAGTTCTTCAAATGTAGGAAATATATTAAGAAGCTCAGCTACATCTCTTTTTGGCTAAAAAAATATAACACAGCTAATGTTTACTACCAGACCTTGACCTGTCAGGAAGGACACATTTCTGGGGATGTGGAACAGAAAGCAATCAGGAAGAAAATCCATATTCTCAGAATTGCCTGAGGGAGCTGCCAAGTCTTAAGCAAAGGAAATGAATGTGAGTGAAAGTGGTCCTAAGCAAAATAGAGCAGATCAAAGGCTAGGAAGCAAGGCCAGCCAATAGACCAAACAGACCTTGCACCTCCTAGAAGGTCAAGCCAAGATGCACTGGCTTTTGAATGCCTGTTCTAGAGTAAGTCTAAGGAGAAAATTACAGCCTGCCCCCAGCTCTCTACAGTTACTTTGAAAGTGGAAGTAATAAAAATCACCCCAGGAGACTTTGGACTGGACTGAGCTACAGAATGATAGGAATTCTAACGTGTGCTTTTGTTGACAATACCCAGTGTATCTCCTTTCTCCCACCTGCAAAGGGCTGAAACCACATTATTCAGGAAGCAGGAATCATCTTCCTGTATGATATCCAGGTCTGTGGATCATCCCAATGTTCAACTCACAAAGTTAACTGATTTAAAAATAAAACCAAAAGAAGCACACTTCTCCGACCACATCATGTTCACCAATGGAGAGCATGTGCAGAGCTGTTCAGGGGAAATCACAGCTCAGAAATGCAGGGCTCTGTGCTTCAAGAACCTTAGGGCTTCAACAGTAGAATAGAAATTATAACACAGTTGTACAGTGCCAGAATAAAATGTGCTCAAAAGGAATTGTCTTTCTGTTTCACATTCTTCCCAAGTTTAAGTCTTGTTTCTTCATGTCACAAAGGTTTACAGATAATCAGAGACACAATTAGCAATTGCATAAATATTAATATTGAGCCACTAACAGTTTGGCCAAAGGGAAACCTAGAGTTCTAAATAAATATTCTCTAGACCCAGGGAGGTACATTCCACCTGTTAAGAATTCAGATTTATTTGGATATAATTTGCATAAAATGAAATGCATTATTTGAAATGTACATTTCAAAGGGGTTTCACAAATGCTTATGCTAATATAACCACTACCTTGATCAAAATATGGAACATTTCCCTCTCTTGAAACTTCCCCTCATGTTTATTGTCAGTCAATCCATCCCAGGAAAAACTATTCTGATATAAAGCATGATAGCTTAATCTTGTTTTGTTTTGTTTTGTTTTTTTAGACAGTCTCGCTCTGTCACCCAGGCTGGAGTGCAGTGGCGCACTCTCAGTTCACTGCAAGCTCTGCCTCCTGGGTTCACGCCATTCTCCTACCTCAGCCTCCTGAGTAGCTGGGACTACAGGCGCCCGCCACCACGCCCGGCTAATTTTTTGTATTTTTAGTAGAGATGGGGTTTCACCGTGTTAGCCAGGATGGTCTCGATCTCCTGACCTCGTGATCCACCCGCCTTGGCCTCCCAAAGTGCTGGGATTACAGGCGTGAGCCACCGCACCTGGCCGCTTAATCTTGCATATCCTAAAACTTTGAAAACAACAAAAAGGAATCATACAGCATATATGCTTTTGTATTTAGCTTCTTTGGCTAAATAAAATGGGTTTTGAGATTTCACCATGTTGTGTGTGTCTATACTTTATTTTTATTGCTGCATATTATTACATTGTGTGAATATGCTACCATTTATGCTGCTGCAGTTCTCTTAAGTGCTGCCTCCCCACCTCACACGTGCCCTTTTCACTCCACTCAAGGCCTCGCACGCTGTGCTGGCCAGCCTTCCTCCAAGGCTCTCCTGTCTTACTTGGACTCTAACTTCCACCTAATGGTTTAGGTCTGAAATATTAGGGAATGGGAAGGAAAACTGAAGGAGAAAAGGAAAAGTCTGAAGACACCATTTTTTCCCTCTTGTTTACTTTGGAATTTATGGTATGTGCCTCTGTGTGTATTGTATTTCAAAATGTAAGTAGATTAATATACATTTCCAACTAAGCCAGAAAAATAAATTTGGAAAATTCACATCCATATCTTATGTACTTTCCCCAATAATAGAGAATTGTTTGAAAAAAGTCGAGTAATCTGCAGAGAACATTTTGAGGGAATTATACTGAGTATATACAGAGGACCTAATGTTTCTGTGTTCAAGAAAGAAAGATGTGGAAAGGGAGAGAAGAAAAGGCATCTACAAGATGTTGATTACAAAAAATAGTTTTTAGAAATAGTGTGAAAGGTACGATTCTATTTGTTTAAGAAATATGGTAGGATAGACATCAAAATCACACACACACAAAAATAGGGTATTTATTTCTAAGTATTGCAAATACAGGTTTTTCTACTTATAATTTTGCTTATCTTTAATTTTCAGCTTTGTCTAACATAAGAAAGTAAAGAATAATGTGTGTAAGATTTTAAACATAAAAATATGAAGTATAATAGGAAGGAGTTATTTGTAGGGAATAAGGGATGGGGGAAACAATCAGCACACCTGGGAATGACAAACTGGCTTAAAATAAGAACTAAATGTGTTAAATCAGGTCAAATTTGACTGAAGAAAATGTCTGTACTCACCTGGGTAATTAACTACAACCTAACTTAGTACATGAACAAACTAAAAACCTAACTTAGCAATTTGCTTTTGTAACAAATAGCTGAATTTTAGCCAATCACAGGTGGCCAACTGTTTAAACTGTGTTCAAATAAGGCAATGCCAAGCTTTAACCAATCAAACCCATCTGTACTTCATTTCTATTTCTATACATCACTTAACATTTTCTGTCCATAAATATTGTGAGACTATGTTGCAGTGGCACAGTTGCTTCGAACCTGTTCTGTATCTGATGTCAGCCTGATATGCTCAGCTAAACTCTGTTGAATTTATTATTTTTATTTTATTTTATTTTATTTTATTTTATTTTTGAGACAGAGTCTTGCTCTGTTGCCCAGGCTAGAGTGCAGTGGCATGATCTCGGCTCACTGCAACCTCTGCCTCCCAGGTTCAAGTGATTCTCCTCCCTCAGCCTCCCGAGTAGCTGGGATTACAGGCACCCACCACTGCACCCAGCTCTTTTTTTTTTTTTTTTTTTCAGTAGAGACGAGGTTTCATCATGTTGGCCAGGCTGGTCTCGAACTCCTAACCTCGAGAGATCCACCCATCTCAGCCTCCCAAAGTGCTGGGATTACAGGTGTGAGCCACCACGCCCGGTCTATTTTATTTTTTTAGAGACAGTGTCTTGCAGTGTTGCCCAGGCTGGAATGCAGTTGCCCAATCATGGTTCACTGCACCCTTGACCTCCTGTGCTCAAGTGACCCCCCCACCTCAGCCTCCTGAATATCTAGGATACAGTGTTGCACTGGCATGCCCAGTTATTTTTTTTTTTTAGTTGTGAGGGTCTTGCTATGTTGTCCAGACTAGTATTGAACTCCTAGCCTCAAGTGATCCTCCTGCATCTGCCTCCCAAAATGCTGGAATTACAGACATGAGCCATTACACCCAGCCTAACTCTGTTGAATTTAATATCCCTAACATTTTTCTTTTTACAGACTGGTGTCAAAAAGCAGAACCCAACGTTAGACTCCAGTGACCCCAGGAACACCAGGCAACTGGGCAAGGCACCTGCACAGCTCATTGTGCTTATCACTCTCTTGTTTGTAACTGGAGTTGTATGTAATTTTTTCTCTTGGGTTCTGCATTCCATGGACATATACTTGTAAAGTCTACAGTAGTGTACAGTAATACCCTAGGCCTTCACATTCGCTCACCACTCACTCACTGACTCACCCAGAGCAACTTCCAGTCCTGCAAGCTCCATTCATAGTTAGTGCCCTGTACAAGTGTAACATTTAAAGTATATATTTTATGGCCAGGCGCGGTGGCTCACACCTGTAATCCCAGCACTTTGGGAGGCTGAGGTGGGCAAATCATGAGGTCAGGAGTTCGAGACCAGCCTGGCCAACATGGTGAAACCCCGTCCCTACTAAAAATACAAAAAATTAGCTGGGTGTAGTGTCGGACGCCTGTAATCCCAGATATTTCAGAGGCTGAGGCAGGAGAATCCTTGAACCCAGGAGGGGAAGGTTGCAGTGGGCCGAGATCGTGCCACTGTACTCCAGCCCTGGAGACAGAGTGAGACTCTGTATCAAAAAATAAAATAAAAGATAAAAAAATAAAATATATATATAATCATATTTCTTGCTGTACCTTTTCTATGTTTAGAATACACATACACTTACCATTGTGTCACAGTTGCCCATAGTGTTCAGTACAGTAACATGTTGTACAGGTTTGTAGCATAGGAGCAATAGGCTATCCACATAGCCTAGGTGTCTGGTAGGCTATACCATCTAGGTTTGTGTAAGTACACACTATGATGTTTGCACAATGATGAAATCACCTAATGCATTTCTCAGAACATATCCCCATCAAGTGATGCATGACTCTGTGTGTGTGTGTGTGTGTGTGTGTGTAGAACAACACTATTACACAATGTGATCTAATTTACACTACAAGCACAAAAAAGTGAATCCTGATGTATGCAAAATTTAAAATTCACTTAGGAAGTTTGGGAATCCCTGTACGGAATTCAGACTATCACCAAAGAGTCTAACTACATCAGGAATGTGTAAAATAAATGCACTGATGAGAGAAAATGGTGCCAACTTGTAGGAAGTGAATTTAAGGATTTGGTGCTGATCCAGCAAAAAGTTATGACAATGAGGTGACAGTAGCCCACATGAGCTTTATTTTGGCAAAACTTTGACGAGTTTGCACATGTGGGAAGTCTCTCATAGCATGAAACTGTCCAGGGACTACAGAGACACCATCTGGAAGGAGAAGACGTGAGAATTCAGGGGCAGAGGGGGAGATGAAGGGAAGCTCACATGTATAGGTGATATCACTCAATAGCACAATGGGGAGGTTCTGACTTAGAGCACTCTGAAGGACAGCAGTGACTTGGGTTTTTGTTTGGTTGGTTGGTTTTGTTTTTGTCCTAGACTTTATCTTATCCTGGCTAGCACATGTCAGGTACAGCTTCAAGGGGTATGCAAAGCAGGCAAACTTTAAATGGCTAAAATTCTGTTCATTTGGGTTATATTTAAAACAATTTGATGTGTAACATTTTTAGTTCCACGCTGGTAGGCTTTTAAACTAAAAGTCTTAGTCTGCTGTAGAAAAACAAACAGCCTAAGGGCCAATATATAAGACCCATTTTTGGCTCATTTGTATAACACAATTTTGGAAATAAGGACTGTCTATAAGAATAAAGACAAAATGAACCACAGATCATTGTACCTTAGTTGAAAAAATTGTTTCCTACAGGGATATGAATCTACAACTCTGAAAGGATGATACACGTACACTGGAATTAAACAATTAAGTAAATGGATGATGATGGTGGGAGTGATAGAGAAGCAAGAGACAGATAAGGGAGGTTATACATAAGCAAAGAGAAAAGCTAGAATGACCCATGTATTACCAGACTGGATTTGGAAACAGTATGAACTCATATTGAGCTTATGGTTACATAAATAAATATTTATAGATATGTATATATTCATCGGTTAGTATACACACATACATTTATTTCCTTGCTCTGCCAGCCAAGAGTGCCTGGAGCAAATGACATCCCAGGAGCAACTCACACACCTAGAGCTAAGATTTTGGTTTTTAACACCATTCTCCAACAAAAGGAACCAGGGCTCCTTGGAGAAATGGCTGATTCTAGGCCAGAGCGTGTAATACCAGAAAGTAAGAAAATGCTCAAAACAACAACAACAAGAACGAAAACAACAAGAATAACAAAAGTAAACGCAATGATAGCAATGTGTCAAAGAGGCACGGGGGTCAACTGAAAGACCTCCCAATGGACCACAATGGAAAATTTTAAGCAAAAACAAAAGAGAAATTATTACTGAATTATAGCCCAAGTATAAAATAAATATCAATAATATTTACACTGAAATAAAAATGATTACATAATTTAATAAATTGAGAGATATTAGACACATCTTCTGTGTGAAAGAATTCCAAATAATTTATGTAGAAACCATCCTCCCAAAAAGGTGGAACATAACTTTCCACTTCTTAAGAGTGGATTGCACATAGTGATTTTTTTCCAAAAAGTACAGTATGATAAGGGGTAGGGGAAGAAGTAATTTTATAGTGAAGAAACCTGACAAACATTGCCTCAGCCAGGTGATCAAGGTTAACATCATAGTAAGTCATGTTGATTATAGGTATCCTTGATATTTTGTGATGAGAATTGTCCTACACATCAGTGGTTTTATCCCCCAAACAAATTGCTCCTAACCATTTAAAAAATCAATAAAACCCAAAACGAGAACATTCTATAGAGTACCTTCCTCAAAACTGTCAAGGTCATCAAAAACAAGAAAAGCCTGAGAAACTGTCACAGACAAAAGCAGCCTAGGCTAACATGACAACTAAATATAACGAGGTATTCTGGATGGGATCCTGAAATGAAAAAAGAACATTAGGTAAAAGAAAGAAAAATTGAATAGAGTACAGGCTTCAGTTAGTCACCATGCAGCAGGATTAGTCCATTAGTTGTGACTATTGAACCATACAAATATAAAATGTTAACAATAGGTGAAACGGGGAGTGGGGTACATGGGAACTCCTCTACCATCTTTGCAACTTTTCTATAAATCTAAAACTATTCTAAAATAAAATCTGACTTCAAAATATATGTAAATAGACATATGTGTAGTGCAGTCCACAATTCCTAAAATCAACTAACATATTAATTTTGTTACATATTTAAAAATTAAGAATTGATTGAAAAATGGGGACAATAAAAAGAAAAAAATATATGTATATAAAGAAGTATTCAAAAATCAACAGAAGAGAATCTTCCAGAGATAAGGAAAGTTAGACATCTACAGATTGAAAAGACTCATGAATGGATGAATGGTCAGAGTAATAGGGTCAGGATAGAAATCCTCACCAAATTCATCTGTACGAAAAAGCCGCCTATAAAAAAGCATGACTCAAACTGGCATCCCATTTCCCATCAGCATTATTACATAATAGAAACCAGTACAGCAATGCCTTCTAATTTCTAAGGTGATCAAGAGTTTAATATTTAGCTAGAATATAAATAGTATCTTGGGAGAAAGTATTTTTAGTATGCATGGTCTCAGAAATCTTGCCTACTACACAATCCGTTGGGAAAATATTGAAGATAATACCCCAGAGGAATGAAGGCCTAAGCCAAGAGACTGGATCCAATCCAGTTGAATAGTGATAAGAATTTCAAAGTAACAAATGGCAGGAGATTCAGAAAGTATTCAAAGTTGCAGAAGCTGGGAATCCATTAAAATTGTAAAGTGGAAACTCAAGAATATATTTCTGGTAAGTTTTAGCTTAAAAGATTTGTATTAAAGGATATCACATGGCACACCAACTATTTGGTAAGTAGAAAGCTAGATGCTGATACACTCAGGCAGTAATAATACTCCAAACCATCGTGGGAGTTCTTCAGTGAAGATACTCCTGCCCTGCCACTATCTGCAATCAGCTTGGAGAAGAGAGCTTATAAGGTGGAAAAATAACAATAAGCAGGCAGTGTGTTCAAAGAGGGTGGGAGCCCACAAATGACTACTGTCTATGGTGTGAGCATAGAAGATTCAGAGAAAAAAATCATCCTGGATAAACTACATGCAGAGTGGGAAGAGAAAATACTATGAGATAAAATGTTTTAAAGACGTATGGGGCATGATTTTATGCAATTGCTAAAGTATAAGAACATATAAATCATTTGGTCTGATACTAGGAAAATTCTCTTTCAGAAGAAATTTTGATATAATCATATATGTTTTCTGTCAGTATTCAGATTTTACAGATGACCAATGAGCGAAAGGTAAGACTCTTGTCCTTTCAGGAAAGAATATCAATATTAATATCCATAACAATGTAGAAGTAAAAGTGTAACTGGTGTAACTAGTGAAAAGCGGATAGACACTTTTGTATGGGTGAAGGAGGAAAATGGAGGAATGTCAGAAGCGAATATCCGCATAGAATGTGTAAGTCCCAGCAGTGCTGATATGATTTCTGTAGGCGATTGCCCTCTGATGTTTGCAGAGTGTACTGCAAGTACATAAGCCTAAGAGTATTAGCTAAGCACATGAAAATGTGTTTCCAGTGTGTTTTAACCTGTTGAAAGATGCTAAGAAAGAACCAACTATTACAGTCATGCGAGGATATCTTATATGAATGCATAAATTTAAAATAAATGCACTGTTTAAAACTTACCAGTAAAACAGGTGTTACCATGAGGAAGCAGCAGCAGGGAGGAGGGAGCCCCAAAGCCGGTGTGTGTGGGAAGGGAATGTCTCATAAGAAGGGACTATACAGGTCTGTCTGGGGCCATGACAGGGAGAGAAGTATAAAAATGAAGAATAAGGGACTCTTGTTTGGAAGAAATTGGAAAGCAGAGAGAGAATTACTCCTCAGGGAATAGCGCAAATAGAGGATCATTGATGAGCAAGAAATACTTCAGTAAGAGGATCAGAATTCAAGTTAATTCCACAACCAAATGTTGAAGCACTCTCATTTTTTAAAAAACCGTGAAAAATATCAATGGTTACCAATTGAGACCTCATAAAAACTGTGGAAGTCTAGATGATCCAACTAATGTATTCAATATAAGAATTCTTTAACTTGAAGTTGAATATCCATCTTAAGTTGAATATATTCAGAAATGTTCTTTTACAATGATAGGTACACCTGTCGATTATATAGGTACACCTGTCCCTTATCCATGTAAGACTGCAGAGCAGCTGCTGAGATCTGGAAAGTTTCTCTGAACCTTTTGAGTTTGTAGACTTAGTCTTTTTAGTTGGAAAAGAGGCAAAGAAGCTCCAGGTTGCTGGATATATTTTCCAATCTATCTTAATGCACCTTTATGATTCAAGAAATATATTTTGCCTGTGCAAAGGAATGTCTGCAATAATCATTTTCAAGTAATGCAAGGAGCTAGACCTGTATTCATCTTATATAGGCCTCTTATGCACAAGCACTTTTACAATGTTAGGAGTGTTAAGCCTTTCCTAGGTCTGCATATTGAATTTAACACCCACATATATGTTTATTCCAGTGAGAAAGAAAAGAAACTTTTTATCTGAGTAATCCAAAAATGATCAGGCCCAGAGAGTCATGTACCATTTCCCCCTTGAGCTAAGTAACCATCTCTTGAAGCTGCTTGCTGTGTGGACACTTGACTGACTGCCACCACAAGTAGCTATAAATTAACCTAACAATGCAATACAATGGACACCACCTGGTAGTTCAACAATGTGCAGCCAATTACTAATCAATGTTATTTCTGTAAACCAATGAGAATTCCTGACAATTTTGTCCTAGCCCACTCCTTGTCTCCTTTTTGCCTTTAAAAACCAGCTTGTAACAAAGACTGAAGTTTATATCCAAGGTTACTTAGGTCTGAGTCTTCCAGGTAGCTGTCCTCATCTTGGCTCAAGCAAACTCTTTAAAATTATATTTGTGCCTCGGCTTCTTCCTTTAGGTTGACACACGTCTTCCTTTGAAACTTACTTACGTATCTAATAACCTCATTAAAGATTTGGGTTTTCGTCTCCCAAACAGACATACGTATGCATGATGTTGTGAAATATCTATTTGGTCTTTGGCCTCATTTCCTGGCATAAAACTCCTAAAATGCTTAGAAACTCCAAAGTGATGTCTTTTTCTATGTTAGTGAGTTGACTGATGGTTGGCAGCCCCTACGTAGCTTCTGGATGGCCACTCATTGCTGGAAAGTCCAAGGAAGGATTAGAGGAGTGGGACTTTCAGCCCCACCCTCAACTTCCAAGGAGGGGAGAGGGCTTGTTAGGGTTTGGATATGCTTTGTTTGGACCCACAAAGTTTCATTTTAAAATTTGATCCCCAGTATTGGAGGCGGGGCCTGGTGGGAGATATCTGGATTGTGGCATGGATCCTTCGTGAATGGCTTGGTGCCATTCTCATGGGAGTGAGTGAGTTCTCACTCTTAGTTCTCTCAAGAATCGATTGTTAAAAAGAACCTGGCAGCTCCTCCTCTCTCTCTTGCTTCCTTCCTCTTGTCATGGGATGCCTGCTCCTCTTTGCCGTCCACTATGAATAGAAGCTTCCTGAGGCCTTCGCCAGAAGCAGATACTGGCACCATGCATCTTGTATAGCCTGCAGAACTGTGAGCCAAATAAACCTCTTTCTAAATTAACAAGCCTCAAGTATTCCTTTATAGCAATATAAACAGACTAAGAAAGGGCTGGGAGGTTAAGTTGACAACCAATAGCCAGTGATTTATTTGATCAGCCATGCCTGTGTAGTGAAGCTTTCATATAAACCTTAAAGGACAGAGTTTGGAGAGTTTCTGGATCGCTGAACACACAGAGGTTCCTGGAAGGCGGTACGTGGGGGAGGGCGCATAAACTCTGCACCCCTTCCCCTATACCTTGTCCTATGTATCTCCTAATCTAGATCCTTTGTAGTATCCTTTATAATAAACCAGTAAACATAAGTGTCTTCCTGGATTCTGTGAGTCTTTCTAGCAAAATGATCAAATCTGAGGAGGGAGTCATGGGAACCTCAGTTTATACTTGGTCAGTCCAAAGCACAGGTAAAACAACCTGAGGCTTGTGATTGGCACCGAAAGTTGGGGGAGGGGCATTCTTGTGACACTGTCTTCTCAACCTGTGGGATCTGATTGAAGCAAACACCACTGGAGTTAAATTGGAGGACACGCAGCTGACTGCTTGTTTGTTGTATGTGAAAATAACCCCACCCATTTGGTCACAGAAGTCTTTTGTGTGGATTGTTGGTGGTGAGAGCAGAGGAAAAAGCATTTTTTCCCCACAGTTTGTGTTTATTTTCTCTCTCAGTATGGATGATGTCATTATATATTTTTCCCTGTATTTTTGTTTATTTTTTATATATTTTTTAAAGTTTTATCTTGCTTTCAGTTGACATATAATAATGGTATATTTTCTGGGGTGCGGTGTGATGTTTCGATACATGTATACATTATATAATGATCAAATCAAGGCAGTTAGCATATCCATCACCTTAAAAATTTGTAATTTCTTTGTGATGAGAACATTCAAAATCCTCTCTTCTAGCTACTTTGTAACACACAATACATCATTGTTAACTAGGTCATCCTACTCTGCAATGGAATTCTAGAACTTATTCTTTCTCTCTAACTGTAACTTTGTACCAGTTGACCAACCTCTTTGTACCAGCTCCCTCCTTGTCCCCTTGGAAATCATCATTCTCAGTAAACTATCGCAAGGACAAAAAACCAAACACCGCATGTTCTCACTCATAGGTGGGAATTGAACAATGAGAACACATGGACACAGGAAGGGGAACATCACACTCTGGGGACTGTTGTGGGGTGGGGGGGAGGGGGGAGGGATAGCATTAGGAGATATACCTAATGCTAAATGACGAGTTAATGGGTGCAGCACACCAGCATGGCACATGTATACATATGTAACTAATCTGCACATTGTGCACATGTACCCTAAAACTTAAAGTATAATAAAAAAAAAAACTCTGCCAAATCTAAAAAAAATAAAAAATAAAAAATAAAAACCTGCTTGTAACTTCTCTCTTCCTCCCTCCTCCCCAGGCTCTGGTTATCATTTTTGCAGTCCCTACTTTCATGAGTTCAACTTGTTTAGATTTAACTTATTAGTGGGATTATGCAGCATTCGTCCTTCTGTGCTTGGCTTATTTTACTTAACATAATGTCCTCTAGATTCATCTATGTGAAATGACAGGATTTTATTATTTTTAATGGCTGAATATTATTCCATTGTGTATATATGCCACATTTTTTGAAATCTATTCATCCATTGATGGAAACTTAGGTTGATTTCCAAATCCTGGTTATTGTGAATAGTGCTGCCATAAAAATGGAAGTGCAGACATCTCTTCAACATACTGATTTTTAAAAATATATACCCAGTTGTGAGATTGCTGGATCATATGGTAGTTCTGTTTTTAGTTTTCTGAGGAAACTCCATACTGTTTTCAACAATGGCTGTACTCATCTACATTCCCAACAACAGTGTATGAGAGTTCCTCTTTCTTCACATCATTGCCAACATTTGTTATTTTCTGACTTTTGGGTATTATCCATTATAACTAGGGTGAGGTTCTTCTTATCTAAGCATTGATATTAATGTTGGAGGTTTATGATGTTGCAGATTTACAGACTATATGTTACAGTTGATAGTAGGAGCTGGCAAACAATGGCCCACAAGTGAATTCTGGTCCACAGCTGATTTTTTTAAGTTTACAACCTAAGTATAATGTTTACATTTTTAAGGGGCTGTGAAGAAAAGAATGATATGTGACAGAACCTATGTGTGTCCCACAAGCTTAAAATATTTATTATTTAGCCATTTACAGAAAAAGCTTGATGATCCCTGGTCTATAGAATTAATCTCCCCAGAGCTATGCAGGCACTTTCTGAGCAGCTGTACAAGGTCTTCCTAATTGTTGAATGTTTTACATTTTGCATAAGACTCTATTAAGACTGGTTTTTCTTTCCAGCCTCTGCACTGGATACCTGTTTCTCTTTTAAATTAATAAAAATTATTTATAATAGAAAACCTAACCCAGATTATTCTGATTTATTAATTCATTCCATTTTTACATGATCTCTTGTTTTTCTCCTGTGTAGGAAAAAGCTCTATTCAAAGAAGACCAAAATTAATACCTGTCAATTATTCCTCTAGTCTGCAGTTGGGTACACTATGGTGAGTCTTACGTAAATAAAATTACATACCTGAAACATACTATAAAAGTAGCTATATATTAGTTGTTTGTAATATTTGACATATAGGGGTACTAAATCTGCTTCCAGATTTTCCAGGGGTAAATAACTTCTGTCAGCATGAGGTAGACATATCAGTCTAGGCTGACTAAAATACTTTTTAAAAGAACAATATTTTCCTAAACAGAACTGTTATGGGACTTGATCCCAAACTGCCAACATTCATAAATAGAACCAAGTATAATATAAACATACATAAATTCATGAGTTATGATACAAAAGGAATTTAAGCCACTTCCAAAAATACTATTATAAACATTTCCCATAAGCTAAGACATAGTTAGTACACTTTTATATTTCATTTATTATTTTACATATTTGTATTATTTTATGATTTGGGAAACAGTAAGTTTTATGACAGTGATTAGCACTTATTAGAATAATATTGGGTTAGGGTTCAATTAGAGCATATTAAATTATTTGATGGACTTTTATGTTGTTCTTCTGATATATTCTACTTCATTATTTACTAAAGCAACAATTGGTGTAAAGCATGTCCTTCATAAGTAGCAGTTTTTTAATGTATGCATAAGACCTACACAATAATAACGACTATGTGTTCCTGGAATAATGGAAGATTTTGGAATAGTCTGATGCTACTAACAGCAACTTTCAAACTAGGCATTTGAAAGGATAGTACTGCAGGATATGTTAATATTTGCCCCAGAAATAGGAAAAGAGAAGATGGGCAGCAGATTCCCTAGATGAGCAAAGTCTCTAGGAGAGCTCATAAGAAAGAAGAGGAAACAATGGGGCTCGAAGAGCACTGTTTTGACCAAAAAACTAAGGTTTATTTTATGCACCATGGTCAATGTAAGGAAGAGTAGAGCAATAATTTTGCAACACCCCATAACTGATGTTCTTTTACTCCTGTATCTTAAAATGAACATGAGTTGTACACGCATACCCAGCAACCTCTTTCAATTTTTCTTATAAGAGAATCTCAAAAGTCTTTTGAAGGAACCATACCTTGTTGTTTACAGTACATGAATTTTGAGTGAGGCTCCAGACCCTGGACTATGGGTGAAATAGGAGATTAAGGCCTAGCTAGTTCATGTAACAAATCTTCTTAACCACAATAATTGTTTCAGAAGTAAATGTGTTACCTATGTTTATCCATTCAAAGGGAATCCCTGGATTTGAGAGAAAGAAACAAGGATGGGAAACAGTATCTTTCACTGGGCTTAAAACTGGTTGCACTGTGGATCACCCCAAAGATGAACTCTACTTCTATTTGAAGCCAATTTGAAGGAGAGCAAAATCAAGAGAAGACAACCTGGGGCTGACACTGCATCATATCTGGAAGCTACTCAGCTTTGACATTTTTTTCTGTCACAGAAGACATTAAACTCATTTTCATTTTTGCATGTATTAGGCTTCCTATCACTTTTAAAAGGAAAATTTCTAACGTGTATATCAATGTTTTTTATTACTGCTGTTGTTGAGTACCTAGTATGTGTAAAGCTGACTTTGGTAACTATAAGGATTTTATTGTTCTTCTACATTTTTTGACAGCCAATGCCATAGGTTATGGCAACTGCTTCCAGTGATATGAAGAGACCTAGATGCTCTTAAGTTGTCTATGTTCCATAGCTCACATGTGCAGTCATCCTGTTTTTCTCTTGCATTTCATATACCAAGATTATAATCTTTGCATTTTTGTTTATTTATGAAAATTATAAATTTTTCCCCTGAAACCTAGATTGTGTTAATGGGATATTTGGCAATTTAAGAGAAAAACAAATGGTTTAAGTATATATTTTTTGGTAGAAGATGTCTTGGTTGATTTATGGAGTTAATTATTTTTTCAATTATTATAAAAGGACTACCTAGGTGAAGTAAGGATTCATAGTTAAAATTGAAGACTTTAGCATTAGTAAGAAAGGTTAAAAAGAAACCAAAGATAACAACAATATAATTTATCCATGTTAATTGTTTAAATTTATGAATCTTAGTAAGCCAAAGTGTCAGACTATGTTTAATGGTTTTTTTTTTTTTTTTAGTTTTTTGAGACAGAGTCTCACTCACTCTGTAGCCCAGGCTGAAGTGCAGTGGTGCAATCTTGGCTCACTGCAACTTTCACCTCCTGGATTCAAGCAATTCTGCATCTGCCTCCCAAATAGCTTGGATTACCAGTGTGCACCACCACCCCCGGCTAATTTTTTGTATTTTTAGTAAAGTCAGAGTTTCATCATGTTGGCCAGGCTGGTCTCAACCTCCTGACCTCAAGTGATCCATCTGCCTCGGCCTCCCAAAGTGCTGGGATTACAGGCGTGAGCCACTGCGCCCGGCCAAACATACACTTTCAGAATACCACTTGCAAATATGTGTCACTAGTGTGTGGTGGTTGAACATCAATGTGAGAAATATGTTAATAGAATTATGAAATATGTTTGAAATATGGTTTAGGGGCATGACTGGGGGAAGATTCGTTAAATCCATTGAATAATGTATGTAGGGATCCAGAAGGTCTATTTCAAGTGTATTAGAAAAGTTTGGCAAATTCCATTAGTTGTCCATTTGCAGTCAATCCCAGGTTTCCTCATTGGCCCAAGTGCTGTCCAATTGCTAATTTATCTTTCCCTTCCTTAATTATGCAAGCAACCAATCAGCATGAGGTGGGAGAGAAAGATGTGGGCATGAAATCATCTTGAATGTTAAATCAATATCTGCGGAAATTATTTTTAAAAGATTTTTATGTGGAAGGTTGAAGGAGCTGATGGGACCCAAAATTGAAATTGGGTTGCCCCCTTCACCAGTGGTTTGTCAGCTTTGAAGGCACGTCTCTGGCTACACAGGGGAAGTTGGAAAGGGGCCAGATAAGACTATGGAGAAATAATAGAAGAAAGAATATTCAAGGAAACATCAATAGAAAACTCACTTTGTTTGCAGGCAATGTAAATGGTGCATCTATTTAACAAGTATCCTTTTGATAATTAATAATCATACTCAAAATTAAAATTTATTGAGTTTTTTTTGTTTGTTTGTTTGTTTCTTGAGACAGAGTCTTGCTCTGTCATCCAGGCTGGAGTGCAGTGGTGTGATCTCGGCTCACTGCAACCTCTGCCTCCTGGGTTCAAGTGGTTCTCCTGCCTCAGCCTCCTGAGTAGCTGGGATTATAGGCACATGGCACCACACCCGGCTAATTTTTGTATTTTTAGTAGAAACGGAGTTTCATCATGTTGGTCAGGCTGGTCTCTAACTCCTGGCTTTGTGATCCGCCCGCCTTGGCTTCCCAAACTGCTAGGATTACAGGCATGAGCCACTGTGCCTGGCCGAGTGTTTTTACAATGTCAAATTGACACTACTGGATGATAAAAAAGTCATGTATGATATGCTATTATGTCTTTACAATGCCTTGGAAATTTGGTATTATTCCCATTTTATAGATGAGAAAAGGGAGGCTTAAAATAACTAAACTAGAAAATGATCTAGACTTCACATTCCAACCACGTAGTAGTGCCAGTGCTCACTATCCACTATAGAGAGGGGTTAAGAAAATACACGTCGTAAATACGCACTTGTCCTCACACCTGTGATTTTAATGTGAGGGTGCAATGCAGATAAAAATTGCTTGGCCACTTGTTACGAAGCCTCCTTTCATTGTGGTTTTCTCCATTGGGAACATTTACCTTATGACCATCTACTGCACTGCTCCCCTCCCATACTCAAACATTCACTGGGGACTATTAAAAAAAAAAAAAAAAAAAGCCAACAACAACTACCAAACTAAAAAAATCACTTTTTATTAAGTGACTAGTAACTGAGGCTAAGACTTAACTAGCCTGACTGGAGTTGAGATAATTTCTCCTTTTTCTTTTTTCTTTTTTTTTTTGGATATAAATGTCTCTTCCAGCTCACAGGCAGATACAAAAAAAGGAAAGGACACTAAAAAGTTCAGCAGCCTGTACTTCACCCCACAACAGACCTGCTCAGCTATGCCTGGCCCAACAGCAGAGGATAGGGAGCCCCATCTTTAAAATCCCACAGTTTTAACATAGAGATGAAATTTTAATGGTTAGCAATAAATCTGAGATCATGAGAAGGTTTTCTTAAAGAATACAATTGAGATGAAAAACTAGATACCCCAATATACTGAGCTTTACAAAATATCTCAAGTTAGAAGCAACGCAGGTAGCAGGAAATATTTTTAAAAATCAGTTGACAGAGAAGGCTCTGAACAAAAGATTCCTCCAGAAATGATTCATAAACTAACATGCTAAAGTGTCATATGGAGCTCACCACCCTCTGGCTTTATCTAAAATTAACACATAAAAAATTAATTAGTATAATAGACATAAGGAACTCTAGACTGATTTCTCTACATTTATAAGATGGCTATAAATTTTATTTGGTGTAATCACAGAGTAAAGACGTTTACTTTCTTCACAGGAAAGGTCTTATTCTTGTCATCTCATTTAAATGACCACTTTTATAATATATTTTTCGAAATGAGAGTGTTTAAAAAATAAGGAAAATGAAATAACACATTAAAGATGGCATCAAAGGACACTGCCATAGCTTTACTCAAAGACCCTCATGGTTTTTATTGGCATACACTAAGTTGGATGGGTGAGGCACCACAGTATGCTTTACTGACCCTCATGGTTTTTAGTGGCATACACTAAATTGGATGGGTGAGGCACCACAGTATGATGATACCCATGAAAATAATGATATAGATCAAGAACACTCAATTAGTTTCTGGTGAAACTCTTAATGAGAACAGAGTTCAAACATTTCCTGGTGCAATAAGACAGACCTTGAGCAATACACTGCCTCCCTCCTCACCCTGCCTTGGAAGTCTCAGTGTCAGCAGAATAGATGAGGGATGGGGGGCATGGAGCTGTCAGCCTAGGCCTGTGCAACTTGATCCCGGGTTCACAGTACAATCACTTGGGAATAGTTTTTAAATCACTGATTTATAGTCCTACTTTTCTCTCTACCCTAACCGCTGAGAAATTTCTATTTGATTAATCTGAGATGGGCAATGACACTTTTTACAAAGTTCTTCAGGTTGAGAACTGCTGATCTAGAAGCAGGGCTAATGTTTCAAACCAGTTGAGTAGTCAAATGGATTTTGATGCCACACTTCATTGTTCTGTATCCCTCAGAACTTGTATTTTTTAGCAAGGACAAAGAGACTGACCAAAAATATGAGGATTTTCATATCCTCACTAATAAGCATTTGAGACTAATTTTATATTTTTTGATGGTTGTGACACAGAAGGCTGCAGTTTGTTCCCTAACTCCATTCCCTCTACCTGACCTCACAATCCACCCAAAGTGGATGAGAGATGCTATGAATTGGCCTCATTCAAGAATAATAAGGACACAATAGAAACTGCCTCTGTTAGGATTAAAGGTTGAGAAAGTAAGGAGAATACAGAGCTTCCTTCCATAAAGGTAGGAGGGCACCAAATTTGAAGAGGGTAAGGCTCCTAGTGCCACTGCCTAAGAGGATTGAGATGAGTAGCATAGGTAAGTTCTGCTCCAGGCTTTAGATGACAATTCTAGTAACACAGCACAGTGAAAACATTTTAATTTTTTCTGGATAAGTTTTGCCTCCCTATCGACAGGTTACATAAAGGAAACCCAATTTTTCATTCATCAGCAAAGACTTTCAGGAAAAGGGAGGAAAATTTCCTATTCTCTCTTAAATGTTGTCAAAAGATTTAAAACTCTTCATCCTTTTGATTCTCTTTACTTCAGATTCATGAGATAGAGCACACTATGTCCAGGGCCAAGGCATCTGTAACTAAGAGATGACAAGAAAGAGGGGTATGGCAGAAATAAGCAATAGCCCTGCCAGTACACAGTGTCTTAAGCTCTTACTTCTTGATTTTTTTCTTTTCCATTATTGACATCTGATGTTAGGTAGACAGGTAGAACAAGGGGAATTGGCACATGTGAGGGCAAAAATCTCACATGGAAATCACTAGATCTCTATAATAGGACAAGTGTCTATGAATTAGCAATGAAACCACAAGTTAGGATAATGCCTTGATGGGAAATGTTCTGGAAATAGCAACCAGAGTCTGGTATCAGAAGGGATGAGGATTCACGGTGAGGATCAAGGCAGGCACTTCTGTGTTTCAAATATTTAATACAATTGAACTGAGAGAAAGTCATGTATCAAGGGCAAAGCTGTTGCATTCAAAGAAGAACTACTAGGATTCAGCTTAGGCTTGCATTTTGGGAACCACTGTAGTAAGTAAGTAATCATAATCCAGAGAGAAGCCACACTTATGACAGATTCTTAGTGAATTAATTATCTATTACTGGTAACAAATTCCTCGGAAACTTAGCGGCTTAAAACAACAATTGCATGTTATCTAACAGGTCAGGAATTTTGGAACAGCTTAGCTGGGTAGCTCTGGCTCAGTCTCTCATAGGTTACGGTGAAGCCATTGGCTGGGGCTGCAGCCATCTGAAGCCTTGACTGGGGTTGGGGGTCTCTTTACAAGAAGTCTCATTACGTGGCTGTTGACTGAAGGCTTCAGTTCCTCACCAATGGGCCTCTCCACTGAACCACCTGAGTGTCTTTAAGATTCGGCAGCTGACTTCCCCCAGAACAGGTGATGAGAGAGAGAGAAGAGGGGAGGGAAGCGGGGGAGAAGAAGGAAGACTTTAATGTTTTCATGACCTAATATAGGAAGTAACATACCATAATTTCTGCTGTTGTCAACTGGTCATACGGACCACTCCTGCTATAGTGTGAGGGACTATGCAAGAGTGTGATTATCAGTAGGGAGAATGGTGCAGGGTTTTGATACATAGTCTTTAATTTGGTTGAATTGATCATTCACAGGGGACAGTGTTTTTTGTTTGTTTAATCCTGCCTACCTACCCCCTCACCTTTATTCTGTTTCTAGATAGAGGGAGGCTGGTGTGGTGACTCAAGCCTGTAATCCCAACGTCCCAGCACTTTCGAAGGCCAAGATGGGAGGGTAGCTTAAGGACAGGAATTTGAGACCAGCCTGGGCAACATAGTGAGGCCCCATTTCTACACACATCAAAAAATTAGCTGAGTTTGGTGGCACATGCCCGTAGTCCCAGCTACTCAGAAGGCTGAGGCAGGAGGACAAGGATTGCTTGAGCCTGGGAGATAGAGGCTGCAGTTAGCCATGTCTGTACCACTGCACTCCAGCCTGGGTGACAGCGAGAGACCTTGTCTCTCTCTCTAAAAAAACAAAAAGAGAGATACATGGATTGGCATTCTTTTCTGGAGAGATAGCAATTATGTCCTCCTGACACAGGATTTCTTCTCTTCCCTTTGGATAAAGGATATTTTGCTAATTCAAAAGATTAGGAAAGACAAGTTTGGCAGTTATTATTACAGTCTAACTTGACTATAGGCCTAACTAATTTTAAGGACGCTGGGTTTATAAAAGAGAATGATGTGAAAGAGGACTTTAGGACAACCTCTGATTCCTAGAGGGGAGGGTATAGCTTTTTCTTCCATATTTGCGAAGCAGAATTTTCCAAAGACATGAGATTGAAAAAAATTGTGGATGTGAGAAGACATAAATTTCATTAGGATGATGAAAAATATTTTTTTTCTCTCACCTCAAATCCATATCATCAGTGTTATAAAGTAAGCTAGGGTCTGTCTCCCTTTCAACCCAGTAGTCTTAAAAGGCTCAAGAAGATTAGGCTTGAATTTCTACTCTCAAACGTAAAATTTTGTACTCTCTCTTTTTTAAACGATTGAAGTGTAATTTACAGACATGTATTTTTACAAGCACAGATTATAAGTATTAACAATTGAATATACCCAAGTAATTCATGTCTCAATCAAAACAAAGAACATTAATTTTTCACAGGCAACCAATAGTCTGATTCCTTTCATCAAAGTTCAGTTTTGCCTTTTCATTAACTTCATATGGTAATAATACACTATTTGCTCTATTGTATCTAATTTTTTTCATTCAATATAATGTTGAGATCATGTATATTGCTGTGTATGTTCTTTTTATATTTTAAGTTGAATTCCATTGTATGAATATGCTTCAGTTTTTTCCACTCATTTTTCTGCCGATGGATACCTGGATGTTTCTAGGTTTTGGCTGTTGTTAATAAAATTGCTATGAACATTCTCTTTCAAGTCGATTGTGGACACATATTTCATTTCATTTATACTTTTCATTCCATATACAATGTCTGGGTTACAGAGTAGGTATGTGTTTACTTTTATAAAATACTACAAATCAGTTTTCCAAAGTGGCTGCACTATTTTACATTCAAATAAGCAATGTATGAGAGTTTCAGTGACTCCACATAACCAATAATTGATATTTACAGCCTTTTAAATTACATCCAGGTTAGTGAGTGTAAAGTAATAACTCATTTTGGTTTGCATTTTCCTGATGATTATGTTAAATTCTTTAATCATCTATCTTCATTTGTGAAGTATTCATTCAAATCTTTTTTCTATTTTATTGCATTATTTATATCATTTATGTTTTTATGGAGTTGAAGAAATTCTTCAAATAGTCTAGATACAACACTTTTGTTAGTCTCTCCCTTTATGTAGGTATTTTAAAATTTTTATCTGAAGGGTTTTGTAGTTTTCAGTGTAGGAATCTTGCATATACTTTGTTAACTATATTCTTAAGAATTTCATACTATTTGATTCTATTGTAAGTGATATATTCATTTTATTTTCCAAATGTTAATTACTAATGTAGGGAAATAAAATTTATTTTTGTTATTAATTTTGCACACTGAGACCTTGCTAAAATCCCTGATTAATTCTAGAAGTTTGGTGGTTTTATATATTCCATTTGATTATCTAAGTACTTAAGCACATTATGTGTGAATGACAATACTGTCTTCTTCCTTTCCAATCTTTATTACATTTATTTATTTATTTACTTATTTATTTATTTTGCTTTATTCCTCTGGCCAGGTCCTCCTCACTACTGGAAGTACTAATAGTGGACATTCTTTTCTTGTTCTCGATTTTAGGGGTAAAGTGAGCAATACAACACTACTGTTTTTGATGTTAGCTTTTGATTTTTCCCTGGCACTATCTAGTAGACTTAGGAAATTTTCTTCTATTCTTACCTTGCTAGAGGATATTGTTGCTGCTGTTGTTTTATTTTTAAAATCATGAATGGATATTAACTTTTATTTTAAAATGTTTGTGCCATCTAAGATTATATAGTTTTTATTTTCTTGTTTTTAATTTTGTTTTTGCTTTATATGGTTATGCATATAATTTCATAATTGTTGTATTAATGTATTACAAAATTTATATTTTTAAGATTAAACTACACTTAATTATATGTATTTTGTTTTTGGTTTTTTTACTGGATTTATCTTACTACTATTTTAATTAGAATATTTGCATCCCTTCCAATCAATAGAAAAAGAGGGAATCCTCCCTAACTCATTTTATGAGGCCAGCATCATCCTGATACCAAAGCCTGGCAGAGACACAACAAAAAAAGAGAATTTTAGACCAATATCCTTGATGAACATTGATGCAAAAATCCTCAATAAAATACTGGCAAACAGAATCCAGCAGCACATCAAAAAGCTTATCCACCATGATCAAGTGGGCTTCATCCCTGGGATGCAAGGCTGGTTCAATATACGCAAATCAATAAATGTAATCCAGCATATAAACAGAACCAAAGACAAAAACCACATGATTATCTCAATAGATGCAGAAAAGGCCTTTGACAAAATTCAACAACCCTTCATGCTAAAAACTCTCAATAAATTAGGAATTGATGGGACGTATCTCAAAATAATAAGAGCTATTTATGACAAACCCACAGCCAATATCATACTGAATGGGCAAAAACTGGAAGCATTCCCTTTGAAAACTGGCACAAGACAGGGATGCCCTCTCTCGCCACTTCTATTCAACATAGTGTTGGAAGTTCTGGCCAGGGCAATTAGGCAGGAGAAGGAAATCAAGGGTATTCAATTAGGAAAAGAGGAAGTCAAATTGTCCCTGTTTGCAGATGACATGATAGTATATCTAGAAAACCCCACTGTCTCAGCCCAAAATCTCCTTAAGCTGATAAGCAACTTCAGCAAAGTCTCAGGATACAAAATCAATGTGCAAAAATCACAAGCATTCTTATACATCAATAACAGACAAACAGAGAGCCAAATCATGAGTGAACTCCCATTCACAATTGCTTCAAAGAGAATAAAATACCTAGGAATCCAACTTACAAGGGATGTGAAAGACCTCTTCAAGGAGAACTACAAACCACTGCTCAAGGAAATAAAAGAGGATACAAACAAATGGAAGAACATTCCATGCTCATGGGTAGGAAGAATCAATATCATGAAAATGGCCATCCTTCCCAAGGTAATTTACAGATTCAATGCCATCCCCATCAAGCTACCAATGACTTTCTTCACAGAATTGGAAAAAACTACTTTAAAGTTCATATGGAACCAAAACAGAGCCCGCATCGCCAAGTCAATCCTAAGCCAAAAGAACAAAGCTGGAGGCATCACGCTACCTGACTTCAAACTATACTACTTGGCTACAGTAACCAAAACAGCATGGTACTGGTACCAAAACAGAGATATAGATCAATGGAACAGAACAGAGCCGTCAGAAATAATGCCACATATCTACAACCATCTTATCTTTGACAAACCTGAGAAAAACAAGAAATGGGGAAAGGATTCCCTATTTAATAAATGGTGCTGGGAAAACTGGCTAGCCATATGTAGAAAGCTGAAACTGGATCCCTTCCTTACACCTTATACAAAAATCAATTCAAGATGGATTAAAGACTTAAATGTTAGACCTAAAACCATAAAAACCCTAGAAGAAAACCTAGGCAATACCATTCAGGACATAGGCATGGGCAAGGACTTCATGTCTAAAACACCAAAAGCAATGGCAACAAAAGCCAAAATTGACAAATGGGATCTAATTAAACTAAAGAGCTTCTGCACAGCAAAGGAAACTACCATCAGAGTGAACAGGCAACCTACAAAATGGGAGAAAATTTTCGCAACCTACTCATCTGACAAAGGGCTAATATCCAGAATCTACAATGAACTCCAACAAATTTACAAGAAAAAAACAAACAACCCCATCAAAAAGTGGGCGAAGGACATGAACAGACACTTCTCAAAAGAAGACATTTATGCAGCCAAAAGACACATGAAAAAATGCTCACCATCACTGGCCATCAGAGAAATGCAAATCAAAACCACAATGAGATACCATCTCACACCGGTTAGAATGGCGATCATTAAAAAGTCAGGAAACAACAGGTGCTGGAGAGGATGTGGAGAAATAGGAACACTTTTACACTGTTGGTGGGACTGTAAACTAGTTCAACCCTTGTGGAAGTCAGTGTGGCGATTCCTCAGGGATCTAGAACTAGAAATTCCATTTGACCCAGCCATCCCATTACTGGGTATATACCCAAAGGACTATAAATCATGCTGCTATAAAGACACATGCACACGTATGTTTATTGCCGCATTATTCACAATAGCAAAGACTTGGAACCAACCCAAATGTCCAACAATGATAGACTGGATTAAGAAAATGTGGCACATATACACCATGGAATACTATGCAGCCATAAGAAATGATGAGTTCATGTCCTTTGTAGGGACATGGATGAAATTGGAAATCATCATTCTCAGTAAACTATCGCAAGAACAAAAAACCAAACACCGCATATTCTCACTCATAGGTGGGAATTGAACAATGAGAACACATGGACACAGGAAGGGGAACATCACACTTCGGGGACTGTTGTGGGTTGGGGGGAGGGGGGAAGGATAACATTGGGAGATATACCTAATGCTAGATGACGAGTTGGTGGGTGCAGTG
This sequence comes from Pongo pygmaeus, assembly GCF_028885625.2. Taxonomy (NCBI): domain Eukaryota; kingdom Metazoa; phylum Chordata; class Mammalia; order Primates; family Hominidae; genus Pongo; species Pongo pygmaeus. The sequence continues at coordinate 32,703,458 of NC_072378.2, read as the reverse complement.
CACCAGCATGGCACATGTATACATATGTAACTTACCTGCACATTGGGCACATGTACCATAAAACCTAAAGTATAATAATAATAATAATAATAATAATAATAATAATAAAAATTAAAAAAAAAAAAAAAAAAAAGAATATTTGCATCTGTGCAAACAATTCTGTAGGTCTTCTTTTCACTCTCTTGATAGTGTATTTTGATGCACAAAAGTTTTTAATTTTTACGAAGCCCAATTTATGTAATTTTTCTTTTGTGGTCCATGCTTTTGGTGTCATTTTAAAGAAGCCATTGCCTAATCCAATGTCATTGTCATAAAGATTTTTTCCCTTGTTCTCTTTTAAGGGTTTTTACAGTTTTGTCACTTAAATTTAGGTCTTTCATTCAATTTGAATTAATTTTTGCACATGGCTTAAAGTAAGAGTCCAACTTCATTCTTCCTGCATGTGGGTATCTAATTTTCCCAACAGCATTTGTCAAAGACCACCCTTTCCCCATTGAATGGTCTTGGCACCCATGGGAAATGAATTGAGAGTTCACTTCTGGCCTCTCAGTGCTTCTCCATTTGTCTCTGTATTTTTCTTTATACCAGTGCTGCATGCACTCTTGATTATTGTAACTTTGTATTAAGTTTTGAAACTGGGGAGTGAGAGTCCCGCAAATTTGTTTCTTGTTTTTCAAGATTGTTTTGGTTACTTGAGGTCCCTTTATGTTCCACATGAATTTTAAGAGAGATTTTTCTATTTCTATCAAAAAAAAATGCCATTAAGATTTTGGTAAGGAATTACGTTGAATCTCCCTATCACATTGAATAATATTGTCACCTTAGTAATATTAAGTTTTCCAATCCATGACTGCAGGAAGTCTTTTAAATAAAGAGGTATATCTATATTTACATAGGTTTGTTTTCAATATTTATATAATTTTATATGCTTTACTGGTATATAAATAAATTTGACTTATATTTAATATTTTATTTTTTAATAGACAATAATTATATATATTTATGAGGCATAATGTCAAGTTTTGGCAGATATATGTACCTCAAAACTATTTATATATACATTTCATACATAGCATATATATTAAGTACAACATAATGTGTATTATATATTACATATATTTATAGACTATAAATATATATACAAATATGTAACTATATATAAATAATACATAACTACATATTCATAGATACATACAACTAAATACAAATATATGAAAATATAAAAATAAATCTATATATTATATATAGTGGAATTATTAAATTAAGCTATATAGTGAATGATTGAATTAAACTGATTAACATAATCACCACTTCACATGCTTATCAATTTTTTTTGGTGAATAGACTGAAATTTCCTCTTCGTAATTTGTAAAATATACATAGTTATTAGCAACATATTTCAAAAACATATTCCTCTTGTGTAACTGAAACTTTGTACTCTTTGACCAACATCTGCTCATCCTCCCCATCATCGCCCCACTTCCCCAGCCTGTAACCACCATTCTACTCTCCACTCCTATGAGTCTGACTTTTTAGATTCCATGTATAAGTGAGATCACAGTATTTGTCTTTCTGTGCCTGGCTATTTTACTTAGAATAAAATGAATCAGATTGCACCTAGCTCAGTTTACCCCTTGACTCTAGGTATACAAATAATAAAAACACAAAAATCAAACAGAAATTATGTGTGTGTGTCTATCATCTATCTATCTATGCATCTATCTATCTATCTGTCAAATGTCTATTTAAATACCATCTTTGACATTGCCGTGTAGGATTATTATCCATATCGTGATAATTTAGTAGATTGGCCCAGAGAATAGATAAACATTGGTGTTACCATACAATTTATAAATGTAGTTTTTAAAGAAAATGTCAAAGTATGTGGTTTAATTTGTAAAGCATATATTCTCATTTGGAATCTCTAAATGTAATATGTTTGTTTTCTCAACAGTATTACCCTGTTTCCAAATATTGCTTAAGGAGCCAATATGTCACAAAAGTTTTGCAGCAAGCAAATAAAATAAAATAAAATAAAATATGTGTTTATTTTTACTCTAAAAACTATACATGCCTCTTTATTTATAGAAAGCTATAGCTATATCTGGATATCTATAAGACAAAGTTTTTTTACATTTAATCCACATATTTTGAACTTTTTAAAAAGATTTATTCCTAGGTAGTGTGTAATTTTGATGATAATGTGAATTGTCTTTTCAAATTGTATGTTCTCTTCATTTCTGTCTTATAAAAATGTGCTGGTTCTTGGATATTATTCTTGTATTTAATAACCTTGATAAACTTATTAATTCCAAAAATTTAGCTGTAGAATTTCTTGCAATTTCTAAATATACAATAATGCCACCTGCATATGACAGTTTTATTTGCTCTAGTCCAATATTTGTTGAAAGTCCCCACCTCTGATATATATCCTTTTGTCAGAGTTTGTTATCGAAATACTAAGATACCCTATATTCCTGTTATTCTAGAAGTTAAGAAACAAAATCAGAGCTAAAACTTGCCAACTGGTTGGACCCAGGAACCCAGACAGGGGACAGACTTTTCTTGTTAGATCACATCTAAGCCATATAGGCTTGAGACACAGATTCTGGAACCTGCGGGAAAGAAAAATGTGTTGTGTTTGCAGATACAAAATATGGATTTAAAAAATCATCGGGGAAAGAAAATGTCTATGGCAAAGGGCCTAAGATTAGAGTCTACTACACTCAGCTAAGTTGCACTCTCATCTAAGAAGTTCTTATCTAAATAACTGCCCTTTGGAAGCCCTCTGTTAATCAATAAACAGCTGTATAATTAGACATTACTTTCTCTTCTGGCAACTACTCCCATTTACTCTATTTCTGTTCACCTTTCTTCCCTTCCTTAGTTTTTGGACGTTGTCTCAGGTGTATCCTTAGACCCTTTAACCCTAGTCTGCATGAAATTCCATACTTATATTTATGCTCTCCTTAATGCCTAGGTATTGGCAATCTTTGGGAGTCATTCCCTTATCCCCAGTGGGGAAAACACTGCTACAAATTTAAACGCATTTCAGCACTTCAGTAGTTCACAAACTAGACAGAAGTACTGTCAACGATTGCCTGGATAACTCTAACAGTAGTCTCCTTGCTTCTTCTTTTCCTCCCACTATCGTCTTTTCTTAACACAGCAGCAAAATTGTTTTATGTCTTTATGCCGGCATAGGTAAAAACATGTCATTTGCCTACATAATGACCTATCTTATCTCTTTATTTCACTCAAGTTAAAATCAAAGTCCTGTCAGTAGTTCACTAGATGTTACAATTTTTTTTGAGGCAGGGTCTTGCTCTGTTGCCCAGGCTGGAGTGCAGTGGAACAATCATAGCTCACTGCAGCCTCAACCTCCTGGGATCAAAGGGTCCTCCCCTGCCTCAGCCTTCTGAGTAACTGGGACTACAGGTGCATGCCACCATGCCTGCCTAATTTTTTTATTATTTTGTAGAGACGGGGTCTTGCCATCTTTTCCCAGCTGGTCTTGAATTCCTAGGTTCAAGGGGTCCTCCCACCTTGGCCTCCCAAAGTACTGGGATTACAGGCATGAGCCACCATGCCTGGCTGATCCATTACCTTTCTAACTTATTTTCCTACTGTTGTTTTCCTGGATCAGTTCATACCAGTGACCCTGGCCACTTCATATTCCTTGAAAACACCAGACACATTCCTACCTTATGGTCTTTGCTGTAGTTGTCTTCTCTGCCTGGAAAACTCTTCACTCAGAAATCCACTTAGATATCTACCCTACTTCCCCCAAGTATTGCCTTCTCACAGAGGTATATCCAGGATAATCTATTTAAATCGAAATCCCACTGCAGCTGCCAGTAGTTCTCTTTCACTGACTTGCTTTTTCACTTTTCACAGCAGTTACCACCTTCTAAGATACTAAAACGGGAAAGGTCTTCTTGTCCCCCTCACAGGGCTTGCAACAGCGGGAGTGGCTCACTTCTTCAGCGCCCTGCTGCTCAAACCTCTAGGGAGAGCATACAGACGGGCAGGCTGTGGGACTCTGACCCCATGGCAGCATCCAGGGCTGTATGTTTACAGTTCCTGAAGCCCCAGTGGGCGTGTGTTACTGTGTGCTCTTCTAGTTTTGCCATGTATAGGCAGCTAGTGTTAACTAGCTCAATTAGACCCTCTGCCTTATTGCAAGGACAGAGGGCTTTCTGTATCCCAGGTTCTTGCCTTGGTGTACCAGAAAAACCAGATCACATGTGGGCTTGAAGAATGAATGCAAGGTTTTATTGAGTGGAAGTGGCTCTCAGCAGATGGGGGAGCCAGAAGGGAGATGGAGTGGGAAGGTGGTTTTCCCCTGGAATCAGGCTGCTCAGCAGCTGAGTTCCCCTCCAACTGCCCCGGCCAAACTCCGTGTTGTTCCACTGGTCAATGGCCTGCCAGCGTGCCAGCATCTGCTGGTTCCTGTTGGTGTGATCTTTAACCGATGTGTCCCTCTTGACATCCAGCCACTTGTGTGTTCTTCCGCTAATGTGTTCCTTTCGACGTCCAGCCGCTTCTGTCCCTGGCTGCTAGGGTCTCAGGATTTTTACAGGCACAGGATGGGGGCATGGCAGGCCAGGGTGGTCTTGGGAAATGCAACATTTGAGCATGAAGGCAGGAGTGTCTGTCCTCACCTAGGTCTGTGGGCACAGGCCCAGGGGTGGAGCCCTAGCCAGGGACCATGCCCTTCCCTTACCAGCACTTCCCTGCCCCTCTTGCATATCACCTCCCCCGTCTGAAGAGGTACATCTAACTGCTGTTCGAATATGGATGATGACAGGTCTTAGCTGCTTCCTGCTGATAGGGGCATTGTTTGGGGGAAAACGGCAGTCAGATTCTTCCCAGAGGTCTATATACGGGTTCCTAGCAAAGGGGAGCCATCATCCAAGGCTCCAGTTCCTTGACCATTTGGAGGTTGATGGCTTCCAGGTGTAAGAGAAAAAACAAGTTTTATAAGGTTAAGTATGCATGGATTATATATACTTGGGTATGTATATCCAAGTTATACATACTGTAACTACATACATACATACATACACACATACTATAATAAATACATGTATTATACAAGGAAAAAAAATTAGTGCCAAAGATTACAGAGATAAGAAGTGAAATATACTAACAACAACATTGTACCCTGAGATGTTTCACCCTGGTGAAAGAAATTAAACCTCGTATGGGAGTGGATAAACTTTTAGAATGAGATAACTGTTCTGGCCATATCTTTAGTAGTTAACAGGTGTACCCTGGGAATTCTGGGGTTTGTGGGCTTGCCTGGTGGCCATTAAAGCTTCTGTCTCTTTCCTGTATTTCCTCTCTCTTTCCTGGGCCTCCCTGTCTGTATTGTAAAAGACCGAGGTGGCCACTTTCAGAAGGTCTTCTAATGTACTATCCGGTCCCAGGGCCCATTTCTGCAACTTCCTCCTGATGTCAGGAGCTGCCTGAGTAATAAATTTATCCTTTAGGGTTAGCTGTCCCTCGACTGAATCAGGAGATAGACAGGTATGCTTTACCAAGGACTCTCTTAGTCTCTCCAGGAAGGCAGTATGATTTTCATCAAATACCTGGTTGATCATGGACAACTTAGTATAATTGAGAGGCTTGGTCTTAGTCCTACAAAAGCCTTCTATTATGCACATCTGAAAGTGTCTCCTCTTCCAGTCTTCCACCTGTCATTGGGATCCCACTTAGGGTCATTCACTTTTACTGCTTCTCTTCCAGTTGGATAATGTTCGCTCCCTTCCCTGATGCCATATGTGATACAAAGCTCATTCCCAAACTCTTTGCTGCTTGCAGAGCGGCCTGCTTCTTAGTGTCCATCAGGGTCTGATTCAAAAGTAGCATAACATCTCTCCAGGAGAGTTTAAATATATGGGTGAAAGTCTGGAAAACTTCTATATATCTATAAGGGTCATCTGAAAGCTTGCCAAGATCCCCCTTGATTTGCTTTAAGTACTGTAGGAAGAAGATGACCTGGACCTTACTGGGCACAAATTCACTGGGCATTTGTTGGAGGGGCAAGAGTGAGACTGGTTGAATGTTGAAGGTGTACCTCAACACACACACACACACTCAACACACACACACACACACACACACAGAGTTCCTTGACACAGACTAGCATAGCGTTTGCTTTTTTGGTTCTAGGCATTGTCTCTGTTCAGTCATTAGCTAATGACTAAGCTAACCGGGCAGAAACATCAAACATTACATTCAGGAAAGAATGGAGACTTTATAAAATTAGATCAGAAAAATCTTAAACAAACAAGTAGTAATACAACAAATGCAACAACAGCAAACTCTGTAAAGGGAGGAAATCTGGTTTCTAAATAGCAACATTATAATGTTCAAAATGTCTAGATTTCAGCAAAAAATAATGAGGCATGTAAAGAAAAAAGAAATCATGACCCATGCACAGAAAATAATAAAAAGAAACTGTTTCTGAAGAAGCCCAGATATTGTAATTAGTAGAATAAGACATGTCGAAAAAATAAAGTATAAGAATGATGTCTCAGCAATTTGAGAATATCAGAAGGAGAAATTATAGAAATATATAGCAATTCTGCAGGTTAAAAATACAATAGCCAAAATGAAACACACACACACACAAACACACACACACAGACACACTAGAGGTGTTCAACAGAAGGAAAATTTCAGCAGGCAGAACAAAGAATCTTTGAACTTGAAGATGGGACAGTTGAAGTTATCCATTCTGAACAATAGAAGAACAAATTTCTTTTAATGAACAGAGCATATGAGACCAATCTGACGTCATCAAACATCCCAACACAAACATAATGAGATTCACAGAAGAAAAGAAAAAATAGAAGGGAGCAGAAGGAATATTTGAAAAATTAATGGTCAAACCATTCAAAACTTGATTAAAAATATTAATGAAACATCCAAGATGCTGAACGAATTCCAAGTAGGAAAGAAAGGAGATCCACACTGAGACACATCATCATCATCAAACTGCTAAAATTCAAAGACAAAATCTTGACAGTAGCAAGAGAGAAGAGTTGCACCATGGGCAAGGGATCCTCAATAAAATTAAGAGCTTATTTATCATCAGGAACTGTGGAGGCCACAAAGCAGTCAAATGACGTATTTAAAAAGCTAAAAGCAAAAAGAGATGTCGACCAATAATTCTGTACCCGTCAAAACATTCCTTCAAAAATGAAAGACAAATTAAGACATATCCAAATAAACAAAAACTAAGAGAGTTTGATGCTAGTAGACTTGACCTATAATAAATGCTACCAGGTCTCTTTCAGGCTGAACTGAAAGGATACACAACAGTAACTTACATTCATATGAAAAAATAAAAAATACCGATCAAAGTAACCACATAAGCAAATATAAGACATATGTATGAATGTAGCCAGGCATGGTGGCTCATGCCTGTAATTCCAGCACTTTGGGAGGCTGAGGCGGGAGGATCACCTGAGGTCAGGTGTTCTAGGCCAGCCTGGCCAACACGGTGAAACCCTGTCTCCACTAAAAATACAAAAATTAGCTGAGTGTGTGCCTGTAATCCCAGCTACCAGGGAGGCTGAGGCCAGAGAATCACTTGAACCTGGAGGCAGAAGTTGCAGTGAGCCGAGATCTCGCCATTGCACTCCAGCCTGGGTGACAAGAGCAAGACTCCGTCTCAAAAAAAAAAAAAAAAAAAAAAAAAAGTGCTAATTCTCATCACTCATAGTCAACATTTTACTGGAGGTTATTCTCAGAAAAATTAGGCAACAAAATTAATAAAATACATCTGTCTAGGAAGTACAACTATTTTTATCTGCAGATGATATCATGTTAAATATAGAAAATCCTAAAGAACACAGACACACACACGCACACACAGACACACACATGCGCACACACACACTTAAAGCTAATAAGTTTAACAAAGTTGCAGAATATAAGATCAAGACACAAAAGTTAGGTATATTTCTACACGCTAGCATTGAAAAATGAATGTAAAGATGAAATAAGGAAAAAGTTCCATTTACATTACCACCAAAATAATAAAACATTTAGGATAAACATAACCAAGGATAACTTTGGACTTAGTTTATTGTTTTTTTCTTTTTTTTTTTCTTTTTTTTTTTTTAAGACAGAGTCTCACTCTGTCGCCCAGGCTGGAGTGCAGTGGCACGATCTCGGCTCACTGCAACCTCTGCCTCCCAGGTTCAAGCGATTCTTCTGCCTCAGCCTCCCAAGTAGCTGGGATTACAGGCACACGTCACCATGCCTGGCAATTTTTGTATTTTTAGTAGAAACGGGGTTTCACTATGTTGGTTAGGCTGGTCTTGAACTCCTGACCACGTGATCCACCCGCCTTGGCCTCCCAAAGTGCTGGGATTACAGGCATAAGTCACCGCGCCCAGCCTGTTCTTCTTTTTCTAGTTCCTTGAGGTGTAAGGTTAGGTTGTTTATTCAAGATCTTTCTCTTTTTTTGGATGTAGGTGGCTTTTGCTATAAACTTCTCCTTTAGAGCTGCTTTTACGGCATTCCATAATTTTTGGTATGCAGCGTTTCCATTTTCATTTGGCTCAAAATGGTTTTTATTTCTCTTTTAAGTTCATTTTGACCCATTCATTATTCAGAGCATCTTATTTAATTTTCACATATTTGTGATTTTTCCAAAATTCCTTCTGTTATTTTCAGTTTCATTCCATTACGTTCAGAAAAATATTTGATATAATTTCAATCTTCTTAAATTTGTTAAAGACTTGTTTTGTGGCTTAACATATTATTTATCATAGAGAATGTTTCATGTGCTTTGAGAACAATGCAGCTATTGGATGAAATGTTCTGTATATGTCTTAGGTTCACTTAGTCAATGTATTTCAAATCTAGTGTTTCCTTATTTATTTTATGTCTGGATGATCTCTACATTGTTGAAAATGCAGAATTGAAGTCCACTAATATTATCGTATTGCCAGATGGCAATCTTGCAATCACTTTTTCGATTTATTAATATTTACTTTATATATTTAGGTATTCTGATGTTGGGTACATATATAATTACAATTACTATTTGCTCTTTATTAATTCACCCCTTTATCCTTATATGATGACCTTCTTTGTCTCTTTTTATAGTTTTTAAAAATCTATTTTTTCCTGATATAAATATAGCCACATTTGCTCTCTTTTAGTTATACTTTTCATGGAATATCTTTTTCCATTCCTTCACTCTCAAGTCTATGCGTGTCCTGAAGTCTCAAGTGGGCTATTTTAGACAACATATTGTTGGATCTTGTTTTTTCTTTTTTTCAAAATCATTCAGCCACTCTGTGTCTTTTAATTGGAGAATTAAATCTATTTACATTTAAAGTAATTATTTACAGATAAGAACTTACTATTGACATATTGTTAAGTTTTTTTTACTGTTTTGTAGTTCTTTTGTTCCTTTCTTATAATCTTGCTGTCTTCCTTTGTAATTAGTAATTTTTTTAGTGGTTTGCTTTCATTTCTTTCTTTATCTTTTGGGTATCTGTGGAGATTTTTTCTTTGTGGTTACCATGAGACTTACAAAAAATATTTTGTAGTTATAATACCCTAATTTAAGCTATAACACCTGAACTACAATACAGTACAAAGACTCTACACTTTTGTTTCTCACACACATATACAGTTTATGATATTGATATCTTTATATGATGTATCTGCGAACCAATTACTATAGCCATAGTTATTTTAAATACATTTGTTTTTTAACTTTTGTAAGAGTGATTATACACCACCTTTACAATATTAGAGTATTCTGAATGTGGTTATATATATACATTTACCATTGGGTTTTATACTTTTTCTTTTTTTTTATTTTTTATTTTTTATTTTTTTTGAGACGGAGTCTCGCTCTGTCACCCAGGCTGGAGTGCAGTGGTGCGATCTCGGCTCACTGCAAGCTCCGCCTCCCAGGTTCACGCTATTCTCCTGCCTCAGCCTCCTGAATAGCTGGGACTACAGGCGCCCGCCACCATGCCTAGCTAATTTTTTTGTATTTTTAGTAGAGACGGGGTTTCACTGTGTTAGCCCGGATGGTCTCGATCTCCTGACCTCGTGATCTGCCCACCTTGGCCTCACTTTTTCTGTTTTTATGTTGTTATTTATTGTCCTTTTGTTTCAACTCCCAGAACTCCCTTTAGCATTTCTTGTAAAGCTGGTCTCATGGTGATGAACTCCCTCAACTTTTGTCTTCAAATGTCTTTATCTCTTTATCTCTCCTTCATTTGTCATAAATAGCTTTGCCAAGTATAGTATTCGTGGTTGATATTTCTTTTCCTTTTAGCACTTTAAATCTGTAACCCCACTTCCTCCTGACTTGCAAGGTTTCCATTGAGAAGTCTGGTAATGGATTTATGGGAGATCTCTTACATGTGATGTTTCTTTCAGAATTCTCTCTTTGTGTTTGACCTTTGACAATTTGATTATAATATATCTTGGAGTATGTCTTTTTTGAATTGAACTTGCTTGGGATGCTTTGATCATCTTCAATCTGGATGTTCATATCCCTCTCAAGATTTGGAAAATTTTCAGATAATATTCCATTGATTAAGCTTACTGCCCCTTCCTCTTTCTCTTCTTTTGGTACTTCCATAATTCATATATTTGTATGTTTGATGGTGTTCCATAAATATGCATAAAACACTTACAGAAAAATAATTTCAACAATTTTGAGATTATTTTTGGCAGGTGGAGCATCCTAAAACTAGAAGGCATCACCTTCCTCTTCAAGTGACTGACTTCTTAACTTAGAAATCACCACACCACCACAGGATGCATAGAAGACTGAAACAAAATGTGGCTTTGTGAATATAGTGTGGGCTTTGGAGTCAGAAACTCTGCCATTTGTTGGCTGGGTAACTTCTAGTGTCTCTCTCCATCTCAAAGAATTTCATTGTACAGTTTATTAGGGATTAAACAAGTTTGTGCTTATAAGTTACCCACTATAGAACTTTGTAGTCAATAGGCACTCAATAAAAGGTGTTTATTACTCTCCTTGTTCTCCACAGTGGCTTATGAGATCCCATTTACTGGCTCACTCTTCCTAGCACCACAGACCTCTGGACTGGATTTCTTCTTGCTATCTAACTCCAACAACTTGACTTCCTTTGTTCACCTTCATTTGTTTCAAGGCTCTTCTTTTTTAACTTTTAGTTTTAAGGGTACACATATGTAATTGTTTGTTATATGGGTAAATTGTGTGTTGGGGGGTTTGGTGTACAGATTCTTTAGTCAGCTGGGTAATAAACATAATACCCAAGAGATATGTTGTCTCCCTCTTCCTAGCCTCCACCCTTAAGTAGGCCCCAGTGTCTGTTGTTCCTCTCTTAGTGTCCATGTGTTCTTGTTGTTTAGCTCCCACTTATAAGTGAGAACATATGGTATTTGGTTTTCTGTTCCTGCTTTAGTTTGCTTAGAATAGTGGTCTCCGGCTCCATCCATGTTGCTGCAAAGGACATCATCTCATTATTTTTTATGGTGGTGTAGTATTCCATGGTGTATATTTACCACTTTTTCTTTATCCAGTCTGCCTTTTTTTAAATATAGTCATTTTTCTCATTTTTAATTATCAAACATTTATAAAATGCTTATTCTGTGGAAGGTTCTCTGCCTCAAGAGTTACAAACATTAGGCCGGGCACAGCGGCTCACGCCTGTAATCCCAGGGGAGGCCAAGGCGGGTGGATCACCTGAGGTCGGGAGTTCGACACCAGCCTGACCAACATGGAGAAACCCCAACTCTACTAAAAATACAAAATTAGCTGGGTGTGGTGGTGCATGCCTGTAATCCCAGCTACTTGGGAGGCTGAGGCAGGAGAATCGCTTAAACCCAGGAGGCGGAGGTTGCAGTGAGCCGAAATGGCACCACTGCTCTCCAGCCTGGGCAACAAGAGTGAAACTCCGTCTTCAAAAAATATTTAAAAAAAGAGTTACAAAGATTAATGATATACAGTCTCTGGCCTTAAAAATCTCTGAAAAACTAGAAATAATTCTAAAGCCCAGATAGAGTGAGTTCCCTTCCAGTATCCTATACAAGTTCAAGGTCCTCCAAAGTATTATTAAATCTTCCTAGCCTTTTGATCCTCCTCTGCCTTTTCTCCTACCTCACTAATGTTCTAAGTCTCTGTTATGACACAGATTCTAGAACCTTCACAGGCCATACTCCCATCATTTGCTTAGGTCTGATCAATCTACTCCACACCATTTCTCAGTGATCCTCTGCATCTCTGCCTGTAAGGGCCTCCCTGACACCCAAGTTCGTATTGCTCAGAAACAGTGAACTTGAGTTTTTCGTTTTATCTTGGTCTCTCTCTGACAAAGAAATCCAGATGATGCGAGACTTGCTGGAGACAATACGTGGAAAATGACAGTCTTGGGTATGGACTAACTCCCTCTTTGAGGCTTCCTCGACTCTAATAGTTCAGGAGTCTCCTCTTAGGGACTTACGGACTTTAACACAACTGCTTTATCTTCCTTGCCTGCTTCCTTTTCAAAATCAATATTTTTTTTCTTTCACTCTTATTGATTCCTCTGGAAGCCTGGGGGAAACAACCCACAGTTAACTAAGCTCTAGGCTGATAGTGCTGGTTTCTCCTTTGGTTTCTAGAGTTTAAACTGAACAAAGAAAATAACCATCCTCTGTAGCACTAGGAAAATTCCTTAGCCCATTATCTCACTTCCTGTAGTATGGTCACTCTATAATCTGCCTCAACTCAGAAATAATGATTTCCTCTCATTTTCCCTATTAATAGGGTGGACCATCTTCTAACTGCGCTATAGACAGGGCATTTCAGACACTAAAGGAAGAAAGGGAATATACAGTAGTACTGAGTACACCATCTAGTTATCCTTTCATCCCCGATGAGTTATTTAACACTAGAAAAAAAAATTCACGTAATAGAGGGCATATTGACTACTTGCTGTTCATTTTAGAGGTACATTAGAAGAAAATCTCCAAAAGTTGATTTGGCAGGAGAATTTTCTCACAGGACCAGACACCTAGAAGACTCAGTAGACAAATGCCTAATCTGCCCTGGTTGGAGGTGTGTTATTATATCTTGAGATGGATTCACCTATTGTTTGTTTGAAGTAGTCTTAATCTGGGTGTAATCTACTTTCCTAGTCTTTCAGAGCTCAATATTCTTCAGAGTTTTTACTTTCACAGGCAGATTTATGGGTTTTTTTTCTTCTTTCCTTTCTCTCTCTCTCTTTTCTTTTTTTTTCTCCCCCGATCCTTCGTAGCCACTGCCCTTTATAACCATATGATATTGTCTAAGATTTTTCTCTCCTATGGCTGCAAGACTCCATCTTACATCAATTGAATGCATATCAATGACACATAAACAAACACAAGTTAAGCAATCCCAGCATGTTTTATCCTACTAACCACAATAACAAACCTCACAAATATCCATCTTGTCATCAGGAGGTTGGCGAGTGATGACTGAAAGGTTTTTCTGTGATAAGAAATTTCTGTCCTTTGCTGTGGCTTTCATTAATAAAACCACCTTCAGTCAGCATCCTTCAGTCAAGGTGCTGAAAGTTTTTTGATCACTCACTCATAAAAATGTTTTGAGTATGCATTCCCTATAAAAGTATATTTATAAATCTTATGAATTTATAGCTATATATATACACATTATATATAGAAAATCTTGCAACTTTAAAGGTATGAGTTAAAATTACACAGAAAATAGAAGTTCTAATATTTTCCCCATACCCCAGTGGATAGCTTCATAGACGTCTCACTGACTCCCTTTAACATTCTTCCTGCCTGGGGAGTAAAGGGTTCAACTGAGGAGGAAATCTGTCAGATTGCCAACTCTAAACCAAGGGTACACAGCATCTGAGGTTCTTAGTATATGACCAAAGAACCAATGTAAGAGCTAAAAATGGGCAGGGGCGGGAATGTGAGGACAGTAATATGAGGCAAATAAAAGAATAAAGGAATTGAAGTAGCAGAAAGGGGAAAGAAAAAAAAGTCTATCTGGTGGATAGTAAGAGATGATCAGAAGTTGTTTCTGGTAATTTCCTGGTCTAAATAAGCATGTTTACAGGTGAGTTTTTGTTTTCAGAAATAACTTTGGCTGTCATCCTGACTCTACTGGGACTTGCCATCCTGGCTATTTTGTTAACAAGATGGGCACAATGTAAGCAAAGTGGTGAGTAATAATGAGTCAAAATGAAGATTTCCTGTGAAAACCATGGAGGGAGGGATGCCAAGATTCAGTCTGAGTTCATCTCACTCATCCAACAGCTAGAGACTTTCCCAATATTCTGGGAATCTGTTTGAATACTTGAGTCAAAGAATCTCTGACCTATTAGTGATTTTCCCTGCACTTTTAACTCCCAAGGTTTACATTATCAATAATGTCAAACAAAAAATCACAGATAGGCCGGGAGCAGTGGCTAACGCCTGTAATCCCAGCACTTTGGGAGGCCGAGGCGGGCGGATCACAAGGTCAAGAGTTCGAGACCAGCCTGACCAACGTGGTGAAACCCCGTCTCTACCAAAAATACAAAAATTAGCTGGGCATGGTGGCAGATGACTGTAATCCCAGCCGCTCGGGAGACTGAGGCAGGAGAATTGTTTGAACCCAGGAGGCAGAGGTTGCAGTGAGCCAAGATCACGCCATTGCACTCCAGCCTGGGTGACAGGGCAAGACTCCATCTCAAAAAAAAAAAAAAAAAAAAAAATCACAGAGTTTAGCAAAAGTAATAAGAATACTTTAAAAGAAAATTACCTGAGCTCCAAGGGAAATTACCCGAGTTAAAAAAAAAAAATAGAAGTGAGAAGACAGTATGTTGCTAAACACCAGTATCTAGTATTATATAAAAAGAATTGGAGACTTTTAGTGACTTAATTTGGGGAGATGATAAGAAGAGACAAATACAGAGTAGTACTTGTCGATGAAACAGAGATAGAGCTCATAAAACCTAAGACCTATTTCTATGCCATAAGGTCTCTCTTTCCTGGATTTTTCTGTTTCTCTCCCACAACTTTCTAATTGGCTATATTCCCTCCCTGTTTCCCACCCTCAATGCCTGTGAGCCCTCAAAGCACAAATAGTGTGAAAAGATAGGTAAAACAGGGCTGATGGGAGATGTGGAAAATGGGTGAGAACAACAATGCGTTATATCAGGAGGACCACCTTGGTAAACAAGAAGCACAGCTTAGAGTGAGAAGAGTTTGATTAGAGGAAGAACACTTCTCCTAAGTAACTAATAAAAACATTTTGCCTAATTCCTCCACAGAAATGTATATCTCCAGATACAGTTCAGAACAAAGTAAGTACTTACACTCATGAGAAAAAAAAGTACAGTATTTATAGAATTTTCACAAGTCAGGAATGAAATCTGTCTTGTTTACAGTTGTGTTTCCAGAACCTTGCATAGTGCACCATTGCATGAACTGAACTGCTTCTAAGTGAGTGGGAGAAATCTACCAGAGATTTCTGAGCAGTACTGAATGCCAAAATGGAGTTGGGGAGAATTAATTAATACTGGGTAGGCCCGCATAATTCTGAGGCTCTCTTCAGATGCTTCCTGTGGTCTGAGAGCAGCAACAGAGATACTAACCCATGGAAATAGCAAACTCCTCAGGCACTGGAACAGAAGGTTCAGTAAAAAGCCTAAATCCATTCATGAAGAGGGCCTTAGTGAAGTGGCCGGATAGAAAAATATAATGTATCCTAGAATAACGAGAGTGAACACAGTTAGGGTAATTATGATTGGGAAGAGTACCAACTTCAGGATGTGAAGAAGTGAAGAAGATTTTCCATGGAAAGGTCTGGAGAGATGCCAAAGTTGCTAAGAAAGATAGCACAGGATTGGTATAAGGCAAAAAATAGCAGACTAGCTGCTGAAGTATCAAGAGGTAAAAGAAACTCTGAAACTCCTTCTGACTATCATTTAGCCTGGCTAATATTATAAAATTGGTGATTGACACAGTCACTTATCATCATCAGCTCTTGCAGCTTATGCACAATTCCTATTTCCTGCAAAGTAAATTAATTCACATCATTATTCACCATTAGGAGTTTATGTTTACATTAGTTCTCAGAGTCTTAAATAAAGCCTCATTAATAATCAAGAAGCAAAATCATGTGCTCTCCCTTTTTTTATAGGTGCTAGACTTCTGGACTATGAGGATGGTAGAGGTAAATAGATTAGGAACTACTATACAGTTAATGAAGGAATATACTCTTTAGATTGTGAATCAATTCATCTCCCTTTGAGCATCATTTATTGAGTCAGCATATCTTTCATTTTTATAACATCCAAATGCTTATCATTCCTCTCTCTCTCTTTCTCAAGAAAAATTGTGCATTTTTCTCAGAAAAGGTAAATAATTCTCCTTCTTAAGACCATCAAAAGAATTCATTTCCATCTTCTGTTTACTTCCAAGATATTAGAAAGGTTAAGGAACCTCTCTGAAACAATTTCCTGGATGTTTAAAATGTGGATAAAATGAATATGAAATGGAAAATAGTATATGTGAAAATACACTTTGAAAGCCATACAGTATAAGAAGTAAACAAAGCTTATCCCCATTTAAGAAGATGAGATTTATGCTCAAAAGATTGAGACTTACTCAAGTTCACCTAGCTGAGGAGGGAGCTGGATATCGAATTCAGGTTTTGAAACGTGATAGTTATGAGAAGACGGCAATGCACTGTCTACTTTTTTGAAGGGACACACCAGTACCACTAATTTCAATGTACCATGGCTATTCCTAACCCTCACGCCCCAACACTCAATGTTCTCTTTCAATATCCACTCACTAGGGCTGCCTATAGATGTTCCCTCGGCTCTCTCTCTCTCTTTCTCTCTCTCTCTCTCTCTCTCTTTCTCTCTCTCTCTCTTTCCTTCCCTCTTTCTCTCTTTCTGACTAGTCCTATCTCCCTCGGCTCTCTCTCTCTCTTTCTCTCTCTCTCTCTTTCCTTCCCTCTTTCTCTCTTTCTGACTAGTCCTATCTCCAGAACTCAACAAGAACCACTAGAGCTACCTCTCATTCTTGCTGGAAGCCACTAAAGTTGTCCACGCCAGGCCCACCAGCTACACCAGAACTATAAGGTTGTGAGATTGTGGATGTGGAAATAATTACACACACACACACACAAGCTACAAGCATATAGATCCCTGAGAGTTGAGGAAAGAAAAGAGAAAGTAACTCAGTCACTTCACTTGCTGTCCATGCCCCACACTTGGACTCTTGGTCCATCCTTCTTCTTACCTCTATGATTCATCTATCATGAACAACAAGAGTGAAGAGCACAGTGCCATGGCATTCCCTCTTTATTTTCTGAAATGGAACCTAAAGAAAATGGGAATATCTGGGAAACTAGCAAATATTTTAGTAGTTGGATTGAGACTAATGATAAACTTACTTTTTTTTTTTTTTTTTTTTGAGATGGAGTCTCGCATTGTCGCCCAGGCTGGAGTGCAGTGGCGCAATCTCGGCTCACTGCAAGCTCCTCCTCCCAGGTTCACGCCATTCTCCTCTCTCAGCCTTCCGAGCAACCGTGACCACAGGCACCTGCCACCACGCCCGGCCAATATTTTTTTGTATTTTTAGTAGAGACGGGGTTTCACCGTGTTAGCCAGGATGGTCTCGATCTCCTGACCTTGTGATCCACCCGCCTCGGCCTCCCAAAGTGCTGGGATCATAGGCGTAAGCCACCACGCCCGGCCCGATAAACTTATTTTTTAATGAACTGTTGGTAAAGTTAATATGTTTTTTTCTTTCCTAAAAGATTTTTCCTCTCAGATCTAAAAGAGGAAGAGGTAAACAGATTTTTCTCTAACAAAAAATAATATAGACTTATTTGTTGAAGTAAAATCTCATTATGTTTTTATCTTCTCTTTTAGGATCCCAACATGCATATTCAACAGAAAGTGGTAAATTATTGTATTGCTAAGAAATTAATATAGGAGTCTGTTTATGAGAAATTAAAAATCTTACAATTTTTCAATTCTCTAGACACTTCATATGATAACCGAGGTAAGTATATGTAGAGATTTTTGTAAAATTAAAGGAAAATCAGTGCTGCTTCCTGCCACAACATAAAAGGCTATAAAAACTTACCAAAATTTAAAAAAGAAGAAGAAGAAATGAAAGCAGTTACAGAATATTCTGAGAAATGTTCACAAATGTTCACCATCACGCTATGAGGCACCATTTTCCCCAAAGCCATGCAGTTCCTCTCCTATCCAACTCCTAATTATTTAACAAAAGTAATATGAGAGAAAGGCATCAGCAAAATAGTAGAACAGGAGCTTTCTTCCCACACAGAAGTATCAATTTAGACAACTATCCACAGATGAGACAATACCCTTGTGGGAGTCCAGGAGTCCAGCAGAGAAGTTCCAGCACACTGTCAGGTTATAAAATCCTAGAACAGATGTATTAAAGAGGGTAAGAAGAACAGGGTAGTTTCACTTTACCCACATCACTCCTCCCCCAGGGTGGCACAACTCAATGCTGAGACAGACCCACTTGGTCCACAATTTCTCCCACAGAAAAAACGTGCAGAACTTAATGAGTGCCCACATCCCCCAGCCATTCAGGATGCTGTCCGAAATAAGCCAACTTATTTCTCACTCCACCCAGAACACTGAGATGATCAGCATAGTTGAATGGTTAGGAGAGGCTGGGAGCAGGGAAAAAGAGACTGCAGAACCCACTCATAAGAAAGCCTCATCAGAAAGCCTGCCATTTGAGATGCGTGACCTATGCCCCTTGCACTACTGACCCACAGGCACGCCTTTCACACATTTCACTCTCCCATCTAGGCTGAGTCCCCATATGAGCCACCATGGACAACAAAAGGAAACATCTCACAGTCAGTTTGACTTCGTGGGGTCAGAAAAAAGGACACAAACTTGAGAATTCCAGAGCACCACCCTAGGGAAAACAAAGGGAAGGCTCTCAGAACCTGGACTGGCTTTGCAGGATTGAGAGAAGGCACAATCTTAGAAATCTCATCTAGCCTGGGTGTGGTGGTTCATGCCTGAAATCCCAGCACTTTGGGAGGCCGAGGCAAGAGGACTTCTTGAGCCTAGGAGTTCGAGACTGGCCTGGGCAACATAGTGAGACCCTGTCTCTAAAAAAAAAAAAAAAAAAAATCAGCTGGATGTGGTGGTGCACACCTGCAGTCCCAGCTACTCAGGAGGCTGAGGTGGGAGGATTGCTTGAGCGCAGGAGTTTGATGCTGCAGTGAGCCACAATCATGCCACTGCTCCACTCTGGGTAACAGAGTGAGATTTTGTCTCAAAAAAAGGGAAAAAATCCCATCTGTGAAGTAGGCACAAACAAATACTGAACAGGATGACTGTTTCTTCAAATGTGAAAATGCAAGACAAGACTTCAAGGTCATAAAAATCAAGGAAACATGACACCACTAAAAGAACACAATAATATTTCAGTAACTAACCCCCAAAAATGAAGGTTTGCCTAAAAATCAATCCACCAGTTGCCTGACAAAAAATCCAAAACAATTGTTATAAGAAAGCTCAGTGAGCTACAAGACAACACAAACAATATAATGACATCAGGAAAACAACACAAGAACAAAAGTAGAAGTTCAACAAAGAGAAAAAAAAACAAAACGGAGCCATACAAATTTTGGAGCTGAAGGATGCAATGACTAAACTAAAAAAAAAAGGGAATAGAGAGCTTCCAAGATGATGGATCAAGTACAAGAAAGAATAAGAGAAGTCAAAGACCAATCATTTAAAATTATCTAGTCAGAGTACAAAAAAAAAACACACAAAGAAAAGAAATGAAGAAATATGTACAAGATTTATGGGACACCATCAAGGGAGCTAACTTTTTGCATTATTGGAGTCTCAGAAGAAAAGAGAAATAGAATAAATGCTTATTTAAGGCATAATTGCTAAAAACTTTCCAAATCTGTGAAGAGATATAGACATCTCGATATATGAAACTCAAAACTCTCCAATTGTATTTAACCCAAAGAAGACTTCTCCAAGACATTATGTCAAATTGTCAATAATCAAAGTTAAAGAGAGAATCTTGAAAGAAGCATATCACATTTAAAGGTACATCAAAAGGATATTAGCACTTCTATGCAGACATTTTCTAGGCCAGTACATAGTGGGATGATATATTCAATTTGCTGAAAGAAAAAAACTGCCAACCAATAACTCTTTACCCGTAAAGCTGTTTTTCAGATCTGAGAAAGAGATAGTCTTTATCAGACAAACAAAAGCTGAGGGAGTTTATCACCAATAGATCTGCCTTACAAGAAATGCTAGAGAATGTTCTTCAAGCTGAAATGAAAGGCCAATAATTAGTAAAATGAAAAAATATCCAAGTATAAAATTCACTGGTAAGGTAAATATACAGTCAATTCAGAATATTCTAATACTGTAATGATGGTGTATAAATAACTTTTAATGCTAATATAAAAGTTAAAAGACAAAATATTAAAAATATATAATTTGTTAATGGATATACAATTTTTTAAATGTAAATTTTGACACTGAAAATGTAAAAACTTGGAGAATAATATGTAGAGTTTTTGTATGTAATCTATTTTAATAATCTAAGTTATTATTAGCTGAAAATAGACTGTTGAAACCATGTTTTATGTAAGCTTGTGTTTTATGTAACCATAAACCAAAAACCTATACTAGATACACAAAATAGAAAGATATGAAAGCATACCACTACATAAAATCAGCAAATCACAAAGAAAGACAGGAAGAAAGGAAGAAAGGATATACAAAACAGCCAGAAAACAACCAAGAAAATAGCTATATTAAGTCCTTAACTATCAATAATTACTTGAACGTAAATGGATTAAATTTTCTAATGAAAAGACACAGAGTAGCTAAATGTATTTAAAAACAAGTTGCAACTATCTATGCTGCCTGTAGCAGACACACTCCAGCTCTAAGGATACACATAGAATGAAAGTAAAGGGATGAAAAAAACATGCTCCATGCAAATGGAAAACAAAAGAGGGTAGGAGTGGCTATACTTATATCAGGCAAAATAGACTTTTAGTCAAAAATTATAACAAAAGACAAAGAAGGTCATTATATAATTATAAAGGGGCCAATTCATCAAGAGGATATAAAAATTATAAGTACATATGCACATAATGTCAGAGCACCTAAATATATAATATTTACATAACTGAAGGGAGAAATAGACAGCAATATAATAATAGTAGTGGACTTCAGTAACCCATTATTGACAATGAATAGAGCATCCACACAGAAAACTAACAAGAGAGAAAATAAAGTTACCAAGAATACCCAATAGGGAAAGGATAAATGTTATTGGGAAAACTGAATATCCATATGCAAAAAAAAAAAGAAATTGGCTCTTATCATATACCATACACAAAGATCAATTTGAAATGGATTAAAGACTTTAATGTAAGACTTGACACTATAAAACTCCTATAATAAAACAGTGAAAAGCTCCATGACATTGGTCTTTGCAAGTTGTTTTATATGACACCAAAAACACAGTAACAAAAGCAAAAATAAGTGGTATCTCATCAAACAAAATTGTTTCTGGACAACAAAGGAAACAATCAACAAAACGAAAGCCAGCTCACAGAATAGGAGAAAATATTTGCAAACCATATATCTGATAAGTGGTTAGTATTTGTCTTAATCTGTTTCTGTTGCTTACAACAGAATATCTGAAACTGGGTAATTTATAAAGAAAAGAAATGTATTACTATTTCTTACAGTTATGGAGGATGGAAAGTCCAAGGCTGAGGGGGCGCATGTGGGCGCAAGAGAGCCTTCTTGCTAGTGGGGACTCCGCAGATTCCTGAAGTGGTACAGGGCATAACAGGGCAAGGTGGCTAACATGCTGTGCTTAGGTCGTTCCTCTTCTTCTTCTTTTTATTTATTTATTTATTTATTTATTTTTTGAGATGGAGTCTTGCTCTGTCGCCCAGGCTGGAGTGCAGTGGCGCGATCTCGGCTCACTGCAAGCTCTGCCTCCCGGGTTCACGCCATTCTCCTGCCTCAGCCTCCCGAGTTGCTGGGACTACAGGCGCCCGTCACTACGCCCGGCTAATTTTTGTATTTTTAGTAGAGACGGGGTTTCACCGTGTTAGCCAGGATGGTCTCAATCTCCTGACCTCTTGATCTGCCCGCCTCAGCCTCCCAAAGTGCTGGGATTATAGGCGAGAGCCACCGCGCCCGGCCCGTTCCTCTTCTTACAAAGCCACCAGTTCCACTTGCATGACAACTCATTAATCCATTAGTGGATTAATCCATTTATGTGGGTGGAACCCTCATGATATAATCACCTCTTTAAGGCCTCACTTCTCAATGCTGTCACATTGAGGATTAAGTTTCAACATGAGTTTTGGAGGGGGCATTCAAACCATAGCAATATTCAAAATATATAAGGAACTCATACAACTCAAAAGCAAGATACAACTCAAAATACAGCTGAAACAAATAAGCTGATTTTAAAATGGACTAAGGTTCATATCTGTTCATGAACCTTAGTCCATGAACAGACAATTCTTAAAAGAAGACATTTATGCAGCCAACAGACGTATGAAAAAATGCTCATCATCACTGGCCATCAGAGAAATGCAAATCAAAACCACAATGAGATACCATCTCACACCAGTTAGAACGGCGATCATTAAAAAGTCAGGAAACAGGTGCTGGAGAGGATGTGGAGAAATACGAATGTTTTTACACTGTTGGTGGGAGTGTAAACTAGTTCAACCATTGTGGAAGACAGTGTGGCGATTGCTCAAGGATCTAGAACTAGAAATACCATTTGACCCAGCAATCCCATTACTGGGTATATACCCAAAGGATTATAAATCATGCTGCTATAAAGACACATGCACACGTATGCTTACTGCGGCACTATTCACAACAGCAAAGACTTGAAACCAACCCAAAAGTCCATCAATGATAGACCGGATTAATAAAATGTGGCACATATACACCATGGAATACTATGCAGCAATAAAAAAGGATGAGTTCATGTCCTTTGTAGGGACATGGATGAAGCTGGAAACCATCATTCTGAGCAAACTATGGCAAGGACAGAAAACCAAACACTGCATGTTCTCACTCATAGGTGGGAACTGAACAATGAGAACACTTGGTCACAGGGTGGGGAACATCACACACTGGGGCCTGTTGCGGGGTGGGGGAAGCAGGGAGGGATAGCATTAGGAGAAATACTTAATGTAAATGACGAGTTAATGGGTGCAGCACACCAACATGGCACATGTATATATATGTAACAAACCTGCACATTGTGCACATGTACCCTAGAACTTATAGTAAAAAAAAAAAAAAAAGGGAGAGAGAAAAATAAAATAAAATAAAATAAAATGGACTAACGACCTAAATAGACATTTTCTCAGAGAAGACATACAACCGACTAATAAATAAAGGTGCACAACATCACTAATCATCAAGGAAATGCACCTCACACCAGATAGGATGCATTCAAAAAGTCAAGGGATAACAAGTGTTGGCAAGGATATGGAGAAAAGGGAACCCTTGTACACTGTTGTTAGGAATGTAAAGTAATACAGCCATTATGGAAAACAGCATTGTGGTTCCTCCAATAAATTAAAAATAGAACTACCATATGATTCAGGAATGCTACTTCTGGGCATATATTCAAAGGAAATAAAAATCATTATCTTGAAGAGATATTTGCACTCTCATATTCATTGCAGCATTATTTACAATACCCAGGATACAGAAATAAACTAGGTGTCCATCAGTGGATGAATGGATAAAGAAAATGTGATATACATACACATACACACACAACGAAATATTATACAGCCTTAGGAAAAGAAAGAAATCTTGCCATTTGTGACAACATGGATGAACCTGGAAGACCTTAGGCTAAGTATAATTAGCCAGGCATAGAAAGACAAATACTACATGATCTCATGTATATATGGAACCTTAAAAAGTTGAACTCAGAGAGCAGAAAGGTGATTACCAGAGGTTGGGGGGTGGAAGAAATGGGCAGAAGTTGGCCAAAGGGTACAAACTTGCAGTTTTATGACAAATACGTTATGTAGACCCAATGTACAGCATGGTGACTATAATGTGTTATATACTTGAAATTTACTAAGAGAGTAGGTCTTACATATTCTCATCACAAAATGAAAAATAGAAGTAAGTATTTGAAGTGGTAGATATGTTAATTAGCTTGGTTGTGGCAATCTTTTCACAATGTATACATATATTAGAATCACACATTGTAATACCTTAAATATATATAATTTTTATAATTATACCTCAATAAAGCTAAAGAAAAGAAAAAAATAATCTGAGTAGTCAAGAGAAATTCAACATCCCAGGTCTCACAAATGCTAACTACTCATCGAATTAATTCAAGATGGATTAAAGACTTAAACGTTAGACAGAAAACCATAAAACCCCTAGAAGAAAACCTAGGCAATACCATTCAGGACATAGGCATGGGCAAGGACTTCATGTCTAAAACACCAAAAGCAATAGCAACAAAAGCCAAAATTGACAAATGGGATCTAATTAAACTAAAGAGCTTCTGCACAGCAAAAGAAACTACCATCAGAGTGAACAGGCAACCTACAGAATGGGAGAAAATTTTTGCGGTCTACTCATCTGACAAAGGGCTAATATCCAGAATCTACAAAGAACTCCAACAAATTTACAAGAAAAAAACAAACAACCCCATCAACAAGTGGGCGAAGGATATGAACAGACGCTTCTCAAAAGAAGACATTTATGCAGCCAAAAGACACGTGAAAACATGTTCATCATCACTGGCCATCAGAGAAATGCAAATCAAAACCACAATGAGATACCACCTCACACCAGTTAGAATGGCGATCATTAAAAAGTCAGGAAACAACAGGTGCTGGAGAGGATGTGGAGAAATAGGAACACTTTTACACTGTTGGTGGGACTGTAAACTAGTTCAACCATTGTGGAAGTCAGTGTGGCGATTCCTCAGGGATCTAGAACTAGAAATACCATTTGACCCAGCAATCCCATTACTGGGTATATACCCAAAAGATTATAAATCATGCTGCTATAAAGACACATGCACACGTATGTTTATTGAGGCACTATTCACAACAGCAAAAACTTGGAACCAACCCAAAAGTCCATCAATGATACACCAGATTAAGAAAATGTGGCACATATACACCATGGAATACTATGCAGCCATAAAAAAGGATGAGTTCATGTCCTTTGTAGGAACATGGATGAAGCTGGAAACCATCATTCTCAGCAAACTATCGCAAGGACAAAAAACCAAACACCGCATGTTCTCACTCACAGGTGGGAATTGAACAATGAGAACACTTGGACACAGGAAGGGGAACATCACACACCGGGTCCTGTTGTGGGGTGGGGGGAGGGGGGAGGGATAGCATTAGGAGATATACCTAATGTAAATGACAAGTTAATGGGTGCAGCACACCAACATGGCACATGTATACATGTGTAACAAACCTGCACGTTGTGCACATATACCCTAGAACTTAAAGTATAATAATAAAAAAAAGAAATCAAGGAATAAATTCTTAAAAGTTCATCACATTAAGGTATGACTTGTGCAATAAAATTCCAAGGGTGCAAAGAAATACTGCTGTGTCTACTGTTGTCATTTACATCTCATATTTCTTGGGAAAAAAACCTCTTCAGTAACAGTCCACCAGAACACCAGATTTGACCAGTGCAAGAAGCTACCTCAATGTTAGGAATTTAAGGGTACACGGATAAGCAAAATAAAACTACACACCATAAGAAGGGAGGAGAATTAACATGTACTCAGCACCCACTATATGTTAGTCACTCTTGTGAGCATTTTTTTCATTTTATTAATATTTAATATCTACAAACAACCATGTCAACCACACAAAGATGAGCTACCCAAAAATCCCTCCCTGGCTGTCCAAGGCCTCCAGTAGCCTACAGGTTGCTTTGGTGCATATTAGGAAAAGGTGTTCCTTCCTGCAAGTGAATGCAGCCCCACCCCAGAGACACTGCTGGGGATTTCATTTCCCTTAACCCTTTGTGCAGTGAACCAACCTATATAATCATAGCACACATGTCCTGAAGATATATGAAAGGCATCTCACTCTTAGCATGTCTAAAACCCAAGCCCTAATCCCTTCTACACACTGGTGCTAACACCTGTATTCACCTAATTGCTCAGACTATCTACCTTGGGATGATATTTAACTCCTTTCCTACTCTCTTCATCCAATCCACCAACAAATCCCATCTCTGATGCTTTCAAATTATACTCCAAATCAAACCACCTTCCACCACCATGACAATCCTTGCCCAAACACCAATATCTCTTGCCTCCTACCTTGTTTCCTTGATACTCCTCTTGCCTTCTTATAGTCTATTCACCTCACCACAGTGAGGGAGATCCTTAATAAGTAGCTCTTAAATGAATAAACTAACTTACTATTGTTATCCCTAATTTACAGAAGAGAAACTTATGCTTAAAAAACATTAATGACTTGCCCAAGGCCACAGGACTTGCAAGTGACAACCTGGGTAGGAATTTAGAATTGTCTAATTCCAAATTTTAGGCAGTCAGAGAGTTTATTCTTATGTAATTTAGTAATATCTTAGTTTTTAATTTCCTGTTTACAGATCTTTAGTGTACAAGCCTACAATCTTAGTATCTTTCTAATCTGGGCTCCCTTGCATTCTTAAGGAAAAACTTGAATCAGTAAACATTTTATTGTTGTTTTAATAAGTCATACTTTAAAATTCATAAACTCAAGTGACTATTTCTCTGACTTTCCAGTCCCCCTAACATAACCTATAAATCTCAGTCATCCTAAGTTTCTAGGTTCCCACGCCCTACTAGTCTTCCCTCTATTATTTCTAGACATAGGAATATAAATGTACTGGTCAACTTGAGACTATAGAAATCTTCTGGCAGGAAGATATTAATATTAGGTAAGGTCATTATGTTAGTTTAGGTACATGAAATTTAGTACTCAAAGTTTAGTTTAACTTAAATATATCACATATAAAAGCTGCCATGGTTATTCCAAAACTTTTTTGAAATTAAATTTATTCTTAGTATTTTTCTAGCAAATGTAAGTGCAGTGCATGAGTAAGTTTTTATAACAAATTTCAAGTGCAGCATATTAAAGTGTTCAGCATCTCAGTGGTATTTCCCATTTTTGTGGCAACTCTATTAACATCTTGATGTATTTTCCCTTTTTTTTTTTTTTCCATTGAGACAGAGTCTTGCTCTGTGGGCCAGGCTGGAGTGCAGTGGCACGATCTTGGCTTACTGCAATCTCCGTCTCCCGGGCACAAGCAATTCTCCTGCCTCAGCCTCCCGAGTAGCTGGGATTACAGGCGTGCACCACCATACCCGGTGAATTTTTGTATTTTTACTAGAGACAGGGTTTCACCATGTTGGCCAGGCTGGTCTCGAACTCCTGACCTCAGGTAACACACCCACTTTGGCCTCCCAAAGTGCTGGGACTACAGGCGTGAGACACCGTTTTTAAAATCCCCATAGAACTATGAGAAACAAGAAACATTATTATAAAACAGAGAATGTGTTTTGTACTTAATTCCCATCACAATGACTGCCAAGTATGGAAGGCGAGCACTCATTTTCAGAAAGAAGCTGAAAAAAAATACTATTGTCTTTATATTTCTGAGTAGAGCTTTAACTATATATACTTTAGTGAAATATCAAATGATATTATGATTCAACATAATTTAAATCAACAAAGTATCAATATTACTATTTACTTTTACACTTTTATGAAAACAACAGTGATAACATGACTAGTTTTTCATGTAATTTGCTTTGTCTCCAGATCTTTTAGAAAGTCTGTTTCCATGACATCACTAAGAAACAAGTTTTAGATCATAGGATGCACATTCAGTTGCAATCAATATACACATTTGCATTCATTATAATTTGCCATATTGTCACTGAACTTGAATTCTCAGTCAGCTGAGTAAATATTTTGCCATTCCTTCTTTTGACCTCAACTTACCTTATAACTATATATTCTTCTGTTTTAATGTTTGCATGTATAGTTTATTATTTCTTCTCACTACATGTATTTACCTTAATTAATCTTTGCCTGGTTTTTTTATGTCATTAAACTTATAAATTAAGCCATAAGGAGATATTGTCTCCAGTTTCTTGCGTAATTGGATATTTGAGGGTGTTGATTGGGTAATCCTCTGTAGTGATACCAAAACTACAGAAACAGAATATCCAAATTGATTTTTCTTTCGTTTGTGTTTTCAGAGGGATCCAAAAGAGATTACAGTAAGTATTATCTTGTTTCTCAACAAAAATTTGCTTCCTATTAATAACATTTCCCTAGATTGTAAATGCTTTAGAGGAAAGAGAAATCCTGTCATATGTCAAGTCATATGAATACTAAGCAATAGATAAAGTTTTCTAGTGCTGGTTTAGAATGATCTGGCTGGGAGAAAAGGAAAACAATAGAAGTGATGAGCAAGAGAAAAGGAAAGTAATAAAGATAAAAGGGAGAGAGAGAAGAAAATAGAGAGGGAAAAAAGGGAGGGAGGAATTTGGGCGGCAGGAATGGCATCTGCCTACTAAAAATTAAACCCATTTTTAGAGATGGAAAGCATATGCAGTAGCTGGTGGGAGTGGCTGTCAGTACCCATCACCAGATCAGTGATGACTCCCGGGGCCTAGACTTTAACTCCTGAGAAGGGGGTGACAGCAACTGAAGCTGATATGTAAAGATTAGGGATCCAAATTCTCATGATTCTCCTCATGTTTTCTGTGTGTGTATTTTAGCACCATCAACCAACTCTCTAGGTAAGTGCTTTGTGGTTTTCTTTCAATTCTACTGTCATCTGGTTTGCAAGCCCTATTTTTTCTGTATTTTTTCTCTTTTAAGAAAGTTTTTTAAATTAAGTATAAAAATAATTAACACTTGTATATCCACACCTTAGATGTGACAAATTGATAATATTCTTGTCATATTTCTGAAGTTATCATAGACATATTCCACGCCCTTCTTCCCAGAGGCTTATTAATATATTTTAAATATTTAAGTCTATTTACATATATTTATAGTCTCTACCTATCACTGAACAAAATATAGTATTTTTTTAATGTTTAATTTTACAAAAATGGCATCTGTCTGATAGTATCATTACGATTTCCATTTTTCTCTCAAAATGTAGTTTTGAAATCCAGGTTATACACTTTGTTGAATAATATACCACATTATGAATATACAATATTTTTCTACTATTTCTCCTACTGATGCATTCTCAATGTTTCTAATTTCTCCTATCACAAATAATGCTGCAAAGATAGTCCTTAAGTAGATAGAAAAGAGTTTATCCAGGGTACATACCCTGAAGTAGGATTAGTGTTCACATTGTATATCAGCATTTATGTAATTTATGCATATTTTAAATTTTACTAGCTATTAATTAAGCTCCTTGGTAGTTACATAGAGGCATACAAAAATAAATAAACATTTCCAATTTCTCTGCATTAGTAACAATCCCGGATTTTGTCATATTTTTCTATTATTGCCACTTGAATACGTATACAATTTTTAAAATCTGCATTCCCTGCTCACTCCTGAAATTGAGTATCTTCTCATAGGCTTACTAGCTAGTTAGACTTCACCCTATATAAATTGCTTGTTCATTTACTTTACCCGTTTATCTATTAGTTATTGATCTGTGGTAATTCTTTATTACTATGAAAGATCAACTTTTATATATTATGTTAAATATTTGCAATTATCTCATCCAAGTCTGTCTTTTAGCTTTAAATTTTTATGTTGCCTCTTGACTTTTAGAAGGCCTCTACTCACTCTCCCCCAACACCACACAATTTATTGTAATACAATTTGTCAATCTCTTGTTTTCTTTTAGAGTTTCTGCTTTTTTGTTTCTTTGGCCTTATCTGGGTATCACAAAAATTTTATTTAATACTTTCTCTTAATAGTTTTAAAATTTCCCTTTCTACATATAGGTCTTTAATCCAAATGGGGCTTTGTTAATTGTTTTTTGGTTTTGGTGAGTGATTTTAGAAATAATACAGGTGAGATCTAATTTTCCTTTCATCTGAAAAACCAACTACAGGGATTTCTTCTCATCTTGTTCCAACTAGATTTATTGACTGGTGCATTCTTTCTCTGCTGATTTGTAATGCCATCTTCATCTTATATATTTTGTTTTTCCATGGATTTTATTTTCTGTTCCAGTGATCTTTTGTCTTTTACTGAACCAATACTACATTGCTTTCACTACTAAAACTTTATAACATTTATTATAAAAAAATAGCACATTATCTTTGTTCTTTTTCAGAAATGTGTTGGCTATTCTTTGACCTTTTCTCTTACACAAGAATTTCATAATTTCTCAAAATCCATGAGTCATATTAGGATTTCATTGAAATTTCATTGAGTCTGTAGATTAATTTGTAAAATCAATTATTCCCATGCATTAACATGGTTGCCTACTATTCAAATTTTCTCATATACCCTTCAATAATGTAATATAATTTTCTTCAGAAAGGTCTTGCATGTCTTTTGTTGGATTCTTATACACATACTTGTTTTTTGTTTCTGATGTGAATACTATCTCTCTACATGGATTTTACAAATAATTATTGTTGGAATATAAGTTATATGTTATATGTTTGAGAGTAGTTTCTGTATCTAGCCACCCTGCTGTGCTCTTAGAGTTCTAATAATTTTCAGATTCTCTTGATTTCTATATGTAAAAAATCATGTCATCTGCAAAATCTGATAATCTTGAGCTTCCTTTTCCAATTCTTAAAACCATTTTCTTGTCATAGCTTAGGCTATGTATATCTATGGGTAAAATTCCTTCTCTTTACTTTTGCTTTATTTTTGTTCCTTTTTCTAGCTTGCTATATGAAACTCTTAATTAACTTCCAGACTTTCTCATCTTCTTTTTTTATTTTTATATGGGACACCACAAATTTTCGTGCCATCCTTACACACGGGCCATGCTAATCTTCTCTGTATCATTCCAATTTTAGTATATATGCTGCCAAAGTGGGCGCTCTTATTCTCTAATATAAGTATCTAAGTAACTTCTAAATGCTGCTGAAACTCATATCCTCATATCCACTTATACCCTCATGACTATTTTTTTACTTCAATTCTACATTGTCTGATATTAACATTGTTCTAACACCTTTGTTTTAATTAGTATTTACCTATTTTTCATCCTTTTATTTTGAACCTTAAGAGTTTGTTTTTGTCTTGTGTCTTTTTTAAATGGCATATTGTTTGACTTTGTTCATATTAACAATGTAAAATTTTCCGTTTCCTAATAGATGAATTTAGTTCATTTTATATTGTGAATTGTTATATGTTTATCTAAATGTTTCCAATTTATATTGTGTTTTCAACTTACAGTACCATGCTCTGTTCTTTCATTTTTAAATCTTCTTTCCTACCTTCTACTGGTATATTAGATTTCCTTGTTTCTTTTGTTTTACTTACTGTTTTTCTGGATTTTGTTTTATGTATCCTTATATTTGTAACATGTGTACTATTTTTCTTTAAAAATTAAAGATAATCAGTATCTTCTTCCAAGACCAGATAATAACCTTTATTTGACCATCTTCCCTCCAAACTATTCTTTCCACATTCTCCATCTTGTTTGTGGTATTTTTTTAAAGACAAAATAATTATTTATTTTTCACAATTAATTATTACTTAGACTTGCAACAATATTTCAGCATTGTTTTTGCTTAACATTATTTGCTACATCCTGTGTCTTTTCTCTTTCATTTCTTGCCCAAGTACAATCCTTTACCGGTTCTTTAAACTCTACATGTATGTGAAAAATTTTCTAAGCCTTTATATGGCTGAAAATGGCTTTACTTCACCCTCAGCCTTAAATGAAAATTTAGCCAGGTATAGAATTGAACATTATTTTCCCTCAGTACTTTGAAGATTTATTCCATTTGCTTGTTGTTTATTATTTATTATTGTTGATAAGAATCTATTAGTACTCTGATGTTTGTTCCTAAGTAAATATATTTTCAAGATTCTCTTTATTTTTGTGTTCTGCATTTTAA
This sequence comes from Pongo pygmaeus, assembly GCF_028885625.2. NCBI lineage: Eukaryota > Metazoa > Chordata > Mammalia > Primates > Hominidae > Pongo > Pongo pygmaeus. The sequence continues at coordinate 32,671,319 of NC_072378.2, read as the reverse complement.
TTATAATGTTTATAGGTGTGAGATTAACTTTTTATGAGTGTGAGATTATCCTGAGCAGGATAAATGAAGTGAATCTCACACCCACAATGGAAACTCCTGAATGCTTCCATTTATTCTGAGCAGGATAAATGAAGTTAATCTCACACTCATAAACATTCAAGAGTTTCCATTCTGTGGACTCAATCTTTCTTTAATTACAGAAAAATTTAACTTTAATTGCTATGAATTTTGCCCATATTTATATCTATATCTATCTAACAACAAACTGTATTCTCTACTTCTAAAATTACTGTGTATGGTGAAGATTTTCCTTCCATCTTTCAGATCTCGCAACTTCTCTTTTATATTTCTTATCTGCATTGATTAAGTTAGCCCTGGATCTTAAAATCTCAGTGGTTTTCCCTAATAGAATTTTATTTCTTACTTATGAGAAGTCCAAAACAGGAATTCCAGATTGGCAGATGGCCCTTCTCTCAGCAATGTCTTAGGCACTCAAATTCATCTTAACTAATGACTCCACCATCTTCAAATGATGGCCCCTAAGTTCATCATGTTAGTCCACCTTAAGTGAACAGAAAGAAAAAAGCTTGAAGATCATGAGTGGATGGCTTTACAAACAAGCCTGGATGACTTTCATATCACTTCTAACAACATTAGATTGGCTAGAACTCAATCATATAGCCACACCTAACTACAAGGGAATTTTGGGGAAATAGTCAACCACAGTGTATTAGTTTTCTATAGCTGCTCTAACAAATTACCACAAACTTAATGGCTTAAAACAACACAAATTTATTATCTATCAGTTCCATAGGTTATAAATCTGTCATATATGTCTCACTGGACAACAATCAGGTTGTCAGCTAGACTGCACTCTTTCTGGAGGTTCTAGGAACAAATCTGTTTCCTTGCTTTTTCAGCTTCTAGAGGCTGACCATATTCCTTGGTTCATGGCTCCCTTCTTCTATCTTCAAAGTAAACGAAAATGAATCAAGTCCTCACATCACACCATTCTGCCCTTCCTCCACTGTAATACCATTTTCTCTTACTCTCTTTTATCTCCCTCTTCCACTCTTAAAAATCTTTGTGATTATATTAGGCCCACTCAGATATACCAAAATCATCACCCTATTTTAAGGTCAGCTGATTAGCAACTTTAACTTCATCTGCAATATTAATTCCCTTTTTCCATGTAACCTAACATATTAAACAGGAAAATAATCCCAGGTTCTTACAATGCATGAGGCCTATGGCCTTGATTTCTGCTGGTGATCAGGTGTTTAAGGCTCAGCCCCCAATCAGGTATCACATGGGTGGTGAAACTTTTCATTCATTACCAAGAATATGGGTTCCTTCTTGATATACTTTTCTTCAATATATTACTTCTCTTTTTAGTTTTCAAGCTCAGCTCTACTTTATAAAATTTAAAAAATACCGTGTTCAAAGTAATCACTTAAAGGAGAGGATGAAATATTCCCCTCAATGGCAAGCATCCTTTCAGTAAGCCCCGAGGTTCTAAATACTTTCACTACTTTGACTCTTTAGCTTCTAATATTATTCAAGAACTTCCTGATTTGGTCTCTTGCTATTCTTCATCTCCATAGGGCACAAGTGAATTTTGGAAAGTGGAAACCCCTGTTGAAGCAGTTAGGTGGTAATTTTTTGGTGTAACAAAAAATCTTTTCGAACAAAGGGAAAAAAGAAAGAAAATTAAGGAGAGAGAGGAAGAAGTGGAAGAAAGGTAGAGAAGGAAAGAACAGAGCAGCAGAATCACCAATGAAAGAAGACTTATAGGGACAGAAAAATGTCCATAGATTGAGAAACTAGCTATCTCCAAAAATATTTTTATTCTCTTCCCAAAATTGAAAGACAGGTTGCATAGATCTTGTAGTCCCACCTTACCACAAAAGTATTGCAATCCATATGTAGATATCCAGCTGCTCACCACATTGCATTGCAATTGATACCAGGAAATGAGTTGTTACTCATTTCTATCCTCTTTCCCACAACCTTTCTGCAATATAGTGTCTATGGCATCTAAGTTCTCCCTGGGACAAACAGAACTCATTCTTGTTTTGATGTGTTTTATTTTAGCACTGTCTCGATCAAGTATTGGTAAGTTCCTTTACTTTTCTTCAATTCTGCTGACATTTAGTCCCATTTAATCAAGAGGATATCTTCCTAAACTTCCCAGACTTCTTCACTGAAGTACAGCAGAAGCTTAAGCTTCACATTTCTCCAATTTCTTTGTTCTCCATAACCAGACACTTCAATAATTAGTCAAAAGTAAATGCAAGTTTCTAGCGGTTTATTATGATGACATGAAGAGAGCAATTTCCAAACCTGAAGTGTTGGAAAAACAGTAAATAAAGGATGAGAGCAAGAAGATAGTAAGAAAAATAAGATGAGGATGAAGATAATATAGAATGAGGGATAAATGATATTAGCTGTGTCCTCAGAATTTTAAAGCTTTACATGGCTAGCAGGAAAGGGCAGCCTTCCCTGCGGCATCCCCAAGTCAGGCTGGCAGCAATGGAAGAGATGGCTAATTCCCCATCTCCCTGAGCTGCAACCGACACTAAGGGTTTGGTGCTCCTGGGCGTTCCTGGTTCTGATACTCATTCCTGCCCTGTCCCCTGCAAAAAAAGAAAGAAATTGATAGTTTTTGAGCCAGACAACCACATGAATTTTTTTGTTTGTATTTATTTTTAGGAGAGCAAGGGGGGAAATTTCATATTTCCAACTTCTAAGTCTCTTTGGTGTGTCACAGAACTAAGGAGCAATCCCTAACCCTGCTGAGCTCTTGTTCCTCACCTCCTTTTCCTTCCCCATCATTGAGCATTTTGTCTAAAATTAATGAGACCTTCGAAGAATGAGAAGTCCACTGATTAAAGAATAAAGAGAGGATTAAAATGGTTTTAGCTGGCAATCATAGTTTCAGCAAACAGTAATAGCTTCATTAACTTAGGAACAGGAGGGAAGAAGAGAGAGGTTTGTGAAGAGACCAGGGAATGGGAGTAGGGGACAAGCAGAGGGTTGTAATTAAAGTAAGTCATGTTTCTTGACTATTTACAGATATTACACATGAGGGAAAAAATGAAGTTTAAAGATATTATTTAACTTGATCAAAGGTATATAGCTAGTAAAAGAGTAAAACTGAGGTTCTAAACACTGGCCTTTGGACTCCAAGTCCTAAGCTTGTCCAACTACTAATGTTGGGGAGGGAAGATGGTCAGTAGGTTAAAGAAAAAAAAATCATTTTTAAGGAATATTCCGGAAAGAAGAGAAAATTGTAAAGAATATGAAAGAAAATGTGCTGAACTTAAAGTCAAGAAAACTAGAGGCTAAAACTGCCTTTAATTTTTTGCATACTCAGGCACAGCCCTTCCCTTTCTCTATCTCGGTTTTCTTTTCTTATAAAATTAGAAGCTTTCTAACATTGCCTTTCTTTGGTTCTTGAGGCTATCACATTAGGGAAAGAAGACTCTCCAAACTGAAAAGATGAAAGAAAGAGGGAGGGAGAAATGGAAAAGACAGGAGAAAGGTGGTGAATTAAATCAGAATATTGGAAATATAGTAAACCTGAATATTCCCCTGAAACTTTCACTCCTGGATAGTGTCTAAGGGGGAAAAGACATGGGACCACCTGCAAGTGTGGCCACTTTATGAGCCTACCTACAGGGGAATGGAAAGTCTAATAACCTGAGGGAGGACACTATTTCCGGGAAGACTCTTGGGAAATTGATGAATTATTGAAACTATTCACTCTAGACTGACTTGAATAATTGTTATTGTTCTTTAGCTTTACCTCAAGGATCCATGAGTAAGTTTCTCTTCTTGTTTCACAATCTGGTGGTGTTGGGCTCCTATACTAGGCAGAGGACTTCTCCCTGTCTTAACTATTTCCTGTTTCCTGCTATGTCAGGGTGACAGGGCTTAAGATTCATAATTCTCCACCTTGCCCTTCATTAGCCATCTTAACTGGATCATGCCCACCTTTCTCACCTTTCCCCCTCTCTAAGACAATGAGACCTCCCACCTTGCTTAAGCAAATTCTTTCATTCTTGCCTTTGACCACCTCCTCTCAACCCCTTATTTCTTCGGAAGTCATTGCTTCTCTCTTCTACATCTTTAAATATTTTCCTTCCTTTAACTGCTTCTCCTTAAGGTATAGAACAGGTTTGATTTTTCTTCCATCTCAAACGGATCCTCCCCTGACTATGTCCCTCTCTAATCACAGTCTACCTTCAAGGGAGGAAATTATGCTGTTCATTCTGACTGTAGGCTTAGGAAAAAGTTATTGCTCACTTCTTATCTGAACTATACACTATTTCTCCATGAATTGAGAACAATATAATAAGACCTACTAACAATCACTTTTAAAATAAATTTGCTTATTAATTAAAGTATTTTCAATTTCCAGAGGACTATCACCTAGCAGTTAAGCATGCAGACTCTAGAGCCAGGCTAACTGGAGTTGTATCACAGCTCCCTACTTACTATTTGTTTGAACATAGGCAAGTTATTTAATCTCTCATTAAAATTTCAAGTCAGTTACATAATTAATTTCAACAACCAGTTGAAAATCAATCAAATAAAAGAAGAGAGAAGAGGCCAGGCACGGTAGCTCAAGCCTGTAATCACAGCACTTTGGGAGGCTGAGACAGGCGGATCACCTCAGGTCGGGAGTTTGAGATCAGTCTGGCTAACATGGTGAAACCCTGTCTCTACTAAAAGTACAAAATTAGCTGGGTGTGGTGGCATGTGCCTGTAATCCCAGCTACTCTGGAGGCTGAGGCAGGAGAACTGCTTGAACCCAGGAGGCAGAGGTTGCAGTGAGCCAAGATCGCACCACTGCACTCCAGCCTGGGCAACGGAGTAAGACTCCATCTCAAAAAAAAAAAAAAAAAAAAAAAGAACAGAGAAGCGAGGGAAGCTGAAAAAATGAAAGGAGAAGAGAGGAAAATCAAAGAGGTAAAGTTTAAATAAACCTTCTGGAATTGATTCCAATTGATTGTCCAAAAAAAAAAGTGAATACATTTTCTAAATGAAGGGAAGATTGTGACAGGAATGAGGAGCAGAGAAGTGAGGAAATCGGCAAAAATTCCAAAACAGATAATCCTGGCTGGACAGGGTTTTTTCTGATCTATGTGCTTTTCCTACAAAATTTTTCATATTGACTATTACATTTGTGGTTGCATATTAGGGTCACATTTCCTACTAGCAAAGTTGTTTCTTGTTCAAAGATGGAATTAAATATATCATATTTCATTGTTTTTTCTAAAAGGTATCAAAACTTCCAGATGCTTCACAGTCTGAACAAGTTTATTACTCACGGGTTTTAGTTAAATGTGATCCAACCAATACCTATCCTTAAAATAACGAAAAGAAAGGGATTCACTTGCCCTATCCCAGCTCAGGCCACAACCCATATGATGCTGATCTCAAACTGCACTATTGTTGAAGTATAGATGGTGCTCACTTAAATCATCTCTTCTTATCTGAAAATAGAGCTCCCAAATTAGCCACCACTAGCCCAGTGGCACCTGTAGATGTGTTTTTTTTGGCCAGGAAGGCATTATTTTAAATTTTGAATTTGAATGCCTCTGGGTAGGGCATGGACTTTTCACCATCTCTATCCCTTATAACTAGCAGATTCACAATCATGAGACCTGCTGGGTGCCTTAATGCAACTGAGTTTATGATCGATCCCCACAGAGATAATCAGGAATTCTGTCTGGTATGGAAAATGTGGTACTCTGTAAAAGAACTAACTCTGATGTTCCCATTAGGAAGACTATCCACAGATACAGTGTCCTTAATCCAAAACACACAATATTCAGTATTTTGGCAGGATATGTACATTGTAAGTTTTTTTTATCTTCTTCTTTACTCTATAAGGCAACAAGTAAATACCTTCCACTGCGCTGCTTATTTGTCTTCAGCTGGGAAACGCCACAAAATACTCAGTTCAAGAATTTCCTTTCTTGGCCCAGTATGGAGGTTCACGCCTGTAATCCCAGCACTTTGGGAGGCCGAGGTGAGGGGATCACTTGAGGCCAGGAGTTTGAGACCAGCCTGGCCAACATGGCAAAACCCCATCTCTACTAAAAATACAAAAATTAGGCAGGCGTGGTGGCGCATGCCTGTAATCCCAGCTACTCAGGAGGCTGAGGCACAAGAATGACTTGAACCCCGGAGGTGAAGGTTGCAGTGAGCCGAGACTGTGCCACTGCACTCCAGTCTGGGTGACAGAGAGAGATTGTCTCAAAAAAAAAAAAAAGAAAAGAAAAATTCCTTTCTCCTCATTATTCCATATTACTTTAGGTCAGGAATGGAATATATATGACCTGTGTTACATTTCTGCTCATGCGTTTGCCTATGGCAGAAGTCAGTAATTGATCATTATTCTCTTTCCTGCTCAGCCCACATGTATCCTAAAATTCTTCTCATCTCCAGATAGTCATTAATAATTGATCAAAATTAAATATGCATAACTCAAGTATACTTGTCACTCCTAACATAGGTTAATATCTTAAATCTTAAAAAATCTTAAGTATATGAAAACTGTCCTTTTAAAATTATCTTTATTTGGTGGTAGGAGTGGCTTCACCTTCTCAAGAAACTGACAGTTCAGTGATTGACAGCCTAAAATACCACATAGAAAAACAGACATCTCTTCCCAAATGCTGAGGGTAGACTCTGTCATTTCTGGGGAAAGCTACTATTTCCCTCCCCAAAACAGCAAAGTAACAAATAAGCAAAAAATAATTATACACAAAGAAGGAAACAAATTATTCAATTATTTTAAGAGAAAAAAAATTGCAAAATTTTCAACATCTTAAACTATGATTGGTTATTTCTCAAGACAGAAGCAACAGAGATTAAAATGACATAATTAAGGTACTAAGGTACACAAGAAGATAGGGTTATTTTAAAGATTAAAATAACACAAATTAATAAATCAAAAATAAAAACACAATTAAGTGCACATTATAATGCTCTGCTGTCAGGACTTAGAACTTTCCAAATGACAGTCAGAAATAAGAGGAAAAATTAAAGCAGAAAAAAGTAAAATATAAAGTAGCTTACTACTTTGCCGAAGTGTTTCATTCATTTATAGTTACTGAATATTTCTTTCCATAACATTTCTAATACAACTTTTCATCTTTCCCTTCTGTTATTACTCCTGATTTTTCACTGCAACTTCACAATATAGGTAAGACAGAGGACACAACTTCTGTTTTAGAGATGAGGAAATTAATGTTCAAAACATTTAGTGACTTGCCCAAAATCACAGAGCTAGAGAATAGCAAAAGTGGGACTGAGGTCTTTAACCTCAAGACTGTCTGTACCACACCTGGGGAGGGGGAGGAGGGAATGGGATTGTCTATCTCCATGCCTTCTGAAAGTCTAAATCTAAGTAATATTACACTTTTCAATTTTTATTATAGGTAGTATAAAATGTTTACAAACAACTGAAGAACCTCCGTGTAAGTTTCCCATATATACAACTCAGTCCTTTTTTTACTGACACCTAATAATTGTACAAATTTATGGGATACCTGTGATATTTTGATACATGCATACCATGTGTAATGATTTTGATCTTCTATAATGTGCCTGCTACCAGAGGAATGGGGAGGGTGGTGAGAAAGCACATAAAGATGGAGGAAAGGAGAAAAACTTGCAATTTTACTGTTCTCTCTTTCACTAGTGTGAGGAATTTGAGGCTGATTTCAAGATCCTCTAAGTGACTGATTAATTTTTTCATTTAACAAAGTGGAAATTCTTATAATAAAAACTAGATTAATTAATGGAATTGTGAAAAAGATTCTGGAGCCAGGGAAAATTATCTATAACCTTTAGAAGGATTTGACAGCAGCAAGATAATGAAAATTAAGAATAAGAAAAATAACTGCAGGGAGTATGATTTTAACAGTCTCCTAAGCAAAAAAGGAAAATGCCCACTTACCTTCTTGCTGCCTTTCCATGTAAATCAAATATGTAGTAAATGCTTGATCTGAAACTCCCTGAGATAAACACCCTTGAGTCATGCTCTCTCCAAACTCACCTTTTTTGTTTGTGTTTTAGCCAGAACTGCAGGAGCCACTAGTAAGTTTTTTTCCTGCCCTTTAATTCTCATGTGCCTTGCTTTACTAAACTGTTAGAATATGTAAGACATTCATATTCCTAGATTTTTTTATTTCTTTCACAAATTGTCCATTCCTTTTCCCTTCTTTATTCCCTATTCTTATCTTAATAAACTGGGGTGCCTCTGTAAGAAAGTACTATTGCCTTTAACTTTTCCAAAATCTTGAGATTCAACAGCAAAGGGAAAAGAGTTAAGAACAAAAAATGGTGAAGTGAAAGGAAGAAAGATTCCCCTGTGAGAAAACCCAGTAACACTCAAACAAAGAGGCTTGATGGTGGCCGTTCTACTTAAGACCCACCAAGAAAATTTCAGTGACATGCAGTGAGTCCCAGCTCACTGACCGAGGATCCCAGACTGTCACTGATGTTTGTGTGGGATGTATATCCCCTGTTATGAACAAAGAGTAAATCTGAAAGAAGTATCCAGATAGAATTTTAAATGAAACTGTAGCATATATCTCTGGAAGAAGCACTGGTTGGGAATAGAGAATAAGGGATAAGTGAGAGGAAGTTGATTTAAAAAGGAAAAAAAATGGTAAATGGAAACAATGACTTTTATATGATCTGAGATTTTGCCAGCCCTTTATGGCCTTGATGCTTAAAGTGGGTCCAAGGACCTGCATCAACATCACCCTGGAGTTTTGGATATGCAGAATCTCAGCCTATTGCCCACCCCTGACCTACTAAATCAGACTTTGCATTTTAATAAGATCCCCAGGTGATTTGCGTGCATACCAAAGTTTAAGAACCATTGCTCTACAGGATTTTAATTCTCTGCCCTGAGAGAGGAAATAAAAAGATGAATGCACTTGGTCCAAATTTAACCAGCTTTTCCAGCCCTGCAGATTCCTCACACCAAGACTGTCCTTAAAGCCAAAGACAAGAAAGATGAAACTCATCAGGGTTTAATTAACTTCTTAACACATTTCTATCCTTCATTTTTGAGGATGTTCAGAGCTTGAGCCCCTGAGGCAGGACTAACTCTGAAGGAAGGAGAAAAAAAGTGATTTGATAATTAAAGCTCATGGTATATCACATCCTGTGTCTACTCCTCTTGGAGTATTTACACAAATGAAACATTATTAAAATAATCAAGTCAAACTTTGAGAGCAAATACTGGGTAGGTATCATAAAAGCACACATTAGGCCAAGCACAGTGGCTCATACTTGTAATCCCAGCACTTTGGAAGGCCAAGGTGAGAGGATCACTTATAGCCTATGAGGTGTAGAGAGGTGTGGTGGTGTGTGTGTGTGTGTGTGTGTGTGTGTGTGTGTGTGGTCATAAAGAAGAAGACTGTTACTGCATTATTAACAAGTATGTGGGTCTAGTGTCTCAATTCCTTTGCCCACTACTCATACCTATAAATGTCTTAAGTCAACCTAGCAGTTTCTATTCCCTCTTACATGGCAGGCCAAGTTACTCTGTTGAATAAGGGCCAAAATCACTACAGAGACAGCAATTCCCACTGTCTCCTTCAGATGAGGCTATAGATTCTAGCTAAGCAAGTTCAAATTAGCCAGCTGGAAGACAGGCAATGGCCTGTGTAATCTCCTGAGATACAAGCAGGACACCCGTCGGGAAAGGGGAAGGAACCCTGCCTGACCAAATGTGTGTCCCCACAGTTCCAGCTGGCAGATTCCAGCAGTAACCGGGGTCCTCCAAGATGAAGAAAGAAGCATTTTTAACTTTATTTGTTCCTCCACTGAAGTGGAAATTTTCCTCCTGGTGTCTACATTTGTGATGTTTTCCCAGAAAGAATTTTAATGCAAACAGTATTTTGTCATTAGTTCTATTTTGTTTTTTCCATATTTTAGCTGGAACTATTAGACCTATAAGTGAGTTCCTTTTCTGTTTCCTCTAACGTTCTTTGGCCTTCTGTAGGATATGGGGTCCTCTCCACATCCTAACTGTTACCATTTCTACCCCTGCAGGATTTCTCACTCATACTTCTTAATTGTATGCAAATCTTCTGATACCTTCTGATGCCCAAGCAATCAGACACAATATCCTGAATTGTTACTGAGTTTAGGACAAGGGAAAGCCAAATAATTCATGTTTAAAATTGTAGTTTATTTTAATTATTTATAGTTATTATTTTTAGTTACACAAATTTCTCATTTAAGATGGATGCTGAATGATTTGATCTGGTAGGAGGGTTATGCAGCTTCCAGGCCAAGATTATCTGCAGTACCACAGTAGTTGTTCTCCTCTGGTTGAATTGCTTCATAGTTTCTTTACAAACAATACTGGTAAAATGAAAATTCTGTTCATGTCAAACCACACTTTCCTCCTTTTTGTATTTCAGTGCAATTCACAGCCCCTATTCGTAAGTATCAAGTTTGTTTTTCCACTCTGGTCCCTTTGATATCTGACCTACAAGGTCTTGGGGCCTGATCTGCCCTGCATTTTTTTAAATAATTTCAACTTTTATTTTAGATTCAGGTGGTGCATATGCAGGTTTGCTAATGGGTATATTGTATGATGCTGAGGTTTAGGGGTGACTTGCTTTTTTAACACTGTCTTTTTCAACTCCCCTGGCATTCCTATTACATAGTTTCCAAAGAGGCCATGCACAAAGTGTTAAGAAATCTCACAGGCTAACATTTAAAAATATAAACCAAAACAGCCCTCTTAGAAATAGTCATAATGATCCATCAGCAAGGGAAGGTACACCTTTCAAATAAACCATGTCTCTAAGGAAACTAGGGGCAAGGTGCAAGAAAATGTAAGAAGAAAAATAGAGGCATAACAGATTAATATGGAGTGAGTCTTTCCCAACCCTCTGAAGATTTTCAACCATCACTGAAAGCAGAAGGAGGCCTCCATTCCTGTAGGTCCCTTATATTGTGTAACAGGGAGCCTGCCTGAGGCTCGCCATACAAGCAACTCTTGATCTTCCCATTGTTTCTATTTATGATATTCCCTAGAGCGAGTGTTGGGAAATGGGAATTTCCTTTACAGTGGTGAAGCATACTGATATCTTTTTCTTTCTCCATCTTTCTCTCTCACAGCCAGAGCTACAGGACCTATCAGTAAGTTTGCTGTCTGATTCTCCACAGTGAGCATTTTACTTTCCTGCAGTATCTTGGGGATTGCTACCTGGTTTCCATGTTGGGATTTCAAGGGTTTGGAGTTCACATTTTCTTCAACCCTTATTTTTCTTCAACCTAGCATTTCAGTAAGTCATGATTAGCTCTGTGAATGTACACTTCACCAATAAAAACAAACTACAAAGTGGAGAATGAACCCTTGCAGATTTCCAATGGCTTCTCAGCATCACACAAGGGATTTTTAGATGAGGAGGCCCTTATATGTACTAGTTTGCCATAGCAAGAAAGTCACCATTTCTACTACTCAACTGCAGCTGAACTTGACAATAGTGATGCAGATTCCTACTAGGGAAAGTATACAAATGAAAGTATATAAATAAAAAGTATATATAAAATATATATATAGCCACTGATTTCTTTTCTCTTTTTTTTTTTAGAGCTCTTTCAAAAAACCATTGGTAAGTCATCTGATTCTCAATTATAATGCCTTTTGGTACTTTACTTAGAACATCAATCTATTTTTATTTCAATTATTCATGCCCAAGGACTCAAGGATCAAGTCCTTCTGCCACCTCATAATCTCACCCAGTACTCCAGATTGGACTCATCCAGGTTCTGCAATAAAAATATATTAACTATGAAGCTGAAATGCAAAGTGAAAAATATCCTGCTAGAGATGGTCCTAAGCTGTTTCCACTTCAGCGTAAAATCTAGCTCTGTACAGCCAATACTTAATAAAGACTTAGAACCCAGCACCTAAACTTCCTGCTTTGCTTTCCATGCAAATAATTTTTCCATTATTAGATTATCTTCACTTTGTAAAATAATGCAAATTTTAATTTTCCTTTCTTTTTTTTTTTTGAGATGGAGTCTCGCTCTGTCATCCAGGCTGGAGTGCAGTGGCATGATCTCCACTCACTGCAAGCTCCGCCTCCCAGGTTCACGCCATTCTCCTGTCTCAGCCTCCCAAGTAGCTGGGACTACAGGCACCCACCACCACGCCCAGCTAATTTTTTTGTATTTTTAGTAGAGATGGGGTTTCACTCTGTTAGCCAGGATGATCTCCATCTCCTGACCTCATGATCCACCTGCCTCGGCCTCCCAAAGTGTTGGGATTACAGGCGTGAGCCACCGCACCCAGCCTTCCTTTAAACCTTTCTAATTGCCCTGAAAAGTTCTCTCCAGTAGAGTTAGGCTCTATTTTCAGCAACTTTTGGCAACCTAGTCACATTCTTTGAGTGATCCCTATAATGTCTTACTACTGTTTTTTTAACACTGGTGTACATTACTTTGTTGCATCTAAACAACATTCAAATGGCAATGGGTAAGGCAGTTATTATCCCCATATTTAGAGATGAGGAAACTGAGGGTCAGGAGTCATTTCTCAAAAAAATAAGAGGATGGGTTAATTAATAAAATTAAGACTGAAGTTTTACTAACTCTTCTTTCCACTATCATTTTTGGGTGTTATAACAGGTTATTAACAATGAATAAAATGAACTTCTAATATTGAGATTAAAGGGTAGTAAAGGCCTAGAGGAGATAAAGTGAGAGAATGAGTAACAGATAAAGAATTAAGATGCAGATGAGAGAGAGATAAAAAGGAGAAAATTTAAAAAGGACAAAAGTAGGAAGAAAATTGGAAGTAGAAAGAGTAAGTGAATTGGCACATAAGAGAATAAAGAAGAGAAATGAGTATGCTGAGAAAGAGAATAAAAATAAAGGTACAAAAAGTCACAAATTGAAACTGGAAAGGGAGGAAGAAAATATGGAAAAACTGAAGAAACAAAATTTTGAAGTGATCACCTATCCAAGGATTTATAACTTATGTCAAGAGGGCAGGTATCCTAACAGTTGTACTTCAGAACCAAAGATATATATTTGTAGATACAGGCAAAGCAACTATTAAGTTAGCATAATATCTAAATGTGTAACTGGTTTACTGCTCACAGCCAAAGGTATCCAGATCTGGAAAGCCATCTTCCAGGTGTTTTACACAGGAAAAAAAGATTCAGAGTTAAAAGTTTGGGGATTATTGATCAAAACTTGGATATTTCTCATTCTGAGTGACACTGAAGTGAAGGATTATTAACTGCAATGCCCACTGGGTGAGGATATGGTCTTTTTAGATTCAACTAACCATGTAGACTTACAAGATTATCATAGCTCTCATCTGGCAACAGTCTACTCAGTAGGACCTAAGGCAGGAAGCACAGCTTGCCAGCAAGGGCATTATCAGCTATCCCTCTGCTGTGGGAGTAGTACTCGCCATGATCTATGCAGGTGTCCACATAGCTACCTAGGACCTATTCTGTTTGGCCTTCTGTCAGTTGAGTTGGGAGCTGACCTGGCTTAGAAACCGCACAGGTCCACCAGGAACTAAAATCTCCTATAAGAACCCCATACACATTACCTGCAGGGATCCCATAAGGAATATGACCAAATACATGGGTCACTACACTCAGGGAAGCCCAAAGTTATGGCTTCTTATTACATATTTACAATTCTCCCAGTTCAGATGCAGTCTAACATCAAGGATCATTCTTATGTAAGCTGTGTTGCTAAATAACATAACAGGCTTTCGGCCGGGTGCAGTAATCCCAGCACTTTGGGAGGCTAAGACCAGCAGATCACAAGGTCAGAAGTTCGAGACCAGCCTGGCCAATATGGTGAAACCCCATCTCTACTTAAAAAAATACAAAAATTAGCTAGGTGTGGTGTCGTGCGCCTGCAGTCCCAGCTACTCAGGAGGCTGAGGCAGGAGAATCGCTTGAACCCAGGAGGCAGAAGTTGCAGTGAGCCGAGATATTGCCACTGCACTCCAGCCTGGGCGACAGTGAGACTCCGTCTAAAAAAAAAAAAAAAAAAAAAGATACATAACAGGCTTTCGATATTTACCAGGTCACCAGGCAATCAGAGCTAGAAAATCAACTGAAGGCCAAATTCTCATTAAAAACTGAAGGTTTTGGCCAGGCATGGGCTCACACCTGTAATCCCTGCACTTTGGGAGGCTAAGGCAGGAGGATCACTTGAGACCAGGAGTTCAAGACCAGCCTGAGCAACAATAGAGCAAGACCCCATCTCTACAAAATTTTTTTTAATTAGCCAGGCATAGTGGCATGCAGCTGTAGTCCTAGCTACTCAGGAGGCTGAGATGGGAGGATCACTTGAGCCCAGGAGGTCAAGACTGTAGTGAGCTAGGACTGCACCACTGCACTCCAGCCTGGGTGACAGAGTGAGACCTTGTCTCAAAAAACAAAACAAAACAAACAAACAAAAAACAGAAGGTTTTGTTGACTCTTTGCTCACAGACTCTAAAACTAATCAAAGCAGCAGTCACTGCTCTATCACTCTCCAATAAGCTGGAAGCTGTGAGAACAGGAAACTAGATTCTTACCTCGTACCTCTGGAACACATTAGTTAATCAGAAATAAAGATTTTAGTGAAAGAACAGTCCCTTGAGAATATCTTCCACTCTTACTGACAAGAAGTGTTTCACCTTTCCCTACTATCAGTAATGTTAATACCTAATAACAAAGTTTCGCCTTTCCCTAGTATCTCTTAGGTTGGCAAGGATCCTATAAAAACCTTCACCTTGGGCTGAAATATTGCAGTAAATGCTAAATATCCTTTTTCCTTTTTTCTATAGTTAACATAGTTGGATTAAGTCTCCCTAATGATCTCATAACTGATATCACTTCCTCTCCCCTGCTCTACCTCTCAAAGCCTCACTTCTAGGATAAAATTAGTGAAAAATACACTCTCCAGTCAAATAACCATACTGATATGCCAATTTGAATTTCTTTTTAGTGCAAACTCCAGGACCTATTGCTAAGCTGCCTGTATATATCAACTTATCTCTATTGGCTTCTTACTATGTCTGTAGGAGACTGGCTCCAACTGTTTAAGTATCTGGGTTAAAGAAGCTGAAAATCATATTTCTTAGACTTTCATTTCCCCATATCCTAACTGTTAGGTTTTGGAGGGAAGGCGAGGGTTAAAGAAAGACACAGAGAGAGTGGTGGCTCTACAGCAAATGTAGGCTTTATGTCCAGCATAAGACCTACAGAAGTGGGGAACCAGCCTAATGCCAGTGCCCACCGCTGCTTACAGGCTGGGGGTACTTATAGGTATAGGCGGGAGGGGTCTGGGTAGTATGGCTTGCTGGCCAGCAGGATATTGATAAGATGTTCCCATGATGAGGGGGTTCTGGCCCTTGTTCCTGCAGAATGTAGTGTTCCTTGCACTTTCTCCCAGCTGAATATGATACGGATGTTTCTTTAGCTGGCCCTTTGTCCACCTTGTGGTCAGGTGGTTAGGCAGAATGTTTCTCACAGCCCGAACCCCCGTGAAATGTTTCACTTTGACCAAGATCTTCGAAATAGCTGGAGGCTTACAAAATGGTGCAGTTTGGATTAACACTAATCATCTCTCTGGGCAACCAATTATATTTTAGAAAATGGAAATTCCATTACCTTAAAATTCATAATAGATAGGCATTGTTCTAATAATGATTATAGTGGCTTGTCAATAATCATTAGAATAACTTCCTAAGGCAAGGGTGTAATCGAATCTGGAAAAGAATATAAGAAATGAACAAGAACATAAAAGAAAGATAGCTGAGAGCGAAACAGAGTGATGTGAGGAAAAAAGACTGGGGGAATATGGGAAAAGGAATACAATTAAGGATCTCATCTCCAACACCTATAATGAAAAGCAAGAATGAAGTGGTTATGCTAACTAAAACAGGGTTAATAATCTCCTAAAAGAAGATCTGGTTCTTATGCAGAGGCTACAGTACAGCAGCAGTGCAATGAAAAATATTTAATCCTGAATACTGAGATTTAGTAATTCCTGAGAAAATCATTTTCACTGCTTGCCTTTGGAAAACATCACTAATGGAGGTGTTTTTGGGCCAGGCGCAGTGGCTCACACCTGTAATCCCAGCACTTTGAGAGGCCAAGGATCACCTGAGGTCAGGAGTTCAAGACCAGCCTGGCCAATATGGCAAAACCCCATCTCTACTAAAAATACAAAAAATAGCCAGGCATGGTGGCAGGCACCTGTAATCCCTGCTACTCAGGAGGCTGAGGCATGAGAATCACTTGAACCCAGAAGGTGGAGGTTGCAGTGAGCCAAGATCACCCTACTGCACTCCAGCCTGGGCGACAGAGTGAGACTCTGTCTCAAAAAATATAAGTGTGTGTGTGTGTGTGTGTGTGTGTGTGTATTTAATTTGTTTGTTTCTATTTTTTAGTACAATATCCTGGACCCAATGGTAAGTACCTTATCTATCCTTCTCCCTCCAGGTTCCTTGATCTTCTACAGTGTCTAGAGGGCCTGCTGCCTGTCTCAAATGCCCTAGATGTGTCTTACTGCCATAAGAGCAGTTATTTTACACATGTTTTTATGCTTCCTAGTTTCAACCTACTGAGAATTCTCCAGGGCTATTTTTTTTTAAAGAAAAAGAGTAAGAAAATTTCCCCAGAAATAGTCATAATGTCTTCTATAACAATATACAAGAATTTTCTAAAGTAGCAGAGAGAGAATAATAAGGGCAGCTTTCCAGTTCCGAAGTGCTTTGTAGTTTCTAAAGGGCCTACTCAAAGATAATGGAGGAGACAATGAGGAGGAAATGAGAAAAGAAAATCAAATTTTAAGAATAAATACAAAAAGGAGAAAAGACAATAAAATTTAACAGGAAATACTATTCAGAGTCTAGTCTAACCTGAGTTCTCCAGTCTTCTCTCCAAAGGCCTTTCTCTTTCCTCATGTCCTATCCTGCTCACTATCTCCAAACATCCCCACCACACATGCGCACGTGCACACACACGTATGACAGAGAGGAAAAGAAAGATAGGACAGAGCACCTCATGGAACAGGATATGACAGTAATTGGGCTGTAATTACAGGAACTGGCAGAAGCATCACATATGGAAGAGAATAAAGTGAAAGTTCATATTGTGACGAGCTAGGGAGAAACCGGTGTTAAAATCTAGGGCATCAAACCAACCCCAGGACTTGGGAAATTCTGAATCTAGAAATTAAGGGATAGCATTAGAAAGTTTAAGTCAAGCAGGAAGAATTATCAGAGGGCAAGTCACATATATTCAAACAAACATTCCTTCATCTAGCTGAGCTCCTACCGTGTATCAGATACTAAGCTGAGCACTGAGGATAAAGTCATGAATAAGGGAGAGAAAGATGTGGTTGGTCACTGGTGCTATGGAGTTTACAGTCCTATAAGATAACTTGGGAAAACAAACCCAAAATGTGTAGAGGGCAGGCAGCATCCCACACAATCACACTGTGACCATTAAAACTGGATATTTACTGCCCTGAATTCTGGTTCTAACTATCCTTTTTGTGAATGAATAAGAGCCATTTGTTATTGACTATTCCCCTGAATCAAGACTGCTTTTCTCAGTACTCACAGTTATTGCCAAGACTTATAGCCTTGGAAGTTCTCATAATTATTACAGGGAGGATAAACATAAGCCAGCTCACCTCAGAGGATCTCACTGGGGCTGAAGGAAGGGTCACATCTGGTCCACAGTTCCCTAATAGCCACCATGTGCCAGAGAATCTACATGGATACATGAATTCCCTTTCCCTTTTCTCCCCTGCTTGACTCCCTCTCCCTTATGTGTAAACAATTTAAAAATATGATAGTGTATAAATGAAAAATATATTGCTATTTTATTCCTTCCTAACTTTCCCCTAAGTTATAAGCGATTTGGAGAAAGTGCAAAATGAACTGATTAAAATTTAAATGACTTTAACAAAAATTAGTGGCTCCCAACAGCCCTAGTAAAGAAGAGTAGGAAGAAAACTTTTCAAGTCAATAAAAATTATTGGGTAGAATATTCACTATTTGGGTAATGGGTACACTAAAAGCCCAGACTTCACCACTATGCCATATACAACGTAAGAAATCTGTACTTGTACCTCTTAAATATAATTAATTAAATAAAAGGTTAGTGAAAAAGAGTGACTAAAGAAAATGAGGCCGGGCCCAGGCACGGTGGCTCATGCCTGTAATCCCAGCACTTTGGGAGCCCGAGGCAGGTGGATCACGAGGTCAGGAGTTCGAGACCAGCCTGACCAAAATGGTGAAACCCCGTCTCTACTAAAAATACAAAAATTTGGCCAGGCAAGGTGGCTCACGCCTGTAATCCTAGCACTTTGGGAGGCCAAGGTGGGTGGATCACTTGAGGTCAGAAGTTCAAGACCAGCCTGGCCAACATGGTGAAACTTCGTCTCTATTAAAAATACAAAAAATTGGCCGGGCATGGTAGTGCATGCCTGTAGTCCCAGCTACTTGGGAGGCTGAGGCAGGAGAATCACTTGAACTTGGGAGGTGGAGATTGCAGTGAGCCGAGATCGCACCACTGCACTCCAGCCTGGGTGACAGAGTGAGACACTGTCTAAAAAAAAAAAAAATACAAAAGTTAGCCAGGTGTGGTGGCGCACGCCTGTAATCTCAGCTACTCAGGAGGCTGAGGCAGGAGAATCACTTGAACCCGGGAGGTGGAGGTTGCAGTGAGCCGAGATCGTGTCACTGCCCTCCAGCCTGGGTGACAGAGCGAGACTCTGTCTCAAAAAAAAAAGGAGGCCGGGCACAGTGGCTCACACCTATAATCCCAGCACTTTGGGAGGCCCCATGGGCCAGATCACTTAAGGTCAGTAGTTCAAGACCAGCCTGGGCAACATGATGAAACTGCGCCTCTATTAAAAATACAAAAATTAGGCCCAGCACACTGGTGGCTCACGCCTGTAATCCAGCACTTTGGGAGGCCAAGGCAGGCAGATCACGAAGTCAGGAGATCGAGACCATCCTGGCTAACACGGTGAAACCCCGTCTCTACTAAAAATACAAAAAAAAAAAAAAAAAATTAGTCGGGCGTGGTGGCGGGTGCCTGTAGTTCCAGCTACTCGGGAGGCTGAGGCAGGAGAATGGCATGAACCCAGGAGGCAGAGCTTGCAGTGAGCTGAGATCACGCCACCGCACTCCAGCCTGGGTGACAGAGTGAGACTCCGTCTCAAAAAAAAAAAAAAACCTACAAAAATGAGCCAGACTTGGTGGCAGGCACCTGTAATCGCTTGAACCTGGGAGACGGAGGTTGCAGTGAGCTGAGGTCATGCCACTGCACTCCAGCCTGGGCAACAGAGCAAGACTCTGTCTCAAAAAGAAAAAAAAAAAAGAAAGAAAGAAAATAAAAGAAAAAGAAAATGAGACTGACAAAAGTACATATAAGTACAAGTTTAAGACATTATGAACCTCTAGAAGTGTTTCAAGCATTTACTGTCCCTAAATGAAATGAGAAGGAAGAACAAAGCCTCATTTTATCACTTTATAACCACTCTCCTGCCTCAGACCAGCAGAAACAGGTCTGAGGCTACAAAGCACAAAGTAAGGCACATAAGGCTGGACATGCACTGAGCTGTCAGATTTTAGAGCCCCCCATATCCTCTCTTCAGTTACCCTCTTTAAGCCTATCAAGGAAGAACTGAATTCACTTGGTTCTACACATGTTGATTTCTCCATTTTGTGTTCCTTCCGTTTTTTACCACCAGATGAAACTTCAGAAATGACTGGTTAAGTTCCATGTCTATTGTATGACAGCTGCCTTTGGCTTCCTATAGGGCCTGGCATACTTTTTCCTCTCTGCTCATTTCTGTCTTGTGTGTGTAGAAACTCATATTTCTTCATTTCTTTTGCTTATTCCACTATTTAGCTGCTGCTCCACTCCTATAAGGAATGAATAAAGGAGAATACCAAACCCAAAATAGAGAGATAAACTTCGGAAACTACCCGAAGTTTATAGTGACTTGTCAACAAGGGAAGGGAAGAATATTTGTATGAATAAATGAAAGCTTTCACAGGATGGCAGAAATAGGGAGAAGAAAGGTAAAGGCAGCACAGTTTAAAGAAATTACCAATCCCCTGCAGGATTTCCAGCAGTAACCACTCATTGCAAAAAGGGAAGAGATCAATCATCTCCCTTTCCTGCAGCCTCCTATACTAAGCAGAAGGCAGAATCCCCACAAGGCATGATGGCAGGTATATTCCCCAGCACAGCGCTCTATGCCCCTGCCCTAAGAAGGATGTTTCTTCCATTGCCATTTCTGATATTTCCTTTCAGGAAAGTAGTATGAAAACTAGCTCCTCTTTCAGCAGCCTGTACACATTGATTTATCTTTGTTTTTCAGCTACGGGATCCTCTTGTAAGTTTGACCATTTCCCTTCATGACTGAAACTCAATTGTCTCCAGCAGTGTCTAACATATCTTAAGCCAAAATGTATGCATCCACATTGTGATATGATAATGTCCCAATTTCCTTGGTCCCTTATTTTTCCATTACTCAGAACACAAATATATTTTTTTTTTCAGCGTCACGATCAGACTATTACATTTAGCAATAAACAGCATGGGTGCAAAAAAAAAACTACATTAAAACCCTTTGTTGGAATGCTTTACACTTTCCACAGAACAGAAACTA
Organism: Pongo pygmaeus; assembly: GCF_028885625.2. Classification (NCBI taxonomy): domain Eukaryota; kingdom Metazoa; phylum Chordata; class Mammalia; order Primates; family Hominidae; genus Pongo; species Pongo pygmaeus. The sequence continues at coordinate 32,650,610 of NC_072378.2, read as the reverse complement.
AAATAACCTGTTATACAATTAGTCACAAATACAGTCCTCAAGCTTTTTGCCCATACACATGAGTATTTGCCTAAAACATGTCTTCTTTGTACCAGGTAGGCCCTGCCACGACTGTGCTTGGCTGAGTTCACAAATCTGTTGTAACCTGTAGCTTCCCTGTCACTTCTCTGGCTCTCCTCTCCTGCTAAGCTTTGTTTCCTAATTAAAATCTTCTGCCACTGCCATAGCTACTGCTGCTACTGGAACCGCAATAGCCACTTTGGTTTCATGGTTTGGCAAAGTATTGGCCTCCACCACCATAGAGGCCAGAGCTTCTGCCTCCAAAGTTTCCTCCCTTCATGGGTCCAAAATTTGAAGACCGATTGTTGTAACTGCCAAAATCATTGTAGCTTCCACCACCTCCAAAATTGTTCCCATCATTACCAAATCCATTATAGCCATCCCCACTGCCACCATATCCACCACCACCACAGCTGCCACCAAAGCCACCACGACCACTGAAGTTTCCTCCATGATCAAAGTTGTCATTCCCACTGAAACCATCTCCATGACCACCACCAAAGTTTCCAGAACCACTTCGACCTCTTTGGCTGGATGGAGCACTAGCCATCTCTTGCTTTGACAGGCTTTCCTAACTTCACAGTTGTGGCCATTCACAGTGTGGTATTTCTGAATGACAGTCTTATCCACGGAGTCATGGTCATCAAAGGTTACAAAGGCAAAGCCCCTTTTCTTGCCACTGCCTCAGTCAGTCATGTTTTCAATCACTTCAATTTTTCCATACTACTCAAAATAATTTCTTAGGTGATTTCTTCAGTGTCTTATTTAATGCCACCAGCATATATCTTTTTCACAGTTAAGTGGGCACCTGGTATTTGAGAATCTTCTCTTGTGACAGCTCTCTTTGGTTCCACAACTCTTCCATCCACCTTGTGTGGCCTTGCATTCACGGCTGCATCCACCTCCTCCACAGTGGCATATGTGACAAACCCAAAGTCCCTGGAGTGCTTGGGTTTGGATCTCTCATGACCACACTGTCCGGAAGTGTCCCTCATGACACTCATGCTCCTGTCATGGCTCCTCAAGCTCTCATCAGTTGTTTCAAAGCTCAACCCTCTAATGAAGAGCTTCCTCAGCTGTTCTGGCTCTTTAGGAGACTCTGACTTAGACAAGATGGCTAGGAGAAGAGAGACTTTAACGATGCTTCTTCCGTGGCATCCATGGGCAGAAAGGCATAAATACATTATTAATAAGTTTCTAGAACATTCACTGACTCGCATAAAAAATAAAGACCATAGAAAAAAGTTTTTACATGACTCTAAAGAATGTTAGGAACTTTCCATGCAGAAGAAAAAAAAATGAGAGAAAAATGATATAGATCCGTTTCTGCTTTCTAGATAAGTCATGTATACAGGCAATTAGTCAGTTATTTATTTGTTTCTCTGTGGTGCACTTATCAAAGTCCACTGATGTCTATTGGAACTTGAGTTGCAACATGGAACTTGAAGTTCTATTTTCTCAGCCTTTTGTTTTTCCATTATCCAGAATTCAACCAGCTGATAATTAGTTTTCTGGAAATTTCTAGTGCCTTTGATTAAAAACAAAAAAACTGTTCAAGCAAGTATATCACTAGTAAATTTACCAATAGAAAAAAAATGAGTAGGAAAAGAAACAAGAAGGAGGTAACAAAAAGTATCTTTGCTTGTTTTTCAGTCACATCGCATCCTCACACAATCAGTAAGTCTATGTGTTCATTGAATTCTCTCCTTTAGGACTCAGTTGGTCTCTAGTGGAGTTCAAGAGTCTTTATATGCCCATATTGGGATACAAACGGCTTGAGATACATCTTGGCCTCTTGCTGTCTCATTATCAAAACCTCTCTGGATTATTAATGATGTACAGGAAAGTTTTAAGACTACCAATTTACAATCCCCTGCAGGATTTCAAGCAGTTACCAGTCACTGCAAAAAGGGAAGAGATAAGTCAGAGCAGAGAAAAAAATTTTACAAAATTTCAAAGCCCATCAACAAGAGACTATCTTAAAAAGGGAAAAAATGGTAGGAGAGAAAGGAGTAGATAAGAAGTTTCTATAACCCTTTTTCAGTTGAACCTCCTGCCATATCTGGTCTCTTTTTTCCACATCTAAATTCCAAAACATCTAAGAAAAATTTGTATCACCTTTTAGAGACTTTAGAGGATTTAAGCCTAAACTTTAAATAACAACTTTAAGTTGTTATTTCCTCCATGTTTTGCTTTCACGTGACACCTCATTCTCTCACCTTTTAAATAACTCTATGGAAAAAATCAAACTTACTATTTTACTAAAAAATAAAGGGCAGGGGAGAAAGTTTATCAGCAGGTCAAAATGATATATTACAAGGGACTTAACAAATTGAAAGACAATTTGAGCAAAGGGGAAAGAAAAAGGAGATAACTGTCTCTGGTCTAGTTACAAGCTGGATTCATTTCACTTGCCATCAGTAAGTCCATGTTTTCACCACTGTAGGATTCTAGAATCTCTCCTTTCCCTGGTACAGCTAAGATTTCCAGGCTTGGGGTGCATACTGCCTTAACCATTTACTTTCCCATCATCAAAATTCCATGAAGTTATTAATGATTTTTTGAAAGTTCACATTCTGCTGATTCATATTAAAAGTAAATGAATACCAAAGGGAAAGTTTTCCCCATTGTTAAAATGACCTACCAAGAAGAAACTCTCTACATAGAAAGCAAAATATCATGGGAGAAAAAACCGTTGCTAAGATACCTCTCTGTTTTTCAGCTGGTCCACCTTCAGCACCCCGAGGTAAGTTCAATTTCTTTTTCTACTGTTTTCTGTTGTTGTTCTTGTTGCTCCCTGCAAGGCTTAGAGACCTGTCTCTACCCTGCTCATTTCTAACTCTGTGTGCAGCTACCTGACTCAAAGCTTCCAGTTTCCTCTGCCTTCTGCTCATCCAGCTTCTCCCTGAGAAAGAAGTTATATTTACATAATTTCAAACATATATTTACTTTGTATCTCCTCTAGAACTATTTAAGTGCTTTAATTACATTATCTCATTTAATCCTTAGAATAATTCCACTAACCCCTTTGTAAGATATAAGAAACTGAGCCAAATACAATGAGAACACATGGACACAGGAAGGAGAGCATCACACTCTGGGGACTGTTGTGGGGTGGGGGGAGGGGGGAGGGATAGCATTAGGAGATATACCTAATGCTAAATGGCGAGTTGATGGGTGCAGCACACCAGCATGGCACATGTATACATATGTAACTAACCTGCACATTGTGCACATGTACCCTAAAACTTAAAGTATAATAAAAAAAAAAAGAATATATAGTCAGCCGGGCACAGTGGCTCACGCCTGTAATCCCAACACTTTGGGAGGCCGAGGCGGGTGGATCACGAGGTCAGGAGATCGAGACCATCCTGGCTAAAAAATGGTGAAACTCCGTCTCTACTAAAAATACAAAAAATTAGCCGGGCATGGTGGCGGGCACCTGTAGTCCCAGCTACTTGGGAGGCTGAGGCAGGAGAATGGCATGAACCTGGGAGGCGGAGCTTGCAGTGAGCCAAGATCTCGCCACTGCACTCCAGCCTGGGTGACAGAGCAAGACTCCGTCTCAAAAAAAAAAAAAAAAGAATATATAGTCATAGAATCATAATTTGGACCCAGAAAGGTGTCCAAGATTCTCCCCTACACAAATATACCTCCCTGGGGGGAACTTTGTTTCTTTCAAAGAAATCTTCACTGATATCTAATTTGGTTTTTAGGTCCACCCGTGGCACCCATATGTAAGTATAACATCTCTTTTTCCTTGGTTCTCTACGGTCCCCTTCATTTCACTTCTGTCAAAGTGATTTGAGTTTCCCATTCTTCTCTTGCTTCCTTATTAACCTGCTTGCCCTATAATTTTTTAAAAATACTAATTAAAAGAGGGACTAAGCTAGCATTCATCAACAATAAACTGAACAATACTATGAAATAACAAGTAGGAGGAATTTTCCGGAGGGTGGAGAGAGAAAAAGAGAGAGAGATGAAATCCAAAATGATGTCTAAATGGAGAGAGACCTTCAGTGTTCTTTCAAACATTATAGTGCAAGGATCCAGTGGTCTTTTCCCAACACTATGCCCAAAGCTGTTCAGGTCCAATAAGTGGAGAGGGCCTTTAAGGAAACTCTACCTTTGACTTCATCATTACATCATCACTGCTAAATCTTACATCTAGTTTTGCATTATAAAACTAATCTAAAACCAAATAATCTATAGGGTGGTTTGGAATACCTCCTTCATTGCCCACCCAAGTCCTCCCCTCACAGACTCCAGCAAAATATATTAGATAATACTATGTGTCTTCTATTTGAGAAAAATTAAATGGATTTCTGTTTGCTTATTTTTCAGTAATTTCGCAGAGAACTGCAAGTAAGTGCTTTACTTCTCAGCTGGTCATATGTGGAGATTTTTCTTATCTTAGATGTTTCTATTTCTAAGTGCCTCATATTTCTCATATTCATTTGCTTCTACATTACCCAAAGTCTTCAAGATTAGGACTGCAAGTCAACCTTTTTGATTCATAACTGTAGTATTTCCCATTATTTTAGTTCTAAACTCAACTTCCAAGGTAACACATACCAACAGTGACTCAATATTTAAACCAGGTCAAGCACGGACAATGATGATATTTAATAGAGAATTCGTGAAACCGCCTTTCACACTATGTCCTACTTTTCCAAAATGCAAATTTGGTTCTCATATCTCAGTTACAAATGATTTAAGCAAACCCAACATCGCTGGGATTCCTCAGCCTGAAATTAAATCACACTAATATTAAAACCCAAATTTCCTGTCAAGGTTAAAAACGCAGATGCCAAAAGAGCCCAGGCAGGTCAGTAAATGAGTGAGATGAGGTGAGTCTCCTGGGAACTGTGTAAAACTGGGAGGACACATATAGTCTGAAGAGGGTAGCTGCTGCCCTGCTCCAGCCAACCTCTTCATGCAAGAATTCAGATCCAGAGTTGCCAAAGCATCTCACTTAATCCAGAGAGTAGGTAAAATTTTCTAAGTTTTAAACATGACAGACATCTAGGTTACTCTAACAGATTGCAAACATACTTATATACTCCCCTCTAGTTCCATCTAAACACACTCTGGATTCAGTTTTCATAATAACATTTTACACATTTCAATAATGTTAGGACAAAGGCGTTGGTATTTGAGAGAGGAGAATCGGAGCTATTAACACAGAATTAGCCAGTGTCTCTCCAAGGTCCTCATCCACACATTTTTCTGAAGCCTGAGCAAAGAGGCTGATTGGCTAAGTATTCTCACTGCACAGATGAAAATACAGAGACAATGGTTCCGACCCAGGGATGAGGCTGCAAAATCCATATGCCCATGTTTGGGCATAGGCCCTATAATTGGGTACAGGGACCAATGCCCACCTGAGGTCAGGAGAAGGGATTACTGGTCTCACAGCTAGAAATTACAAGCCAAAATCCAAATTGAATGCATAGTGTCCTTTTCAGAGAAGTCATCAGAGAGTATGGGCAGGAAAAAGATGTAAAAATCCAAGACCCAGTAGATATATAGGGTCTTGGATCCATATATCATCTTAGTCGAGGGGATAAAAAAAAGCATGCCAAAGTAACTAGGGATTATATCACCTGCTTTTTGGATAGCTAAGTGTTGGCTGGCCAATCCCATTACTGGGTATAGACTCAAAGGAATATAAACCATTCTATCATAAAGACACATGCACAGTTATGTTAAACACAGAACTATTCACAATAGCAAATACATGGAATCAACCTAAATGCCCATCAATGGTAGACTGAATAAAGAAAATGTGATACATATACACCACGGAATACTATGCAGCCAAAAAAAGAATGAGATCATGTCCTTTGCTGGAACATGGATGGAGCTACAGGCCATTGCCCTTAGCAAACTAATGCAGGAATAGAAAATCAGATACCGCATGTTCTTATTTATAAATGGGAGCTAAATGATGAGAACACATGGACACACAGAGGGGAAAAATAGACACTGGGGCCTGTCAGAGGGTGGAGCGTGGGAGCAGGAGAGGATCAGGAAAAATAACTAGATTTAATATCTGGGTAGCAAAATAATCTGTACATCAAACCCCCATGACACAAGTTTACCTATGTAACAAACTTGCACATGTGCCCCTGAATTTAAAATAAAATAAAAGTGTTACCTGGCAATATCTATAAATGAAAAATATACAGCCAAGCTTAAGCATAAAAAAGGTGGGTAAGATTTCCAAGGAGCAGAAATTGAATATAGGAACACATTGTAAGAAGAAGCTAAAGTTAAGCTCTTGGTGGGAACGGTGAGGGGATGAAAAAATAGAGGTGGCAGCTTTGCCTCAGGAGCAAGAGCAAAGGTAGGGTTTCAACATCTGCTCCCAAATGACAGCAAAAGCCTCAAGATCCAACATGCGGAAAACTGAAATTAGGCCCCTCTGAGTAAAGCCAGTAGCGAAAATATACTGCCTCCCCATGCAGAGAAGCCAAAATATCTTCACCCATCTGCCCCAGGCATGAAAACAGAGCCACCCACACAGGTCCAGAGTTAGATCTGTCCAGGGTGCAGAGCCCTGCTGGAGGTGTGCTACCCATGCAATGTGCATAATATTCCAAGTCAAAACAGCTGAGATCTGGTTCAGGGACAGTGTACCTAGGAAGTTAGGACAATAGCCACCAAGAAGGGATCCACAACCCAGGGTATTTATATCATAGAATATCCACGAAAGATAGCCCCCAAGGAATAAGAAACTACTAAAAGTTATGAAATCTATGAGGAAATCCAGCACCATGTGAGTGATACCTCACAAGCCCCAACAAATTGGAGAATTCCAACCCAGAGAAATATAACTAGAGCAATCTGAAGAAGACTAAAATAAGAAACCTAACAGCATTAAACAAGTAAAACACTAAAAGAAAAAATCTTCAAAGATATTAATGCATTTTTTAAAATATATGTATTCAACAAATATATATTGGCCTATTGTAGGCCAGGCATTATCCTAAGCACTGGAAATATAGCCATGAGCACGATAAAGTCCTTGCACTTAAGGAGTTTATATGTTGAGATAAAACAGGCAAATAACAGCAAGTAAACATATAGTCAATGTCAGGCAGATAAATTCATGTAGAAAAATAAGAAGAGTAACAGACTAAAGAAAGATGGTATAGAAGGGGGAGTGTGCTTCAGGCAAAACGAACAAGTACGACATGCACAGGCCTGCTATGGGGATGCAAAACAGCCAGCCAGGCTAGAAAGAAGGAGGCAGAGCAGGAGGTAGGGCCAGAATGACAAGAGCCAGATTATGTCGGGCCCTGCAGTCCTTAATAAAAACTGAGAGGCAACTGAAGGGCTTGAACAGGGAAATGATAGGGTCTACTTTATAATTTTAAAAGATCACTCTATTATTGTGGAGGATTAACTGGGGTGAGAGTGAGGGCTCAAGAGAGCAAGCAGGAAGACCAGTTAAGAGGCTGAAACTAAAGGTGAGTGTGGCAAGGAGAGAGTGATCAGAGTGGAAGTGGGAAGAAGGTCTTCAGATTTCATTTATTTTGGGGGCAAAGCCAAAAGGGCCTGCTGTTCAATTGAATGTGATTTTAACAGAAAAAGAAGACACCAAGGGTTACTCCTGGATTTGGGGTCTAAGAAACTTGACGAATGAGACTATTTATTGATTTAGGTAGCGGAGAAGAGCAGATTTATAGGATGCTATTGTGAGTTCAGTTTTGCATATGTTAGCTTCTAGATGCCTGGGACATTTAGGACTAATTAATTAAATAGTCTGACCTTAGCAGACTTCAAGTATGTTTTCTGGAAAATATCTCCTCTCTGTCCCTTAATGATGCATTAGAACCCATAATTTTATCTTTTTTATCTTTGTTATTTACAAGATGATATTCACATATGACACCATTCACTCATTTAAAGTGTGGAATTTAATGCTTTTTAGTATATTCACTGGGTTGTGCAACCATCGCCAGAATCAATTTTAGAACATACTCATCACCCCCCAGAAAAACTCTGTTTAGCAATCCCTTCCCACTATCCCCCAACCCAAAACCCTCTCCACACCATAGCCCCAGGCAACCACTAATCTTCTTTCTGTCTCTATAGATTCAGCTGTTGTGAACATTTCATATAAATGGAATCAAACAATAAGAGGTCTTTTGTGACTGGCTTCTTCCATTTAGCATAAGGTTTTCCAGGTTCATCCACATGGTAACATGCAGCAGTACTTCATTTCCTTTTATGGCCAAATAATATTTCATTATATCTTTGGTTGGCTTTTTTTAGCTTTCCTTTATTTACTTGTAGGAAATATTATGATAAATAGTATCAACTTGCTTTATTTTTATTTAAGTTTTAAGTTCAGGGGTACATGTGCAGTTTGTTATATAGGTAAACTTGTGTCATGCGGGTTTGTTGTACAGATTATTTCATCACCCAGGTATTAAGCCTAGAACCCATTAGTTATTTTTCCTGACTGTCTCCCTCCTCTCACCCTTCACCCTTCAATAAGCCCCAGAGCATGTTTTTTCCTTCTGTATCCATGTGTTCTTGTCATTTAGCTCCCATTTGTAAGTGAGAACATGTGGTATTTGGTTTTCTCTTCCTGCATTAGTTCGCTAAGGATAACGCCCTCCAGCTCCATCCATGTTTCTGCAAAGGACATGACCTTGTTCTTTTTTATGGCTGCATGGTATTATATGGTATATATGTACATTTTCTTTATCCAGTCTATCGTTGATGGGCATTTAGGTTGATTCCATGTCGTTGTTACTGTGAATAGTGCTGCAATAAACACACGTGTGTTTCTTTATGATAGAACAATTTTTATTACTTTGGGCATATATCCAGTAATGGGATTGCTGGGTCGAATGGTAGTTCTGTTTTGGGGTCTTTGAGGAATTGCCACACTGTTTCCCACAACGGTTGAACTAATTTACGTTGCCACCAACAAGGTAAAACTGTTCCTTTTTTTCCACAACCTCCCCAGTATCTGTTATTTTCTGACATTTTTATAATGGCCATTCTGCCCGGTGCAAGATGGTATCTCATTGTGGTTTTGACTTGCATTTCTCTAATAATCAGTGATGTTGAGCTTTTCTTCATATGTTTGTGAGCTGCATGTATGTCTTCTTTTGAAAAGTGTCTATTCCCTTTTTTTTGCCAACTTTTTAATGGGGTTGTTTTTGTCTTGTAAATTTGTTTAAGTTCCTTACAGGCACTGGATATTAGACCTTCGCCAGATGCATAGTTTGCAAAAATTTTCTCCCATTCTGTAGGTTGCCTATTTACTCTGTTGACAGTTTCTTTTGCTGGGCAGAAGCTCTTTAGTTCAATTAGATCCCATTTGTCAATTTTTGCTTTTGTTACAGTTGCTTTTGTTGTCTTCATCATGAAATTTTTGCCCATTCCTATGTCCAGAATGGTATTGCCTAGGTGGTCTTCCAGGGTTTTTATAGTTTGGGTTTTACACTTAAATCTTTAAACCATCTTGAGTTAATTTTTGTATATGGTGTAAGGAAGGAGTCCAGCTTCAATCTTCTACATATGGCTGGCCAGTTATCCCAGTATCGTTTATTGAATAGGAAGCCCTTTCCCCATTGCTTGTTTTTGTCAGCTTTGTTAAAGATCAGATAGTTGTAGTCATGTGGCCTTATTTCTGGGCTCTCTATTCTGTTTCATTGATCTATGTGTCTGTTTCCTACCAGTGCCATACTGTTTTGCTTATGGTAGCCTGGTAGCATACCATAATTTTCTAATCATGTTAAATTATTAAAAACACTCAGGCCAACCCCTCTTAAAACCCTCTCCTCTCCTAGTGGCCAGTCTCAGGCACACTGACTCAGAATAGGGAGGACAAGTACAATGTGCTTCCCCTTCCTGTTCACTCTCCTTGTTGCTATAATTCCCACTGTTGTTATAATTCCCACTGTGTTGAGGCTGAGAGGATGGATTTGGGGCATGCAATCTCCTTCCTCTGTTAGTTGCAGGTTCTTTTCTCTGAGAACCTGAGACTGACTGTCCTTTGATGTTACCTAGAGCAGACACCCAAATGTCTTGCAGAATACATATTTGAGTTCTTTGGAGGAACCTACAAGAACTTGACCAGTTCTGAGATTCCACTGCATAGTCCCTGATGTGGGAGTACTGACTCTAGTCTTGCCCCTCAGCTCCCTCTCCAGCGATATACTTCATAGCCTGTACTACAAAGATGCCCTTACCAAGTAGGTCACCCACTTGAGTGACATACTAGCAAGAAGGCTCAAGCCTGTGAAATGGGAAAGGTTCCTTTGTCCCCCTTGCAGTGCATGTGATGGGGAGTGGCTCGCTTCCTCAGTGTCCCACTGCTCAAACCTCTAGGGGAGCATGCAGATGGGCAGGCTGAGGGGCTCTGACCCCATGGCAGTGTCTAGGTGGGACTTTTTACAGCTTCTGAAGCCCCAGTGGGCATGTGTTACAGGATGCTCTTTTAGTTTTGCTCTTTTAATTTTGCCATCTGTAGGTGGCTTGTGTTAACCAGCTCAATTAGACCTCCTTCCTTATCACAAGGACAGAGGAATTTCTGTATCCCCGTGTTTCTTGCCTTTGGTGTACCAGAGGAATCGGATCACACATGGGCTTGGAGAATGCAAGATTTTATTGAGTAGAAGTAGCTCTCAGCAGATGGAGGAGCCAGAAGGGAGATGGTTTACCCCTGGAGTCCAGCTGCTCTGTGGCCCGACTCTTCTCCAGCCGCTCTGGACAGATGCCCCATCATTCTGCTGGTGGATGGCCTGCCAGCCTCCCGGTGCCTATTGGCGTGCTCTTTTGCTGGCATGCTCTTGACGACCAATGGCTTGTGTCTTCTTCCACGGAAGTGTTCCTCATGACATTCAGCTGCTTGTGTGTGTGCCCCCTAAGGTCTTGGGTTTTTACAGGCCCAGGATGGGGGTGTGGTGAGCCAGGGTGGTCTTGGGAAATGCAACATTTGGGTGCAAAAGCGGGAGGGCCTGTCCTCACCTAGGTCTGTGGAGATGGAGCCTTAGCCAGGGACCCGCCTTTCTCTACCCAGCACTTCCCCAATTCCTGTATTATTTAAAGAAACCAAGCTCTTCCCTTCCCAGCACTCGCGTGACCTGGATGTCTTTTGCACTGCCCACTGAACCCTCAGCAAGCACAAGCATTCTTATCACAGAACAAGGACACTCTGCACTACTGTCTCTCTCCAATTTTATTTTCCTTCATTCAGATAGGCACAAAACAAATCAACAAATCCACCAGGAGGTGGATTGCCACACATCCTTTCTCACAGATACCCCCAATCACTGTAAGCAAATCTCAAAGTGCTACTCATTTGCCTTCAGAAAAAGAAAGCACTATTCCTTCCTCCCCTACAACATCATTCCTTTGTTAACTACTCACAACTCCAAAGACTCTTAAATCTCCTGCCCTTTACAGTAGTTTGCTTATGTTGGCTTGGAAAAAGGGTGACATTTGAGATAGGAGAGCTAATTTGGCTATCATTTGTCAAGGCCGGTGAGCAGCACCTCTGCACTGCACAGCCTCAAGAATCCTTTCCCTTTTAATTATGGAGTTGGCAATGCTTCAATCCCTCCTGAGGGCTTGTCTCATCTGTTTGCTGAGGAGGGGAATGGGAAGTTACAGCCTCCTTTTCCTCAGCTTTGTGATCCTACTTGTCGATTTGGAGATAACAAGAAATGTCTCACTCGACGTTCTGCCCCCCATCCAAGTATATACTCTATATCAAAAAGCAATAAAATATTTAAGTCTGAAGATTTAGGGAGAGATTGGGTGGGAAATAAATTAGACAGTAATCAGCATATAGATAATATTTAAGACCACTGGATTAAATTAGATAACCAAAGATGTATGTAAAAATGAAGGGGTAAGGATTAATCAGTTTTAGAAGTTTGGAATAAGGGAAAAATCTAACTAAGCATATAGAAAAGGAGTGAGCAGGGAGAAAGGAGAACAAGTAAAGCGGGGGGGGGTCTCACAGAACTCAAGAGAAGATGTATTTCAATATGGAAAGAATGAACAACAGCATCAAAAACAGCTAAGCATTAAATATTTGGAGTAAGAATTGATAATGATTTTTGCAAAGATATCTGAGGAAAATCTCCCTGACCATTTAAAGATTTTAGTGGCTTGAAGTTGCTATTTCCTTGATGTCTTGCTTTCACGTGACCCATCATTATCTCAATTTTTAAATAATTATATGGTGTATTCGTCCGTTCTCAGACTGCTATGAAGAAATATCTGAGACTGGGTAATTTATAAAGAAAAGAGGTTTCATTGACTCACAGTTCCACATGGCTGGGGAGACCTCAGGAAACTTACAATCATGGTGGAAGGCACGTCTTCACAGGGCAGCAGGAGAGAGAATGAGTGCAAGCAGGGGAAATGCCAGACACTTATAAAACCATCAGATCTTGTGAGACTCACTCATTATAACGGGAACAGCATGAAGGAAACCACTCCCATGATTCAATTACCTCCACCTGGTCCTGCCCTTGACATGTGGGGATTATGGGGATTCAAGGTGAGATTGGGGTGATGACACAGAGCCAACTCATATCATATGGAAAAAAACAAAACTTTACTATTTAATTTAAAAATAGAGAGCAGAGGGGAAAGTTTCTCAGTAGTTTAAAATGCAGCATTATGAGGGAAATCACAAATGGAAAAACAATTTGAACAAGCAAGTAAAGAAAAAGATAATTTTCTCTCTTTTATTCACCAGCTGGATCCATTCCACTTGCCATCAGTAAGTCCATATTTTCACAACTGTGGGGTCCTAAAATCTCTCCTTTGCCTGTAGTGTTAAGATTTCTGGGATTGGGGTGCATACTTTTCTTTTCTAATACTTTAACCGTACAGTCATCAAAATTCCATGAAGTTATTAGTGATTTTTTGAAAGTTCATATTCTGCTGATTCATATTAAAAGTAAATGAATACCAAAGGGAAAGTTTTCCCTATTGTTATAACGACCTACCAAGAAGAAACTCTCTACATAGAAAGGAAAATATCATGGAAGAAAAAATGGTTCCTAAAATACGTCTCTGTTTTTCAGCTGGTCCATCTTCAACACCCCACGGTAAATTCAATTTCTTTTTCTACTGTTTTCTGTTGTTGTTCTTGTTGTTCTCTATAAGGCTTAGAGACCTGTCCCTACCCTGCTCATTTCTTTTTGTTTGTTTGTTTGTTTTTTTGAGACGGAGTCTCGCTCTGTTGACCAGGCTGGAGTGCAGTGGCGTGATCTCGGCTCACTGCAAGCTCCGCCCTCCAGGTTCATGCCATTCTCCTGCCTCAGCCTCCCGAGTAGCTGGGACTACAGGCGCCACCACTAAGCCTGGCTAATTTTTTTGCATTTTTAGTAGAGACAGGGTTTCACAGTGTTCGCCAGGATGGTCTCGATCTCCTGACCTCGTGATCCGCTTGCCTCAGCCTCCCAAAGTGCTGGGATTACAGGCGTGAGCCACCGAGCCCAGCCTACTCTGCTCATTTCTAACTCTGTGTGCAGCTACCTGACTCAAAGCTCCCAGTTTCCTCTGCCCTCTGCTTATCTAGCTTCTCCCTGAGAAGGAAGCTTACATTTACATGATTTCAAACACATATGTACTTTGCACTTCCTATAGAATTATATAGGTGCTTTAATTACATTATCCCATTTAATCCTTAGAATCACTCCACTAACCCCTTTGTGAGAGATAAGAAACTGACCCAAATACTTACCCAAGAATGCATAGTCATAAAGAATTGGAGCTGTTAACAGAGAATTAGCCATTGTCACCCAGAGCTGTGTGACTACCAAGATTCTCCCCAACACAAATATCTCTCCCTAGAAGGAAACTTGTTCCTTTCAAACAAATCTTCGCTGATATCTAATTTTTTTAGGTCAGCTGGCAGCACCTATAAGTAAGTACTACATGTCTTTTTCTACTTTGGTTCTCTTTGGTCCACTTCACTTCACTTCTGTCAAAGTGATTTGCGGTTCCCATTCTTCCCTTGCTTCCTTATTACCCTACATGGTCCATATTACAGAGAATCTTTTTAAACACTAATTAAAAGAGGAACTAAGCTAGGATTCATCAATAATAAACTGAACAATATTATCAAATAACAGGTAGGCAGAATTATTGAGAGATGAAATCCATAATGATGTTTAAATGGAGAGAGGCTTTCAGTGTTCTCTCAGACATTATAATGCTATTCAAAGGAAACAGAAAGATACGGCAGTCTCTACCTGAGACTATACCCAAAGCTGTCGGGTCCAGTAAATGAAGAGGGCCTTTAAGGAAACCCTACTTTTGACTTCACTACATCATCACTGCCTAATCTTACATCTAGTTTTGCATTGTAAAACTAATCTAAAACTAATCTATGGGGTGGTTTGGAATGCTTCCTTCTTTGCCCACACAAGTCCTCCCCTCACAGACTCCAACAAAATAGGTTAGATAATGCCATGTTTTTTCCATTTGAGAAAAATTAAATGGATTTCTTTTTGCTTATTTTTTAGTAATTTCATGGAGAACTGCAAGTAAGTTCTTTATTTCTCAGCTGGTCATATTGGAGATTTATCTTAGATGTTTCTACTTCTAAGTATCCAAAAGATTGAGACTCATGTTTCTCGTATTCATTTGCTTCTACATTACCCAAAGTCCTCCAGATTAGGACTTCAAGACAAACTTTTTGATTCATAACTGTAATATTTCCCATTATTTTAGGGTTGTTTTGTTTTGTTTTGAGACAGAGTCTCACTCTGTCACCCAGGCTGGAGTGCGGTGGCATGATATCAGCTCACTGCAACCTCCACCTGCCAGGTCCAAGCGATTCTCCTGCCTGAGCCTCCCAAGTGGCTAGCAATACAGGTGCAAGCCACCACGCCTAGCTAATTATTGTATTTTTAGTAGAGACAGGGTTTCCTTATTTGGCCAGGCTGTTTTCGAACTCCTGATCTCAAGTGATCCGCCCGCCTTGCCTCCCAAAGTGCTGGGTTTATAGGTGTGAGCCACCACGCCCAGCCCCATTATTTTAGTTCTAAACACAACTCCCAAGGTAACACATACCAACAGTGACTCAATATTTAAACCAGATCAAGCACTGACAATGATGATATTTAATATAGAACTTGTGAAATCACCTTTCATACTGTGTCCTAGTTTTCCAAAATGCAAATCTGGTTCTCATATCTCAGTTACACATGATTTAAGCAAACCCAATATCAGCTAAGATTCCTCAGCCTGAAATTAAATCACATTAATATTAAAACCCAAAGTTCCTGTCAAGGTTAAAAACGCAGATGCCAAAAGAGCCCAGGCAGGTCAGTAAATGAGTGAGGTGAGGTGAGTCTCCTGGGAACTGTGTAAAACCGGGAGGACACGCATAGTCTGAAGAAGGTAGCTGCTGCCCAGCTCCAGCCAACCTCTTCATGCAAGAATTCACATCTAGAGTTGTCCAACCATCTCACTTAATCCAGATAGTAGGTAAAAGTTTCCAATTTTTAAACATGAAAGACATCTATGGCATTCTAACAGATTTCAAATATGCTTATATATCCTCCTCCAGTTCCTTCTAAACACACTCTGGATATAGTTTTCATAATAACAACATTTTACTAATTTCAATAATGTTAGGACAAAGACATTGGTATTTGAGTGAAAAGAATTAGAACTGTCAACAAAGAATTATTAGTGAGTGTCTCTCCAAAATCCCCATCCACATACCCTTCTGAAGCCTGAGCAAAGAGGCTGATCAGCTAAGTATTCTCACTGCACAGATGAAAATACATACTCAGTGGTTGAGACCCAGGAATGAAGCTGGAAATTCCAGATGTCTATGTTTGCACATGGGCCCTATAATTGGGAACAGAGACCAAGGCCCACCAAAGTTCAGGAGAAGGGATTATTGGTCTCACAGCTAGAAATTACAAGCCAGAATCCAAATTGAATGCATAGTGTCCTTTTCAGAGGAGTCATCAAAGAGGATGGGCAGGGAAATAATGTAAAAATCCAAGACCCGAGGGGTAGGGAGAGAGAAAAAAATGAATGCCAGAGTAACTAGGGGTTATAACACCTCATTTTTGGCTGGTTAAGTCTTGGCTGGAAATATTTTTAAATGAAAAATACACAGCCATATCTAAGCATAAAGAAGGAGGGTAAGAGTGATTTCCAAGGAGCAGAAATGGAATATAGGAACACATATAAATAAAGGAAAGCTAAAGTTAAATTCTTGGGAGGAATGGTGAGGGGATGAGGAAACAGAGGTAGCAGCTTTGCCTTGGGAACAAAGGTAGGGTTTCAACACCTGCTCCCAGATGGTGGACAAAGCCTCAAGATACAACATATAGAAAACTGGAATTACACCACTCGGAGTAAAGCCAGGAGCAGAAAATACACTGCCTCCCCATGCAGAGAAGCCAAAATATCTTCACCCATCTGCCCCAAGCATGAAAACAGAGCCACCCACACAGGTCCAGAGTTAGATCTGTCCAGGGTGCAGAGCCCTGCTGGAGGTGTGCTACCCATGCAATGTGCATAATATTCCAAGTCAAAACAGCTGAGATCTGGTTCAGGGACAGTGTACCCAGGAAGTTAGGACAATAGCCACCAAGAAGGGATCTACAACCCAGGGTATTTATATCATAGAATATCCACGAAAGACAGCACCCAAGGAATAAGAAACTACTAAAAGTTATGAAATCTACGAGAAAATCCAGCAACATGTGAGTGATACCTCACAAGCCCCAACAAATTGGAGAATTCCAACCCAGAGAAATATAACTAGAGCAATCTGAAGAAGACTAAAATAAGAAACCTAACAGCATTGAACAAGTAAAACACTAAAAGAAAAAATCTTCAAAGATATTAATGCATTTTAAAAAATATATGTATTCAACAAATATATATTGGCCTATTGTAGGCCAGGCATTATCCTAAGCACTGGAAATATAGCCATGAGCAAGACAAAGTCCTTGCACTTAAGGAGTTTATATGTTGAGATAAAACAAGCAAATAACGGCAAGTAAACATATAGTCAATGTCAGGCAGATAAATTCATGTAGAAAAATAAGAAGAGTAACAGACTAAAGAAAGATGGTATAGAAGGCGGAGTGTGCGTCAGGCAAAATGAACAAGTACAACATGCACAGGCCTGCTATGGGGATGCAAAACAGCCAGCCAGGCTAGAAAGAAGGAGGCAGAGCAAGAGGTAGGGCCAGAACGACAAGAGCCAGATTATGTCGGGCCCTGCAGTCCTTAATAAAAATTGCAGATTTCATTCTAGTTGTCATGAAAGGCAACTGAAGGTCTTGAGCAGGGGAATGATAGAGTCTACTTTATAATTTTAAAAGATCACTCTATTATTGTGGAGGATTAACTGGGGTGAGAGTGAGGGCTCAAGAGAGCAAGCAGGAAGACCAGTTAAGAGGCTGAAACTAAAGGTGAGTGTGGCAAGGAGAAAAGTGATCAGAGTAGAAGTGGGAAGAAGGTCTTCAGATTTCATTTATTTTGGGGGCAAAGCCAACAGGGCCTGCTGTTCGACTGAATGTGATTTTAAGGGAAAAAGAAGATACCAAGGGTTACTCCTAGACTCGGGGTCTAAGCAACTTGACGAATGAGACTATTTATTGATTTACGTAGCGTGGAAGAAGAGCAGATTTATAGGATGCTATTGTGAGTTCAGTTTTGCATATGTTAGCTTCTAGATGCCTGGGACATTTAGGACTAATTAATTAAATAATCTGACCTTACCAAGCTTCAAGCATGTTCTCTGCCACGTATCTCCTTCCTGTGACTTAATGATGTCTTAGAACCCATAATTTTCTAGTTATGCTAAATTATTTAAAACGCTCAAGCCACCCCCTTTAAAACCCTCTCCTCTCCTAGTGGCCAGTCTCAGGCACACTGACCCAGAATAGGGAGGAGAAGTACAATGTGCTTCCCCTTCCTGCCCACTCTCCTTGTTGCTATAATTCCCACTGTTGTTATAATTCCCACTGTTGCTATAATTCCCACTGTTGCTATAATTCCCACTGTTGTTATAATTCCCACTGTTGAGGCTGAGAGGATGGATTTGGGGTATGCAATCTCCTTCCTCTGTTAGTTGTAGGTTCTTTTCTCTGAGAACCTGGGACTGACTGCCCTTTGATGTCATCTAGAGCAGACATCCATATGTCTTGCACAATACGTATTTGAGTTCTTTGGAGAAACCTACAAGAACTCGACCAGCTCTGAGGTTCCACTGCATGGTCTCTGATGTGGGAGTACTGACTCTAGTCTTGCCTATTCCAGAGCCCCTCAATTCCCTCTCCAGCAATATACTTCATAGCCAGTACTGTAGAGATGGCCTTACCAAGTAGGCCACCCACTTGAGTGACATCCTAGCAAGAAGACTCAAGCCAGGATGTCTTTTGCACTGCCCACTGAACCCTCAGCAAGCTCAAGGATCCTTATCACAGAACAAGGACACTCTGCACTACTGTCTCTCTCCAATTTTATTTTCCTTCATTCACATAGGCACAAAACAAATCAACAAATCCACTATTCAACCAGGAGATGGGTTGTCACACATCCTTTCTCACAAATACCCCCAATCACTGTAAGCAAATCTCAAAGTGCTACTCATTTGCCTTCAGAAAAGGAAAGCACTATTCCTTCCTCCCCTACAACATCATTCCTTTGTTAACTACTCACAACTCTAAAGACTCTTAAATCTCCTGCCCTTTACAGTTGTTTGCTTATGTTGTCTTGGAAAAAGGGTGACACTTGAGATAGGAGAGCTAATTTGGCCATCATCTGTCAAGGCCAGCGAGCAGCACCTCTGCACTGCACAGCCTCAAGAATCCTTTCCCTTTTAATTATGGAGTTGGCAATGCTGCAATCCCTCCTGAGGACTTGTCTCACCTCAGTTTACTGAGGAGGGGAATGGGAAGTTATAACCTCTTTTTCCTCAGCTTTGTGATCCTACTTGTCAATTTGGGAGTAACAAGAAAAATCCCACTAAACATTCTGTTCCCCATCCAAGCATATACTCTATATCAAAAGGCAATTAAATATTTGAGTCTGAAGATTTAGGGAGAGATTGGGTGGGAAATAAATTAGACAGTAATCAGCATATAGGTAACATTTAAGATGATTGGACTAAATTAGATAACCAAAGGTATATGTAAAAATGAAGGAGTAAGGATTAATCAGTTTTAGAAATTTAGAATGAGAAAAATCTAACTAAGCATATACAGAAGTTGTGAGCAGGGAGAAAGAAGGAGAACCAGCAAAGGGGTGGTCTCACAGCACTCAAGAGAAGATAGGATTTCAATATGGAAAAAATAAACAACAGCATCAAAAACAGCTAAGCAATAAATTTTTGGAGTAAGAACTGACAAGGAATTTTGCAAAATGAATGTCATGAGTAACCTTGATAAGATAGGAGGGAAGAAATGCCTAAATGGAGGAGGTGAAGGAGATAATAAAATTTTAAACGGTAAGGCAGCTGATACGGCATATGACAGCTAGTATAGCATGAAAAGGCCACGAAAGGCTGGAGTTCTGATAGGTTGTGGCTTACCTATTGGGGAATAAAAGAAAGACTATCCTTTCTAAAAAGATAAAAAAAGAAATATATATATATATGTATATATATTTGAAAGATAGTTTGAAGAAAGAACAGGCAGATTTAAAAAAGAACCAAGCTGAAATCTTGAAAATAAAAAAGTTATTAAAATTGAAACAATGGTTAGGTAATATATAAAATTCTAATGTAACTATATGTAAATAATATTTAAATATTATTAATCACCATTTAAAAGAGTAAACTGGAAGACAGAACTGAGGAAATCTCAGTTCAAAATAGTACATGGAAAATATTGAAAATCTCAGCTCAAAATAATACACAGAAGATATTGAAAATATGAAAAAGAAGAGCTGTAAATAGAATGAGGTCAAGTGTAGTAGGAATTTGATAAGAGAGAATTAAAAGAATAAATGTCAAGTAATACTTTTAAACATAATAATTGATAACATTCCAGAAGAAAAGAGACATAAATCCTCAGATCAAAATGGTCCACTGAAAGTTGAAATTAGATAACTTTAAAACACACAGACAGATGCACACACACACACACACACACACACTTACATGTGCCAAAACTCATTGTAGTAAGCTGACAAACAGACACTAAAAAGCAAATCATAAAGACAACCAGAGAAGCAGATCACCTGCAAAAAATCATGTTAACACTAGACATCTCGTTAGCAATAATATGTGCCAGAATACAACAGAACAAGAATGAGATCCAAACAAGAATGAGATCCTATCATTTGCAACAACCTGGATGGAAATGAAGGTCATTATGTTAAGTGAAATAAGCCAGGCATAGAAACACAGACTTCACATGTCCATACTCATTCGTGGGAACTAAAAGTTAAAACATTGAACTCATGGAGATAGAGAGTAGAATGATGGTTACCAGAGCCTGGGGAGGGTAGTCAGGAGAGAGGAAAATTGGGAATGGTTAATAGGTACAAAAATAGTTAGGTAGAATGGATAAGATCTAATATTTGATAGCACAACAGGGTGACTATAGTCAAAGGAAATTTATTGTACATTTTGAAACAACTAAAAGAATATAATTGCAATGTTTGTAACACAAAGAAATGATAAATGCTTAAGGTGATATTCAGTTAACCCTGATGTGATTACTACACATTATTACACATTGTATGAGTGTACCAAAATATTTCATGTACCTACTTGCACCTACTATATACCCATAAAAATTAAAAATAAAAAAATTTTAAAAAGAATACAACAGAACAATATCATCAAAAGACTGAAGGAAAATTACTATAAACCCATATGATACAATCAGCAAAATTATCATTTACGAGTGAGACTGAAATTAAGTCATTTTTGTATATTCAAGAACATAGAAACTCATTAAACACAGGTCCCCAATGAAAGAATTATCAAAGGGACATACTTCAGGGAATTTACTTTTGAGTAAAAACTCAAAAAGAAGTTAGAACCAAGAAACATATGTAAGAAAACAAATCAGCAAAACATGATAGTAAATCTAAAATGTTGACTATAAAGAAAAAAAAGAGAAGGAAGAGAAGAAGGAGAAGGAAGAGCAGAAAGAGGCTGAGCACAGTGGTTCACGCCTATAAGCCCTGCACTTTGGCAGGCCGGGGAAGGTGGATTGCTTGAGCTCAGGAGTTGGAGACCAGGCTGGGCACCATGGTGAAATCCTGTCTCTACAAAAAATACAAACATCAGCTGAGTGTGGTGGTGCATGCCTGTAGTCACAGCTACTCAGTAGGCTGAGGTGGGAGGATTGCTCGAGCCTGGGAGCTCAAAGCGGTAGTGAGCTGTGATCATGACATTGCACTCCAGCCTAGGAGCAAGACCCTGTCAAAAAAAAAGCAGAAAGAAAAGAAGGAGAAGGAGAGAGTGAAGGAGAAATATATTAGTGTGCTTTAAAATGAGTAGACCTAAAGCATTAGGAAAAAAAACCTTAGAGACAAGGCTAACGATTATGAACTAAGTTCATTTGACAAAAGGTCAGATGTACTGATTAACTTTTCATCTTATTTAATATATACATTTGAATATTTATGGCAAAAATAAAAGACAACTATTAATATAATAGAAATGTGACATACACCTTCTGAACCCATAGGGAAAATAAAAAGAAGAAAGAAAACTATATTAGTCCACAAGAAAGCAAGAAAAAAGAAAAAGAGAAAGCAAATAAAAAGCAAATTTTTTAAATGAGGGTTAAAAAAGTCTAAATATGTTGCTTAGCACAATATTATACAATAGTAGATTAAACTCACAGATTAAAAGCTAGAAACTCTCAGATGTAATTAAAAGAATTAAATTTTTTTAATTTTTCTATTTTCCTGTAAAAAAAAAAATAAGAAAAATAGCTAAACTCTATTAAGAAATATACCTAAAATAAGGTGACACACAGAAAAATTTAAATGAAGGAATTTTCAAACATACCAGGCAATTGGCCTGGTGTGGTGGCTCATGCCTGTAATTCCAGCACTTTGGGAGGCCAAAGTGGGTAGATCACTTGAGGTCAGGAGTTCGAGACCTGCCTGGCCAACATGGTGAAACCCTGTCTCTACTAAAAATACAAAATTAGCCAGGCATGGCGGCACATGCTTGTCATCCCAGCTACTTGAGAGGCTGAGGCTGGAGAGTCACTTGAACCTAGGAGGCAGAGGTTGCGGTGAGCCGAGATTGCACCATTGCACTCCAGCCTAAGTGACAAGAGCGAAATTCTGTCTCAAAAAAAAAAAACAGGCAGTTAACAACAAAACAAAACTTGATATAATTGTGCAAATATCAGATAAAATATAAGTGAAAGTTGTGAGCTTATAGCATAGACTTTGAAATACATAAAACAAAAACTGACAAAATAGCAAAGACATCTGTAACTAAATAGATATTTTAATAATATTTCTCTCATAAAATAAATAAATAAAACAGACAAAAATTAGTAAGGCTAGAGAGGCTTTGACATAATTTTAGAAAGCTTTATCTAGTAATGTACACTGAACATTCCACCAAGCAAGCACAGATGGAAAAGTTATTAACTTGACCACCAATTCCTTCAACTAGAGCAAGCCTCAACTAATTTCAAAGTACATTTCAACATAATATAAATCACATTTTCTGAGCACAAGGCAACAGAATAGAAATAAATAACAAAAAATATTAACATATACATATTTAGAAACAAAAAAGCATACATCCAAATAATCCACAGGTTACAAACAAAATTGTGAAATTACAGAATATATAGGAATAAGTGAGTATAAAATCATTACTTATCAAAATACTTAGGATACAGCCAAAATATCATTTAGAGAGAAATTATTAGGGTAAATGGTTTTAATAGAAATTATTCATTAATAAAAATTGATGAACTAAACATAAGCTGAAGATGATTAAAAAAGGAAAAATCTCAAAAGTAGGACACAATAATAAAAATGTCCTACTTTTATTAGGCAAAAATTAATGAAATTAAAAGTATTTAAAAATAATCAACAAAATAATTTTGATTATTTTGAAACAAAATTAAAGAAAAGGAAAAGCACTAACAATACAAGGAACAAAATAGAAATGTAGAGAGACAGCAAAATTTCCTCAAAATCATAAGAAAATGCACTAAAAAAATGGAAATACTGCAAAATGAATACTTTGTTAGCCTAGCCAAATCATCCATTTTGCCTGAGCTCTTGACATTAAACATGGCAGTCAGAAAAACCTTGTATCATGAGATAAACTGAGGATGGCAGCAGGTGAAAAAAGAAGGAAAGAAAACCAGAAGGAAGGGAAGGAGAGAAGGAGGGAGGGAGGGAGGGACAGACAACTAGCCTTACATGTTCTTAAATTGAATAATAGTTCCATTTAGCACTGGAACCTAAAATAAAGGCTTAAGTTCATATGCTTTACATTGCTGGCTTCCTAATGGAAACAATTTTAGTGCTGATTTTTACAATATTGATACACATAAATGTAAGAAACCAAACCCAGGTTTGGCTGCTTGCAGCTGAAAAGCCAGACATGAGGGACGAGGGTTGGTAGGATAAAAAGCAGATGAAATTGGAGAGTCAGCAAACCGAGAAGATGGAGAACCAGCATTCTAAAGTACCATCCTTCTAATGTCTTTCAGGCTGGCTGGAGGGTTTCTATGGGAGGGAGGATATGGGGAAATTATGCGCAGGAGTTAGAATCAAGAGATGACTGAGGAACACAGAGATCTGGGTGCCAGCAAGAGTCAGAGGAGGTTGGGAATGTCTTTGTCCTTGGTCAGGTCACAATGCTCCCGTAAATCTTTAACAAAACATAATTAGTTGTTTACATAATTCCCACTTAGTCGTACAGTTAGTTTCAAAAATTACATGATTGCTGTTTTTGCATTTTATCTTAGTGTTCTAAAATTGTCTTAACTTACATGCAGGAATGGGTGAAGGTCCTTTAAACAAAAAAAGAGTTCATGTTAGTTATTTTGCTGTTTCACTGTCATACAAATGTGTTATGACCCTTGCCCATATATAATTATGATGGAGAATTATTTTTCCACCAATAAGAATAATCAGGAAACTGACTAACTTTATAGATTATGCCTCTTAAACTCCTGCTGTGTCTCTTATTAAGTGAGCCAGTTCTTCTGAAGACAGGACTTGCTTGCAAGCACTGCAACTTAAAAAAGAAAAGAAAAATGTTTCTCAGTTCCAATTTGCCTTCATTTTTATTGACAATACAGACCTTTAAAAAAACATATGACCTGGCCAGGCGCGGTGGCTCATGCCTGTAATCCCAGCACTTTGGGAGGCCAAGGCAGGTGGATCACCTGAGGTCAGGAGTTCGAGACCAGCCTGGCCAACATGGCAAAACCCCTTCTCTACTAAAAATACAAAAATTAGCTGGGTGTGGTGGTGCACACCTGTAATCCCAGCTACTTGGGAGGCTGAGGTAGGAGAATCGGGCTGCTTTTCTTCATGGCCCAATAACAAGATGCAGATGAACTGAGAAAGAAGACAGTTTTTATTTATATAAGTAGGTACAGAGAGAAGGCTTGGAAATTTTTGCCAGACCAACTCAAAATTACAAAGTTTTCCAGAGCCGATATACCTTCGAAGCTATATGTCTACGTGTAAGTGTGCATTCATCTAAAGACATAAGTGATTAACTTATTCTAATCTATGACTAAGATGTGAGTCCTGAAGACTTTCCTCTAGAGCTTCAGTAAATTTACTTAATCTAAATGGGTCCAGGTGCTGGGGTGATTACCCTTACCTTGTCTCCTGCTAAATCATGAAGGTTTATGGAGTTCCTTCAGAAGACCCCCAATAAACTTGTTTGTGGAGGCCTGGGGAGTTTCTTCAGACCCCCCAATAAACTTGTTTTAATCCTAAACGAGTCCTGTTAAGAATTCCTTCATAATCTTGTCATGCTTCAAGGCCCTGGAAAGGCCTAGGCAAACTCTTGGTGGGCTTGTTACATTCCAGACTGGCTCTATCAGCTTTCAATATTTAACTTAACCACTCAGTCAGTGCTGAAACAGTTGTTGTGGAGGCCTGCGTTAGTGAGACCCGCCCTGCCACAGTAAGGCAAGGAGTAAGTAAACTTAGTAATGGAAATCTAGAAGGAGAATACAATGAACGGTGAAGAATAGAACAGATATTTTGGGATTAGAGACTGAAATAGGAAAAAAAGTAAAAGAAGCAAAACTTAAAATAAGTATTACTAATTCTTGAAGAATTTTAAATTCTCATAAAAACTGAAAAGAAAAAGAAAAGGTGCTAAACTCAACTACATTTTAATTACAAATAAACTTTCTGTACTTTAAAAAAATAATACAATGAGAGCTGGTATAATGGTAGAGATTTGAAAGGAAGAGAAAACATGAAAAGACAAAAAAGATGATGAAGAGATAACGTAAATTAGTAACCTTTGACTATTAGCCAGTCTCCTGAAAGAATGTGACCTAGTTTAAGAATGTTTAAAAAAAATTTTATTTCATTAGAAAAAGTGGCCTTTACTCATATAACCCATCATACGTGCCATTCAAAATGGCCTGGATATTTAAGTTATTAAAGTGGAGTTAAAATTGACTTAATAAGAGATAGCATATTCCTAGAAGATTTAATGTTTCCCAAAGGTCTGTTTTCTGGTGTTCCAAGTGAATTTTCAATAGGAACTCAGTACATAATTTAAAAAAAAAACTGGCCCTCTCCCTCTCCCTCTCCCTCTCCCTCTCCCTCTCCCTCTCCCTCTCCCTCCTCTCCCTCTCCCTCTCCCTCCTCTCCCTCTCCCTCTCCCCTTTCTTCGGTCTCCCTCTCCTTCTTTTTTCGGTCTCCCGCTGTTACCGAACCTGGACTGTACTGCCATGATCCGGCTCGCTGCAACCTCCCTGCCTCGGGCTCCTGTGACTCTCCTGCCTCGGCCTGCCGAGTGCCTGGGATTGCAGGCGCGCGCCGCCACGCCTGAATGGTTTTTGTATCTTTGGTGGAGACGGGGTTTCGCCGTGTTGACCGGGCTGGTCTCCAGCTCCTGGCCTCGAGTGATCTGCCTGCCTCGGCCTCCCGAAGTGCTGGGATTGCAGACAGAGTCTCGCTAACTCAATGCTCAATGGTGCTCAGGCTGGAGTGCAGTGGTGTGATCTCGGCTCGCTGCAACCTCCACCTACCAGCCTCCTGCCTTGGCCTCTTAAAGTGCTAAGATTACAGCCTCTGCCCCACCGCCACCCCGTCTAGGAAGTGAGGAGCATCTCTGCCTGGCCGCCCATCGTCTGGGATGTGAGGAGCCCCTCTGCCCGGCCGCCCTATCTGGGATGTGAGGAACCCCTCTGCCCGGCCGCCCTATCTGGGAAGTGAGGAGCGCCTCTGCCTGGCCGCCCATCGTCTGGGATGTGAGGAGCGCCTCTGCCCGGCTGCCACCCCGTCTGGGAGGAAGGGAGGAGCGCCTCTGCCCGGCTGCCCCGTCTGGGAGATGAGGAGCACCTCTGCCCGGCCGCCCCGTCTGGGAGGTAAGGAGCGCCTCTGCCTGGCCACCCCTTCTGGGAGGTGAGGAGCGCCTCTGCCCGGCCGCCACCCCGTCTGGGAGGAGGTGAGGAGCGCCTCTGCCCGGCTGCCCCGTCTGGGAGGTGAGGAGTGCCTCTGCCCGGCCGCCACCCCGTCTGGGAGGAAGTGAGGAGCACCTCTGCCCGGCTGCCCCGTCTGGGAGATGAGGAGCACTTCTGCCCGGCCGCCCCGTCTGGGAGGTGAGGAGCGCCTCTGCCTGGCCGCCACCCCGTCTGGGAGGAAGTGAGGAGCGCCTCTGCCCGGTTGCCCCATCTGGGAGGTGAGGAGCGCCTCTGCCTGGCCGCCACCCCGTCTGGGAAGTGAGGAGCGCCTCTGCCCGGCTGCCACCCCATATGGGAAGTGAGGAGCGCCTCTGCCCAGCCGCCCCTTCTGGGAGGTGAGGAGCGCCTCTGCCCAGCCGCCCCGTCTGGGAGGTGAGGAGCGCCTCTGCCTTGGCCGCCACCCCGTCTGGGAGGAAGTGAGGAGCACCTCTGCCCAGCTGCCCCATCTGGGAAGTGAGGAGCGCCTCTGCCTGGCTGCCACCCCCTATGGGAAGTGAGGAGCGCCTCTGCCCGGCCGCCCACTCTGGGAAGTGAGGAGCGCCTCTGCCTGGCCGCCCACTCTGGGAGGTGAGGAGCGCCTCTGCCTGGCCACTCCGTCTGGGAAGGGAGGAGCGCCTCTGCCCGGCCACCCCGTCTGGGAGGTGAGGAGCGCCTCTGCCCGGCCGCCACCCCGTCTGGGAGGAAGTGAGGAGCACCTCTGCCCGGCCGCCCCGTCTGGGAAGTGAGGAGCGCCTCTGCCCGGCCGCCCCGTCTGGGAGATGAGGAGCGCATCTGCCCGGCCACCCCGTCTGGGAAGTGAGGAGCGCCTCTGCCTGGCCGCCCCGTCTGGGAGGTGAGGAGCGCCTCTGCCCGGCTGCCCCATCTGGGAAGTGAGGAGCGCCTCTGCCCGGCTGCCACCCCGTATGGGAAGTGAGGAGCGCCTCTGTCCGGCTGCCCCGTCTGGGAGGTGAGGAGTGCCTCTGCCCGGCCGTCACCCCGTCTGGGGGGAAGTGAGGAGCACCTCTGCCCGGCCACCCCGTCTGGGAGATGAGGAGCACCTCTGCCCGGCCGCCCCGTCTGGGAGGTGAGGAGTGCCTCTGCCCAGCCGCCACCCCGTCTGGGAGGAAGTGAGGAGCGCCTCTGCCCGGCTGCCCCGTCTGGGAGATGAGGAGCGCATCTGCCCGGCCACCCCGTCTGGGAAGTGAGGAGCGCCTCTGCCTGGCCGCCCCGTCTGGGAGGTGAGGAGCGCCTCTGCCCGGCTGCCCCATCTGGGAAGTGAGGAGCGCCTCTGCCCGGCTGCCACCCCGTATGGGAAGTGAGGAGCGCCTCTGTCCGGCCGCCCCGTCTGGGAGCCGCCACCCCGTCTGGGAGGAAGTGAGGAGCACCTCTGCCCGGCCGCCCCCTCTGGGAAGTGAGGAGCGCCTCTGCCTGGCCGCCACCCCGTCTGGGAGGAAGTGAGGAGCGCCTCTGCCTGGCTGCCCCATCTGGGAAGGCAGGAGCGCCTCTGCCCAGCCGCCACACCGTCTGGGAAGTGAGGAGCGCCTCTGCCTGGCCACCCCGTCTAGGAGGTGAGGAGCGCCTCTGCCCGGCCGCCCAGTCTGGGAAGTGAGGAGCGCCTCTGCCCGGCCGCCCAGTCTGGGAAGTGAGGAGCGCCTCTGCCCGGCCGCCCTGTCTGGGAGGTGAGGAGC
This sequence comes from Pongo pygmaeus, assembly GCF_028885625.2. Lineage (NCBI taxonomy): Eukaryota > Metazoa > Chordata > Mammalia > Primates > Hominidae > Pongo > Pongo pygmaeus. The sequence goes on along the minus strand of NC_072378.2, from coordinate 32,622,247 downwards.
GCCTCTGCCTGGCCGCCACCCCGTCTGGGAGGAAGTGAGGAGCGCCTCTGCCCGGCCGCCCCCTCTGGGAAGTGAGGAGCGCCTCTGCCCGGCCGCCCCGTCTGGGAGGTGAGGAGCGCCTCTGCCCGGCTGCCACCCGGTCTGGGAGGAAGTGAGGAGCGCCTCTGCCCGGGCGGCCCCGTCTGGGAAGCGAGGAGCGCCTCTGCCCGGGCGGCCCCGTCTGGGAAGCGAGGAGCGCCTCTGCCCGGGCGGCCCCGTCTGGGAAGCGAGGAGCGCCTCTGCCCGGCCGCCCCGTCTGGGAGGAGAGGAGCGCCTCTGCCCGGGCGGCCCCGTCTGGGAAGTGAGGAGCGCCTCTGCCCGGGCGGCCCCGTCTGGGAAGCGAGGAGCGCCTCTGCCCGGCCGCCCTGTCTGGGAGGTGTACCCAACAGCTCCGAAGAGACAGCGACCATCGGGAGCGGGCCATGAGGACGATGGCGGTTTTGTTGAAAGGAAGTGGGGGGAAGTGTGGGGAAAGGAAGGAGAGATCAGATTTTTGCTGTGTCTGTGTAGAAAGGGGTGGGCATAGGAGACTCCATTTTGTTCTGACTAGGAGAAATTCTTCTGCCTTGGGATGCTGTTGATCTATGGCCTTTCCCCCAGCCCCATGCTCTCTGAAACATATGCTGTGTCAACTCAGGGTTAAATGGATTAAGGGCGGTGCAAGATGTACTTTGTTAAACAGATGCTTGAAGGCAGCATGCTCTTTAAGAGTCATCACCACTCCCTAATCTCAAGTACCCAGGGGCACAAACACTGCAGAAGGCCGCAGGGTCCTCTGCCTAGGAAAACCAGAGACCTTTGTTCACGTGTTTATCTCCTGACCTTCTCTCCACTATTATCCTATGACCCTCCCATATCCCCCTCTCCGAGAAACACCCAAGAATCATCAATAAATACTTCATAAATTAAAAAAAAAAAAAAAAAAAGAAAATACATTTTAACACCAAAAGCAAAAAATCCAAAGACATAATCTCTATTTTAAGGATAGTCTTTTGAGTAAATAAATTTAGATTAATGAAAATGTCACCAAAATATTCTTATTTTTCTTACTTTACCAAGACTGATGAAAAAACTTAGAAAATCCTTGTAAGAGGAATGATTTCTGAAGCTCTTTATCATTCTGAGATTTTATAGTGGTAGGTATATAAATATCATACAAGGCAAAATTCATTAAGTCCTCTAGGATACAAATAAAAGTGTGAAATTGAGAAAATGCCTAGTGTGTCTGGAGAGCAGTAAGAAATTTAGTTGAAAGGAAAACTGGATATCTTTAGTAGAATAGTGGAAAAAGAGAATAGAAAGCTGGTTTGGGGCCATGTTGTCAACAGCTTAGAACAGCAGGTGGAGGAACATGTACTTCAATTACAAAGGCAAAGGGAAGCTGTTATAAATTTTGGCTCAGGGACTCAAAGGTTGTGTTTTTGCATGCAGTGGAGAACCTAAGAAATGCTGGTTTATTGTTGGAAGACAAATGACACCATTTAAAAGGACTGTGCTTTAAGAGGCCTTAAATATTCTATGTATCAGCCCTCACTGGACATTTTGCAGGTAGTATTTTTTTCTCTCTGTACCATTTAACACAGTTGTCTACTCCCACCTTACTGGTCTCTTGGCTTCAAGACATTACTACGTTCTGATTTTCTTATCTCTCTCTGGTCATTCCTTCTCAAACATTTTCATGAGCTCCTTTCTTTACTTCCTTTCACTTAATTGCCACTCCACTGCTTAGAAATTGTCAATGGCTCTCCATGCCTTTACAATAAAATTCAAACTCCATCGTCACCTCTAATCAAAAAAAAAAAAAAAAAAAAAAAAAAAAACTGATTTGTTTTATTTTATTTTTAGCAATTGGTCCAATAGCAACCAGTAAGCTCCTACTGTTTTTCTCAGTTTCCTCTGGTCTTTTGTAGCATCTGGATTCCTTTATTTGCACTGACACTTTTGTTGTTTTTGGTTTCTATTTTGGTTTAGTTTGGGTCTTTCTCTCTTTCTTTTGTTCGTTCGCTCATTCTTCTTCCTTCCTTTCTTTCTTCTTCCTTTCTTTCTGTCTTTGTCTTTTAAATAAATCAAAGGCCCACAGAAACAAGAAACCACATAGAAAGGACCAAAATCAAGTTGTTCTTCTGGTTAGAGAGTTAAGCTGCAAAAGAGAAGCAAGAGGAAATAATGCTGGGAAAATATGCTGGGAAGACCATTGAAATAATACACTAAGAAGTTTGTATCACATTCTGAAGCCACAGGGTCACAAGACGAAATTCCAAAAGATAAAAGGTAGAAATAATAAAAATAAGAAGATGTAGCAAATGGGAGTAGAAGAAGGGACAGACTACAAAATGCAAACAGAGAAAACACTAAAATAGAATTCAAGATAAAAAAGAAAGATTGATCTTTGCCTTTTCCTCCATAAAGTTTATTACATCTAAACTTGGACCACTACTGCTGCAGAGATTAAGCCTTTTCTGACTTCCCCTCCTTGAAAGAATTGGGACTTGCCTCTCACAACAATCAGGCAAATCACACAAATTTATTTTGTGTAGGTCTAAATACACCAATTTTTTTTAAAAGATTACCAGAGTACATTAAAAACATGACCTAACTATATCCTATCTACAAGAAAGTCACTTCAAATTTAACAATAAAAGTAAAAAGAATGAAAAATATATGTCATGAATCATTAATTTTTTCAAAAAAAAAGGCAGAAGTGGCTACATTAATATCACGTAAGGTGGACCTCAATGCAAAGAAATTTACCAGGGACAAAAGAGGGACATTATATCATGATAAAAATATCAATGCATCAAGAAGACATAGAAATCCTACATATGTATGCACCAAACAACAGTGCTTCAAAACACACCGGAAAAAAAAAAAAACACCTACTAGAACTGAAGAGAAACAGAAAAACCCACAACTACAGTTGGAAAGTTTAATGCCTCATTCTCAGCAATTGCTGTAACTACTAGATGGAACATGAAATAGGTGAGAGAATTAGCCAGGCAATATCTGAGGGGGGAATATTTCAATCAGAGAAGACAACAAGTAAACCACCCTAAGGTAGGAACATTTCCAGACTATTTGAGGAAAAGCAAGACAGCAAGTACTATATAGCTGGAACAGAATGAAAAGTGACATAAAAAGAAGCTATAAGAGAGATTTGGAGGGGCAGATCTTCCAGGGCCATCTTTGAAAGCCACTGTTGTGATTTGACTTTTGTTAAACCAAGATAGGGAACCATTGGTGGCTCTTAAGCAGGAGTCTTGCTGACACTTTAAAAGGGTCCCGCTAACTGCTGTACTGGGAACTGACTGGGAGGCAAGGGTGAAAGCAGAGAGCTCAATTGGAGAGACAACAATAAGTTGGACCACATAAGGTGGTAAAAACTGTCAGGTTCTTATAACACACTAAGGGATCTGTTGTCTCATCATATTTCATTGTATTCTGCTAGAAGTCTTTATGGTACCCTAGAAAAAAGAACTAGGGAACTGGGACTAGGAAAGAACTGTATTTCTGTTCCAAAAATGCTGCCATTAACCTATTTTCTTGTTTTGATTTTCAGGAACACCTCAAGTTCACACTAGTAAGTTTCTAATATATTTTTAATACATTAGTTTCTTGTAGGGCTGGGGTGAGCAAATTTTTTCTATAAATATTTTTAATGTTTTGTGTTTGGTTTTGTTTGTTGGGTTTTTGTGTTTTTTGGTTTGTTTGGTGTTTTTGGTTTTGTTTTGTTCTGAGACAGGGTCTTGCTCTGTCACCTAGCCTGGAGTGCAGTGGTGTGATCATAGCTCACTACAGCCTCCACTCCTGGGCTCAAGCAATTCTCCTGCCTCAGCCTCCTGAGTAGCTGGGACTACAGATGTGTGCCACCATGCTTGGCTAACTTTTTAAAATTTTTTGTAGAAACTGAGTCTTGCTATGTTGCCTAGGCTGGTCTCAAAGTCCTGGCCTCAAACGATCCCCCTGCCTTAGCCTCCTAAAGTGCTGGGATTACAGGTATAAGCCACCATGCCCAGCCAAATATTTTAAATTTTATAAGCCTTAAAGTCTCTGTCACAACTACTCAACTCTGCTGTTGTAGCACAAAAACAGTCACAGACAATATATAAAAGAATGAGCATGGATATGTCCCAATAAAATACTATTTTAGACATTGAAATTTGAATTTCATATAATTTTCATGTGCCACAAAATATTATTATTATTATTATTATTATTATTTCAACTATTTAAATATGTAAAATCCATTCTTACCTCACAGGACATGCAAAAATAGCCAACATGCTAGATTTATTCCATGGGCTGTATTTTGCCAGCTCCCGCTCTATGGTTTAAATACCCTAACTCCACATATGTATCTCTGGTAAACAATCCTGGTATTATGTTTCTTACAATTTCATGCTTTCTTATTATTCTGTGCTTTTTTTTTTTTTAAGACAGACTTTCACTCACCCAGGCTAGAGTGCACTGGTGTGATCATGGCCCACTGCAGCCTTGACTTCCTAAGCAATCCTCTCATCTCAGCTTTCCGAGCAGCTGGGACTACAGGCGCTTGCCACCATACCCAGCTAATTTTTTCTATTTTTTTGCAGAGATGGGGGTCTCATTATGTTGCCCAGGCTGGTCTTGAACTCCTAGGCTCAAGCCATCCGCCTGCCTCACAGCCTTCCAAAGTGCTGGGATTACAGGCATGAGCCACCGCACCAGCCTATTTTGTGCTTTCTATGTTAGGTTTATCAAATAACATCAACACAAGAGATATACCTATATTTCAGTACTTGGTAACAACTGTATCTTAAATATTTTGTATCAGGCCAGGCATGGTGGCTTACACCTGTAATCCCAGCACTTTGGGAAGCCAAAGCAGGTGGATCGCTGGAGCTCAGGGTTCCAGACCAGCCTGGGCAACATGATGAAACTCCGTCTCTACAAAAAAATACAAAAGTTAGCTGGGTGTAGTAGCACGCACCTGTAGTCCCAGCTGCTCAGGAGGCTGAAACTGGAGGATCGCTTGAACCCCGGAAGTGGAAGCTGCAGTGAGCCATGTTCATGCCACTGCACTGCAGCCTGGGAGACTGAGATCCTGTCTCAAAAAAAATATTTAAAAAAAAATCGTATCAAACAATGTCAAAAAATAATGTTAGCACACATCTTCCAAGCAAGACCATTATATGTCCTATATTTTATAAATTGTAATCTTGACATTCCAGAAAAAATTGCTAATGATCAATGATAAGTAAAGGTGATTTAAAGTAGCTTATCACAAGGTCTTGTAAACTACACTGGGCAAAGAGAAGGGGGAAGGGAAATGAAGTTTCTTCACATTTAAATAAGTGAAATTTAGTTGTTAATGACACAGATCCCACTCAATGCAGAGGCTTGGGGACTGGGAAGAAGGGAAAGCCCAGTACCTACTGATGTGTTTGCCTTTGTCTCTTTCAGTGGACAGTTCTGGAAAAATCAGTAAGTTTGGATCATTTCCTTGCCTTACCTATTTCTGTGCCTAGGACCTTTAAGTTCTTTTTCCCAAATGTTCTTGTATTACAAGTTCCTCTACCTTACAGCAGTCAATATTTCTTCAATAAGTGATTTCCTCATATTTCAATTTTAATTCTTCTTATCTATTTTCCTTTTGTAACAAAGTATAATGGTCTTGTGTTTGATTCTAGTTATTTACTACCAAAGATTATTGGTAGCATATATTCCCAGCTAATCTATCACAACAGAGCCTATTTCCTCTATGCTATAATCTGGCAACTAATAATTTTTACTGAAAAAGAAAATCCTCTAAGATTGACAAAAAGAATATGTGTCAGGACGAGATGTGATTTTGGTAATTGACCAACAATACACATTTTTCGAACTAACCAGAACAGTGAGCAAAAAACTGTTTTGCAGAAGACATATGAAAGACTTATCAAAGAACAAAGAAAGGCAGGAAATGCAATAGTTTGAATTTCAGTAGAATTGATATTACCTACCCAAGATTTCAAATGCCTATATTAATTAAATGGCATCCTAAAGATAACCCTCTGTGTGGAGTGGGATGTGGAGCATTGGCCAGCAACATTCCTGAGGATGAAACAGAGTTTTATGCTCCCTTAAGTCCTGTTTCTAAATTCACCTAGGAAGGATACTATTGGAAGGTGGGTTTCTCTTGAGTTACAAAATCCTCACTGATCTTTCTTTTGTGTTTTGTTTTTAGCACTGACTCCTGTGGGTAAGTTCCACATCTATTCTCAACTCTGATATTTTACATTGCTTTTAATTCTTTTGTGACCTGTTTCTACTCCCAAAATAGAGGCCTGTGCTTCTAAGGCCAATTTGAATGTTCCTATCTTCCAGAAACTTCCAACGCTCCCCCTCCACCCTCCACTTTTCTTTTTAAGACAGGATCTCACTATGTTGCCCAGGTTGGTCTTGAATTCCTGGGTTCAAGTGATCCTCCTGCCTCAGCCTCCCAAAGTGCTGGGATTGCAGGTGTGAGCAACTGTGCCAGGCCCCATGTTTTTAAATAACTACAATTTAAGAGATTGCTGTAGAGAAGATGAAGCTCATATGAAAGGGTGCCACAATCTCTGGCCATCTTCTAGGATCTGAAAAAGAATCTCCTCCCTGATTCTCAAGAAAACATAATGAAAGGAAGATTGGTTTCTGAATTCCATTAGTTATTTGCTGGGAATTTAGAACTCTTTTTTAGTAATAGGTGAAGTCCCTCTGAATCATATTAATGGGGGAAAAAGCTAGTTAAAAACAAAATACCATCTCCTTTCTATTGCCTTCTAAATAACTACCTTTGAAAGACAATAGGTATTGAGCATTGGCTATGTATTGTGCACTGTGCTAGGCACTTACAAAAGTAGCATCTCTTATTCTTACCATATCCCTGCCTGGTAGCTATTATTATTCCCCATTTTACAGATTAGGGAACTAACTCAGGTGTTTACCCAAGGTTAAAGAGTTGGTAAACATTGGTGTCAGGATTTAAACCCAGGATGTCCTATCTCCAAAATACACACTCTTCCCACTCTTCCCATACTAACACATTGCCTCCTATACTGAATCACAAATGCATTTTTTGTGATTAGTCAGGAAACTTTATGGAATGTTTGTAAATACAAATATACATCTACAGAAAAGCTGGATAACTAAATGTACACAAAAGGATCCTTTTAAAAATAGAAGACTGCATTTAAATCAATGTTTGACTTTTTTAACTGTTTTCTGGATTCAGATTTATCTCTATTGGGATTACTTAATATATGACTCAGCTCTTCAAGCAAGGAAACCATACAAAACAAAGTAGAATAATAACTTTTGTTTAATTCTGTAAATATATGATCAAAAGAAGCAAATAAGACTTAAACCTAATGAGACACGTTTCAAGCATTTCAAACATTCCAAACACTGACACAAACACAAAATATGTCCTTATATTTAATCGTGTTTAAGCCTCATTCTTCTTTCTCAGTTCACACTAGAAAGAGAGTGGGTTTGGAGGGAGAGGAAGGCAGGGAGATGAAGTTGAAAAAGGCAATTAATTTCTTTTTTTTTTTTTTTTTTTTTGACAAAGTTTCGTTCTTGTCGCCCAGGCTGGAGTGCAATGGCACAATCTTGGCTCACTGCAACCTCTGCCTCATGGGTTCAAGTGATTCTCCTACCTCAGCCTCCCAAGTAGCTGGGATTACAGGCGTGTGCCACCATGCCCAGCTAATTTTGTATTTTTAATAGAGACAGGGTTTCACTATGTTGGTCAGGCTGGTCTCGAACTCCTGATCTCAGGTGATCTGCGCGCCTCAGCATCCCAAAGTGCTGGGATTACAGGCGTGAGCCACCGCGCCCAGCTGGAGAAATTAATTTCTTTTGATTCATGGTACAAGAAACGGTATGCATTCAGAAAAATCATAATGCGCCAACATCCCTCAAATGCTCTCCTCACATAGAAAAAGTGATAGGACTGTGATGTTGTGAGTTTCTCTTACAAAAAAAAAAAAGGTGGACTCTGATGATTGATGTTGTATGTCAACTTGACTCAGAAGAACCCTGACTAATACAAGGGTTCTAAGAAGGGATCACAGGCCAAGTCTCTTCCCGGAGGTAATAAATTTTTAATGAATACTAATTTTTTAAGTTGCCAGAGAAAAATCTGTTTAATCTTTTTAAAAATTTTTTGTAAAGGATATATTCTTATTGATATAATCTTTCAAACACATTTTTCCCAATTGATTTTTTTCTATTTCTTTTAAAAAATAGAGATGGGGTCTCACTATGTTGCCTAGGCTGGCCTCAAACTCCTGACCTCAAGTGATCCTCCCATCTCAGCCTCCCAAAGTGCTAGGATTACAGGTGTGAGCCACTACATCTGGCCCCAGTTGATATTTTTAGAAAAAGGAGGTTAAGGTTTAATTCAATGTTCAAAGAAAGGTTTAAGATAGATTAAACCAACAAACATCATCATTCCAGCAAACTGAGTCTCTTATTTCTCACCTCCTCATTCAACTAATAAGAATATGATATTTTAAAATGTAATTCATAGCCTGAAAACTATAATGATTCATCCTTCCGATACTGAATAGATCTTTTACAGTCTAGATCCAATTGTGCTCTCCCTGACAACCACTGGATTAAGAACCTAAGATTAGTTTCCTAATAAAGCCCACATTCTATTTTCTACATTAAGTATCATTTAGATAGAATTGTTAATGTGATAGCTATTTCATGATATCTTTTAGCTTTAACAAAAATTAATCCAATTTAAAAATTTTAATAATTACTTTTTAATCAGCTTGAATATATTATGATGATCCCCAAAGTCTTGATTAAATCTTTCGATTGTATTAAAATTTTGTAGTATGGGCTACTGCCTGCAATAAATGTACTTGCAGCCAGGGCTTCCAAGTCTTTATATCATGAAGATTTACACTGTACATGTAGGATGATTATGAGGTCCAAGAGAAGGAAAAGATGTATGAACTATCTTGAAATCTGGGAGAAGGAAGAAAAGAACTTAGAATGTGGTGGAATAATGATTTGTGGCTTACTTCTGCAATGCAAAGTTGAAATAAAAGTGAACCTCACTTTATGGGATAGCTGGATTCCTCAAAAATAAATCCTGTAAATCTAATCTATGTTAATTAAATTCAAGACTTAAAAGATGACAGCAAATATATTAAAATAAGGGTATGAAGATTCTATTAGAAGTAACTAGAGGTATTTTTCAGTGTAGTGGGAGAAAGAATAAAAAGTTTTTTAATTCTGTGAAATTAGGAAAGGTGTACCTAGAATAAACACTAGGTGCTTCAGGAAATTGTATAATACTTAATTTTTGTTTACAAAGCCTATATAATTTAGAACGTAAATTTAGGTTAAAATGAGTCATGAAGTATTACACACAGTAGCAAATAATTACCCCAAAGGGATAGTAAAACTAAAAATATTCATAGCTTAAGGAAAATCAGCTTATGTGAGGAGTACATCCCATGAAATTCTTAAGGTTAGAAGCTTCAGTGGAGCATGATCTTACCATTCCACACCACCATACCCCTAAACAAAACAAAACAAAACAGTGTCCACTGGTAGCACTGTCGAAGATCAAAATATTCTGAACTATTTTTCTCAATTTAGCGATGCTTGAAATATATTACCACTGATTTTCATTAGGAAATTGAAAACTGATTGTCTAGAATAAAATGTCAGTAACCAAATTTTAATGAAGAACTCTAGGGGGGGACATATACAAAAAGGTTCAGAAAACATTACTGCAATTTTCCTAATGTTATTTTTATTTGGATGTCAACAGCTGAAAATAATAAAAGAAAACACTGACCTACAACAACCCTTTTGATTTATAGTTTCTTTTCTAATACAGGTTTGCCTCATTTTTATAGTTGATAAAATTCTGAAGTTATGTGTATGCCAATTTTTCAAACATCAAACCCTAAATGTAAAAAACGAAAAGTCCAATAATTCATTTTTAAGCAAGAAATTTTCCGGTAATTGGCCAGGCGTGGTGGCTCATGCCTGTAATCCCAGCACTTTGGGAGGCTGAGGCAGGCGGATCACCTGAGGTCAGGAATTCAAGACCAGCCTGACCAACATGGGGAAACACCCATCTCTACTAAAAATACAAAATTAGCCGGGTGTGGTGGCGCATGCCTGTAATCCCAGCTACTTGGGAGGCTGAGGCAGGAGAATCGCTTGAACTCGGGAGGCGGAGGTTGCGGTGAGCCGAGATCGTGCCATTGCACTCCAGCCTGGGCAACAAGAGTGAAACTCTGTCTCAAAAAAAAAAAAAGAAATTTTCCTGTAATACAATTAACCACTCCTGTAAATTATTTGTTGGAAACTGAGAATGCCTTGTCTTGTTGATTGAATTAGAGAGTTTTTTCCTGTACTCTCTCATTGGGAAATAGTAATGGCCAATATTTATTGACTACTTATTATGTCCCATGCACTGTACCAAGTGCTTTTATTTAGATAACATTATTTAATCTCATAACACCTCTTTGAGATAGCTACTACTATTGCCCCCATTTTATAGACAGAAAGTAAAGTTTGCCAAAGGTCACCCAGCTAGGCAGGTGTGGAGGCAGGATTTGAACCAGTCTGTCTCCAAAGGGTATGTTACTTTAACGTTTATCTACAATATTTAATAACTCTACAAAGTGAGCAGATCAAACTAAATATAAAAAACAGTGAATCTTTGAGGATTAACTGATTTACCTTAATAAACCCATTAAACCCAGCTAGCAGGAATAGTAAACCTAGGTCTTCTTTTTTTTTTTTTTTTTTGTGAGATGGAGTATCGCTCTGTCACCTAGACTGGAGTGCAGTGGTGCAATCCCAGCCCACTGCAACCCCTGCCTCCTGGGTTCAAGCAATTCTCCTGCCTCAGCCTCACGAGTAGCTGGGGTTACAGGTGTGCGCCACCATGCCTGGCTAATTTTTGTATTTTTAGTAGAGATCAGGTTTCACCATGTTGGCCAGGCTGTTCTCCAACTCCCAACCTCAAGTGATCCGCCCACTTCGGCCTCCCAAGGTGCTGGGATTACAAGTGTGAGCCACTGCCCCCAGCCCAAGTCTTCTGATTCAGCTTTTATATTCAGTATTCTTTCTACTATAGTAAATATTAAATATTAGATTTTCTCAAAGCAAGGCATCCCTCTGCTCCATGGCAAGAACCCACACAACTCCTTGGTGGCTCAGATATTTCTTTTACTTAATTCAGGGAACCATATTACTTTTAAAAAAAAAAAAAGCAAATAAAAAATACCTGGCAGAAGCCAATAAATTCAGGTTTGTTAAATCACACAGGAATTGAGACGTAACAGCTGATTTACCTGAACACAATCAAAGGATCTGAAATTTTTGCAGAGTTTGCAGATATTGCAAGAAGTAGTCTACAGTAATGATCAAAACTGAACACTGGAGTCTGACTACTCAGGTTCAAATCCCAGCTCCACCACCTACTGATTACATAACCTTATTCATATTCATTTAAGCATTCTGTGCCTCAGTTTCTTCATCTGTAAAATGAGGTTAATAATACCCTACCTGGTTGTTGTGAGTATCAAATGATTTAATACATAAAGTGCTTAGAGCAGTGAGTATTTGGTATGTGGTAAGCACTTAATAATTATCAGCTAGTACTGTTATTACTTTTGCATAATAAGATATGCTTTTATTCAATATGGAAAGCATTTTTGAGTTTCCTTTTTCTGTCTTGAGAAATATAATTATTGCTTCCTCCCACAATTTTTCCTTAAAACAAAGTCTATTTCTTTTCAGAATACATCCTCTGTTAGCCACTAAGCATTATTCATTAGCCATAATCCACTGAACAAATGTCAGTTCATTTACAGTACATTTTACATTTTCTCTCATTAATCTTCCAAATTATTGAAAATAGTCCAGAATTTTATCAATACTTTTATAATTTTATGTATAGAGAACCATCATTTTAGATAACTTGAGATTCAGAAAAACTTCAGTTTGTCAGTTTTAAGACAAAAAAAGGAACCAGTATCAAGGGGAAAAAAATGGAAATAAAGAGAAAATACTTGATGTCTAAATCATGCCCTTTTGTTGTATGCTCAGTTATATTAACAGGTTACATGGATGAAGAACTTGCCAAAAAATATTGTTCCAAAGTCCAGATACTAAAATGTGGAGGCACTGCAAGGTCTCAGAATAGCCGAGAAGAAAACAAGGAAGCACTAAAGAATGACATCATATTTACGAATTCTGTAGAATCCTTGAAATCAGCACACATAAAGGAGCCAGAAAGAGAAGGAAAAGGCACTGATTTAGAGAAAGACAAAATAGGAATGGAGGTCAAGGTAGACAGTGACGCTGGAATACCAAAAAGACAGGAAACCCAACTAAAAATCAGTGAGATGAGTGTACCACAAGGACAGGGAGCCCAAATAAAGAAAAGTGTGTCGGATGTACCAAGAGGACAGGAGTCCCAAGTAAAGAAGAGTGAGTCAGGTGTCCCAAAAGGACAAGAAGCCCAGGTAACGAAGAGTGGGTTGGTTGTACTGAAAGGACAGGAAGCCCAGGTAGAGAAGAGTGAGTGGGTTGTACTGAAAGGACAGGAAGCCCAGGTAGGGAAGAGTGAGATGGGTGTGCCAGGAAGACAGGAATCCCAAGTAAAGAAGAGTGAGTCGGGTGTCCCAAAGGGACAGGAAGCCCAGATAAAGAAGAGTGAGTCAGTTGTACTGAAAGGACAGGAAGCCCAGGTAGAGAAGAGTGAGTTGAAGGTACCAAAAGGACAAGAAGGCCAAGTAGAGAAGAGTGAGGCAGATGTGCCAAAGGAACAGGAGGTCCAAGAAAAGAAGAGTGAGGAAGGTGTACTGAAAGGACCACAATCCCAAGTAAAGAACACTGAGGTGAGTGTACCAGAAACACTGGAATCCCAAGTAAAGAAGAGTGAGTCAGGTGTACTAAAAGAACAGGAAGCCCAAGAAAAGAAGGAGAGTTTTGAGGATAAAGGAAATAATGATAAAGAAAAGGAGAGAGATGCAAAGAAAGATCCAAATAAAAAAGAAAAAGGTGACAAAAACACAAAAGGTGACAAAGGAAAGGACAAAGTTAAAGGAAAGAGAGAATCAGAAATCAATGGTGAAAAATCAAAAGGCTCGAAAATGGCGAAGGCAAGTAAAGGAAGGAAGTACAACAAAAAAGTGGAAGAGTAAGGATAAATTTTTTAAAGGCCCATAAGACAAGTAATTATTATGATTCCCATACTCCAGATACAAACCATATCCCAGCCATTGCCTAAACAGATTATAATTATAAAATCCCTTTCATCTTCATATCACAGTTTCTGCTCTTCAGAAGTTTCACCCTTTTTAATCTCTCAGCCGCAAACCTCAGTTTCCAAATATTTGTTTTATAAGTTAAGACGTATATGATTCCGTCAAGAAAGACTGGATACTTTCTGAAGTAAAACATTTTAATTAAAGAAATATATAGTAATTTCCTTTGACAAGTATGTCTATGATAGCCTTTCCAACCAATCAACCAGTAACTCCTCATGGCAGGCCTAATGTTTGCAAGGCGCTGATCTAGCAATAAGGGGTGTACAGAAAAACACAAGTCAGAGCTCCTGCAATCAAGTAGCTTATAACATATATAGTGATATATGTATACATGGCAATTTTTTAAGTAAAATCTAAGTTACAAAAAGTTTAGATGGACAACATAATCCATCATGGGATGAGAAAGTAGAGGTGGTAACTTCATGGGGAAGGGAGTAGTGGTATACAATATGTCACAGCAGATGGATAAGATGTTGATATGCTGAGTGAATTACAAAGAGTAAAAGAAAGGCAAAGGGTTAAAGGCTGTTGTGCCATGTTCCAGATGCAGTAGGCAATTTTGCTGTTACAGCAGACTCATGGGAGGCATCCTGGGGTATAATTTTGAAAAGGAGAATATAAAGGGATTTGAAAAACAAGCCAGGAATTTATATTTTACTCTTCAGGCAGCTGGAAGCATTCTACAATGTTTGAGACACAGAATGAAATGAATAAGGTTGTATCATTTTAAAAATAAGGTTGTATCATGTGATTGTGAAAAATAATATAAAAAAAGAAACATCATAGATAGTAAATCTAATTAAGAAGTACTTGGAGTAGTAATGGAAAGAGAATAAATAGAAAAAAATTCAAAGAAGAATCATTACTTCATGATGACTGACTGCATAGGAGTAAGGAAAAGTGAAAAAAACAATGGTTTCAAAACTTTTGAAACTAGGTAACAAACAAACTAGGAACTAATTTGGGGACAGGGAGGGAACAACAAATTGTTGTTTTAAGGGGATAAGCAATAACATTTGTCATTCAAGAGATATCTGGAATTAGATGAGTACAGGTAACAATTGAAGCAATAAGAGTGAGTTCTTCAAAGGAGAAAGTACAGGACTAACAAAAGCAGAAGTCCAAGGACTGAGTTTGTTATATGTAATATATTGAATAAATTTAACTAAGGGATAGGAAGATAGAAGGAAAACCTGTATAGTGGAATGTTCCAATAATTAAGGAAGATTAGAGTTTTGAGAAAAAAATGACTGAGACTTCAAGGAAAATAAGGACTGAAAGAACACTGTAGTTGCTATTTGGAGATGACGAATGAACTTCTAAAGAGCACTTTCCAAAGAAAGGTAGCTAGGAGAAGGAAGGTAAGCAGGAAGAATATAGAGATACAAGTAAGTAGTTGTGGGATGTGCCTTTCAAACATCCAAAAGAGTTAACTTTTTTTAAGTCTATTTTAAAATAATCATTTTTAGAAATTTTATTTTTATACTGTTCAATACTGTGCTGGTTATCCCACACCCTGAATATTACATTTAGTTCAATCATGGGATGTGGATAAACTAAATGCCTTCAGGAGAGAAAGACTCAAATCTGCAGGAAGTTGCAGAATTCCCCTGGGAAGACAAATATGAGGAAACCATGAGAATTACTTTCAAATAGTGAAAGTTCATAAGGGATTAGAATATTTTGTATAGCCCCAAAGAAATGAGATCAGTGAATAGAAGGTACAAAGTAACAAATTTTATCTTAGTAATAAGAAGTGGAGGTCCAAAGAGTTTAAGCAAGAGTTTAAGGCTCATTCAGTGAGAATGCCATAGAGGAGACTCTTCAGGAAACAGCTGAGTAATTAGAATAAGTTATCTTTATGGTCCCTTCCAAATAGACTTCCTGAGAGTCTATAATTCTAGTTATCAAATTCTTTGGACTAACTAGATGTCTTCCAAGGAAGCTTTTCATACTGATATGCTATTCTTTGGAGACGTTTGATGAAAAAAGGAGAGAAAGCAGACATTAGTCTCTGCCCAAAGTGTAAAATGTTTCATAAATGTTTCAGGCTACCCAATCACAACCTTAAAAGAGTATCTCCATAATTTCTAGCACAATCTAATCCACTGTATGGCTGTCTACTGTGTTCTCACAGCCCTGCCACAGGTATGGAAGCCTATATTAATTTTAGAAGTCACAGAATCCTCAGGTCTTTGATGAGCTGCACAGGTTTAGCAAAACTGAGTTGCCAGAGAGAGAGAGAGAATGAGAGAGAAGAGGATAGAAGACAGATATTAAACATGGATTTTAATATTGTAAGTTGCTTTTGTCATCTGTGGAAAATACACATTTAGAGATTTTACCAGCCTTCATTGGCATGTCTTTTACATACATTATGCTGTAATCAGGGAACATTTTTGACCAGAAAGATTTTCACATAGTGAAAAGTATTAGATTTTCATCATTCTCAAGTCATTTTTTCTATAGCCCCTCTGGTCCATCTGACAGCTAACTAGTAAGTTGTTTGTTTGTTTGTTTGTTTTTCCTCACTCTTCACCCAGGCTGGAGTGCAGTGGTATGATCTTGGCTCACTGCAACCTCCTCCTCCTGGGTTCAAGCGATTCTCATGCCTCTGCCTCCTAAGTAGCTGGGATTACAGGAGTGCACCACCAAGCCCAGCTAATTTGTGTATTTTTAGTAGAGACGGGGTTTCACCATGTTGTCCGGGCTGGTCTCAAACTCCTGACCTCAGGTGATCCACCACCTCAGCCTCCCAAATTGCTGGGATTACAGGCATGAGCCACTGTGCCCGGCCACTACTAGGTTTTAGAAGGGTCTGACTAATGCAACTTCTCTCAGATTTCTGGTAAGAAGCAGGGACCCTGTCAAGGCAATCACTAAAAAACAGTAGATAGGCTTCAGCAACCCAGCTCAGCTGACTCCATATCTGTGTGTATGTCCCAATGAAGCAAGAATTCAGAAGAGATAGATCTACAGAAACCTCCCTGTATCTTCTCCATAACTTCTAACTTGGGGTCAAAACATTTGCACTCCCACTAGGTCTTTGAAGGCAAGTAAATCATACAATAGAATACTCCAACTTTAAAAATTTTGTGGACCATTTTCTAAAGGCCATTGAAAAACTGACAAATTTAAAGCAATTGTTAACCCTCCTGTAAAGATACAGATGTGGAAATCTTAAAGGACCCCTAAAAGAGGAAGGGAAAAAGGACAAGCTATCAAAATGACACCACGTTTAACAAAATGACAAAAATTTTAGGAAAATACATAAATATGTACTTCTAAGATAGTGTCAATATAAAAGTAGGAATGTGAAATTTACCTTAAGAAATCAATAGTGAATTTTGTTTTGCAAATAAACTAATACAAATGTCAAATGTCCTGTTCACAAGAATGGAATGGAAGTCAATTCAATTAGTCATTTTTCATTTAGGAGCAGAACATAGGAAAGAAAAGCAGAAAAGTGAGTTTAGAGATAATGACGCTGAATGAGAAACACAAAATATTAGGAAACAAACAATTTATGTAAAATCAGTTAATGCGGCTCCTATCCCAATTAAAGACTCCCTGAGTTAGCAGTGCATTAAAAATGCAATTTCCTGGCTGGGTGTGGTGGCTCACGTCTGTAATCCCAGCACTTTGGGAGGCCGAGGCAGGTAGATCATGAGGTCAGGAGTTCAAGACTAGCCTGGCCAACATGGGGAAACCCCGTCTCTACTAAAAATACAAAAATCAGCCAGTCGTGGTGGTGCACACCTGTAGTCCCAGCTATTCAGGAGGCTGAGGCAGGAGAATTGCTTGAACCCAGGAGGCAGAAGTTACGGTGAGCCAAGATCGTGCCACTGCACTCCAGCCTGGGCGACAGAGTGAGACTCTGTCTCAAAAAATAAAAATAAAAAAATGCAATTTCCCATTTTCCCATAAATATCTCTCACCCTAGGTTATAACTGACATATCAAGGAAGTGAATACAGGGAACTGGGAAAAGGGACAAGATATAGAAGGAAAAAACAGGATCCAAAGGAATAAAAGAATAAGCTGAAAAATTGATCAAAATATTCAGTTTTATATTTGATGAGATTCCTTTACTCTCCCCCTTAAAAACAATCAGGAATAGAAAAAAAAAAAAACTAGTGTTCCTACACTCTACTTGAGAAGTTCCAATTGTGGTTTTGAAGAAATACAAGCCTGTAATCCTAGTGTTTCAGGAATAAAGACACTCTTATCTATCATCATCCAGAAGCTTGAGCACTTGCCAAGACCGGGAAGTCAAACCTGAGATGCCATACTACAGATTATACACATTGTAAGCTAGGTCTCAATAAATTTTCTATTCAAATCCTTATTAAGTTTCTCTCTTCAAAAATTAAAAACTTACAGTGTTAACTTTCTATGAATCTCTCCACATCTTAATCCATGTTTATATAAAAATATATGCAAATATGAGTATATGTAGGAATTTTTTTCTAAAAATGGGGTCAAACTATAAACCTAATTCTACAACTTGTCTTCTTCGCCTAACAATACATCATGGACAACACATCAATCTAACGTTTTAATAGCATAGCATTCAGTAGTGTGAACGAATTACTGCTTATTCAACCATTTCCTTAAAGATAGACATTTAGCTTGTTTCCAACCTTTTGCCTTTGGCTAAATGATTCTGCCATTGCCAAATGATACTGCAATAAACATCTCTATATATGATCAGGATTTTATTTCTCTAGGACAGATTTCCAGAAGTAGAACTGCCAAGATCAAAAGAAACGTGTATTTTAATGTTAATAGATATTACCTAATTCCTTTTCCCCAAATTTGTAATAATTCACATTCCTACAGGAATATATGAGAGTCCTATCTTCCCCATATTTGCACTGGTGCTGGAAGCGGTGGCTATTTTTAATCTTTGTCTATTGAGAAAAGTGATATCTAACTGTTCCTTTAATTATATTTTCCTGACTACTAGTGAGACTGAACATTTTTTCATAAGTTTAATGGTATTTTGAATTTTCTCTCCTGTGATTTAATTGCTTTCCAAACTGGTGGTTTGCCCTTTGTCTTACCCAGTTTTATGTGTTTTTGCATATTAAGTTTTTATCTGCCATTTGTGTTGAAAATATGTTTTCCCAATCTACGCATTCTTTCTCTACATCCAATTCATCAACCTGTACCCTAAAATTATATCTTGAATCTGACTACTACTCATCTCCTTCATCAAGAAGTCCAAACCATCGCCATATCTCACCTGCATTGCTGTGCCTGCTTCCAAACTGAGCTTCTCCATCCCACTCCCCAGTCCCAACAGAATCGTGCTTTCAAAATGCAAGTCAGATGAGGTCACTTCTCTACTCAAAACTCTCCAAAGACCAACCCCCATCAGTGTGAAAATTGCAAAGTTGTTTTTTGTTTGTTTGTTTGTTTGAGACAGGGTTTCGAGCTGTTGCCCAGGCTGGAGTGCACTGGCATGATCACAGTTCCCTGCAACCTCAACTTCCCAGGCTCAAGCAATCCTTCCATTTGGCCTCCTGAGTAGTTGGGACTACAAATGCACACCACCATGCCTGACTAATTTTTTATTTTTTAGGTTTGGTAGAGATGAGGTCTTATGTTGCCCAGGCTGGTCTCAAACTCCTGGGCTCAAGCAACCCTCCCGCCTCAGCCTCTCAAAGTGCTGGGATTAGCCTGAGCCACCACACCCAGATTCATGAAAGTTCTTATCCTGGCCTTCAAAGCCTTACAGTATGTAGCTTCTGGCTTCTCCTCTAGCCTCATCACCCACTCTCCATCTCCCTTCCATTGCTGCAGCCACACTGGCCTCCTCATTTCTCCTCATGCCTGCCAAGCATGTTCTTGCTTCAGAATCAGCCTGAACACTCTCCCTCAAACATATGCACTACTCAATTATTTTAAGAAATATGCTTAAATTTGACTACCCTAACTAAAACAGTACCCCCATTCTCTATCTCTGCCCTGATGTATCTTTGTTCCTAGCATTTATCACCTGACATCATATATTTATTTTTGTTTATTGACTTTCTACCCCACAAGAATGTAAACTCTAAGGGACTTTGTTCACTGCTGAATCTCCGGTGCTTAGAAAAGTGCCTCACACATAGCAGATGCTCATCAAAGATTTGTTAACTGAAATGAAGTAAATTAAATGAAGGTACATTTTAGTATACAAAAATATATTTCATTTAGTCAAATGTGTCTGCCTTATGCTCGGTAACTTCTGGGCTTTCTAAAGGGTCTCTTTGGAACGCATATACACGATTAGTGAGAATGTAAGTTAGTTCAGCCACTGTGGAAAGCAGTTTGGATATTTCTCAAAGAACTAAAGGTAGAACTACCATTTGGCCCAGCAATATATACTTTGAGTATATATATATACTCAAAGAAAAATTATTCTACCAAAAAGACACGTGCATTCATATGTTCATTGCAGTGCTATTCACAATAGCAAAGACATGGAATCAACTTAGGTGCCCATCAGTAGTGGACTGGATAAAGAAATGTGGTACATATATACCATGGAATACTACTCAGCCATTAAATAGAATGAAATGTCCTTTGCAGCCACATGGATGCAGCTGGATGCCATTATCCTATGCTAATTAACACAGAAACAAAACCAAATACGGCATGTTCTCACAAGTGGAAGCTAAACATTGGGTACACATGAACATAAAGATGGGAATAACAGATACTGGAGACAAGAAGAGAGGGGAAGAAGGGAGGAGGATAAGGGTTGAAAATCTACCTATTGGCTATTATGCTCACTACCTGAGTGACAGGATTGTTCATATTCCAAACCTCAGCATTATACAATATACACAGGTAACAAACCTGCACATGTACTTGCTGAATCTAAAATAAAGTTGAAAAAATAAAAAAATAAATAAATAAATAAATGGTCTCCTTGACTACTATGGTACACATATTTATATTCACTTAATTTTTTCTCTTTTACAATTTTTATTTTCTATTTCTCTTCTACAATTCAATATTTAATCCATTTTGTTTACGGTGTGAACAGAGGTTTCACTTTTTTTCCTTCTTGACAGATATCAAATTATGTCAGTAGCATTTCTAGAATCAACTATTCTTTTTCCCCTAAATCACGCATTCTCAACAGGGGCCACATTGCCCTCCAAGGGGCAAAAACGAGTTCTGGGTGGATCAAGAAATCCAGTGATTTATTGTGATTTATTCTTTTCAGGTATAAATCACAGATGTTCAGTATCCTAAGACTTTGCTGAAGTTGCTTATCAGCTTATGTATAAAGTACGTAAGCACATATATAGACAATAAAATACACAAGCAGATATACAGTATATTGGTAATATTACAATTTTGTAAAGTGAGGCAATTAGGATAAAAATGTCATATCATACTGCTTTGATTATACAGGGTATATAGAAAGTTTGAGTATCTATTAAGCATGTCTTAGTCTACTCTTTTTTCATTGTTTTCTTGGCTCTTTTGGAATATGTTCTGCCATATGAACTTTAATTTTACCTGACTCCCCTCGAAAAAAAGTAGCATTCTGGCTGAAAATGAGTTAACTATTTGGAGATATTTGACATTATTGTTATTATTGAAGTCACTTCATCCAGAAATGTTGTATGAGTCTTCATTGGTTTAGGTCTTCATATTGGTGCTTTCACAAGACTTTACAGTTGGTGCTTTCTCAAAAGTTTACAGACTTCTTCATATTAGTTCTTATTATATTTACTCCTGGGTACCTATAATGTTTTGTTGTCATTGTAAGTGTGATTTTTACATTTATTTTTTCATTAATTTTAACAAGTGTAGAGAAAAGTAATTAATCTTTGTATTTATCTTGACTAATGTGACATCAGACTCTCATATTATTACTAATAGTTTTCTGGCCATTTCTTGGATTTTTTAGTATACTGTGTAAAGAGATACAATTTTGCTTTATAAAATTTACATTTGTGCATTTTTAGTATTTGTTCTGTGTATATAGAATCCAGCTTTTTCCAGGAGAATAATTACTTTTATTAATTTTAATGATATTCTTTCTTTCTTTTTTTATTATTATACTTTAAGTTCTGGGATACATGTGCAGAACGTGCAGGTTTGTTACATAAGTATTCATGTGCCATGGTGGTTTGCTGCACCCATCAATTTGTCATCTAGGTTTTAAGCCCACATGCATTAGGTATTTGTCCTAATGCTCTCCCTCCTCTTGCCCCCAACACCCCGACAGGCCCTGGTGTGTGATATCCCCCTCCCTGTGTCCATGTGTTGTCATTGTTCAACTCCTGCTTATGAGCAAGAACATGCAGTGTTTAGTTTTCTGTTCCTGTGTTAGTTTGCTGAGAATTATGGTTTACAGCTTCATCCATGTCCCTGCAAAGAACATGAACTCATTCTTTTTTATGACTGCATAGTATATATGTGCCACATTTTCTTTATCCAGTCTATCATTGATGGGCATTTGGGTTGGTTCCAAGTCTTTGCTATTGTAAATAGTGCTGCAGTAAACATACGTGCGCATGTGTCTTTATAGTAGAATGATTTATAATCCTTTGGGGATATACCCAGTAATGGGATTGCTGGGTCAAATGGTATTTCCCGTTCTAGATCCTTGAGGAATCACCACACTGTCTTCCACAATGGTTGAACTAATTTACACTCCCATCAACAGTGTAAAAGTGTTCCTATTTCTCCACAGCCTCTCCAGCATCTGTTGTTTCCTGACTTTTTAATGATCGCCATTCTAACTGGCATGAGATGGAATCTCATTGTGGTTTTGATTTGCATTTCTCTAACGACCAGTGATAATGAGCTTTTTTCATATGTTTCTTAGCCACATAAATGTCTTCTTTTGAGAAGTGTCTGTTCATATCCTTTGCCCACTTTTTGATGAGGTTGTTTTGTTTTCTTGTAAATTTTCTTGTAAAGTTCCTTGTAGGTTCTGGATATTAGACCTTTGTCAGATGGATAGATTGCAAAAATTTTCTCCCATTCTGTAGGTTGCCTGTTCACTCTGATGACAGTTTCTTTTACTGCGCAGAAGCTCTTTAGTTTAATTAGATCCCATTTGTCAATTTTGGCTTTTGTTGCCATTGCTTTTGGTGTTTTAGTCATGAAATCTTTTTTGCCCATGCCTATGTCCTGAATGGTATTGCCTAGGTTTTTTTCCAGGGTTTTTATGGTTTTAGGTTTTCTGTTTAAGTCTTTATTCAGGTAATTTTGTATAAGGTGTAAGGAAGGGGTCCAGTTTCAGTTTTCTGCATATGGCTAGCCGGTTTTCCCAACACCATTTATTAATTAGGGAATCCTTTCCCCATTGCTTGTTTTTGTCAGGTTTGTCAAAGATCAGATGGTTGTAGACATGTGGTGTTATTTCTGAAGCCTCTGTTCTGTTCTGTTGGTCTATATATCAGTTTTGGTACCAGTCCCATGCTCTTTTAGTTACTGTAGCCTTATAGTATAGTTTGCAGTCAGGTAACATGATGCCTCCATCTTTGTTCTTTTTGCTTAGGATTGTCTTGGCTATACGGGCCCTTTTTTTGGTACCATATGAAATTTGAAGTAGTTTTTTCTAATTCTGTGAAGAAAGCCAATGGTAGCCTGATGGGAATAGCATTGAATCTATAAATTACTTTGGGCCGTATGGCCATTTTCATAATATTGATTCTTCCTATCCATGAGCATGGAATGTTTTTCCATTTGTTTGTGTCCTCTCTTATTTCCTTGAGCAGTGGTGTGTAGTTCTCCTTGAAAAGGTCCTTCACATCCCTTGTAAGTTGTATTTCTAGGTGTTTTATTCTCTTTGTAGCAATTGTGAGCTCACTCATGATTTGGCTCTCTTTGTCTATTATTGGTATATTAGAATGCTTGTGATTTTTGCACATTAATTTTGTATCCTGAGACTTTGCTGAAGTTGCTTATCAGCTTAAGAAGTTTTGGGGCTGAGACGATGGGGTTTTCTAAATATACAATCATGTCATCTGCAGACAGAGACAATTTGACTTCCTCTCTTCCTATTTGAATACTCTTTATTGCTTTCTCTTGCTTGATTGCCCTGGCCAGAATTTCTTTTTTTTTTTTTTTTTTTTTTTTTATCATTTTATTTTTTTTTATTTATTTATTATTTTTTTTTTAATTTCTGAAGTATTTATTGATCATTCTTGGGTGTTTCTCGGAGAGGGGGATATGGCAGGGTCCTAGGATAATAGTGGAGAGAAGGTCAGGAGATAAACACATGAACAAAGGTCTCTGGTTTTCCTAGGCAGAGGACCCTGCGGCCTTCTGCAGTGTTTGTGCCCCTGAGTACTTGAGATTAGGGAGTGGTGATGACTCTTAAAGAGCATGCTGCCTTCAAGCATCTGTTTAACAAAGCACATCTTGCACCACCCTTAATCCATTTAACCCTGAGTTGACACAGCACATGTTTCAGAGAGCAGGGGGCTGGGGGAAAGGCCATAGATCAACAGCATCCCAAGGCAGAAGAATTTCTCCTAGTCAGAACAAAATGGAGTCTCCTATGCCCACCCCTTTCTACACAGACACAGCAACAATCTGATCTCTCCTTCCTTTCCCCACACTTCCTCCCCTTCTCTTCAACAAAACCGCCATCGTCCTCATGGCCCGCTCCCGATGGTCGCTGTCTCTTCGGAGCTGTTGGGTACACCTCCCAGGCAGGGCAGCCGGGCAGAGGCGCTCCTCACCTCCCAGACAGGGCGGCTGGGCAGAGGCGCCCCTCGCTTCCCAGACGGGGCCGCCCGGGCAGAGGTGCTCCTCTCCTCCCAGACGGGGCGGCCGGGCAGAGGCGCTCCTCACTTCCCCGACGGGGCCGCCCGGGCAGAGGCGCTCCTCGCTTCCCAGACGGGGCCGCCCGGGCAGAGGCGCTCCTCAGTTCCTCCCAGACCGGGTGGCAGCCGGGCAGAGGCGCTCCTCACCTCCCAGACGGGGCGGCCAGGCAGAGGCGCTCCTCACTTCCCAGAGGGGGCGGCCGGGCAGAGGCGCTCCTCACTTCCCAGAGGGGGCGGCCGAGCAGAGGCGCTCCTCACTTCCCAGAGGGGGCGGCCGGGCAGAGGCGCTCCTCACTTCCCAGACGGGGCGGCCGGGCAGAGACGCTCCTCACTTCCTCCCAGATGGGGTGGCGGCCAGGCAGAGGCGCTCCTCACCTCCCAGACAGGGCGGCCGGGCAGAGGCGCTCCTCACTTCCCAGACTGGGCGGCCGGGCAGAGGCGCTCCTCACCTCCTAGACGGGGCGACCAGGCAGAGGCGCTCCTCACTTCCCAGACGGTGTGGCGGCCGGGCAGAGGTGCTCCTCCCTTCCCAGATGGGGCAGCCAGGCAGAGGCGCTCCTCACTTCCCAGACGGTGTGGCGGCCGGGCAGAGGTGCTCCTCCCTTCCCAGATGGGGCAGCCAGGCAGAGGCGCTCCTCACTTCCCAGACGGTGTGGCGGCCGGGCAGAGGTGCTCCTCCCTTCCCAGATGGGGCAGCCAGGCAGAGGCGCTCCTCACTTCCTCCCAGACGGGGTGGCGGCCAGGCAGAGGCGCTCCTCACTTCCCAGAGGGGGCGGCCGGGCAGAGGTGCTCCTCACTTCCTCCCAGACGGGGTGGCAGCCGGGCAGAGGCACTCCTCACCTCCCAGACGGGGCGGCCGGGCAGAGGTGCTCCTCATCTCCCAGACGGGGCGGCCGGGCAGAGGTGCTCCTCATCTCCCAGACGGGGCAGCCGGGCAGAGGTGCTCCTCACTTCCTCCCAGACGGGGTGACGGCCGGGCAGAGGCACTCCTCACCTCCCAGACGGGGCGGCCGGGCAGAGGCGCTCCTCACCTCCCAGACGGAGTGGTCAGGCAGAGGCGCTCCTCACTTCCCATATGGGGTGGCGGCCAGGCAGAGGCGCTCCTCACTTCCCAGATGGGGCAGCCGGGCAGAGGTGCTCCTCACTTCCTCCCAGACGGGGTGGCAGCCGGGCAGAGGCGCTCCTCACCTCCCAGACGGGGTGGCCGGGCAGAGGCGCTCCTCCCTTCCCAGACGGAGTGGCCAGGCAGAGGCGCTCCTCACCTCCCAGAGTGGGCGGCCGGGCAGAGGTGCTCCTCACTTCCTCCCAGACGGGGTGGCGGCCAGGCAGAGGCGCTCCTCACCTCCCAGACGGGGCGGCCGGGCAGAGGCACTCCTCACCTCCCAGAGTGGGCAGCCGGGCAGAGGCGCTCCTCACTTCCCAGAGTGGGCGGCCGGGCAGAGGCGCTCCTCACTTCCCAGAGTGGGCGGCCGGGCAGAGGCGCTCCTCACTTCCCATAGGGGGTGGCAGCCGGGCAGAGGCGCTCCTCACTTCCCAGATGGGGCAGCTGGGCAGAGGTGCTCCTCACTTCCTCCCAGACGGGGTGGCGGCCAGGCAGAGGCGCTCCTCACTTCCTCCCAGACGGGGTGGCGGCCAGGCAGAGGCGCTCCTCACCTCCCAGACGGGGCGGCCGGGCAGAGGCACTCCTCACCTCCCAGAGTGGGCGGCCGGGCAGAGGCGCTCCTCACTTCCCAGAGTGGGCGGCTGGGCAGAGGCGCTCCTCACTTCCCATAGGGGGTGGCAGCCGGGCAGAGGCGCTCCTCACTTCCCAGATGGGGCAGCTGGGCAGAGGTGCTCCTCACTTCCTCCCAGACGGGGTGGCGGCCAGGCAGAGGCGCTCCTCACCTCCCAGACGGGGCGGCCGGGCAGAGGCACTCCTCACCTCCCAGACGGGGCGGCTGGGCAGAGGCGCTCCTCACCTCCCAGAAGGGGCGGCTGGGCAGAGGCGCTCCTCACTTCCCATATGGGGTGGCAGCCGGGCAGAGGCGCTCCTCACTTCCCAGACGGGGTGGCGGCCAGGCAGAGGCGCTCCTCACTTCCCAGATAGGGCAACAGGGCAGAGGCGCTCCTCACTTCCTCCCAGACGGGGCGGCCGGGCAGAGGTGCTCCTCATCTCCCAGACGGGGCAGCCGGGCAGAGGCGCTCCTCACTTCCTCCCAGACGGGGTGGCAGCCGGGCAGAGGCGCTCCTCACATCCCAGATGATGGGCGGCCGGGCAGAGGCGCTCCTCACTTCCCAGATAGGGCGGCCGGGCAGAGGGGCTCCTCACATCCCAGACGATGGGCGGCCAGGCAGAGACGCTCCTCACTTCCTAGACGGGGTGGCGGTGGGGCAGAGGCTGTAATCTTAGCACTTTAAGAGGCCAAGGCAGGAGGCTGGTAGGTGGAGGTTGCAGAGAGCCGAGATCACACCACTGCACTCCAGCCTGAGCACCATTGAGCATTGAGTTAGCGAGACTCCGTCTGCAATCCCAGCACCTCGGGAGGCCGCGGCAGGCAGATCACTCGAGGCCAGGAGCTGGAGACCAGCCCGGTCAACACGGCGAAACCCCGTCTCCACCAAAAATACAAAAACCATTCAGGCGTGGCGGCGCGCGCCTGCAATCCCAGGCACTCGGCAGGCCAAGGCAGGAGAGTCACAGGAGCCCGAGGCAGGGAGGTTGCAGCAAGCCGAGATCCCGGCAGTACAGTCCAGCTTCGGCAACAGAGGGAGACCGAAAAAAGAAGGAGAGGGAGACCGAAAAAAGAAGGAGAGGGAGACCGAAAAAAGAGGGGAGAGGGAGAGGGAGAGGGAGAGGGAGAGGGAGAGGGAGAGGGAGAGGGAGAGGGAGAGGGAGAGCCAGAATTTCTAATACTATGTTGAACAGGAGTGGTGAGAGAGGACATCTTTGTCTCGTGCTAGTTTTCAAATGGAATGCTTCCAGCTTTTGCTCATTCAGTATATTAGCTATGGGTTTCTCATAAATAGCTATTAGTTTGAGATATGTTTCATCAATACCTAGTTTATTGAGTGTTTTTAGCATGAAGGGGTATCAAATTTAATCGAAGGCCTTTTCTGCATCTATTGAGATAATCACGTGGGTTTTGTCATTGGTTCTGTTCATGTGATGGATTATGTTTATTGATTTGCTTATGTCGAACCAGCCTTGCATCCCAGGGATGAAGTCAACTTGATCATGGTGGATAAGCTTTTTGATGTGCTGCTGGATTCAGTTTGCACGTATTTTACTAAGGATTTTTGCATCAATCTTCTTCAGAGAT
Source organism: Pongo pygmaeus (assembly GCF_028885625.2). Classification (NCBI taxonomy): domain Eukaryota; kingdom Metazoa; phylum Chordata; class Mammalia; order Primates; family Hominidae; genus Pongo; species Pongo pygmaeus. The sequence continues at coordinate 32,594,801 of NC_072378.2, read as the reverse complement.
ATTGGCCTGAAACTTTCTTTTTTTGTTGTGTCTCTGCCAGGTTTTGGTATCAGGATGATGCTGGCCTCATAAAATGAGTTAGGGAGGAGTCCCTCTTTTTTTATTGTTTGGAATAGTTTCAGAAGGAATGATACCAGCTCCTCTTTGTACCTCTGGTAGAATTCGCCTGTGAATCCGTCTGCTCCTGGGCTTTTTTGGGGGGTAGTAGGCGATTAATTACTGCCTCAATTTCAGAACTTGTTACTGGTCTATTCAGGAATTCAACTTCTTCCAGGTTTAGTCTTGGGAGAGTGTATGTGTCCAGGAATTATTATTATTGTGTGGGAGTCTAAGTCTCTTTATAGGTCTCTAGGAACTTGTTTTATGAATCTGGGTGCTCCTGTATTGGGTGCATATATATTTAGGATAGTTAGCTGCTCTTGTTACATTGATCCCTTTACCATTATGTGATGCCCTTCTTTGTCTTTTTGATCTTTGTTGGTTTAAAGTCTGTTTTATCAGAGACTAGGATTGCAACCCCTGCTTTTTTTTTTTTCTTTCCATTTGCTTGGTAAATATTCTTCCATCCCTTTATTTTGAACCTATGTGTATCTTTGCACATGAGATGGATCTCCTGAATACAGCACACTGATGGGTCTTGACTATTTATTCAATTCGCCAGTCTGTGTCTTTTAACTAGGGCATTTAGCCCATTTACATTTAAGGTTAATATTGTTATATGTGAATTTGATCCTGTCCTCATGGTGCTAGTTGGTTATTTTGCATATTAGTTGATGCAGTTTCTTCATAGTGTCATTGGTCTTTATATTTTGGTGTGTTTTTGCAGTGGCTGGTACTGGTTTTTCCTTTCCATATTTAGTGCTTCCTTCACGAGCTCTTTTAAGGTAGGCCTGATGGTGACAAAATCCCTCAGCACTTGCTTGTCTGTAAAGGATTTTATTTCTCCTTCCCTTATGAAGCTTAGTGTGGCTGGATATGAAATTCTGAGTTGAAAATTATTTTTTTTAAGAATGTTGAGTATTGGCCCCCACTCTTTTCTGGCTTATAGGGTTTCTGCAGAGAGAGCCACTGTTAGTCTTGTGGGCTTCCCTTTATAGGTAACCTGACCTTTCTCTCTGGCTGCCCTTAACATTTTCTCCTTCATTTCAACCTTGGAGAATCTGATGATTTTGTGTCTTGGGGTTGCTCTTCTTGAGGAATATCTTTGTGGTGTTCTCTATATTTCCCGAATTTGAATGCTGGCCTGTCTTGCTAGGCTGGGGAAGTTTTCCTGGATAATATCCTGAAGCTTGTTTTCCAGCTTGGTTTCATTCTTCCTGTCACTTTCAGGTAAACCGATCAATCGTAGGTTTGGTCTTTCCACATAGTCCCATATTTCTTGGAGGCTTTGTTCATTCCTTTTCATTTTTTTTCTCTAATCTTGTCTTCACACTTTATTTCATTAAATTGATCTTCAATTTCTGATATCCTTTCTTCCGCTTGATCAATTTGGCTATTGATACTTGATTACACTTCACGAAGTTCTTGTGCTGTGTTTTTTCAGCTCCATCAGGTCATTTATGTTCTTCTCTAAACTGGTTATTCTAGTTAGCAGTTCCTGTAACCTTTTATCAAGGTTCTTAGTTTCCTTGCATTGGGTTTGAACATGCTCCTTTATCTCAGAGGAGTTTGTTATTACCCACTTTCTGAAGCCTACTTCTGTCAATTCGTCAAACTCATTCTCTGTCCAGTTTTGTGCCCTTGCTGGAGAGGCATTGCAATCATTTGAAGGAGAAGAGGCATTCTGGTTTTTGGAATTTTCAACATTTTTGCACTGGTTTTTCCTCATCTTTGTGGATTTATCTACTTTTCATCTTTGATATTGATGACCTTGGATGCAGTTTTTGTGTGGGCATCCTTTTTGTTGATGTTGATGTTATTGCTTTTTTTTTTTTTTTTTGAGACAAAGTCTCGCTCTGTTGCCCAAGCTGGAGTGCCGCGGCATGATCTCGGCTCACTGCAACCTCTACCTTCCAGGTTCGAGTGATTCTCCCACCTCAGCCTCCCAAGTAGCTGGGACTACAGGTGCATGCCACCATGCCCGGCTACTTTTTGTATTTTTAGTAGAAACAGAGTTTCACCATATTGGCTAGGTTGGTCTCAAACTCCTGACCTTGTGATTTGCCCGCCTCAGCTTCCCAAAGTTCTGGGATTACAGGCATAAACCCCCGTGCCAAGCTGATGTTATTGCTTTCTGTTTTTTGGTTTTCCTTCTAACAGTCGGGACCCTCTTCTGCAGGTCTGCTGGAGTTTGCTGGAGGTCCACTATACACCCTATTTGCCTGGGTATCACCAGTGGAGGCTGCAGAACAGCAAAGATTGCTGCCTGCTCCTTCCTGTGGAAACTTCATCTCAGAGGGCACCCGTCTGATGCCAGCCAGAGCTCTCCTGTATGAGGTGTCTGTCAACCACTGCTGGGAGGCATGGGAGTCAGGGACCCACTTGAGGAGGCAGTCTGTCCCTTAGCAGAGCTCAAGCACTGTGTTGGGAGATCTGCTGCTCTCTTCAGAGCTGGCAGGCAGGAATGTTTAAGTCTGCTGAAGCTGCTCCCACAGCCGCCCCTTCCCCCAGGTGCTCTGTCCCAGGAAGATGGGAGTTTTATATATAAGCCCCTGACTGGGGCTGCCTTTCTTTCAGAGATGCCCTGCCCAGTGAGGAGGAATCTAGAGAGGCAGTCTGGCCACAGCTGCTTTGCTGCACTGCAGTGAATTCCGCAAAGTCCGAACTTCCCAGTGGCTTCCCTAACACTGTGAGGGGAAAACCACCTACACAAGCCTCAGTAATGGCGGGCGCCCCTCCCCCCACCAAGCTGGATCGTCCCAGGTCGACTTCAGACTGCTATGCTGGCAGTGAGAATTTCAAGCCAGTGGTTATTAGTTTGCTGGGCGCCAGGGGAGTGGGACCCACTGAGTGAGACCACTTGGCTCCCTGGCTTCAGCCCCCTTTCCAGGGGAGTGAATGGTTCTGTCTTGCTGGGGTTCCAGGTGCCACTGGCATATGAAAAAAAAAAACTGCAGCTAGCTCGGTGTCTGCACAAACAGCTGCCCAGTTTTGTGCTTGAAACCCAGCACCCTAGTGGTGTAGGCACACAAGGGAATCTCCTGGTCTGTGGGCTGCAAAAACCATGGGAAACGCAAAGTATCTGGTCCAGATAGCACAGTCCCTCACGGCTTCCCTTGGCTAGAGGAGGGAAGTCCCCAGCTCCTTGCACTTCCCAGGTGAAGCAACAACCCACCCCGCTTCTGCTCACCCTCCATGAGCTGCACCTACTTTCTAACCAGTCCCAATGAGATGAACCGGGTACCTCAGTTGGAAATGCAGAAATCACCTGCCTTCTGCATTGGTCTCACTGGGAGCTGCAGACCAGAGCTATTCCTATTCGGCCATCTTTCCCAGGAACCTCTGATATTCTTTATTTCAAATAATAATTTCTGATTTAAATTCTATTTTAAATAATAGTTTTTTCGTTAATATTTTCCTCTGCTTTGTCTTTCTCTATTATTTTACTTTTCAGATTCCAATACTCCTTGTGAATAGAAAATAACTGGATCCTTTTTCCCTGTCTTAGAGTATAGGTCTTTTAAGTGGCAAGTTTAAACCATTTGTATTTATGATGATTACTGATTTATTCAGTTTTATTTATGATACCTTACCTAGTGCTTTCCATATTGCATAATTTTACAGTACTATTCCACTGTCTTTGCTATTGTTGTCTGATATTTTCATTCTGCTACATTTATGCACCACAAAATTAGTCATGATAAAATTATTTTTATAGTCTGTGTTTTTCAGATATATTCATATATTTACCAATATTGCTTACTATTTCTCTTTGTATCTTAATCCTTGCTTTGTGGTTTGATTTTTTTGTTTTTTGGTTTTTTGTTTTTTTGTGTGAGACAGGCTCTCTCATTCTGTCACCCAAGATAGAGTGCAGTAGTGCGATCTCAGCTCACTGCAACCTCCACCTCCCGAGTTCAAGCGATTCTCCCACCTCAGCCTCCCAAGTATCTGGGACTACAGATATGTGCCACCACACCCAGCTAATTTTTCTATTTTTAATAGAAACAGGGTTTCATCATGTTGGCCAGGCTGGTCTCAAACTCCTGACCTCAAGTGATCCGCCTGCCTTGGCCTCCCAAAGTGCTGAGATTACCAGCGTGAGCCATCACACCCCGCCTGTGGTTTCATTTTTAAATGAGGATCTGTGAATAATAAATTCTTGGACTTTTGCCAGAAAAATTAACTTCGCCTTCATTATAAAATAATAGTTTTGCTGAATAAGGAACTCAATGTATTTTCTCAGCTAATTGAAGATGTTATCCATTGCCTTTTGGCCTTTGTTTTTGCTCTTAAGAAGTCTGCTTATACATATGTAACTAACCTGCACATTGTGCACATGTACCCTAAAACTTAAAGTATAATAATAATAAAATAAAATAAAATTTAAAAATGAAAAAAAAAGAAGTCTGCTTAATACCTATTTAGTTTGCAGGTTATTTTGTCTTTTTCTGTCTGGTAATATTTAGAATTTTGTCTTTGTCTTGATGTTACACAGTTTCACTACTATGTGTCCAGTCCATTTTCATTATTCCTGCTTTAGGAGTGTGCATCTTAAAACTTTACAGTAATGTCTTCCATCAATTTTGAAAAATTCTTAAGCATTCTTTCTTTGAACTTTGCTTTTCCTCCATGCTTTCTATATTCTCTTTCTGGAATTCAAATGTATTTTGGATCTTCTCATTCTAGTCTCTATTGCTGTTAACCTTGTTTTTATGTATTTTTAAGTCTGTCTGCAATGCTGTATACACAACTTCCTCAGGCCTACCTTCCAATTCACTGACTTTCTTTTCAGTGTCTAATGTCCTGATTAGCCTATTGAGTTTTAGCCAATTACTAATATTTACTGTTTCTAAAATTACGATTTCCTTCTCCTAATATTTGTTCATAGTCTCATCTATGTGTATGTGTTATTATCACCCAAAGTTCATAGTTTAAGATTCACATTTTCAGGTATCTTTATAGCAATGCCCCATTTCCCATTACCAATTTTCTATATTAGTCCGTTCTCACATTGCTATAAACAAATGCCTGAAACTGGGTAATTTATAAAGAAAAGAGGTTTAGTTGGCTTACAGTTCTGCAGGCTGTACATGTTCTAGGGAGGCCTCAGGAAACTTACAATCATGGTGGAAGGTGAAGGGGAATCAGGCAATATCTTACATGGCTGGAGCAGGAGGAAGAGAGAGAAGGGGGAGGTGCTACACACTTTTAAACAACCAGATCTCGTGAGAACTCACTATCATAAGAATGGCAAAGGGGAACTCCACCTCCTTGATCCAATCACCTCCCACCAGGCCCCTCCTCCGACACTGGGGATTAAAATTTGATGTAAGATTTGGGCAGGGACACAAATCCAAACCATATCAGGGCCTATGCCCATAAAATCAGCAGGAAGCAGTTACAGAAGATGGACCTCCACCCTTCTTCAGCCCCCTTAAGATTAAGGAGTATCTAATATCTGAGGGGGGAATGAGGTAGGAGACTGGCAGGACTTATTTTCTGGTACTGATAGGATAAGTGAAAAAAACAGCAGAAACTAGCAGATGGTAACAAAAGCAATCCCTAGTTGCCCTCATTACTCATTAGTATAAGACACCAGCACCATGACAGTTTTCAAATGCCATGGTAAGGACCCAGAAGTTATTGTCCCTTCCCATGACAATGAACGAGAAGTTACCACCCCTTTCCTAGAAAGCTTTAAATAAACTACTCTTCAATTTGCATTAACCCACCACTGATTGGCATATGATCAAAAGTGGGTATAAGTGGGTATAGAGTTGCCAATAGTCCATTCATTGCCAACTTGGCACATTATCTATGAGTCAGCCCTGCTCTGCAAGGAGCAGTAAAGTTCAATAAAAGATTGCTGTCTAAAACCACTGGCTTGCCCTTGAATTCATTCCTGGGCAAAGTCAAGAACTTTCCTGGGCTAAGCTCTAATTTTGGGGCATGTCTGTCCTGCATCAAATGGATAAAGAAAATCTGATACATACATACATATATATATAGATATATAGATATATAGATATAGATACATATATGTGTATGTATGTAGTGGAATACTATTCAGCTTTTAAAAAACAAGGAAATTCTGTCATTTGTGACAACATGGATGAACCTGGAGGACATTAGGTTAAGTGAAATGTAAGGCACAGAAAGATAAATACCCCGTGATCTCACTTATATGTGGAATCTTAAAAAGTTGAATGAAGAAGCAGAGAGCAGAATGGTGGTTACCAGGTACTGGGAGCAGGGAAATGGAGGACAGAAAATGGGGGATTTGGGGAGTTGTTTGTCGAAGGATACAAAATTTAGTTTCATAGAAGAAATAAGGAAGTCAGAATATCTATTTTATAACATGGCGACTATAGTTAAAACAACGTTATTGTATTCTTGAAAAATCACTGAAGATTTTAAGTGTTCTCATCATAAAAAAAGGATAAGTATATGAGCTAATATATGTTAATTAGCATGATTTAGCATTCTGTGATGTATACACATTTCAAGACATCATGTTATACATGATAATTGTATAAAATTTTTATTTGTCAGTTTAAATATATAAATTTTAAAATGAAGTACTCACATCAGGGATATATTTGTATTTTCTAAGGTAACAACAATAACAATTTAAAATGCATAATACAAAACTAACAAAGGCTGATCATAGAATAATTTATAAAAATATTCCAAAAGGAGGCCAAGAGGCCAGATGCAGTGGCTCATGCCTATAATCCTGGCACTTTGGAAGGCAGAGGCGAGTGGATTCCTTGAGCCCGAGAGTTCAAAGCCAGCCCAAGCAACACGGCAAAACCCCATCTCTACAAAAAATACAAAAATTAGCTGAGTATGTTGGTGTGCACCTGTAGCCCCAGGTACTCGGGAGGCTGAGGTGGCAGGATGACTTGAGCTTGGGAGGTGAAGGTTGCAAGAGAGACCACACCACTGCACTGCAGCCTCGGCAACAAAGCCAGACACTGTCTCAGTAAATAAATAGGAGGCCAAAAACATAAGAAAACATAGAATACAAAATAGGTGAAAAAACTAGAAAACAAGCAATAAAATCATCTTAGACCCATATATATCAATCAATAATTCCAGTAATTATAAATGGACTAAACGGCCACATTTTATTTGTTTTTACTTAAGTTTTTATTTATTTATTTATTATTTCCATAGGTTTTAGGGGGACAGGTGGTATTTGGTTACACTAGTAAGTTCTTTAGTGGTGATTTGTGAGATTTTAATGCACCCATCACCCAAACAGTATACAGTGAACCCAATTTGTAGTTTTTTATCCCTCACTCCCTTCCCACCCTTTCCCACTGAGTCCCCAGTGTCATTCTTATGGCTTTGCATCCTCATAGTTTAGCTCCTCCCATTTATGAGTGAGAACATATGATGTTTGGTTTTCCATTCCTGAGTTACTTCACTTAGAATAGTCTCCAATCCCATCCAGATTGCTGCAAATGCCATTAATTCATTCCTTTTTATGGCTGAGTAGTTTTCCACCATATATATATATACCACAGTTTCTTTGTCTACTCGTTGACTCATGGGTATTTGGGTTGGTTCCACATTTTTGCAGTTGTGACTTATGCTGCTATAAACATGCATGTGCAAGTATCTTTTCTGTATAATGACTTCTTTTGCTCTGGGTAGATACCCACTAGTGGCATTGCTCGATCGAATGGTAGTTCTACTTCTAGTTCTTTAAGGAATCTCCAAACTGTTTTCTATAGTGGTTGTACTAGTTTACATTCCCACCAGCAGTGTAAAAGTGTTCCCTGTTCACCGCATCTATGCCAACATCCATTATTTTCTGATTTTTTTGAAAAGAACATAAAACTTTATTAAGAACATCTTATACTGTCATCAGATACAGCCAAAGAAAAATGGGTAAACAAACAGGGAAAGTTCATCTTCCCATGTGCTATTGCCACCTCAGAACAGACTCCTGTGTAGATGGCTGGAACAACAGTTGGCAACAAATGCTCTGTATAAATAATTCATCAAGTAACACAATGTTACCTTTCCATACAGAGAAGAATTGGGCTTACATTTTAAGCTTTGATATAGTGCAACAACTATGAAACAAGACTACATCTTTAGGAGCTATTTCTTAATAGAATACAAAGCAGTTTAGTAGCTGTATGTTATTTCAGATAATGTAATTTTTTTAATGAAAAATTCAGAAAGGACATTCTAACTTTCCCAATTAGTTAATTTGTACTGTTGAGTTTTTTTCTCTCTAAAGATTTCTCAGAATCAGTTCAGTAACTATACTTTAAAAAGATGAGTTGCTCATCTACAGTGATGATTGACAACTTAGTTTTGTGATTTTGCAAATCAAGATGCCTGGGTCATCCCCACTTTTGCTGATTCTGAAAGATTTCTTTATAAAAACCCTGATTCAGAGAAGCAGGAGCAAGGTGGTATTGCATTGTGGTTTTGATTTGCATTTCCCTGATCCTTACTGATGCTGAGTATTTCTTCATATGTTTGTTGGCCATTTGTATATCTTCTTTTGATAATTGTCTGTTCATGTCCTTAGCTCACTTTTTGATGAGATTGTTTCTTTCTTTCTTGATAATTTGCTTGAGTTTGTTGTAGATTCTGGATATTAGTCCTTTGTCAGATGTATAGATTGTGAAGATTTTTCCCACTCTGTGGGCTGTCTGTTTACTCTGCGGACTATTCCCTTTGCCGTGCAAAAGCTCTTTCGTTTAATTAAGTCCCAGCTATTTATCTTTGTTTTTATTGCATTTGCTTTTGGTTCTTGGATATGAAATCCTTGCCTAAGCCAATGTCTACAAGGGTTTTTCCAACGTTACCTTCTAGAATTTTTATAGTTTCAGGTCTTAGATTTAAGTCCTTCGTCTTTCTTGAGTTGATTTTTATATAAGGTGAGACATGAGGATCCAGTTTCATTCTCCTACATGTGGCTTGCCAATTATCCTAGCACCATTTGTTGAATAGGGTGTCCTTTACCCACTTTATGTTTTTGTTTGCTTTGTCAAAGATCAGCTGGCTGTAAGTATTTGGGTTTATTTCTGGGTTCTCTATTCTGTTCCATTGGTCTATGTCCCTATTTTTATACCAGTACCATCCTGTTTTGGTGACTATGGCCTTATAGTATAGTTTGAAATCAGGTAATGTGATGCCTCCAGATTTGTTCTTTTCGCTTAGCCTTGCTTTGGCTATTTGGGCTCTTCTTTGGTTCCATATGAATTTTAGGATTGTTTTTTCTAGTTCTGTGAAGAATGATGCTGGTATTTGGATGGGAATTGCATTGAATTTGTAGATTGCTTTTGGCAGTATGCTCATTTTCACAATATTGATTCTACCCATCCATGAGCATGGGGTGTGTTTCCATTTGTTTGTGTCATCTTTGATTGTTTTCAGCAGTGTTTTGTAGTTTTCCTTGTAGAGGTCTTTCACCTCCTTGGTTAGGTATATGCCTAAGTTTTTTTGGTTGTGTGATTTGTTTGTTTGTTTGTTGCAGCTATTGTAAAAAGTGGTTGAGTTCTTGATTTGATTCTCAGCTTGGTCACTGCTGGTGTACAGGAGAGCTACTGATTTGTGTACATTATTTTTGTATCCAGAAAATTTGCTGAATTATTTTATCAGTTCTAGGAGCTTCTTGGAGGAGTCTTCTGGGTTTTCTAGGTATACAATCATATCATCAGCAAACAGTGACAGTTTGACTTCCTCTTTACCGATTTGGATGCCTCCTTTCTTTCTCTTGTCTGATTGCTCTGGCTAGGACTTCCAGTACTATGTTGAAGTGGTGAAAGTGGGCATCCTTGTCTTGTTCTGATTCTCAGAGGGAATGCTCTCAACTTTTCCCCATTCAGTATTATGTTGGCTGTGCGTTTATCATACATGGTTTTTATTACATTGAGGTATGTCCCTTGTAGGCTGATTTTGCTGAGAGTTTTAATCATAAAAGCGTGCTGCATTTTGTCTAATGCTTTTTCTATGTCTATTGAGATGATCATGTGATTTTTGTTTTTAATTCTGCTTATGTGGTATATTACATTTACTGACGTGCATATGTTAGAACATCCCTGCATCCCTGCTATGAAACCCACTTGATCATGGTGGATTATCTTTTTGATATGTTGTTGGATTTGGTTAGCTGGTATCTTGTTAAGGATTTTTGCATCTATGTTCATCAGGGATATTGGTCTGTAGTTTTCCTTTTTGTTGTTGTTATGTTCTTTTGTTCTTTCCTGGCTTTGGTATTAGGATGATACTGGCTTCATAAAATGATTTAGGGAGGATTCCTTCTTTCTCTATCTTGTGGAATAGTGTCAGTAGGATTGGTACCAATTCTTCTTTGAATGTCTGGTAGAATTCAATTGTGAATCCATCTGGCCCTGGACTTTTTTTTGTAATTTTTTTATTAACATTTCAATCTTGCTGCTTGTTATTAGTCTGTTCAGGGTATCTAATTCTTCCTGATTTAAGTTATGAGGGTTTTCTCCTCCCAGGAATGTATCGATCTCCTCTAGGTTTTCTAGTTTATGCACATAAAGGTGTTCATAGTAGCCTCAAATGATCTTTTGTATTCTGTGGTGTCAGTTGTAATATCTCCCATTTCATTTCTACTTGAGCTTCTTTGGATTTTCTCTCTTTTTGGTTAATCTTGCCAATGGTCTATCAAGTTTATGTTTTCAAAGAACCAGCTTTTTGTTTCACTTCTGTATTTTTTTGTTTCAATTTCATTTAGTTCTGCTCTGATCTGGGTTATTTCCTTTCTTCTGCTGGCTTTGGGCTTGGTTCTTGTTTCTCTAGTTCCTTGAGGTGTGACCTTAGATTGTCTATTTGTGCTCTTTCAGACTTTCTGATGTAGGCATATAGGGCTAAGAACTTTCCTCTTAGCACCGCCTTTGCTGTATCCCAGAGGTTTTAGTAGGTCATGTCACTATTGTTATTCAGCTTGAATAATTTTTTAATTTTCATCTTGATTTCATTGTTGACCCAATGATCATTCAGGAGCAGGTTATTTAATTTCCATGTATTTGCATGGTTTTAAAGGTTCCATTTGGAGCTGATTTCCAGTTTTATTTCACTGTGGTCTGAGAGAGTGTTTAACATAATTTCAGTTTTCTTAAATTTATTGAGACTTGTTTTGTGGCCTATCATGTGGTCTATCCTGGAGAAAGTTCCATGTGCTGAAGAATTGAACGTATATTCTGCAGTTGTTGGGTAAAATGTTCTGTATATATCTGTTAAGTCTATTTGTTCCAGGGCATAGTTTAAATTCATTGTTTTTTTGTTGGCTTTCTGTCTTAATGATCTGTCTGGTGCTGTCAGTGGTGTATTAAAGTCCCCCACTAGTATTGTGTTGCTGTATATATCATTTCTTAGGTCTAGTAGTAATTGTTTTATAAATTTGGGAGCTCCAGTGTTAGGTGCATATATATTTAGGATTGTGATATGTTCCTGTTGGACAAAAAATGCCACATTTTAAAAACAAAAATTATCAAACTGGATTAAATGGCAATATAAATGTCAGTTGATAGGATAGTCAATACTATACTCAACAATGTAATGAAGAGTAAGAAAGGGCTGGGCTTGGTGGCTCATGCCTGTAGTCCCAGCACTTTGGGAGGCCCGAGGCAGATGGATCACCTGAGATAAGGAGTTCAGACCAGTCTGGCCAATATGGTAAAACCCTGTCTCAACTAAAAATACAAAAAAATTAGCTGGGTGTGGTGGCGGGCACCTGTAATCCCAGCTACTTCGGGAGGCTGAGGCAGGAGAATCACTTGAACCCAGGAGGCAGAGGTTGCAGTGAGTCGAAGTCACGCCATTGCACTCCAGCCTGGGCGACAAGAGCGAAACTCTGTCTCAAAAAAAAAAAGGGAAGAAAGAACTCAAACTTATATGTAGTGATCATGACAATAAGGAATTTTGTCTGTGTGAGCTCTGAAAATTTTATAAAGTTTTTAAATATGGAGTTCATGCTTAGTGATTGAGTTATTTAATGTCAAATGATATCTAAGCATTTATTTTTATCATTTCATTAATCAAGTACACAATATGTATTTAAGGAATTATGATAAAGTAAACCAATCTTCTACCCATATCACTGTACCTATTTGATTTATCAAAATTTGTCCTCCCTAAATTCCATGTTCTGAAATGTGTTTAGAAAGAAATAGTAAGGCATGGTGCCACGCACCTGTGATTCCAGCTACTCAGGAGGCAAGGCAGAAGGATCACTTGAGCCTGGGAGTTTGAAGCCAGCCTAGGCAATATAGTAAGACCCTGTCTCAAAAATTAATTAATTAATTAATAATAACAAGTGGTAGCCTTGCTCTTGGTCAAAACATTGACTTTGGGCCGGGCGCGGTGGTTCATGCCTGTAATCCCAGCACTTTGGGAGGCCAAGATGGGCGGATGACAAGGTCAAGAGATTGAGATCATCCTGGCTAACATGGTGAAACCTCGTCTCTACTAAACATACAAAAAAATTAGCCGGGCGTGGTGGCGGGGGTCTTTGGTCCCAGCTACTCAGGAGGCTGAGGCAGGAGAATGGCGTGAACCCGGGAGGTTGAGCTTGCAGTGAGCTGAGATCGCACCACTGCACTCCAGCCTGGACGACAGAGTGAGACTCCATCTCAAAAAAAAAAAAAAAAATTTTTGACAGGGCACAGTGTCTCACACCTGTAATCTCAGCACTTTGGGAGGCCAAGGTGGGCAAATCACAAGATCAGGAGTTCGAGACCAGCCTGGCCAACATGGTGAAACCCCATCTCTACTAAAATACAAAAATTAGCCAGGTGTGGTGGTGCATGCCTGTAATCCCAGCTACCTGGGAGGCTGAGGCAGAAGAATTGTTTGAATCCAGGAGGCAGAGGTTGCAGTGAGCTGAGATCCTGCCATTGCACTCCAGCCTGGGCGACAGAGCAAGACTCCATCTTAGGGAAAAAAAAAAAAAAAAGACTGACTTTGGTTTATTATTTTATCGAGTTTTTTTCCATTAGTACATTACTTATCTATTTATCAGTTATTGGATACAAAAGTTTCTGGAACTGAGTTCCTCACAATTGTTCCTCATAATTGTTTGGATGTAGTCCATTCCAAATAATAACTATCTATTTAAGTCTATTAAGTCTATTTTTTAAAAAAAAGAAAACAACCCTGAATAGCAAAATGACTAAAGAAAAATAATAAAATTATCTAAGATTAGTCATAGATTTTTATCAGCTAAAAACAGAAGGAATTTCCAAACCAACAAAGAGTAGATTAAACAAAGGCAAAAATAAAATGAGAGAATAGAAAATGAGATGAAAAAAGAAGAAAAATTATAGCAGCCTAGTTTAATGAGGTGCTTTGCCAATCTCTGAAATGTGTCTGTCCAGTCTAAGAAAAGTTGAAAAGAAAAAAATGGGCCGGGTGCGGTGGCTCATGCCTGGAATCCCAGCACTTTGGGAGGCCAAGGCAGGCGGATCACAAGGTCAGGAAATCGAGACCATCCTGACTAACACAGTGAAACCCCGTCTCTACTAAAAATACAAAAAAAAAAAAAATTAGTCAGGCGTGGTGGCGGGTGCCTGTAGTCCCAGCTACATGAGAGGCTGAGGCAGGAGAATGGTGTGAGCCTGGGAGGTGGAGCTTGCAGTGAGCCGAGACCACACCACTGCACTCCAGCCTGGGTGACAGAGCAAGACTCTGTCTCAAAAAAAAAAAAAAATCAGATGCATATCAGTGAACTTTACACCTTTCAGATCTATTCAATGGTGGACTGAACGACTGTGGAAAGGAGCATCTTCTTTATCTTATGAAGTACCCTATGGTCCAGCGGCAATTCTGATGAAACCACACTGCTTTGTAACTTACGGACATCTTCATACACTAAATAAGAAAAATTACATTAAAACTAACCACCATCCAATCACTTTTGACTAGGTGTTAAAAGGACTCACATTTTACCTTTTGTCCATCTGACAAATTCCTACTTATTTGCGATTCAGCTCAAATGTCATCTCATTTGTAAAGTCTTCCTAAACACCTACTAAGGGAGACTGCCCTCCACACAGTTCCCAAACCATTTTATATACCTCAATTATTCTCTGCTTATACGTTTACCCCCTTTACTAGATTCTGTGCACCTGGAGGTGAGAAACCAGATGTTTTTCATCTTTGTTTCTCCAGAGTTAAGCTTAGCTGGTTCATGAAAATCATTCAAAAATTACTGAAAGAATCTCAGTCTTAAGAGGAAAAAACTAAACAACTATGATATACAGTAACAAACAGCTTAGGAACAAAATATTACAGGAGGAATGATAATTTCACCCTAATAGAGTGCTGGGATACTTCACAAAAAGATGATATTTGATCTGCTTTGAAGAAGTCATAAGTTAGATGAAGCAAATAAAAGTGGATTTTAAAAGGTGAAATCAAGTCCATTCCAAGGAGTGAATATGAGTCAATGCCCAGAGGTAGGACAGTATGAAGGGTCTAACAAGAGTGAGTGGACAGGCCTTGCTGGACTATAAGTGAAAAGTTGTATCAGAAATGATATCAGAAAAGTAGATTGGGACCCAATTGAGAAGTCCTTTGAATGCCATAGTAAATAAAGCTTTAATTATTTATCTTACAGACAATGTGGAGCCATTGGTTTTAAAGAAGAGCATCAAAATTAAATTTCTTCTTTCAAAATTTTATTCTCCCCAAATTAACGAATATTATTCAAGTTATAGATTCAGTTTCACCAAAGGTCATGTCTCAATCCTTCTCCTCTACAGGAAAGCAATTCTAAAAAAATAGAAAAGAAAAACTTCAGATAAAACTGGTTTTGGTAGGACTACCCTCAGGCAGGACAGCATAGGATACAAGAATCAAATGATTGGCAATAGAAGACTTATTTAAGATTAAAACTGTACTGATCATCAGACAAGTGACTAGATCTGATTTGTTCAAATTAGAGTTTGTAATTTGTTTTGAATACAAAGCAAGGTATGGTCATTTAAAAACAGACAATACTAAAAAATGTAAAAAAAAAAAAAAAAAAGAGGGAAGTGAAAATTACTACAACCATCCTCATCCCTTGAAATGACTCTGCTATTAACATTTAAGTTAAATCATTAACTTTCTTCAATGCCTGAGTATACATACAGATAGATTCTTCATTTTTCCAAGTAGATTTTTTCAAACTTACATACCTGCATCTTTTCACTCAATATACCATTAAAATTTTTCCATAATATGTATCTATATAATATTTAATCAGTGCATAATTTATTTAAACACTCCCCTGTAAGTGGACTTTATCTTTTTATTTAAACCAATGCTACAGTAAATGTATGCCTCTTTACACATTTATCTAAATTTTTCCTGGAGTTAAATTTTCAAAAAAGTAATTTCTGAATCAAAAGGTATCTGGTGCAGCAGCTGTAGAGACAGGGTGCAGAACCCCTGCCCTGCAATCACAAGGCAGTTTCTTCTCTATCCCAACTAAAGAATGTGGGGCTGGTAAGATTACAGAGAAAAGAGAAAGGAATATTCTGAATCTGTGTATGAAATTCTTGTGAGCAGTACATGTAAGAAACTGATCAGAGGCCGAGTGTGGTGGCACACACCTGTAGTCCCCACTACTTGGGAGGCTGAGGCATGAGAATCAATTGAACCCAGAAGGTAGAGGTTGCAGTGAGACAATATAGAGCCATTGCACTCCAACCTGGGCAACAGACTTTTGCACTCAGTCTCTAAATAAATAAATAGGCCAGGCACAGTGGCTCACGCCTGTAATCCCAGCACTTTGGGAGGCCGAGGCAGGCGGATCATGAGGTCAGGAGATCGAGACCATCCTGGCTAACATGGTGAAACCCCGTCTCTACTAAAAATACAAAAATTAGCCAGGTGTGGTGGCCCGCCCCTGTAGTCCCAGCTACTCGGGATGCTGAGGAAGCAGAATTACTTGAACCCAGGAGGCGGAGGTTGCAGTGAGCCAAGATCGCGCCACTGCACTCCAGCTGGGGTGACAGAGCAAGATTCTGTCTCAAAAATAAATAAATAAATAAATAAATAATTTTTTAAAAACCTGATCAGAAATGACACCTACAAAACCTGAGAGCTTAACAGTGATGTGAAACATCACCAGGCTTCAGACTGACCTCTAAGTAGCACACAAGTAGGGTAAGCCAGAATAGCACTATAAAGACTTTGAACACTAAATAGACATTTGCATCATGGCCCATAAACATGGGTCAAGATATGTGTTCTGAACCTAAACAAGTTGACTGCCTACTAGAACAGAAACGTTAAATAGAAACCAGGCCTCAATGCACCATATTCAAACTGCCCAACATATAAACAAAAAAATCACTTGTCATTATCAAGAACCACAAAAATCTAAATAAGAAAATTCAAACAGTGTCAACACCAAGGTGACACAGGTATTGCAACTATCTCACAAGCATTTCGCAGCAGCTATCATAAAAAATGTTCCAACAAGCAATTATGAATAACTTTGAAATTTTTTTAATAGAACATCTTAGCAACAAATATAAAATATAAGAAAGAAGAAAATGGAAATTTTACAGCTGAAAATAAAATAACCAAAATGAAAACTCACAGATGGATTCAATAACAGAATGAAGATGACAAAAGAAAGAATCAGTGAACTCAAAGACAGAGCAATTGAAATTTTCCAGCCTGAACTGAGAGGAAAATACACTGAAAGAAAAAATGAACAGGCGAGATTCAAGATGGCCGAATAGGAACAGCACCAGTCTGCAGCTCCCAGTGAGATGGAGGCAGAAGGTGGGTGATTTCTGCATCTCCAACCAAGGCACACGTTTCATTTAATTGGGACTGGTTGGACAGTGGGTGCAGCCCATGGAGGGCAAGCCGAAGCAGGATGGGGCATCACCTCACCTGGGAAGCGCAAGGGGTCGGTGAATTTTCCCCCCTACCCAAGGGATACCATGAGGGTCTGAGACTGAGGAACTCCAGCACAGATACTGTGCTTGTCCCACAGTCTTCGCAACCTGCAAACCAGGAGATTCCCTCCAGTGACTACCCCACCAGGGCCCTAGGTTTCAAGCACAAAACTGGGCGGCCAGTTGGGCAGACACTGAACTAGCTGTAGGAGTTTTTTTTTTTTTCCCATACCCCAGTGGCACCTGGAACGCCAGCAAGACAGAACCGTTCACTCCCCTGGAAAGGGGCTGAAGCCAGGGAGCCAAGTGTTCTAGTTTTGCCAGTCTCACCCACATGGAGCCCAGGAAACTAAGATCCACTGGCCTGAAATTCTCACTGCCAGCACAGCAGCAATCTGAGATCCACCTGGGACGGCTTAGCTTGGTGGTGGAAGAGGTGTCCGCTATTGCTGAGACTTGAGTAGGCAGTTTTATGACCACAGTATAAACAAAGCTGCTGGGAAGTTCGAACTGGGCAGAGCCCACTGCAGCTCAGCAAGGCTGCTGTGGCCAGACTGCCAGATTGCTCCTCTCTGGACAGGGCATCTCTGTAAAAAAGGCAGCAGCCCCAGTTAGGGGCTTACAGTATACTTAAACATCCCTGCCTGATGGCTCTGAAGACAGCAGAGGACTTCCCAGTATAGCATTCGAGCTCTGCTAAGGGTCAGTCTGCCTCCTCAAGTGGGCCCCTGACCCCCTTGTATACTGACTGGGAGACACCTCCTAGTTGGGACCGACAGACACCTGATACAGGAGAGCTCTGGCTGGCATCTGGCAGGTGCCCCACTGGGTCGAAGCTTCCAGAGGAAAGAACAGGCAGCAATCTTTGCTGCTCTGCAGCCTCCACTGGTGATACGCAGGCAAACAGGGTCAGGAGTGGACCTCCAGCAAACTCCAGCAGACTGGCACCAAAGGGGCCTGTTAGAAGGAAAAGAAACAAACAGAAAGGATTAGCACGTCCACTCAAAGACCCCATCCAAAGGTCACCAACATCAAAGACCAAAGGCAGATAAATCCACAAAGATGGGGAAAAATTAGCACAAAATGTCTGAAAATTCCAAAAACTAGAACGCCTCTCTTCCTCCAAAGGATCACAACTCCTAGCCAGCAAGGGAACAAAACTGGACAGAGAAAGAGTTTGATGAACTGACAGAAGTAGACTTCAGAAGGTGTGTAATAACAAACAACTCCAAGCTCAAGAAGCATGTTCCAACCCAATGCAAGGAAGCTAAAAACCTTAAAAAAAAAGGTTAGTCAAATTGTTAACTAGAATAACCAATGTAGAGAAGAACATAAATGAACTGATGCAGCTGAAAAACACAGCACGAGAACTTCATGAAGAATACACAAGTTATCAATAGCCAAATTGATGAAGCAGAAGAAATGATATCAGTGATTGAAGATCAACTTAATGAAATAAAGAGAGAAGACAAGATTAGAGAAAAAAGAATAAAAAGGAATGAACAAACCCTCCAAGAAATATGGGATTTGCCGGGCATGGTGGCCCACGCCTGTAATCCCAGCACTTTGGGAGGCCGAGGCGGGTGAATCACGA
Organism: Pongo pygmaeus; assembly: GCF_028885625.2. Taxonomy (NCBI): domain Eukaryota; kingdom Metazoa; phylum Chordata; class Mammalia; order Primates; family Hominidae; genus Pongo; species Pongo pygmaeus. Next base: position 32,576,207 of record NC_072378.2, on the reverse strand, counting down.
GGTCAGGAAATCGAGACCATCCTGGCTAACATGGTGAAACCCCATCTCTACTAAAAATACAAAAAATTAGCTGGGTATGGTGGCGGGCACCTGTAGTCCCAGCTACTCGGGAGGCTGAGGCAGGAGAATGGCATGAACCCAGAAGGTGGAGCTTGCAGGTGGAGCCAAGATCATGCCACTGCACTCCAGCCTGGGCAACAGAGCAAGACTCCATCTCAAAAAAAAAAGAAGAGAAATATGGGGCTATGTGAAAAGAACAAATCTACATCTGATTGGTGTACCTGAAAGTGACAGGGAGAATGGAACCAAGTTGGAAAACACTCTTCAGGATATTATCCAGGAGAACTTCTCCAACCTAGCAACACAGGCCAACATTCAAATTCAGGAAATACAGAGAACACCACAAAGATAATCCTCAAGAAGAGCAACCCCAAGACATATAATCATCAGATTCACCAAGGTTGAAATGAAGGAGAAAATGTTAAGGGCAGCCAGAGAGAAATGTCGGGTTACCCACAAAGGGAAGCCCATCAGACTAACAGCAGATCTCTCTGCAGAAACCCTACAAGACAGAAGAGAGTGGGGGCCAATATTCAACGTTCTGAAAGAAAAGAATTTTCAACCCAGAATTTCATATCCAGCCAAATTAAGCTTCATAAGGGAAGGAGAAATAAAATCCTTTACAGACAAGCAAATGCTGAGGGATTTTGTCACCACTAGACCTGCCCTACAAGAGCTCCTGAGGGAAGCACTAAACATGGAAAGGAACAACTGGTACCAGCCACTGCAAAAACATACCAAATTGTAAAGAACATTGACACTATGAAGAAACTGCTTTAACTAATGGGCAAAACAACCAGCTAGCATCATAATGACAGGATCAAATTCACACATAACAATATTAACCTTAAATGTAAATGGGCTAAATGCCCCAATTAAAAGACACAGACTGGCAAATTGGATAAAGAGTCAAGACCCACCACTGTGCTGTATTCAGGAGACCTATCTCATATGCAAAGACACACATAGACTCAAAATAAAGGGATGGAAGAATATTTACCAAGCAAATGGAAAGCAAAAAAAAGCAGGAGTTGCAATCCTAATCTCAGATAAAACAGACTTTAAATCAATAAAGATCAAAAGAGACAAAGAAGGGCATTACATAATGGTAAAGGGAACAATGCAGCAAGAAGAGCTAACTATCCTAAATATATATGCAACCAATACAGGAGCACCCAGATTCATAAAGCAAGTTCTTAGAGACCTAGACTCCCAAACAATAATAGTGGGAGACTTTAACACCCCACTGTCAACATTAGACAGATCAATGAGACAGAAAATTAACAAAGATATTCAGGACTTGAACTCAGCTCTGGACCAAGCAGACCTAATAGACATCTACAGAACTCTCCACCCCAAATCAACAGAATATACATTCTTCTCAGCACCCCATCGCACTTATTCTAAAATTGACCGCATAATTGGAAATAAAACACTCCACAGCAAATGCAAAAGAATGGAAATCTTAACAAACAGTCTCTCAGACCACAGTGCAATCAAATTAGAACTCAGGATTAAGAAACTCACTCAAAACCGCACAAATAAAAGGAAACTGAACAACCTGCTCCTGAATGACTACTGGATAAATCATGAAACGAAGGCAGAAATAAAGATGTTCTTTGAAACCAATGAGAACAAAGACACAATGTACTAGACTCTCTGGGACACGTTTAAAGCGGTGTTTAGAGGGAAATTTATAGCACTAAATGCCCACAGGAGAAAGCAGGAAAGTTCTAAAATTGACACCCCAACATCGAAATTAAAATAACTAGAGAAGCAACAGCAAACACATTCAAAAAGTAGCAGAAGACATGAAATAACTAAGATCAGAGCAGAACTGAAGGAGATACAGACACAAAAAACCCTTCAAAAAATCAATGAATCCAGGAGCTGATTTTTTGAAAAAAATCAACAAAATAGACTGCTAGCCAGACTAATAAAGAAGAAAAGAGAGAAGAATCAAATAGATGCAATAAAAAATGATATAGGGCATATCATCACTGATCCCACAGGAATACAAACTACCATCAGAGAATACTATAAACACCTCTATGCAAATAAACCAGAAAATCTAGAAGAAATGGATAAATTCCTGGACACATACACCCTCCCAAGTCTAAGCCAGGAAGACACTGAATCCCTGAATAGACCAATAACAATTTCTGAAATTGAGGCAGTAATTAATAGCCTACCAACCAAAAAAGTCCAGGACCAGATGGATTCACAGCTGAATTCTACCAGAGGTATAGAGGAGCTGGTACCATTCCTTCTGAAACTATTCCAAACAATAGAAAAATAAGGACTCCTCCCTAACTCATTTTATGAGGCCAACATCATCCTGATGCCAAAACCTGGCAGAGACACAACAAAAAAAGAAAATTTCAGGCCAATATCCCTGATGAACATCATTGCGAAAATCCTCGATAAAATACTGGCAAACTGAATCCAGCAGCACATAAAAAAGCTTATCTACCATGATCAAGTTGTCTTCATCCCTGGGATGCAAGGCTGATTCAATATACGCAAATCAATAAACGTAATCCATCACATAAACAGAACCAATGACAAAAACCACACAATTATCTCAATAGATACAGAAAAGGCCTTGGATAAAATTCAACACCCTTTCATGCTAAAAACTCTCAATAAACTAGGTATCGATGGAACATATCTCAAAATAATAAGAGCTATTTATGACAAACCCACAGCCAATATCATACTGAATGGGCAAAAACTGAAAGCATTCCCTTTGAAAACAGGCACAAGACAAAGATGCCCTGTCTCACCACTCCTATTCAACATAGTATTGAAAGTTCTGGCCAGGGCAATCAGGCAAGAGAAAGCAATAAAGAGTATTCACATAGCAAGAGAGGAAATCAAATTGTCTCTGTTTGCAGATGACATGATTGTATATTTAGAAAGCCCCATTGTCTCAGCCCAAAATCTCCTTAAGCTGATAAGCAACTTCAGCAAAGTCTCAGGATACAAAATCAATGTGCAAAAATCAGAAGCATTCCTATACACCAATAATAGACAGAGAGCCAAATCATGAGTGAACTCCCATTCACAATTGCTACTAAGACAATAAAATACCTAGGAATACAACTTACAAGGGATGTGAAGAACCTCTTCAAGGAGAACTACAAACCACTGCTCAAGGAAATAAGAGATGACACAAACAAATGGAAAAACATTCCATGCTCACGGATAGGAAGAATCAATATCATGAAAATGGCCATACAGCCCAAAGTAATTTATAGATTCAATGCTATTCCCATGAAGCTACCACTGACTTTCTTCACAGAATTAGAAAAAACTACTTTAAACTTCACATGGAACCAAAAAAGAGACTGCATAACCAAGACAATCCTGGGCAAGAAGAACAAAGCTGGAGGTATCATGCTACCTGACTTCAAACTATACTATAAGGCTACAGTACCCAAAACAGCATGGTACTGGTACCAAAACAGATATATAGACCAACGGAACAGAACGGAGGCGTTAGAAATAACACCATACAGCTACAACCATCTGATCTTTGACAAACCTGACACACACAAGCAATGGGGAAAAGATTCCCGATTTAGTAAATGGTGTTGGGAAAACCGGCTAGCCATATGCAGAAAACTGAAACTGGACCCCTTCCTTACACCTTTTACAAAAATCAACTCAAAATGGATCAAAAACTTAAACGTAAGACTTAGGACTATAAAACTCCTAGAAGAAAACCTAGGCAATATCATTCAAGACAGAGGCATGGGCAAAGACTTCATGTCCAAAACACCAAAAGCAATGGCAACAAAAGCCAAAATTGACAAACGGGATCTAATTAAACTAAAGAGTTCCTGTGCAGCAAAAGAAACTATCATCAAAATGAACAGGCAACCTACAGAATGGGAAAAAACTTTTGCAATCTATCCATCTGACAAAGGGCTAATATCCAGAATCTACAAAGAACTTAAACAAATTTACAAGAAAAAAACAACCCCATCAAAAAGTAGGCAAAGGATATAAACAGACACTTCTCAAAAGAAGACATGTATGCAGCCAACAGACATATGAAAAAATGCTCATCATCACTGGTCACTACAGAAATGCAAATCAAAACCACAATGAGATTCCATCTCATGCCAGTTAGAATGGCAATCATTAAAAAGTCAGAAAACAACAGATGCTGGAGAGGTTGTGGAAAAATAGGAATGCTTTTACACTGTTGGTGGGAGTATAAATTAGTTCAACCATTGTGGAAGACAGTGTGGCAATTCCTCAAGGATCTAGAAGGGGAAATACCATTTGACCCAGCAATCCCATTATTGGGCATATACCCAAAGGATTATAAATCATTCTATGATAAAGACACATGCACACATATGTTTATTGTGGCACTATTCACAGTACCAAAGACTTAGAACCAACCCAAATGTCCATCAATGATAGACTAGATTAAGAAAATGTGGCACATATATATCATGGAATACTATGCAGCCATAAAAAAGGATGAGTTCATGTCCTTTGCAGGGACATGGATAAAGCTGGAAACCATAATTCTCAGCAAACTATCACAAGATCAGAAAACCAAACACCACATGTTCTTGCTCATAAGTGGGAGTTGAACAATGAGAACACATGGACACAGGGAGGGGAACATCACATACTAGGGCCTGTCAGAGGGTGGGGAGTCAGGGGAGGGATAACATTAGGAGAAATATCTAATGTCGGTGACAGGTTGATGGGTGCAAGAAACCACCAAGGCCCATGTATACCTATGTAACAAAACTGCACGTTCTGCACATGTAACCCAGAACTTAAAGTATAATAAAAAAAAATTAAAAAAAGAAAGAAAAGAAAAAATGAACTGAGCAACAAATATCTGTGGGACAATAACAAAGTTTCTAACATTCCTGTGACTGGAATTACAGAAGGAGAAGGCATAGGGTGCTAAAAAAAAAAAAAAAAAAATTAAGACAGGCTCTCACTCTGTTACACAGGCTGGAGTGTGGTGGCATGATCACAGCTCACTGCAGCCTCAAACTCCCAGGCTTAGGTGATCCTCCTGCTCAGCCTCCCGAGTAGCTGGGACCACTGACACGTGCCACCATGTCCAGCTAATTTTTTTTATTTTTTTTTGTAGAGACAGTGTTTCATCATGTTGTCCAGGCTGGTCTGAAAAAACTTTTTAACAAAATAATGATTGAAGACTTCTCAAACTTAATGAAAGACATAAATGTGTAATTCAAAAAGCTAAAACAACTTCTAATATAATAAACTCAGAAATCCATGCTCAGATACATCATAATCAAATTTCTGAAAACTTAAAAAAATCTTGAAAACATTCTGAAAGAAAAAGCATTATTTATAGGAGAACAACAATTAGAATTACAGTGGATTTCTCACCAAAAAACACAAAACAGGAAGAAAGTAGCACAACATTTTTCAACTGCTAAAAAATAAGACCTATCAGCCCAGAAGCTTATATCCAGAGATAATACTCTGAGGAATCTTCAAAATCATTTTTAGCAATATTACAGAATAGTAATCAATTGTATTCCTCTACGCTAGCAATAAAAAATAGGAAGACAAAATTGAAGCACAGTACTATTTACAACCACTCCAAAGAAAATTAAATATTTAAGTATAAATCTAACAAAATATGCACAGAATCAGCAGGCTGAAAACTACAAAATGCTGATGAAAAAATAAAAATAGATCTAAACAAACAGAGAGACATGCGGTGTCAGTTAACTGGAAGACAACAAAGATGTCAATTCTCTTTAAATCGGTCTATAGATTTAACATATTTCTTATCAAAAGCTTCCTTTTGTAGATATAGACAAACTGGTCCTAAAATCTATATGGAAAGTCAAAAGAACAAAAATTGCTAAAACAATATTAAAAAAGAATAGTAAAGTAGGAAGAATCACATTATCCAATGTTAAGATTTACTACTGTAAATTGCCAGGCCAAGATGGCTGATTAGAAACAGCTATGGTCCACAGCACTCAGAGGAACAAAAGAGGCAAGTGAGTATAGCATCTTCAACTGAAATATCCAGGTACTTGCATTGGAACTGATCAGGAAAACAACTCGACCCACAGAGAACAAAGAAAAGCAGGATGGGGCGACAGCCCCCCTGGGAGCGACAAAGAGACAAAGGAACCCCCACTCCCAGCCAAGGGAAGCAGTGAGTGATTGTGCGACCTCAGGAAACCATGCTTCTCCCATGGATCTTTGCGACTGGTGGATCAGGAGATTCCCTCATGAGCCCATGCCACCAAGGCCTTGGGTCCGACACACACAGCTGTGTGGAGTCTTGGCAGAGCAGCTGCTCAGACACACACAGAGACCCACGAGCTTTACATACTCTGGCCCAGGGCGGAGCACAGGAAGGGCCCCAAAACAGATATCACACCTGTTGTTCTGGGAGAAAGTAAAAGTCAAAAAAGCATTGCATTTAGTTCAGGTTTCAGCCAAACTGCGAGATACCACGTTATTTAAGAGGCGGGCGGAGGAAGGAAACCTACCGCTTTGGAAGAGGCGGAGGAAATCGCTTTCTTCCTTGTGACTCAGCCCTGGAGGAATTTCCCTTTTGAAATCTTGCGGTGGTGAGTAGGACCGCCAGGCCAGCAAGCAGGAGGCGGCCTCCTCGTAACCGCCAGGCGGCGACACCTAGGGAGGCGCGGTCGGGAGGCGAGACCCCTTCTCCCCTCTCTGTTCCCCCTCGCGCCCCTTCTCCCATCGCGGTTCCCCCTCGCGCCCCTTCTCCTCTCACATTTCCCCCTCACAAGCCTTCTCCCCTCCTGGTTCCCCCTCAAGCGCCTTCTCCCCTCAAATCTCCCTCAGCTTCCTTCTCTCCCTCTCATTTCTCTCCCCATTCTTTTACCTCTCCTAGTCCCGCCTTCCCCAGCACAATGGCACCTCTCTCACCCTAAATCTTCTCCCCACTCCTCTCAACCCGCTGACCGCCCTCGCCTCCCCACGCCCATCCCCTCTTCGCGCACGCACTGTCTACCTTTCTGCCCCTCCCCACTCCCGAACTTCTCAAGCACATACACCCAGCCTCATCTCAACCCAACCCGGCCTATTCACTCCCTGAACCACCCCACCCCATCATCCTCTTCCTCCCCCATCTTCCTCCTCCCCAGTAGCTCTTCCCCCTCTTCCTCCTCACTTCCCCACCCCGTCACACTCCCCTCCCTCTCCCTGCCCTCGGTCTCTTCACTCCATCTCCTCCCTTTCACTGTGCTCTGTTTCGCGGTAGAAAGAGAAGAGCGGTTATACCTGAGGAATCAAAGGTATAACTCCTTCCCCAAACACTGCTAAAATGACTCTGAAAATAAATAATCAGGCAGACAAGGGGAACAGGGAACAGCAACAGACTGTAATGGTTTTCTGGAAAACTGGTGAAAAGCGGAGCTGATGAAAGTGGAACCTACTGTGCATCCAAAGAAATGCTACAGAGAAGGAAAACCACTGTTTAGACAGAGCCCTAAATCTCTAGAAATGGAAAGCTAAAAACTAAGAAAGTCTAGAGTAAGAGGGTAAACCTGAAAAAGGTGGACCTATTGAAAATCTGTATAATAAGGAGTTAGGGCTGAGATCTTTCCCTTATTCTTGGTCTGCACATCCATGAACCTAACTTTCCCCCAATACCATTTTTGACTTAAAACAAGAATCAGTAAATTTTTCTATAAAGGGCCAAATATTTACTTTGGCTTTGTAGGTCCCTATGGGCTCCATCATAACTACTCAACTCTGCCTTTATAGCACAAAAGTAGTCATAGACAATACATAAACGAATGCAGAACATGGCTATGTTCCAATAAAGCTTTACTTATGGACAGTTAAATTTGAATTTCATATAATTTTCACATGTCACAAAATATTATGTGACATTTTACATGAAATGTAAAGATCATTCTTAGCTCATGGGCTATACAAAAAAAAAACAACTGGCAGACTGGATTTGGCCCATTGGGTGGTAGTTTGCTCATCCCTGGCTTAAAGAAAAAAACAATTAATAAACCAGGAATAAGGCCAGGTGCAGTGGCTCACACCTGCAATCCCAGCACTTTGGGAGGCTGAGGTGGGCTGATCACCTGAGGTCAGGAGTTCGAGGTCAGCCTGGCCAACATGGTGAAACCCCCATCTCTACTAAAAATATAAAATTAGCTGGGCATGGTGATGCCCACCTGTAATCCCAGCTACTTGGGAGGCTGAGGCAGGAGAATCTCTTGAACCTGGGAAGCAGAGGTTGCAGTGAGCCGAGATCACGCCATTGCACTCCAGCCTAGGCAACAAGAACGAAACTCCATCTCAAATAAATAAATAAAATAAATAAATAAACAAACCAGGAATAGAAGAGAACTTCTTTAACCTGATAAAGGGTATCTATTTTTTTATTCTGAAACACATCTTCCAAAAAGAGAAAGTTGGGATGCATTCTCATTAAAATTATAAAGACAAGGAGACTACTGTCATCACTTTTATTCAACATTGTATTTTGGTCATTACCAGCTTAATGAGATAAGAAAAAGAAACCAAAAGATTGGAAAGGAAGACATAAAACTGTCAACATTTACAGAGGACATGATTACACCATAGAATCTAAAGACAAATTAATCTAAAGACAAATTACTATAAATAATAGGAAAGTTTAATGAAGTAACTGATATAAACTCAATCCTCTATTTTCACATCTTTGCTTTTCCTATTGCCTATGTTTTTATGTTTTTGTTATACTTGCTGGGATATTTCTTCTCCTTTACCTTCCCAAACCTTTATTAAATACTTATTCTGAGCTCTCATATTTTAAGTTTTCAGGAGCTGTTTACTTGTTAATCCTTCCCTTGTTTAAGTATCTTGTTCTTTCATAGATGTGATACCTGCTTTTATTTCTCATTGATTATAGTTGTGTTTTAAAGTCTCTTCTGAATTGTCTCTGTTCTTCCAAGTTCTTCCTTGTTTTGAACTCTGCCTTTGTTACTGGATACTTTCTTTGCATTTTAATGAGACTAAGAGGTCCCTTCTGAAACCTTACACATCAGCATCTCACTCTCCAACCAAAACCCAACATCTTTGCAGCTCTAGTGCTCTAGAGTTCCCACTGCGTTTCTTCTTTGACCTCACTAGTACCTTCAGGCACTTCACCCTTTTGTTTCCAGTCAGTCAGCTTCCTTCCCTTACCGACTGCATTACCTGAAACTTTCTGGCCTAAACCATGATCAGTCAATTCAGTTGCACCCACAATTCAAACATCCCCTTACTAGATCAAATTAACTCTGCCCTCTCAGTTGTCAGAAGATTAAAAAGCCTTCATGTTGGACTCCCAATTCTTCATCTCCATGTTCCTCTGAGCCTCCAACATGCTCACTTAAGCATGTCCTTCTATTGACCAAGGCAGCTTTTGCAGACCTTCAGGCATATTCTTAAACCACTTCCTAGTCCTCATTCTCAGCAGAGGATCATACCTTACATCCTTATCTCATATCTCAGTGGAAGTGGCATTCCTGCTTCCGTACAAATTTTCCATACAAATTTTCTCCCTTCACCTGTGCTCTAGCCAAGTGATTCTCAAACTTAAGCATGCATCAACATCACCTGGTACATTCCTAAAGCCCCACTTTCACAGTTACTAATTCACTGTATCTGGGATAAAGTCTAACAATTTTGTATTATGACTCAGGTACTAAGCCCAGTAAACAAAGTTCTTATTTTTCTTGATGCTGCTGGCCTTAATTCTTTCCCTAGTTCTAGAAGACACTACATGTCTTATGGCCTGCTGAAATTAGGGCTATCCCCCCCCCACCTCTTGAAAAGACATTATTATTTTGAATATTTCTCACACACACACACAGAGAAAATTAAACTAATCAACTCAACTCTATTAATTGCCCCAGAGATCTATCCTCACATCCTTCTCTCATATCTCAGTGGAAGTGGCATTCCTGCTTCCATACAAAGTTTTTCCCTTCACCTGTGCTCTAGCCAAGTGATTTTCAAACTTGAGCATGCATCCAAATCACCTGGTGATTGCTAAAGCCCCACTCCCACAGATTCTAATTCACTGTATCTGGGATGAAGTCTAACAATTTTGTATTACTAACAAGCTTCCAGGTGATGCCAGTGCCACCCATTTGCGGACCATCCTTTGAGTATCCTGCTCTAGATTCCATCATCTCCTGTCTCCCAGAAGCCCTTGCTTCATCTTCAACCTCTTTCCTATTTCCCATGCCCATACCTTACCCCTCAAACACATATGAACGCAGTCAAGACTCTCCAATCTTCAAAAAAGACAAAAAAAACTTTCAAAATATCCTATTATTCGCACCTTTTTTTTTTTTTTTTTTTTTTTTTTTGGAGACAGAGTTTTGCTCTGTCACCCAGGCTGGAGTGCAATGGTGCGATCTAAGCTCACTGCAACCTCCCCCTCTCAGATTCAAGCAATTCTCCTGCCTCAGCCTACTGAGTAGCTAGAATTATAGGCACGTGCCACCACACCCAGCTAATTTTTTGTATTTTTAGTAGAGACGGGGATTCACCATGTTGGTCAGGCTGGTCTCAAACTCCTGCCCTCGTTGATCCGCCCACCTCAGCCTCCCAAAATGCTGGGATTACAGACGTGAGCCACCACACCCGGCCTGCACCTTTTCTTTATAACCAAGCTTTTCAGAGGGATCATGTCCATACTCTTTACTTCCTCACCATCGATTGCACTTTGCAATTTGGTTTCTATTCCAACTAAAGCATCAAAACGACTCAGGTACTAAACCCAGTAAACAAGGTGCTTATTTTTCTTGATGCTGGTTGGCCTTAATTCTTCCCCTAGTTCTAGAAGACACTACATGTCTTATGGCCTGCTGAAATTAGGGCTATCCCCTGACTTCTTGAAAAGACATTATTATTTTAATCTTTCTAACCACAACACAGATGATATAGGACTAACAAGATACAATTTTTCCCCTTTATTTTCCATTAAATGCAGTGCAAAGTAAATCTAAATATTAACTACACTGCTCTTGCCTTTTCCTGGAGGTAGGAAGCCTTTTATGATTCAAACTATCCCGTGCCTTGAAGCCTCCTGCCTCCCATGTAGTGGTCCTCATTGTCCCTGGGAAGCTCCTCTTCCTTAAGTGATGACATCCCCAAGGTTCTGACCTATTGTCTTTTCACTCTCACTCTCTACCTGGGCCATATCTTTCACCCCATGGCTTAGGCCCAATAATATAACTGCATCCTTGATGTCTAGCCTTGCAAAACCTTTGACTAATTTAGACCAAATGCATACATTTTGAAGATGTTATTTGATTTTATTAATAATCTTTAAAACCATCTTTATTTACCAAAGATAACTGAAGTCACATGAACTAAAAGGCCTTAAAATTTCTATTTCTCAGCCTGGCACAGTGGCTTACACCTATAATCCCAGCACTTTGGGAGGCCGAGGTGGGCAGATCACAAGGTCAAGAGATCAAGACCATCCTGGCCAACATGGTGAAACCCCAGCCCTACTAAAAATACAAAAATTAGCTGGGCATGGTGGCGTGTACCTGTAGTCTCAGCTACTAGGGAGGCTGAGGCAGGAGAATTATTTGAACCCAGGAGGCAGAGGTTGCAGTGAGCCGAAATCGTGCCACTGTACTCCAGCCTGACAACAGAGCGAGACTCTGTATTTAAAAAAAAAAAATATTTCTCTGATAAAATATTTAAGTGCTTATTTTTCTAAAAGCCATTAATTACAGCTTTTTTATATATTTTGGTAGTGAAAATACCACAAACACATGACATATATAAACACACAGACATACAAACACACAGAAGCAGATTTTATAGATTTGTAAGATTCTTCATGTGCCAGTTTTTAAAGTTTCTCTTCCTCATTTTGGACATTCTCTTGATTACCTGTTCCCTGCCCTAAATAATTGTCAGCTATGCCACTCCAAATCTGCATTTCTAAAGGGACAATTCTTAAGTGAAATGAAATAGAAAATTCATATTTTACTTAAACCAAGGAAAAATGGTATGAGTAAAAGTTCAGTTAAGATGGCCAGGAAGCTGTGTGTGGTGGCTCACGCCTGTAATTCCAGCACTTAGAGAGGTCAAGGCAGGAGGATTACTTGAGCCCAAGAGCTCAAGACCAGCCTGGGCAACATGGCAAGACCCCATCTCTACAAAAACCTACAAAAATTAGCTGGGCGTAGTGGTCTCAGCTGCTTAGGAGGCTGAGATGGGAGGACTGCTTGAACCCAGGAGGTCAAGGCTGCAGTAAGCTATGTTCTCACCACTGCATTCCAGCCTGGGTAACACAGCAAGACCCTGTCTCAAAAGAAGAAAAAGAAAAAAGATGGTTAGGAAAACAGACATGCTTGCCCATTGAAATTTTTTTAAAGATGTTAGTTTCTTAATTGAATTACTAGCTTTAGGGTGGAGCCCTTTAAGGAACAGGGCCAGGAAAGCATGCAGTTTCTAGGGCCTAATAAGCAGGCACAGCTGGAAGGCAAAACAGATCTCCAAAGTTAAGGATCCAAGTTTTACTCTGAATCCTGGGTCCTCAAAAGAGGAGAACACCACAGGACAAGACAGTGCAATGCTTTTATAGTGCACTTCACCACAAGGACATTCCCCTGAGGCTGGTGGGCAACCCAATAGCAATCAGCCTATTCTGTAATCACTTAATGCTCCATGGGAGTCTTAGCCCTCATTCCATACCTTCTAGGTGCCCCAAAGCATGCTTTTCTTATCTAAATGTGCAAAAAAAAAAGCAGTACCACCCTGTAATAATAACTACTCACTGTAAACAACTGCCAATAGCCATTTCTTAAAGTATATTTCTTTCCTAGGCTTTACATACCAAGATTAAAATTTAAGCAGACAGAATTCAGTTGATTAAGAAGTTTTTACAGAGAGAGAGCAGAGGCTTCGAAACAATATCTGTACACATATATCCTAAATCAGTTTTAATTAAGTTGACTTTTAACTATAGAGCTGTTGAAGAAAATTCTTTCAGATCTCTTATTACCAGTTTTTAGCTGGGACAAACAGCTGATGTTTCTGGCTTTTGAACTCTACCAAGGATAACCTCCCACCTGAAACCAATGAGCCTTAACTAGTGTTATGACTTAACCACAGATGCACAAGGTATCTCCAAAGAAATGCCAAGCAGTTTTTACAAGATCTAGAATCACCCCAAAGGTATCTCAGAGAAAGGAAAATTCAAGACAGGAAATCAGAAGCTGTCCATCAATGAATGGCAAAAAGTCCCACAAATACAAAACCAGAAAGGATACATTCCTTAAGCTGGGAAGTGATCCCAGGCCACCATAGTGAAAGGGCAGAGACTTAGCTACTGAGCTGCAGCATAGGGTGGTTGTCAGTGCTCTTCCCAGAAAGAATCCAGAGCAGTCATTTTCAAGCTTGCAAATGATTTTAACTGCTCAAGAGAATTTTTAAGACTACCCATGACACTATTATTTAACCTTCCTTCAATTGTTTTAAATAAGAGATCTCTAAAATCCTTTTTCTTTCAATGGTGTACTTAGTTCCAATAGAGACTCAAACACCTTTTTTAAATTGCAGATGGTAATTTTCCAGGTTTTTGCCATATAAGCAGCAAGAAGTATTCCTAGAGGAGGCATCCCCAAGTATTCCCTCTTAGAAATGGGCTTAAGATAGCAAAATACAACAAAAGTCGTGTAGAGAAAGGACTGTTTTTTTGTCCTAATCCAACCAGCAGAGATGGGACCTTTTAAGACAAAACTCACCTAAGGGCTCGACACATTCAGGAGGAAGAGTATGCTAATATGTCTCAGACTCCCAGTCCTCTCAGACCAGCCACCTGACTTGAACCCAAGAATTTCCACCCTCCAGATGGCAGAGATCAAGAGAGAGAGTACCCCTACATGGTTACAAAGTCAAGCTCTCAACCACATAAAACAAGGCACAAGGGAAATCTCAACCAGTTTTTGTTTCAAGGACCTGCAGCAAAGTTTGAAACCAACCAGTCTGCAGGGCTGGCTTGAACAGCAGGCTTACAGGGATCCTAGGCCTGTGTTCTATCCTATGGTATCCTTCTCCATGACAGAATGACACAAAAAGGCAAAGACAAAGGAAGATGGCAAAAAAGGTGATTTCTGAGAAGGGGCCAAACAATACAAATATTTATAGTTCAAAGTACCAAAAGTACACAAGATTCACTACAACCTAAGACTAGTCACACAAATCTTCTTCCCTATTAATCAAAACTTTGCAGAGGAGACAAATAGTGATTTTTATTGTTCACTCAACTCATTTGCACAGAGAGAGAAAGGCCAGAGGCTAGCTGGTAAGAAATTAGCTTTTTACCAGCTTGTCAGGTTTCTGGCTTCCATTTCTCAGCTGCTTCCAGAAGAGCAGAGTGGCTTTTGATGACCCTGCTTGCTGCACCATAGCTGTGGGGGCCAAGCCACGTTACAAAAGAAAATCATTCCTTTTCTTTTCATGGAACCACAGGCAGAAGGCCCCCAGTTTTGCAAGAGGCAGCCCAGCAGGTTGTGTGGGAGAACTAAATTAACGTTTCCCATTCCAACAGGAGTTACGCACACATGTCAAAACACAGACACTAGTCACTCTGCTCAGTGTCCAAGCAGTAACCTGGCAAGGCTCAAACTTGACCCCGTTGGCCCCTATCTGAGTCTTCTCCGGAAAATAAGTTTCATGGTGGTAGGGCATATTAAGAAAGCCTGGCAGGCCAGGCGCGGTGGCTCACGCCTGTATTCCTAGCACTTTGGGAGGCCAAGGCAGGCAGATCACCTGAGGTCAGGAGTTCGAGACCAGCCTGGCCAACATGGTGAAACCCTGTCTCTACTAAAAATACAAAATTAGCCAGGTGTGGTGGCGTGCGCCTGTAATCCCAGCTACTCAGGAGGCTGAGGTAGGAGAATCGTTTGAACCTGGGAGGCAGAGGTTTCATTGAGCTGAGATCACGCCACTGCACTCCAGCTTGGGTGACAGAGTGAGACTCCATCTCCAAAAAAAAAAGTACCAAAACTAGAATTAAGCTGTTTTCTCTGCTATGTCTTGCAGTATTCCTTCCAGTGCAATTTACTGTCAAAGTCTAACATTGTGCCCAATGGCAAAGAAGAAATGTTTATAGGATCCAGCTCCAGAACCACAAGGCAGGACAAAGATGGAGTGGATTTGGAACAAAGATGCAATAAAATAATATTGAGCACCATTCACACCTTTGGCTGCACAGTTTTCATATTACACATATTTGAACTTTTTTTTTTTTTTTTTGAGACAGAGTCTTGCCCTCCCACTCAAGCCAGAGTGCTGTGGCACGATCTCAGGTCACTGCAACCTCTGCCTCCCGGGTTCAAGCGATTCTCCTGCCTCAACCTCCCGAGTAGCTGGGATTACAGGCACCCACCATCACACCCAGCTAATTTTTGTATTTTTAGTAGAAATACGGTTTTGCCATATTGGCCAGGCTGGTCTGGAACTCCCGACCTCAGGAGATCTGCCCGCCTTGGCCTCCCAAGTTGCTGGGATTACAGGCATGAGCCACCATGCCCGGCCTGAACTTTTATACAACAATGAAATAATTCTCTATTTTCACCAATCAAGACAAAGCCACCTTATAAGTGAAGAAGTTCTCACTCTGTCCCCCAAATAGAGAGCCCTAGTCATTATATAGCTCAATATAGAGCTGTATTATTTACTCTTCAAATTCAGTCACAGTATCCTTGACTATATATACTCTTACCAAAAGGACTATATTATGACATAACTTCCAACAATTTGTATATAAAATCATAAGTGTCAGGAGAAGAAACAGTTGCCGAGAGCAGCACGTGTACTGCCCAGGTAGGTGACCCAGTCAGTGATGGGGACGAATTTACTGACCCTCTCAATCCCCTGCAGGTCAGGCCCATCCATGGTTAAGGCTGAAACACGCAAGTCCTAGTGGGAGGAATTTGAAAACCAAGTCATGGAAAAAGGCCTAGAGGTCTCCAGCCTTGGCCTCCGTCCCTGATAGAATCAGAGGAGAGAGGCCTGGGGTGCTGGAGGCAGAAGAGGCCCTGCCCTGGCCAACCCTGAGAGGCAGATTCTCAGTCCCCAGGATGTCAGACACTTTTTTCTCTCTTGTCACTGAGTCTCCTCTCCACAGGCAGAACTGTGGGCTGAACCCTGAGGCCAGCGCCTCTGCTCTCTAATGACCACTGCCAAATACTCAGGGCCACTGTTCACTAGGTGGCATCTTACTCCGAACATTGCATATTTATTTCCGTGAATGTTTTAGCATAATACTGTGAGATGGTCCTTACTGTCCTCACTTTACAGCTGAGAGACAGAGGCTCGATGATCTGAGGAAACCTGCCCAGGGCCACAGGTCATGTGGCCAAACCCTAACAGGGGCCAGGTCTACGTCAAAGCTCAGTTGAGCTCTAAACAGGGGGCCACCAGATTAGGGGCACCAGCCCTAGGGGTCCTCCAGGGATCTGGAGAGACAGGAAAGAAGGCAGAGAACATATTAGAACTATTATAAAATCTTTAATCTTATGCCCTTTCAATGTGATTTGCGTTTGTTCTTTCAACCTGCATAATGTTTGCACATGTTTGTTAGCTGCATGTTCAAAATATATTACTGAATGGAGTGTGTGATCAAGAGTTTGGAGATCCTTGCTCCAAATCTCTGCTCCAGAAATCTTCTCTAAAGCAGCGGGTCTCAGAGAAGGAAGCAGAACCAAGAAGCAGCAGCGGCCTGATAGGCGCCCAGAGGGTGCTCCGTGGGCGCGGGGAGTAACTCGTGCGCCCGGGAAAAGGCCCCCAACCTGGTCTCACCAGATTTTCCTCAGCCTCTGCTGCCCCCTTGTGGCCACCACGTGGCAAACAGAAAGAGCAGTTCCCAGCAGGAAGACACCGAGGGAGGGGTACGGAGGATGCAGAAAACAATCTTAGAACCGTGGAAGGGAGCGAAGGAAACCAGACAATAAAGACCTCAAGCTGTAGCATTCCAAACATGTGAAGTTGAAGAACAGCAAAACGAGGCCAGGCGCGGTGGCTCATGCCTGTAATCCTAGCACTTTGGGAGGCTGAAGCGGGCAGATCACTTGAGGTCAAGAGTTTGAGACCAGCCTGGCCAACATGGTGAAACCCCGTCTCTACTAAAAATACAGAAATTAGCCGGAAATCGCTTGAACCCGGAAGGCAGAGGTTGCAGTGAGCCGAGATCATGCCACTGCACTCCAGCCTGGGCGACAGAGTAAGACTCTATCTTAAAAAAAAAAGAAAAAAGAAAAGAAATGTCTTTTCTCACAGCTCTAGAGGCCAGAAAACCTGAGATCAAGGCACTACTGTCTGGTGAGGGCTGTTCTCTGCTTCCAATATGGCATCTGTTGTTTCATCCTCTGGAGGGGAGGAACACTGTGTCCTCACGTGGCAGGGAGTGGAAGGGCAAAAGGGATGAACTCTTTCCATCAAGTCCTTTTATAATGACATTAATCCATTCATGCAGGCTCTGCCAAAAGGCCCTCCCAAAAGGCCCCACCTTCCAACAGTTGCATGGGAATTAAATTTCCAACACATGAATTTTGGGAGACACATTCACACCATAGTCCTAAGCAATGCGCTGTGCCAGGATTGCGGGGAGGGAGGGAGTAGCTGCAGAAGCAGGGAATAAGGAATTTGGACTGAGACATGTTTCAGTTGACATCCTGGTGGGGAGTGGAGGAGGTGGCTGATGTGAAGAATGTGAAGAAAACAGTGATTCCACTGAAAACACATCCGACAGTCCTCTGTCCTTACCAGGTGCTCCATATAGTTTGGCGAGAGGCAGAAAGGTCTGAGTTACAAGGAGAGGTCAGGGCTGGAGACATTCCATTGTGTGGCCACAGCTTCTTCCCAGAGCTTCCAGGAGACATGTTCACACCACCTCCCACCACCCCCACGATGCTATTTGTTCTGTATATCTCTCCCACCTAGACTGGGAGCCTTGGAGGGCAGGGCATTGGGGGCCAGAGAGCCTTCCAGGCAGACTCTCCTAATGCCTGAAGCAAGGCTAGGCTCAGAAGCCCCGTGAGGAAGGCAGGTGAGGAACAGGCAGCCCTTGACCCATGACTGTGCCAGGTTGGGGACCTGGGACCCAGGGAAGACTTCTCCCGCCTCACCGTCAGCACAGGCCAGGGATTGGAGAGTTTACCTCCTTTGGTGTTTACCAAACACACAGGGAAGACCAGTTGTGAGTAGACCAGGGCAGCCCAGCTGGGTGATCAGCAAGTCTCACCACCTCAGGCTACCCTCGTCACACACGGCAGCCTGTCCCCTGCCTACACTGCGCATCTTGAGTACTCTGAACCCTTCACTACCCCTTCATCCACCCCCCTGGACAGCAGCCCTGAGACAGGTCCTGAAGCCCTAGCCAAGTACCTGCTGCCCGCCCCCAGTGCCACACCCATCCTTACTATCTCTCACCCACCCTCCCATCCTAAACCTCAGCCCTCCCACCCCCCCATGCCCACCTGAGTCCCCGCTTTCAGCTGCCTAAGAACATCCCCCTGATGTGAAGAAAACAGCGATTCCACTGAAAATACATCCGACAGTCCTCTATCCTTAGCCAGGGCTCCATATAGTTTGGCGAGAGAGGCAGAGAAACAACAACAACAAAAAAATATACACAATATACACGCACACACATACACACACACACATCCACAGATTCACAAACACTTTGGATCCCTGGGGCTTAGAGACATTTTCTAAAGTGCAAGCAGTTGTTTTGCTTATTTAATTTTATTGACAATCATCTTGTCATTCACTCTTGTAATTATAAATTTTTGGATTTACCTTTTTCAATATATTTTAATAGATTCTTTCCCCATACTAGACCCCAGCACACAACTACTTTCCTTGTCATGAAAAAATAAAAATAAAAAACTCATTTGTGATATCTTTAACTTTCGCCTGTAGTTTCTAAATTTAAAATGGAAGATTGTCAATCCATAATTATATGTGTCCAGTAAAAATTTTAAAGACTGTTTCCAGGGTTAATTGTCAGTCTCCCCAGGAAAGGGATAACCAGTAATGCCGCCCCAGCCCAGAGTCTCCTAGGACAGCGGCTGACACTGGCCAAGTCTGCCAGATGCCTCCTGCCCATCTCCTTCCCTCTTCATCCAGCACCCACTTCACTCACCCACGCCAGCCCCAACCTCTTTTTTTACAGATGAAGGAACTGAGGCTCAGAGAGGTTAGCTAGTCTGACCAATGTCACACTGTGTCAAACTCCTAAGCTAAGTGTTTTTTTCACTATTATATACTCTTCTTCTCTACCCACCAAAAATTTCTTATCATCCCTTTGTTGCGAAAGAAGGAAAGAAAGAAAGAAAAAGAAAGAAAGGAAGGAAGGAAGGAAAGAAAAGAAAATCTTTTGTCCCCAAAGTTAGAAAAACAAGTGAAAAAGGCCCAAGGCTATCAGTGAGGGCTCCAGAACCAAGGCAGTGCAGCCCTGCCCTTTCCTCCCACCTCACCCCTGCTCTGCTTTCCTCAGCCGCTCCTGACCAGCAGGCAGGACACTGGTCATGGGTCCCAGGCCTGTGTCACCTTGGGCAGGTCACGTCTCCCCTCTGGGCCTCCGTAAAAGAAGAAATGGGACCAAGTGAATGGTTCCAGGCTGTGTTCCCCAGCATCCTACATCCCATGGCAATCTTGAAGGGGCACTCTGCGTAGGGCTGGAGTCTCAGGAGGGGAAAGACTCAGCCAGAGCACTGATCCTATATCTCTTCTCTATTTTGGGATTCTAGATATGAGTTTGATGGACAAAATTCCTCTACATTTGACGTGATGAAAAGAAAAAGTTTGAAAGCCAGAGGCAAGACCATCCTGAAGATTCCTTTCAACTCCAAGGTCCTTTCACTTCCACAGGTGATCTGACATCACCACCTCTCTCACCACACTGACAGCACTTTCATTTTGACTCTTGTGATGAGGTCACCTGGTATCCACACACGATGGGGTTTTTTTTGTGGAAAATGAAGGATTTCCATATCTGCGAATTTATTACACAAGAGTTTTAATATGGCTGGGCACAGTGGCTCATGCCTGTAATCCCAGCACTTTGGGAGGCCAAGGCGGACGGATCACTTGAGGTCAGGAGTTCGAGACTAGCCTGGCCAACATAGCAAAATCCCATCTCTACTAAAAATACAAAAATTAGTCAGGTGTGGTGGTGTGCACCTGTAGTCCCAGCTACTTGGGAGGCTAGGGCAGGAGAATCGCTTGAACCTGGGAGGCAGAGGTTGCAGTGAGCCAAGATCGCACCACTGCACTCCAGCCTGGGCAACACAGCAAGACTCTATCTCAAAAAATGGAAAAAAAAAAAAAGAGTTTTAATCCCAGAGGTTTTATTCATTAAAATTCACTGCTAAACAAACAACCAAAAAAACTGTCAGTTAACCAGAAGGATTGATGGGGGTGTCTGATTAACTGGAAGTGTCCTGAAGATGTCCTGACTTTATAATGACAATTTTGTAATGAATACATATACATTCTATGAGGGCAGGGAGGGTTTTGCTAAGCACAGGGTAGATAGTCAAGTTTGGTTGACTTACTGCTTGAATAAATGAATGAATACATGAACTTTTTCTCTGGTGGTCAAGAGTAATGCAGGGCCTTAGCTGCTTTGCAGTACATGTGGCCTCCAACATCACCCTCGGCTGCTCCTGTTGCCAGCATTTAACAGCCTTCCAGTCACTCCTCACTCTTCACAATTCATTAAAATTTTCAGTCCCTGGGTCACTGTCTTTCTCTTCATCCCACTCCTGCTACCATTCTTTGTGGCTTCTCTATCAACCAAGACACTCCACCCAATACCCTGGCCTCTCACCTTGACCTTTTGACCTTCTCACCTCCAATGAGCTTGTCCTCCCGCTACTGCAGCCACTCACTCCACAGTCATACCTAGACCTTGTCATTACCTGTACCTGTACCTGCAACCTCTCCATAATCTCAGTTTTAAACATCCCCCTTCCTGTCCTTGCAGATCACTCCCTCTAGTGTCCACCTCCAAAGATCAAACAACATTTTCACTCTCCAGGCCTCCAACCCCTTTGACCCTGACATTATGAGATCCTGTGCCCTCCCAACCTTATCCTGCTTAGGTTTCATGACCCATTGTTGTAAGAGCTATCTTGCATCTCAACTCCTATTTCCCTCATTCCCTCCATCATGCCTACCTATCAAAAGCCTAGCTCTGGCTACATCCAACTTCCCAACTACTCCATGCCTGCATCCAAGCAGCTGAAGTGGTTGGATAAAAATACTCAACCATGCTCATCAAACATTTACAAACTTCAAGTTGGCCATTAGAAACGCCCAGCAGATAACCTGTCATGGAATTAGAGTAAAGAAAAGAAAAAGAAGTATACAGCATTTTCCTGACCACTCACTCACAGAATTTCAAGGCAACTATTTCACACTTTCTTGTATTTCATTACACAGCCTCCATCCTCCTCACTTTCTTTTTTTTTTTTTTTTTTTTTTGAGACAGAGTCTCACTCTATGGCCCAGGTTGGAGTGCAATGGCGCAATCTCGGCTCACCGCAACCTCTACCTCCTGGGTTCAAGTGATTCTCCTGCCTCAGCTTCCCAATTAGCTAGGATTACAGGCATGCACCACCACACCCGGCTAATTTTGTATTTTTAGTAGAGACGGGGTTTCACCATGTTGCCCAGGCTGGTCTCGAACTCCTGACTCAGGTGATCCACCCTTCTCAGCCTCCCAAAATGTTGGGATTACAGGCATGAGCCAATGTGCTCAGCTCATCTTCCTCACTTTCAACTAACAACCAACCCCTCCACTTGGGCACTAGACCCCACTGCCTCTCACCTACTCAGGGCCATTCCTCCAGCAATACCCCATCTCCTGCATACCCCCTTTCCCTCTGCAGTGGCTCACTCCCATCAGCAAGCAAACATGTTATTCCTCCTATCTTAGAAAATAAAAAATGAATAAACACAAACCTTCCTCAGCACCCAAACTGAGGTCTCCTAGTACCATTTCCTCTAAAAAGAAACATATAGCAGCCTATGTACAAGATGAGCCTGAACATCTTATCACCAGAAAACAAGAAAGGCATCAAAGATATTAGTATTATATCAACTTGAGGCTCACACTGCCCAAATATGGCATAAATGGAGCCTCAGTAAAAATAATAATAGCAAGGGATTAAAACACATTAAAATCAACTGACTCATAATGATACTAAATAAAGGGTCATTGGTTACCTTTGGCAGATGCTAGAGAACAAACTCATTATTCTGAAAGCTGCTAAATAAAGGG
The DNA here is from genome assembly GCF_028885625.2 of Pongo pygmaeus. Classification (NCBI taxonomy): domain Eukaryota; kingdom Metazoa; phylum Chordata; class Mammalia; order Primates; family Hominidae; genus Pongo; species Pongo pygmaeus. The sequence continues at coordinate 32,553,838 of NC_072378.2, read as the reverse complement.
GAAAGAATGGCATCAATCTGCCTTTCCTAAATAAATCATGTCAAAATAGTAGATGGGACATTATCTGTATAAATGAAATCAGTTTAGACAGAATAATAGACTTAGAATATTTGCATTTTACAATCCCTAAGAAAATAATGGATCTAGCAATGCTCATCATGGCTGCCAACTAGAATTCTATGCCTCCTGATAGAAACACAGCACAATACCACCTATGACGTAGCCTTGCCAGAAAATAGATCATGAATCATATCAAGTCTTTAAATCTAACTACCAGTTTAAGAAGAAAATGGGGGAGGCAGAGGAATATGGTAAATGGTACAGTGATTCAATTAGCAAAATTCAGAATGTGGAAAGTTCTATAGGAAACAAGCCGTTTCTTCAACAAATAAATGTCAAGGGGTAAAAAAAGATTTAAAGAGACTCAAGCTCCAAGTCTAACCATGAGAAAATCACCAAACAAATTCCAAAAGAGGGGCAGCCTGCATAACACCTGACTAGGACACCTCAAAACTATCAAGGTCACCAAAAACAAGGGACACTGGCAAAACTGTCACAACCAAGAGGGCCCAAAGAAACGGGACAAATACATGAAATATGGTATCCTGGAAGGCCAGGCGCGGTGGCTCACGCTTGTAATCCCAGCACTTTGGGAGGCCGAGGCGGGCAGATCACTTGAGGCCAGGAGTTCGAGACCAGCCTGTCCAACATGGAGAAACCCCGTCTCTACTCAAAATACAAAAAAATTAGCCGGGTATGGTGGTGGGCGCCTGTAGTCCTAGGTACTAGGGAGGCTGAAGCAGGAGAATTGCATGAAACCAGGAGGCAGAGGTTGCAGTGAGCCAAGATCACACCATTGCAATCCAGCCTGGGCAACAAGAGCAAAATTTCGTCTCAAAAAAAAAGGAAAAGAAATATGGAATCCTGGAACAGACAAAAAGACATCAGGTGAAAACTAAGACAATCTAAATGAATAAAGTATGGACTTTAATAATAATTTATCTTTTTTTTTTTTTTGAGGTGGAGTCTTACTCTGTTGCCCAGGCTGGAGTGCAGTGGCATGATCTCAGCTTACTGCAGCCTCCACTTCCCAGGTTCAAGCGATTCTCCTGCCTCAGCCTCCCAGGTAGCTGGGATTACAGGTGTGCTCCACCACACCTGGCTAATTTTTGTATTTTTAGTAGAGACAGGGTTTCACCACATTGGCCAGGCTGGTCTCAAACTCCTGGCCTCAGGTGATCCGCCCACCTCAGCCTCCCGAAGTACTGGGATTACAGGTGTGAGCCACCGCGCTTGACCAATTTATCAATATTGATTCATTAATTATAACACATATACCCACACTCATGTAAGATGTTATTAATAAGGGACACTGAATCCAGGGAGGGCACATGGGAATACTCTGTGCTATCCTCTCAATTTCTCTATAAATCTAAAACTGTTCTAAAATGTGAATTCCACTTCAAAGAAGAGAAAGAGAGACTTAAGACACATATCAACTGAATACAATGCACGGATATTGTTTTGATATTGATTCAAGCTGTATATATATTTAATGGAAAATTTGGGAAAACTAAACATTGCATATTCGATAATATTAAGAAATTATGTAAACTTTTCAGAAACAATACTAGCATAATGTTTATATTATTTAAGAGTTCTTATCTTTTAGGATACTGAAATATTTATGATAGAAATGATACGATATCATATCACATCATATCATATCATGTCATATCATATCATATCTGGGATTTGTTCTAAAATAATCTGGTGTGGAGGTTGGGAGTAGAGATGGAACCAGAGTGGTCCTGAATTTTTTTTTTCTTTAGACAGTGTCTTGCTGTGTTGCCCAGGCCGGAGTTCAGTGATGCCATTTTGACTCACTGCAACCTCCGCCTTTTGAGTTCAAGCGATTCTCCTGCCTCAGCCACCCTAGTAGCTGGAATTACAGGCATGCACCACCATGTCCGGCTAATTTTTGTATTTTTTAGTAGAGACGGGGTTTCAACATGTTGGCCAGGCTGCTCTTGAACTCTTGACTTTAGGTGATCCACCTGCCTCAGCCTCCCAAAGTGCTAGGATTACAGGCATCAGTGGTCCTGAATTAATGATTATTGCATCTGGGTCACGGGTATATGGGAGTTATTTTTCATTATCTCTATTTATGTGTATAAATTTTCTGGAATAATGAGTTTTTTTTAATTTCTCATGACCTCATATGCTGTCTCGCTAGACATATTTTCTCTGCAACTCTTGACAGCAAAATTCCTTAAGAAATTCTACAACACAAAATGTCTCTACCTCCTCTCCTCTCACAGATTTATTGAAGCATAATTTACATACCACAAAATTCACCCACTTTGGTCGGGCGCAGTGGCTCATAGCTGTAATCCCAGCACTTTGGGAGGCCGAGGTGGACGGATCACTTGAGGTCAGGAGTTCGAGACCAGCCTGGCCAACATGGTGAAACCCCATCTCTACTAAAAATACAAAAATTAGCCAGGTGTGGTGGTGGCCCCCTGTAATCTCAGCTACTCGGGAGGCTGAGGCAAGAGAATTGCTTGAACCTGGGAGGTGGGGATTGCAGTGAGCCAAGATGGCAGCACTGCACTCTAGCCTAGGCAACAGATTGAGACTCCATCCCAAAAAAAAAAAAAAAAAAAAAAAATCCATTTTAAGTGTACAATTCAATGATTTTAGTATATTTGTAGAGTTGCAAAACTATCACCACAATCTAATTTTAGAACGTTTCCATCACACCAAAAAGAAATTTCATGTTCCTTTGCACTTAGCCCCCATTCTATACCTGAGCCCTAGACAATCACTAATCTTTCTGTCTCTATAGATTTGCCTATTATAGACATTTCGTGTAAGTGGATTCCTACAGCCTTTTGAGTCTAGCTTCTTTCACTTAGCATAGTGTTTTTGAGGTTCATTCATTTTGCAGCATGTATCCGTATTTCATTCCTTTTTATTGCTGAATAGTATTCCATTGTATGGATACACTTTTTTTTTTTTTTTTTTTTTTTTTTTGAGATAGAGTCTCGTTCTGTCACCCAGGCTGGAGTGCAGTGGTGTGATCTCGGCTCACTGCAACCTCTGCCTCCCAGGTTCAAGCAATTCTCCTGCCTCAGCCTCCCAAGTAGCTGGGATTACAGGTGTGTGCCACCATGCCCGGCTAATTTTTTTGTGTTTTTAGTAGAGATGGGGTTTCACCATGTTGGCCAGCCTGGTCTCAAACTCCTGACCTCAAGTGATCCACCTGCCTCAGCCTCCCAAAGGGACATACCATATTTTGTTCACCAATTCACTGATCAGTGGATATTTGGTTGTTTTTACTTCATAGCTATTGTGAATAACACTGCTATGAATTCTTATACAAGTATTTGTGTGGACATAAGCTTTCATTTTTCTTTTTTTTTTTTTTTTGAGATGGAGTTTTGCTCTTGTTGCCCATGCTGGAGTGCAACAGCGCAATCTCAGCTCACTGCAACCTCCGCCTCCTGGGTTCAAGTGATTCTCCTGCTTCAGCCTCCCAAGTAGCTGGGATTACAGGCATGCACCACCACGCCCAGCTAATTTTTGTATTTTTAGTAGATACGGGGTTTCTCCATGTTCGTCAGGCTGGTCTCAAACTCCTGACCTCGGGTGATCCGCCCACCTCAGCCTCCCAAAGTCCCAGGATTACAGGCGTGAGCCACCGCACCTGGCCTGCTTTCATTTTTCTTAGGTAGATACCTAGGAACCCAATCGCTGAGTCATATGGAAAATCTGTGTTGAATGTTTTAAGGACTTAACCAGCTGCCTTCAAGTTCCAAGACAAGATGACGTAGATGCTCTTCTGATTCCTCCTGCTAAATACAGCTACAGTCCTGGATGGTATATATAAAACAAACATAAGAAGATCCTGAAAGATGGAGAGAAGGCAGACTGGCTGGGAATCTCAAGACCCGAAAAAACAATATAGTGGTGAGTTCCCTGGGTTTGGCTTTTGCCTCATATATACAAGACTGGGTGCTGGAAAAGCCAGCAACCAGGAAACTCCAACAGGAAGATGGAAAAAATCCCGGAAAGTCTCTGGCCAAAGGACCAAGAAAGGAACATCCTGGAAAGGCAAAACTTTCAGACAATGACTACTCTATTTCAGGCAAAAAAAAAAAAAAAAAACACTCTCACCCCCATATCTGCCAACAAAGGCTGAGTGGGGAGTTTAGCCATCAACACCCACCCAGCTGAGGTACCCCTCCCCAGCAAGTAGGAAGCTGGGACTCTCAGCCCCGCCTGGTGGTATGAAATCCCCCTCCATCACAACCAATGTCACTGGAGACCCCGTGGGTAACAGGAATGAGGCGCTTCTTACTCTCTCAGCCAGTGTATGTCAGCAGAGACCTAGTGGGAAGCCTGAACCCCCATCCACACCTAGTAATAACAAGGAGCACGGCTCCCTCAAGTGTTCACAGAGGCCAAGTGAGGAACCTGGGCCTCTCCCCCAACCTGACAGCAGTGAGGCAGCACCCTCTTTGCTCAACTAGTGCGGTGTCAAAGGATGATCACTAAAACAGACTGCGGTGTCAAAGGATGATCACTAAAACAGACTTAAATAAGGTCCGGAGTCTCATAACATACAATCCAAAATGTGCAGGATGCAAGCAAAAATCACTTGTCATACCAAGAATCGGGAAAATCTTGAATAAGAAAAGACAATTAACAGACATCAACACCCAAGTTGACTTAAATGTTGGAATCACCTGATGCATATTTAAAGCAAGCAAGTATTTTAAAACAAGTATTAAAAATGCTTTACAGGCCAGGCACGTTGGCTCACTCCTGTAATCCCAGCACTTTGGGAGGCCAAGGCGGGTGGCTCACTCAAGGTCAGGAGTTCGAGACCAGCCTGACCAACATGGTGAAACCCTGTCTCTACTACACATGCAAATATTAGCTGGGCATGGTGGTACATGCCTGTAATCCCAGCTACTCGGGACGCTGAGGCAGGAGAATCACTTGAACCTGAAGGCAGAGGTTGCAGTGAGCTGAGATCATGGCATTACACTCCAACCTGGGCGACAGAGCGACACTCCATCTCAAAAAAAAAAAAAAAAAAAAAAAAAAGCTTCACAGGCCAGGCACATTGGCTCACATCTGTAATCCCAGCATTCTGGGAGGCCGAGGCAGGCAGATCACTTGAGGTCAGGAGTTTGAAACCAGCCTGGTCAACATGGCAAAACCCCATCTCTACTAAAAATACAAAAATTAGCCGGACATGGTGGCAGATGCCTATAATCCCAGCTATTCAAGAGACTGAGGCAGGAGAATCACTTGAACCTGGGAGGCGGAGATTGCAGTGAGCCAAGATTGCACTACTGCACTCCAGCCTGGGCAACCGAGAGAGAAAAAAAAAAAAAAAAAAAAGCTTTACAGCCAAGTGCAGTGGCTCATGCCTGTAATCTCAGCACTTTGGCAGCCCAAGGTGGGAGGATCACTTGAGCCCAGGAGTTCATGACCAACAACATAGGGAAATGCTGTCTCTACAAAAAACAACAACAACAAAATAATAATAATAATAATAATAATAATAATAATAATAATCACCCAGGAATGGTAGTGTGTACTTGTAGTCCCAGCTCCTTGGAAAAAAAAATGTTTTTAATTAGCCAGACATGGTGGTGTGTACTTGTGGTCCCAGCTACTTGAAGGCTGAGGTGGGAGGATCACTTGAGCCTGGGAGGTCAAGGCTGCAGTAAGCCATGATTGCACCACTACACTTCAGCCTGGGCAACAGAGCAAGACCTTGCCTCAAAAAGAAAAGGGAAAAAAAAAAAAAAAAAACCTTTAACAAGCAATTACAAACTCTCTTGAAACAAGTGAAAACCAGAAATTTTGGCAAAGAAATGGAAGATATAAAGAAGAATCAGGCCGGGTGTGGTGGCTCACACCTGTAATCCCAGCACTTTGGGAGGCTGAGGCAGGCAGATCATGAGATCAAGAGATCAAGACCATCCTGGCCAACATGGTGAAACCCCGTCTCTACTAAAAATACAAAAAATTAGCCAGGTGTGGTGGCAGGTGCCTGTAATCCCAGCTACTTGGGAGGCTGAGGCAGGAGAATCACTTGAATCCAGGAGGCAGAAGTTGTAGTGAGCCGAGATCGTACCATTGCACTTCAGCTTGGGCAAAAACAGTGAAACTCCATCTCCAAAAAGAAAAAAGAAGAAGAAGAATCAAATAGAAATTTTAGAACTTAGAAATATAATCATGAAAATTGAAGACTCAATAGATTGGCTTAACAGCAGATTGGAGAGGACAGAGGAAAGATTCAGCGAACTTAAAGGTAGAAGAGAAATTACTCAATCTGGACAATGGAGAAAAATAGACTAAAAAAATGAACAGAGGTTCATTTATGGGACTGTAACAAAAGAGCTAACTAACATTCTGTCATCAGCACTTAAGAAGAAGAGAGAGAGAATGAAGCAGGAAAATGTACTCAAAGAAATAATGCCTGAAAAACTCCCAAATTTGGCAAAAGATATTAACTTATTGATGCAAGAAGCTAAGTGAACCCCAAATAGTATGTTTTCATGTATTTGATGGCCATTTATATATCTTCTTTGGTGAAATGTCTACTCAAATCTCTTGCCCATTTTTTATTGTTATTATTGAGTTATAAGAGTTCTTTTTATATTCTAGATACAAGTCCCTTATCTGATAAATGATTTGCAAATACTTGATCTCATTCTATTGCTTTTGTTTATCTTTCCACTTTCTTATGGTTGCTGTTATTTTTATGTTTGTTTCTTCCTTAATGAAGGCAATTTCCACTTTCTTTTTTTTTTTTTTTTGAGACAGAGTCTTGCTCTATCACCCAGGCGGGAGTGCAGTGGCACGATCTCGGCTCACCGCAACCTCCAGCTCCCAGGTTTAAGAAATTATCCTGCCTCAGCCTCCCAAGTATCTGGGACTACATGCATGCACCACCATGCCCGGCTAATTTTTGCATTTTTTAGAGACAGGGTTTCACCATGTTGGCCAGGCTGGTCTCGAACTCTTGGCCCCGAGTGATCCACCTGCCTCAGCCTCTCAAAGTGCTAGGATTACAGGTGTAAGCCACCACACCCAGCCTTCACTTTCTTGATGGTGCCTTTTGGAGTACAAAAGTTTTCAATTTTGATGAAATCCAATTATCAATATTTTATCTGAAGCATGGGCAATATAGTGAGACCCTGTCTCCACACCAAAAAAAAAAAAAAATTTAACAATTAACCAAGCGTGGTTGTATGCACCTGTAGTCCCAGCTATCCAGGAGGCTGAGGCAGGAGGATCACTTGAGCCCAGGAGTTGAGGCTGCAGTGAGCTATGATTGCACCATGGTACTCCAGACTGGGTGACATACCAGGACCTGGTCTCCAAAAAGAAAATACTATTTTATTGCTTGTGTATATGTAAGAAAGTATCATATGTAAGAAATCATTGCCTAGCCCAACATCATGAATATCTACTTTTAGGCCTTTTTCTAATAGTTTTATAGTTTTGCACTTACATTTAGGTCTATGATCAATTTTGAGTTGGTTTTTTCTGTATGGTATGAGGTAATATAGGAATTACAAGCTATAAATCCCCTCTAAGCATAGCTTTAGCTACATGTCAAAAATTCTGACATGTTCTGTTTCAATTTTCATTCATCTCAAAATATTTTCTGGTTTTCCTTGTGATTTCTTCTTCCACCCATTGGTTATTTAGAAGCATGCTGTTTAATTTTCACACACTTGTAATTTCCTCAAATTTCCTGTTGTTGTTGATTTCTAATTTAATTCTATTGTGATCAGAGAACATCTTTGTATTATTTCAGTCCTTTTAAAATTATTGAAACGTGTTTTATGGCCTAGCATACGGCCTATCCTGGAGAATGTTCCATGTACACTTGAGAAAAATGGTATATCCTGCCATTGTTTAGTAGAGTGTTTTATAGATGTCCGTTAGACTTAGTTAGTTGATAGTGTTACCCAAGTCTTCTGCTCAAGGACAGCCCTCACCTGTCAGCCCTCTTTGTGGACTGAAGATAACTGCTTCCCCAAGGTCACACTCTTTCTAGGGGCAACCCACCTTCCATGACTGATTAATGTAGAGGGCAAAAACCCAGCTCCCTTGCCCCAGTTGGGGATGGCTCTGAAAGGCCATCCCAGCTCCGGGTTAAATCTCAAAGTCCGCTTCCTGGAGACCCAACCTGTGTACCCCTTATTCAATCAAACTATAGCCACCCTAATTTTAAAATATATTCCAATCAGACTCACCATGCCCCAATCATCTCTCACCGGTCACCACATCGAGAATGGCCTGGGCCAAGAGTTGGGGGCAAGTTGGAAGCAAGGGAGCCAGGTAGGATGCTGTTGCAATATTCCTAATTAGAGATGGTAGGGGTGTGGTGATGAGCAGTTTAATTTGGTACTTATTTTGAAACTACAGTTGCCATCTCTTATTGACCTCTCAGTCTTTTTTTTTTTTTTTTCTTTTTTTTTTTGAGACAGAGTCTCACTCTGTCTCCCAGGTTGGAGTGCAGTGGCACGATCTCGGCTCACTGCAACCTCCACCTCCCGGGTTCAAGCGATTCTCCTGTCTCAATCTCCCGAGTAGCTAGGACTACAGGCGCGTGCTACTATGCCCGGCTAATTTTTGTATTTTTAGTGGAGACGGGGTTTCACCATATTGGTCAGGCTGGTCTCAAACTCCTGACCTCAGGTGATCCACCCACCTCGGTCTCCCAAAGTGCTGGGATTACAGGTGTGAGCCACCACGCCTGGCCTGAGACAGAGGCTTGCTCTGTCACCCATGCTGGAGTGCAATGGCACAGTCTCAGCTCACTGCAACCTCTACCTCCCAGGTTCAAGTGATTCTCCTGCCTCAGCCTCCAGAGTAGCTGGGACTACAGGCATGTGCCACTATTCCCGGCTGATTTTTGCATTTTTGGTGGAGACAGGGTTTCACCATGTTGGCTAGGTTAGTCTCGAACTCCTGATCTCAGATGATCCCGCCTCCACCTCCCAAAGTGCTGGGATTACAGGTGTGAGCCACCGCACTCAGCCAACCTCCCAATCTAAAATAGCCCCCAAGTTCTTCTCTCTCCCCTCACCCTGCCTTATATCATCTCATACTCCTTATCGCTCTCTGATATTATATTTCATATTTACTCGGTATCTGTCTGTTTTGTTCAAGACCATAAATTCAGGGCCTAAAACATTGCGGGGTATAAAGACTGTGTTCAATAAATACTGTGTAAATGAATTGATAAGTAAATAAGCAAATGACATGCATCAGTACTTACTGAATGCTGCACTGAATGTCAACAAAGGCAAAAGAGAATGTCTGGATCTGTAGTTTCTGATGTAATCGAAGCAGAAACTTATTTCCCAGCCATGCCCACATTATTTTTTTAAATGACAAAAAATAAACCCTACTAAGACAGATGGCGCCTCGGGGTAGAAAGAACATGGGTTTGGATGTGAATAACTCACATCTGAAACACACTTAGTAGCTATATGAGCTTGCACAAGTGACTCAACTTCTCTGAGCTCCACGTCTCACTGTGGGTGGAGGTAATGGTATCCTCCTCCTGGGGGTATTTTAAGTGAGACAGTGCACGCTGAGTTGAGGTCCTGCTCCACACAGTGAGGCATGGTCAAGTCCAAAAACAAGTAAATGAAAAAGACAAAAATCCTTGACTTTGTGGAATTGGCAGTCAGTAAATAAGAAATATAAATGAAATATATGTTAGTTCGATGGGGAGAAATAATAAGGAGAAAAGCCAATGGGGATGGGGAACATGAGAGAAGGCTTCCAGTTTTGAAATGGGGTAGCCAAGGAAGGCCTTGATTAGGTGCCTTTTGAGATGAGGGACAGAGGCACAAAGATAGCTGGGGAAGGAAGCAGTTCAGGCAGTGAGAAGGGCAAGTACAAGGCCCTAAGGTGTGAATATGCCTGTTTCGAGAACAGCAGGAAGCCAATGGGGCTGGATGGTGAGGAGAAGTAATCAAAGATGAGGTTAGAGAGGGAAGGGCCTTGGCCGGGCACAGTGGCTCACGCCTGTAATCCCAGCACTTTGGGAGGCCGAGGCAGGCAGGTTAGGAGATAGAGACCATCCTGGCTAACACGGTGAAACCCTGTCTCTACTAAAAATACAAAAAATTAGCCCAGCGTGGTGGCACGCGCCTGTAGTCCCAGCTACTCAGGAGGCTGAGGCAGGAGAATCTCTTGAACCTGGGAGGCGGAGGTTGCAGTGAGCCAAGATTGCACCACTGCACTCCAGTCTGGGCCACAGAGCAAGACTCCATCTAAAAAAAAAAAAAAAAAAGAGAGAGAGAGAGAATAGGAACAGCCTTGTGTAGAGCCTTGCAGGCCCCGTAAGGAAGTTAGCTTTACTCTGAGTGAGTGGAGAAGCGATTGGAGAGTTTTGAGCAGAGGAGTGAGGTGGTCTAACTTGTATTTCAACTGACTCACTTTGGCTGCAGTGTAGAGGTATGGACAAGGACAGCAAGGACAGCAGCAGGAAGACAAGTTAGGATATGCAAGAGATGACATTGGCTTGGACTAGGGTATTGGCAGTGGGGATGAGAAGAGATGAGAAGTGCTTAGATTCCGGATATACATATTTTGAAGGTAGAATCCATAGGATTTAAGACAGTTTGGATGTGGAGTATGAGAAAAAGAGAGGAGTCAGCAATATCTTCAAGGATTTGGGCCTAAATGGAAAGAATAGAACTGCAAAATTCAGTTCTATCAGGAAGGAAGAGAAGGTTCAGGGAGAAGATCAGGTCAGTTCTGGACATGTTAAGTTTGTGGTACTTGTACTTGGAAGTACAAGTCTGGAGTTCCGGGAAGTGTATGATCTTGAGAGTCATCAGCACAAAGATGGTCTTCATAGATGGTATCTGAATCTGGTAGGGAGCCAGGAGACTGGATGAGATCACCTAGGGAGAGAGAAAAATAGAAGAGGCCCAGGGAATAACCATGGACACTACAATGGTAAGAGGTTGGGGAGATGAAGAGTAACCAACAGGGAGGCAGAGAGGGAGGGGCCTGGAGCAACGGGGGGCTCCACATCTCCCAAACCATATATTTACAAATAATCTCCAAGAACGGATTACTCTTGCTTATTTCTTTTTTTTTTTTTTTTTTTTTTTTTTTTTTTTTTCTCACTCTGGTCTCACCCTGTCACCCTGGCTGGAGTGCAGTGGCATGATTATGGCTCGTTGCAGCCTCAACCTCCTGGGCTCAAGTGATCCTCCCACATCAGCCTCCCGAGTAGCTGGGGCAACAGGTGTGCATCACCATGGCCTGCTAATTTTTGTATTTTTTCATAGGGATGGGGATACCCTATGTTGCCCAGGCTGGTCTTGAACTCCTGGGATCAAGTGATTCTCCCACCTTGGCGTCCCAAAGTGCTGGGAGTACAGGCATGAGCCACCACTGCACCTGGCATTCTTGCTTATCTCTATGGCTACAGTGGCCTGTTGCCTTCTTTGTTTTTGGACACGTTATCAGGGCCAACCTCGGAGTTAACCTTTTAAGGTCACAAGTCCCTATGACTGAAGTGTGAATGACTGACAGGTTTATCCTTCTCAGGGGGTATACAATGAAAGAAAATCCCTTTAACAAAATGAATCTCTATTTGATGAAATACTGTAGGAAAAAGGGTCATTTCCCAGAGGCAACTATCTGTATCCCTGGCATGCTGCAGTTCACTGTAGTGATGATGGTACCACCCTGGTCAGTATCAACCCTTGGGAAGCCATTGGGAAGGAGAAACAAGCTCTTGGGGGAGCATCAATACTGCTTTGGGCTGTAAGGTCTTAGAGGCCAGGAAAGGTATCTGGGACCCAAGCATAGCTCATAATGCCTGAGCAGGTGCACACTGCCTTACCTTAAGCAGGATAAAGCAAGAAGTGGGCAGGCAGCTTCCTGACACTGTCTTTAAACTCAGCTTCTGCCCACCACACTTCTGGTTCCCTTCCACCTAACCACTTCTTCTCTGTCTCTGTTGCAATTTCTTCTTTTTCTCAAGCTCAGCCTAGTGCCCCAGCCTCCTTTTCCACAAATGGTGTTAGATTGTCAACATTGCAGAAATGGTGAGTTCAGTTCTTTCCACCAAGGTCTTCGTGGTTCCATGAGAAACCTGTCGTCTCTTCCTATTTTCCTTTCACTACTCACCAGCACCAAATCCCCAGTCAGCAAACCAGAGAGTACAAAAGCAGGGACTTTTACACTAGGGTTCCTCTTCCCCATACCCACAGTTGCCTCCTCAACTAAAGAAGGTGATGGGAAAATGACAATGACACCAATAGGACAACGGGACAAAAGCATGGACAGGAAACTCACAAAAGCATGGACAGGAAACACAAATAGCCATTAAACAGTTAAAAAGAATGTTGACACTTAACAACAAATGTGCAATTTAAAGGAGCAATAAGAGACCGTTTCATCTATCAAAGTGGCGAGGATTCTAATGTGGAGGGTTGGCGAGAGTAAGGACACAGGCATACACTACTAACTGGAGTAGAAAGGCCTGCACTGCTTTCTGGAGAACGGCTTGGCAACACATAGAGACCAAGAGCTTTAAAACAAGTCTATGCCTTCACCCTTTCACTCAGCGGTTTCACTTCTAGAATTTAGCCGAAGGCAATAATTAGATAGCCATGCAAATACGTAAGTTCAAGGATATTTACCGAAGGTCCGGGCGCGGTGGCTCACACCTATAATCCCAGCACTTTGGGAGGCCGAAAGAGGCGGGCAGATTACCTGAGGTCAGGAGTTCAAGACCAGCCTGGATAACATGATGAAACCCCATCTGTACTAAAAATACAAAAATCAGCCAGGCATGTGCCTGTAATCCCAGCTACTCAGGAGGCTGAGGCAGCAGTAGCTTGAACCCAGGAGGCAGAGGTTGCCGTGAACCAAGATCACACCACTGCACTCCATCCTAGACAACAGAGCGAGACTCCATCTCAAAAAAATATAAGAAGAAGAAAAAGAAAAAAAAGAATATTTACCACAGCTCAGTTTATTATATGTTTAAAAATTGCAGGCCGGGTGTGATGGTACACACCTGTAATCCCAGAGCTTCGGGAGGCCGAGGAAGGAGGATGCCATGAGCCCAGGAATTCAAGGTTGTATGAGCTATGTGCGCGCCACTGCACTCCAGCCTGAGTGACAGAGCAAGACCCTGTCTCTAAAAAAACAAAAAGCAAATTGAGACCCACCTAAACATGCTATAATAGGAAACTGGTTTAAATGAACTAGTAGAATACTGGGTGACCATTATAAATGATGCTGGCTCACGGGCTTCCTAATGTGATACACTGGGACTCATGCCCAAAAATGCATAAACACCAGACATACTCAAATTTAGGAACAGTCTACAAAACAACTGACCTGTATGCTTAAAAATGCCAGTATCGGCCAGGTGCGGTGGCTCACACCTGTAATCCCAGCACTTTGGGAAGCCAAGATGGGTGGATTGCCTAAGCTCAGGAGTTTGAGACCAGCCTGGGCACCACAGTGAAACCCCGTCTCTACTAAAATACAAAAAGTCAGTCGGGCGTGGTGGTGGGCGCCTGTAATCTCAGCTACTCCGGAGGCTGAGGCACGACAATTGCTTGAACCCAGGAGGCGGAGGTTGCAGTGAGCCAAGATCGTGCCACTGCAATCCAGCCTGGACAACAAAGAGAAACTCTGTCTCAAAAAAAAAAAAAGTCGATATAATGAAAGGCAAAGTACATTTAAGGTACTGTACTCATATCAAAGGAAACTAAAAAGACTCGACAACTAAATGCAATGCAGGATGCCAAATGAGATCCTAGACCAAGGGAAAAAATTGTCATGAAGGACATCATGGGGCAATTGGCAGGATCTGAATTTGGGCTGCCAATTAGATCATAGTATTACATCGGTCTAAGTTTCCTGATTTGGATAATTGTACTATATTATGTAAAAGAATGTTTTGTTCTTAGAAAATTTGGACAGATGGATTTAAGGGTAAAGGGTATCTTGTATGCAACTTACTCTCAAATGGTTCAGAAAAAAATACAAATGTATATTTGTAGAGAAATAATGATAAAGTAAATGTGGTCAAATGGTATTAGCGGATGAATCTGAGTGAAGGGTATCCTGGAATTCTTTTTAGTATTCTTGCCCCTTTCCCATGAGATTAAAAGTATTTTAAAATAAAAAGCTAAAAAAAGGAAGAAAGTGGTGCTGGCGAAGTATATTCCCCAGTAGGGGAAGGTTCTCAGGTATACCAGCAGCAGCCATGAGTGCCTCAACACCAGGGAGAGCACAGCTGCCACTGACATCTTCTGCCACCCTGGACTCTCAGTTCCCTGTGCTACTAGAGGAACTCGGTGTGTGGTTGACCCCAAAGTTGTCCTGGGTTGACTCAAGAAGGTAGGTTGAGCATTTTGAGGCAAAGAATTCTCTTTTGTGATTGTATTTACTCCAATTTTGCATTCTGACTGGCATTCCCTGCATCCCAAGGACCTCGACAGCAGAGGGGGGCAGAGATGGAGGAAGTGAAAACTACCCAAATTCAGTGTTTGTTACAGATAATTCAGACTGCAAAATTTAGGGTAGACTATGTTCATTTATCACTGATAATGACAGTCTTAACATTCCCCTACAACAGGAAGACCAAGATTTCTCCAAAACCGGCCAGCATCTTGCCCATTCCCCAGAAGGAGAAAAATAAGTCCTGGCAAGAGCCAAGATAAGGCCCAGAAGCCCCCTGGGTTCCTTTTGCCAAGGTGAGTGGTTTCAAATTATAACAAGTTGCAGGTTCTCTGAGAAGCATCTGTAATAACCTGGCAAATTAAGCGTCCTCTCCTGGGAGGAGGAATACGGAACTCTGTAACCACCCAATACCTGTTTCCAGGTCCTGCCCCTCCTGGGGCACAGGGGCAGCCACCTTGCAATTCTCATCCCTAGAAAGGAGAGACCAGATCAACAAACAGCAGGGCTGGGACTGCCCAGGGGGTTCTGAGAGTCCTTCTCCCCTCCTATCACCTACCCTCCAGGCACACCGTCCTACTTCCCTCTACTTCCCCAGGGGTTGTCAGGGACAGAAGGCCCCTCCTTCATCCCCCCTAGTGTTCCTCCACTCTTCCCCCGCCCCCCATTACTAGGGTGTCCAGGACATTGTGTGACTCAGGAAACAGCTCAGACGTGAGGCTTGCAGCAGGCCGAGGAGGAGGAAGAGGGGCAGTGGGAGCAGAGGAGGTAGCTCCTGCCCCAGTGAGAGCTCTGAGGGTCCCTGTCTGAAGAGGGACAGGGACCGGGGCTTGGAAAAGGGGCTGTGGAATGCAGCCCCCTTCACTGCTGCTGCTGCTGCTGCTGCTGCTGCTATGTGTCTCAGTGGTCATAACCAGAGGTGAGGCATGGCGTGGGTGAGGTGGGGGGACCCATCTCCCTTAGGAGGATGTCCAGTGGGGTGGGGGAAGAGGGCCAAGTCCCACGCTGTGTGAGGGACGCTGGATGGAGGAGATTCTCACTGCCCAAATAGAGACGGCCTCCAGGGAAAGACAGCTCTGCCCATGGAGCTGCTTCGGGCCTCGTGCCAGGGGTGGTGACTGCTGGGGGATGGGTGAGAGGGTGCCCACCTCCAGGAAGAACCTCATCAGCACTGGCACTGGAGGACTCTTACAGCCATAGGGAAGAGGGGAAGAGGGAACACACTGACCACCTGCTTGGGGAAGAGATGAGAGGGAAGCAGGAGATGGGGACATGAAAGGTCAGGCCTACTAAGTCCCTTTCTTAGTCCAGCTGTCGCCACCCCCCGGATGGCTCAATGCTGGGCCTTTCCGGGAGGAAATCTCTTCGAAGTCTCAGCCATTCACCTCCCGGGAGCCACCTCCGCCCCCCTTCTGACCCCTGTTGTCTTGCTTCCGAGAGATGGAGTCCGAGGCTGGACTTGGGAGGCCAGAGAATAAACAGGAAAGGGGGGTAGGGATTAGTAACTGGGATGGAGGGCATTGGGGCTGGGACTGGGTACCACGTGGAGAGTGGGGACAGGTGTGAAGAAGAGGTGGTTTAGAGCACCTGTGGGAGCTGCTGTGGGCAGGTCTCTCAGGAGCACATAGAAGAGGAAAGGTGGAGGCACAGCACCCAGGGCTTCCATCGCGCCTGCCTCTCCACCCTCAGGGCTGCTGTGTGGGAGTTTCCCAGAACCCTGTGCCAATGGAGGCACCTGCCTGAGCCTGTCTCTGGGACAAGGGACCTGCCAGTGAGTGTGCCTTGCAGGAGTGGGAGATTGGAGAGAAAAGGGGAGGGAGAGCAGAGGGGGAGAGGTGAGGAAGTGAGACCAAAGAAGAAAGGGAGGAAGTGAAGGAGATGAAGGGAAACAAATGAAGACAGAGGAGGGAGTGGGCAAGAATAGGAAGAGGGACCAGTGATGTGAGTTTCCCTCTCCTCCCCTGCCCAGGTGTGCCCCTGGCTTCCTGGGTGAGACGTGCCAGTTTCCTGACCCCTGCCAGAACGCCCAGCTCTGCCAAAATGGAGGCAGCTGCCAAGCCCTGCTTCCCACTCCCCTGGGGCTCCCCAGCTCTCCCTCTCCATTGACACCCAGCTTCTTGTGCACTTGCCTCCCTGGCTTCACTGGCGAGAGATGCCAGGCCCAGCTTGAAGACCCTTGTCCTACCTCCTTCTGTTCCAAAAGGGGCCGCTGCCACATCCAGGCCTCGGGCCGCCCACAGTGCTCTTGCATGCCTGGATGGACAGGTAAGCGCTGCTGGGGGTGGCCAGGAGGGGACAGACAGGAGCAATGGGCTAGGCTGTGGGTGGGGAAGATGGAACTGGAGCCTGAGAAACTGCAAGCCCTTTGAAGACAGAAGCCATGAGAATCAACACGCCAATTCTTGGCAATCCACTTACCCACGACCAACATTCACCAGCATGGTTGTACTGATTGCTAAGATGTTAAAATATTTCCAAATTAAGGGTGCCATGAGCCCCCTTTGTGCACCATCCTGATGCCTATCCTAGCCCCCTTAATCTCCCCCCTGCCTAGCAGCTAGAGGGTCATTGCTCTGCATACCAGGGGTCCTCCAGGCTTTTGCATTCTGAACATCTGAATGACTCCCATTCTGAGTGGAGGGAGCCATTATATCACCTGGGAAGACTGCAGTGGTGGGAGGGGCACCGGGAAGGGAGGGATGTGACCCAGAGAGTGGAGTGGGGGCCGCCCCAGGAAGAGGGATGTAACCCTGGGGCAAGCTTAGTGCTTCAGACTAGGGGCTCTGCGCCAGCCCCTGGATCCAAATGCCAGCTCTGCCACTGACCAGCTACATGACCTCATATAAGATATTTTAGCTTTCTGGTGTTCAGTTGTCAGCTGACAAACAGGGAGAGTAATGGTCACACTTCATAAGGTTGCTGAGAGGACACAAGGGGCCGATGCTCAGGAAGTGCTTGCTCAGCTCAGCACCTGGCACCTCCACTGCTGCCGCCATTACCACTGGTGCACATGGACTGTGAAGTGAGTCTCCAGGTGCCTAAACCCACTTAAAGATTAGGAAATCAGGATCAGAAAGGCAAAGTGGCTCACCCAAGGGTATACAACCAGTTGTGGCACAGCAAGGTGCCACCTGAGTCTCCTGCCTGCAGACGTGGGGTGCTTTTCACCTCCCCCAAGATCACCCACGTCCCAGATTTTCTCAGGCAAGGCCAATTTGCAATACTCTCATCATCACTTTAGAAGATATGGTCATTCCAGATAAACCCTCCCAAGCCATGACATCGCTGAGAGCAGGGGTGATGGAACAGAGCAAAGAGAGTATGGTAATAAAGGGAGGGAAATATGAAAATGAGACCCAGAGATAATCCAGAGTGAGCACTGAGTAACCTCAAATGGGCTAGAATTCGTTCAATGCTAGAAACGGCTCCCTCTGTCCTCTGCCTCAGGTGAGCAGTGCCAGCTTCGGGACTTCTGCTCAGCCAACCCATGTGTTAATGGAGGGGTGTGTCTGGCCACGTACCCCCAGATCCAGTGCCACTGCCCACCGGGCTTCGAGGGCCATGCCTGTGAACGTGATGTCAACGAGTGCTTCCAGGACCCAGGACCCTGCCCCAAAGGCACCTCCTGCCATAACACCCTGGGCTCCTTCCAGTGCCTCTGCCCTGTGGGGCGGGAGGGTCCACGTTGTGAGCTGCGGGCAGGACCCTGCCCTCCTAGGGGCTGTTCAAATGGGGGCACCTGCCAGCTGATGCCAGGGAAAGACTCCACCTTTCACCTCTGCCTCTGTCCCCCAGGTGTGTCCTCACAGGGGCTCTCCGGCCACCCCTCTCTCTGGGCAGGGCAGGATGTCTCCCTTGGAGCCCCCTCCCCCAGCTGATCCCATGACCCTGTCAGGTTTCATAGGCCCGGACTGTGAGGTGAATCCAGACAACTGTGTCAGCCACCAATGTCAGAATGGGGGCACTTGCCAGGATGGGCTGGACACCTACACCTGCCTCTGCCCAGAAACCTGGACAGGTGAGTTGTTTAAGCCACATCCATGACACCCATGGCCCAGAGAGTTGGCCCCTGGCCTCCCCTACTCATAGGGCTCCCAGCCTTAGCCCTTGTCCCCTCCCCAACCCCCTGCAGGCTGGGATTGCTCCGAAGATGTGGATGAGTGTGAGACCCAGGGTCCCCCTCACTGCAGAAACGGGGGCACCTGCCAGAACTCTGCTGGTAGCTTTCACTGCGTGTGTGTGAGTGGCTGGGGGGGCACAAGCTGTGAGGAGAACCTGGATGACTGTATTGCTGCCACCTGTGCCCCGGGATCCACCTGCATTGACCGAGTGGGCTCTTTCTCCTGCCTCTGCCCACCTGGACGCACAGGTATGGGGGTAGAGGGTATCAGGAGGTGGGAGGTAGAGAAGGAGGGTGAGAGAAGCACCAGGAGGACTGCTAGGAGCTTCAAGTGGCCTCTGAGAGCCTCACCCCCTCTTACCCCTCCAGGACTCCTGTGCCACTTGGAAGACATGTGTCTGAGCCAGCCGTGCCATGGGGATGCCCAGTGCAGCACCAACCCCCTCACAGGCTCCACACTCTGCCTGTGTCAGCCCGGCTATTCAGGGCCCACCTGCCACCAGGACCTGGACGAGTGTCTGATGGGTGAGGCCACTCCCACTTCAGAGCCTCTCTGAGCCTCAGACAGGCCTCTGCACTGAAGACAGAAAAGGGCGGATTGCTTTTCCAATTAAGGAACCAAACATCTTTTTCCTTGAATTTGCCCAGATTTGGCATCTCTTGCCTACATGACCCTCTCCCCAATGCTCAGCCCCTCAGTCCCCATGAATTTGGTCCCTTATTTCCTCTCCATCTTAAAGACACAAGCCCCTTCCCCAATTTGGTCTCGTCTGCCACATGCAGGCCCCCACACCTTCCCTGACAGTCTGACCTCCTTGCCCTTCCCGCCCTGACCCCTGTGGACTCCCAGCTCTTCTCTCCTCCCAGCCCAGCAAGGCCCAAGTCCCTGTGAACATGGCGGTTCCTGCCTCAACACTCCTGGCTCCTTCAACTGCCTCTGTCCACCTGGCTACACAGGCTCCCGTTGTGAGGCCGATCACAATGAGTGCCTCTCCCAGCCCTGCCACCCAGGGAGCACCTGTCTGGACCTACTTGCCACCTTCCACTGCCTCTGCCCACCAGGTATCAGCTGGATGGGGCCTTGGGTGGGGAAAACAAGGAACTAGTCCTGAACCCACTAGGAATGCCCCCTCCAGAGTAAGGACAGCCTCAGGCCAACTGACGTAAGTTACCACAGATGCTTCTCTCTCTACCCCCAGATGAAAACTCAGGGACACCCATGACCCCTAGGAGAAGGGTTACGACAGATGGTAGTGAGGTTTATGCATTCCTCAACTCGGGGGGAAGCTGCCATTCATTTCATAGTCATCATAGAGGCTGCACAACCTGGTCCACTGTACACAGCAGCCCAGCAAGAGAGGGTAGAAGAGCAGTTCGTAAACTTTCCGTGCCGCAGGCTTTGCTCAGGTCAACCCAGAATGCTCCCTCTAATCATAGAAACTCTCCCATGTAGAGATTCAAGGTAATCCCTTAAAATCCCAAAAGCCCTGTGATACAACAGGAAAATTTGGTACAACAAGAAAAAAATTGCTGCAAGACAGCACCCACCTCCAGGCTAGTTTTAAGGGGGAAAAGTCGCCCCAGGGAGAGAGCAACAGAGCCAACATCAAGGAGTTGAATGAAATCAGAAAGATAATCGCCAACTTTATGCCAGGTACTGTCTGAGCATCTTACAGGCATTGTCTCATCTACTTATTACAATAACCCTATGAGGTCAGCACTGCCCATTTTATAACTGAAGAAACTGAGGCACAGAGAGTTTAAGTGACTTGTCCAAGGTCACCCAGCTAGCAAGTGGCAGAGCTGAGATTCAAACCAAGGGCTTCAACAATTATAACCACTACCCCATGTTGACTTTCTAAACTGAGCAGCACCCAAAGATACTGGCTCAGGTCACCCCGCAGACAATCATAGAGAAATAAGAGAAAACGTCTCGGTAACCCAAGGGACAACATTGTAGATATCAAGGAGCTTCAGAAGCAGACTCCTCAAGCAAGAAAAGAAAGGAAGCCAAGGTCCAGAGGTTGATCCCACCTCAATTCAGGATGAAACAGTGGAGACCAGGATGAACCCAAAGCAACGGGACAAATATAGGAGCAACAAACTTCCCAGATGCACTTCAAATTCCTCCACTTTGGGATCTCTGTTCTCCCTGGCATGGAGGCCCGCCCAGGCAGAACAAGAGGCGGGACTCATTCTCCAAGCCAATTTGTTCCTATTTGTACCTTGAGGTCCTCCAGGCTGATCAGCCTGCCCTGGTGAGCCCCGCCGTCTGTATACACAGGAATGACCACAAAAAAGCCTTGCAGTCCTCCCGCAGGTCCCCAGCAAGCACCCTGTTCCCTGGCCTTTCACACCTCAAGGAGCAGGGCCACACACTGCGAAGCAGCAGGGCCTCAGGGTTCATCTTGTTCAACCCCATGCAGACAGCACCTCGGGGGAGGACCGCCTGAGCGGGGCAAGTCAGGAGCAGAGCCAATTCTAGAACACAGGTCTCCCAGACAGACCTGGCTGAGCCACAGCCCTCATGACCCCCATGTCTCCAGGCTTAGAAGGGCAACTCTGTGAGGTGGAGACCAACGAGTGTGCCTCAGCTCCCTGCCTGAACCACGCGGATTGCCATGACCTGCTCAACGGCTTCCAGTGCATCTGCCTGCCTGGTGAGTACAGATGCCTATCTGGCCACCCTCAGACCCCAAGCCTCTGAACCTGCAGAGTTCAGGCCCAGCAATCACCCAAGGCCTCTTGAAGCTCTCTCTAGCCAAGCCAAGGAGTCCTCCAAATCTGTCTTTGCTCCCCAAAATCTCTACTGTTACATCCCCAAATCTTCCCTTGCTTACTTGCCCATTCTCATCTCTGTCCTGCCAAATCACCCAAAGATCCCTCCTGCACAGCCCTCCTGCACAGCCTCTGTGTATGCATGTTGAGGTCCCAGGCTGGTCTTGGCATTCTCATCATAAACCCAGCGAAAGCTGCCCCAAGCCTTTCTTCTCCAGCCTCACCGGACACCCCTCTGTCCCCTGCTGTTATAATAACTACATTTATTCACCACTTACTCCAGGCTAGCCATTTGGCTGAGTACTTTTCAGGCATTATGTCATTTAATCTTTTTAACAGTACCATGAGGTAGGTTCTATTATTATTCCCCTTTTACACAGAACAGGAAACTGGGGCCTAGAGGGTTGACCAGCTTGCCCAAAGTCACACAGCTGGCAGGTGGCTGAGCTTCACCTTTTCTGCGTCACTCTCCTGTCACCCCACACTCACCTGCCCCAGGTGTCTTCTCTGGGAAGCTCTGCAAGTTCACCTTTCCTGGCAAAGGAAGGCGCCATGCTGTGCCTCCCTCGATGACCTTGGCCTCCTCTCCCCACCCACTTCCGCCCCACCAGGATTCGCCGGCACCCGATGTGAGGAGGATATCGACGAGTGCAGAAACTCTCCCTGTGCCAATGGTGGGCAGTGCCAGGACCAGCCTGGAGCCTTCCACTGCGAGTGTCTCCCAGGTAAACTGGGGCACACACTGTGGGGGACAGCGGGGGCAGGAGGCAGACGTCTGTGCAGGTCCCTGACCTTCCTGCTGTGCCACAGGCTTTGAAGGTACACGCTGTCAAACAGAGGTGGATGAGTGCCTGAGTGACCCATGTCCCGTTGGAGCCAGCTGCATTGATCTTCCAGGAGCCTTCTTTTGCCTCTGCCCCTCTGGTTTCACAGGTTAGCAGGGGAGGCATTGGAAAGAACTGGCAGAATATTTTATTCCATTTGGGTTGGGGCAGAGTTCATTGGTGGGTGTTTGATGGTTGGGATGTGAGAATAGAATGAGAATGGTATCCTTTAAAGTTATTTAGTGTAAAACCTGCACAATTGTACAACCATGGGGACAAGGGCAGGGGTTACCACCGTAGGGTAACATGGGCCCAATGTAAATGGTGTGATTGCGGCTTGGGAGCAGAGGATGGGACTCAAAGAAAAGGCATTCACTTGCTTATTTAGCAAGCACTTACTAAGTGCCTACTATGCCAGATACAGAGGCAAACCTGAGTAAGACGGTTGCCATCCTCATGTGACTTCAAGTCTAATACAGAGAGACCAAAATGTCTCCTGTTGATTATAGCCTACAGAGGTGCTGAGAGAAAAATGTGCAGGATGTTACAAGAGCACAGAGGATCAGCCAACCCAGACTAAAAATGGAGGAGGTAAAGGCTGAGATGAGTCTTGAAAGATAAGCAGAGGCTGGGCGTGGTGGCTCACGCCTGTAGTCCCAGAACTTTGGGAAGCTGAGGCGGGTGGATCACCCAAGATTAGGAGTTCGAGACCAGCCTGGCCAACATGGTGAAACCTCGTCTCTATTAAAAATACAAAAATTACACTTTGGGAGGCCAAGGCGGGTGGATCATGAGGTCAGGAGATCGAGACTATCCTGGCTAACATGGTGAAACCCCGTCTCAACTAAAAATACAAAAAATTAACTGGGCGTGGTGGTGGGCGCCTATAGTCCCAGCTACTCCGGAGGCTGAGGCAGGAGAATGGCGTGAACCTGGGAGGCGGAGCTTGCAGTGAGCCGAGATCGCGCCACTGCACTCCAGCCTGGGTGACAGAGCAAGACTCCATCTCAAAATATATATATATATATACAAAAATTAGCCAGGCGTGGTGGCGGGCACCTGTAATCCCAGCTACTGGGGAGGCTGAGGCAGGAGAATCGCTTGAACCCAGGAAGCAGTGGTTGTAGTGAGCCGAGATCACTCCACTGCACTCCAGCCTGGGTGACAGAGCAAGATTCCATCTCAAAAAAAAAAAAAAAGAAGAAGAAGGAAGGAAGGAAGGGAAGGAAGGGGGAAGGAAGGGAAGGAAGGGAAGGAAGGGAAGGAAGGGAAGGAAAGGAAGGAAAGAAGGAAAGAAGGAAATAAGGAAAAAGAGAAAGAAAGAAAGATGGATGGGCAGGAGTTTGTCTAAATAGAGTGCCAGATAGCGTGTTTTAGCTGGAGATAACTGCATGTGCAAAGACACAGATGGAAGAAAAGCCCACCCCATTTAAGGAACTATAAGAAAGCCAGAGTTAAGGGTACAGCAAGGCAAAGATGAGAAACGCAGCTGTTGTACAAATGTCATGTCCTGCAGGACTCTGCGTATCATTCTGAGAAAGTTAAACAATATCTTAAAGGCAATAGGGACTCATTGAAGGACAGGTTCATGGGTTCATGGGGAGTGAGTAAGGCAAGCATAAGAAGTGGCTTTTGGCCCAATGAAGGACGTGGAGGAGCTGTTTTCTTTTTGACCCATCTTCCCACCCCAGGCCAGCTCTGTGAGGTTCCCCTGTGTGCTCCCAACCTGTGCCAGCCCAAGCAGATATGTAAGGACCAGAAAGACAAGGCCAACTGCCTCTGTCCTGATGGAAGCCCTGGCTGTGCCCCACCTGAGGACAATTGCACCTGCCACCATGGGCACTGCCAGAGGTAACATCTTCCAGGCCCTCCCCATCTGCCCCCTCCTTTGGGCTCCCTTCACTAGGATAGGAGAAGACAGCCAGTGAGATGTAGGTCTGTGAGAAATGACCAATGGGGAAAAGGAAGGAGATGGCAAAGTTCTTAGGGCAAGGCAGTGGGAGGGCTCAACTGGTAAGTGTTATCCAAGGAGAAGAGAGTGCACAAAAACTGGGGGAAACAGAGGACCAGGGGGTCAGAGCAGAAAGAAGAGCATTAAATCCCAGGGCGAATTAATCATTCATTAGAAAAATATCTGCTGAGGCCAGCCGCAGTGCTGATTACAGTCTCATGCCGGTAATCCCAGCACTTTGGGAGGCCGAGGTGGGCGGATCACCTGAGATCAGCAGTTCAACACCAGCCTGGCCAACACGGTGAAACCCTGTAGCTACTAAAAGTACAAAAATTAGCTGGGCATGGTGGCACCCCTGTAATCCCAGCTATTTGGGAGGCTGAAGCCGAAGGATCGCTTGAACCCAAGAGGCGGAGGTTGCAGTGAGCCAAGATCATGCCACTGCACTCCAGCCTGAGTGACAGAGCAAGAATCCGTCTCAAAAAAAAAAAAAATCTGCTGAGCACCTACTTTGTGTGGCTACTGTTCCAGGCCCTGGGGGAAACACAAAGCAAAAGAGATAAACCAACTACTCTCATGGAGCTTTCATTCTAAAGAAAGACAGAAAATAAGCAAGTCACAGAAAGAATATATATATATACATGCATATATCTAGTTGGAGAAAATGAGCAGGTATTGGGGAGCATGGGAGCAGTGCTGAGAGCAAAGTCACTGAAGAAAGAGGCCAGAATCTCGGCCAAAAGAAGAGGAAGTCAAAGGGGTCCAGGCAGCAGGGAGGGGAACAGACGCAGTAGGAGAAGAGAAAAACCCTCCCCTTTCTCTTTACAACCAGATCCTCATGTGTGTGTGATGTGGGTTGGACGGGGCCAGAGTGTGAGGCAGAGCTAGGGAGCTGCATCTCTGCACCCTGTGCCCATGGGGGGACCTGCTACCCCCAGCCCTCTGGCTACAACTGTACCTGCCCTACAGGCTACACAGGTGAGACCCTCCCTAAACCATATACACCCTGTGCTGGTCACCCCCTAAGTCAAGGGTAAGGCAGGTGACCACGGGTCCTGAGTTTCAGTCACCACTAAGGAGAACTGGGCTGCAGGGGACACGGGTGATGTGTGGGAGGTAGTGAGAAAGGAGGTTGATGGGAGAGAATAATAGGGTTGGGGATGAGGAAGGGAAGGAAAAGGAAAGAGGAGGATAGTGGAGGGAGGGAAGGAGGACACCCTTTCTCAGCCCCCACCTGTTTCCTTCAGGGCCCACCTGTAGTGAGGAGACGACAGCTTGTCACTCAGGGCCATGTCTCAATGGCGGCTCCTGCAACCCTAGCCCTGGAGGCTACTACTGCACCTGCCCTCCAAGCCACACAGGGCCCCAGTGCCAAACCAGCACTGACTACTGTGGGTCTGGTGAGTGCCCACCGTGCCATGGGGCTGGGAGCTACAGGAGAATGGAGGAACTGGGGAGGGTATGCTTGTGTCATTTTTTTTAAACTTAAGTGGACAGACCAGCCTGGGAAACATAATGAAACTCCATCTCTAAATTAGCTGGGCACACAGTGGCTAAGGCCTGTAGTCTCAGATAATCGGGAGGCTGAGGTGGGAGGATGACTTGAGCCCAGAAGGTTGAGGCTGCAGTGAGCTGTGATGGCACCACTGCCTGGGTAACAGAGCAAGACCGTATCTAAAATAAAATAAAAATCATATAAATAAAAATTAATTGGATGGCAGTGAGCTGTCGTTTTGATGGTGGGGGGTGTATGTCCTATGTACAGTGTGACTGAGGTCACAGGCCAGGTTACAGGCAAGGAACCTAAACCCTCACAGCCTCTTCTCTCCAGCCCCGTGCTTCAATGGGGGTACCTGTGTGAACAGGCCTGGCACCTTCTCCTGCCTCTGTGCCACGGGCTTCCAGGGCCCGCGCTGTGAGGGAAAGATCCACCCCAGCTGTGCAGACAGGTGAGCAGGGCCCAAAGACCCCTAGAAGGGAGAAAGCCCTCAGCCTTCCCACCCCTCCTCTCATCTCCCCTTGGGCTCCAGGCTGCCTCCCACCCCACACCCCTCGTTCCACCTTCCCTCCTGGCTTGCCACCTCCCTGTGGTTGCCTCCCGACAACATCACACACTACCTTCCCCTTGTTTCCCGAACTTCTTCCTATCATGCCCTGTCTCTGTCTTGTTCAGCCCCTGTAGGAATACGGCAACCTGCCAGGACAGCCCCCAGGGTCCCCGCTGCCTCTGCCCCACTGGCTACACCGGAGGCAGCTGCCAGGTGAGGGCCATTGAAGCCAGGCGTGCTGAGGAGGGAAGTGGCTGGGAGGGAAACCAGGGAGGGTCACCTGGTCCCAGACCATTCAGGAGAGGGTTTTTGAAGTAAGGGATTTTGAGGAGTTGGAGTGGGCAGAGGACCATCTCTGGGCTGGAAATCTGATGCTGTGTCCTGCCTCACACTCCCTCCCACCCCTCAGACTCTGATGGACTTATGTGCCCAGAAGCCCTGCCCACGCAATTCCCACTGCCTCCAGACTGGGCCCTCCTTCCACTGCTTGTGCCTCCAGGGATGGACCGGGCCTCTCTGCAACCTTCCACTGTCCTCCTGCCAGAAGGCTGCGCTGAGCCAAGGTAACCAACGCCAGCGCTGACTGGAGAGCAAATGAAGAAAATATGGGTGTTCTCACCTGCCCCGTTCCTGCGGGCTTCCACACAGCCTTTGGCCAAAACAACCACCTGAGAATCAAAACCACACAGACAAATCAGTTCTTGATTGCACAGGTGTTGAACTGTGCAATCAGAGAAGCCTAACACAATTCCTATTACCTCATTTAACACAATTCAAGCAACACCAATCAGCCCATTCCACAGGATTCCAGTTTAACCCAACCATGAGGGACATGACTCAACGTGGAGCAACTCAACTCTGTCCTGATCATCATAACCCAGGCAGAGTGGAGCACACTTAATCCAGCTACACTCAACGCATTTCACCCCACCCCACTCACTTCAATGTCACGCCACGCTCTTTGTAAAAGAACACTAAAATAAGGTTTGATATGAGAAGAGCTCGGGAAAGAGATTATGATGGAGTTAAGGGATAGCTGATGGGAATTACAGGGAGAGAACATTAAAGGAATGCAGAACTCAGGGGACAGACTTAAGCCACATGTCCTCACCTGAGGCATACCTTGAATTATTTCTTGCTCAAGCCTTGTTTTAAGCTAAGAAAACAGTTGCTTTAACATTATGATAAGCTTTAGAGGTATGTCTCCAATATTCTGGCAGAAAGGGTGAGGAGAGAGGTAAAACCCGATGTTCTAATTTCTTCAGTGCCAGGAGTTATTAACTCCTTGGGCCCAGACCAGTCTCTACCCAGGAATGTTAATGGTCCCCAAGGTAAAGGCCTCTACACCCAGAGATTGGGCCCTGAATATACCCTTCCTCCTCCCTACTTACCTTATTTTTTTTTTTTTTTTTTGAGATGGAGTCCCAGTCTGTCACCCAGGGTGGAGTGCAGTGGCACAATCTCGGCTCACTGCAACCGCCACCTCCTAGGTTCAAGTGATTCTCCTGCCTCAGCTTCCCAAGTAGCTGGGATTCGTGTGCCCCCATGCCCAGCTAATTTTTTTTTTTTTTTTTTTTTTGTATTTTTAGTAGAGATGGGGTTTCATCATGTTGGCCAGACTGGTCTCGAACTCCTAACCTCAGTGATCCACCCACCTCTGCCTCCCAAAGTGCTGGGATCACAGGTGTAAGCCACCGTGCTCGGCCACATCCCCACTTACCGTTTTTGTCTGTTTGTTTGTTTGTTTCAGATGGAGTCTTGCCCTGTAGCCCAGGCTGGAGTGTAATGGCATGATTTCGGCTCACTACAACCTGTGCCGCCCAGGTTCAAGTGATTCTCCTGCCTCAGCCTCCCAAGTAGCTGGGATTACAGGCGCCTGCCACAACGCCCGACCAATTTTTTGTATTTTTAGTAGAGACGGGGTTTCACCATGTTTGCCAGGCTGGTCTCAAACTCCTGACCTGGTGATCTACCTGCCTCGGCCTCCCAAAGTGCTGGGATTACAGGTGTGAGCCACGGCGCCCGGCCCCACACTTATCTTTGTATATCCCTGTTTGTCTCTCTCCCCAGGCATAGACGTCTCTTCGCTTTGCCACAATGGAGGCCTCTGTGTCGACAGCGGCCCCTCCTATTTCTGCCACTGCCCCCCTGGATTCCAAGGCAGCCTGTGCCAGGATCATGTGAACCCATGTGAGTCCAGGCCTTGCCAGAACGGGGCCACCTGCATGGCCCAGCCCAGTGGGTATCTCTGCCAGGTGAGAGGGTCTGCAGGAGAAGGGGGAGGAAAGACAAGGGTGGGCTGGATGGGAGAGATAGTAGTGATTGAGGGAAGACCTAATGTATCCATTTCTCGTTCCTTTTTTTTTAACTCCACACACCCAACTAACCACGAAGTCATGCCACTTTATCTCCTGAAGTCTTTTCAAGTCTGTGCTTTTACCTTCGCCCTTTGTCCCACTGCCTGAGTCCTGACCTTTGTTGTGTTCCAGGTAACAAAGGTCAGAACTCACCTTTGATGCAAGCATCAGCCTCCTAACTATAGTCCCTGCCTCCACACTTGTCCTTCTATAGGTTCAGCCTTTACCCCGTGGCCACAGTGCTCTACTGAAAATGGCCAGTTGACCTGTCTCCCCTGCTGAACCTTCAGCGCCTGCCCGCCTCATTCAGAATAAAGTCCAAGGCCTGCATGACCCAGCCCTGCCTGCCTCTCAGGCCTCAGCTCTCCCCATCCCACCCTTCTACTCTCTGCTCCTGCAACACAAAACTGCTGCTGACTTTGCCACGTACCCCATACTGATTCTTGCCTCTCAGCCTTTATCCCTGCTATTGACACTACCTGGAATGGCCTTCCCAACCCCTCTTCCACGGGCTGGTGTTCAGGAGGCACCTTCCTCAGGAAGATGTCCCTAACTTCTCCCCAGGCTGGATTAGGGCCTCTTCTTCGTGGTCCAGGTCACTAAGCCAGGAGAGGCAAAGCTGGCATTCAAGTCTAAGCAGCCTATTAATATGCTCAGAACCACAACTTTTTTGTGTGTGTGGTTGCCATTTTATTTTCTTTTGTTATTGACAAACGGTAGTCGTACATATCTACGGGGTACATGTGAGTTTTTTGGTTTTTTTTTTTTTCGTTTTTGGAGACAGAGTCGCTCTATCCCCCAGGCTGAAGTGCAGTGGCACGATCTTGGCTCACCAAAACCCCCGCCTCCCAGGTTCAAGCAGTCCTCATGTCTCAGCCTCCTGAGTAGCTGGTATTACAGGCACGCGCCACCATGCCTGGCTAATTTTTGTATTTTTAGTAGAGATGGGGTTTCATCATGTTGGGCAGGCTGGTCTCAGAACTCCTGACCTCAGGTGATCCACCCGCTCAGCCTGCCAAAGTGATAAGATTACAGGTATAAGCCACCGCACCTGGCCACATGTGATATTTTGATACATGCATACAATGTATCATGATCAAATCAGGGTAATTGGGATATCTATCATCTCAAACATTTATCATTTCTTTGTGTTGGGAACATTTCAAATCTTCTAGTTATTTTGAAATACAAATTGTTAACTATCATCATCCTTCTCTGCTATCCAACACTAGAACTTATTCCTTCTATATGACCATAATTTCGTATCCATTAACCAACCTCTCTTCATCTCCCCCTCCCTGCTACCCTTTCTAACCTCTAGTAACCATCATTCTACTCTACTTCCATGAGACTAAGTTTTTAGCTCCCACATATGAGTGAGGAGCAATATTAGACATGCAATAGGAGGCTGATGCAAGTATCTACCTGGAATGCAAGAAAGGTCAGGACTAACTAAGGCAGTGGCACAAAGGTGAAGGTGAGAGACATGCAATATTTGCCTTTCCGTGCCTGGCTTATTTCACTTAACATAATGTCCTTCAGTTTCATCCATGTTGCTGAAAATGATAGGATTTCATTCTTTTTCTGGCTGAATAATATTCCATTGTGTATATATGCCACAGTTTCTTTTTTCCATTCATTTGTTGATGGCACTTCAGTTAATTCTATATGTTAGCTATTGTGAACAGTGCTGCAATAAATATGGAGATGCAGATATCTCTTCAAGATACTGATTCCCTTTGGATATGTAATCAACAGCAGATTGATCATACAGTAGAACTATTGATCATACAGTAGAACTATTGAACAACAGTAGATCTATTTTTAATTTTTGAGAAACTTCCATGCTTTTCTCCGTACTGGCTGTGTTAGTTTACATTCCCACCAACAGTGTATGAGGCTTCCCTTTTCTCTGCATCCTTGCCAGCATCTGCTATTTTTTGTATTTTTTTTTTCCTTTTTTGATCCAGCTCTGTTGCCCAGGCTGGATCACAGTGACTTGATCTCAGCTCACTGCAACCTCTGCCTCCCAGATTCAAGCGATTCTTGTGCTTCAGCCTCCCAAGTAGCTGGGATCACAGGCATGGACCACCATGCTTGGCTAATTTTTTGTATTTTTAGTAGAGATGGGGTTTCACCATGTTGGTCAGGATGGTCTCCAACTCCTGACCTCAAGTGATCTTCCCGCCTCAACCTCTGAAAGTGCTGGGATTACAGGCATGAGCCACCACACTTGGCCCTTGTCTTTTCAATAATAGCCACTTTAACTGGTGTGAGATGATATCTCATTATGGTTTTGATTTACATTTCCCTGATTTGCATCCATATACCTGTTGGCCATTTGTATGTCTTCTTTTGAGAAATGTCTGTTCAGATCATTTGCCCATTTTTTAAACCACATTATTTGTCGGTGGTGGTAGTGGTGGTGTTTGCTGTTGAGTTCCTTATACATTCTGATCATTAATCCCTTGTCAGATAGATAGTTTGCAAATATTTTCTTCTATTCTGTAGGTTGCCTCTTCACTCTGTTAATTGTTTCCTTTGCTGCACGGACACTTTTTAGCTTGATGTAATCACATTTGTCTATTGTTGCTCTTGTTGCCTGTGCTGTTGAGGTCTTACCCAAAAAACTTTTGCCCAGACCAATGTCTTGAAGCATTTCCCAAATGATTTTTTTTTTTTTTGAGACGGAGTCTCGCACCTTCGCCTGGGCTGGAGTGCAGTGGCGCAAATTTGGCTCACTGCAACCTCTGCCTCCCAGGTTCCAGCGATTCTCCTGCCTTAGCCTCCCAAGTAGCTAGAATTATAGGCGCCCACCACCACGCCCAGCTATTTTTTTGTATTTTTAGTAGAGACAGGGTTTCACCATGTTGGCCAGGCTGGTCTCAAACTCCTGACCTTGTGTTTGAGGATTACAGGCATGACCCACTGTGCCTTGCCAATTTTTTTTTTTAGTGGCTTCATAGTTTCCAGTTGTACATGTAAGGCTTTAATCTATTTTGTATATGATGACGGATAGAGGTTTAGTTTCTTTTTTTTTTGAGATGGAGTCTCGCTCTGTTGCCCAGTTGCCCAGTCTGGAGTGCAGTGGTATGATCTCAGCTCACTGCAACCTCTGCCTCTCAGGTTCAAGTGATTCTCCTGCCTCAGCCTCCTGAGTAGCTGGAACTACAGGTGCACGCCACTACACCCGGCTAATTTTTGTAATTTTAGTAGAGGTGGGGTTTCACCATATTGGTCAGGCTGGTCTCAAACTCCTGACCTCAGGTGATCCACCCGCCTCTGCCTCCCAAAGTGCTGGGATTACAGGCGTGAGCCACCACACCCGGCCTAGGTTTAGTTTCTTCTGCATATGGATATCCAGTTTTCCCAGCACCATTTATTGAAGAGAGTGTCCTTTCCCCAATGTGTGTACTTGGTGCCTTTGTTGAAAGTAAGTTGGCTGGCCGGGAGTGGTGGCTCATGCCTGTAATCCCAGCACTTTGGGAGGCCAAGGTGGGCAGATCACAAGGTCAGGAGTTTGAAACCAGCCTGACCAACATAGTGAAACCCCCATCTCTACTAAAAATACAAAAATTAGCCAGGCTTGGTGGCGTGCACCTGTAATCCCAGCTACTCAGGAGGCTGAGGCAGGAGAATCGCTTGAACCCAGGAGGTGGAGGTTGCAGTAAGCCAGATTGTGCCATTGCACTCCAGCCTGGGCAACAGAGCAAGACTCCATCTCAAAAAAAAAAAAAAAAAAGAAAAAGAAAGAAAAGAAAAGAAAAAAGAAAGTAAGTTGGCTGCAAATGTTTGGACTTGTTTTTCTGGGCTCTCTATTCCATTCCATTGGTCTATGTGTCTGTTTTTTATGCCAGCACCATGCTGTTTTGGTTACTATAGCTTTATAGTATATTTTGAAGTTAGGTAGTGTGGTGCCTCTAGTTTTGTTCTTTTTGCTCAGGACTGCTTTGGCTATTTGGGTCTTTTACAGTTCAGATAAATTTTAGGGTTGTTTTTCCTATTTCTGTAAAGAATATCATTGGTCTTTTCATAGGGGTTGCATGACTCTGTAGACTACTTTGGTAAGCACAGACATTTTAACAGTATTCATTCTTCCAATCCATGAACACAGGGTATCTTTCCATTTTTTTGTGTCCCCTTCAATTTATTTCATCAATGTTTTATAGCTGTCATTGCAGTACTCTTTCATTTCTTTGGTTAAATTTGTTTGTTTTTATTTTTTGTAACTATTATAAATGGGATTGCTTTCTTGATTTCTTTTTCAGATTATTTGCTGTTAGTGTATAGAAATGCTACTACTTTTTCTACACTGATTTTGTATCCTACAGCTTTACTGAATTTGTTTATAACCAATGTTTCCTTTGGGTTTTTCCAAATACAGGACTATGTCATCTGTGAACATAGATAATTTGATTTCTTCCTTTGCAATTTGGATAACCTTTATTTCTTTCTCCTGCCTAATTGCTCTGGCCAGGACTTCCAGTATTACCTTGAATAAAAATAGTGAAAGTGAGCATCCTTGTCTTGTTCCAGATCTTAGAGGAAAGGCCTTCAAATTTTCCCCATTCAATATGATGTTGGCTGTGGGTTTGTCATATATGGCCTTTATTATTTTGAGATATAGAACCACAACTGTTTTGTTGTTTTTTTGTTTTTTTTGTTTGTTTGTTTGTTTGTTTGAGACAGAGTCTTGCTGTGTCACTCAGGCTGGAGTGTAGTGGTGCAATCTCAGCTCACTGCAACCTCTACCTCCCAGGCTCAAGCAATTCACCTGCCTCAGCCTCCTCAGTAGCTGGGATTACAGGTGCCTGCCACCACACCTAGCTAATTTTTTTTTTTTTTTTTGTATTTTTAGTAGAGATGGGGTTTTACCATGTTGGCCAGCCTGGTCTCAAACTCCTGACCTCAAGTGATCCACCCGCCTTGACCTCCCAAACTGCTGGGATTATAGGCGTGAGCCACCGTGCCCGGCCAGAACCACAACT
This sequence comes from Pongo pygmaeus, assembly GCF_028885625.2. Classification (NCBI taxonomy): domain Eukaryota; kingdom Metazoa; phylum Chordata; class Mammalia; order Primates; family Hominidae; genus Pongo; species Pongo pygmaeus. The sequence continues at coordinate 32,520,279 of NC_072378.2, read as the reverse complement.
TTTGATAGAAGGCTCAAGACAGATCCCCTAACCTACCCTCTTTTTTCACTTTTTTATTTTATTTTTTAACCTTTTATTATGAACATTTTCAAACATAAACGAAAGCAGTATACTAATCAGTAGTAAACCTCTGGGCACCCATTACTCAGCTTTACTTCTTCTTTTATGAAGCTCCCTCCTCCAAAACACCCCCATCACCTGTTCCTTCCAGCTCTCTGACCACTCCTTGGATTCTTTGTGAATTCCCTTTTCTCTCTTTGAAGCCTGTCTTCCTGGTACTCTACTCTTGCACACTCTCCTTCCTCTTGCAAGAAGCCAGCACGTGGTACAGATCTTGCCAATTACCCTTCTCTCACTAGCTGAGTGGCATGAAGAAGCAGAAAATGGTTAAGAGCATTGGTTATGGAGTCACAGACCTTCATTGATTCCCAGCTCTGCCACCTATAGCTATTTGACTTGCACAAGTCACTAACCTTTCAGAGACTCAGCTTCCTTACGTGCAAAGTAAAAATCGAATGAGATAACCCAAATAAAATGTCATTAGGGGGATTTTTAGGTTATGTATATAAATCATGCAATAAATGCTAGCCATTTCTTTCCTCTGGTTGACTGAGAGCTTCCGGGAAATAGGAATGGGTTCTGACTTTCTTTGTATTCCTAGTGCCTAAAACGGTGCCTGACACAAAGTAGGCATTCAATAGATGGTTATGAATCAATAAAGTATGAGAGAGCCTGGTGGGTATTTAGCAGGGGAGGAAGGTTTTACCAAAAATGGTGCTGTGTTTGGTGGCAGTGTGTCATAGAGATTGTTTGGGACTGGGGAAGGTTGAGTTGTGTGTCGCTGAACAATTGTGTCTCATGGGGAGTTGAGATAGAAGGGTTGTGACACATGGCCATGATGGATGGTGAGTTGAGTGATGCTGTTCAGCTGGAAGGTGGAGGACTGGACACACTATCTTGAGCTGGGTCCCTTGTAGTGCTGGGTTGGGCTCATCCACTGGTTTCCTGTCTAACCCTCTTTGTCTGCAGTGTGCCCCAGGCTACGATGGACAGAACTGCTCAAAGGAACTCGATGCTTGTCAGTCCCAACCCTGTCACAACCATGGCACCTGTACTCCCAAACCTGGAGGCTTCCACTGTGCCTGCCCTCCAGGCTTTGTGGGGCTACGCTGTGAGGGAGACGTGGACGAGTGTCTAGACCAGCCCTGCCACCCCACAGGCACTGCAGCCTGCCACTCTCTGGCCAATGCCTTCTACTGCCAGTGTCTGCCTGGACACACAGGTGAGGCCCCAAGTAAAGGGGCACAAGTGTGTCTGGAGCACAGCCAAGCAGACCATGGAGAGCCAGATAGTCTCCACCCATGCAGCAGCCGTCACCTGGTCCATCCCCTGCCTCCACGCCCACCCCCGCCCAGAAAAGATGCCCCAGGATCCCTTCACCTGCACATCCAGCACTGGGCCAACATCCAGGAATGAGCTAGGACGGAGGCAGTGACTGATGCAGTGTGTGACGTCTAATCTCCCCCACAATTACAGGCCAATGGTGTGAGGTGGAGATAGACCCCTGCCACAGCCAACCCTGCTTTCATGGAGGGACCTGTGAGGCCACAGCAGGATCACCCCTGGGTTTCATCTGCCACTGCCCCAAGGCAAGTGACCACAAATCTGCCTTCTCTGTTGCTCCCTATGCTGACAAAAGGCAAGAATACCTCAATTGGAATCCCAGAAGGGGCTGTGGGTGAGCACTGATGTGGAAATTATTGGAAAAAGCCATGCCAAGTTCACAGTGGCAAGTGTCGCTCAGAAGCAGTCAAAGGAAAGGCAGGATCAGTTGATAGCGTGAATGGAATTTTCAAAAATCACAGGCGTTGCCTAAGGGAAGGTCAGGAGCTCCCCAAGCTCAAGCTGTGTGGTGGGTGGCCTCAGATAGGTTATTTTAACTCTGTGTGTGTTTGTGTATGTATTTATGGACCTCAGATGCATGGAATTAGACTAATCTTAAGCTTTGGTTCCTGATATACTGACATTGGTTTATGCCTGGTCTTCTTTTATTTTATTATTCTAACAATGTAACACCCATGAACCTAACCCAAGAATTTCAATATTAATAATAACTTACAACTACTTAAGTCCTCCTCCTGTATCCTATTCCCTCTCCAGAGGAAGACATATAATCCTATTTCTAAGGAGTAAGATAATAATATAATAGCCGGCCAGGCACAGTGGCTCACGCCTGTAATCCCAGCACTTTGGGAGGCCGAGGCAGCCGGATCACCTGAGGTCGGGCATTCGAGACCAGCCTGACAAACATGGAGAAACCCTGTCTCTACTAAAAATACAAATTAGCTGGGCGTGGTGGTGCATGGCTGTAATCCCAGCTATTGGGGAGGTTGAGGCAGAAGAATTGCTTGAACCCGGGAGGCAGAGGTCGCAATGAGCCGAGATTGCACCATTGCACTCCAGCCTGGACAACAAGAGCGAAACTCTGTCTCAAAAAAAAATAATAATAATAATATAATAGAATTCTATTAACTGTTTAGTCTTCTAGGACTTGCACTGTAATGCCACAGTCCATCAGGTTGTTGCACACAGCTGTGCTTCATCCATTTTCAACAGAATGTAATATGTCATTGTGTGAAATTACCATAGGACATGGTTTCAACATCCACAAAATGATTAACTTGATGCTCTCTGAGGCGCCTTTTAGATATGAGAATCTAGGACCCTCTGCACCGTCTTAACCCAAGAGTTTGCTTGATGGGGAGTGGGAAGAATAATGCAAGTTCCATCTCCAATATCTCCCCTCCCCTCCACAGGGTTTTGAAGGCCCCACCTGCAGCCACAGGGCCCCTTCCTGCGGCCTCCATCACTGCCACCACGGAGGCCTGTGTCTGCCCTCCCCTAAGCCAGGCTTCCCACCACGCTGTGCCTGCCTCAGTGGCTATGGGGGTCCTGACTGCCTGACCCCACCAGCTCCTAAAGGCTGTGGCCCTCCCTCCCCATGCCTATACAATGGCAGCTGCTCAGAGACCACAGGCTTGGGGGGCCCAGGCTTTCGATGCTCGTGCCCTCACAGCTCTCCAGGGCCCCGGTGTCAGAAACCCGGAGCCAAGGGGTGTGAGGGCAGAAGTGGAGATGGGGCCTGTGATGCTGGCTGCAGTGGCCCAGAAGGAAACTGGGATGGAGGGGACTGCTCTCTGGGAGTCCCAGACCCCTGGAAGGGCTGCCCCTCCCACTCTCGGTGCTGGCTTCTCTTCCGGGACGGGCAGTGCCACCCGCAGTGTGACTCTGAAGAGTGTCTGTTTGATGGCTACGACTGTGAGACCCCTCCAGCCTGCACGTGAGCCTGAAATCCACTGGATCCGGGGAAGGAGAGGGGTGGGTAAGAGGAGGAGGAAGGATGTAGATGGCTCTGGGTTACAGTGTGGCCACAGCCTCGGGCTCCGGGGAGTTTCCACCCTAATAACCATCACTAAACAGGGGTCGAAGACTCTGGACTCCAACCTAGGCTAATGAGGTGGCATCAATATTTAACATGGGGCGTGGCCTTTGGGCTCCTCTCTGAGAGTTGTAGGAACTCAGGCCTCAAGCCTCCTTCCCTAAGCCTTGCTGCCATGGAGTATTTCCCCTAGCGGTCAGCACCTCACAGAGGGAAAAGGGCCCTGGACTCTCCTTCAGAAACAGAGGAGAGCTTGGGAGGGTACAGAGAGGGGACAGTCTAGGGAGACAGGGGTGTTAGCAGACATTGGGGCGTCTGGACTACCATCCAGGACTTGACTAAGCTCATTGCTCCACAGCTGCCCCCACTTAGCAACCAAAGCCCTAAAGGGCACAAAATATGGGGAATTCTCTCTAGGGTGAAGAAAAGAGTCAGGTTTTAGGGAGGTCCTGAGTCCCCCTCTCCTTACCCCACAGTCCAGCCTATGACCAGTACTGCCACGATCACTTCCACAACGGGCACTGTGAGAAAGGCTGCAACACTGCAGAGTGTGGCTGGGATGGAGGTGACTGCAGGCCTGAAGATGGGGACCCAGAGTGGGGGCCCTCCCTGGCCCTACTGGTGGTACTGAGCCCCCCAGCCCTAGACCAGCAGCTGTTTGCCCTGGCCCGGGTGCTGTCCCTGACTCTGAGGGTAGGACTCTGGGTAAGGAAGGATCGTGACGGCAGGGACATGGTGTACCCCTATCCTGGGGCCCGGGCTGAAGAAAAGCTAGGAGGAACTCGGGACCCCACCTATCAGGAGAGAGCAGCTCCTCAAACGCAGCCCCTGGGCAAGGAGACCGACTCCCTCAGTGCTGGGTAAGAAGCTAGGTGGAGGGAAGGGCCAGACACCAGTTTTTTTAAGAGGGCAGAGGGAGGAAAGGGAGCCAGGGACCAACACAGAGGTCTCTGAGGTGCCTCCTCTACAGGTTTGTGGTGGTAATGGGTGTGGATTTGTCCCGCTGTGGCCCTGACCACCCGGCATCCCGCTGTCCCTGGGACCCTGGGCTTCTACTCCGCTTCCTTGCTGCGATGGCTGCAGTGGGAGCCCTGGAGCCCCTGCTGCCTGGACCACTGCTGGCTGTCCACCCTCATGCAGGGACCGGTAGGTGACCCCTTGCCACTTTCTCTGACCTCTGTTCCCAGGCCAGCTCTCATGCTAGCAACAAGCAATGGAGGCTGAATCAAACAGGACAGCTGAGACTGAAAATGTTCTTTGTGGGGACTTACTTTCCCTAACCTCGCTTTCTCTAACTGAATCTCCCACTGGCCCATTTGTTCTACAGTCTCCTTCCTTATTTCCCTAAGCACATTATCCTAACCTCTGTCATAGCCCTCCAACAAAGGGATGGTCTATCTTCTCTACCAGACTGAGAATATCTAATCGTCTTTGTATCAGACAACTCATAGTACGTGAAAGAATAATAGGCCAGGCGCAGTGGCTCATGCCTATAATCCCAGCACATTGGGAGACCAAGGCAGGCGGACCACGAGGTCAGGAGATTGAGACCATCCTGGCTAACGCGGTGAAACCCCGCCTCTACTAAAAATACAAAAAATTAGCCGGGTGTGGTGGCGGGCGCCTGTAGTCCCAGCTACTCAGGAGGCTGAGGCAGAAGAATGGCGTGAACCCAGGAGGTGGAGCTTGCAGTGAGCCAAGATCGCACCACTGCACTCCAGCCTGGGCGACAGAGCGAGACTCCATCTCAAAAAATAATAATAATAATAATAACTGCTATATCGTACTTTGTGCCTTACTCTAAGCATTTTACATTGTTACCTCATTTAATCCTCCCCCACAACCCCATGAGGCATGTACTACTGGTTGAGTATCCCTTATCTGAAATGCTTGGGAACAAGCGTTTCAGATTTTGGATTTTTTATTTTGGAATGTTTGCATTATACTTACTGGTTCAGCATCCCTAATACAACATCCAAATGCTACAATGAGCATTTCCTTTGAGCGTTATGTTGGTACTCTAAAAGTTTCAGGCTTTGGAACATTTCAGATTTGGGATTGGGATTATGGATACTCAGCCTTTTTGTGTGTTTTTGTTTTCTGAGACAGTCTCACTCTGTCACCCATACTGGAGTACAGTGACGCCATCTCAGCTCACTGCAACCTCCGCCTCCCGGGTTTAAGCAATTCTCTTGCCTCAGACTCCTGAGTAGCTGGAATTACAATGGCATGCCACCATGCCCTGCTAATTTTTTTTTTCGTTTTTTGTTTTTTGTTTTGTTTTGTTTTGTTTTGTTTGAGACAGAGTCTCGCCTTGTCGCCCAGGCTGGAGTGCAGTGGCGTGATCTCGGCTCACTGCAAGCTCCACCTCCCGAGTTCACGCCATTCTCCTGCCTCAGCCTCCCAAGTAGCTGGGACTACAGGCGCCTGCCACCACACCTGGCTAATTTTTTGTATTTTTAGTAGAGACGAGGTTTCACCGTGTTAGCCAGGATGGTCTCGATCTCCTGACCTCGTGATCCACCCGCCTCAGCCTCCCAAAGTGCTGAGATTACAGGCGTGAGCCACTACACTCAGCCACTAATTTTTATATTTTTAGTAGAGAGGGAGGTTTGCCATGTTGGCCAGGCTGGTCTCGAACACCTGGCCTCATATGATCCACCTGCCTCAGCCTCCCAAAGTGCTGGGATTACAGGCATGAGCCACTGTGCCCGAACTCAACCTATATTATCATCCCCATTTTGCAGATAAGGAAACTGAGGCAAAGACAGGCTACTAAACTTGTCCAAAGGTCTCCCAATAGTAATCAGTCTCACCAGGAGTGGCCTTTGTGACTCTGTCTCTCCCACCAGCACCCCCTGCCAACCAGCTTCCCTGGCCTGTGCTGTGCTCCCCAGTGGCCGGGGTGATTCTCCTGGCCCTAGGGGCTCTTCTCGTCCTCCAGCTCATCCGGCGTCGACGCCGAGAGCATGGAGCTCTCTGGCTGCCCCCTGGTTTCACTCGACGGCCTCGGACTCAGTCAGCTCCCCACCGACGCCGGCCCCCACTGGGCGAGGACAGCATTGGTCTCAAGTGAGAATGAGGAGAAACCCAGGCTCAGGAAGGGGCGTCTCTCCTATGGCGATATTTACAATCAGAAAAGATAAGAAATACTATTGCGGAAGTCAAAGATAGGGGAAGGAGAGAGGGGTGGGAAGCCTGCTGGAAATTCTGGAGACCCTGATGGTCATAATTCTGTGTAACCTCTACCCACCCATTCCCTTCCAGGGCACTGAAGCCAGAGGCAGAAGTTGATGAGGATGGAGTTGTGATGTGCTCAGGCCCTGAGGAGGGAGAGGAGGTGGACCAGGTCAAAGGGCTGGGGCAAGAATGGTCTGGAGGTGATGGAAGGGATGAAAGGGCAAATCAACCTTCACTGATCCTTGCTCTTACCCAAAGGCTGAAGAAACAGGCCCACCCTCCAAGTGCCAGCTCTGGTCTCTGAGTGGTGGCTGTGGGGCGCTCCCTCAGGCAGCCATGCTAACTCCTCCCCAGGAATCCGAGATGGAAGCCCCTGACCTGGACACCCGTGGACCTGGTATGTGAGTCAACTCAAACCAAGAAAACAAAAAAGTCCTTTGACCCTTTTAGAATCAGAGAGTCCTTTAATATCAGAACTAGAGGAACTAATTTTAGACTGAGTGCCTTAGAACAATGATTCCCAAAGTGTGGTCCTCAGATAGCAAAATCAGCATCACCTGGGAATTTGTTAAAAATGCAAATTATTGGGCTCCACTACAGAGCTACTGACTCAGGAATTTAAAATGTTAGGCAATCTGTTTTAATAAGCCCTTCAGGTGAATCTGATCCAGACTCGTTTGAGAAAACCACTGCTAGGCCAGGTGCGGTGGCTCACGCCTGTAATCCCAGCACTTCGGGAGGCCGAGGCGGGTGGATCACAAGGTCAGGAGATCGAGACCATCCTGGCTAACACAGTGAAACCCCGTCTCTACTAAAAATACAAAAAATTAGCCGGGCGCGGTGGCAGACGCCTGTAGTCCCAGCTGCTCTGGAGGCTGAGGCAGGAGAATGGCATGAACCCGGGAGGCGGAGCTTGCAGTGAGCGGAGATCGCGCCACTGCACTCCAGCCCGGGCGACAGGGCAAGACTCCGTCTCCAAAAAAAAAAAAACACAAAACCACTGCCCTGGAATGTCAGAGAATTAAGCTGCAGGTTCCTTTTACAGAGGAAGAAACTGAAGTTAGAGAAAAGTAGAAAAGTCACTTGGCTAAAGCCACACAGAGCCGGAACTTAGCTTCCCAACACCTCAGGTTTTGATTCTCCGTGAGCTTACATGTTGTCCCTTCCCCCTTGTTGTGTCCTTTAGATTGACCCATTACTCATGTCTTACCAACAGATGGGGTGACACCCCTGATGTCAGCAGTTTGCTGTGGGGAAGTAGAGTCCAGGACCTTCCAAGAGGCATGGTTGGGATGTCCTGAGCCCTGGGAACCTCTGCTGGATGGAGGGGCCTGTCCCCAGGCTCACACCGTGGGCACTGGGGAGACCCCCCTGCACCTGGCTGCCCGATTCTCCCGGCCAACCGCTGCCCGCCGCCTCCTTGAGGCTGGAGCCAACCCCAACCAACCAGACCGGGCAGGGCGCACACCCCTTCATGCTGCTGTGGCTGCTGATGCTCGGGAGGTCTGCCAGGTTAGCACACACTGAGGTCCCTACAGGGAATGGGGCAAGCTTACAAGCTGGACAGAAGCATCCCCTAGAGTTTGACAAGGAGGAAATTGGTATGATTGGGAACCTGACAGGGAAACTGCGGAGGACGGCTGAATATGGATTGCGAGTGGGGTTAAAAGTGTAAGAACTCGAGTTGGCAGTCCGAAGTACCCCAGGGGTCACTGGCCCCCTGTCTCCCCAGCTTCTGCTCCGTAGCAGACAAACTGCAGTGGACGCTCGCACAGAGGACGGGACCACACCCTTGATGCTGGCTGCCAGACTAGCGGTGGAAGACCTGGTTGAAGAACTGATTGCAGCCCAAGCAGACGTGGGGGCCAGAGATAAATGGGGTATGTAGAGGAAGGGGTGATGTATGCTATAGAGAAGTTGAGCAGATGGGGTGGGAGATAGCGTGCAAAATATAGGTGCAGCGGAGGGGCATTCCCTCTCATCCTGCTGTTATGGCGGTCAATCTGCGATGCGGTGGAAGTACGGGCCGCGTGAGTTTCCCCCACAACTCCCACCCTCAACACCACACTGGCCCTCCGCTCCAGCTTACTGGGGAACTGGCATGGAACACAGTGTCTGTGGAAAGGGGGGGGTATCTCGTGGGGGGAGACTGTCTCCCGGTCTCACCGACCCCAGAACAATGCCCCATTGTCCCTCCCGCGCACTGGTGACGTCACCAGGGCAACACTTCCTGCAGGCCGGTGGTCTCCTGGGCAACGCTTCCCGCCTTTGAGGGACCAGCCGGCCCGAATAGCCCTTCCCCCAAGGCCAGAACCCGTGGGAAACCGGAACCCAGGCGTCTGGCCCCCAACTGCGGTAACAACCTGCCACGTCGTCCCCTAGGGAAAACTGCGCTGCACTGGGCTGCTGCCGTGAACAACGCCCGAGCCGCCCGCTCACTTCTCCAGGCCGGAGCCGATAAAGATGCCCAGGACAACAGGGTTAGATGGGACAGAGGGCTTCCCACAAAACAGGCGCACGAGAGATGGAAAGTGCGGTAACCCGCAAAGCCTGAAGAGAGAGGGGCCAGTGGTCCCGTAAGTGAAGGCAGAAAGGCCCAGTCCTGTTGGCGTGGCCTTCCCTGATATCGCCCCTGGCTCTTTCTTCCTGTACAGGAGCAGACGCCGCTGTTCCTGGCAGCACGGGAAGGAGCGGTGGAAGTAGCCCAGCTGCTGCTGGGGCTGGGGGCAGCCCGCGAGCTGCGGGACCAGGCTGGGCTAGCGCCCGCGGACGTCGCTCGCCAACGTAACCATTGGGATCTGCTGACGCTGCTGGAAGGGGCTGGGCCACCAGAGGCCCGTCACAAAGCCACGCCGGGACGCGAGGCTGGGCCCTTCCCGCGCGCACGGACGGCGTCAGTAAGCGTGCCCCCGCATGGGGGCGGGGCTCTGCCGCGCTGCCGGACGCTGTCAGCCGGAGCAGGCCCTCGTGGGGGCGGAGCTTGTCTGCAGGCTCGGACTTGGTCCGTAGACTTGGCTGCGCGGGGGGGCGGGGCCTATTCTCATTGCCGGAGCCTCTCGGGAGTAGGAGCAGGAGGAGGCCCGCCCCCTCGCGGCCGTAGGTTTTCTGCAGGCATGCGCGGGCCTCGGCCCAACCCTGCGATAATGCGAGGAAGATATGGAGTGGCTGCCGGGCGCGGAGGCAGGGTCTCAACGGATGACTGGCCCTGTGATTGGGTGGCCCTGGGAGCTTGCGGTTCTGCCTCCAACATTCCGATCCCGCCTCCTTGCCTTACTCCGTCCCCGGAGCGGGGATCACCTCAACTTGACTGTGGTCCCTCAGCCCACCAAGAAATGCCCATAAACCAAGGAGGAGAGGGTAAATAATAGAAGAATACATGGTAGGGAGGAATTCCAAAAATGATCACCCATTAAAAGGCAGGCTGGAAGGCCTTCCTGGTTTTAAGATGGAGCCCCCAAAATGAAGGGTTGTGAGTTTAGTTTCTCCCCTAAAATGAATGTATGCCCACCAGAGCAGGCATCTTCCACGTGGATAAGCTGCAGCTCTGGAAAGAGGGTTTAAGATGCTAGGATGAGGCAGGCCCAGTCCTCCTCCAGAAAATAAGACAGGCCACAGGAGGGCAGAGTGGAGTGGAAATACCCCTAAGTTGGAACCAAGAATTGCAGGCATATGGGATGTAAGATGTTCTTTCCTATATATATGGTTTCCAAAGGGAGCCCCTATGATCCATTGTCCCCACTGCCCACAAATGGCTGACAAATATTTATTGGGCACCTACTATGTGCCAGGCACTGTGTAGGTGCTGAAAAGTGGCCAAGGGCCACCCCAGCTGATGACTCCTTGCATTCCCTCCCCTCACAACCAAGGAACTACACTGCGGGGATGAAGCGCTTCTTCTAGCCACTGCTGTCGCTATTTAAGAACCCTAAATCTGTCACCCATAATAAAGCTGATTTGAAGTGTTACCTTTTTTTGGAGGAGTTGGGGAGAAGAATGGGAAAAAAGATGGGAGTGACTGCATAGTGTCAGCATTTTGTGCTTTCGGCTCAGCATTTGGATTGGATGGAGGATGTAAGTATAGTTTAAAAGCGAGAATAAGTATATTTAGGGGCCCTATGATAATTTAGGGTATTATCTGAAAGCAAGAGTCTAGTAGCCAAGGGAGAAACCACACACACTAGGTCAGGGGTCCCCAACCCCTGGGCCGCAGACTGGTACTGGTCCATGGCCTCTTAGGAACTGGGCCACGCAGCAGGAGGTGAGCGAGCATTACTGCCCAAGCTCCACCTCCTGTCGGATCAGCATAAGCATTAAATTCTCATAGGAACTCGAACCCTATTGTGAACTGCGCATGCAAGGGATCTAAGTTTCTCGCTTCTTATGGGAATCTAATGCCTAATGATCTGGGGTGGAACAGTTTCATCCTGAAACCAGCCCTCCGTCGCCACCGACCATGGAATAATTGTCTTCCACGAAACTCTTCCCTGGTGCCAAAAAGGTAGGAGACCACTGCACTAGATGATGCACACACTTTGTCCCTCATCCTAGGGCTTTTAGTGATGGCCACTTAGGAGATTCCTAAGGCCACAAGTCAAGTAGATGGAGACAGTGTCTTGAAACTTTGTCCACCTTGCAGCAATATGTTGCTAGGTTTGAAACATGGAGTCATGAGGCATTTTGGAAGCCAATAATATCTACAGTTTATTAAGTATTCACTATGCATCAAGTGCTTTATTACATTATTAATACATCAACTCTATGAAGTAGGTGCTATTAAAACCCTATTTCACTCAGAAATTGAGGCACAGAGATCTGCCCAAGATTGCAAGGAATAAGCGGCAGGACCAGATCTCTTCATCACATTTCACATTCCAAATCACTCAGCTATAAACTCCCTAACATGACAGGTTGCCATTTAGAGGTACCAAATGATTGTCTGCCCTGCTCCTTCCTTGATGCCAACCAGCCTGATTAGCATTGATCAAAGACCAAGCCACAGAGGTAGTCCTCTCCCTTTTCAATTTCATTTCATTTCTTTCTTTTTCTGAAACACGGTCTTGCTTGTTGCCCAGCCTGGAGTGCAGTGGCACAAATGGCTCACTGCAGCCACAACCTCCTGGGCTCAAGCAATCTTCCCACCTCAGCCTCTCATTTTTCCATATCTGTATCTCTTATGCCCAAAATAAGTTTTCCCCTGCCCCTTGTCTGCACTAAACTATAAGTTTTCAAAATGAACCCTTCCTGTACTCTTACATTTGGTACACATCTTGTCTCCTGAATAGAGTGTATTTTTTATTTTATTTTATTTTGGAGACAGAGTCTCGCTCTGTCACCTAGGCAGGAGCGCAGTGGCACAATCTCAGCTCACTGCAACCTCCGCCTCCCGGGTTCAAGCAATTCTCCTGCCTCAACCTCCTGAGTAGCTGGGATTACAGGCGCATGTGGCCACGCCTGGCTAATTTTTTGTATTTTAGTAAAGACAGGGTTTCACCATGTTCCCCAGGCTGGTCTCCAACTCCTGAGCTCAGGCAATCCACCCGCCTCAGCCTCCCAAAGTGCTAGGATTACAGGTGTGAGCCACCGCAGCCGGCCATCTCCTGAATAGATTATAAATACCTAGAGGTCAGGGATGATTATTCAATACATATATATTGAATACTTACTATGTGTTGGACCCAGTGCTAGGGTTTTATGTATATATTTGAGAGCTCCACATCCCTGGATCTGAATCCTCCACTTCCCACTGGAACCATGCCCCTCCCAGTCCCAGTAAGTAAGAGGGAAGATCGGGAGGGCCAAATCCTACACCAGGGTCTATCTTAGGGAGGGAAGGGACCTGGCTGGGGGGAGGGGGATTCTGAGGAGTGAAACCACTTCCTGTGTAGCTAGTTCCTGTGTTGACAGAAAGAGCAGAAGAGGAGGTGGGGTGGAGGGAGCAGAGCCAGGGATTAGGGGGCTACTGAGGCTCTGGAGATGAGACCGCCAGGAGTCCTTCCCCACCATGAGCCCCCTCCACTCCTGCAGCTGGAGGAGTTTTTCCCAGTCTTGGTGCTCCCCTGAGGCGAGAGAGACTGAACAAGCTGTTTGGGTGGGAAAAGAGAATGGAGGAAGTTGACAGGGATGGGCGGGGCCCGTGGGGGGGCTGACCAGGAACCCAGCTTCCTGCTCAGTACCCAGGCATCCAGCCCCCAGCTCACCCCCACCCCTTCCAGCCCCCACTCCCCTCAGGAACCCAAGGTTCCGGCCCTCCTCCCAAATCCCAGCCACCCCTCCCCCACCAGTTTCTCCCCTCCAGGGGATGGAGGCTGAGAGACCCCAGGAAGAAGAGGATGGTGAGCAGGTGAGCTGGGCACGGGGTTGGGGAGGCTGACACTGGAAAAGAAGGGAGGTGACAGGACCTGGGGCAGAAATGTAGGGACACAGGGGCCTTGAAAGGCTTGGACAAACTGAGGCAGGAACAGAGACACAGAGAGGAAACGGGCCACTGGCCTAGCCCCCTGTCCACTCCTCCCGCTTCAACCACCACTGCTTGACTACAATGGACATATTTTGGCATCAGGGCCCCCCTCAGGATGAGGAAGGCTGGCCCCCTCCAAACTCCACCACTCGGCCTTGGCGATCTGCTCCTCCGTCCCCTCCTCCTCCAGGGACCCGCCACACAGGTACCCCTACCCACCCAGGGAGAGCCCCGACCCTGGTGCCCACATCCTGACCCCATTACCAAGGCCCACTTCATTGTAGGCCCTCTCCCCACCTCCTCCAGACTCCCCTTGGGATTCCCCATTGCACCCCCTCTCCTCTGATTCAAAGTCCCTAATCACGTCACCCTGTCCACACTCCCCCACGGCTCCTGTCTGCCAACCTCTCTGGGTCTCTGAGCCCTCCACACCCCTCTCCCCAGCCCTGGGACCCCGCTCGGCCTCCCTGCTCTCCCTGCAGACTGAACTCCTTCTGGACCTGGTGGCTGAAGCCCAGTCCCGCCGCCTGGAGGAGCAGAGGGCCACCTTCTACACCCCCCAAAACCCCCCAAGCCTAGCCCCTGCCCCACTCCGTCCTCTCGAGGACAGAGAACAGCTTTACAGCACTATCCTCAGTCACCAGGTAAGACATCCCCCCAGGAAGCAAACCCAGGCCTCCTGGTCTCTTGGCCCCTGTTCTCTTTTGGGCTCTACTCCTGTTTCTCCCTAGGCACCCCATCACCTTCACAGGTTTCCTATATGCTTCCCCATACCAACCCTTGATCCTCTCAAGAACCTCCTCCCCTCAGACCCTCACCAAAGCTCTCCCTCTCCCTCCACTCCTCCAGTGCCAGCGGATGGAAGCCCAGCGGTCAGAGCCTCCCCTCCCTCCAGGGGGGCAAGAGCTCCTGGAGTTGCTGCTGAGAGTTCAGGGTGGGGGTCGAATGGAGGAGCAAAGGTCCCGGCCCCCCACACACACCTGCTGAGACTTGAGCCCCCAACCAGCCCTTCCTCGCCACTGGTCTCAAAGCTGGGCAGCCCATTGCATGCCCTCAACTCTTGCTTGGCAGGGGTACCAGAGACTGAAAGACACAGCGCAAATCTCAATATTCATCTCCCACATCACCTTCCCTGGGAACTGGACCGGGTGAAAGTCCTCAAACTCTGGGAACAGGCGAGGTGGAACGGGGATTTAACTCCCCGCCCACAGGTCCATGGGAGCTTGAGGCAGTAAGGGGGATCCCAGGCACCCATCTCAAGGAGTGGCTGGGATTCTTTTCCCTAACTTGTGGGGACACCACCAATTGTCAAGCTACTAGGCACTAGGGTCTGAGGGCTCAGGCCTCCACCTGAAAGGTTATAACCTGAGAGACAGCTCTACCCTTCCTCCCAGTAAGAAGGGAAGGTGGGTGGGCACCTGAGAGATTAAGACTATTCTCCCAGTCCCACTACCAGCACCCCCCATCCCTGAGACTGAGGGGTTTACAGGCTGTGAATGGACCTTTAGCCCTGCCCACCCTCCGTCCCCACTGCTCCTGAGTCTGTCTGATGTTTTCGTTGTGTGAATAAATGTAATTCCCCTCTGGACTGCAGACTGGTGTCTGGGGGGCCCAGGCGGGGTGAAAGGTAGGAAGGTGAGGCCAGAGGCCGCCTCTCTCCCCAGCCTGGCCAGAGGCCAGCTCCCCTCCCTGGCTGGTTAATTACTGGCTCATTAAGCAGCGGCTGGAGACCTCCCTAATTATCTCCCCCAGCCCCCGTCTCCTGGTTTTAATTAAGTAGAACAGGGAGGGGAGTCATTAGAACAAGAAATATGAACTGAGCTGCCGGTGAACCCAGGCATTCCAGCGGCCTGAGTCCACATCGCTTAGATCCCTGATTCAGGACCCAGGTGGCAGACGCCCCCAGCCGCCAACACGGCCCCACTCCTAGGCCGCGGAAGTCCAGCCAGGGGGCTTTCCCGTATTTTTCAGATGGCCCATCTCCTCCCCTCATCCCCTCTTCCCTCTCCCCTCTCCCCTCCTCCACTCGGTCTCAGTTCCTCTGTTTCTGTGTCTCTCTCTCCGCCCCCAGCTCCTCCCTGTTCCTCCTCTCTTCTCCCCTCCTCTTCCTCCCCGGCTCCCCTCCCCCAGCCTCCCTCCCTCGCTCCCCCCCCTTCTCCCTCCTCCCTCCTCCCTCTCTCTCACACACACCCCCGCTTGGGCCTCCTCTCTCTCTTCGGCTCCATTTTCTCCGCCGCCGGGGGCCGGGGTCTCCTGTGGGGGGCCCAGCCGGTACCCCGGGTCTCCCTTCAGTGCCGGGGTGAACCCCCAGGAGAGCCGGGAGCCGGGGGCAGACGGGCGGGGGTTGGGGCGGAGGGAGCAGCGGCCCCAGCGAGTTTGGGGGGAGAAGTAACCAGGCGGGGGGAGGGGCGGAGCAGGGAGGGGGCCTCAGGGCCCCCCCCCAGCTATGGACGAGCGGCTACTGGGGCCGCCCCCTCCAGGCGGGGGCCGGGGGGGCCTGGGATTGGTGAGTGGGGAGCCTGGGGGCCCTGGCGAGCCTCCCGGTGGCGGAGACCCCGGTGGGGGTAGCGGGGGGGTCCCGGGAGGCCGAGGGAAGCAAGACATCGGGGACATTCTGCAGCAGATAATGACCATCACCGACCAGAGCCTGGACGAGGCCCAGGCCAAGTGAGTGCCCCCACCCCGGGACCCCACACAGACCCAGCAAACCCTGTTCACATGCTGTGAATCTTCTGGGAGCCCCCCCAACTCCAGGGCCCTCTCCAGGATCCAACAGCTCTCTTCTCTCCTTATTCTTGGGAGCTCATTAGAAAAGTGATCCCTCTCAAACCTCCCTTCACCCCCAGGCCCTGAAACCTTCACAGAGGGAACCCCCGGTGGCCCCGCTCCCCACTCCTAACCTTTTGCTGACCCCCGCACTCCCCTGGAACAGCCCCATCTCCGGGAGCCCCCTCTGGCTCCCAGACTAAGAAACTGTTCTTGGGCTATGTTATATTCTCCCCTAACTCTCCACCCAGCCCCCTCATTCTCTCCAGATGTGGAGACCTCCACATCCTCTCCAGAGCCCCTAAAGCTCCTCTCCACTGCTCAGCCAGACACTAGGTGCATCAAAGCTTCCCACCTGCTCAGCCCCAGGACCCCTTCATACACCCTACACTGATCTCCCCAGTTAGCTCGGCACCCCCAGCCCCGCTCTGCCACCTCAAACTCTGACTCTTCTCAACCCCAGCCTCTGTCTCTCTCCCTCTGAAACCTACCAAGTCGCTTTCCTTTCTCCATCCACTCCCAGATTCCTCCTCATACCTTTCTAGACCATCTCCCAAAGCCCCCAGCCTTTAGCCTGCTGCCTGCATCTTCCCTGTGTCTCCCTGAAGCCGAACAGCTTCCCCATGCTCTGGGAGTTGATCTTTTCCCAAGAACTCCCCTCCCCAACTCCATTCCACCCCCAATCCGCTTCCTCCCTCCGCAGATTGACCCTCCTCCCTCCTTGTTCTCAAGCCCCCTGCTCTGTTTCTCTAGCTCCTCAACTTTTCTCTTTCCCCACTCCCACTCCTCCCAAGGAAACACGCCCTAAACTGCCACCGAATGAAGCCTGCTCTCTTTAGTGTCCTGTGTGAAATCAAGGAGAAAACCGGTATGTGGGCCCCCCCGCCCCGATTGCTCAACTCTGGGAACAGAACCCTGTTCACTATAGGGCTAGAGTGTGACAACTTGGGGCCCTGAGGAAAGGGAGGAGTCAGGGGGACTGGGGAAGGAACCAAAGCCTGGGAACTTGGCTCTCCAGGAAGCACCAGGAGGACAGAGCACTGGGTATCAGGGTCTCTGGGTCCCTAAGTCCACTCGCCTGCATGCTAGGCCTCAGCATTCGGAGCTCCCAGGAGGAGGAGCCGGTGGACCCACAGCTGATGCGCTTGGACAACATGCTTCTGGCAGAGGGTGTGGCTGGGCCTGAGAAAGGGGGCGGCTCAGCAGCAGCAGCTGCAGCCGCTGCAGCCTCTGGGGGCAGCGTGTCCCCTGACAACTCCATCGAACACTCGGACTATCGCAGCAAACTTGCCCAGATCCGTCACATATACCACTCGGAGCTGGAGAAGTATGAGCAGGTAAGGAGAGGAGGCTTGGGTGGGTGGAGGGAGGGGCTCTTGCAGGGGAATCCCATGGCCAAAGGGCTCCTCCTCACCGGCCCACTGGCCCCCACTACAGGCATGTAATGAGTTCACGACCCATGTCATGAACCTGCTGAGAGAGCAGAGCCGCACCAGGCCCGTGGCCCCCAAAGAGATGGAACGCATGGTGAGCATCATCCATCGAAAGTTCAGCGCCATCCAGATGCAGCTGAAGCAGAGCACCTGCGAGGCTGTGATGATCCTACGCTCCCGTTTCCTGGATGCCAGGTGGGCCCAGGGACCCCAGGCTGGCCCCCAGCACTGGGCTCCTTCCCATTCCTTTCCAAGACCCTGAGCTGCCATGCTGCACAACATGGTACTCCATGACAATGGTGACTCGGGTCATGCCATGTGACAGCCCTGCCAGGACATCAACATCCTCCTCACCACTCTTCTCCCTCCTCTGTAGACGAAAGCGCCGTAACTTCAGCAAACAGGCCACTGAGGTCCTAAATGAGTATTTCTACTCCCACCTGAGTAACCCATATCCTAGTGAGGAGGCCAAGGAGGAGCTTGCCAAGAAGTGTGGCATCACCGTGTCTCAGGTAATTATGGAGGTTTCGGGAGGAGTTGTCAGGCAAAGTGCACACATCTCAGCTAGGTGCAGTGGTGTGTTCCTGTAATCCCAGCTACTAGGGAGGCTGAAGTGGGAGGATCACTTGAGTTGGAGACCAGCCTGGGCAACAGCATAGTGAGACCAGGAAGCAAAAAAAAAATGTTCTCACTCATATCTTATTCAGTGAAGGACTTCAGAGGCAAATGTTTCTACCCGACCCTCCTTTCTGCCCCACAGGTCTCCAACTGGTTTGGCAACAAGAGGATTCGCTATAAGAAAAACATCGGAAAGTTCCAAGAGGAGGCAAACATCTATGCCGTCAAGACCGCCGTGTCAGTCACCCAGGGGGGCCACAGCCGCACCAGCTCCCCGACACCCCCTTCCTCTGCAGGTGGATCCCACTGTCACCCCGGCTGACTGTTTTGCATACTTCCTGCTTTTGTTCCCACTTCCTATCTAGGCAGGATCATAGCAGAGAGGGGGCCTTTTGGGGTGAGAGGGACCGAGCTGAGATAGGCTGGAGATGTCAGGGGACAGAGGCCATTCTAGTGATCTTAGTTCTGCCTTTCTTCCCACGGGTGGCCGTGGAAGGTGAAGGAACAGCCTGCTCTTTCTGTGTGTTGGAATGTTATTTTGTGGATAATTGGAGTATAGTAGCATGTCCCCACAAGAGCTGAGAGTTGTGGTTCATCCTCTTTCTACCATCACGGGCTCTATTACACTCTTCCCTCTCCGCCCCCTCAAGGCTCTGGCGGCTCTTTCAATCTCTCAGGATCTGGAGACATGTTTCTGGGGATGCCTGGGCTCAACGGAGATTCCTATTCTGCTTCCCAGGTCAGAAAGCCCTCCTCTCGAGTAGGGCTTTCCCCAATTCCATTTCCCCTACTTTAGGATACAAGACCTCTTTCCTCTGAGGCTTCTCTTCAGTGTCATACCTTCCTCTGCTGCCTGCAGGTGGAATCACTCCGACATTCGATGGGGCCAGGGGGCTATGGGGATAACCTCGGGGGAGGCCAGATGTACAGCCCACGGGAAATGAGGGTGAGTGGATCCTGAAGCCCCTCTCTGTCCAGTTCTCACAGGACAGAGGGGCATTTTTCCTAGTAATGTTGTGCCCACACAGGGTTCCCAGGGCCTTCTCTGTTTTCTGTACTCTGTCTCTCCTTTCAGGCAAATGGCAGCTGGCAGGAGGCTGTGACCCCCTCTTCAGTGACATCCCCAACGGAGGGACCAGGGAGTGTTCACTCTGATACCTCCAACTGATCTTGCCCCTCAGGGTCACAGGGGTGGGGGCTCTCACAAGGCGACTCTTGAAGAGGACGCAGGCTTCCAGAGGACAAACCCCAATACAGGAGAAGCACAAGACAGAGAAGGGCCAATGGGGTCATCCCCTCCCTAATGAGACTCTCTGTGCTGGGGGTGCTAATTACATGGCAGGAAGAATGGGGCCTCTAAGGGGAGTGTGGGGTCTGTCTCTCCCTTTTTTCCATCTTTTTCCTCTCCCGCTTTCTTTCTTACACAGAAACATACACATACCCAGAAACCTATTTCTCAGACCCCTTTTTCTCCTCTGTCTTTCTCTCTCCCTCTCCCACACCTCACACACACATACTCCCACTTGCAACTATTCTGTTTCTCTCTCTGGGCTCCCCCACTTTCCCTTCCCCACCCCACTTATATGCTCTGGAATCTGTGGAGACGCCAGCCCTGCCCAATCAGAGATGCCAAAAATGGGGACATGACTTCTGGACAGATGACATGGGCCACGCCCCCATGCATCCCCACCCCCGCCCCTCCAGACGGTTTACTTACCTCATACGCAGCTCATCTTAAACCAATAGAATCGTTCGGTGGACGAGAGTGTCTGACTCAGATATCTACCTCGGAGGGAGTTTCTGCTACTTTAGGGAATTATTGACTGGGCTTTGGGGTTGAACTTTTTTTTTTTTTAAGAAAGAAAAAGAAACCCTGGGATCCATCTGTTTTTTGTTGTTGTTGTTGTTGTTTTTGTTGGTGGTGGTGGTGGTTCTTAATTTTTAATTTAGTTTGGGGAAGTAGCTTGTTTTTTTTTTATAAATATGTTGATTTCTTGTCTTTTTTTTTTTATTTCTTACTTTCCCATATTAGGGGTGATAGCCAAAGGGGTCCTGGTAAGAGAAAGGGGGACAAACAGAACTGGTAAAGAGGCCCCCCCTGGCTCCAGGCCTGTCCATCAGGAAGTAAATTTTACAGGGCACCAAGCTTTGCCCTGTAAAATCCCTTAGGTGTTCTTTGTTCATGCAGGCAGGTTTCTGCCGCATTTGATGTGGAGGCAGTGAAGGGCTTGCCCTGCTGGCCTCTTATCCCCCTTCTTCCCACAACCCTTGGGCAGGGCTGGACTCAGTAATTTTGAGGAAATTGAAGATGCCATCTTCCCCTGTGAGTGACATGTCTTTAATTTTTTTTTAAACTACTATTTGAAAATTGGAGGGGGAAGAATGGAAAGGGAGTTATCGCCAAATATGTTAAATATGGGTTGGGGTGCTTGTATTTGTATCTTCCTCAATTTCCCCAGAAATGAGGTATCTTTTTGTCACACCAAAACCAAGGGGTAGGGAGAGGGAGGAGGTTGCAAAAAGCCAGATATGGGGGAAAAGTAACATCAACACTGTCCCATCCTCAGCCCTGAACCCTACCATCTGATCCCCTTAGACATTCTCAGGATTTTACAAGACTGTCAGAGTGGGGAACCCCTCCCATTAAAGATCCGGGCAGGACTGGGGACAGGTTAGAAGTGTGATGGGTGGGAGGGTGGGAGGCATGGGCCAGGGGCAGTTCTCTCCTCACTTGTAAGCTTGTGTAGTTTCACAGAAAAAAAACAAAATGCAGTTTTAAATAAAGAAATTTCTTTTTTCCCTGGGTTTAGTTGAGAATTTTTTTCAAAAAACATGAGAAACCCCAGAAAAAAAAAATGATTTTCTTTCACGAAACTCCAAACAGGTGTCTCTCCTGTTCCCCAGCCTTGCCTTCACGATGCAGGCCCAATTGCACCCTTGCAAACAACAGTCTGGCCTGAACCCTATTGATGCAACCTTGCCCAGTCAAGATGGGGCTCCAGTGGGTCACCAGGCAGCCCTGATGGACTGATGAAATAAATAGGATCGGGGGCTCTGAGGGAATGAGACCCTAGAGGGTACACTACCCATCCCCCAGGGAAGTGACTGTACTGAGGCTGGTAGTGCCCAGGGGTGGGGTGATAATTATTTCTCTAGTACCTGAAGGACTCTTGTCCCAAAGGCATGAATTCCTAGCATTCCCTGTGACAAGATGACTGAAAGATGGGGGCTGGAGAGGGTGCAGGCCCCACCTAGGGCGGAGGCCACAGCAGGGAGAGGGGCAGACAGAGCCAGCAGCCTGGAAGGAAGCAGGATGGCAGCCGGAACAGCGGTTGGAACCTGGGTGCTGGTCCTCAGTCTGTGGGGTGAGCCACTCCCCCCACCCCACTGACCCTCCCTGCAGAAAGCACTTTAACCCCACACCCCAATCGTCCTAGAACTTTTCCCAGAACCCGAGGAACTGCTTTTCAAGGTCCCTCACCCACCCTGTCCAAATTTTGTTAGCCCTCATTCCCTTCCTGCCCGTCTACCATGGTGTTATCTCCCAGGGGCAGTAGTAGGTGCTCAAAACATCACAGCCCGGATTGGCGAGCCACTGGTGCTGAAGTGTAAGGGGGCCCCGAAGAAACCACCCCAGCGGCTGAAATGGAAACTGGTAAGCGGGGCCCCTGTTGCAGGCTCCCAACTTCCAGGGAGACCAGCAATGATTTGGATCCCCGTCACTCTGCCTCACAGTCCTTTCCCAAAGGCCTTGCGCTGTTTAGGCCCCGCTTCTCTGCTTCTAGAACACAGACCGGACAGAAGCTTGGAAGGTCCTGTCTCCCCAGGGAGGAGGCCCCTGGGATAGTGTGGCTCGTGTCCTTCCCAACGGCTCCCTCTTCCTTCCCGCTGTCGGGATCCAGGATGAGGGGATTTTCCGGTGCCAGGCAATGAACAGGAATGGAAAGGAGACCAAGTCCAACTACCGAGTCCGTGTCTACCGTAAGAATTCCAGGGTCTTCTCCAAGGCCCCCCTCTTATCTAAGAAAAAGCCTTCAACCCCAGCCTTGGCCCATGAGGGCCTCTGACTTCCACTGGCCCCATTTCCACACACACAGTTTGAGAACCTTCACAATTAAAGCCTCTGACTGGATTTTTCCTCCTTCAGAGATTCCTGGGAAGCCAGAAATTGTAGATTCTGCCTCTGAACTCATGGCTGGTGTTCCCAATAAGGTAGTGGAAGAAAGCAGAAGTAGAAAACGGTCCTGTGAACAGGAGGCGAGTGTGTGTGGGTGTGGGTGTGCGGCATCTCTCATTTTCAAAGGATTCTGAGGTCACCACTCTTTCCCCAGGTGGGGACATGTGTGTCAGAGGGAAGCTACCCTGCAGGGACTCTTAGCTGGCACTTGGATGGGAAGCCCCTGGTGCCTAATGAGAAGGGTGAGTCCTAAGGTGCCCCCCAAGCTGCCTTCTCCCTGATCTCACTCCCACACCCACCCTGGGATACTTTGTCTTATCCTCCCATCATAGGAGTATCTGTGAAGGAACAGACCAGGAGACACCCTGAGACAGGGCTCTTCACACTGCAGTCGGAGCTAATGGTGACCCCAGCCCGGGGAGGAGATTCCCGTCCCACCTTCTCCTGTAGCTTCAGCCCAGGCCTTCCCCGACACCGGGCCTTGCACACAGCCCCCATCCAGCCCCGTGTCTGGGGTGAGCAGAGGTGGGGAGGGTCCCAAGCTCACGTGAGCACGTTCTGGAAGTCTGACCCTTAGGGAAAGAGGGAGTCAAGCCCATGGCCACTGGGATCACTCACAAGTGTAACTCTCCACCTCATAACCTTTCCAACTCCCAGAGCCTGTGCCGCTGGAGGAGGTCCAATTGGTGGTGGAGCCAGAAGGTGGAGCAGTAGCTCCTGGTGGAAGCGTAACCCTGACCTGTGAAGTCCCTGCCCAGTCCTCTCCTCAAATCCACTGGATGAAGGATGTGAGTGACCTGGAGAGAGGGGCTGGGAGTTAGGGTGAACCATAACTAGCAACAGGGAGGGCAGAGGGCTAACGAGGGAAAGGCAGGCTAGGAGCTGAGGAGGAAGAAAGGGTATCTGAAGATGTGGAGACAAAAAGACAAGGGTTTTGAAATAGTCTCCTCTCCCCTTCCCCCACCAGGGTGTGCCCTTGCCCCTTCCCCCCAGCCCTGTGCTGATCCTCCCTGAGACAGGGCCTCAGGACCAGGGAACCTACAGCTGTGTGGCCACCCATCCCAGCCACGGGCCCCAGGAAAGCCGTGCTGTCAGCATCAGCATCATCGGTGAGACCTCTCCCCAAGCCCTACAGACCCTGGGACTAGGGTACAGGACAGCACAGGCTCTAATTTCCTGCCCAATTTTGGCCTTATCCCCAAGAGCCACCCCACCTCTCCCTCCGTGCACCCACACCCAAGCCTCCCCTGCCCCACCCAAATTCTGCCAAGAGAGCAGCCAAGCCTCTCCTTTCTTCCCTCTGAACTAAAAAAGGGGAAAGATGGCTGGGCACGGTGGCTCACGCCTGTAATCCCAACACTTTGGGAGGCTGAGGTGGGCAGATCACCTGAGGTAGGGAGTGCGAGACCAGCCTGACCAACATGGAGAAACCCCATTTCTACTAAAAATACAAAATTAGCCAGGCATGGTGGCGCATGCCTGTAATCCCAGCTACTTGGGAGGCCAGCTACTTGAGAGGCTGAGGCAGGAGAAGTGCTTGAACCCAGGAGGCGCAGATTGCGGTGAGCCAAGATCGCACCATTGCATGCCAGCCTGGGCAACAAAAGCGAAACTCCATCTCAAAAAAAAAAGAAAGGGAAAGACTCCACTGGGGCTCTCACTAAATAACCCTCTCTCAACCCAAAGTCTTCCTTTCTGACTGGATCCAACTTTGTCTTCCAGAACCAGGCGAGGAGGGGCCAACTGCAGGTGAGGGGTTTGATAAAGGCAGGGAAGCAGAAGATAGCCCCCAACACATGTGACTGGGGGGATGGTCAACAAGAAAGGAATGGTGAGTGGTGGGGGCTGTGCTCTCAATTTTCCCTGTCTCTGTACAGGCTCTGTGGGAGGATCAGGGCTGGGAACTCTAGCCCTGGCCCTGGGGATCCTGGGAGGCCTAGGGACAGCCGCCCTGCTCATTGGGGTCATCTTGTGGCAAAGGCGGCGACGCCAAGGAGAGGAGAGGTGAGTGGAGAAAGCCAGACCCCTCAGACCTAGGGCTTCCAGGCAGCAAGCGAAGAGGGGTGGGGGGGTGGAATGACAACGTGCCGCATTCCCCCCAATCTTCCTCCTCAGGAAGGCCCCAGAAAACCAGGAGGAAGAGGAGGAGCATGCAGAACTGAATCAGTCGGAGGAACCTGAGGCAGGCGAGAGTAGTACTGGAGGGCCTTGAGGGGCCCACAGACAGATCCCATCCATCAGCTCCCTTTTTTTTTCCCTTGAACTGTTCTGGCCTCAGACCAACTCTCTCCTGTATAATCTCTCTCCTGTATAACCCCACCTTGCCAAGCTTTCTTCTACAACCAGAACCCCCCCACAATGATGATTAAATACCTGACACATCTTGCTCTTGTGTGTCTGTGTCTGTGTGTGTGTGTGTGTGTGAGAGACAACCTCACCCCTACACCCTTGAGGGCCCTGAAGGAAAGGGACTCACCCCCACACTTCACCATACTACACCAAACATCTACTCTAGCTGGGGAGAAGATGGTTCTGTCGGGCGGGTGGGGGGGCGAACTTGGGAAGAGATCCCATCAATATATTTCACCTTTTTTATTGAATTTGTATTAAAGGAGGTAGTGAGGGGGAGGAAGCACTTAAGAGTCAGAATCCATATTAGACTCTGGGGAGTGAAAAATTAAATTAAATCAATAAGATGGGGAGTAGGGGAAGAGTCAGAGGGAACTTTGCCCACCTTTCAAGATCAAATCAAGAAATCAGGGAAAGCAAAGACTTAGGAGAGGAGAAAGACATTCTCTCAATCCATCCTCCTTCCCCAGGGCAGAGAATTACAACGTTACTGAGTGAGCTTCTGAGCAGAAGGCTCTCCCATCTATGCACAGACTTCACTCCTCCTCCCCAGGCCTTCCTGGAGAATGTCCAGGGCTGGCCTTAGCCAACAGAAATATAGGAGTCAAGGGGGTCCAGGAGTAAGGAAGGGTCAGCAGGGACCCCCCAATACTGATTCTCCTCTGGCTAGAGGTGGGCAGGAAGGAGACATAGCTCAAATACTGAGCAGCCAAAAAAAGAAGAAGATGGCGAGAAACAGGAAGAGGGAATCCTGCCAGCTGGAGGTCGGGTGACCCTGTCCCAGATCCACACCTGTGGGAGAGAGGAAAGCTGTGGAAGCATATGCTCCTAGGCTGGGAGGGGCCCTGAGGGGATTCACAGGGCTCCCTGATGGGAGCTGAGTGTGACTCTTACCTGTACCCCGGCGGAAGGGCTCATGTGCATTGAAGACGGTGGTGAAAAAGCCAAAGGGAAAAGCACCAACACCAAATGAGAAGTGGAAGCCCCCGGTATCACCAAATGGCTGGAATCCCTAGGGAGGCGGAAAAAGTCAGATGGGAAGCCGGCAAATCTGTCAAGGAAGGGACACAACTGGACAAGAAGACTCACCCCTCTGCTCTCTGGAGCTGGTCTCTGGCCCTGGGGGCGGGGTGGAGTTTTTAATCTGAGGAAGTGGAGAGAGAAAGTTAACAGGGAATTTTCTCCTCTCATCTTCCACACCGTTTTCCAAGGGCAGAAGCCTTCAATCTTCCCTAAGCAACACCTCCAGTCTCTCACCTGGGATCCTGGGGCTTCTGGCTCCCTCGCCCATAAAGCGGGACAACCTTCTCTCTGCTGATCCCAGCTTTACATACTGGACACTCTTGCCGTTCTGGCCGTGTCTCCAGCCACTGGGGAGAAAAAGAGTGGTTTCCAGTATACAAGAGGGTCTTCCAGCTCCTCAGACCTCCCCGTTTCCCTCTTCATCTCCTGAGTACGCACCTGATGAAGACATGGCCAACTGGATGGGGGGGAAAAAAAAAGGTCAAACTAGCTACAGAAAAGAGAGACACAGACCCTAGACTTCGCAGAATCCCATCTCACCCCTCTTCCCAAGCAACCTGCTGTTGCTTTTCAGATTTTCTGCAACCTCTACCATGCCAGCCAATTTGGCCTTCCTGCTTGTCTGATCTTCCAACACCTAAAGCTCTGTCCATCCTCAACACACTCAACCCTCTCCTTTCTCCTCTCCCCAACAAACACATACAAATTTTCGTGCCCTCTCTTTTCTGCCTTTCAAGTTAATTTCTAATTCCCTTCAGCCACCTCTTTCCGGGTCTCCTCTTTTCAACCCCAACCCCATCACTCCAAACCAAACCCCTTTACTAGCACATTCCCCCATTACTCACTTTCAAGCTCAATAATGTCCCTATCTTTACGACCCTTTAACTTTTCAAGTCTGCCTCTCCACAGTGCCCTTATACCTGCCCCCTCCCAGATCTCATCTGAATGTGATCCATATTTCCTGGTTCTCCCCGACTCAATTGATGCGTGCCTCCCTTAACCTTTGTGTCTCATTTGTTTCCACCTGCACAGCTAAGACCCCTCACTTCTCTGGGGTAAGGTGGCTCGGGTCTCACATTGTCCCGCCAATCCCCGCCCCACCTTCTCTTCTCAGCACATCACATGCCCCCTGATTCCTAAGACCTTTCTTTCCACAGATCTCGACCGTTATACTCCCACCCACACATACCAGCAAAGTCTTATGTCTCCTGTCGGGCTTCACCTATGGGAACGTGCCCTCCGATTATCTGTATGACTGTATGATTATTCGCTCCTAGCCTCTCCAGTATATAAGCGAGACCCACCGCCTTCCGCCCCCCTCCTCGATTCTCACCAGTACAGGTGGCCACACACACTGACCACAGCTTCCCGAGCAGTCTCCAAACATATATTACATTCGAAGGTCGCGCCCGCCCCGCCCCGCTCGCGATTTGGCCCTTCGGGGCCCCCGTCCTCCTCCTCCGCTGCTGCCATGGTCGGTTTTGTTTCGCCCCACGTACCCTTCAGTACCCCCAAATACACATACACACGCCCCAACAAACCAGAAACCACCTCCTGCCCACGATCGTTGGGCAGGCTCCAAGGTTTCCTAATCACTATTGGTCTGAATGCCTGCCAGTCACAAAGAATTCAAAAGAAAGGATTGGCCCAAAGGGTAGGGGCGGGAAAAGGTTAGTGCAGTCCTGCCTTCGCACAATGGCTATTGGCTGATACGGTCTAAGTCAATGTGCAATGCCAAGGGATTGGTAATAACTCGCTACACCCTGTCGCCTGGCCAAGGAGGGCTTTATTCGTCTGAGTAGTTGTCAGTCATAACCAAAGCCATAAGCAATTTGCTCGGGACTACCTATAGACCTCGCCCACTATAAGCCCCTTTCTTTCCTTCGCTTCCTCTTTCAGAGAATGTCCGGATTGCTATTGGACTTTGGAGCGCATGGCTCCAAAGCAACTCATTGGCTAGAACTTGACGGAAAATGGTGGTTAGGTAAAACGCGCCTGCGCAGCACGCGGCGGGACGGGGGTTGGCCAATCCTGTGAGGGTTGAACCGTCTCTTGTTCCACCTCTTCACCCCATCTTGTCGCCATGGTGACTGCTCTACAATTGGCGAGGCTTGCACTTCAAAGTCCTAGGCTCGCTTCATCCGGGTCCTTCAGCTGTGGACTTTCTGCTGATTGGGCCTTTTCCTTTTCCCCTGATTGGCCGACCTCGGGAAAGACGGCGAAGAGCTAGGAAAAGAGGGAAAACACTAGGGTCGCAGGGTTCAAAATGGCTCCAACCTCCTTTGGTGACGTAGAGAGCAGAACTTGGGTCTGCCCCTCCCTTTTAGTTAAGGGAGCAGAACTGGGATTAGCCCGACGTTTGGATAGTGCGAACATCGATCTGCGGCGCTGGTGTTAACCCAACTCATTCGGCTGGACGACTCAGCCCTCCCCGCATTAGGTGATTTACAGAGCAAAACTGAACTAAAGGCCCACCCCTTTCTTAACGTTGTACACAGAGTAGAACAGGATTGACTTCAACTCCGTTTTAAATCTTCAGAGCAGGAAAGCTCTGGGCTCAACCCCTTTGTGAGTGGTGCAAAAGGGGCAAAGCCCGCCCCTTTTAAGGAGACCCGCGGAGGTTAGACCCGCCCTTTCCTCCTTATAATTTGCCCATCAGAAATAGGGTCTTCTTCCCGGGTTGGACCCCGGGGAGTTTGGGCTTCTCCTACAATCACTGACCCTCACTGTGACCAAAGGAGCAGAATTAGGTAACAGTCCTCCCACTACCAGTCCTCTTCCCGAGGGCATGTAAACTCATGCAGGGTAAAGGTGTGGCTAGAGGTGGGACATTGATAAAAGATCCCATGTGACTCAAGAGTAAGGAAAGATGAGAAGTTAGCAGTTGCGTAAAGAAGGACTGGGGCAGATGAGGATTCAGGAAACTTGAGGTTTAGGAAGGAAGATATTGCGAGGGAAAGATGGAAATGAAGGAGAGTGAAGTGATGGAATGATCCTAGTAAAGGGATAATGGGAGTGGAGGAAGAGAAGAGGGGGTGGAAAACTAGATACATGGCTACCAAATTAAGGAGGCACCCTCATTGCAGAGGAATCGGCATTCTTCCTCACTTTTTGTTTTTCTAGAAAGCACCCCTGAAGCCAAATTTCCATTGGAAGAAAAGATGTACCCATATTGTATGTTGTGAGAAGGGGTTGTCTCAGCTTGGGCAAGTAAGGAGACTGATAGGAAGGAAGTAGGAAAGAAAAAGTACAGAGGTAAAAGAGCATGGAAAAGGAAAGGGTCAGGGATAAGGCCAAAGAGATCTCTTCTCTTTAAAGGCTAGAGAAGGCAGGTGGAGGGGGGAACTGGACTGCTGGGAGATAGTGAGGGACAAAGGGCAAAGGAAACCGGACCAGAGGACTGGAGAGTGAGATGGAGTGAGATGAAGTCCTGGAGAGAAAAAGAAGAGAGGTGAACTTAATGCTTGTCATATGGTAGGTAGATGCTTGATAAATGTTTAGAATTGAATGGGTACGGGAAAAGGGGTCCTTAAGAATAGTTGGGGGGAATAAGCAGCAGATAACCGGAGTTGAGAAAAAAAGAGACCTAGTAAAAGTGGCAGTTAAAAGAGAGCTGATGGAGAATAAAGGAAGGAATGTGCCGAAGGAGGAATACAGCACCAGGGGATCCAGAGCTGAAAGGGAGAGAAAAAAAAGATGCAGCTGGAGCCAGAGATGGGGGCAAAGAC
Source organism: Pongo pygmaeus (assembly GCF_028885625.2). Lineage (NCBI taxonomy): Eukaryota > Metazoa > Chordata > Mammalia > Primates > Hominidae > Pongo > Pongo pygmaeus. The sequence continues at coordinate 32,491,109 of NC_072378.2, read as the reverse complement.
CGAGGGAGAGCCCTGGGGCGGGGCTCGCAAGAGGACACTGGTAGATGTGGGGAGGAGATGTCTGAGTTTCTGGGAGACGATTGGCAAAACAGGCTGCCCATCACCGCCCTCCACTTCCTGGCCGGCCCCGGAAACCAGCAGGCGTTGGGGAGGGGTGGCGGGGGAATAGCGGCAGCAGCAGCCCCAACCCTCAGAGAGACAGCAGGGAGGGAGGGAGGGTGCTGGGGGGACAGCCCCCCACCATTCCTACCGCTATGGGCCCAACCTCCCACTCCCACCTCCCCTCCATCGGCCGGGGCTAGGACACCCCCAAATCCCGTCGCCCCCTTGGCACCGACACCCCGACAGAGACAGAGACACAGCCATCCGCCACCACCGCTGCCGCAGCCTGGCTGGGGAGGGGGCCAGCCCCCCAGGCCCCCTACCCCACTGAGGTGTGGGCGGGAAAGGGATGGGAGGAGGAGGGAAGAGGGTGCTGAAAGCGACTAGGATGAGGGGAAGGGGAGAGATTGGGTCTGGGAGGGCCGACTGGGGGAGAGGGTTGCTGGGGAAAGGAGAGGGGCCGACTGGGAAGAGGGTTGCTGGGGATAGGAGAGGGGACCTGAGAGGGAGGAAGGATGAAAGAGACACGGGAGGGAGGAGAAATGGAAACCCTTGTGAATTTGGGACTGGGAGTGTGCACAGGGAATCCTGGAGCGGGAATTCCCTACACCTTCCCCAATTCCTTTTCTTGCCCTTTGACCCCACATGACTCTTGAAGGGTCGTGAGGGGAGAAGGCCAGCAGAATTTGCCTCTTAGGAATACCCTTAGGCGCCTCTGTTTCCATCTAGGCACAGTACCTCTTGTTTCTCAGTGGCCTTCCACACTGCTAGACCCTTACTGACACACAAATGCCTTATGGGAGCCATGTTTTCTACATTGAGTCTGTGTGCCTTTGACATGTTTAATGGCTTGTGTGCAACTAGGTTGCCCCAATGCTATCCATAGGCTGTGTAGAAATGGTGTGTTATTTTCTATCAGAATTGCCCATTTTCCATCCCTGTGTCCATGTCTCACATCCAGTTTTGACATGTTCAAGTACCGCATGTGTGTGAGTTTTCATATATTGCACCTGTTCTATAGTTTCATGTTACTTGCACGTTTTATGTTTTGGCATGTTTATTTCAGCATGTGAAGGTTATATACCTTATTTTGCTTTGGCTGACATGTCCATGGTCCTACCATTTGCAGTAGTCTTCATGTGTGGGATCCCGTGGCTTGGCTGAATAGCCCACACTCTCATGTCTGACTGAATTGGCCTGTTTGCTGTGTTTTCCCAGTCACAGTTCACAGAACACATGTGTATGCGCCTTTGCACGATACACTGATGTAACAGGACCATAGGATGTGTGTTATAAATTTGTCATCAGTATATTTTGTGAGCCGTATGCTCATTAAATTTGGCCCTCCATTGCATTTCTAAATCCTTGGAGTTTTGTTCTCCAAAGAGGGTCACTTAATATCAGGTGTTAAGAGAAGAAGGTAACTGGGTCTCCAGGTCTGCAAAGAACCATCCCTGCATGCCTTACCTTGGTGACCTCCCTGGCCCATACCTCTCTACACAAGCATTATCTTTCCAGTGGCTGTGTACAGTCTGTGTCCATGAGCTCAATGCATGTCACAGGGTCAACCCTGCTGTGAACCTCATTGTTGGTATTTATTTATGGACATTATCCTCCATTCTTTGCACTGTTGGCACACATTTGATGAGAGCAGCATCTTTCCCTGTGGTGTGTTGATCCCATTCTGTACATTACTCTTGTGAGATGACCTCTTCCTGATTATTGTTACTCTGCCTTCATTATGGCCATGTATTGCATGTATCTATTCAGAGTCGGTTACCATTAGGTTTGGTGTGTTCGTTACTTTCTCAGTGACTTTTCTTTTAGTAGTCAGTTCTACTCAAGAGGATAACTATCTAATTTGTGATCAGAACCGCCATCTCTGTCATTAATTGTGGCTCTGTGGGTGTGTATACAGCCTTAGAATCTGTTCAGCAAGTGTTTATTGAGCACCTACTCCATCTCCTATTGTCCTGGCATTGGAGGTAAGACGGAGTCCCTGTCCTTAAGCTGCTTACAGCCTAAGGAGGGAAACAGAAATGCCAGTTAACACATAGTGTGTTGTCAAGATCAGTGGTTCTTAAATTCAAGCGCACATCAGACTCACCAGAGGGCTTGTTAAAATACAGATTGCTAGCCAGCCACGATGGCTCACACCTGTAATCCCAACAGTTTGGAAGGCTGAGGCAGGAGGATCGCGTGAGGTCAGGAGTTCAAAACCAGCCTGAGTGACAGAGTGAGAAAAAGAAAAATAGATTGCTGGACCTAATGCCCAGAATTTGTGATTCGGTAGATCTGGAGTGAAGTCTAATAATTTGCATTTCTATACTTCGAGACCCACTGATCAAGATAAAAGTGTAATGAAAGCACAGGCCTGGAGTGGTTCAGGCAGCCCTCCAAAAGGTGACACTGAGCTGTGTGAGGCAGGAGAAGAGGCGGGCATTCCAGCCAAAGGGAACAGCATGTTCAAGGTGTGGAAGCATGAAAGATCATGGTGTCTGAGGAACTGAAGTGAATCAGTTTGACTGGAAGAAAAAGAGTTTTGTGAGGATGTGGTCGAAGATGTAAGCAGAAGTCAACTTGTCAAGAAGAGCCTTTAGGCAAGACAGGGAAATGCTCTGTGTTTCAGAAAAATTTGTGCTAACAGAAAAATCTCTGTGGTTGCTACGTGGAAGATGGATTGGAGGGAGCGGGGAGCCTACTCCACATAGTTTAGGGGAGAAATGATGCTGTTCTGAACTTGTAGGGGCAGTGGGATGGAGCAGCTCAGAAAGCCTACGGTATTCCAACTGGCAGGGTCTCCTGTTTCCTCTGTTGCCTGTTACCTTCTCGCTTGGCAATAGGCTTACCTTTGAGCATAGCCCTTCCCGTCATGGGAAGACAGTGCCTGTGGCCTCAGTAGGAATGACAGGTATTTGCCTGAACACCCTTTTTGTGAATTGTTACCCTGCCCCCAACAGTGGGGCAGAGTGGAGGAAGGAGGAAGAACCTAGAACGCAGGTTCTGTGTTCCTGCCTCTCTTCCTCTTGAGCCCTTTCGTCTCCCAGGGCAAGTGCTGTTAGGTCACCTTTACTCCATTCCCTCCTTTGTTCACTTGGTGAGGCCTCACACCCTGTACCTGCCCACGCAAAGTGTCACTAGAAGGAAGGGAAAGGGTAGTAGGACTCGTTTGCCTGTCTGGAGGTAGGATTGGTTTTTGTAGCTATTCCAGGTATGTCCATAAGTTTACCTAGGAATGGGGGAGCTGCCTGGGTGGAGAGGGATTTTTCTAGTTATGCATTTACATTTTTTTATCTGTCACTGGGTGTAATTATAAATTTGTGTCTGTGTGTGAACATGTTAGTCTTTGTATGACTGTGTGTCTGTTGGCATTAGTGACACAAACTTTTATTCTTGCCATTTGGCCCCTGGGTATATGGCTGTGAGTGTTCTGTCACAATCACCATATATGCTGTGTGCTGTGTTTGTATATGTATATGCAGTACATACCAGTGTCAGTGTAACAGAGTGGTTAGGAACACAGGCGGCTTAGATTTAACCTAGAAACTGCTGTTTAGGAGCTGTATGACCTCAGGTAAGTTATTTAGCCTCTCTGGGCCTATTTCCTATAAAATGTAAATAGTAATAGTACTTTCTAGACTATCGTATGCATCATTTTAAGAGTTTAACTTAATGTATAGACCAGTACTGTTCTACAGAAATTCAATGCAAGCCACAATGTGATTTTTTTATGGTAGCCACATTTTTACAAGGCAAAAAGAGTGAAATTAATTTTAGTAATATATTTTCTTGAATCTGATAACATCCAAAAGATTATAATTTCTTTTCTTTTTTTTTTTTTTTTTTTTTTTTTGAGACGGAGTCTCACTCTGTTGCCCATGCTGGAGTGCAGTGGCGTGATCTTGGCTCACTGCAACCTCCGCCTCCCAGATTGAAGCGATTCTCCTGCCTCAGCCTCCCGAGTAGCTGGGATTACAGGCATGCGCCAACAGGCCCGGCTAATTTTTGTATTTTTAGTAGAGACGGGGTTTCACCATGTTGGTCAGGCTGGTCCTGAACTCCTGACCTCGTGATCCGCCCACCTCGGCTTCCCAAATTGCTGGGATTACAGGCGTGAGCCACCGCGCCCGGCCCAAGATTATAATTTCAAAATGTAGTCAGCATGAAAGATTAATAATGGATATCTTACATTTTGTTTTTTATTCAGTCTTTGAAATCTGATGTGTATTTTACATTTCCAGCACATCTCAGTTCAGACTAGCTGCATTTCAAGTAGCTAGTATTGGCTGCATTCAAAGTAGCCACATGTAGGTGGTGGCTGCTTTCTCGGACAGCACAAGTATAGACCATTATAAGACCCTTACCAGCTACAAGTGTTAGCTATTATTCTTGTTGTCATTTATTATCAGGTATCTGTGAATTGTAGATGTCCGTGTCTTCTGTCTCTTGTCTGAATATATCCAGAGCCTTTGGGAAGAGGGGTGGGAGAGCAGTCCTGAGTTCTATCTCCACCACCCTCATCCTAGAGAGCCTTCCTGGGAAGATTTCAATGAGAACCCTGCCCCAGTTTGTGCCTCAAGCCCTTGTCCTCATAGCACCAGCCCCCAACCCTGCCTTCTGTGCCTTGCCTACCCCACTCTCCTCCAGAAACCAGGATGATTGTCCCTTGCCCCATCCCCTGCAGGTGGCCAGAATGGATTTGTGGCCAGGGGCATGGATGCTGCTGCTGCTGCTCTTCCTGCTGCTGCTCTTCCTGCTGCCCACCCTGTGGTTCTGCAGCCCCAGTGCCAAGTACTTCTTCAAGATGGCCTTCTACAATGGCTGGATCCTCTTCCTGGCTGTGCTTGCCATCCCTGTGTGTGCCGTGCGAGGACGCAACGTCGAGAACATGAAGTGAGGGGCAAGGGGTCTTGGGCAATGAGGGAACATAGGGGTACAAAGTGAGTAGTGGATTGGGGGAAGGGGGCATGGTGTGTGTAGAAAAGACTGAGAGAGACCAGAGACAGGGAATGGGGAGAGGACTGCAAAGGTGGTCAGAAAGACAGTAGGGTGGGGGGAGCTGAGGCATGCAGATGGACATCAATGGATCCCACTGGGACCCCTTGCCATGACCCCACAGGATCTTGCGTCTAATGCTGCTCCACATCAAATACCTGTACGGGATCCGAGTGGAGGTGCGAGGGGCTCACCACTTCCCTCCCTCGCAGCCCTATGTTGTTGTCTCCAACCACCAGAGCTCTCTCGATCTGCTTGGTGAGACCCCACCACAGGGCACACCTCCCCCAGCCATGCCTCCCCTCCTGGAACCTTCCCTAGAATATCTTCTCCTAGAGATCCTCAATTCCCCTTCCTCTGGGACATTGCCCCCTTGCCTCCTGCTCAGGCCTTCATTCCCTGGGTAGAACTGCCCTCATAAGCAGGGTACATATACTTTTGGTCACCCTTTCCTTCACTTGGGGCCCCCCCCACCGCCTAGTCTCCTCCTTCACCTCCAGTCCCTAGCAGAGTGGGTGATGATCTGGGTGAGATGGGTTGCCTTCTGTGACACTCTGCCTCCACCCCGATCCTCACCCACCCCCACCCTGCCCAAGGGATGATGGAAGTACTGCCAGGCCGCTGTGTGCCCATTGCCAAGCGCGAGCTACTGTGGGCTGGCTCTGCCGGGCTGGCCTGCTGGCTGGCAGGAGTCATCTTCATCGACCGGAAGCGCACGGGGGATGCCATCAGTGTCATGTCTGAGGTCGCCCAGACCCTGCTCACCCAGGACGTGAGTCATCCTGGGGAAATGGGGGATTGGAGGGATAGAGAGTAGAACAGTTGTAAATAAACTGATATGCAGGGCCAGTGGGCCTCAAAGGTCCCATTATAACATCACACCTACTCTGACTCCTCCATATGTATTTGTCTTCCTTGACCCTCTTTCTCCCCCAGGTGAGGGTCTGGGTGTTTCCTGAGGGAACGAGAAACCACAATGGCTCCATGCTGCCCTTCAAACGTGGCGCCTTCCATCTTGCAGTGCAGGCCCAGGTGACTACTGCTCCTCGTTCTGCTACTCAGCTGCCAACCCCCACCATTCCCTCATCTCTGGGCAGGGGCTTATTGTAGGAGTCTCAGAAGAGAGCTGTGGACTGACCTGCTTTACCCCTTCCCCAGGTTCCCATTGTCCCCATAGTCATGTCCTCCTACCAAGACTTCTACTGCAAGAAGGAGCGTCGCTTCACCTCGGGTGAGGGCTTTGAGCAGTTCTGGGGTAGGGTGTGTCCAGAGAGGCTGGGAGGACATCCCTGTGAGGCAGGGGGATCATTCAGTGTCAGAGCCATGAGATGTCTACACAGTCATCTAGTCTAACCCCACATCAGCCAATAAGTCTTTACCAAGCACCCACCATACCCTGCCAGATGGGTAGCACTTGGTCCCACCAAGAGAGGCTATTACCAATCTTAACAGGAAAGATAAGGCCTGTGTGCACAAAGCTGTAATGAATAACACTCATTCAGCAGTAAATGCCAAACCCAGAGGAGGGGGGCTGGAGGGGTGCTGAGGAGATGTCTGAACTGGGGATTGGAGAAGGCTTTGTATAGGAGAAGGGCCTCAGAAGTGGCAGCTGGCAAGCCCAGGGATGGTTGTCCAGGGTTGGGGGAAGAGAACTGAAAGGTTGAGGAAGAGTATCACTCGAAAGCTGGGCCCCACCTGTGGGCAAAGACCTGGGTGGACAGGCCATGATGGTGCTCCCCTTACCCCAGGACAATGTCAGGTGCGGGTGCTGCCCCCAGTGCCCACGGAAGGGCTGACACCAGATGACGTCCCATCTCTGGCTGACAGAGTCCGGCACTCCATGCTCACTGTTTTCCGGGAAATCTCCACTGATGGCCGGGGTGGTGGTGACTATCTGAAGAAGCCTGGGGGGGGTGGGTGAACCCTGGCTCTGAGCTCTCCTCCCATCTGTCCCCATCTTCCTCCCCACACCTACCCACCCAGTGGGCCCTGAAGCAGGGCCAAACCCTCTTCCTTGTCTCCCCTCTCCCCACTTATTCTCCTCTTTGGAATCTTCAACTTCTGAAGTGAATGTGGATACAGCGCCACTCCTGCCCCCTCTTGGCCCCATCCATGGACTCTTGCCTCGGTGCAGTCTCCACTCTTGACCCCCACCTCCTACTGTCTTATCTGTGGGACAGTTGCCTCCCCCTCATCTCCAGTGACTCAGCCTACACAAGGGTGGGGAACATTCCATCCCCAGTGGAGTCTTCCTGTGTGGTCTTCTCTACCCCTTTACCCCACATTGGCCAGTGGACTCATCCATTCTTTGGAACAAATTCCCCCTACTCCAAAGTCCATGGATTCAATGGACTCATCCATTTGTGAGGAGGACTTCTCGCCCTCTGGCTGGAAGTTGATACCTGAAGCACTCCCAGGCTCACCCTGGGAGCTTTCCTCAGCATCTTCACCTTCCCTCCCAGTGTAGCCTCCCGTCAGTGGGGGCTGGACCCTTCTAATTCAGAGGTCTCATGCCTGCCCTTGCCCAGATGCCCAGGGTCGTGCACTCTCTGGGATACCAGTTCAGTCTCCACATTTCTGGTTTTCTGTCCCCATGGTACAGTTCTTCAGTGGACATGACCCCACCCAGCCCCCTGCAGCCCTGCTGCACCATCTCACCAGACACAAGGGGAAGAAGCAGACATCAGGTGCTGCACTCACTTCTGCCCCCTGGGGAGTTGGGGAAAGGAACGAACCCTGGCTGGAGGGGATAGGAGGGCTTTTAATTTATTTCTTTTTCTGTTGAGGCTTCCCCCTCTCTGAGCCAGTTTTCATTTCTTCCTGGTGGCATTAGCCACTCCCTGCCTCTCACTCCAGACCTGTTCCCACAACTGGGGAGGTAGGCTGGGAGCAAAAGGAGAGGGTGGGACCCAGTTTTGCGTGGTTAGTTTTTATTAATTACTGGATAACAGCAAAAAACTGAAAATAAAGAGAGAGAGAGATCTGGGTGCTTGGTGGTTGCATTTGTTAAGGAATTGAAGAAGCAGTTCTTGCCCAGGCAACCTGCCCCCAGCCAGAAGACTCAGGGGTGGGCCAAGAACACAGGCCTCCCCCTTTCTTCAGCTCTCTGAAGTTTCCATTGTTCATTGCTCTTTGGTGGCTGATAGCTTTATCTGCAGCTCACAGTCGGCCAATCCCAGAGGATTAGTGGGTCCGGTTTCTGTATAAATTAGGGGGCAGGGGTGCTGTAGAGGCTTCTTATCAATGATTGACGCCGAGGCCCAGGCTGTTGTCCTCACAGGAGCCTGGTTAATGACATGGCAGACACAGTGGCTGTGGTCAGCCTGGAGTGGGCTACACTGCCACTCTCACCAAACAATAAGTGAAACTATTGGGCTGGGGACAGGATTTCAGAAGAGAACGATGGTGAAGTGGAGAGACATGAGGATAGTGAATGTTGGAGAGGGGCTTGGAGAAAAGAGGGAATGCCTGAATGGGGAGGGGTCTTGGGGAAAGCTGGGGAATAGAAGTCAAGGTAGGAGGAGCGTGAGGACTCACAGGCACCTAGCCTCTCCTCCAGCAGCAGCACCTGGTCGCTGAGAGATTCGATCCGGTCACCCCGGCCCCAGAGCTCAGCCACCTGTTCTGGCTGCAGCTCTTCAGGCGGCATGGGCAGCACCGCTCTGACCCAGGCCCCAGCCTGACCGGCCCACTAGAAAGGAAGAGATGCCTCAGGGTATTGACAGTGAAGTTTGGCCTCACCCCACCTAGCAGGCTTGACTCACCTGCTCCAGCCGCTCCAGGCGCCCTCGCAGCTCCTGAATCTCCTGCTTCAGAGCGCGCTCATCTTTTTCCGCGTCTCGAACTAGGGACAAAGGAGACCAAGAGCCTGACCACTGCCCGAGCCCGGATGCCTGTCCCGAGTCCCCCCGGTGGCCCGTACTCCTGGCCCACTCACCGGCCACGCTGAGTATGCTGGCACTGGTTGGGGGCTCTGGGGACCCCTCCATGCAGGTGCGCCCGTCCAGGCCTAGCACTAGGTCGTGGGGGCAGCCGCAGGTGAAGCTGCCTGCCGTATTAAAACAACGGTGCGAGCAGAGGGTGATGCTGGTCCTACATTCATCCACGTCTAGTTACCGAAAAAAGGAAGGGGCTAAGAGAGGGGGCGGGGGCAAGCACCTGGGTAGGAGGGGAGGACAAGCTGACTCACCCACATGACAGTGCTTCCCTCCCCAGCCGGGGGCGCACTCGCACTGGTCAGGCCTAACACAGACGCCTCCGTTCAGGCAAGGCTTGGCGCAGATGGCTGCGGACAGAGGAAGTGGGGTTCAGATTCGAACCAACGACCCAGCTCCCCAGCTCCGTGGGGCGCGCCTCCCGCAAGGCCCAGAAGACCCAGCCTCACCTTCACAGGTGAGCGCCCCCGGGTGCCGCTTCTTCCAGCCCTGGCAGCACACTGCATGGGTCTGCTGAACCTCCCGCCTCACCTCCCGCCACATAACGCGGTACATGGTCCTGGAACACAGCGCCTGGCTCAGGACCCTGAGTACGGGTCCTGGTCGGGGTTCTTGGCGTCCCATCTCCCCATCCCTCACCTGTAAGTGCTGCAGATGCGCCTCCCAGCGCACAAGGTCAGGTAGGGCTTGTACACTGGTTGGCTGTAGGACTCGTTGTAGCGGAGCGGGACCACCAGTGTCTGCTTGGAGCAGACTCCCTGACTGCGTCCATGCCAGAGGATGAGGTGGGAGAGATTGAGTAGGCCAGGCCCTGGGGAGCCAGGAGTCCCACTTCCCTCAAGAGGATATTGAGGCCCCGCTCTCCCTCCAGATGACAGCCTCTCACCCCCATTCTAAACTTTCAGTCATGTTTTGCCTCCTGTGAAGCCCCACCCCCAACAGAAGGCTCCGGAGAAGAGCTCACCCCGGACCCCACCCCCTCTGTTGTCACCTCTCTCTGAGGGATCCACCCTTGGCCCCCTCGCCTGATATCAGTAGCAGGAGGAAGGAGAATCCGCCTAAAAGAGTGCACAGCTCAGCCCTGGACCCCATGATTCGCTTTGATGCTGGACCCTACAGGCTGCAGGCAAGAAAAGGTTAATGGATGCCCGTCCCCTCTCCTATTAATTTCTCCAGCACTAGCCCCTCCAAGGGCACTCTGCAGGTACCCTCTAAGGGAGTCAGGACATTCACTTTTACATACTAGCCACCAGGATTGCCTACACCTGTGTGTACAACCCAACGCTATCCTAGTCTTAGCATATCATGACCTTTCAGCATCACAAAAGCTCACACCCCAGCACACTCCCTCCACCTCCCCTCTAACCTACTTACTTCTAATCCCCTCTGCACAACGTGGAGGGACACACAGTCAACCCTCCCCTTATGACCCTCCTGTCTTTTTTTTTTTTTGAGAAGGAGTTTCGCTCTTACTGCCCAGGCTGGAGTGCAATGGCATGTTCTTGCCTCACCGCAACCTCCGCCTCCCGGGTTCAAGTGATTCTCCTGCCTCACCCTCCCAAATAGCTGGGATTACAGGAATGCACCACCACGCCTGGCTAATTTTGTTTTGTTTTGTTTGTTTTGAGACGGAGTCTCGCTCTGTCACCCTGGCTGGAGTGCAGTGGTGCGATCTCAGCTTGCTGCAAGCTCCGCCTCCTGGGTTCATGCCATTCTCCTGCCTCAGCCTCCCGAGTAGCTGGGACTACAGGTGCCTGCCACCATGCCCGGCTAATTTTGTTTTGTATTTTTAGTAGAGACGGGGTTTCTCCATGTTGGTCAGGCTGGTCTCGAACTCCCGACTTCAGGTGATCCACCCGCCTTGGCCTCCCAAAGTGCTGGGATTACAGGTGTGAGCCACCGTGCCCAGCCAACCCTCCTGTCTTTAACATGCCCTCTTATAACTTCATACCTTCAAAACCCTAGCTGGTCGGGCGCAGTGGCTTACACCTGTAATCCCAGCACTTTGGGAGGCTGAGGTGGGTGGATCATGAGGTCAGGAGTTCAAGACCAGCCTGGCCAAGATGGTGAAACCCCATCTCTACTAAAGATACAAAAAATTAGCCAGGCGCGGTGGTGGACGCCTGTAATCCCAGCTACTCGGGAGGCTGAGGCAGGAGAATCACTTGAACCCAGGAGGCAGAGGTTGCAGTGAACCAAGATCGTGCCACTGCACTCTAGCCTGGGCAACAGAGCAAGACTCCGTCTCAAAAAAAAAAAAACAAAAAACAAAAACAAAAAAACCCTAGCCATATACCCTCACACCATACACACAAACCAAGCACCTGGAAGCTCCACACCTTTCACACACTGCTATTCCCCTCATATACCCACACCATCACATATGCCCTAAATGCACATCCCTTGCTCCAACAAAACACCCCTCAACTCATGCCCACCCTAAGTCTCTGAGTAAACCCCACTCTTTCCCCATTTGAAATTCTCTCCACACCTGCCTTCCTCTGTCTCTCCATTCCCACCTGGCTTCTTTCTCCTGGGAGGCTTCAGGCAGACCAGCCTCAGCAGAAGCAGCTCAGACTGGTGGGTGGGCCTGGCAGGCTAAGAAGGAGAGGAGGGGCTGGGCCAGAGAGTCCTCCCATTCCTGCCCCCTCCCACAAGCCTCCTCCTTAGCTCCAGCAGGGTCAGCTCAGTAGGGTCAAGTCCCACTACCCTCATCCCCACCCCAGCAAAGGGCTCCCTAGAAGTATCTTTCCAACCCTCTGAGGCCCCTATTTCTGGACTCCCCAAATCAGAAGCTATGAGCTCTTGTAACACCACCAGTACCCCCTTGAACCCAACACAGACTAGGGGAGAGTTAGGGGGCAGGGAGAGAACCAGCTGCAGGGAACAAAGCCGTTCAGGTTATGGAAGAAAAAGCAAGATCAGCTGAGGAAAGCTAGAAGGGCAAGTCGTCACAAAGGGGCAGGGGGGCAGCCCAGGGCACCAAGGGGAAAACTGCCCCCCTCTCTTGATGACATTTGTTACGGCTTAGGGGGAACAGAATTGAGTCAGCCACCACCCCCCATGCCAGAGCAGACAGGGCCCTATTGTCTCAGCCAAAATTCCTTCTTTCAAGGAAGAGGAGGCTCATTGTCCAGCCCTACACCCAGCTCTGGCCCACAAAGCTCAAAAGCGGCACAACGAATGCCCACCCTGACCCTCTGCCCCCTCGTCTAGCCTGGGGGTGGCAGGCACATTCCACCCATGAGGCTGAGGCCCAAACCACTGGAGCCCTGAGCTTAACCCCCCAGTCTTGGGGACTGGGAGAGGAAGAGAATTGTCTTCAGCAGGAAAGAACCCGCAGAGAACCAGGAACCCACAAAGAATGGGCATTGAGAGAGAGCGGAAACACCAAGGGGGTCCCCACCCTAGACCAGGCATCTGGGCACCCAGGCCTCAGGCTCTGTCCCCACCCTCCTTGGGGAGCCAGGTCCCCTCCACCTGGAAATGAGCCAAGTCACACTGAGGAAATGGAACTTTATTTCCATAAATACAGGGATAACACCTATTCAAGGGTAGTTAAAAGAGGGCCTGGGGCCTCAAAGAAACTAGGCTCTCCCAGGGGGGTACTCCAACACTGATCATAGGGACTGGGGGATCCCCAAACCTGAGATGGGCCTCATAGGCCACAGATATTCCCCAACACTGACACTTCAAGAACGGAACTGTCCCCATAGGGGAGCCTCAGAACCCCACTCTCATGGGTAGTCCCTCTTAGGAGTTGGGAGGGCTGATGACAGGGGACTTTAGAGAAAAAAGGGAACATGGGGAGAAGAGAAGCTAAAAATGTCCTGAGTGGCCTGGAAGGAGACCCCTGTGGTGGGCAGGGGGTGGGTTCTCCACCCATACAGCCAGATACGGAGGAGCAGCAGCAGCAAAAGCAGCCACAAGTTAAAAACATGGTTTCTCACTTCCCAACTTCGGCCTTGAGAGAAAGGGACAGCACGGAGCAATCCCCCAAATGAGAGGACATGAGGTAGGGGAGACCTGGAATTGTCATTCACGGAGGAGCAGAGGAAGGGGGTTCTGGGAGGCCAAGTCTCTACTAAAACCCCGTCTCTACTAAAAACGGGGGATAATATGGGAGCAATGAGGTGGTCACAGGCACACCAAAGCCTGACATCTGCTTTCCAAGGCCACCACTTGGTCTCTGGACCGAGGAGTTCCTGGGGACCCCTGAATATATCCTCAGGAGAGCCAAGGTTCAATGCAGGTCTCATAAAGGGTACGGTTGGAGTGCCAGGTGGTGTGGGAGATTCCGGCCATTGGACACCTCACTATGGCCCCCCGGGCCAATAGAGTCTTCAACCCAAAAGAATCCCGCAGATAAACCTTCAAGGTGGTCGAAGGGGCGTGGAAACATGGAAGAGAGACACAAGGAGAGACAAAGTGAGTTACTGCTGGGATCCTGGACCTCCTCCCCACAGGGTGAACCCTTCAGCTCAGGAGTCACAGAGAGGGCTCTGGAATAAGGTGGGACAGCGGCTAGAAGGGGAAGTAATCCCAGGGGGCTCACCAGTTGCTCCTCCATCTCCAGGACGGTCTCATTTGCATCATAGAAACCAAAGAAGCTACAAAGAGATTTGGGGGGAGGTTATCAGAAGAGCTGGAGAAAATCTGGCCGGGCGCAGTGGCACACGCCTGTAATTGCAGCACTTTGGGAGGCCAAGGCAGGCAAATCACCTGAGGCCAGGAGTTCCAGACCAGCCTGACCAAAATGGTGAAACCCCATCTCTACCAAAAATACAAAAATTAGCTGGGCATGGTGGCAGATGCCTGTAAGCCCAGCTACTCAAGAGGCTGAGGCAGGATAATTACTTGAACCAGGGAGGTGGAGGTTGCATTGAGTCGAGATCGCACCACTGCACTCCAGCCTGGGTGACAGAGCGGGACCCCATCTCAAAAAGGAAAGGAAAGGAAAGGAAAAAGAAAGAAAAAAGAAAAGGAAAAAGGAAAGGAAGAAATCAAGGTGGGCTAAGGTCCCAAAGGAACCCAAGGCCTACTGGAGAGACAGGTAGCAGGGAGGACACTCAAAAATACTTTACTGGATATAATGTACTTCATGAGGTGATACACTGAAGATACAACCTCATTTCTGTAGAAACCCCATCAAAAATGCATTACCGGCCGGGCGAGGTGGCTCACACCTGTAATCCCAGCACTTTGGGAGGCCAAGGCCGGCGGATCACCTGAGGTCGGGAGTTCAAGACCAGCCTGGCCAACATGGTGAAACCCCATCTCTACTAAAAATACAAAATTAGCTGGGCGTGGTGGCTCAAGCCTGTAATCCCAGCACTTTGGGAGGCCGAGGAGGGTGGATCACCTGAGGTCAGGAATTCGAGACCAGCCTGGCCAACATGGAGAAACCCTGTCTCTACTAAAAATACAAAATTAGTTGGGCGTGGTGGGCACCTGTAATCCCAGCTACTCAGGAGGCAGAGGCAGGAGAATTGCTTGATTCTGGGACGCAAAGGTTGCAGTGAGCCGGGATGGCGCCACTGCCGTCCTGCTTGGATAACAGAATGAGACTCCATCTCAAAAAAAAAAAAAAAAAAAAAAAAAATTATTATCTAAGCATGAGGAAATATCCAACTCACACTGAGGGAAATTCTACACAACAGCTGAACAATATGCTTCGAAAATATCAATGTCATGGACAAAGACTAAAAACCATTCCAGATTAAAAGATACTAAAGAGGGCTGGCGCAGTGGCTCATGCCTGTAATCCCAGCACTTTGGGAGACCGAGGTGGGCAGATCACCTGAGGTCAGCAGTTCGAGACCAGCCTGGCCAACATGGTGAAACCCCATCTCTACTAAAAATATAAAAATTAGCTGGGTGTGGTGGCATATACCTGTAATCCCAGCTACTCGGGAGGCTGAGGCACACTTGAACTTGGGAGGCAGAGGTTGCAGTGAGCTGAGATCACGCCACTGCACTCCAGCCTGGCAACAGAGACTTTGTCTCAAAAAAAAAAAAAAAACGGCCAGGTGTGGTGGCTCATGCCTGTAATCCCAGCACTTTGGGAGACCAAGGAGGGTGGATCACCTGAGGTCAGGAGTTTGAGACCAGCCTGGCCAACATGGAGAAAGCCCGTCTCTACTAAAAATACAAAATTAGTTGGGCATGGTGGCGGGCGCCTATAATCCCAGCTACTCGGGAGGCTAAGGCAGGAGAATCACTTGAACCTGGCAGGCGGAGGTTGCAGTGGGCCGAGATTTGCCATTGCACTCCAGCCTGGGCAACAAGAGTGAAACTCCACCTCAAAAAAAAAAAAAAAGATACTAAAGAGACATAGCAAAATCATGCAACTCAAGATCCTGATTTGGATCTTCCACTGTATATTTTTTTCTGTAAGGACAGTTGGAAAAATTTGAGTAATCTGTGAGTGCATATTCAGGGAAATTTGAATCTATGTTTATATTTAAATATAACATTAACATATATAAATAAATGTATATATATTTAGAGAAAAAAGATATTAATGTAAACATGACAAAATGTTAACATTTGCGAAATCTAGGTGAGGAGTATAAATGACTGCTTTTTGCTATTTTGGTAACTTTTTTTTTTTTTTTCTTGAGACAGGGTCTTACTCTGTCACCCAGGCAGGAGTGCAATGGCGAGATCTCGGCTCACTGCAGGCTTGACCTCCTAGGCTCAAGCAATTCTCGTACCTCAGCCTCCCGAGCAGCTAGGACTACAAGGGCACACCACCACGCCCAGCTAATTTTTGTATTTTAGGTAAAGACAGGGTTTTGCCATGTTGCCCAGGCTGGTCTCAAACCCCTGGGCTCACGCCTCGGCCTCCCAAAGTGCTAGGATTACAGGTGCAAACTTTTCTTAAGTATGAAATTATTTCAAAATAAAAAGGTCTTAAAATTTTTTTTTTCTTTTTTTTTGAGACAGAGCCTTGCTCTGTCGCCCAGGCTGGAGTGCAGTGGCACCCTGTCGGCTCATTGCAACCTCCACCTCCTGGTTTCAAGCAGTTCTCCTGCCTCAGTCTCCTGAGTAGCTGGAACTACAGGCGTGCGCCACCAGGCCCGGCTAATTTTTGTATTTTTAGTAGAGATGGGGTTTCTCCATGTTAGCTAGCTGTTCTCGAACTCCTGACCTCAGGTGATCCACCCGCCTTGGCTTCCCAAAGTGCTGGGATTATAGGCGTGAGCCACCGCACCCAGCCAGATGGAGTTAAAATCTTTTAATTAAAAAATATTGACCAGGCAAGGCCGGGCGCGTGGGCTCACGCCTATAATCCTAGCACTTTGAGAGGCCAAGGTGGGTGGATCATGAGGTCAGGAGATCAAAACCATCCTGGCTAACACAGTGAAACCCCGTCTCTACTAAAAATACAAAAAAAATTAGTCGGGCGTGGTGGCGAGTGCCTGTAGTCCCAGTGACTCAGGAGGCTGCGGCAGGAGAATGGCATGAACCTGGGAGGCAAAGCTTGCAGTGAGCTGAGATCACGCCACTGCACTCCAGCCTGGGCAACCGAGCGAGACTCCAACTCAAAAAATATATATCTATATATATATATATTGGCCAGGCGCGGTGGCTCACGCCTGTAATCCCAACACTTCGGGAGGCCGAAGCAGGCGGATCACAAGGTCAGGAGATCGAGACCATCCTGGCTAACACAGTGAAACCCCGTCTCTACCAGAAATACTAAAAATTAGCCAGGCGTGGTGGTGGGCGCCTGTAGTCCCAGCCACTTGGGAGGTGTGGCAGGAGAATGGCTTGAACCCAGGAGGCGGAGGTTGCAGTGAGCCGAGATTGTGCTATTACACTCTAGCCTGGGCGACAAGAGCAAAACTCTGTCTCCAAAAAAAAAAAAAGAAAGAAACAGTGACTTGGAACATTAAAAATGTTATATAACCATGAGCTATCACTATCATTCATAGGGTTGTGGTAGATGTGAAATGACATGATGTATATAAAACTCATCACTTACTATTATATTATTACAATATTGTAAGGGATGTCCTGCCTTCACTGAAAACTGTCCAGTGCCTTCCCATCTCACTCAGAATTTTAAAAAAAATCAAAAGCCTGGTTACCAGGACTGTTGGGAAATAGGGATGAAGATATAGATAGATAGATAGATAGATAGATAGATAGATATTTTTTTTTTTTTTTTTGAGATGGAGTTTCGCTCTTGTTGCCCAGGCTGGAGTGCAATGGCGCAATCTCAGCTCACCGCAACCTCTGCCTCTCAGGTTCAAGCGATTCTCCTGCCTCAGCCTCCCAAGTAGCTGGGATTACATGCATGCATCACCACACCCAGCTAGTTTTGTATTTTTAGTACAGACGGGGTTCCTCCATGTTGGTTGGGCTAGTCTCGAACTCCCGACCTCAGGTGATCCACTGCCTCGGCCTCCCAAAGTGCTGGGATTACAGGCGTGAGCCACCACACCCGGTCTATTTTTTAATGGGTATACAGTTTCAGTTTGGGGAAAAAGAAGTTCTGGAGATAGATGCTACTGATGGGTGATGGTTTTACAACAATGTGAGTATACTTAATGCCACGAAACTGTACATTTTTAAATGGTTAAAATGGCAATTTTATGTTATGTATATTTTATCACAAAAAAGAAAAGAAAAAAATATCAAGGGCCTTACCTTGGCCTGCTAAGATTTGACATGCCTGGTCCCCTGCTACCACTTTTAGCTCCTCTCCTGTCATCTCCCCAGCTCCTTGTGCACTAGCCGTGCTGGCCTCCTTATTCCTCACACGTGCCTCAGGGCCTCTGCGGGTGCCAGATCTTCTCCCTGGGGGGTTCTTCCACCCAGAGCACAACTCCCTCCTTCACTTTCTTCAGTCTCTAATTGAATGGTGACTTTTCCAGGAGGACTTCTTCGGCCACTATTGAAACTAGGCCCCGGTCATCCTCTAATCCTTTCCTGCCTCATTACCAGACATATATATTTGTATATATGTATCAACTGTCTTACAAACTAGAATATAAGCTACATAACATTAGGGACTTCTCTTTTATTTACCACTGCATCCCCAGGGCCCAGAACAAGCCTGTGCCCATAATGTTGAATAAATATTTGTTGAGTGATTCAAGTAGCTCAGGTGACATTACAGATCACACATGGTGACCTATAACACAGGCAAGCACATAGTTTCATGGAGCCATGGATTTTTTTCTAAGGAGCAGGATGGAGGGGACAAAGCTGGAGGCTGTTATAATAGTCCAGGTAAGTAAAGAGGTGGTAGGAAATGTGATAAAATGGTATAGAACTACATACACACATTGAACCAATGTGAATTTCCTGGTTTTGATACTGTGCTATAATTACATAGGATGCAACCACTGGGGGAAGCTGGGTGAAGGGCGTCTCTATACTATCTTTGCAATTTCCTATGAATCTATAAGAATTTCAAAATTAAAAGTTTTTATAAAGTGGGGGAGGGGGTGATAGGAATGGAGAGGAGAAGAGTCAGCAGGACTTAGTGACTGGCTTGATACAAGGGGTTGGGATATGACTCCCAGGTTTTGGTCTTGGGTGACATGATGAATGGGGGGGAGGAGCACTAACTGAACAGTGGAAGGAGCAGGCCAGTTTAGGCATGAGATAAAGACCAATTGGGGTTGGGGGATGTCTTTAGCCAATCTTCAGGCCACACAATCCCTTATTACCTGGACTGCCAGGGAGTAATAACACCATCATCAGGGCCCCCAATCAGCACCAGGTGGCCCACACGAAGAAAGTTCTTCCGCCATACTGTAGGATGGGAAGAAGAGAGGCTGAGTCAGCCACAGAGGTCAGGCCAGGTTGGAGAGGGAGACATAGGGAGTCAAAGAAGCAGAAAAAGCAACACAGGTAGGAGCCTGAATTCTCACCTGTGGCATTGGGATGGTCTCTTTCCCCATTGATCAGGGCCAGGAAGCTGCTGGCATTGAGGTACAAGTCATCATGGTGGGGATCTGGGTACAAACGGCAGTTAGAAAAAGAAGCAGAAAAGGGAGGCAAGACTGGTGGTGAAAAGCCCAATAAGGAAGCTGCAGCAATAGTCAAGGTGGATAGTAATAAAATAGTAGTGATAATGTGGGCCAGGTGTGGTGGCTCACGCCTGTAATCCCAGCACTTTGGGAGGTCGAGGCAGGTGGATCATTTGAAGTCGGGAGTTTGAGACCAGCCTGGCTAACATGGCAAAACCCTGTCTCTACTAAAAATACAAAAGTTAGCCAGGCGTGGCAGTGCATGCCTGTAATCCCAACTACTCGGGGCGCTGGAATCACTTGAACCCAGGAGGTGGAGGTTACAGTGAGCCGAGACTGCACCACTGCACTCCATCCTGGGAGACACAGTGAGACTCCATCTCCAAATAATAATAGTAGTGATAACAACTGTAAACATAGTAACAAGTAAAGTACTTTTTTTTTTTTTAGACGAAATCTCACTCTGTCACCCAGGCTGAAGTGCAGTGGCACGATCTCTGCTCACTGCAACATCTGCCTCCCGGGTTCAAGCAATTCTCCTGACTCAGCATCCCGAGTAGCTGGGATTACAAGCATGTGCCCACATTCAGCTAATTTTTTTTGTATTTTTAGTAGAGATGGGGTTTCACCATGTTGGCCAGGCTGGTCTCGAACCCGACCTCAGGTGATACGCCCACCTCCACCTCCCAAGATATTGGGATTACAGGTGTGAGCCACCACACCTGGCAATAGCAAGTACTTTTATCTAGTATCTACTATATGAGCCAGGTACTATTCAAAGTACATTGCATTCATTTATTTATTTAATCCTTACAAGCACCTGGTGAAGTACATGCTATAATACTTTACAGATAAGGAAAACTGAGTAACAGCATGGTTAAGTAACTTGCCCAAAGGCACCCAATAGGGTCAAGATTCAAACCCAAGTATTCTGGCCCCATGGTCTGGTCTAGAGGTTGGCAACTGTGACCAAAGGGCCAAATCCAGCCTGCTACTTGTTTTTGTAAATGAAGTTTTATTGGAACACAGGCACATTCATTCACATATGGTACACGGCTGTTTTCACACTACAACAGCAGAATTGAGGAGTTGTGAAACAGACTATATGTCCTACAAGGTCAAAAATATTTACTCTCTGGCCCTTTATAGACAAGGTTTGCTAACTCCCACATCAGACTAAACCTTCTAAGGCAATAAGATGACACACTTAAAACATTCTGGGCCAGGGGCAATGGTTCACACCTGTAATCCCAGCACTTTGGGAGGCCGAGGCGAGTGGATCACCCGAGGTCAGGAGCTCGAGACCAGCCTGGCCAACACGGCGAAACTCCATCTCTACTTAAAATACAAAACTTAGCCGGGCATGATGGCACCTGCCTGTAATCCCAGCTACTAGGGGGACTGAGGCAGGAGGATTGCTTGAACCTGGGAGGCGGAGGTTGCAGTGAGCCGAGATGGTGCACTGCACTCCAGCCTGGGCAACAGAACAAGACTCCATCTCAAAAAAAAAAAAAAAATTCTGAACAGAGCCTGTTCAAATAACTCAATAAATGTAAGTTATCTTTATTGTCATCACTGCTATTGGTTGTAGCAGAGGTGGAAGCAACTGACCTGATCCATGGAAACCACAGTTCAGCATCCCCACTCACCATGCCAGTAGTTGCAGATGGAGAATTCCTGGCCCCAGGGGCTGTAGCAGATCCGATAGAGGTTAGACCGCATGGAGGTGGGGAAGAGCCACTTCAAGTAGTCCGTGTCTGGCAAGAGAATGGCAGTGCTAAGTGACCATAAACCTCTGTTCCCCCAAAACTCAGGGCATTCTATGGAGTCTAGTGCCCACTCACCTCCATACTGTCCCATCTGTGGAGAGGAGAGGGAGATGAAAGAATCCACATTGTGATCATCCATGACAGAAAGCAGAGCCCGGCACACAAGGCCCCCTGTAGGCAGAACACCACACTGGGCAAGCACTTAAGGACAGCAAAGCCAGCAGCACCCCCTACCCCCACCACCACACACACATACACAGACACACACAGACACACACTGTACATAAAGGAGACTGAGGCTTACGGAAGGCACACCCTGTGCCAAAAGGTCACACATCATATAAGTGACTGAGCCCAAATTAGATGCTGGGCCTCCTGCCTCTAATTCTAGGATGTTTTTACCTGCCCCATTAGCCCTTATGTCCAAGAACCATGGGTAATAGGAAACAAAGGGGCAGCAGTGTAGGGAGCCTCCCTCCCGTTCAAGACAGAGATGAGACCCAGGTGCTGAGGGAAGTCAGAAAGGAGGGGCTCAGGTACCAGGGTTGTGCCTGGAGCAATGTGGTTCAGAAAAAGGGACATTAGGAAGTGTCCCTCAGATAAGGATCAAGCCTCAGATAGGGCTTAGGAGTTAGGGGCAGGGGAGTCGCCTACCCTGCGAGTAGCAGATGAGATGCACCCCTTGAGGGGCCTTTGCCATGATGGGGACCACAGCCTCTCGGAACCCTTGCACCTGTTCCCACAGGGGTCGCAAGCTCTCTCTCCCATCGAAGAGATCGAGCACTGTCACCACAGTCCCGGGGTGTGTCTGTGGGAAGGGGGCAATGCAGCCACCGGGGATAGGCTAAGAAGCTCCCACACGCCACCCCCTGGCCCGCGTCCACAGGTCTATTGTACCCTGCTAGAACCAGGGATCCCGTCCCCCAACTCTCCCCCACGCCAGCACCAGCTCCCTGAGGAACTGGGCAGGCCCAGAGGGGTGGCTTTCAGTTCCCCGCTCTCCCTCCCCTGCCACAGTAGACGCCTCTAACGCCCTGCACCCAGGTGTCCCCTGCCAGACCTCATTGATGTATTCCAGCAGGTGGCGGAAGCTGTACGAGCTGTCGAAGAGCCCATGCACCACGATGACCGGCTTGTAGGACGCGCGGTGGGGCGCGGGGGCTGCAAGCAACAGCAGCGGCAGGAAAGGCAACAAGGGCAGGACCCACGCCGCGGGGAGCCGCTGCCTCCAGAGCCCCAGCATGCTCCCGCCTGAGAAAGGGGTGATAAGGGCCTGTGAGGGAGATGGCAACACCCTCCTCCCTCGGAACAGACGCCCGGCAATCAAGCCACCTCCTCTCGCTTCCACACCAGGTCCGTGTCACAAAACAGCCTACTTTTAACTTACTCCAGCCCTCTCCCTACAAACACACCCCCCCACCACGTTGACGCACCAACGCGCACCCGAAGTCCCGCCCCCAACTCAGCGTTCGGGGGACTTGTTCCCTAGGTCCAGGATCTTCCTAATGCATCGCCCCAGCCATGAACAACGCGGAGTTCTGTAATACCCCTGAGCAGCAGCCCAGGACCCTTGAAGAGTGCAAACTCCCACCTGGCCTGGGTCCGTAGGCCTCGCTCAACCCGCTGTTTGCTTATCCCAAGTCTGGAACCCACGGGGTGGGGGAAGGGTGACGAAAGAGAGCGCAGGGGAATGACGGATGGGAGGGGGAAGGGCGGGCTGCTTGGGGGCGCACAAATCCGTCACGTCCGGGGCTTTCTCTGGCAACCGCGCGAGCGTTCCCCGCAACACAGACCCAGGACAGGAGGGGCAATGGAATATTCCATTGCGCCCTAGGTGCTGGGGAGGAAATAGGCGGAGCGATCCATTTAGGCCAGTGGGGAGAGGAAAAAGCAGCAAACATATTCTGGGAATGGGAAGAAGGCCTCTCCAGGCTTCGTTGCCCCCAGCGACCCAAAGGTCCGATTTCCCCGCCTTGATTCTCCCCACTTCCCCATACAGGCGTCTGGCTCCGCAGCAGAACACGAAGTTTTCATTCCCCAAGGGGCGGCCAGGGGGCGAACTAGGGAAAGGTAGTCCTCTGCATTCTGCCGTGTGCTGGGTGAGTGGCAGGGTGGCCTGGAGGGCTGATGCCAGTCCAGGCGTGCCCCTCAACACCCACCCCCACCCCACCCTCCAGTCCGCCCCAGGTCAGCGACTTACAACTCTTCATTCTGAAGTGCGTGTAGTGCCCTTGTCTCCAGAGACGCGGAGAGTCCTCGAGGCCCCTTGAGCTAAGTGCAGCCTGGCCCAGTTTCTCCTGCCCTACTCTACTCCCCTCCCTATAAGCGACCCACCCTCAAGGGGCGGAGGGCGCGTAGGGATGCGCTGACTCATGCCCGCGTAATTTCGACCAGTCTTTCAACGTGAGCGACCCCTAGAATCTGGCTCTCTGAGTTATCTGTGGGTGGCTCCCTACCGAGACCCCCAGGCGCCCCATCTCTCCGCCTGTGACCCCTACCCGACACCCTAGTGCCTCAGGGCTTTTACTTGTTAGGGCTTTTACTTAGCATTTAAAAACGTTTCTCTAGAGATAAGGATTTATCAGCATGTCTGAGCCCCTCTCTCTGTTTACAAGGTCATTGCTTGGTCTAAATTTGTCTCAGTCAAACCATTTTTGCGCTCAGAATGGTGCAGAGTGACGATGGCGTGGCGGTAAGGGGTTGAGGGCTCACGCGAACGCCTAAGTGACCAGAACGACTGGTGTGAAACCGTGATCTGACTCTCTGGAGCCTGGGACTGGTTTCAGCGAGAGCCTCTGTACTGCTCTGTAGTCTCCGCTAGGACATGGACGAAAAGGGACGCAGCCGGGAGAGCGACTGCCCCAGGTGGGGGCTGGGGGGACGTAAGGGAAGAATAATGATTATCTGGCTATGTTTTTGTTTAAAAAAAAAAAAAACTGGTGTAAATCTCCATAGACTTCCTATCCTCGCTCCCTTCACCCACCCACGCGCTCCCAAGATGCAATAAGCAAATAAAAAGACTAATAACGCTGTACCGCAGGTCGACTCAGGAGGTGGAGATGCGTCTTGGTGGGAGGTGGTGGGTGGGAGTAGGGGGGTTTAGGGAATGGATCTGAACATTGACCGGCCCAGAGACTCTAAGCAGCCTCAAAAGCAAAGGGAAAGTGGGGGAACAAGCACACATTACCAACAGAGCTGCCAGAAATGAGCAGTTAAGTCATACCCCCTACCCCCTCCAAAAGAGCTTCAGCTCCTTAGTCCTGGAGGAAGAAGGTATGTATGCACACCGCCCAAACTCTCTCTCCCTTTCCCTCCAAGGCCCAGCTCCCCCTGAATTACAGACCTGGGCCTCCCTCTTTACTGCTAGGTTGGCAGGTTCACCATACCCTGGGAACTTTTCAGACCATCGCAGTTCTGAACTCTGCACAATTCTCTCTCACACACAAGTATTTATCTCTTCTAAAGAGGAGGAAACTGGGGCCAAGGATTTGGGAGAAGACCCTGGCAACTTGCAGGGAGCTAAGAGGGGGAGACGACCTGCCTCTGGAGGCACCTGGGTTATTAACTCCACTGAGAACCTGTTCACTTCCTCCCACAATACAATCACTAAGTGAGTCTTGGAGGGGGAGACTCCAGAGAGTTCTCTCTCCCTCCTTCCTTTCCTTAGTCCCACCCGCCTCGCCTGGTCTAGCCTCCGTGTTTCCATGACAACTCCAAAGGAGCCCAAACTGGGGGCTTGAATGCCGGGGTGAGAGGAGGAGAGAGGTGGTCCGAGAGCAGAGAGAGACCGAGTGGGAAACGTCTGAAGCGCTCCCCCTCCCTCGCCTCGGTCCCTTTAAGCTCCCCCCCTCCCCGCTCTCCCTCCGCCCGCCCCCCCCCCCGCCCCCCCGCCGCTGCCTTCATCTCTCCATCTCTGCGCTGCTGCCGGCTGCGCCATCCAGCACCCAGACTCCAGCACCGGCCAAGGACCCCTACTCCGGCTGCAGAGACCCTGTCCCAGCGAGACCGCAGGCATGTCATCCGAAAAGTCAGGTAAAAACAATAACAAAACCTCCCACTCCCTCCACTGTCTCCAGACTCTCCGTCCCCCTTGCCCCAACCCCCTCCCTTACCCGTCCTCAGCTGTGGTTCTATTTCATTTCCCTTCTCTCCAGCTCTCAACACTCCCCCAGTCCTCCTCTTCTTTCTGTCTCCCCCTTTCTCTTCCTTTCCTCTTTCCAGTCGCAGCCTCTGCCCCTTGCCAACAACATGGGCAGGGGGGTAGGTTGAGAAGGTGAAGGAGCTACAGCCAGGTTCTGCAGGGATGGCATCATTGGGAGTGACAGATGGACAATCACTGGCTGGCATGGAGACATCCTGTGGGGAAATATGGAGACATGACCAGATGGGGGTTGTCAAGGGAGCAAAATCCAGAGGGCTCTTCTTAATCTGCCCTAAAAGAGGTCCCGAGATTCTCACAGAGGCTGGGGCACTCCTCCCCCCACTGAAGGAACAGCAGAGTGGAACACATGTCATCCCACATGTGTTTATACAACTGTTGAATTGAGCACATATTAACACAGGGTTGCATGTCTATGCATACGCACACACAGGACTAGCTCGGATAGGCCAGCCCAAAGGCAGCTATAGCAAAGGAGAGGGGATTGGGTCTGCAGGTGAGAGCTGGGTGCATGGTGATGAAAAAGACAGAAAAGAAGCAGACCAGAGTTGTGACCTCAAAACTAGATTGGAAGGAAGAAGGAGGGGGGCAGATGGCCTAGATACAGCCCCTCTCTTGCCCCCTCAAATTAGAGATGGTTTCTCACCCGTCTCTCTCTGTGTGTCTCTCCCATTATCTTTCTCCATCCCTGACCGGCTGTGTTTCCCCTTACCCCCTCCTCAACTCATCACTGTGTCATCTTTCGTCTTATACTCTCCTCCACTCACCTCCCCCAGGACTCCCAGACTCAGTCCCTCACACTTCTCCACCGCCCTACAATGCCCCTCAGCCTCCAGCCGAACCCCCAGCCCCACCGCCACAGGCAGCCCCTTCCTCACACCATCACCACCACCACCACTACCATCAGTCTGGCACCGCCACCCTCCCGCGCTTAGGGGCAGGGGGCCTGGCCTCTTCCGCGGCCACCGCTCAGCGCGGTCCCTCCTCCTCCGCCACGCTGCCGAGGCCCCCCCACCACGCCCCTCCCGGCCCTGCTGCCGGGGCACCCCCACCCGGCTGCGCTACCTTGCCCCGCATGCCACCCGACCCTTACCTGCAGGAGACTCGCTTCGAGGGCCCACTTCCCCCGCCTCCGCCCGCTGCCGCCGCCCCGCCCCCGCCAGCGCCAGCCCAGACTGCTCAGGCCCCCGGCTTCGTGGTGCCCACGCACGCGGGGACTGTGGGCACGCTGCCGCTGGGGGGCTACGTAGCGCCCGGATACCCCCTGCAGCTGCAGCCCTGCACTGCTTACGTGCCGGTCTACCCGGTGGGCACGGTGAGTGCCGGGCAGACAGGGGCATGGGAAAGAGTGGGGCGCGATACAGGACTTGAAATTGGGGATACGCTGGGGGCTGGTAGGATAGAGGAACAAGGGCAGGGAACAGGTAGTGTTCCCGGGACAAGCCCTAGAAAGAAGGGAGCCTGAGACAGGAAGGACTAGGGAGAGACCCAGGAGTAGGAGTCTACTGGTGCCCAAAGTCAGGGCCTGGGAGGGGGATCGGAGCCTAGAGGTTCAGAGGAGGTCTGAAAGTAGGAAACCGCCTGGCGAGGGAGGGGAGGGAATGGAAGCTGGGAACCAAGAGGGATGTGGGAGAAGCCTGGGACTAAGTGGGTAGGGGAGGCCTGGTAGGTGTCTGGAGGGAAGAAACAAGGTCTGACGTGAGGCCAGGACAGCCCCAGTGGGACCATACCTTGCAGGAGAGAATGTAGAAAGCCCAAGAATATGGTGGTTAATGAAGCAAGGAAGGGAGGAGAGGGGCTTAGGTGGAATTTATGGGTGTCCTGGAAGGGTAATGGGTGCTTCATTTTGAGAAGCCATAGGTAAAAATTGTGCTTTTAAAGCCACTCTGCCAGCCGCCCAACGCTGGTAGGCTTGGAGAGGGTCGGAGTGATGCCCCTTCCCCCCAAATTTCCTTCCACAGCCATATGCAGGCGGGACCCCGGGGGGGACAGGAGTGACCTCCACTCTCCCCCCGCCGCCCCAGGGCCCAGGGCTGGCCCTACTGGAGCCGAGGCGCCCGCCACACGACTACATGCCCATCGCGGTGCTGACCACCATCTGTTGCTTCTGGCCTACTGGCATCATTGCTATCTTCAAGGCCGTGCAGGTAGGGGGCAGGGGCATACTCGGTTTGGGGGCGGGGACAGGGAGTTCTGGGCGTTCTGGGGACCATCTTAGAGAAAGGCTGAGGCGTTCGAACGAGGCCGCAGTTCTTTGACCTCCTTCCCCCACCCCTCCTCCGTAGGTGCGCACGGCCTTGGCCCGCGGAGACATGGTGTCGGCCGAGATCGCTTCACGCGAGGCCCGGAACTTCTCCTTCATCTCCCTGGCCGTGGGCATCGCGGCCATGGTGCTCTGTACCATCCTCACTGTAGTCATCATCATCGCCGCGCAGCACCACGAGAACTACTGGGATCCCTAAAAACACCCCCGGTCCGGCCCCACTCTGCGCCCCTCGATCTCCCAGGCTCTTTCTGCAGTCATACCGCGGACCCAATGGGCGCCCTGCACACCCGTTTCTGGGGCCGTCAGACTTGGCTACATCGTAAACTCCGCCTCCACGGAACGTCTCGCCTTGCGAGCAAGCTCCGAATCCAGTTCCTCAGGAACCCCTCCAAAACCCACACCCCCAGGGACGCCGCTTTCCGGGATCCCAGCCAAACGCGGGACCCTCAGTCGCTCCAGGCCCCCTCACCCTCAAAGTGTAGCGCCCCCAACCGAGCAACCTCGGTTTGGTCCCTAAAACCCCGCCTCCTCTATAAGCTCCGCCCCAGCTCTGACAAAACCCCGCCTCCAGGTCGGCAGGCTCCGCCTTCTTTTCTTCTCCGCGGGGTGATTCAGTCCAGTGATTGGGTTTGTGGCTCCAGGCTTCACCCACAGACGGACAGACCCCTCCCTTTCTTCCGGCAAAAGGACAGAGCCCTAGGGTAGTAAGGCCCCCACACTCCTGTTTTTTGCAAGTACATTTTTGTCCCTCCTCCACCCAGGTCTCTGCCTATTTTCTTGCTAATCCCAGAACCTTTCCTTTTGTTTTTTTAAGGACATTTGGGAAGTTCCTGGTGTAGGACCCTTCTCCCTGGGATAAGAAACCTGCCTGTAAACGCTCTGTAAATACTCCCTTCCACCCACCCCAGCCCCTGGGCAGCCGGGCAGAAGGGAATCCAGGCTATGGACCTCCCAAGTCCCCGCTCCCCGCTCCCCTCGGCGGCCCCGCCTTGTTCTGATCTGTGTGTGAGTGTGTGTGAACTTCTGAAAGACAATATTAAAGAGACTTAGTTGATTTATCGCCCGCAATTCCAAAGACTGCGGCCCCGCAAAGACCCTCCCCCGTTTTGGTTCCCCCTTTCACTTCCCTTCATCTCCTCTCCCAAGGAAAAAAAAGAAAACCCGACAGAGACTAACGTGAGGGAGACAGATTCCCAGATCGCCAGAGAGACACATGAATATGGGGGAGGGAGGGGAGTTCCCTGGGAATCCACCAAGGAAGACCTTGGGGTCTATTCTCAGTGAGGCTTTATTTTCTCAGTGAGGCTTTATTTCCCCAGTACCCCTTTTCCATTCCCTACTATCCCCAGAACTCCAGGAAGACAGGAGGACAGAGAGGGCAGACCATGGTGAAGAAGCTGGTCAAGGATAGAGTGATGGGGGCCAAGAAGAGATGCCAGCTGCCCATAGCTGTTCCTGACTGTGGGCTGGAGGGTGGCAGACAACTTGGATTAGAGCCCCACATGCTGGACTGTAGGGGGTATAGGAAAGGCAAAGAGAGCAGATTGCTGTGGGAGCCCAGGGAGGAGGTCAATGGCCTCTCAAGTCTCCCTGGGACTAGTTGCCCTTTCCTATCCTGAGGTCAACCAATAGGCCTCTTTTGTGAGGGGAGTGGAGATTAGGGGATGGTGCCAGCAGTGGGCTTGGGTCTTTGGTTGTACACCCACAGGACAGGGTCCTAACCTAATTTATGCATTTATGCAACATGCAGACTCCATGCTGGATGCTGGTGAGACATCCACCCAGACAGCAGGTGTGACCCCTGACCTCATGGAGCTTACAGTCTAGAGGGGAAGCCATGCACTGAGATAGGAAATGTGATAGGAGATGTGGGAGGAGGGTGGGGTGAGGTGTGAATATCATGGGTTCTCCCTTGGATGTTTCGCATTTAATGTGCCTACCGTACCAAACTTCTTGAAAAACAGAATTCACGGCTGGGCGCGGTGGCTAACACCTGTAATCCCAGCAGTTTGGGAGGCCAAGGCAGGCGGATCACTTGAGGTCAGGAGTTCGGGACCAGCCTGCCTGGCCAACATGGTGAAACCCCATCTGTACTAAAAATAAAAAAATTAGCCGGGCGTGGTGACAGGCGCCTGCAGTCCCAGCTACTTGGAAGGCTGAGGCAGGAGAATCGCTTGAACTTGGGAGGTGGAGGTTGCAGTGAGCCAAGATCAAGTCATTGCACTCCAGCCTGGGCAACAAGAGCGAAACTCTGTCTCAAAAAAAAAGGGGCGGGGGGGGGGGGGCGGCCAGAATATTGCTATCAGAGATATGTCTGTATCTGTCTTTTTTTCATACCCACTATTTCTTGACTTATTGAAATATGCATCCACACCCTATTCTCCTGAAACCTCTCTCTCAAATGGCAACCAATTACCCAGATCCCAAATCAATGGCATTTTCACAGTATTCTGCCTCTCTAAACCCTTCCATGTTTGTCCCTTGACCCTGAATTCCCCACATACCCAGGTTCAGGAACATACTACCTCCCTTCCACCACCCCCCCACCACCTCCACACAGACCTCTAACCATTCCACCTCTGCCTTCCCTCCTTGCTTTTTCTCCTCCCTTCCCCTAAGTGTCCGTCTCTGATTTTTTTTCCTTCTCTGAGACTTTCCTTTGAAAAGCTCATTCACTCAACTCAGCTAATCAAATGCTTTTCCAACCTGTATTTTACATGCAGACGTTTTTTCCAGTGCCTGCAGATCATAGCCACGTGGAAGATGCTTGCTGGTCCTCTAAAATCAACACATTCCAAAACAAACTGATGAAATGCCACAGAAAACCTGCTTCCCTGTCTCTGTTAATAGACCGTTTTCCCAATCACTCTTCCTTATCTGGAAATTTGCTGCCTCCTCCCTCTTCCTCCTGCCTTATTTTTGGTGTGCTCTCAAGCCTAGTCAGTTCTGCCACCACAATGTCTTTTGAATCTGTAATTTTTCCCCAGCCCTTGCTGGAAAAATTACCTCATTAGGATTATTGCATCAGCTTTCCCAACAGGTCTCCCTACTTCCTACCTCTCCCTACCTCAAGTCTCCCTCCACACTATTGTCAGATCAGCCTCCCTAAACACACTTTCATAACTCCACTGCTCAAAAGCCCTTCAAGGTTCCCTATTGCCTACTCAATTATTTACAAAATTTTAATCTGGCCTTTAACACCTTCCATAATTTAAAATCATCCAGCTTCTCTGTTCATTCTAATTTCTAACCATACTGAATTGCTCATCATTCCCACCTCCAGGTATTTGCCCAGCTGTTCCCAAATCTTAGACCTCCTTCCCAAATCTCTGCCTATTATAAACCAAATTGTTTGCAGCTTGTCACAAGTTTCAGAGGCTTTAGACCACATCTAGGCTCTTGCTCATGATGTTCTCCCCCTTTTCACATCTGCCTCTCTACTTGGTCAAATTTTATCTATAATATCTTTCAAGGTTCGGATCAGTTCATCCCTCACTGTAGCAAAAAGGTGTCTCTCTTTCCTCTGGGTTAGATTAAAGCAGTGGGTTTCCAAACAGAGCTTCAGGCATTCCCTGGAGCAACGGTTCTTACCCCAGGTCACACATTAGAATCCACTGGGGAGCACTGAAAAATCTGAAGGCCCAGGTCGCATCCTAAAACAATTAAATCAGAATCTCTGGGCCCAGTGCCAGTGGCTCACACCTGTAATCCCAGCACTCTGGGAAGTGAGGCAGGAGGATCGTTTAAGCCCAGGAGTTCGAGACTAGCCTGGGCAATATGGTGAGACCCTATCTCTACAAAAAAGTTTAAAAATTAGCCTAGGCCAGATCGAGACCATCCTGGCTAACACGGTGAAATCCCGTCTCTACTAAAAATACAAAAAAACTAGCTGGGCGTGGTGGCGGGCGCCTGTAGTCCCAGCTACTCAGGAGGCTGAGGCAAGAGAATGGTGTGAACCCGGGAGGCGGAGCTTGCAGTGAGCCGAGATTGTGCCACACACTCCAGCCTGGGCAACAGAGCGAGACTCCATCTCAAAAAAAAAAAAAAAAAAAAATTAGCCTAGGCCGAGCGCGGTGGCTCACACATATAATCTCAGCACTGTGGGAGGCCGAGGTGGGTGGATCACCTGAGGTCAGGCGTTCAAGACCAGCCTGGCCAACATGGTGAAACCCCGTCTCCACTAAAACTGCAAAAATCAGCCGGGTATGGTGGCACATGCCTGTAATCCCAGCTACTCAGGAGGCTGAGGCAGGAGAATCGCTTGAACCTAGGAGGCAGAGTTTGCAGTGAGCCCAGATCGCACCACTGCACTCCAGCCTGGGCAACAGAGAGGCACTCAGTCTCAAAAAAAAAAAAAAAAAAAAATTAGGCGAGCCCAATGGGTCACCTGTAGTCTTAGCTACTTGGGAGGGTGAGGTGGGAGGATTGCTTGGGCCTGTGGGGCAGAGGCTGCAGTGATCAGAACACCGTGCTCCAGCCTGGGCAACAGAGTGAGACCCTATCTCAAAACAAACAAGAATCTCTGGGGGTGGAACTCGGGCGTCAGTATTTAAGACATGACCAGGTGATTCCAAAGGGCAGCCAAGGTTGGGAATCACAGGTTTACAGACACTTTAAGGACCACCCAGGGAGAATGGAGAGGCCAAAAAATGACTTCAACTCGGGCAATTTTCTTTAGGAGAAAAGTATCTAGATCTAAGATTCATGTTATCTGCATATTTTCTCATCTTTTCCCACCTGATATCTTGACGTACACAGTTTACCTTGTGAGCTACTTGAAGGCAGGAGTCAAATCTGGCTTATCTGTGTTTTTCAGATCCTCATCAGATAAAACCTCCTCTACCAATCTTTGAACTCAATTGAATTGAAAGGAATTAGGCAAAGGGAGAGATGAATAAAAAATGACTTAGCTTTCTTTTGCTTTTCCTTAGGAATGTTTGTTTCTTAATCTCAGATCTCTTAACCTCACCCAGACTCCTCCCTCAAGAGGAAATAAAATGTTACAATGTGTGGCTGGGCGCGGTGGCTCATTTCTGTAATCCCAGCACTTTGGGAGGCCGAGATGGGCGGATCATGAGGTCAGGAGATTGAGACCATCCTGGCTAACACGGTGAAACCCCATTTCCACTAAAAATACAAAAAATTAGCCGGGCGTGGTGGCGGGCGCCTGTAGTCCCAGCTACTTGGGAGGCTGAGGCAAGAGAATGGCGTGAATCCAGGAGGCAGAGCTTGCAGTGAGCCAAGATTGTGCCACCGCACTCCAGCCTGGGCAACAGGGTGAGACTCTGTCTCAGAAAAAAAAAAAAAAAGTGACAATGTGATCCTCTTCCTATCTGACTCACCTCCCGGGTGACACCCTTGGCTCTGGTACTTCTATTGACGGAGACTCCACCCTCTAGGAGAGGCTCTGCCCTCCCATAACATCTGTATGGGTGCTCTCATTCCCCCATGGTTAGATTCTGGGTCATCATTTCCCCTCAACAATGGAAGATTCAGCACCTGATCACTCTACTTCCACCTCTCATTTCATTTTCTTTTTATTATTTATTTATTTATTTATTTTTGAGACAGAGTTTTGCTCTTGTCGCCCAGGCTGGAGTGCAGTGGCGCAATCTCGGCTCACTGCAACCTCTGCCTCCTGGGTTCAATAGATTCTCCTGCCTCAGCTTTAGTAGGTGTGATTACAGGCACCTGTCACCACGCCCAGCTAATTTTTGTATTTTTAGTAGAGACAGGGTTTCACCATGTTGGCCAGGCTGGTCTTGAACTCCTGATCTTAGGTGATCTGCCTACCTCGGCCTCCCAAAGTGCTGGGATTACATGCATGAGCCACCGAGCCCAGCCTCTTTTTCTTTTTTCTTTTTTCTTTTTTTTCTGAGGCAGGGTCTCGCTCTGTCGCCCAGGCTGAAGTGCAGCAGCAGGATCATAGTTCACTGAGCTTTGATCTCCTGGGCTCAAGTGATCCTCCCAGCTAATTTTTTTGATTTTTATTTATTTATTTATTTTTTTTGAGATGGAGTCTGGCTCTGTCGCCCAGAATGGAGTGCAGTGGCACAATCTCAGCTCACTGCAACCTCTGCCTCCCGGATTCAAGCAATTCTCTGCCTCAGCCTCCGAGTAGCTAGGATTACAGGCGCCTGCCACCACACCCGGATAAATTTTGGTTGTTTTTTTTTTTGAGACAGTCTCACTCTGTTGCCTAGCCTGGAGTGCAGTGGTGCGATCTCGGCTCACTGCAAGCTCTGCCTCCTGGGTTCATGACATTCTCCCGCCTCCCACCTCAGCCTCCCAAGTAGCTGGGACCTACAGGTGCCCACCACCATGCCCAGCTAATTTTGTTTTTGTATTTTTAGTAGAGATGGGGTTTCAACGTGTTAGCCAGGATGGTCTCAATCTCCTGACCTGGTGATCCGCCCTCCTCACCCTCCCAAAGTGCTGGGATTACAGGCATGAGCCACGGCCCCTGGCCTGTTTTTTTGTTTGTTTGTTTTTGTTTTTTTTTGAGACGGAATTTTGCTCTTGTTGCCCAAGCTGGAGTGCAATGGTGCCATCTCAGCTCACTGCAACCTCCGCCTCCCGTGTTCAAGCGATTCTCCTGCCTCAGCCTCCTGAGTAGCTGGGATTACAGGCATGTGCCACCATGCCCGGCTAATTTTTTGTATTTTTAGTAGAAATGGGGTTTCATCATATTGGTCAGGCTGGTCTCAAACTCTTGACCTCATGATCCACCCGCCTCGGCCTCCTAAAGTGCTGGGATTACAGGCATGAGCCACTGCGCCTGGCCTCTGGCCTTTGATATTTAATAGAGATGAGGTCACACTATGTTGCCCAGGCCGGTCTCGAACTCTTGAATTCACACAATCTGCCTGCCTCAGCCTCCCAAAGTGCCAGGATTATAGGCGTGAGCTACAGTGCCTGGCCCCATTTTATTATTTTTGTTTTCAATGTTCATGCAGATTCTCTAGTACCCTGCCCTTCTCTTGCAGTGATTTATTTCTCCCTGCTTCCCTCTCTCCCTATGTCATATCTTCAACTTGGTTGCCACCAATACCTGCTGCCCTTCTAAAATCTCATCCTCAGTCTTTTCATGTTGCTCCCCAGTACCCCTATCCCAAAAATTCTTCAACCTCATCTGGGCCTCCCATCCACTAACTTACTTTTCATTGTTTGATCTCAATTCTTCACTTTCCTCATTACCCAGTTTAGATTCCAAGGTTCAACATGGTAATCGCCTCTCAGCCCTCACGCTGTACTCTTGGCCCCCCTTCCTCCGGCACATTTTATCCCTAGTCAAATCCCACTCTGCCTGCTCCACACCTGCATTCAACAGCTGGGGAGAAACACAGTCATACTGACTGGTCTTGCTTCCTGCGAGCCCTCAGTGTGGCATGCCAACTCACCTTTCCCTACTCAGTTCACATTCCCCAAATCTGAGACCACAACTTCACAAGATGATGACTTTTCTTCCTATTTCAGTGAGAAAACAGAAACTTTCAGAAGGGAACTTCCTCATGGTCCCACCCCAAATTCACCAGTCTACCTGCAACTCTACCGCAGAGAAGCTGACCTGCACCCACCTGCCACCTCATCTGTACCCCGGGATCCTGTTCCCTCTCACCTGCTCAGAGATGTTACTCCTGAAATTATCCCCTATCTCTCTCTCTCTCGGTTAATCAGTTTACCCCTCTGTACTGCAACACTCCCATCATTAAGCAAACATGCTATAAAATTATACTTCATCTCTGAAAAGAAGGAAAAAAACTCTTTCGCTACTCACCTAGGTAGTAAAAGCACAACATTCAGAGAATGGTGCTTACCCTTTGGCAGAAAAGCAATCTGTAAAGGGAAATTCAGGGAGCCTCAACTATACTGGGGAAGATTTTACTTCTTGTTTTTGCTTTCTTTTTCTTTTCTTTTTTTTTTTTTTTTTGAGATGGAGTCTCCCTCTGTCACCCAGGCTGGAGTGCAATGGCACGATCTCAGCTCACTGCAACCTCCGCCTCCCGGGTTCAAGTGATTCTCCTGCCTCAGCCTCCCAAGTAGCTGAGATTATAGGCACGCACCACCACACCTGGCTAATGTTTTAGTAGAGACAGGATTTCGCCATGTTAGCCAGGCTGGTCTCCAACTCCTGACCTCAGGTGATCCGCCCACCTCGGCCTCCCAAAGTGCTGGGATTACACGTGTGAGCCACCTCGCCCTGATGGGAAGATTTTACTTCATAAGCTGCCTGATGTTCACATAATTATTCTTTGTAATACATATATATTTATGCATATAAATTATAATTTTATATGTATAAAATAATGCATTTATTTTTAAATTTAAAAACTGTCCCCTGACCCAGCTCACTCCCTCAGTGTTCCACTTCTCCCTCCACTTAACAAAACTTCTCACTGCCTCTACTTTCTCTCCTCTCATTCACTCTTGAATTTCCCTCAATCAGGCTCTCATCCCCACCACTTTACTTAAACCACATGTCAGAGTCACAAATGACCTCCAAGTTTCTAAACCCAATGGTCAAGGGTCAGTTTGTGGCA
This sequence comes from Pongo pygmaeus, assembly GCF_028885625.2. Classification (NCBI taxonomy): domain Eukaryota; kingdom Metazoa; phylum Chordata; class Mammalia; order Primates; family Hominidae; genus Pongo; species Pongo pygmaeus. Next base: position 32,455,354 of record NC_072378.2, on the reverse strand, counting down.
GGCCAGTTCTCCCTGACAGTCACACAGACAGGCCTGCATAGCACCCCAGGTACACAGATGGATTTCCACAGCATTGCCTTAACGTTGAGCAAATAGTTAAACCTAGGGAAATTGGTGCCCAGACATCAAAGCTAGAAATGAAACACATGGTCAGTAAGAGCCTTGCATGGGCTTCTCCCTTGCTGGAGCAAGTCAAAATAATAGAGACAGCCTTACATTCCTAGTGCCAGGACCCATCTCGGGTCAACGATATCTGAGACAAGTCAAGGTAACAGAGGCAGCTGTTTGAATAGATTCATTGGAGAATCTAAGGCAGCTCTCCGCATCAAGCTGTAAAGGAGATAAGATAGAAATAATCACTCTGGTACCACAGTAAACAGGCCTTGAAGGTACTGGGGCCCTCACAGCTTAATCAGACTTAGCAAGAATTTTTTTGCCTCTGACCTTCTAGTTGAAACAAAATTAGTTACTGATAGACTTTGGTGAATGCCATACTGCATGTAGGCACATAACCTAAACCTATATAAACACTAAGAAAATAGTAACACTGGCCGGGTGTGGTGGCTCACACCTGTAATTCCAGCACTTTGGGAGGCCGAGGTGGGTGGATCACAAGGTCAAGAGATTGAGACCATCCTGGCCAACATGGTGAAACCCTGTCTCTACTAAAAATACAAAAATTAGCTGAGCGTGGTGGCACGCGTCTGTAGTCCCAGCTACTCGGGAGCCTGAGGCAGGAGAATCATTTAAACCCGGGAGTCGGAGGTTGTGGTGAGCCAAGATCGCGCCACTACACTCTAGCCTGGCGACAGAGCGAGACTCCGTTTCAAAAAAAAGAAAAAAAGAAAATTGTAACACTTTGAGTTGGTCTGGTGGAATTATCTCTGACCCTTTCCCTGTATCCGGTGACAGCAATAAATTCCCTTCTTTCCTAGTTTGTCTGCTTCTCGTTATTGGGCCACGAGAAAACACAGCCAAACCTGGCTTGGTTCCAGGAACAAGTTCTCAATTAGAGTATAAACTAGGGTTTCTCAGTTTCGGGGATTATTGACATTTTGGATCAGATAGTTCTTTGTCATGGGGGTCTGACCTGTGCATTGTCTTGCCAAGTATCTCCTGTGGGACATCTTGACCAGTGGTTTTCAAGAGTGGGTCATCCTCTCATCCCACACCCAGGAACATTTGGCAATGTCTAGAGTTGTTTCAGTTATCACAACTGAGGAGGTGCTCCTAGCATCTAGTGAGTAGTGGCCAGGCGTGCTGTTAAACTCCTTGCAATTGGAGGACACAATAAAGAATTATTTCATAGCCATAGAAAAGAATGAAATTGGCCGGTTGCGGTGGCTTACGCCTGTTATCCCACCACTTTGGGAGGCCGAGGTGGGCAGATCACCTGAGGTCAGGAGTTCGAGACCAGCCTGGTCAATGTGGTGAAACCCCGTCTCTACTAAAAATACAAAAATTAGCCAGGCGTGGTGGCACGTGCCTGTAATCCCAGCTACTCGGGAGGCTGAGGTAGGAGAATCACTTGAACCTGGGAGGCGGAGGTTGCAGTGAGCCAAGATCATGCCATTGCATTCCAGCCTGAGCGACAAGAGCAAAACTCCATCTCAAAAAAAAAAAAGAAATCATGTCCTTTGCACCAACGTGGATGAAGCTGGAGGCCATTATTCTAAGTGAACTAACTCAAGCATAGAAAACCAAATACTTGGCTGGGTGTGACGGCTCATGCCTATAATCTCAGCACTTTGGGAGGCCGAGGCAGGCGGATCACTTGAGCTCAGCAGTTCGAGACAAGTCTCTACCAAAAACACAAAAAATTAGCTGCGCATGGTGGTATGTGCCTGTGGTCCCAGCTACTTGGGAATCTGAAGTGGGAAGATCACTTGAACCAGGGAGGCAGAGGTTGCAGTAAGCTGGAGTCACACCACTGCACTCCAGCCCGGGTTACAGAGTGAGACCCCATCACGGGGAAAAAAAAAAAAAAAGTTGGGCACAGTGGCTCATGCCTGTAATCCCAGCACTTTGGGAGGCAGAGGCAGACAGATCACCTGAGGTCAGGAGTTTGAGACCAGCCTGGCCAACATGGCAAAACCCCATCTCTACTAAAAACACGAAAATTAGCCTGACGTGGAGGCGTGAGCCTGTGATCACAGCTACTCAGGAGGCTGAGGCAGGAGAATCACTTGAACCTGGGGTGAGGAGGCGGTTGCAGTGAGCAGAGATAGCGCCACTGCACTCCAGCCTGGGCAACAGAGCAAGGCTCTGTCTCAAAAAAAAAAAAAATTTACCTATTAGGTACAATGTTCACTATTTGGGTAACAGGTACACCACTAGAAGCCCAATCCCCACCAGGATGCAATGTAATCATGTAACAACCAACCAGGTGTACTGCTTGGATTTAAAATTGTGGGGGGAAAAAAAGAAAAGAAAGAAGAAGAAAAAAATTATCCTGCCAGGTGCAGTGGTTCACCTCTGTAATCCCAGCACTTTGGGAGGCTGAGGCAGATGGATCACTTGAGTTCAGGAGTTTGAGACCAGCCTGGGCAACATAAGGAGTCCCTGTCTCTACAAAAAATTAAAAAATTATCTGGGCATAATGGCACACACCTGTGGTCCCAGCTATTTGGGAGGATGAGGTAGGAGGATCACTTGAACCTGGGAAGTCCAGGCTGCAGTGAGCCATGATAACCCCACTGCACTCCAGCCTAGGCAACAGGCTGTCTCAAAAACAAAAAAGAAAGCAAGCATTCCCTAGTTCCTTATTTACTGCTCCTTCTCAGTCTTCACTGACAGCTCCTATTCCTTTTCCAGACGCTTAAATATTAGAGAGTGTCTGGACTCTATTCTTGGCCCTCTCCTCTACCCTAATCCAAGCTCCCATGATTCTGTTGTCCCTTCATTTGTCCCTTAATTGGATTTTCTGCTTCTATTTTTTACTGATGTGGTCTACCCTCAATGAAGAACCCAGAGTGATCTTTAAAATTACCAGATGATATCATTTACCTGCTCAAAACCCTCTGATGCCTCCTGATCACATATGGAACAAAATACAAAGTCGTTCCCATGGCCCATGAAGCTTACCTGGCCTTGTTTCTCCCCGCCTCTCTGTCTTCATCCCTTACCACTCTTTCCCTTGCTCACTCTGCTCCACTCACTCTGACCTCCTTTCTGAATTTAACATAAAAATCCAATTCCTTTCTACCTCAGGGCCTTTGCACTCTCTTTTTCTTTTCCTGGATACTCTCCCTTCAGATACTTGCATGACTGCTCCTTTATATCATTTATATCTGCACAAACATCACCTCCACAAGGGGGCTTTCCCTCATCACTTGATTAAATATAGTACCATGGCCAGGAACAATGGCTCTTGCCTATAATCTCAGCACTTTGGGAGGCAGAGGCAGGAGGATTGCTTGAGGCCTGGAGATTAAGACCAGCCCAGGCAACATAGTGAAACCGTGAAACCTCCTCTCTTAAAAAAAAAAAAAAAAATTAGCTAGACATGGTGGCATGAACCTGCAGTCCCAGCTACTCACTAGGCTGCGGTGGGAGGATCACTTAAGCCCAGGAGCAGGAGGTCAAGGCTGCGGTGAGCCATGATCACACTACTGCACTCCAGCTTGGGCAACAGAGCAAGACTCTATAAATAATAATAATAATCAATAAATATAGCACCATGCACACCTGGGAGCACTTTCTATCCCATTCCCTTACCCCTTACCCTGCTTCATGGTGTTCATAGCACTTGTTAGTGCCTGACATTGTATTATATTTTATTGATTTTTTTATCGTCTGTCATCTTCAATTCAATGTAAGTTACCAGAGATCCAAGGCTTTTTCCACTGCCTTATTCCCAGCATGTAGCACAGTGCTTGGTACAAAGGAGGCCCTCAGTAAAGATTTCTTGGCTGGGCGCAGTGGCTCACGCCTGTAATCCCAGCACTTTGGGAGGCCGAGGTGGGCGGATCCCGAGGTCACAAATTCGAGACCAGCCTGACCAACATGGTGAAACCCCGTCTCTACTAAAAAAAATACAAAAGTTAGCCGGGCATGGTGGTGCACACCTGTAGTCCCAGCTACTCAGGAGGCTGAGGCAGGAGAATCACTTGAACCTGGGAGGCGTAGGTTGCAGTGAGCCAAGATCACGCTACTGCCCTCCAGCCTGGGTGACAGAGCGAGACACCATCTCAAAACAGCAACAAGAACAAAAACCAACCAACCAAACAAACAAAATTATTTGAATGACTGAATGAATAAGTAGTTCATACAGTTGTGTGAGAGAAAAAGAGCTAATATATACAAGACATTTAGAACAATGCTGAGTATTACGGTCATAATACATGGCCAGCGTTTCGTAAGGTGAAGCTGTTATCATTAAACACTTCACTGCCAAAAAGGCTGCCTCCGTCCTGCTTGAAAACCCTGCCTATAAGGGAAGCACAGCAAAATGCTTTGGGACCAAAAAGGAGGGAGGAATGATTTTGACACAAATCCCAGCAAAACTAAAAGCCACAGAAACCACCAAAGCTAAACAGAAGGGGAAATTTATTTAGCTTTTGGAAAGCTAGAATTTTTGTCTCTCATGCAGATAATAAATGGAAGAGAGTAAGTGCAGCATATGGTTCCATGTGGTGAGTATAGAACGCAGGGGGATGTGAGAGTGTAAAAACTTCCAACCGGCTCAATGCCTGGTGACAGGGCAGCACAAAGGAGTATTGGAATAGCCTGGGAAAACTGAGACTCACAGACTGGAGAGGAATAATCCTGGGTGTTAAGTGGCTTTCCTTACTTCTCCTGCCTTGTGCTGCTTCCTCCACCTGTAATAAATCTCTTCCATTTTCCATTTCTTTTTCTTTTTTTTCTTTTTCTGTTTTTTTTTTTTGAGGTGGAGTCTCGCTCTGGCACCATGCTGGAGTGCAGCGGCGCCATCATGGCTCACTGCAACCTCCGCCTCCTGTGTTCAAGCGATTCTCCTGCCTCAACCTCCCAAGTAGCTGGGACTACAGGCGCATGCCACCACGCCCAGATAATTTTTGTATTTTTACTAGAAATGGGGTTTCACCATGTTAGCCAGGATAGTCTCGATCTCTTGACCTTGTGATCCACGTGCCTCAGCCTCCCAAAGTGCTGGGATTACAGGCATGAGCCACCGTGCCCGGCAGTCTCTTCCATTTCTGCATATCAAATTTGCAGCCCTCTTTCAAGTCTCAACTCTCTGAAGCCGTCCATGAGGTATTTTCAGATCACCCCCAGTTGAAAATAACTCCCCTGCCACTTATCACTTTTTCCCTTGCATCTGGAGCGTTGGCTAATCTGACTTTTCACTCTCATTAGATTACTGGTGGGGATTCTCCGTATTTGTCTCCATATTTCACTGGCAAATTCTGGGTATTCAATAAGGACTACTGAATGAATAAGAAAAAAATTCTACTTCATCCATTTAGAGAGCGAGCATCATATGCTCTGTGTGCAGGAACAAGATGAAACAACCACTAGCTGGCAAACTACCTCGAGCCAGCTCCTGAACCTCTCCTTGGGTTCTGCCTCAGGTTAACCCTTTTTTTTTTTAAAAAAAAAAAAAAAAAAAAAAGACAGGGTCTCACTCTGTTGCCCAGGCTGGGGTACAGTGGTGTGATCCTAGCTCACTGCAGTCTCAACTCCTGGGCTCAAGTAATCCTTCCGCCTTAGCCTCCTGAATAGCTAGGACTACAGGTGCACCACCATGCCTAGCTAATTTTTATTTTGTAGAGGCAGGGTCTCTATGTTGCCCAGGCTTCAGGTTAGATCTTGAATGAAGGCAAACAATGCCCTTCTGGGATAGAACAAGGAGAATAACAGAATATGGCCAGTTTCTCTGAGCCATCTTAGAAGGGGAGGACCCAGAAAAAAGGAAGGAGGGAAGTGACTCCAGGTAAGATGTAAATATATTTGCAGGTAAATCCCCAGAAACTTGTCAAATATGGTTTCCCTCAGTCCAATTTTCTTCACTTAAAGGAGTGGAGAATTGTTCCAAAATGGAGTTAACATTCTGCAATCATAGAGAGCAGAATTATTGCCCTCCTCCCAAGTTCTTCCTTTCTCCCAGATGTCTCTTTGACTTTTTTTTTTTTTTTTTTTTTTGAGACGGAGTTTCACACTATTGCCCAGGTTGGAGTACAATGGCGTGATCCTGGCTCACTGCAACTTCTGCCTCCCAGGTTCAAGTGATTCTCCTGCCTCAGCCTCCCAAGTAGCTGGGATTACAGGCGCCCACTACCACACCTGGCTAATTTTTATATTTTATTAGTAGAGATGGGGTTTTACAATGTTGGCCAGGCTGGTCTCGAACTCCTGACCTCATGTGATCTGCCCGCCTTGGCCTCCCAAAGTGCTGGGATTACAGGCGTGAGCCACTGCGCCTGGCCCTCTTTGACCTTCTTAGCCCAGAGTCTCACTTTTCGAGAGGTTTCTGTGTAGCAAGACAGGGTAAGTATGTCCCATTTGCATTCACACGATTTCTGGAGGTATTGGTGATGTTGGTCCCTGCAACACCAAAGGAAGAGAGGGAGCAGAGGACAATTAGTAGTGACAGGAAGAGACTGGATCCAGTCCCTTGGGGAAGAAGATTCCTTTTCATCTCTTCCCCTCATGCCTGCTCATCTTCCATTTCATTCTCAAATCTTTAGGGGAAAGGGAGAGGAGAGAGACATTGCTGTTTCCCCACTTTCCAGTCCAAGCATCTATCCCAACAGATACGCAAATTTCACTTGTCATCCTCTTTATGTGTCTTTCTCAAATGTCTTGTTCTCTAGCCAGGCTTAAGGATATAATCTTCCCGGTTTGTGGCTCTCTTTCATCTTGATTCCTTGATGACTACCTCCAAAGAGCTGAGCTCTGGCACAATTAGACTTAAGGGAGATAATGTGAGTCAGTCAACATGCATGTAGTATCTACACTTTCGGGGAGAGCCTATACTCTTTCTTATTTCTTTTTTTACAAATTATTATTTTGAGACAGAATTTCACTTTGTCGTCTGGCTGAAGTGCAGTGGTGTGATCTCGGCTCACTGCAACCTCTGCCTCCCGGGTTCAAGCGATTCTCCTGCCTCAGCCTCCCAAGTAGCTGAGACTACAGGCACACACCTCCACACCAGGCTAATTTTTGTATTTTTAGTAAAGATGGGGTTTCACCATGTTGACCCGACTGGCCTCAAACTCCTGACCTCGAGTGATCCATCCACCTCGGCCTCCCAAAGTGCTGGGATTACAGGCGTGAGCCACTGCGCCTGGCCACTATTTCCTATTTCTGAATCTTCACAGGTTGTTGGCCCCTTCCTAGTCCTGTGTTTCTCAAGTTAAGACTAGGGGGAATCTACAGGTCTATGGCTATCTTCTCTGGGGACCTCTTCTAAAACTTTAAAAGTTTGTGCTTACATCTCGATGGGCCATATTTTTAAAAACAGAAACATTTTCATATATGATGTTTGGATTAGGTTTTTTTTAGGGGTTTCAATGCCTATATTTGTATTTGTGTGTATTTATTTATTTTTTTTTTGAGACAGAGTCTTGCTCTGTCGCCCAGGCTGGAGTGCAGTGGTGCGATCTTGGCTCACTGCAACCTCCGCCTCCTGGGTTCAAGCGATTCGTCTGTCTCAGCCTCCCAAGTAGCTGGGACTATAGGCATGCGCCACCACGCCAGGCCAATTTTTGAATTTTTAATAGGGACGGAGTTTCACCATATTGACCTTGTGATCCGCTCACCTCGGCCTCCGTGCAGTGGCACGATCTCAGCTCACTGCAACCTCCGCCTCCCAGGTTCAAGCGATTCTCCTGCCTCAGTCTCCTGAGTAGCTGGGACTACAGGCATGCGCCACACCAGCTAATTTTTGTATTTTTAGTAGAGACGGGGTTTCACCATGTTGGCCAGGCTGGTCTCAAACTCCTGACCTAAAGTGATCCGCCTGCCTTGGCACCGTGGCTCACGCCTGTAATCCCAACACTTTGGGAAGCCGAGGTGGGCAGCTCACTTCTGGTCGGGAGTTTGAGACCAGCCTGGCCGACATGGTGAAACCCCATCTTCACTAAAAATACAAAAATTGGCCAGGCATGGTGGCAGGTGCCTGTCATCCCCGCTACTTGGGAGGCTGAGGCAGGAGAATCGCTTGAACCTGGGAGGCGGAGGTTGTAGTGAGCCGAGATCTCGCCATTGCACTCCAGAATGGGTGACAGAGTGATACTCCGTCTCAAAAAAAACAAAAAACAAAAACAAACAAACAAAACCAGGGAGGGAATTGTTTTGACACAAGTCTTTGGCTAATGATGAAACTGTCTCCCTTCCTGGCTGTCCTGGCATGGTTTTTATAGTCTGAGGCACAATGATGAGAGCAAACTGAAGAGGGAGCCAAAGTGAGGTACTCAGAGTGGGATCCTTCTTTCCTGGAGAACTGTGGTAGCCCAGGCTGTGTAGGTAGCTGGACAAGCAAGACTGAATCACAATAGGTCTCTACATCTTCTATTAGGAGGAGGACCTGCAACATCCAGTGGAGCAGGTCACACCAGTTATACATGTAAAATGTAGGATAAACTAAAGGGGCACAGAGCCAGGGGAGAAGACAATGGGATGAGACTATTCTAGAATCTCATCCCATTGGTTCATTGCTGGGTGTGGTGGCTCACACCTATAATCCCAGCGCTTTGGGAGGCTGAGATGGGATGATGGCTTGAGGCCAGGAGTTTGAGACCAGCCTGGTAAACACAGCAAACCCCATCTCTCTAAAAAAAAACAAAAAACAAAGAAAAACATGTGGTTCATGAACCAGCAGCATCTGCATTAACCAGCTTATTGAAATGCAGAATCACAGGCCCCAAAACAGACTTCCTAAATCATAATCTGCAACTTAACAAGTTCCCTAGGTGATATGTATGCACACTTATGTTTGAAAAGCACTAAGATTTCTTGATGAAGGAGGGCTTGAAAGGCAATGATGGATGTGAAAGGAAAGGTAAAGAGAAGCCTCAGGTGGACAGGGCCGGTTGGAGAGAGAGTCCCGAGGTTTTATCTTGGAGAACACCCTGTACTGAATGAGCTCTGAACATAAAGATAGTTAGCATAGGAGGGCCTGAAGTCTCCAGATAAAAGGCTGCTGCCACTATCATTTACCACGACCTCCGCCATTCTCCACTCTATCGTCACCGGCCCCCAGTCTCCATTCCAGGACTTCTCTACACTTTGACTTTTTGTTTGTTTGTTTGTTTGAGACGGAGTCTTGCGCTGTCGCCCAGGCTGGAGTGCAGTGGCACGATCTTGGCTCACTGCAAGCTCCGCCTTCCGGGTTCACGCCATTCTCCTGCCTCAGCCTCCTGGGTAGCTGGGACTATTATAGGCGCCTGCCACCACGCCCAGCTAATTTTTTGTATTTTTAGTAGAGACGGGGTTTCACCATGTTAACCAGGATGGTCTGGATCTCCTGACCTCGTGATCTGCCCACCTTGGCCTCCCAAAGTGCTGGGATTACAGGCGTGAGCCACCACGCCGGGCCTTTTTTTTTTTTTTTTGAGACGGAGTCTCGCTCTGTCGCCCAGGCTGGAGTGCAGTGGTGCGATCTCGGCTCACCACAACCTCTGCTTCCTGGGTTCAAGCGATTCTCCTGCCTCAGCCTCCGAGTAGCTGGGATTACAGGCGTCCGCTACGCCCGGCTAATATATATATATATATTGCAATTTTAGTAGAGACGGGATTTCACCATGTTGTCCAGGCTGGTCTTGAACCCCTGACCTCAAGTGATCCCCCCGCCGCCCCGCCCCCTCGGCCTCCCAAATTGCTGGGATTACAGGCGTGCGCGATGCCCGGCCTTTTTTTTTTTTTTTTTTTTTTTTTTTGAGGCGGGAGTCTTGCTCTGTCGCCAGGCTGGATTGCAGTGGCACCATCTTGGCTCACTGCAACCTCCTACTCCTTGGTTCAAGGGATTCTCCCACCTCAGCCTCCCGAGTAGCTGGGATTACAGGCACACGCCACCATGCCCAGCTAATTTTTTGTATTTTCAGTAGAGACGAGATTTCACCATGTTGCCAGGATGGTCTCGATCACCTGACCTCGTGATCCGCCCACCTCAGCCTCCTAGATTCTCAGTTGCCAAGGCTGGAGTGCAATGGCGCGATCTCGGCTCACTGCAACCTCCGCCTCCCAGGTAAGCCATTCTCCTGCCTCAGCCTCCTGGGTAGCTGGGATATAGACGCCCGCCACCACGCCCGGCTAATTTTGCATTTTTAGTAGAGACGGGGTTTCATCATGTTGGCCAGGCTGGTCTTGAACTCCTGACCTCAACCTCCCAAAGTGCTGGGATTACAGGCGTGAGCCACCGCGCCCGGCCCACTTTTACTTTTTTTTTTTTTTTTTTTTTTTGAGACGGAGTCTCGAGTCTCGCTCTGTCGCCCAGGCTGGAGTGCAATGGTGTGATCTCGGCTCACTGCAACGTCTGTCTCCCGGGTTCAAGCGATTCTCCTGTTTTAGTCTTCCGAGTAGTTGGGATTACAGGCGCGCGCCACCATGACCTACTAATTTTTGTATTTTTAGTAGAGACAGGGTATCACCATGTTGGCCCACTTTGATTCTTGAGCAGCCTGGCCAGCCCGACCTCGCCAAATTCTGTTCGATTCTGCCTAGTTCGGTTGCTCTGGCCTAGTTCAGTTGCTAAGGCCTGGAGCTTCATGGTTGCGGAGGAAATGATGTCACGTTCAATAGGCGGGCTAACCAGATTCCTCCCTTCTCCCGATTGGCTGCCAGGAATTTGACTAGATTCGGAGTCTCGCGGGCTTCAGGGTTAGTTGTCAGTATCTTTCCCAGTTGTTCCGCCCCCACCTCCGCCCCCCGCCCCGCGCCCCTCTCCGGCTGCCCTCTCCGCGTGGGGCAAGGCTCCGAGGGCAGTATTCAGTAACCATTTAGCTTTGGAAGGAGAGGTGATTCGAATGGCCTGGCTCCTCCTGCCACCATGGGAGGCACTTTGGCCGCGCAGGTACTTATTGACCCGACCGGGTGTCCGTAGTTGGCGCGGCTACCTTAACCGCAGGGAATTGTGGAATTTATAGTTCTAAATTATATGTGGGTGGAACGAGGAAGCTCGAGCAGATTTTTGGAGGAAAGCAAAACTGGGGACTTTCAGGACTAGGGGCATGGGTCTCAGAAGAATGGGAAAGGACGAGAAAAGAGTCTAAATAAGAACCCTGCTATTAGCATTGTTTGGTTTTCTTTTCAGGTGCTGACCTGAACCTGGTTCATCCCTTTCTGACCAAAACTGTTCACTCACCGTGGAAGGGACTAAGCATCCATATGGAGACGCCACCAATCAATACAATTGGAGAAAAGGACACCTCTCAGCCGCAACAAGAGTGGGAAAAGAACCTTCGGGAGAACCTTGATTCAGTTACTCAGATTAGGCAGCAGCCCCGAGACCCTCCTACCGAAACGCTTGAGCTGGGAGTAAGCCCAGATCCAGCCAGCCAAATTCTAGAGAATACTCATGGAACTGAAAAACTGGTTGCTGAACTTGAAGGAGACTCTCATAAGTCTCATGGATCAACCAGTCAGATGCCAGAGGCCCTTCAAGCTTCTGATCTCTGGTACTGCCCCGATGGGAGCTTTGTCAAGAAGATCATAATCCGTGGCCATGGCTTGGACAAACCCAAACTAGGCTCCTGCTGCCGGGTACTGGCTTTGGGGTTTCCTTTCGGATCAGGGCCGCCAGAGGGCTGGACAGAGCTAACTATGGGCGTAGGGCCATGGAGGGAGGAAACTTGGGGGGAGCTCATAGAGAAATGCTTGGAGTCCATGTGTCAAGGTGAGGAAGCAGAGCTTCAGCTGCCTGGGCACTCTGGACCTCCTGTCAGGCTCACACTGGCGTCCTTCACTCAAGGCCGGGACTCCTGGGAGCTGGAGACTAGCGAGAAGGAAGCCCTGGCCAGGGAAGAACGTGCAAGGGGCACAGAACTATTTCGAGCTGGGAACCCTGAAGGAGCTGCCCGATGCTATGGACGGGCTCTTCGGCTGCTCCTGACTTTACCCCCACCTGGCCCTCCAGAACGAACTGTCCTTCATGCCAATCTGGCTGCCTGTCAGTTGTTGCTAGGGCAGCCTCAGTTGGCAGCCCAGAGCTGTGACCGGGTGTTGGAGCGGGAGCCTGGCCATTTAAAGGCCTTATACCGAAGGGGGGTTGCCCAAGCTGCCCTTGGGAACCTGGAAAAAGCAACTGCTGACCTCAAGAAGGTGCTGGCGATAGATCCCAAAAACCGGGCAGCCCAGGAGGAACTGGGGAAGGTGGTCATTCAGGGGAAGAAGCAGGACGCAGGGCTGGCTCAGGGTTTGCGCAAGATGTTTGGTTGATTAAAAGTTGAACCTTAAAAGAGACAGGAACTTGTGAATTGTGGTCTGTGCTATGAGATTTGGGGGTGGGGGGCCAGAGAGAAGGTTTCAGCCCATATCCCATTCTCAGCTTTTGGCTTCCTAGGGGAGGTAGCAGTGGTCCCAGTGCGCCCCTTTTGAGGGGCTTATCTATCTCCGAAGACACATAGAAGCTGTCTAAACTAAATTTAGTAGTGGCTGGGGGAGATGGTGGACCTTAATACTGGGTACTACATCTCCCAGGCCCTTTATCACTGGAACCTGTTTGGCGCATGCGCTTGGCGGTCTGGCACTGTCTGGAAGTTACTTCCTGCTGCTGTGCTCCCATTGGGCCCGCCTACACAGTCATCCGCATCTGTTGATTCACGTGCTCAGCACCCAGGTCTGTTACTGGTCGGTAGATCTTCCGGGACGCCCCCTTTTTTAAAAGAGTCAACTGATTAGTTGGTGATGGGGAGAGGCGGGCCTTGGGAACCGTCTCATGGTTGGGGGGTGGGGGGAAAGATGGCGGAGCTGATGCTCCTCAGCGAGATTGCTGACCCGACGCGTTTCTTCACCGACAACCTGCTTAGCCCGGAGGACTGGGGTCTGCAGAGTGAGGCACCGAGGAGGGGAGAGGGCTGTGGCAAATTGTGTCCCTGAGGCACGCGGGAAAGAAGCGGGGGCCTAAAAAGGAAGTCTGGGCAAATACGGAATCCGCCATCTGAAGGAGAGCGGAGCCCCGGGGGCTCGTTGTGTATTAAGGGGATACAAAAGTCGGGGAAGAACTCTGCTCCTTGCTGGAACGTCGAGTTGTTCCGGGGTCGGGGAAGGAGGGGCTGAAGCACTCTGGTTGTATCACTTTTCAAGTGGGCGGGCGGTGGGTCTGGCCGAGCAGAGCCAATGAGGGTTGGGGCGGGGGCTTGTGTGCGATCTGTAGGCTGGGCCCACCGAAAGACCCCCCGACACTCAGCATTTCTTGCAGACAGCACCTTGTATTCTGGCCTAGATGAAGTGGCCGAGGAGCAGACGCAGCTCTTCCGTTGCCCGGAGCAGGATGTCCCGGTATTGTGTCCCCAGCCTTTCTCTAACCCTTGGTGGGTGGAAAGTGAGTCCAGAACCTGGACTCATTCACAGGCCAGAGCTCATCTGGAGTCACCCCTACTTTCTCACCCTTTCTCACACTCCTGCCCTCTTGTATCCTCCCTTACTTAGTTTGACGGCAGCTCCCTGGACGTGGGGATGGATGTCAGCCCCCCTGAGCCCCCATGGGAACTCCTGCCGATCTTCCCAGGTAAGGTAGTCTTTGTGGTTCCCTCAGATTTCCAGAAACCCTCATCTTCCCACTGTTTCCCAGAAACTACGCAGCTTCCTATATCCTCATGCCTCTACATAAGTGCCTATCCTCTCTCTTTCAATCACCTATATTTGTTTCTTCTCCCTTGCAGTGGTACAGGAATCCCCACTGACATGTCCTTAGGTACTTTTTGGACTCTTCTTAAGCTCTGCTTCCTGATAATTTCTAACTCCCTTTCCTCCAGATCTTCAGGTGAAGTCTGAGCCATCTTCCCCCTGCTCTTCCTCCTCCCTCAGCTCCGAGTCATCACGTCTCTCCACAGAGCCATCCAGTGAGGTGAGAGAGCCATATCCCTCCTCCTCTCTGTGGCAGGGACTCTGCTTCATTCCCTTCACCCGTGGGTGACAAATAAATGATTTAAATGATTTGTATGCTATGAGTCATGAGGTGTGTGAGGTGTGGGGGGCCTTCCCCACTACCTTTGCCATTTCCTTAATATCCTCATTTTCCACATCCCCTTTGGTTATCTAGCAGTGAAGACTTTGTTTGGTTTGTTTTTTGTTTTTTGTGTTTTTTTTTTGAGATGGGGCCTCCCTCTGTCACCCAAACTACAGTGTAGTGACGGGGTCACAGCTCACTGTAGCCTTGACCTCCTGAGCTCAGTTGATCCTCCTGCCTCAGCCTCCTGAGTAGCTGGGACCACAGACACATGCCACCATGTCTGGCTAATTTTTTTTTATTGTTTGTAAAAATGGGGTCTTCCTATGTTGCCCAGAGTGGTCTTAAACTCACGGGCTCAAGTGATCCTCCCACCTTGGCATCCCAAAGTGCTTGGATTACAGGTATAAGCCACCACGCCTGATCTGGGGTCTGTTTAATATAAAGAGTTATGTGGGGCTGGGAAGAAGAGAGTTACTGCTGAGAATTCTGGAACTGTTCTTGCCCAAGTTGTCCACTGTAAGGCCATATTTGAAGTCATGAGACTTCATCAGTTCTCCCAGAAGTAAAGTAGAAAGAATGAACAGGTTAGAAAGATGGTCAGTACCATTCAGACCAGAATGTCAAATAATTGATGGCTTGTAAGCCCTAAACTTCTAAAGCTTTTGTTCTTGCTCTTACTGTCAACATCTCCCTTGTTTTTTGCCCTTCTTTCTGCCCCCCTGCTCCACACCAACTCTCACCCAGGCTCTTGGGGTAGGGGAGGTGCTCCATGTGAAGACAGAGTCCTTGGCACCCCCACTGTGTCTCCTGGGAGATGACCCAACATCCTCATTTGAAACCGTCCAGATCAACGTAGTCCCCACCTCTGATGATTCCTCAGGTAATAACAGCCTGCCCCCAGTCCTTGGCTTTACTGCGGGAGAATGTGTTGTGTGTGTGTGTGTATGTGTGTAGATGGAGGGGAAGTGCATGCAGCAGGACAGGGAGAAAAAGGTGGGGAGCGGAAATGGCAAAAAACCAGGAGGGAAGGCAGGAAGGAAAGGAAACATTTCAGGGAATCACAGCAAGGGCAGTGCTGAGGAGATGGATATTATTTTTCTCTTTTTTTCTTGTTACTAGTATTCTGTCATGCCATTCAACTTTTTAAAAACTTGTGAGCAGTTTAGGGCATACCTATCTGTGTGATTCCCCTCCACCCAACATTTTATTATAAACATTTTTGTTGTTGTTGAGACAGAGTCTCACACTGTCGCCCGGGCTGAAGTGCAGTGATGCAATCTCCACTCACTGCAACCTCCACCTCCCAGGTTCAAGCGATTCTCCTGTCTCAGCCTCCCAAGTAGCTGGGATTACAGGCACCCACCACCACGCCCAGCTAATTTTTTGTATTTTTAGTACAGATGGGGTTTCACCATGTTGGCCAGGCTGGTCTTGAACTCCTGACCTCATGATTCGCCTACCTCGGCCTCCCAAAGTGCTGGGATTACAGGTGTGAGCCATCGTGCCCAGCCCATAAACATCTTTAAACATACAGAAAGGCTAGAACACCATATACTAAACTAGATTCTACAATTAACATTATTTGTTCTATTTTTAAAGTGTTCCCAAGTTTATTTACTCGTAGCTGTGTATTTAGTAAATGTTTGTTGATGTGATCATATCTGAGGTATAATAATTTTTAAAAAGAAATATTTATTAAGCACTTACTCCATGCCAGATACTGAGCAGAGTGCTGGGAATGCAAAGATGACAAGACCTGACCACATGCTGACTTTCAAACCCTGTGATTTAGCAATGGGAGAAAGACAAGTACCAGTCAATACAGGTGTGGTCATTCTAGGATAGAAATCACTAGAGGTGGGGCCGGGTGTGGTGGCTCACGCGTGTAATCCCAGCACTTTGGGAAGCTGAGGCGGGCAGATCATGAGGTCAGGAGATTGAGACCATCCTGGCTAACGCGGTGAAACCCCGTGTCTACTAAAAATACAAAAAATTAGCCTGTAGTCCCAGCTGCTCGGAAGGCTGAGGCAGGAGAATGGCATGAACCCGGGAGGCGGAGCTTGCAGTGAGCCGAGATCACGCCACTGCACTCCATCCTGGGCAAAAGAGCAAGACTCCGTCTCGAAAAAAAAAAAAATCACTAGAGGGCACCATGAAAGCTCATAAGAGGGGACATTTCATCCGCAATGGGGCTGAATCTGGGACATGCTCCTGGAAGAAGGGTTTCCTGAGAGTTTTAAAGGACACATAGAAATTAGCCAGGAGGACAGTGTGGGGATTGACTTGTGTGTAAGGACCCTGCATTTCTTCAGAGTGGGTGTAAGAAGGATTTGGGGAGTGATGTGGAACTGCAGAGGCTACAGGGCCAGGTGGGGCCCCTGCTAAGGGGCTCTTAGCTTTTATCCTGTGGATAGGTGGGGGCCTTTGAAGAATTAAGCAGGGAAGCAATATGATTAGGAAGATGATTCTAGTGGCAAAGTAGAGAATGGGTTGCAGAGGGGCAGGGCCGGAGGCAAGAGAACCAAGGAAGAAGCTTATGCAGTTGATCAAGTAAGATATTCGGATGTCGTGAAGAAAGCAGACTTGAGAAAGAATGAAGTGGAATAGATGAGTTGTGACCTCCTGGACATTGGAGAGAGGTAGGAGTCAAAGAGGTTTGTGGCTAGGATGGCTGTGGGTGGATGATGTTCCTGTTCGCTGGATGGAGACTGCAAAAGCAGGGGCTTTCTGGTCAGGGAAGTTGATGAATTCAGCATTGGACATGTTGATTTTTTTGTTGTTGTTGTTATGGAGCTTCACTCTTGTTGCCCAGGCTGGAGTGCAATAGTGGTGTGATCTCGGCTCACTGTAACCTCCGCCTCCTGGGTTCAAGTGATTCTCCTGCCTCAGCCTCCTGAGTAGCTGGGATTACAGGCATGCTCCACCACGCCTGGCTAATTTTGTATTTTTAGTAGAGACAGAGTTTCCTCCATGTTAGGCTGGTCTTGAATTCCCGACCTCAGGTGATCCACCCACTTTGGCCTCCCAAAGTGCTGGGATTACAGGCGTAAGCCACCATCCCCAGTTGACATGTTGATTGTTGATTTCAAAGTACCTTCTGGATCTCCTGGCACCATCTCTCACTGGCTGAATTCCAACCAGGGAGTCCACTGATGCAGTCCATTCAGATGCTTCCTGGATCTCAGAGCACAGCAGGGAGGGATGGAGAGTGGATTTGGAGGGACAAACAGATTATATCCAGCAGATTAATAAATGTTATAAAGAAGACACACAAAATAAGGATTGAAATACCATTAGCAGGCCAGGCGCAGTGGCTCACACCTGTAATCCCAGCACTTTGGGAGGCCAAGGCAGGCGAATCACGAGGTCAGGAGATCGAGATCATTTGGGCTAACACAGTGAAGCCCCATCTCTACTAAAAATACAAAAAATTAGCCAGGCGTGGTGGCAGGCACCTGTAGTCTCAGCTACTCGGGAGGCTGAGGCGGGAGAATGGGGTGAACCCAGGAGGCGGAGCTTGCAGTGAGCCGAGATTGCCCACTGCCATTAGCAGCAAAAGGATTATTGGTGGCTTTGCATTGCATAGTGTTATTGGAGTCAGATTCTCCTCCATACTTAGGTATTTTTTGAGGGCCTGTACTTTACCCTCAATGGACATGAGACATAGTTCTTGCTTTTGAAGAGTTTTGTGAGGGTTATAATACATCATGGTTAAATAGTTCCCTTTTTTTTTTGGAGACAGAGTTTGCCCTGTCACCCAGGCTAGAGTGCATTGGCGTGATCTCCACTCACTGAACCTCCGTTTCCTGGGTTTAAGCTATTGTCCTTCCTCAGCCCCCCTAATAGCTAGGACTGCAGGCACGTGCCACCATGCCTGGCTATTTTTTTGTATTTTTGGTAGAGACAGGGTTTTGCCATGTTGTTGAGGCTGGTGTCGAACTCCTGGCTTCAAGCAATCCACCTGCATTGGGTGTCGGCCTCCCAAAGTGCTGGGATTACAGGCTTGAGCCACCGTGCCCAACCATGGTTAAATAGTTCTGATAGTGGTTATCTCTGTGTAGGGAATCTGAGTGGCTGGAGGACAGGGAAGGGAAGTTTTTTGTTTTTTGTTTTTTTTTTGAGACAGAGTCTCGCTCTGCCCAGGCTGGAGTGCAGTGGCGCAATCTCGGCTCACTGCAAGCTCCACCTCCCGGGTTCATGCCATTCTCCTCCCTCAGCCTCCCAAGTTGCTGGGACTACAGGCACCCGCCACCACACCCAGCTAATTTTTTGTATTTTTTTAGTAGAGATGGGGTTTCACCACGTTAGCCAGGATGGTCTTGATCTCCTGACCTCGTGATCCGCCTGCCTCGGCCTCCCAAAGTGCTGGGGTTACAGGCGTGAGCCACCGCGTCCCGCCAAGATTTTTTTTTTTCACTTAATTTTCCTTTGTTCCTTTGGATTTGTATCATGACTGTATTATTTATTAAAAAATATAAATTGAAGTTTTAAAAAGCAATCTTAGTGATCATATAATTAAGTACCAAAGTGGACGGTATGGACCAGAGGTAGTGGTGGACTGTTGACCTGTGGGCTGAATCTGGCCCTCAGAAGGGTTTTATTTCACCGACATGGGGCCTAGCATTTTCTTTCATGGAGTGATCAACAAGTCATAAAGGCAGATTTAATGGAGGCCATGAAGGCTCGGAGGTGACTGAGGCTTTGCTGTTTGGTGCCTGGGAGGAAAACTTGTGTGACGGGGCAATCAGGAAGCCTCATTTATGGCCAGTTAGATTTGGGTGACTGGTGAGGCATGAGAATGGAAGGGACCAGTAGGCAGCTTGGAAGTCAGAATCTGGTGCAGGTGAGCAGCCAGGGGGAGATGCACACTTGGCGGTTGTCAGCATGGAGATGCATTGGGCCAGGATAAGGTGGAAATCCAGCAAGATAGGAATTTTGGCCACGTGAATGCTGGAGACCCCCCCGCCCCTTCCCCTGCTCAGGCCTACTCTATGTGAATAGACAAGTTCTGTGAACAAGAAAGAGGGAAAAGCAGAAGGGCAAAGACAGCTTTGAGGAACATGGAGCAGGGATGAGAAAAATTAGACAAGCCACTAAAGGAGAAAGGGAAGCACTAGGCGAAAAGCGGGGCGGAGAGCCAGCAGGTGAGCAGCTCTGTGACTGCCCCTCCTGGATGGCCTGTAATCTAGGGCCAGAAGAGTTTTATTTACAGGTTCAAAGAGAAAGGACCCATTTCCTCATCTTAATCCTCTTTTTTATTTTTTTGAGACAGAGTTTTGCTCTTCTTGCCCAGGCTGGAGTGCAATGGCGCAATCTCAGCTCACTGCAACCTTTGCCTCCCAGGTTCAAGTGATTCTCCTGCCTCAGCCTCCTGAGTCTCTGGGACACAGGGATGCACCACCATGCCCGACTAATTTTGTATTTTTAGTAGAGACGGGGTTTCTCCATGTTGGTCAGGCTGGTCTTGAACTCCTGACCTCAGGTGATCTGCCCACCTTGGCCTCCCAAAGTGCTGAGATTACAGGCGTGAGCCACCACGCCCAGCCTCCCATCTTAACCCTCTTAACCCTTCAGTGTTTACATGATATCCAACTTTTGCCTCATCCTGCCTCCCACAGATGTCCAGACCAAGATAGAACCTGTCTCTCCATGTTCTTCCATCAACTCTGAGGCCTCCCTGCTCTCAGCCGACTCCTCCAGCCAGGTGAGCACGAACTTCCTTACTTCCTGCAGGTTTTCCAGTGAGTTCCTCCTGACCTAGAGGTATGAGAGCTTTCTCTTCTTCAGCTCCTTCTCCTCGACACTCCTCCTTACTAACGTATCTCTGGAATGCCCCACATAGGCTTTTATAGGAGAGGAGGTCCTGGAAGTGAAGACAGAATCCCTGTCCCCTTCAGGATGCCTCCTGTGGGATGTCCCAGCCCCCTCACTTGGAGCTGTCCAGATCAGCATGGGCCCATCCCCTGATGGCTCCTCAGGTAATGGGGTCTCCTGACACTTGGAATCCCTAGTGAGAGGCCTGTGGTCCTGACATTTCCTGTTCTTTTCTCTCACCTTCCTTCAGGGAAAGCCCTGCCCACCCGGAAGCCGCCACTGCAGCCCAAACCTGTGGTGCTAACCACTGTCCCAGTGCCACCCAGAGCTGTGCCTCCCAGTACCACCGTCCTTCTGCAGCCCCTCGTCCAGCCACCTCCAGGTACTGAAGAAGGAGAAAAGGGCCGGGCGTGGTGGCTCACGCCGGTAATCCCAGCACTTTGGGAGGCTGAGGCGGGCAGATCACCTGAGGTCAGAAGTTTAAGACCAGCCTGGCCAACGTGGTGAAACCTTGTCTCTACTAAAAATACAAAAATTAGTGCGGAGTGGTGGCAGGCACCTGTAATCCCAGCTCCTCGGGAGGCTGAGGCAGGAGAATCACTTGAACCCAGGAGGCGGAGGTTGCAGTGAGCCAAGATCATGCCACTGCACTCCAGCCTGGGTGACAAAGAGAGACTTTGTCTCAAAAAAAAAAAAAGAAAAAAGAAAAACCAAAAAATTAAAATAAAAATAAATTAATTAATTTAAAAAAAAAAGGCCAGGCACGGTGGCTCACACCTGTAATTCCAGCACTTTGGGAGGCCGAGGCGGGAGATCACAAGGTCAGGAGATCGAGACCATCCTGACTAACACAGTGAAACCCCGTCTCTACTAAAAATACAAAAAAATTAGGCAGGCGTGGTGGTGTACGTCTGTAGTTCCAGCTGCTGAGGAGGCTGAGGCAGGAGAATGGCGTGAACCCGGGAGGCGGAGCTTGCAGTGAGCCGAGATCGCGCCACTGCACTCCAGCCTGGGCAACAGAGCAAGACTCCATCTCAAAAAAGAAAAAGTAGGAGAAAAGGAGGCGGGCTGCATTGACCCTGTCAGGGAGCTCGCAGCCATTGAGGCTGCCAATCCTTGGGTGCTCTGGTGTGGGTGTGGACACAAGGACCCTACCCAGCGCACAGCCCTCTGACCTCCTCTGCTCACTTGCCCCAGTGTCCCCAGTTGTCCTCATCCAGGGTGCTATTCGAGTCCAGCCTGAAGGGCCGGCTCCCTCTCTACCACGGCCTGAGAGGAAGAGCATCGTTCCTGCTCCTATGCCTGGAAACTCCTGCCCGCCTGAAGTGGATGTAAGTGTTGGGGAGGAGAGAAGTAGGGCGAGTGATGGGAAGGGAAGAGGGAAGTCTGTCATGGAGAGAACTGTGGGATGAGGAGGGAGTCGAGACCTAGGAGCAAAAAGTGAGGAAGCGGACCCATTAGATCATTCTGGGGGTCAGAATGGACTCCTGTTTCTATATGAATATCAACTCCAGGTAGTTTGAGGGTCGTTTAGGTTTGCTGTCACTGCAGATGGAGAAATGGGTTTGATCTCCATAAGTTAAAGGCAAGGAAGTCATACTGTACTATACGACTACGGTCGTGGCCATAGCTGGGGAGGGAGGCTGCCTCCTAGGGGAAAACCAGGTAAACTGTGTAAGCAGTATAACAAGGTTAAACTTTGAACCCTACAAATGTGGGTTGACAGGAAGAAAGAGTTACGAAGGAAAGAGTTTCCACCAGCATGGAGAAAGTTCTTCCCGCACTCTAACCTCTCCCACCTCTGAGGAGCGGTAGCAGGGAATGTTTGAGAGAAGGACCCCTTCCCTAGCGTGTTTGAGTAGAGAGGAAAAACCTCTCTGGCTGTGTAGGTGGGTCAGGAAGGCGGGGGAGTGGCCATGTGAGCTTTGGGTAAATCATTCCCTGGGGTTTGGGAGCATAGTCCCCTTCTGCCAACTCATCTGTCATTCTTTTTTGACCTTCCGGGTGCCTAGGCAAAGCTGCTGAAGCGGCAGCAGCGAATGATCAAGAACCGGGAGTCAGCCTGCCAGTCCCGGAGAAAGAAGAAAGAGTATCTGCAGGGACTGGAGGCTCGGCTGCAGGCAGTACTGGCTGACAACCAGCAGCTCCGCCGGGAGAATGCTGCCCTCCGGCGGCGGCTGGAGGCCCTGCTGGCTGAAGTAAGACCAGTCTGTGCCTGGGAGACCAACGGGAATACAGCCTCCTTGGAATGATTCCCCTTTTTCTTCTCTCTTTCTTTGTACCTTAGAACAGCGAGCTCAAGTTAGGATCTGGAAACAGGAAGGTGGTCTGCATCATGGTCTTCCTTCTCTTCATTGCCTTCAACTTTGGACCTGTCAGGTGAGACCTTCCTTGCTTCACTAGAACCTTCCAGGTGGAGCCCACGTTACAGCCTCCTAGCTGCCTGCTTTGGCCCAGGCCATTTCCTTCTGCTTATACACAAATGGTTCTGGTGTCCTTGGCACCGATGATGTGTCTGGCCAGCCCCTTCCTGCTCCATTATTTGTCTTTTTTTTTTGGAGACGGAGCCTTGTTCTGTTGCCCAGGCTGGAGTGCAGTGGCACGATCTCGGCTCACTGCAACCTCCGCTTCCTGGGTTCAAGTGATTCTCCTGCCTCAACCTCCCGAGTAGCTGGGACTACAGGCGCATGCCACCATGCCCGGCTAATTTTTTGTATTTTTTTAGTAGAGACAGGGTTTCACTGTTGTTGCCCAGGCTGGTCTCGAACTCCTGAGCTCAGGCAATCCACCCACCTCAGCCTCCCAAAGTGCTAGGATTACAGGCTTGAGCCACCTTGCCTGGCCTCCTGCTCCATTATTTTTCCAGTGGAGAGCAGATGATGGTGATGATGCTGGTAGAAATAGTGACTGTTAAGTGCTTACTGAGTTCTAGGCTCTAGGTGATGTACTCTCTTTTTCGTATGTAGGGACCATCCTTATTCCCATCTTACAGAGGCAGACTCAGGCTTGTATAACAGATTGCAACTCAAGCAGTCCATCTGCAGAGTCTTTATTCTTAACTAGACACTTGATACAGCTGAAATTCTTCATTGTGCTCAGTCCTTTATCCACAGCATCAGTGAGCCTCCTTCAGCTCCCATCTCTCCTTGGATGAACAAGGGGGAGCCTCAACCCCGGAGACACTTGCTGGGGTTCTCAGAGCAAGAGCCAGTTCATGGAGTTGAACCTCTCCAGGGGTCCTCCCAGGGCCCTAAGGAGCCCCAGCCCAGCCCCACAGACCAGCCCAGTTTCAGGTGAGGAGAGAGAAAGAGGGCCCCCCTCTCGTTTGAGGGTATGAGTTGGTCTTCTCCCCGCTTTCAGTGAGGGGGACCCAAAGCTTTCTCTTGCCATCATCGCCTTCTTTGTTGTGGGAGTGCTGGGCAGTCCCCAAGTGTTGTCTCCTTCCTGCTTCACTCCAGCAACCTGACAGCCTTCCCTGGGGGCACCAAGGAGCTACTACTAAGAGACCTAGACCAGCTCTTCCTCTCCTCTGATTGCCGGCACTTCAACCGCACCGAGTCCCTGAGGTGTGGGATTCATTGCTGGGGCATCCAGCCCCCCTGGCCTCCCAAGGCCTTCTGCAGTCAGCCTGGCTGGCCTGTGTACTAAAGTGCCAGCGCTCCCTGCCCTCTCCTCACTCCTGTGGGTGGGCAAGGAGGGTGGGAATCTTGGCCTGGCATGGAGGTCCTGAGCCTCCTCCACTTCCCCAGGCTTGCTGACGAGTTGAGCGGCTGGGTCCAGCGCCACCAGAGAGGCCGGCGGAAGATCCCTCAGAGGGCCCAGGAGAGACAGGTAGGGCGGGTGGCTGGTTCAAGGAAGGTCACTTGAAGACAAGAGCTAAAGGCCTCGTCTGGGGATTTCTAGTGGGCATCTCGCTGTGGAAGTTGGAGGGATCATTTGAAGGAAGCGGAGGGTTGAGTGGGAGGTGGCATCAGCTTCCAGGGGCTGTTTGTCTCTTTCCCTTTTCCCGTCACCCTCTCCAAGTCCTTAGATACTTCTCCTTCCAGAAGTCTCAGCCACGGAAGAAGTCACCTCCAGTTAAGGCAGTCCCCATCCAACCCCCTGGACCCCCGGAAAGGTGAGTGTGGGGTGAGGTGCTTACTTATTAAGTGAAATTCCACTCTCAAGAGCTGTACCCCCAGTAGCTGTCCTGTGCCTGTCATTACTGTCACCAGTGGGATTATACCTCCCTCCTCCACTGGGGGTCTCCTGTCTTTTTCTCTCATCCTACCCCCTTCTCTGGTAGAAATTGAGCATTGGGCTTAGTTCCCCTCAAATCCTGTTTCCCTATCTGCCTAGGGATTCTGTGGGCCAGCTGCAACTGTATCGCCACCCAGACCGTTCGCAGCCAGCGTTCTTGGATGCAATTGACCGACGGGAAGACACGTTTTATGTTGTCTCTTTCCGAAGGGTGAGTTTCTCCTGCCCTTCCATCTCTGTCACCCCAGGTTCCCAGCAGTCTGTCTTCAGTGGGGGAATGTAGAGTAGGGCTGGGGAGTTTGTTGGCATCTTTGCCTCCACTCTTCTGGCCTGGCCCATCTGTTCCCCAGGACCACCTGCTGCTCCCAGCCATCAGCCACAACAAGACCTCCCGGCCCAAGATGTCCCTGGTGATGCCTGCCATGGCCCCCAATGGTAACTCTTTCCCTGCTGGGTATGGGGGCAGTTCCAACAGGGAGATCCAGCCTGGGAGCTGTGGGGGAAGGGGGAGAGGAGCAGGGCATCAGAGAGCTGCTGGACCCACAGGTGAGAAGCAGCAGGAAGTGGGTGGAGGGAAGAGCACCATGCAGGAGACTTGGGAGGGAGACGAGGGTGAGGGTCCTTCCCTGGTGAAGGTGCTTGGGTAGATAGATGGCTGGGCAGAGGCGGGGGGCCAGGAACTTGCTAGACTCTCACTTACTTTTTTCTCTTGATGTCCTCTCCTGTGTGACCCCACATTCATCAATGCCCTTTTCTTTTCCTACCCTCTCCTTGTCCCTGCACCAAACTCTGTCCCTGCCGTCCTGTTTAACTCCCGCTATGGATCTGCCTCCTCACTATTGCCCTTTCTTTTCTTCTCTGCTCACCTCTACTTTTCTGACCTCCTCCCCTCCTCCCTGCAATCCCTGTTTGCCTCCCCATCTCCTCTTCCTTAACTCTCCCCTTCTCACAGAGACCCTTTCAGGCCGTGGGGCCCCGGGGGACTATGAGGAGATGATGCAGATCGAGTGTGAGGTCATGGACACCAGGGTGATTCACATCAAGACCTCCACAGTGCCCCCCTCGCTCCGAAAACAGCCATCCCCACCACCAGGCAATGCCACAGGTGGCCCCTTGCCAGCCTCTGCAGCCAGCCAGGCCCACCAGGCCTCCCACCAGCCCCTCTACCTCAATCATCCCTGACCTCTGCCATTCACACTGACTTAGAACCGGGGGGGGGGGCGTGGGGGAGGGGGTACCAGGTGGCCAGGTGGGACTGTTTCAAATTTCCCTGATCCCCAGGCTTGGGGCAATTGGTAAAGGAAAGACCAGGTGTGGGGGTTAAGCACTTATTTGAGGTGGGGGTGTTCACCTCTCTTCTCATCCCTTTTCAGAATATAGGGCTCCTCTCATTTCTGTGAACCCCCAGTCCCGGCTTCTTTGTTTGAGGGGATTGTATGAGGTTCAGTTGTGAGGTGGGTGGTGAGCTGCTGCATATTCTTTATTTTGTTTCTCTAATGTTATGGCAGTGGAGGTGGGAATTTAGTCCCCAGGTGGGACAAGGGAAGTTTTTGCATTTTGGAGCTAGTTACTGGGAGTAAGGGAGGGTGGGGTGGAGGGGAGTTCAGGTTTATATGTGTGCATTTCTTTTTTATTATTATTGAATAAACAACTTGGAGGGAGTTGAAGGAATGGTGGCTGC
This sequence comes from Pongo pygmaeus, assembly GCF_028885625.2. Classification (NCBI taxonomy): domain Eukaryota; kingdom Metazoa; phylum Chordata; class Mammalia; order Primates; family Hominidae; genus Pongo; species Pongo pygmaeus. Next base: position 32,429,528 of record NC_072378.2, on the reverse strand, counting down.
CTTCCTGGCTCGTGATGGGGAGTTTGGGGAAAGTGGCTTCTCCAGAGCCAGCATCAAAGAATCAAGCACTGAAGACATAGCTGGCTCTGAGGTGGGGTGGGTGCGGGATCACAGACCGCATGTCATCCCCTTGCCCCCACCCCTGCAACTCTGGGGTATATCTGTGTCTAGCAACGATGTCTCATGGTGTGACAGACTAGAGGATACGCATCCCTGGAATGTGAGTCAACAGGAAAGATGAGGCCCCACGCCCTTCAGGGTGAGCAGCCTCTGGGTCTCCTGCTCTCGAGCAGGTTCTCCTCGTCTTCTTGCTGTCCAGGATGAGCAGCTCAAACAAACAACGAGAGCTGGGGCCAGAGGCTTAGAGCCCAGGAAGTGGGGGCCTCTGTGAAGAAGGGGTGATATTTGGAAGGGAAGGGGGATGTGGCAGGATATCCTCTAAGCCCTAAACTGGAGGGGACTGAGACTTGAGAGTCCAGATGAAAGACAAAGAGTGGGGCAGGCAGAAAAACTGTACATTCTTATGTTTTTAATTTTTTTTTTTTTTTTTTTTGAGACAGAGTCTCTCTCTCTCACCCAGGCTGGAGTGCAGTGGCGCGATCTTGGCTCACTGCAACCTCTGCCTCTTGGGTTCAAGTGATTCTTCTGCCTCAGCCTCTCAAGTAGCTGGGACTACAGGTGCACGCCACCACACCTGGCTAATTTTTGTATTTTTAGTAGAGATAAGGTTTCACCATATTGGCCAGGCTGACCTCGTGATCTGCCCACTTCGGCCTCCCAAAGTCCTGGGATTACAGGTGTGAGCCACCATGCCTGGCTAGGCTGTGAATTCTAATTAGGAGGAAGGGGAGCAGGACAAAGTGAGGGGTTGAGTCTGAGGCCAACCTGGAAGAATCCCCCTCCAGCTGCTCCTGTCCAGCAGTGCCTCAGGCCTGACCCTGCAGGAGTGTCCTGGGTCAGCTGGAGGGTGTGAGCTGGGCCTGGGCTCAATGCCCAGATGACTGGACAGGGGCTGCCTGGGCCATAAGCCCAGGCCTGAAGGAGGGAGGAAGAACCTCATGTGTCCAGCCAGGCAACCCCCACACCCCTCCCGCTGCCCTCACCCATTACTGTGTTTGGGGTGAAAACAGACCAAGTAACTATGGCAACCTGGAACCAGGGCTCCTAGGAACTAGACCTTTCCTCCCTCCAGAGGGCAGCCCAGCTTCTCAGCTGTGCTTTCTATCCCAGAGTCCTTGAGCCTTATCCACCCTATCTCTGGAGGGGGTGCAGTGAGAACAAGGATTTTGGAAGCACATCACCTGAGCTGGATTCCCTACCCTGCCTTTCATTAGTAGTTGTCCTTAAACATTCTGAGTCTTAGTTTGCTTATCTGTAAGATGGGATGTTCCTACCTCCTAATCAGGGTTGGTGACAGGATGAAAGATGACGTCCTCAGTGTCTGGTCCATAATAGATACACCTTTTCCTCATCCCTTGCCGCTTTCTGTCCCCATCTCTGTTGTCCTTCTCTCTTCCACTTTCATCCCATTTGAGTTCATCACTGTTTCGTTGTCCCATTATCTTCCTCCTTCCTGCCCCCAGTTCGGGAAAGTACTTGAAGTGCTGGCATCTCACGGGGCGCCCTGAGGTGGAACATCCTGCTCCTCTGCTGATTGGCAAGGGACAGCTGGCACTTTGGTGTGGATGAGACATCAGACCTCTCTTGGCTGAGGGATTGTGGTGGCAGGAGGGATTGAGAAGGACGGTGAGTGGGGAGTGGGTACCTGACTCAGGGTGAAAGCCGGGCAGGCTCTGGGTTGCTGCCTTCTAGGCCCATGTGGATCTCCATTCCTCTGGCCACACCCCCAAGGCCACTCAGCATGCCAGGTCGCTGTCACTCCTGCACCTCATTGGCCCCTCCTGCCCTATGCCCACTTTGTCTTTCTGTTCCGCTTTCTTTGTGCCACCATCTCCTGCATTTCTTCCTCAGGATCCCACCTTTTGTTCTCTGTCATCCCTGACCTCATCATCCCTCCCTTCCTCTTTCTAGACTTCTTTCCTGCCTTTCTTTGCTCTCTACCTCATTAGCAGTTATCACGACCTCTTTTTGACTCATTATTCATCGCTGTTTTTTTCTTTTGTATCTTCCCCACCCCATCCACTGCTTCACTGTCTTAAATTTTTTTTTTTAATTTAAAAATAGAAGTGGGGTCTCACTATGTTGCCCAGGCTGGTCTTGAACTCCTGGCCTCAAGCAGTCCTCCCATGTTGGCCTCCCAAAGTGCTAGGATTACAGGCATGAGCCACCGTGCTGGCCTTATTTAAAAAAAATTTTTTTTTTTTAAATTCACTGTCTTTTTCCTTTGTTTTTCTTGGTCTTCGCATCTGCTGCTGCCACTGACCCTGTGCTTGTCTCCTCCCTTTTTCATGCCGCCCCCTTTCTATTTCCCATTCTGCTCCCTCGTCCACATTTCTTGCCCCTTTCCATTATTTCCTCTCTTTTCCCCCACTTTGGTCCTCTCCTCCTCCTTCCTTCCCCCACTCCCTTTACTTCCCACACCAGTTCTCCGTCCTCTTCCCAGCTGTGGGGGCCAGCACTGGGGAGCCTGATGTTTGCCTCATCGTTCTGCTATGGCTTCTGGATACAGCACATCTGGATTCCGGGGCCCAGATGTGTGGTTGCCACAGCGACCTGGGTCCCTCTGGTAAATACAGGCGCCCACCCGCCTCAGAGCAGAGAACAAAACAATTGTGTGACTTTCTTTTGTCACGAGATAGAAATGTCCTTCCTCCTCCCTTCTCCCCACACCCATGTCTCTAGGCAAAGGAAGTTTTAAGGGTCCAAACCCTTCTTTCTGAGGCTCCCTTGCCCCCTTTTCAGCTGTAGCCTCTTAGTTCTCTCCCATCTTTCATCCTGGGCTCTGTCTTTACATTCTGTGTTCCCCATCCTCACCCCACCCCCAGTTCTCAATAATGGAATGTTGACCACCCCCTTCCCCATCTGATGCCGTTTCTTCTAAGTGAATCTACACAATAACTGGATGCAGAAAAGTTTCAAAAATCTGGATTCTCCACCCTTCTTTGTACAAGTGCTTCAAAGAAGCCACTTCGTTAGTTTGTTCCCTAAGTCTTCAATCCTTTCCTTTCCTGGAGTTGTTTGGGGAGGAGAGCGAATACAGGCTTAGGAATCAGAACACCTGGGTGAGACCCACCTTCACCACTACTGGCTTAGCCCCTTGAACAAGACCCTTAATGTCTATGAGCCTCCATTTCCTCAGCCACAAAGTGGGATTAATGCCCGCACTGTGTAGGAAACTGTTTTGTAAACGGAAGCCCGGCACAAGTGTTTTCTATCTTTCCCCTCTCTGGGACTGCTTTCTTGGACCGCAGCCCCTGGCATCTCTTGTTCCCCTGTCTTCATCCTTCAGGTCCTTGCCCTCAATTGCCCTTACTCTTCTGTGTCTGCCTTCTCTCCTCCCTATCTTTCCTTTCCTTTTCTCTATCTTTCATCCCTTTTCCTCCTGAGGTCAGGACAGGAACTTGGAGGATCATTCAAGGAGGGAGGCTCAGAGCTGAAGACACAGGGACTGAGGTTACAGAGAACAGCCGGAGCTTGTGGACAGTTCTGGGCAACACTGACCTTTCTACCCACCACCCAGGACACCTCAGTGAAGCCAACCCCAGCTCTGACCACTGGGCTTCCCTGCCTTCACGCCTGGGCTCCTTACCCTTTCCCCGTCCTCTCTCCCAGTCCTTTCACATTTCAGTGTTGACTGGCATTTATTGGTCACCTACACTATGCAAGGTTTGGTGCTTTTCTTACAAGATGTGAACATATAAGACATGAGCTTCTCCATGAGCCTGGAAACCAAAGGGTGAATCAAATGGTAAACAAAGATAATTTCAGAACCTGAAACTATATCTGCTAAGCTTCTAGTGGCTTCCCCAAATGCTTTATAAGCTTGTGTACATCTGGAATCCCACATTTCTGTCTGAGACCCCAACAGTGGGCTTCCAGAACATCCCAGGACCATCCTTGCTGTCTTCTCTGGGGTCCCTGGCCACTCTCTGTGCCAAATGTACTTGTGTTGACCATTCTTCCTAAATAATAAAGCCAGGACGTAGGGCATAGGCACATGCGCGTGCACACACACTAAAGGATATGACCATGGAACAGAAATCTGAAGGTGTCAGAGGAAATTCATACCCTGTGTTCTGCCCTCTGTGTGTGATGCTGTCTCCAGACCCTCCCTCATCCTATCACTGCAGTGCTCCCCACCTCCTGCCAGGAGATCCTTGGGAAGCTGCTACCTACTGCTGGCTCTGGGGGCTTCAGGCCAAGGCAGAGGAAGGAAGCTGAGCCTGGCTCTGTCCAAGATGCTGACTTCATCCTCCCCATCAAAGCCAGGAAAAAAACAGCCACACACACCCAGACACACGGACACACACGGGGACGCCCACGCGAAAGCCCATGTGTGCCTTTGCCCTCGGCCACATGGAGCTTACTAGGCATCTGGCCACAGCCACATGCAGTGCAGGCACGTCCTGACCCGGGAACACCACACACCTGCCACCATGGGGATCTGACCTGGTGTGCAGACACCTGGGCCGCCACCCATGTGGCAGAATCAAGCACATACGGGCTCCTTCACATCCCTTTCACCTGTGACTTGGCCAGGTTACATCTCAGTGGTGAGGTCTGTAGCGGGATAGAGAGACTCAGTCGTCACTGTGAAGCTGGGGTAGTGGGTTCCCACTCAGCTGGGATATTTCTCCTCTGTAGCAAAGTCTCTTTTTCAGCTCCTTGTCAGGGCAGCACATGGGGAGATGAAGCCAGGGAAACACCCAACAGACTTATGTGGGGTGTGTCTGTCTCCCTGTCCCCCATGTCCTCTGGCTGTCAGTCTTCTGCCTGGGACCAGAGACAGAGTGCCCGTTTCCTCCAGCCCCTACCTCTCCCCACCTCTGTTCCTGCTCCGCTGCAGCACCCAGGCACCAGCCCCCCACCCTGCTTTCCACCACTTCACCCTCTATTCAGGTGACCCACCCTTATATTTGCCTCCTGCCTCTAGCCCTTTCTTCAACCCTAAACCTTCCTCCTAACCTTCAGGCTTTCCTTCCTTGTCCCCCCTCAACCCCAGCTTCCTCCCCAAGGCTCTATGTCCCAGTGTTCACCCAAGCCCTTGCCCTGCCAGTGCCCAGGCCTCACCTGCTCTTTCTCTAGGGACTTGCTGAGGTAGGAGAATGCAAAAGGGGCAGTGACAGGACAGGGACTGAACAGAACAGACAGCAGGAGTGGCTCGGGGACGGGATAAGCAGAGAAGATAGAAATGGTGGGACTGGAGCAGGGTGGGGACTTGGGGTCCCAGAGACGGTCCCAGTTGGAGAAAGAGGTTGCCTCTTGCCTCCTGCCCCCTGCCCCTGCTCCCTGCCCCGGACTGCCAGGGGAGAACTGGTGAGAGGATGAGGGAGCCAGCACTGGGTGATAGACATGGGGTGTGATCCAGAGATCCAAGCTAGAGCAGTGGCTGGGAAGAGATGGGAGGGGAGCATGGGGGAGGGAGGGGAAGGGGGCTGGCCACGAGGAAGGATATAGGCTGAGAGGAAACCACTGGGGTCAGAGAGGAGGGGCAGCAGGTGGAGAAATGGTGGGGAAAAAAGAAGTGGCAGGAAGGGTGGGGGATGTCAAGTTGGGCAAAAATTAGGGTGAGTTAAAAATGGCATAGGGAAAGGACATGGGAGGTAAGACCAGGGCTGGGGGTTGAGATGAGGGTATGGTGAGACACTGATGCTAGACAGGGAGTGGGGGCTGGGGTGGGGGCAGGAGAAGAGGAGGGGTGGCATGTGGGAGGGCCTGGGAGGGGTGGGAGGACCTGCCCTATCTCCGCTCCCCTCCCTGACCTCATCCTGGTCCTCCCCTTCTCCTCCCCTGCTCGCTGCAGACTCCCTCCTCACTGTCGCTGCCGAGATCCACAGTCGGTTGTGGCTCTGCCCCTGTTGCAGGGGACAAGTGAGGGAGACTTCCCTGTCCTGCCCTGAGACGCCGCCCTCCCGGGGTTGGGGACAGAGCAGGTGCAGAGGCACTGCAGCTGCCCGGTTGCCCAGGTAAGGAACAGAGTTCTGGGGAGACCCAGAAGGAGAGGCAAGGGATTTCTCGCCTATCCCCACACCCCAGGTGAAGGTGTGGCAGGTGAGCTCTCAGCAGTGCTTCCAGAGCAAGGACTTCTCTTCAGGACAGAGGACATAGGAGCATTCGCTGGGAACCAGGCTCTCTGTGAAGGAGTGTCTGGGAGGAGAGGGTGGTATGTGTGTGTTGGGGTGGGCGGTGTATGTCAGGGTTTGGATGGGATGCAGACAACTGAGAGGGGCTGGGAACAAACCAAGGGACTCCGGGAGTCAGACGGTGGAACCAGGGTAGAGGTGGTTATTGGTGAGGTGAGCCCCTGGGCCCTGGAGGTGCTGGGGCTAGCGGGAAGATACGACTAGGCTGAACTGGTGGCCAGCTGAACTTCGGAAGGAAAGTGCTTGCAGAATCCCAAGTGTCGGGCTGGAGCAGCTGAGCCCAGGCTCTGGGGGCTCCAGGCTCCAGGAGGTGCCAGAGGGTGCTTCTTTGGGCATCCAAATGGGGACTCCCTAGGTGGCAGCGTGAGAGTTGCAGGGAGGGAGGTCTGGGAGATCTCTTTAGGAAATACTGAAATGGGACAGTCAGGACTCTCAGGTCTGGGAAGTGCACAGAGCCTGCAGAGAGGATCCTAAAACTTGTTCTTGGCCAGAGCTCTGCACTCATGACTCACGGTTCAGCAGGGCTGGGATGGCTGAGAGATGCCTCTGGGAGCACAGGGGCTCCGTCTTCACTCTGTGCCCCTTCCAGGCTCCCTTTGCCTCTGTCCGTCTGAACCCGCGCTCTCCCTCACCCTGCCACCCCCGCCCCCCACCACTAGTACACGTGACACGCCCCGGGTGGGGCGGGCGGGCCCCTTATCTCGCCTGGAAAGAATTTAATGGCATAGAAACAACTGGAAGTGGAACTGAGAGGAACTACTGGGAAGCAACTCGGAAACACCACAGCTGCTGCCTGCCCCGCCCCTGCTTCCCGCATCTCCAGCCCCTCCTCTTTTCCCTGACCCTGCCTCCAAGTCCTTGGGGACCCAGCACCTCAATTCCTCAAACTTCCTTTGCTCACTCCAGACCTAGCCACTAGGTGCAGGACCAGAAACTGCCTTCTTGTCTCTCATTGCACCCCTAACCATTTTCAACTGGGGTCCGGAAATCCTTTCTCTTCATTTTTCCATTCCCAGGCCGATTAGCTCCCCAGAATAAGGGGCATCTGGATTCCCCAACCTACCCCTCCCTGACACCTCTTTCCCACCTGGTTCCAGCCCAATATCTGGGACCCCCACATTCCCTTTTTAGTCTCACTCCTAGAATCCTTCCACCTTCACCTCTCATTGCCAGATTCAACTGAGGGTGTAGCAGGAGGGTCAGAGGGAGGCATGGGGGCGGGACCAGAACCCCCATCTCTGGAACATCTCTTATGGAAGCCAGCCCCTCTCCCCACCCCTTGGGACCTATACAGTCCCTAATGAGCAAAGTGTCAAAGTTGGCTACAACACAAAATACCCAGGAAGCTGAGTCACAGTTTGGGAAGATGCCCCCATCCCTGCCAGCCCTCCAACTGTGGGGAGGGTGCCAAGAGGGTGAGGCCATATCTCTCTCCAGACACACACTGCAGAGAACCACCCCAGACATAGTGGCAGGGGGAATGGTGAAGGGGAGACACAAGAGACACCTAATTCTTTGCTTGCCCAGTACTGAGAGAAGAGCAGAATTATTCCAGGAGCTGGAATGGGGAGCTGGAGGGGTGGGTGGTGGCAACAGGGCAGGGAGGGAGATTGGGAAGGAGCCTCTGGGTGTGTGGTCAATGGAGGCTGCTCTGCTCTTCTAGACCAATCTCACCAGCTTTCCAGAAAAGCTGGTGAGCTCTCTTCACTCCTTCCTGGTGCAAAGACTCTCTCTGCTTTCCCCCACTGTGCAGGGAAAGATGAGGAATCCACTTACGTGGGGAGGGGCACTGGACAACTCACAGAGGCCTCCAGGGGTATGGGGAAGTATGGTGGAGGCCATGTGTCTGCTGCTCCCCACTGGGGAAGGGCCTCCTGCTTGGTTCCTCTCACACCATCCAGGTTCCTTCACTCACAGAGCTGCCCTCGGAGCCACCAAGCAATCAGCCTTCTTAGGCGTCACCCAATGACTAGGTGTGGAGGAAACCTGAAGGGGAGATTGGGTGTGTGTGCGTGTGTGCATGGGCACCCATATGTGTACCTGCAAGGATGCAGGTTTTGGGGGTGCATTTGTGTGTCTGTGCAGGTAAGTTTGTACTTGTGGATGAGCACACATTAATATATTTGTAAGTGTACATGTGTACACATATTTGTGCAAGCACTCCCAGGGTGTGGGAGTGATTTGCATGGCCTTAGACACAAAGTGACAGGATTTGAGGGTCGGTCAGAGCCCATCTCTTACCCAAGGCTACACTCCAGGCTGAGAGAAGGGCTGGGGAGACAGGAAAGGGCAGCTCTCTGTATGCCGGGCCTCTCGGCCTGGGCTTTCTTGGGTGGGGAGCCTCTTGGTGTGGAAACATTCTGTCCCTGTTCAGCTCCCTTTCCATCTCTTGCTGGCTGGTAGCAGAATGTGATGGCTGGTAGCCCTGAAAACTCCTTTTTCTCTGATCCAGGAGAAAAGTTTAAGAGTAGAAAGCCAGAAGATGTGTGTGTGTTGGGTAGATGTGTGTGTGTTGGGTAGAGGTGTGTGTGTGTCACAGTCACCTCCGCCTACCTGTGACACATCCCCCACTCCTCACCGGTCAGCATTTCCACACCCACCCTGCCCTCCTCCTTTCCCCAGCCTCTGGTCTGGAAGAGCTGGGCACCTTTCAACATCTCTCCTCAACTCTTCACCTTAGCTGAATCCTGACTGGCCCCCTCACACTCCTGTTCGCCATAGCCCTGTCTCCTGTCTCATCCTGGGACCCCCCACCACCTTTCCTCTCACCTCTTGTCTCTGTGTGCTCCCCAATCCCTGCCTCAGTAAGCTCCACAAACACATACAACTGGGTAACCGTCATCCAGATCAAGAAACAAGACACCTTTAGCACCCCAGAAGCCCCCCGCCATGCCCCTACTAGTCACTACCCCCTCAAGAGTATCACATTTCTGACTTGGAGCACTAGAGATTAATGTTGCCTCTCCTCAAACTTCTCATAAATAGAACTATCCAGCATGCTCTTTCCTGTGTCTGGCTTTTGTTCAACCTCATCTTAGTAAGACCCATCACACTACTGCATATAAGTATAGTTCATTCCTGGTTTATTTTATTCCATGGTGTGAATAAACCACAATTTATTTAATCTATTCTACTGATGTGAAATGTTTGAGTAGTTCCCAGTTTGGGGCTATTATGAGCTATGTTGGGTATATTCCTAGGAGTGGAATTGCAGGGTCATAGGGTTTGCATGTGTTCACCTTTAGTACATTTAGTAGATTCTGTCAAACAGTTTTCCAAAGCGCTTGTACCATCTGGTCCTGCCAGGATCTGCCCTGGCCTGGCCTTTGATTCTGCCTCTGCCCTGGTGGCTGTGTCTAACCAACTTCCAGTCCCAGACACTGTCCGTGGTCCTAGCCCTGACCTTGGTCCTGCCCTTGGTTCCAGCCTTAATGCTAGTCCTGCGTTTAAATTGAACTTTTCATTCATTCATATAGTCGGTAAATATTTATTGAGCATCAATTATGTGCCAGATGCAGGGATACAGCAGCCAAGAAAAAAAAAAAGGTGCCATGCCTGCCCTCGTGGACTTTATAGTCTAGTGGGCAAGAAAGTAATAAAATCATCTCACAGTATATTTATTATTACTTTGGACTTCAAAAAAAATTTATTTATATATGATTGCAAATTGTTATAAATGCTACACGTGAGAATGGCATGGTGCTGTGATCTCATATGATAGGAGGACCTGACCTGGTCAGGAAAACTTCCCTGTGAAAAAAATGGCGGGCTGAGACCTGAAGGATGAGAAGGCCAAGAGAGAAGGGAACAGTGTTCCACACGGAACAGCGTATACAAAGGTCTGGGGTTGGGGATGGGCACAGAGAGTGTGAGGGACTTGAAGGTCAGTGGGGCTGGAATGGAGGGAGGGAGGGAAATGTTATGGGTGGTGAAGTGGGGGCAGGGGACACATGATGGTAGGGCTGTTTGTCAGCGTTCTAAGAGAATTTGGAAGGGAGACACTGAAGCATTTTGAGGAGAGTGACATCCTGATTGCGTTTGTGAGACTGTAGAGGGCAAGAGTGGAAGCAGAGGGAAGAGTCAGGGCTGGACACAGTGGCTCATGCCTGTAATCCCAGCACATTGGGAGGCTGGGGTGGGAGGATTGCTTGAGCCCAAGAGTTCAAGGCCAGCCGGAGCAACACAGAAAGATCCTGTCTCTGCAAAAAAAATTAAAAATTAGCTGAGCATGATGGCACACACCTGTAGTCCCAACTACTCAGGAGGCTGAGGTGGGAGGATTGCTTGAGCAACAGGAGGTCAATGCTGCAGTGAGCTGTGATCGCACCACTGCACTCCAGCCTAGGTGACAGAGTGAGACCCTGTCTCAAAAAAAAAAAAAAAAAAAAAAAAGCAGCCAGGAGGCAATTGCAGTTGTCAGGCAAGAGGCGGATGGAAGCTTGGATTAGAATGAAGGTAAGTGGGAGAGAAGGAAACGAATTAAAGAGATGCTTGTGAGAAAATACAGGTAGATACAAGGAAATATGGTAGCCTTGAATGGGCTATTAGGTTTCTGGCTTGTAAAGCTGGATGAATGGCGGGGCCCTGAGCTTCAATGGGGAATTCGGAGAGGGGATGGGATACAGGAAGGTGACCGTGAATTCAGGTTACAGGCATGGTGAATTTGAGGTGCCCAAGTGGAGATGCCAAGTAGGCAGGTGGATATATTGCCATGGAGTGAGAGGAAGATGACTGGGGTGTTTTACAAATTGGTGTATAGTTTGGAAACTGAAGTCATGAGTCTGGATGAAGGTACCAGGTGGATGACTAGAGCAGTAGGTCTATTAATTTAGTAGAAATTTGTTGCACATTACAATCATCTGGGGAGCTTTTAAAAATACTGAATAAAATTCAGTTACTCGGTCATTCTAGTCACATCTCAAGTGTTGCAGAGCCTCATGTCCCTCCTGGCTACCATATTGGTCAGCGTGGATACAGAATGTTTTAAAAGAGAAGGGCCAGGTGCAGTGGCTCACGCCTGTAACCCCAGCACTTTGGGAGGCCGAGGTGGGCAGATCACCTGAGGTCAGGAGTTCAAGACCAGCCTGGCCAAGATGGTGAAACCTCGTCTCTACTAAAAATAAAAAATTAGCTAGGCATGGTAGCAGGCGCCTGTAGTCCCAGCTACTCGGGAGGCTGAGGCAGGAGAATCACTTGAACCCGGGAGGCAGAGGTTGCATTGAGCCAAGATCGTGCCACTGCACTCCAGCCTGGGTGACAGAGTGAGACTCCAACTCAAAAAAAAAAAAAAAAGGAAAAGAAGAAGATGCGGTGAACTGTGTCCAGTGATTTTGAGAGAAGTCAAAGGTCAAGCAAGATGAAGACAAATGTCCCTTAGATTTTGTGGCACCGAAGTCATTGGGAAGCCCTAGAGGGAGCTGTTTGGTAGGTTGGAGGGAGTAGAGTGGATTGAGGCACGCATGGGCTATAAGGAAATGTAAACATCAAATACAAATAAATCTTGACAGCTGTGGCCATGAAGTAGAGGAGAGAAATATGTGGTGGCTGGAGGGGGTGTGAGATTGGGGAAAGGTTTTTTAAGGTTTAATTTTTTTTTTTTTTTTTAAGACAGAGTCTCGCTCTGTTGCCCAGGCTGGAGTGCAGTGGCACAATCTCAGCTCACTGCAACCTTTGCCTCCCAGGTTCAAGCGTTTCTTCTGCCTCAGCCTCCCAAGTAACTGGGATTACAGGCACCTGCCACCATGCCCAGCTAATTTTTTTTTTTTTTTTTTTTGTATTTTTAGTAGAGACGGGGTTTCACCATGATCGCCAGGCTGGTTTTGAACTGCTGACCTCAAATGATCCGCCCACCTTGGCCTCCCAAAGTACTGAGATTACAGGCATGAGCCACCACACCCAGCCATGGTTCAATTTTTATACAGCAAAATGCAAAAGTCTTAAGTGTGCAGCTCAATGACTTTTTGAATATGTATATATCTGTGTAACCACCCAGATTAAGATACAAAATATTTCCAGAAATATGACTCCTTCCGGTCAATAATCCCTACAAGTAATCCAATCCTGTCTTCTAAAAGCAAAGATTAATTCTGCCTGTTCTTGTTTGTTTGTTTGTTTGTTTGTTTTTTGAGATAGAGTCTTGATCTGTTGCCAGGCTGGAGTGCAGTGACATGATCTTGGTTCACTGCAACCTCTGCCTCCGGGATTCAAGCAATTCTTTTGCCTTAGCCTCCCAAGTAGCTGGGACTACAGGTGTGTGCCACCATGCCCAGCTAATTTTTGTATTTTTAGTAGAGACAGGGTTTCACCACGTTGGCCAGGATGGTCTCCATCTCTTGACCTTGTGATCTGCCCGCCTCGGCTTCCCAAAGTGCCGGGATTACAGGCATGAGCCACTGCACCCAGCCTCTGCCTGTTTTTGAACCTCATATAAACAGCATTATTAAGAGTGTTTTCTTTTTTCTTTTCTTTCTTTTTTTTTTTTTTTTTTTGGTAGCTCAGGAAGGGTATATAAGAGCATAAGAGTGTTCTCTTTCTGTGTGTGGTATTTTTTGCTCAGCACTATGTGTGTGAAATTCACCCATGTTGCATATAGCAATAGGGTATTTTTTATTGCTGTATAGTGTTCCGTTGTGTGACTGGCACAATTTATTTATCCACTTTATGAATGGACACTTGAGTTGCTTTCAGTTTTAGCTAATATAGGAATAAATCTCATGAACATTATGGTCTACGTCTTTTGGAAGAACTATGCAGTCATTCCCACTGGATATTTAGTTATAGATATCTGGGTTATAGACTATATGTTTTAGCAGATACTACCAAACAACTTTCCAGTGTTTGCATTAATCTATGCTCCCACTTGCAACAGATGACAATTCCAGTTGCTTCACATTCTTGCCAATATCAAGCAATGACAGCCTGTTTGAAGAGGGACAAGCATTCTGGAGGATATTTAGTGGCATCTCATTGTGGTTTTAACGTACATTTACCCGATAGCTAGTGATTTTGTACATCTTTAAAATGCTTCTTGGAGCTGGGTGCAGTGGCTCACACCTGTAAGCCCAGCTACTGTGGAGGGTGAGGCAGGAGGATTGCTTGAGGTCAGGAGTTCAAGGCCAGCCTGGGCAACATAGCAAGATCCCATCTCTACAAAAAATTTAAAAATTAGCCAGGCATGGTGATGCCCATCTGTAGTTCCAGCTACTCTGGAGGCTGAGGCAGGAGGATCACTTGAGCCCAGGAGTTTGAGGCTGCAGTGAGCTGTGATTGTGCCACTGTGCTCCAGCCTGGGTGACAGAGGTAGAGTTTATCTTAAAATAAAATGAAATAGGGTGGATGTGGTGGCCCACGCCTGTAATCCTCATAACTTTGGGAGGCCAAGGCAGGCGGATCACTTGAGGTCAGGAGTTTGAGACCAGTCTGGCCAACTTGGTGAAACCCTGTCTCTACTAAAAAAAAAAAAAAAAAAAAAAAAAAAAATGCTGGGCGAGGTGGCTCATGCCTGTAATCCCAGCACTGTGGGAGGCCGAGGCGGGTGGATCATGAGGTCAGAAGATCGAGACCATCCTGGCTAACACGGTGAAACCTCATCTCTACTAAAAATACAAAAAAATGAGCCAAGCGTGGTGGCGGGCTCCTGTAGTCCCAGCTGCTCAGGAGGCTGAGGCAGGAGAATGGCATGAACCTGGTAGGCAGAGCTTGCAATGAGCCGAGACGCACCACTGCACTCCAGCCTGGGCGAAAGAGCAAGATTCCATCTCTACAAAAAAATGAGCTGGGCATGGTGGCGCATGCCTGTATCCTAGCTACTCCAGAGGCTGAGGTAGGAGAATCACTTGAGCCCAGGTAAAATAAATAAAATGTTTACTGGCCCTTTGGCTATATTCTTTTCTGGAGTACCTGTTTGTCTTTTGCCAATTTAAAAAACTGGGTTTCCTGATTTTGGCTTGTTTTGTTTTGCAGAGTTTTTTTTTTTTTTTTTTTTGAGATGGAGTTTCGCTCTTCCTCTCAGGCTGGAGTGAAGTGGCATGATCTCAGCTCATTGCAACCTCCGCCTCCGGTTTCAAGCGATTCTCCTCCTCAGCCTCCTGAGTAGCTGGGACTACAGGTGCCCGCTACCACGCCCAGCTAATTTTTGTATTTTTAGTAGAGACGGGGTTTCACCATGTTGGCCAGGCTGGTCTCGAACTCTTGACCTCGTGATCCGCCTGCTTCAGCCTCCCAAAGTGCTGGGATTTCAGGCGTGAACCACCACACCCAGCTGCCTTCTTATTCTCTTAATGATGTAATTTGATGACCTGAAATTTTGTTTTGTTTTTTTCTTTTTCTTTCTTTTGAAACAGAGTGCCAGCTCTGTTGCCAAGGCTGGAGTGCAGTGGCATGATCACAGCTCACCACAGCCTCGACCTCCCAGATTCAAGTAATCCTCCCACCTCAGCCCCTGAGTAGCTGGGACTACAGGTGTACCACCACACCCAGCAAATTCTTTTTGTTTTTTATAGAGACAGAGTCTCACTATCTTGCCCAGGCTGGTCTCCAACTCCTGGGCTCATGCAATCCTCCCACTTAAGCCTCCTGAAGTGCTGGGATTACAGATATGAGCCACTGCACCCGGCCTATGGTTAGATTTTCTGTGTGTTTTACTTAAGAAATCTTGCGGCTGGGTGCGGTGACTCAAGCCTGTAATCCTAGCACTTTGGGAAGCCGAGGCGGGCGGATTGCCTGAGTTCAGGAGTTTGAGACCAGCCTGGCCAACATGGTGAAACCCTGTCTCTACTAAAAATACAAAAAATAGCTGGGTGTGGGGGCAGATACCTGTAATCCCCGCTACTCAGGAGGCTGAGGTAAGAGAATCACTTGAACCTGGGAGACGGAGTTTGCAGTGAGCCGAGATAGCACCAGTGCACTCCACTCTGGGCAACAGAGCGAGACTCAGTCTTAAAAAAAAAAAGAAATCTTGCTTACTCCAAGGTCAGAAATTTTTTCTTCTGTAAGATATTGCTATGAAAGATATTGCTTTACTTTTCTTATTTAGGTCCTGGGTTCATCTCAAATTAATTTCGGTATGTCAGACATAAGGTGGAGAATGACTGTTTTTTTTTGTTTTGTTTTGTTTTGTTTACTTCGGGATGTTGGATTGACCCAGCACCAGTAACTAAAAAGACCCTCCTTTCTCCTCTTAACTGCAGGGACACTTTTGTCATTAATTAGGTGACCACATATGTGTGGGCCTGTTTCTGGGCCCTATTCTGTTTCATCTGTCTATGCTTGCACCTTTAAAATAAGTCTTGATGTTTGATCGTGTAAGTCCTGAGGAAGAGGATTTTTGTTTTTTTTTCAATTGGAGATATTTGAGCAAGGATCCAGTTGAGAGTGAGGAGTTGAATAAAAAAGAGAGAGAAGCCAGGCATGGTGGCTCATGCTTTTAATCCCAGCTACCTGGGAGGCTGAGGTGGGAGGATGGCTTGAGCCCAGGAGTTCAAGTCCAGCTTCAACCAGGGGGTTGAGCAAGATCCTGTCTCAATATTAGAAAGAGGTAATGCGGTGACTCATGCCTGTAATCCCAGCACTTTGGGAGGCCGAGGCGGGCACATCACTTGTGGTCAGGAGTTTGAGACCAGCCTGCCCACAAGGTGAAACCTGATTTCTACTAAAAATACAAAAATTAGCTGGGCATGGTGGTGGGCACCTATAATCCCAGCTACTCAGGAGGCCGAGGCAGGAAAATCACTTGAGCTAGGAGACAGAGGTTGCAGTGAGCCAAGATCGCACCACTGCACTGCAGCCTGGGCAACAGAGTAAGATTCCATCTCAAAAAAAAAAAAAAAAAAGTGAGAGAGAGAGGGAGAAGATAATCTGCACTTTAAGGTTTCTTAGAAGACAGTAGGAGCTGGGATCCAGGTGTTTGGGGAAGGATTGGCCCTAGGTACTCATCCGCTAATTCATTCAACATTGATGTGTCAGATAGAACATTTATGTGCCAGACACAAGTATACAGCAGTTCTGGGATAGATAAGGTCCTTGTTCTCATGGAGCTCCCATTCTAGTATTGAGAGAAAGGTAATAAACAAGTAAACAGATAACTCAGGCAGCAGTAAATGCCATGAAGAACAGGAACAGGATATTGTGATAGAGAGTAATGGAAGACTGCCCTAACTGGGAGTTAAGATTTGAAGATGGAGCCAGCCTTTATGAGCAGAGTGAAGAGCATCCCAGACATAGGGAACACACAATGCAAAGGCCCTTGGAGTAGTGAGAGCTTGCAGTGCTTGTGGGAAAAACAAAAGACCAGTGTAGAGCTGGGTGCGGTGGCTCACGCCTGTAATCCCAGCACTTTGGGAGGCTGAGGCGAGCAGATCACCTGAGGTTAGGAGTCCAAGACCAGCCTGACCAACATGGAGAAACCCGGTCTCTACTAAAAGTACAAAATTAGCCAGGCATGGTGGGGCATGCCTGTAATCCCAGCTACTCAGGAGGCTGAGGCAGGAGAATCACTTGGACCTGGGAGGCGGAGGTTGCGGTGAGCTGAGATCGCACCGTTGCACTCCAGCCTGGGCAATAAGAGTGAAACTCTGTCTCAAACAAACAAACAAACACACACACACACACACAAAACAAAAAAACCAGTAGGGGAACACAGTAGAAAAGGGGGTGAGGAGCAGGATAACTAAATGATATAGAGAGGTAGAGAACAGACTTGCCCAGGGAGGGTATCCTTTAGGGTTGGGCTAAATGTGAATTTTTACATGCATGTGAGTTGGGTAGATTACTTGTGGGTGGTGGGACTGTGGGTATGTGCTGGAGAAGGGGGGATTCATTTTGTCTCCTTCTTTTTGAAGCTGCTGTCATACCTGCCCTTTCTCCCTGCAGCCTCCTGAATGATGCCAGCCCAGTATGCTCTAACCTCCAGCCTGGTTCTCCTGGTGCTGCTGAGCACAGCCAGAGCAGGCCCCTTCCCTTCACGGTCCAATGTGACACTGCCAGCCCCCCGGCCCCCTCCCCAGCCAGGGGGCCGCACAGTGGGGGCCGGAGTGGGAAGCCCCTCTTCTCAGCTTTACGAGCACACAGTGGAAGGAGGGGAGAAGCAGGTGGTATTCACCCACCGCATTAACCTGCCCCCTTCCACTGGCTGTGGCTGTCCCCCAGGCACTGAGCCCCCAGTCCCTGCTTCAGAGGTGCAGGCCCTGAGAGTCCGGCTAGAGATCCTGGAGGAGTTGGTGAAGGGGCTCAAGGAACAGTGCACTGGGGGATGTTGTCCTGCCTCTGCCCAAGCTGGCACAGGTGAGCAGGTGATCACAGAAGAGGGTGGAGAGGTGGGGTGGGGTGGGCATTGCTAGTCCATAAAGGTCCTTGGTATGAATTAGAAGAAGGCACTCCTTCCTCACCCTTAGGGGTGTGGATGCAGCCCAGAGCACAACTTGGAGAGCAGAGCTGGGCTACATGTCAACCAAAGCATATGCGAGGGCCTTGAGAGGCTGCATGCATTACACATATTAGCAACTGGGAGCAGACATGGCCTTATGAGATGAGGCTGGCCTGGCTAGGGGCCTGCACATAGCAGCACTATATAGGCTCAGCCTCTCTCCCAGGAGAGAGACTGAGACCTGCCTCTCCCTCCTACTCCAGGTCAGACAGATGTGCGGACCCTCTGCAGTCTCCATGGTGTGTTTGATCTGAGCCGCTGCACCTGTTCCTGTGAGCCAGGCTGGGGTGGGCCCACCTGCTCAGACCCAACAGATGCTGAGATCCCTCCCTCCTCCCCACCCTCAGCCTCAGGGTCCTGCCCAGATGACTGCAATGATCAGGGTCGCTGTGTCCGTGGTCGTTGCGTGTGCTTTCCCGGCTACACTGGCCCCAGCTGTGGCTGGCCATCCTGTCCCGGGGACTGCCAAGGCCGTGGGCGCTGCGTGCAGGGCGTGTGCGTGTGCAGGGCAGGCTTCTCAGGCCCAGACTGCAGCCAGCGCTCCTGCCCTCGGGGTTGCAGCCAGAGGGGACGCTGTGAGGATGGGCGCTGCGTGTGTGACCCAGGCTACACTGGTGACGACTGTGGCATGAAGAGCTGCCCTCGCGGTTGCAGTCAGAGGGGGCGCTGTGAGAATGGGCGCTGCGTGTGCAACCCGGGCTACACTGGCGAGGACTGTGGGGTGAGGAGCTGCCCTCGGGGCTGCAGCCAGCGGGGACGCTGCGAGGACGGGCGCTGCGTGTGTGACCCCGGCTACACTGGCGAGGACTGTGGTACGCGGAGCTGCCCCTGGGACTGTGGGGAGGGCGGGCGCTGCGTGGACGGCCGCTGCGTGTGCTGGCCCGGGTACACAGGCGAGGACTGCAGCACGCGGACATGTCCGAGGGACTGCCGGGGCCGCGGGCGCTGCGAGGACGGCGAATGCATTTGCGACACGGGCTACAGCGGGGACGATTGCGGCGTGCGCAGCTGCCCTGGTGACTGCAACCAAAGGGGCCGCTGCGAGGACGGCCGCTGCGTGTGCTGGCCGGGGTACACTGGAACCGATTGCGGCTCGCGCGCCTGCCCACGCGACTGTAGAGGTCGCGGGCGCTGCGAGAACGGCGTGTGTGTTTGCAACGCGGGCTACAGCGGCGAGGACTGCGGTGTGCGCAGCTGTCCTGGGGACTGTCGTGGCCGGGGCCGCTGTGAGAGTGGCCGCTGCGTGTGTTGGCCGGGGTACACAGGCCGGGACTGCGGCACGCGCGCCTGTCCTGGCGACTGTCGCGGGCGCGGGCGCTGCGTGGATGGCCGCTGCGTGTGCAACCCGGGCTTCACCGGTGAGGACTGTGGGAGCCGTCGCTGTCCCGGGGACTGCCGTGGGCACGGCCGTTGCGAGGATGGCGTGTGCGTGTGTGACGCAGACCACTCAGGGGAGGACTGCAGCACGCGCAGCTGCCCCGGGGGCTGCCGAGGCCGCGGCCAGTGCCTAGATGGGCGGTGTGTGTGCGAGGACGGCTACTCTGGCGAGGATTGCGGTGTGAGGCAGTGCCCGAATGACTGCAGCCAGCACGGCGTGTGCCAGGACGGTGTGTGCATCTGTTGGGAAGGCTACGTGGGCGAGGACTGTAGCATCCGCACCTGCCCCTCCAACTGCCATGGGAGGGGCCGCTGTGAGGAAGGGCGCTGCCTGTGCGACCCAGGCTACACCGGCCCCACCTGTGCCACCCGCATGTGCCCGGCTGACTGCCGGGGACGTGGGCGCTGTGTGCAGGGAGTGTGCCTGTGCCACGTGGGCTATGGCGGTGAGGACTGCGGGCAGGAAGAGCCTCCAGCCAGCGCCTGCCCTGGAGGCTGCGGACCCCGGGAACTGTGCCGGGCAGGCCAGTGTGTGTGTGTAGAGGGCTTCCGAGGCCCTGACTGTGCCATCCAGACATGCCCAGGGGACTGCCGTGGCCGAGGAGAGTGTCACGATGGCAGCTGTGTCTGCAAAGATGGGTATGCTGGCGAAGACTGCGGGGAAGGTGAGCAGGCAGCCTTCCCCAGTATACTCTGGGACTGTGATTCTGTGAACAGGAGCCATGGGGAAGACCTGAGCCTAAGAAAGAGTGGAGGGAGAGCATGTCATTCCAAGGAGCCAGTGCCCACCAGGGGCAGCAGAACCACAGGGGCGGGGCTTGGCAGTGGGCAGGACTGGCCTTCAGATTTCTGAGGAGCAGGTTGGGGCCCATTTAGTTGCATTTAGGGAGATTCTGTGCTCCTGAAGATGGAGAGAAGGTGAAGGCGATTCAAGCCCCGTTCAGCCCTCTGTCAGCTATTCTCCACTAGCAGAGAGGAGTGGGAGTTGGGATGGGCCTCTTCGATGTCCCTGAGTAAAAGGGGCTGCGGGTGGGGGTGGTTGCCTTGTGCTAACCAGCTTTCCCTAACCCATTCTCTTGGGCAGAGGTGCCAACCATTGAGGGCATGAGGATGCATCTCTTGGAGGAGACAACAGTTCGGACAGAGTGGACCCCGGCTCCTGGCCCTGTGGATGCCTATGAAATTCAGTTCATCCCCACGGTGAGAGAGATGCCAAGCTCCAGGAGGGGACTGAGTGGGCAGGACGGGGGGACAGGGCTCACCTCCTGGAGGAAGTTCCAGGTAATCATTGGTTGAGTCCAGATGGCTGGGTACCTGAAGCTGCTGTAAAGGCTTTCTTAGCCTGCTTGACACTGGGCACTGAGGCCTCTGCAGCATCTCCAGCAAGCATTGGTCCCACACAGTTGGAACACCTGGTAACAGAGAGCTCAATACTTCCTGAGGCTGTCCAGTCCATTGTTGGTCATCACTGTTAGCTGTTATCGTTGTTGCAGAATCTGTCTGCCCCATTCTAGCACCCGTCTGTTGGCCCTAGCTGGGTATTCATCAGCAGCTGGAATGTTTTTTGCTTTCCCTGTGTCCTACACCACAGGCCTTCAGGTATTTGGAGACACCAGCCTGATGTCTTCATTCCTCAGGCAAAACCTCCCAGTTTCTTCGCCCCTTTTCCCTAAGTCTTTGTTCCCTGAATCCTTTACCTTCCTGTGATTCTTGCTTTTTTCATGTGCCCCCAAAATGTGGGGGCAGAGAGGGGCCCACTGACTTACTCTGAATTTATGGACACTTTTCTCAGAGCTGGCACATAGCAATTTGTAGTCACACAAGCAGGCAACTGTTTTGGTCATATTTGGTTTTTTAAGTAACTTTTAATTATAAAAGTAATATAGGCCCAGTGCAGAAAACTTAGAAAATACAGATTAGCAGGGAAAAAAGATGGAAGGAAAGAAGACAACATTCAACTATATACACTTTTTTTTTTCACCTAAATATAGGCCTTTGCATTTGGCCCTGTTCAATGTTATCTTTTTTGGTTTGGGCCAAGCTGTCTAGGCTGTTGCAATAATTTTGAGTCTATGAACTTCATCTCCCACCTCCTTGTCATCAGCACATGCAAACCAGTTTTTTCTCTGTCTCCCTCCAACTTGCTCTTTTTTTTTTTTTTTTGAGACAGAGAGTCTTACTCTGTGGACCGTGTTGGAGTGCAGTGCTGCCATCTCAGCTCACTGCAACCTCTGCATCCCAGGCTTAGGTCATCCTCTTACCTCAGCCTCCCAAGTAGCTGGGACTACAGGTGTGCACCACCTTAGCCTGCTAATGTTTGTATTTTTAGTAGAGACGGGGTTTCTCCATGTTGCATGCCCAGGCTGGTCCTGAACTCCTGGGCTCAAGCGATCTGCCCACCTCAGCCTCCCAAAGTGCTGGCATTACAGGCATGAGCCACAACTCCCGGCCATCCAACTTGCTCTTAAAACATTAGAGGGAATACCCTAAGGACAAAGCCTTGTGGTCACTCATTTGGGGCCTCCCTTTGTGCAGACTGGGCTTTTAAGATATGGTCGTTCCCCCAGCTCCAAATCTTCTGCCATTTCTACCATCCAACTCATGTTTTCCTGCATCATCCCACAAATGCCATATGGGGTGTGGGCCATGTCACCTTCATCTTCATCAGCTTAGCCAGGACTCTAAAAATAAACAATTCCCTGGGCCTAAAGCCTCGGAAGGCACTAGGACAGAAGGGGACAGCTCAGAGGGACTGTCATCTTCACTCCACTTTGCTTTGTCTTGTCATTATGCTCCTCAGGCCAGCCCCCTACCATGTTCTGCCTCTCCTCACTCTCCAGCCAAAGCAGAAGCAGAAATCTCAACTTTGTGGCGCAACCAAGATAGCTTGAATTTTTTCTTCTGTTTAAACATCTTTTTTTGTTGTTGTTATAAAAATACTTTAATCACGAGACAAGAATTTGGCAACTAGAGAAAAGAAAAACAATTCCTGGCTGCTCCTCACTAAAACAAGCACTGATAACATTTTAAAAGTGTTTCTCCCACTCTCTTCTTCTCTGTATATATTATTTACATAGCTCTAATCTTGAAAGGGTGGGACTTTGAAAAGGAAGTTTCTTAAGAAACTTCAGGGAAATAATTAAAATAAACACTTGAGATAAGAGGAGCTTTTAGGGCAGCAGTTTTCTCCTGCTCTGAGTAAATAAATACAAACCGATCCTTGGTGTTGTCAAGGGCGCCGCTTTCCAGTTGAAGCCCTAGACTTTCTCCCTCACTCAGAGCCGGGGTGGTGGTGCCAAGTTGGCCTGTGCCAGGCTTGGCCATGTTCTTAGCTCATCCATTCTGCTCTCGGTATGGGCGTCTGTCACATTCTGGGTCTTCTCTGAGCCTGGGTGTGGAAAACACTCCTGTAAAATTGGTCCCCAGACACTCCTCTTGGGCCTGGGCTACCGACCCTCAGACCATGCTTTCTGCTGTCTGTAGCTGGTCCCTGGCATCGTACCTTCTGCCTTGGCAAGTGCTGTCTATTTCTTTTCTTTTCTTTCTTTTTTTTTGAGACAGAGTTTCGCTCTTGTTGCTCAGGCTGGAGTGCAATGGCGCAATCTCGGCTCACTGCAACCTCTGCTTCCCAGGTTCAAACGATTCTCCTGCCTCAGCCTCCCAAGTAGCTGGGATTACAGACACCTGCCGCAATGCCCAGCTACCCTCTGTCCATTTCTGTGGGAACAGAGTATATTCAGTAGCTGTCTGCCCTCTGGCTGCTGCTGTCATCCTAGAAACCTATCTCTACCTCTTCCCTTCCCTCTTCCCAGAAGCACTTCTCTCTCAAAGCCCAAACTCTGCTATTCCAGATCAAGGGACATACCTAGTTATTGGAATTATTTTTCAGAATGCAGAAGAAGAAAGTTTCTCCTCTCCCTGTTTATGTGGCATTGTTACTCTGACTCAGTGGTTCTCAAAGTGTGTTCCCTGGACCTGCAGCTCAGCATCACCTGGGAGTATGTTAGGCATGCAAATTATCAGACTCCCCCACCAGATCTACTGAGTCAGAAAGTCTGGGCACAGAGCCCAGTAACCTGTATTGCAACAAGCCCTCCAGGTGATTCTGATGCCCCTCCAGTCTGAGGCTCACTAAGTGAAGGAATGTTGCTATTTTGCAAAGTGCTAGCCCCACTATGAATGTGAGAGAAAGCATGGGGAAACTCAGGGAGATGAGTTCCTGAATGAGAAAGAAGTTCAGATATTCCTTGTCTGGGTGTGTCCTGCAGCCTGGAAACCAGGGCTAGGCTAAGTGTTCACTGGGACTCAAAACCTCGCAGCCTCAGGGAAGTTTTTGCTTGGGTCTAGTCTAAAAACAGCGATGAGGGTGAGATAAGCTCCAAGGACCAGCCAAGGTAGAGTTCATCTGGAGCCACGAGGTTAATATTGAGATAAAGTCTAAAACTTCCCAAGAACAAAATCAGTGAAGCAGGCCAGGCACAGTGGCTCATGCTTGTAATCCCAGCACTTTGGGAGGCCAAAGTGGGTGGATCATCTGAGGTCAGGAGCTTGAGAACAGCCTGACCAACATAGTGAAACCCCATCTCTACTAAAAATACAAAATTAGCTGGGCATGGTGGTGTATTCCTGTAATCCCAACTACTTGGGAGGCTGAGGCAGGAGAATCCCTTGAATCTGGGAGGCGGAGGTTGCAGTGAGCTGAGATCGTGCCATGGCACTCCAGCCTGGGTGACAAGGGTGAAATTCCATCTCAAAAAAAAAAAAAAAAAAAAATAGTGAAGCAGCAAAGCTTTACCAAGGGGCAGAGCCAGCTGCCAGCATCTGTTTAGAAAGCCTGCTTCAGGGCCAGGTATGGTGGCTTGCACCTGTAATCCCAGCACTTTGGGAGGCCGAGGTGGGTGCATCACCTGAGGTCGGGAGTTCGAGACCAGCCTGACCAACATGGAGAAACCCCGTCTCTACTAAAAATACAAAATTAGCCAGGCGTAGTGGCACATGCCTGTAATCCCAGCTACTTGGGAGGCTGAGGCAGGAGAATCACTTGAACCCGGGAGGCGCAGCTCGCGATGAGCTGAGATCGCGCCATCGCACTCCAGCCTGGGCAACAAGAGGGAAACTCCCTCTCAAAAAAAGAAAAAAGAAAGCCTGCTACAGACCAGTAAGATGGTGCTAGGAGACCGTAGGAGACATCGGTTAGGTTGATGGACTTTCAGGGGACTGTTCCCAGATGGATCTCAGGAGGAACCAAGAAGTGTCTAAAGGATATATATATAGGGAGAAGGAGAACTCTGGGGATAGGCTGGCCTCACTGAAAGAACCAGACATCATCAGGGAGCATCCAAGGTGTGTGTGTTGCGGCTGTGGGGATGGGGTGGGTGTGGATAAAGAGAAAGAGACATACACACACAGAGAGAAAATGAACAAATAAATTCTGGGAAGGGTAAGGATTTCATGGGTCTTGAGTTGAGGCCAACCCAAGGCTTCCTAGGCTGGGGTATTCTAAGGCAGGGTGAATAGGAGAGGGCTGGAGGTCCTATGTGCCCAGGAAAACTTTTCAACCCAGAAAACTGACAAAGCTTTAATTCATCCTCAACCCAGAAATCTCTACGTGGCCTTCTCATCTGGTTTTATACTTTGGTATTTACTATGTTGATTTCCCCACAGTTCTCTTGGTTTAGGAGAGTACCTTTTGAAATTTCCAATCCTACTTGGCTGAATGGAGGTGTCCCCATCACGGCTAACATAGCTAGGCAGAACAGAGCGTCCTTAGCGGCTGTCCTAGCTGGACAGCACGGCAAAATGTGGGGCTGTTAGAATGCTCACAGATGTCCAGTTCCTCCTGTTTCCCCAGCGGTGGGCACTCCAGGAGACCCTGCCTGGAGCAGGGTCCAGTAGATTTCCTTTGGGGCCACCACACATAATCATAATTCCTTAAATGTACACTTGTAGGAGTGTTGTTTTCTCACAAGCATTTGCTAAGCATAGAGATTGTTGTAAGTATCTCATATATTCAAGATGTGGCCATACGTTTGGCTATTAGAGTCTCAGCTACCTGAGGACAGGGACCATATATTTTATTTTTGTGTCTCCAATGCCCAGCATGATGCCAGGTACAAAATCAACAATCAGGAAACATATTTGTGGAACTTTGAGCAGGTGGTTCTTGTTTTGAGGAGCCTACAACCCGGGTGAAGAGACAAGAAAAGTCCCTCAAGGGAAAGGTTGTGATGCGGGTCCCATTCCTATTACACAGCCATGAGTAGGCATCTACCGGGAGGTTCAGGGTGAGGCAGACCCTTTAAGGAGAAAGTGCAACTTGAAGGGGCATCCTTGACCTACTTCATTTGTTCTGACAGGACTGAGCTTAGGAAAAGGCTCCTCATGCCCAGGTAGTCAGAGTTGCCAGGGCAAAGCCGGAGGGAGAGTCCTGGTGCATGTTGGGTGGAATTCTGGCAGATGAACACGGGGTGCCCATGAGAGGGGACTCTGGCAGATAAACAGGGGGTGCCCATGAGAGGGGACTCTGGGATCACACTGCCAGGGCCTAAATTCTTGCCATTTTCTTGGTGTTGGTGACATTGGCAAGATACTTGTCCTTCTGTGTCTCAGTTACCTTATCTGTAAAATGGGACTAATAGGACCTGTTTTGTAGGGTGGTTGTGAGAATTAAGTGAGTTCACGTATGTACATCACCTAGAACAGTGGTTCACAAGGAGTTAGCGCTCTCAGCATGTTTGCTCCCCAGCTTGTGCAGGCTCAAGTTCCACACAGTCCCATGTTGACACTGTTTAGAATTGGAGAAAGAAGAGATAAGGGGGATTGAGCAGCAGAAGTGAGAGTGCCAGCCCCTGAGCCACCTGATGTTCTCTCTCACAGACAGAGGGGGCGAGCCCCCCATTCACAGCACGGGTTCCAAGCTCTGCCTCAGCCTATGACCAGAGAGGACTGGCCCCTGGACAGGAGTACCAGGTCACTGTCCGAGCCCTTCGAGGGACCAGCTGGGGCCTTCCTGCCTCCAAGACCATCACCACCAGTGAGAGCTGGGGTTGTGGGGAGGGGCATCCTGAGTGGAGATCTGGACTGGAGAGGGAATCTGCCCTCCGGGAGGGCAAAAGGAAGGGGCTGGATGGGGGCTAGGCTCTTGGAAGGAAAGATGATGATTGAAGAACCAGACACCCACCTGAGCCCTCTTTCTCTTTAACCTGGCTAGTGATCGATGGGCCCCAGGACCTCCGAGTGGTGGCTGTGACGCCAACAACACTGGAGCTTGGCTGGCTGCGTCCCCAGGCCGAGGTGGACCGATTTGTGGTGTCCTACGTCAGTGCCGGCAACCAGAGGGTGCGGCTGGAAGTGCCCCCTGAAGCAGATGGGACGCTGCTGACTGACCTGATGCCAGGCGTAGAATATGTGGTGACTGTCACAGCAGAGCGGGGCCGGGCAGTCAGCTACCCAGCTTCTGTCAGGGCCAACACAGGTATGGCTGGCCAGAGGTTAGGGAAGGGCCCTGGTTTCCCAGCCTTGGATCCTCCTCCTCAGGAGCCCAGGCTCAGGGCTCACAGGCTCCTCTGAATGCGTCTGGCAGGTGTGTGGCAGTCTCGAGGCACCTGCTGGTGGCCTTGCTCTGTCCTGAGCCCACTGGGGAGACAGAGCCCTCAGATGCCTGGAGTCCTGTAGGAAGGTTGCCCGTTAGCCTATGAAAGGAACGGCCCCAGGGAGAGAAGTGAATAGGAGATGCTGCCTGATCCAGTCAGTTAAGGGAGGTTCTTATTTAAATTTAGGTACCGGGACAGGCCTTGTGCTGATAGATCTTGTGGGACTGGAATTAGGCAGATTAGAGATCATCAGTCCTGTTGACTTTAGGATTGGGATTGTTGGGAGGTGGGTCTCACAGCAGTGATTTTCCACTAAACCTCGAGGTTTCTTAACAGATACCTGGATATTTTTCTTTTCCTGTGACAGGGGGACACCCACTTCGCTGTAGCTCATGTTCTCTTCCCCGACTCCCCTTTCTCTCCTTCAGCTACAGGGCCCCACCCACGGGCTTCTCTCTTCTTTCTAGGGCACCAACAGTGGTGGGCTTGGAGGGGAATGGGGGGGCTCCGGGACACTGACCGATTTCCCTCCGTTCTCTTTCCAGGTGGGGCTGGGGCACAGGGAAGAGGCCTCAGGCTCTGGTGGGAGGGATCGAGGGAGGGGCTGCCGCGGGAAGGAGTGCCGGGAGGGAGCTGCCACTGACCTGTTCTCCCCTTTTTCGCCCCTGGCAGCACCAGGCCACTACAGTTACCCGGAGGTGCACCCCCCAGCCCCGCCCCCCAAGCCCCGGCCCCGGCCAGCCCCAGCCCCGCGGCCCCCACGGCCCCCTCGGCCCTCGAGGCCCGCAGAGGAGGGGGAGGAGGAGTCCCCGCCCAGGCCAAGCCTGTCCCAGCCCCCACGGCGGCCTTGGGGCAACCTGACCGCCGAGCTGAGCCGTTTCCGCGGCACGGTGCAGGACCTGGAGCGCCACCTGCGGGCTCACGGCTACCCACTGCGGGCCAACCAGACTTACACGTCGGTGGCGCGCCACATCCATGAATACTTGCAGCGGCGTCTGTTGGCCGCCGTCCCCGCCGGCTCCCCCGCACCCGCGCCCCGCCACCCCAGCCCCACCGCCAGCCCTGACCCCGGCACCAGGAAACGGGACTCCAACCAGGGAATCTACGGCCTCTCGCCTGAAGGCGCCGACCGGGTGGCTGCGCCCCGCCACCCCAAGCCAGAAGTGCTGGGCAGTTCCGCCGATGGCGCGCTTCTCGTGTCTCTCGACGGGCTCCGCGGCCAGTTCGAGCGCGTGGTGCTGCGCTGGCGGCCTCAACCGCCTGCAGAGGGCCCCGGCGGTGAGCTGACTGTGCCGGGCACCACGCGCACCGTCAGCCTGCCCGACCTCAGGCCCGGCACCACCTACCACGTGGAGGTCCACGGGGTGCGGGCGGGGCAGACCTCCAAGTCCTACGCCTTCATCACCACCACAGGTAGCGTGGGCTGGGGCCACGGGACACCCATCCCTTGTCCAGCCTCACCTGCCGTTGGAGCCTGCATTCATGAATTCCTCCCACTGCCACCCCCCACCGCACCCTTCTACCTTCAGGCCCTACCTGGCCGGGGCTCCAGGGGACCCCCAGGACAAAGCACGAGTCCATTGTCCCTAGAAGACGTCCCCACCCCAGGGTCCTGGCGTCTATCCTGTGGATGCCTAAGGTCAAGGCAGTCCCTTCTTTGGGGTTCCCGGGACACTTCCAGGATTGTTATTTTAGGCAATAGAGGGTGATGTGGTTGGGGCGCCTGCAAATATTCACTGGAGCAGTTTGAGTGGGCTGGGAATTGAAAACAGTGATTCCCGTTCTGACTCACTCTGGTGAGAGTGGCTGAAGACTGTGGTTAGTGGTTACTGTTTTCCATCCACAATTTGGCCTTGACCTTGAAGGGACACATCAGAACTGCGTGGGGGTGGCCTGGGTGCCATCAGGCAGCAACTGTATATTGGGGAGGTGAAACCACTGCTTCTTGAGCTGGCTTTTCAGACCCCCTGGCTCACTTTGTGCTGGTCTCTCCCACAGGAACGATGTCTGGGCTTGGGAAAAGGGCACCCTGTGGCTGCTGTGGGGAGGGTGGTGGACCTCTTCTTCCCCCATAGGGCCCAGATGCCACCTGACCTGGATGTCCACCCCCACACCCTCTCTCTCTTCCCACTGCCCACTCTCCTCTTGCATCCTCCCTCTCTAACACCACTGTCTTTCTTCCAGGCTTCTCACTGCAGCACTAATGGAAGCCACCTGACCACCACCCAGTGGGGGGGATGTATGTGGGGAGGGACATGGAAGTCTCCGGGGGCTGGAGGTCATGGAAGCCTTGTGGGGTGAGGGATAGCAGGCTTTATTTTACTTATTACCTGCCTGAAGCACAGGCCCGTCTGCTCAGGAATGTGGTAGATGGGGGTGTTTGGAGGACTGGCTGACCTTTGGGAGGAGGGAGTGGCCCAGGTGATGGAACCAGAAGTAGAAGAGGGGAGGGCCCCAAGGCTCTTAGAGGCTGGAGGGCAGAACCTGGGGACTGGGGATTCCTTTCTAGTTCTCATACTGCACTCTCCTCTTTTTCTCACCCTGCCCCTTCCCAGGGTCCTCACCCTCGGGCCTCTTGGGGACTACCGATGAGCCTCCTCCCTCAGGCCCCTCGACGACGCAAGGGGCCCAGGCTCCTCTCCTGCAGCAGCGCCCCCAGGAGCTGGGAGAGTTGAGGGTGCTGGGCAGAGATGAGACAGGGCGCCTCCGTGTGGTCTGGACCGCCCAGCCCGACACCTTTGCCCACTTCCAACTGCGCCTGCGGGTGCCCGAGGGGCCGGGGGCACATGAGGAAGTGCTGCCAGGGGACGTCCGCCGGGCTCTGGTGCCTCCACCCCCTCCTGGAACCACGTATGAGCTGTCACTTCGTGGGGTCCCTCCTGGGGGCAAGCCCTCTGACCCCATCATCTACCAAGGCGTTATGGGTACATCTTGGACTCTGCTCAGATCAATATCCTGAGATTGGGGGAGAAGCTGGGGCTATTGGGACTTCAGAGGTAGGATGGATATTGAGGGGCCAGTGAAGGGCAGGGCTGATGTTTGGGGCTGGATAGAGGAGAAAAGGAGAGAAAAGGAATTGCAGGTTCAGTGGGAAGATGGATCGAGGGGGATCTTAAAACAATGATGAGGATAGGTGGGGAGAGGGGAAAGAGGCAGAGGTAAAAAGGCCGAGGGTGGGACAGAGATTCCAGGAGAGAGGCTGAAGGTCCCTGGCCCTCTACCTGCAGCTTTCCTTGCCCTGTCCCCTGCCCCCTGCCCCCACTCTTCAGTTTCTCCTCTGCCCTTCCCTGCCCTTTCAGGGTGGGCATGGGAAGGCCTCCAGACACTGACCCTCAGCCCGCAACACCTCATCCCTGGGAGCCTGGTTTGCAGTGGACAGCAGTCCATGGTCCCATCAGCCAGTTTCTGCTGGGGGTGAAGGCTCCTTGGGACAGGGGGCTCCACAGCCATCAGGACTTCAGACATGGATGAGGTTTGCAGGACCAGTGAAAGACAGGTCCTGGGGTACCTGGCTTTCACATCCCCTCTTTGTTCCTCTCTGTGGGACCAGGGTGGCTGACTCATCCCCCAGCTCCAGGTCAAGCTCACCAGTGGGAGAGAGGGTGGTAAGAGAGACAGCAGCTCAGGTGGGCAGAGGAATCCTCAGACTGCTCTGATGCTGCAGCAGGGAGGCTTGAAGCTCTCATTCAGAACCGGGGGGACCTGAAACTCCCGCAAAGATCCTGGTGTGCAGAGAGACCAAGACCTTGTGAGAGATGGAGAAACCGTCACAAGGGAAGGAGCAGAGATTGAGAGAGAAATGCCCCTCTTCCAGGAGAGCTAGTCACTGAGGGGTGGGGAGATAGAGTCTTCCAGGGAGGGATCTATCCAGGATGGAGTGAGGTGGGCAGGGCAGAGGGAAGGAGACACAGACAAGAGAACAGTTGAGTCCACTGTGCTTTGCTTTTGCCTCTCAAACTCCAGACAAGGATGAGGAGAAGCCTGGGAAGTCCTCAGGCCCACCACGCCTGGGTGAGCTGACAGTGACAGACAGGACCTCCGACTCCTTGCTCCTGCGCTGGACAGTCCCCGAGGGCGAGTTTGACTCCTTCGTGATCCAGTACAAGGACAGGGACGGGCAGCCCCAGGTGGTGCCCGTGGAGGGACCCCAGCGCTCGGCTGTCATCACCTCCCTGGATCCTGGCCGCAAGTACAAATTTGTCCTGTATGGGTTCGTTGGCAAGAAGAGGCATGGTCCACTGGTGGCTGAAGCCAAGATCTGTGAGTGACAGCAGTAACACCCTGCCCTCTGTACTGCCCTGAAGGAGGTTTTCTCAGTGCTTTGGGAACCTGCTTTGGGAGCTCCGGGAAGGCTTCCTGGAGGCAGTGGTGCATGAGCTGAATTCTGAAGGGAAAGTAGTGGTGGGGCAGGCACAGAGTTTGAGAAGCTCAGTGCAGCCTGAGGGAGTCACGGTGAGCGAGGTGGGGAGAGCATGGCCAGTAAGAGAATCACTGTCACAGTTTCCTCTGGCTGGAGAACAGGGCATGTGGGGGGTGCCAAAGGGCCTGGTCTCAGGGCTTCCTGTGCTGTGCTGAGGGGCCTGGGCCTCATTTGAAGGCCCCTAGAGGGCCTCTGAAGGGTAAAGTGGGAGAGTGATGAGACTAGATATTTATCTTGCAAATAGCCAGGTAGCTGCTGAGACTAGCTGGAGAAGTGAGTTAAGAGCTGGTAAGGGCTAGCAGGGTTGAGCCTGCCTATAATCCCAGCACCTTGGGAGGCCAAGGCAGGAGGATCGCTTGAGGCTAGGAGTTTGAGACCAACCTGGCAACATAGTGAGACCCCCCCATCTCTACTACAACAAAAGATATTAGCCAGGTGTGGTGTTGCATGCCTGTAGTCCCAGCTACTTGAGAGGCTGAGGTGGGAGGATCGCTTGAGCCCAGGAGACCGAGGCTGCAGTGAGCCATGATTGTGCCACTGTACTCCAGCCTGGGTGCCATCCACACTCTGCACAGAGCAACACCCTGTCTCAAAAAAAAAAAAAAAATGATGATAGGTCAGCTGGGATGGTGGCAGTGGGGCTGGATGGTGGAGGCGAAGGAAAGCAAGGTGTACCAGGCAGCCCCCAGGGTTCTGGATGAGACAGTCCCATTCCCTGAGGCAGGGAGCAGCAGAGGTGGGGAACAACGCCTTAGATAAACTTAGATCAATATCTAAGGGACACTTACATAAATACCTTTTGTGCATTTATTGAGAGTCAGTTGTGATCAAGATGTTCTCTAAGTGGATCATCACACCCCATAAAGCACACCTGGGAGGCATGCCTACTTTATAGGTCAGGAGAATTGAGGCGCCAGAGTAGTAGTGTGGGGTTGGGGAAGAGACAGGGCCACTGGAACCCTGTCGACAGCCTACACTCACAGCGGAGGCAGAGGAAGAACAGCCCACAGGGTAGCTTGAGGAGTGACTTGCAGGGAGGGGCAGAACCAGGGAGGGTGCTGTCCTGGACTCCAGGAAGGAGAGTGCGGTTGGACTTGTCAGATTCCGGAACAGTGATTCAAGGGCTACGGAGTGTCCACAGAATTTAGCAATGGCAAGGCCACCACTGGCCTCCATGAGAGCTGCTGCCTGGTGGAGGGGTGAAGCTGGATCGGGAGGGTGGTGGAGGTGAGGACATGGCTACAATCAGTGTAGACATCACTTTCTGGAATTTGGGCTGGGAATGAGAGCAAAGAGGGAAGATGGAGGCTACAGAGAGATGCACACAGAATGGGGGTGGGGAGGGGTGTGACAGTAGCTTGTTGAAATGCTGATGGCACAGCTGCTGGGGAGTGAAGGGTCAGTGCTGCGGGTGAGGGAGTCCATCCATGGGTCAAAGTTCCCAAAGAGGAGGAGAGGCCTGCAGCATAGATGAGGGAGGCTGTCCCACATTAAAACGCTTCAAGGTTCGTGCTCTCCTCTCTTGGAGAAGAAGCCAGCTAGTGGTTAGGCTTGGAAGCAGTGGAAGTTGTACTGGGAAGATTTCCCTGGCTATGGAGATGTGAAAGGGCCTGGCTGGGCTCCCCTCTTTCTGAAGCTCCCTACTGCTCCAGTTTGTGGTTGGAGGCAGAGCCACACTAGTCCACGCAGTGCTTACATGCTGTTTGGAAGAAGGCACCCGTTCCTTTAATTGGATACCACTCCTCACCAGGGCACACAGCTCGGCAAGCAGAGTGCTGGCTGGATTTCAGTCCCTCTGTACTCCCTCAGCAAATGCACTTTTGTGCTGTGAACAACCTGCACAGCCTCACACAGCATTCCTATATGGGATTTGGCTTCCCTGTTCTCCTTGGACCTAAGTCCCTCCCTTCTCTCTACCCCCTCTTCCTAGTGCCTCAGAGTGACCCAAGTCCAGGGACTCCACCCCGCCTGGGAAATCTGTGGGTGACAGACCCTACCCCAGATTCACTGCACCTCTCCTGGACTGTCCCTGAGGGCCAGTTCGACACCTTCATGGTCCAGTACAGGGACAGGGATGGACGGCCCCAGGTGGTACCTGTGGAAGGGCCCGAGCGTTCATTTGTTGTCTCCTCACTGGACCCTGACCACAAGTACAGATTCACTCTGTTTGGAATCGCGAACAAGAAGCGGTATGGCCCCCTCACGGCCGATGGCACCACTGGTGAGTAGCAGCTACCTCAGCTCCCGTGTGACCCCTTCTCAGCCCCATGCACACTTGCCTTCAGCCCAAAACCAGCTGGGGTCCCCCAGCAAGACAGCTGACTCTAGCTTCCTGGCCCCACTCCAGGGCTGAGGGGCAGCCAGACTCCCCTGCACTGCTGGGCCCCTTCCATCCTAAGCAGCAGCTCCCTGAGGCCCAGAAGGTGTGTCATACCCTGGCTGTGTCAGGCTTCCCAGAAGTTTAGCATTCGAATTAATGGACTAGTGACCCCTCCACCCCCCGTAGGTGTGACATCCCGTCCAAACCCCAAGCCCCAGTCCCAGGCTGCCAGTTCAGCACCTGGCTGGATCTTCTTGTTTACAGCTCCAGAGAGGAAAGAGGAGCCCCCCCACCCTGAGTTCCTGGAGCAGCCCCTCCTGGGGGAACTGACAGTGACCGGTGTGACCCCAGACTCCTTGCGCCTCTCATGGACGGTAGCCCAGGGCCCCTTCGACTCGTTCATGGTCCAGTACAAGGATGCACAGGGGCAGCCCCAGGCAGTGCCTGTTGCGGGGGATGAGAATGAGGTTACCGTCCCCGGCCTGGATCCCGACCGGAAGTATAAGATGAACCTCTACGGGCTTCGTGGCAGGCAGCGTGTGGGGCCCGAGTCTGTGGTGGCCAAGACTGGTGAGTCATGGCTGCCAGGCCTCCCTCCCTTGCTAGCCCCATCCTGTGAGCAGGACTTGGCTGGGGCTCCTTCCAGCCTCCCTCCATCTTCGCCTTCTCAGCTCATTTTGCCAAAGCCTCCACCCACTTCCTCCCGCACTGCTCTCCTGTCCTCTGCATGCCAGGTCCCCCTCATCCAGCCTCCACCTCCTCATCTCTTCCTCAGCCTCACTTCTTCATCTCCAAGGGCAGGTCCTATTTTCCCCCATTCCAAGCACCTGGACTCATCCTTCCACCTGGGGCTGTCCTCCCCACAGATGTCCTCACCATTCGGTCACTGTGTTCTCACCCCTCAGTTTTTACTGGGCTCCTTCATGGTCTGGTTTGGGCCATGGTCACTTGTGGGCTTCTGTCACCTGCTGCCCACAACCTCCTGCCATTTCTGCTGTGTTCAGAGGTGGCAGATCAAAGTGACAAGAGCACCACGTTTCTCCAGCCTTTTTGCAGCATGAAGAGGACTCCTCTCAGCTCCCGACTCCTTGATTCCCAGCCTGCTTGGAATAGGGCAAAGGGATTGCGTTCAGCCCAGCATCCCAGCCTGTTCCTCCATGTCCCCAGCCTTTCCCTGTCTGGTGCCATTCCCCTGGCCTGTGAATTGTTTGATGAGAGATAGTGTGGATAGTGGTTAGGAGTAAAGACTACGGAGCCAACTGCCCGAGTCTCACTACCAGCCTTGCAACTTACTTCCTGTAGGACCTTGTGCAAATTGCTTAACCTCTCTGTGCCTCAGCTTTCCCTTCTGTCAGGTGGGGTAATGGTTACCACTGCACAGAGCTGTTGGAATTACATGAGTTAATATATGTATAACACTTAGAAAGGCCAGGCACAGTGGCTCATGCCTGTAATCCCAGCACTTTGGGAGGCTAAGGCGGTTGGATCACGAGGTCAGGAGATTGAGACCATCCTGCCTAACATGGTGAAACCGTGTCTCCACTAAAAATACAAAAAATTAGCCAGGCATGGTGGCGGGTGCCTGTAGTCCCAGCTACTCAAGAGGATGAGGCAGGAGAATGGCGTGAACCCGGGAGGCGGAGCTTGCAGTGAGCCGAGATCGCGCCACTGCATTCCAGCCTGGGCAACAGAGCGAGACTCCATTCAAAAACAAAAACAAAAACAAAAAAAACCCACACACTTAGAATAGTGCTTGGAGCAGCATAGCATTTTCAGAGTGAGCTGCAATTTCTCCCTGACTCTCTCACTTCCCAGTAATCTTTTTTGCTCCCCACCTCCCTCCCTTCCTCTGGGTTGTCATTCTTGCCAATTCTTTCCTCAATCTGCTATCCCAAAGTAGTCCCCCATGTAGCGGGTCACAGAAGGGCTGGCTTCCCTTGTGGCACAGTCTCCCCACTCCATGGAGCCTCAGCAGAGACCTAACTGCAGGGGGCGGGTAGGTGCCCACAGGGCTGTGATTCCAGAGCCAGCCAGGGAAGGGCATGGCCCTCCTTGGATCCCACTCACCCCAGAATTTTTCTCCCACTCATGCCTGGAGCCCTGCCTTAGCAATTCATTCCTTGGGGTTAAAGGGGAGGGAGGGGCAGGGCTGCCTGGGGAGGCCACAGCGGGAGCACATTCCATGGTCAGATCCTCATATGAGGGGTGGGGCAGCCAGAGTGCCCTGGGGAGGGCGCAGGTAGGAAGAGGCCTCACTGCCCTCCTCACTGTCTGAGGTCAGCACTGTCAGTGAACGTGGTTTGGAAAAACCCACAGAGGCTTCCTCTCTTCCCATCTAAGCTCCTTTCTCAGACACGAAGGGAGACCCCTCACCCCCACAGAACCCACCAGAGCAGTATGGGGCAAGGGCTGTCTCAGCCCTCTCCATCCGTGAGTGACCGAATGGCAAATACAAAGGCTACAGAGCCCCTGAGCCCACAGTGTAAGGGCATTTCCATGGCTGTCATCTGTGGGCAGCAGCAGCAAAGCCAGCAGCCCTTTATGCCTCTGTCTCTTCTCTCAGCTCCTCAGGAGGATGTGGACGAGACCCCCAGCCCCACAGAACTGGGCACAGAGGCCCCAGAGTCCCCCGAGGAGCCACTCCTGGGGGAGCTGACAGTGACAGGATCCTCCCCTGATTCGCTGAGCCTCTCCTGGACCGTCCCCCAGGGCCGCTTCGACTCCTTCACCGTGCAGTACAAGGACAGGGACGGGCGGCCCCAGGCGGTGCGTGTTGGGGGCAAGGAGAGTGAGGTCACCGTGGGGGGCCTAGAGCCCGGGCACAAGTACAAGATGCACCTGTACGGCCTCCACAAGGGGCAGCGCGTGGGCCCGGTGTCCGCCATGGGCGTGACAGGTGAGTGAGGGGCAGGGGCCTGCTTTGGTTCCCTCCCACTGCTGGCTCCCAGCTTCCCTGTAGCCAGTTGCTTTCCTTGCTCCAGTGGAACCTTGAGGCTACCTTCCAGGGGAAGACCTAGAAAGAGCATGTCACTAGGTACTGGGGTACCACCAGCTTTCATGGCCCTGAGCAAGTTTTAAACTTTCTGCACCCCTGTTTCCTTGTCCGTAAAATGGGGACATCTACCTCACAGAACTATTGTGAGGGTTAAGTGAGTTAACAGTTGTAAAGCATCAAGAATGGGCCTGGCAAAAGTAAATATGTTGCCAGTGTCTGCTGTGAGAATTGTTATAAATATTCTTACTCTGAGGTCTGCTTTGTCCCCTTTGGCTGGTTCAGTTACTTGGTCAGAATGCACATGAATCTAAGGCCATACCACCCTGAAGGTGCCCCATCATCTCCTCTGATCTCAGAAGCTAAGCAGGGTCAGGTCTGGTTAGTACTTGGATGGGAGAATGTGCGTGAGACATTGGCCTCTTCATCAGTACATCTTGAAGCAAGCTTTCTTTTCTTTCTTGTCTTTTTTTTTTTTTTTTGGAGGCAGAGTCTCACTCTGTTGCCCAGCCTGGAGTGCAGTGGTGCGATCTCAGCTCACTGCACCCTCTGCCTCCCAGGTTCAAGTGATTCTCCTGCCTCGGCCTCCCAAGTAGCTGGGACTACAGATGCGTGCCACCACACCCGGTTACTTTTTTGTATTTTTAGTAGAGACGGGGTTCACTGTGTTGGCCAGGCTGGTCTCAAACTCCAGATCCTCAAGTGATCCACCTGCCTCGGCCTCCCAAAGTTCTAGTATTACAGGTGTGAGCCACCATGCCTGACCACAAAGCTTTCTCTTTCTTCTTTCTCTTTCTTTCTTTCTCTTTCCTTCTTTCTTTCTTTTTCTTTCTTTTCTTTCTTTCTTTCTTTCTTTCTTTCTTTCTTTCTTTCTTTCTTTCTTTCTCTCTTTCTTTCTTTCCTTTCTTTCTGTTTTTTGAGACTGAGTCTCTCTCTGTTGCTCAGGCTGGAATGCAGTGGCACAATCTTGGCTCACTGCAACCTTTGCCTCCCAGGTTCAAGTGATTCTCCTGCCTCAGCCTCCCATGTAGCTGGGATTACAGGCACGCACCACCACGCCTGGCTAATTTTTGTATTTTTAATAGAGATGGGGTTTTACCATGTCAGCCAGGCTGGTCTCAAACTCTTGACCTCAGGTGATCCACTCACCTTGGCCTTCCAAAGTGCTGGGATTATTGGCATAAGCCACCACGCCCGGTCACAAGGCTTTCTTTAATACTCACCCAGTGAGTGACTTTACAGCAAAGAAGAACATCCCTTCCACCCTCTCTCTCAGGCCTGGTTACAGGGCCACATCCACTGCCACACAGGACCAGCCTGGGCACCTCCTCTCCAGGGCCTCAGCCCAAAAGGCTTGAGTGGACAGCAGTGCGTCTGGGACCCTCGGGCTGACCTGCCCGGTTTGGTCACAGTGAGGAGAATCTCTTTTTCCCTTTGCTCACAGAAACAAAGACACACCTTTCTCAAAAATAACTTTTACTATAAGGGGAAAGATTAAAAAATTAAAAGTAGAGAAATAGATAGTTTTCCAGAACATGGTTTCTGTAATTCCATCAAGCTCAGCCTCATCATGACTTGGTTGATTTCATTTCCAGAACCTTCCACCCTCAATTTATTTTCTTTGCCTCAGTCAGCCCTGAGAAGAAGGAAAGGGCAATGCCACCCTGAGTGGCTCTCCTTGGGGCCTGAGGTTGTAGGGTGGAGGCTGGTGCCAGGCCCAGACGTGCTGCCAAGGCTGCTCCTGGAGTGACCCTCCCTCTGCCGCTGTGTCCCAGGGACCCACACTGGGCTCTGTGAGGCCCTGTGCCTGGTCCCTGGGATAAGGATGGGCTCTGTCAGGCACTGACAGAGGCGGTGCAGTAGAGATAAATGGAGTTTGGGAATCTGACAAACTGAGTTCCTTCCTGTCTTCCTCTGTTCTCAGCTGTGTGATTTTTTTTTTTTTTTTTTTTAGACAGAGTCTTGCTTTGTCACCCGGGCTGGAATGCAGTGGCATAATCTCAGCTCACTGCAACCTCTGGCTCCCAGGTTCAAGCAGTCCTTCTCCCTCAGCCCCCCGAGTAGCTGGGATTACAGGCGCCCGCCACCATACCCGGCTAATTTTTGTATTTTTAGTAGAGACAGGGTTTCGCCATGTTAGCCAGGCTGGTCTCGAACTTCTGACCTCAGGTGATCCACCCACCTTGGCCTCCCAAAGTGCTGAGATTACAGGCCTGAGGCACCGTGCCCAGCCAGCTGTGTGATCTTGAAAAACTTACCTCCTCTCCTGGAACCTCAGCCTCCTCATATTCGGGAGGGTGTAAACGCTGCCCAGCTTGTTGTCACGGTTAAAGGTGGTGATGTAACATGTCTGGCATCTTCTCAGCTCATTCGTCTTTTGCTCAGACCTTCCCACAAGGAAATCCCTGTATATCCATGTTCTAATGCTGGATATTTTGAAACATGTAGTTTACACGTCCTGGATAAAATAGATGAGGCCCTTTAGGAAAGAAATGGGCATCAGTGCGCATTATCAGAGCAGCAAAGGGACGAAGCAGCTGGAGTCCGCCAAGCTGGGGGCTGTGTCTGGCAGCACACACAGTGCAGTTGCCAGGGGGAGAGGTGCGTGGAGCTCATTAGACACACTTCTAAATTGGAAAAGGACTGTCCCACATGCAGCATGGGGACTGCCAGAGTCATGAATCGTTATAATTGTACCTTTCCAGTTAATCCAAACCACGAGCAATAAAGCTTGATGGTGAAGGACATTTTCATTCCCTCATGGAAAGAAGTGCAGAGAGGGCAAAAAGGAGCAGGGAATGGGTGCTACAGGAACAAGTAAGGTTAGAAGGCAAATGAAATGAGAGAAAATGCCCAGCCTGGTACCTGTACATAGCAGATGTTCAATACTTGGTGGTCACTCTGCTCCCTCCCACCACCTCAGCTGCCTCCACACCTGCCCTCCCCAGCCTGACTCATTTCTGTCTGCCTGAGGCCTGGTCACCAGCCTGTTTTAAGCAGTTGTCACTTGCCTGGAGCCTTGTCTTGCCCACCTGAGGAAGCCAGAGAAACAAGTTCTTAGGAGCCCCACCCATCCAGCCACCTTCTCTGCCATTTTGCCTCTTGGGACCACCTTCTAATTCGCTCACTAATGAGTGCTTCCTCATGCGGGAGTGCTGGGGATCTGCAGGTCCTGAGCCCAGACCTGCAGACCACTCATTATTTTACAGACATTTGTGGAGCACCTACTGTGTGCCAGGGACTGGGACACAGCAGTGAATAAAGCAAAGCTCCTGCCTGAGGAGCTCACATTCTAGTGGAGAGGGACAGGCAACAAATTGCACAAATATGTCAGTGGCACCGGATGTGACAGTGATGAGTGGTGGGGAAAAGCAGAGCCTAGTAGGGAGACAGTGAGGGCCTCGCTGTGAGGGCAGTGTCTGAGGAAAGCCCTGAAGGAGGTGAGAGGACAGCCACCTAGGCCTTTGGGGAAAGAGCATCCGAGACAGAAGGAAGGGCAAATGCAGAGACTGGCAGGCGGGAAGCAGCCCCAGATGTCTGCAGACAGTGAGGAATGCAGTATGTTTTGGGGTGGAGTTGGAGGAGGGTAGGCAATAGGGAATGATCTAAGAGATGAATATGGGACCTCAGAGGCCAGTGCAGGACTTGGATTTCACCCTGAGTGAGGTAGAAGCCGCTGCGGGAACCAGCTCTGGCTGATGTGTTAACAGGATCCTTCTGGCTGCAGACCCAACAGACTGAAGTGGGGCGAGGGCAGAAGGCGATGACCTGGGAGAGTGTTGTGATAATCCAGGAGGAGCCAGCGGTGCTTAGAGGTGGCAAGGAGGGGTCAGACTCTGAGGGCAGTGACAACAGGACATACCCACAGGGCGATGTGGAGTGTGAGAGAGGACTCCGGGATGACTCTGGGGGTTTTGATCTGAGCAGCTGGAAGAATGAAGTTGTAATCCTGGTCAGGCATGGAGGCTCACGCTTGTAATCCCAACACGTTGGGAGGCTGAGGCGGGCGGATCACCTGAGGTTGGGAGTTCGAGACCAACCTGACTAACGTGGAGAAACCCCATCTCTACTGAAAATACAAAATTAGCCGAACGTGGTGGCGCATGCCTGTAATCCCAGCTACTCAGGAGGCTAAGACAGGAGAATCGCTTGAACCCAGGAGGCGGAGGTTGCAGTGAGCCGAGAGGGCGCCATTGCACTCCAGCCTGAGCAACAAGAACAAAACTCCGTCTCAAAAAAAAAAAAAAAAAAAAGTTGTAATCTTACTGAGGTGGGGAGGCTGTGGCGGGAGCAGGTGTCAGGAAGCTCAGAGGCTCAGTTTTGCACTTGTTGAGTTTGACACACAAGTAGGCCTCCAAGGAAGACGTTGCACGAACACTAGTCTGGGGTTCAGGGGAGGTCTGGACCGAGGGTATAAATCTGGAGTCATTGGCATATAGATGGAATTTCAGCATTCCCAGGGTGTCAGTGACGGCTGACACTCTTCTACCCCAACAAGTGCAGCCTCAGACACCGGGCAGGGACCTAGTGAAGGACTGTTGACCAGACAGATGTTCAGATCAATGCGCTTTTACATCAAAACCATCGTGCGGGTTCCACAAATGCAACAGACATCGCTGGGTGTGGTGGCTCACACCTGTAATCCCAGCACTTTGGGGGCTGAGGCAGGTGGATCACCTGAGGTCAGGAGTTTGAGACCAGCCTGGCCAACATGGCAAACGCTGTCTCCACTAAAAATACACACACACACAAAATTAGCCAGGCATGGTGGCGCACACCTGTAGTCCCAGCTACTTGGGAGGCTGAGGCAGGAGGATCGCTTGAACCCGGGAGGCAGAGGCTGCAGTGAGCCGAGGTTGCCCACTGCTCTGGGTGACAGTGAGACTCCATCTCAAAAAAAATAAAATAAAATAACTAGACATCATTACTATAAGAAAAGGGGGGTTCTTTACTAACAGCCCCCTACCATCTCTGTCCCAGCCCCACAACAAGAAGAGACCCCTCCAGCCACCGAGTCCCCGCTGGAGCCACGCCTAGGAGAGCTGACAGTGACAGACGTGACCCCCAACTCTGTGGGCCTCTCCTGGATGGTCCCCGAGGGCCAGTTTGACTCCTTCATGGTCCAGTACAAGGACAAGGACGGGCAGCCCCAGGTGGTGCCGGTGGCTGCAGACCAGCGAGAGGTCACGGTCTACAACCTGGAGCCTGAGAGAAAATACAAGATGAACATGTATGGACTACATGATGGGCAACGCATGGGCCCCCTGTCTGTGGTCATCATGACGGGTGAGTAATGGGGGGACTCAGTCCTCATCTCTGGTTACCCAGAGCTCCCCCACCCCATGGCCCTTCTCCCAGCCCTGCCTTGGTACCACCGCATCCTCATTGAGCGGCTAGATCCCCTCAGGCCCTGGCTCGGTGACCCTGCCAGTCTTTCTGTTCCCTGACCGCTTTACTCCTCCCAGGGCTAGAGCCTTCTCAGCCCTCCAGCTCCTTCCCCATCTCCACTCTGCCCCCCGCCCAGGGGAATGTCTTCTTTCCATTTGGCCTAAATCCAGCCACAGACTTTCTCTCCCCGTCTCTGACTGCCCACAGCTGTTTCTACCCCTTCTCTTTACAACCCTGCTGTGACTTGGACACAGCTGCCACCTCCCGCTTCTGCCCTTTTTTGTTGAGGCAAAGTGCTGCACATCCTGAGTCCCTTCTCAGGAGTCCTCTGCCACCCGCCTGCACTGCATTCCATCCCAGCCCATGCGAGTTTTCATCTCTCCAGGAGGCCGCCCTCGCTCTTGCTCCGGGCTCCTTCCTGCCCCTGATGACTTCCTTGGCACAGGTTCTGCACGATTTTTGTGCTGTGGCATCTGGTGAAACCCCTACCCCACCTGAAGGCAATGTTTTTAAATCTGTAAAATAAGATGTATAGGATTACAAAGGA
Organism: Pongo pygmaeus; assembly: GCF_028885625.2. Taxonomy (NCBI): domain Eukaryota; kingdom Metazoa; phylum Chordata; class Mammalia; order Primates; family Hominidae; genus Pongo; species Pongo pygmaeus. The sequence goes on along the minus strand of NC_072378.2, from coordinate 32,387,207 downwards.
AACAAATTATATTCATAGACAGTTATCAAAATATTTCTTTTTTATTTTTGAGACGGAGTTTCGCTCTTGTCACCCAGGCTGGAGTGCAATGGCGCAATCTCAGCTCACTGCAACCACCGCTTCCCGAATTCAAGCAATTCTGCCTCAGCCTCCCGAGTAACTGGGATTACGGGCACGCGCCACCACACCCAGCTAATTTTTTGTATTTTTAGTAGAGACAGGGTTTCAACATGTTGGCCAGGCTGGTCTCAAACTCCTGACCTCAGGTGATCCACCCGCCTCAGCCTCCCAAAGTGCCAGGCGTGAGCCACTGCACCCGGCCCAAAATATTTCTTAAAAATCCAAATTTATGATTTAGTAATACTTGGACTTATTTACTAGTTCATTAAATAGCAGGACTTGGTGGTGTGTTTACTAAACTGCAAAATTTAGAAGCAGTGATGGATATAAAAGGTATTTTAAAGTTTCTGCAATAACTCTAAGATGGCATGAAAACATTTGTGGTTTCTATTGGTAACAAAGTCACAATAATTCTACTCTGGTTGGTTTTCTATATTAGTTTTTGAAAGAAATGCTGCATTTCAGTTAGAGATCTGGAAGTAAAGGTGTAACTATTCCCCATCTCAGTTCACAGCCCCCCTGAGGCCCTCAAAGCCCAGGGGTTCTCCCCTCAGAGATCTCAACCATGTTCTTTTTCTTCTCAAATCCCAGCTCCCCTCCCAACAGCCCCAGCCACAGAGGCCTCCAAGCCTCCCCTGGAGCCACGCCTAGGGGAGCTGACAGTGACGGATGTAACCCCTGACTCTGTGGGCCTCTCGTGGACAGTCCCTGAGGGTGAATTCGACTCCTTTGTGGTTCAGTACAAGGACAGGGACGGGCAGCCCCAGGTGGTGCCCGTGGCTGCAGACCAGCGGGAGGTCACCATCCCTGACCTGGAACCCTCCCGCAAGTACAAGTTCCTGCTCTTTGGGATCCAGGATGGGAAACGACGCAGCCCAGTCTCTGTGGAGGCAAAGACGGGTGAGAGGGGCCCCCACTAAGCTGAGCCTGAGGCCACAGCCTTCCCACCCTTCTCTTCACTCCCTCTGCTGAGTCTTCCCTTTGTACACCTGCTCTGTCTCATTTGAAAAGCCACATGGGGCTAGCATGGTGACTCACGCCTGTAATCCCAGCACTTTGGGAGGCCAAGGCAAGTGGATCACTTGAGGTCAGGAGTTCGAGACCAGTCTGGCCAACATGGCAAAACTCTGTCTCTACTAAAAAGACAAAAATTAGCTGGGTGTGGTGACGGGCGCCAGTAATTCCAGCTACTCGGGAGTCTGAGGCACAAGAATCACTTGAACCCAGGAGGTGGAGGCTGCAGGGAGCCGAGATTGCGCCACTGCACTCCAGCCTGGGTGATAGAGCCAGACTCCGTCTCAAAAAAGACCAAAAAAAAAAAAAAAAAAAACCAGAAAGAAAAACCACGAAGCAGATGATGACCAGGAGAGTGGGGCCATTTCCTCGGTCTGCTGTCCCCCACTGACTCTGCCTCTCTTCTCGTAATTTCTACTTTTGTTGGATGAGGGAAGCCCCTGCAGGCCTCTTCCTGCAGGGTGGATGTGGGAGCCTGGGGGTGCTGGGAGAAGGGGCGAGGGAAGCCGGCAACCCTTCCTGCCTTGCGAATCCATCACCTCCTGAGAGTCTTTGCTGTCACCCCTATGACTCTCACCCAGGTTCTCACCCTCCTAGCTCAGGCCTGTCTGGGCCCATATGTGCCTCCTACAGAGGCTGCCCTTCCTTCTCTGCCCTCCTCCTGGAGCCTCAGAAATTGGGAACCAGAGGAGCCCAGCCCAGCTGTGCCCCTTTCCAAGGGTTCAGTCCAAGCCCTCCCCTGCCCCTGGGGGCTCCCTATTGCCAGAAAACTTGCAATAACAATGTCGTCAGCGTCCTCACCGTCCAGGAAGGCAGCAGGCCAGCTCCTTCTCAAGCCCTGGGATGGCTCCTCAGGCAGACACCAGATCCCTTCCCTGCCTGAGCTCCCTGGCATCATCCCCCTCAACATTCTCACAGGCCGCCCACGCTCCTTCACCAGGCCCTGTGGGAGCCTTAGTTCTCCTGGGCCAGCCAGTGCAGAATAAGAAAGGGAATGCAGAAGGGTGAGAACTACCTGTGTCATAACATCCTTCCTCCCCCACCTGCTGTCTGCCCCCATCAGGAATCCTGTGCTCCTCGGGGCCGGCCAAATCACCCCTTTCCTTAGGGGCCGGCCAAATCATGTGCTCCTGGGTAAGAGGAGATAGAGACCCAGTCTGTAAGAAGCTGCACCCTGCTGGGGAAGCAGTCTGTGAGAGGCGGAAAGAGGCTGGACAGAAAGGGGAGTAAGACGAGGCAGGGAGCTAGGGAATCTCTTTTCCTGGAGGTGACTCAGGACAGGTGACCCTCCCCACTTGGGTCAAGGGGAGAGAGGCATGGACCAGACGGAGATGGTGGTGAGGATGGGAGGTGATGGAAATATTTTGGGGAAGCACTGAGCATTTGGGCAGTTCTGGGTTTTTCCAGCCCCAGAGGGAGGCAGTCAAGGAGTCGTTTTGGAAAAAATAAACACAAGAACCTTTCCTCTCCATCAGTTGCCCGAGGTGACGCCAGCCCAGGGGCCCCACCCCGCCTTGGGGAGCTGTGGGTGACAGACCCCACCCCAGACTCACTGCGCCTCTCCTGGACGGTTCCTGAGGGCCAGTTCGACTCTTTTGTGGTCCAGTTCAAGGACAAAGATGGGCCCCAGGTGGTGCCCGTGGAGGGCCATGAGCGCTCTGTCACCGTCACCCCTCTGGACGCCGGCCGCAAGTACAGATTCCTCCTCTATGGCCTCCTGGGCAAAAAGCGCCATGGCCCCCTCACTGCCGACGGCACCACGGGTGAGGGGCATTCCCTGCAGGTCCCTGCTCTGCTCCCCTCAGGCCAAGCAGCAGACGGTCACTTGTGGTGGCTGCCATTACCATTATTTGGCCCCAGCCACTCGGCTCAGATCCAGCTCCCCACGTCCCTGCACAAGCCCCTAGCACAGCCCGGCAGGACTCAGCCACGCAAAGCCCTGTCTCCAGACCTCTCAATCCTGCCCGTCGAGGTCACCCAGCTTTCCAGAAACAGCTCAGCCATTTCCTCTCCGTGTCTCCATCTCAGAGGCCCGGAGTGCTATGGACGATACTGGAACAAAGCGTCCCCTAAAACCCCGTCTGGGGGAGGAGCTGCAGGTGACCAGCGTGACCCAGAACTCCGTGGGCCTCTCCTGGACAGTCCCTGAGGGCCAGTTTGACTCCTTTGTGGTCCAGTACAAGGACAGGGACGGGCAGCCCCAGGTGGTGCCCGTGGAGGGCAGCCTCAGGGAGGTCAGCGTGCCGGGCCTGGACCCCGCCCACAGGTACAAGCTGCTGCTCTACGGGCTGCACGGCAGCAAGCGTGTGGGCCCCATCTCGGCCGTCGCCGTAACTGGTGAGTGTGCGGCAGCTGGAACACCTGTGCCTCCTTCCCGCCTGGCTCTCCTGGTCTGACTGAGCCATAGGATCTCTGAGCTTCCCATTTTATATCATTTCCATTGATCCAGAAAGTTTCCTTGTGCCCCTTTAGAGTCAGTTGCCCCAGCCCCAGCCTCCAGCAACCACTGTCTGCTTTCGATCATCCTGGAGACAGCATTTTGACTTTCCATGTAATGGAATCACAATACGCAGTCTCTTGTGTTTCATTTCTTCACTTAGCACAATGCTTTTGAAATTCACCCATGTGCAGCAAAAGCTGCTCTTTCGATTGCTGACTGCTTGCCCTCACTCCCTCTCCTCCCTCACTCCTCCTGAGAGTCTGGGTGCAGCGACACACCAGCCATCTGTCTCTACCTGTCTCTGTGAACCAGCCGGCAGGGAAGAAATGGAAACTGAGACCACGGCCCCGACCTCTCCAGCGCCTGAGCCCCACCTTGGGGAGTTGACAGTGGAGGAGGCCACGCCACATACCCTGCATCTCTCCTGGATGGTGACTGAGGGAGAATTTGACTCCTTCGAAATCCAGTACACAGATAGAGACGGGCAACTCCAAATGGTCCGTACAGGAGGCGACCGGAATGACATCACCCTCTCTGGCCTGGAATCCGACCACAGATACCTGGTGACACTGTATGGTTTCCGTGATGGGAAGCATGTGGGTCCTGTCCGTGTCGAGGCCCTGACAGGTGAGAACTCTGCCCACTGTGCCTCCTTTCAGATGGCTGGGAGAGTCCAGAGGACAGCAGAGTCCCATGGATACCCTGCCCACCTCAGTCCTCTCTTTCCATGTCTCTGTCCAGTCCCGGAGGAGGAGGAGCCTTCAGAACCTCCCACCGCAACCACCGAGCCCCCCATCAAACCTCACCTGGGGGAGCTGACCGTGACAGATGCCACCCCTGACTCCCTCAGCCTGTCCTGGACGGTTCCCGAGGGCCAGTTTGGCCACTTCCTGGTCCAGTACAGGAATGGGGATGGGCAGCCCAAGGCGGTGCGGGTGCCAGGGCACGAGGATGGGGTCACCGTCTCCGGCCTGGAGCCAGACCACAAGTACAAGATGAACCTGTACGGCTTCCACGGTGGCCAGCGCGTGGGTCCCGTGTCTGTCATCGGGGTGACGGGTGAGTGGATGGGAGCCCCAGGGTGGGAGCCATGGGAGGGTCACCCTCTTGCTCTTTGGTGATGACTGGTGGGGAATGGGACAGGGGTCTGGTCAGCACCACAGACCTGCTTGTGGCTGGGGCTGGGGCTCCTCTTGGGCCTTCCTGTGAGGTTGACCCCTGGCTCCTCCTGAGCAGAGAGGGGCCGTCAGAAATTTTGCTGTGCTGGTGGCTGTGCCAGGTCCCCCACAGCTGACCCTGGAACTTGTCATGTGTGTTAGCTGTCAGCTGAGCAGGACCACCCAGCCCCAAGAATGGGCCTCTCTGAACTGACCTCGGGTCCCCCAGTCATAGCCTTGGCTTCTCCCTCCTTTTCCCCAGGACCCAAGGACATCCCCCTCACTTTCTCTCCCTCCTTTTCAGCTGCAGAGGAAGAGACCCCCAGCCCCACAGAACCCAGCATGGAGGCCCCAGAGCCCCCTGAGGAGCCGCTCCTGGGGGAGCTGACAGTGACAGGATCCTCCCCTGACTCGCTGAGCCTCTCCTGGACCATCCCCCAGGGCCGCTTCGACTCCTTCACCGTGCAGTACAAGGACAGGGACGGGCGGCCCCAGGTGGTGCGTGTCAGGGGCGAGGAGAGCGAGGTCACTGTGGGGGGCCTGGAGCCCGGGCGCAAATACAAGATGCACCTGTACGGCCTCCACGAGGGGCAGCGCATGGGCCCAGTGTCTGCTGTGGGCGTCACGGGTGAGTGTGCACTGCAGAGCCCTCTGGGTTGGGTCTTAGGAAAGTGCAGCCTCCAGCATCTCCTCCACTAGGGACCCAGGACCCCAAGACCTCAAATCTATAATACACCCTATTCACTAAAGCCTCAGCACAGGTGTGATCTGGGGACAGAGAGAGCAAATCCAGGAGAAGTGTTGGAGCCATATGGGAAAGGCCCCCAGGGACTGAGGCCTCTTGGGAGATGATTCACTGGCTGGTTTGTGGCTCTCCGCTTTTTCTTGGAACTCTATAGATAACTCTTTTTGTGAGATTGGAACATATTTTTGAAATACTAATTAATTAAATTAATAAGTATTTGTTAAATAAAATTTCAAATGTATAAACAGAAAGAATAGTACAAAGACCCTGCCACCCTCCTTCAATCAGATATCAACTTCTGGCCAGTCTGGCTCATCTCTGCCCCACCCACTTCCTCCACTAGAATCACTAGAATGTTTTCTTTCTTTCTTTCTTTCTTTCTTTTTTTTATTTTTTTATTTTTTAGACAAAGTCTCACTCTGTTGCCCGGGCTGGAGTGTACTGGCACAGTCACAATTCACTGCACTGCAGCCTCAACCTCCTGGGCTTAAGGGATCCCCCCACTTCAGCCTCCCGAATAGTTGGGACTACAAGCGCGCTCCACCATGCCCGGCTAATTTTTTGTATTTTTTGTAAAGACAGGGTTTTAGCCATGTTGCCCAGGCCAGTCTCGAACTCCTGGGCTCAAGTGATCCTCCCACCTCAGCCAAAGTGATGGGATTCCAGGTATGAGCCACCACACTTGGCCTGAATGTTTTCTTTTTAACACCTTTATGGAGATATAATTCATGTGGCATAAAATACATTTGTTTTTAGTGTACAGCTTACTGATTTTAGTATCTTTACCTGCTTGTGCAGCCATCACCACAATCTAATTTTAGAACTTTTCCATCACCCCCAAAAGAAATCTTGGGTCCAGACCCATTCCTACCTCAGCCCTAGTTTATAACTAATCTACTTTTTTCTGTGTAGATTGCTTTTTCAGGACATTTTGTATAAATGGAATCAAACAATATGTATTCTTTTGTGTCTGACTTCTTTCACTGAGCATAATGTTTTTGAGGTTCATCGATGTAGCATGTACTACATTTACTACATTGCTATTGATTGATTGATTGATTGATTTTTTTTTTGAGACAAATTCTCACTCTATTGCCCAGGCTACAGTGCAGTGGCATGATCGTAGCTCACTGCAGCCCCAAACTCCTGGGCTCAAGCCATCCTCCTATCTCAGCCCGCCAAGTAGCTGAGGCCACAGGTGCTCGCCACCACACTCAGCTAATTTTTAAAATTTTTTTGTAAAGATGGGGTCTCACAGTGTTACCCAGGCTGATATCAAACTCCTGGCTTCAAGGAATTCTCCTGCCTGGGCCTTACAAAGTGCTGGGATAGCAGGCATGAGCCACCTGCTCTCAGCCACTACATTGCTTTTTATTGCCAAATAGTATTGCATTGTGTGGTTATACTACTGCAATATTTTAAAACGAACCACAGACATCCTATCCTTTCATCACTAAATATTTAAAGGTATATCTCTTTTTTAAAAAATTATCTTTAAAAAATCCACAATATGGCCAGGTGAAGTGGTTCACGCTTGTAATCCCAGCACTTTGGGAGGCCAAGGCGGGTGGATCATTTGAGGTAAAGAGTTCGAGACCAGGCTGACCAACATGGTGAAACCCCATCTCTACTAAAAAAAAATAATAATAATAATAAAAAATTTTGAAAAGCACAAAAAAGTGGAGCGTGGTGGCATGTGCCTGTAGTCCCAGCTACTTGGGTGGTGGGGGTGAGGCACAAGAAATTGCTTGAACCCAGGAGGTGGAGGTTGCAGTGAGCCAAGATCACGCCACTGCACTCCAGCCTGGGTGACGCAGCGAGACTGTGTCAAAAGAAATAAATAAACAAATAAATAATAAAATTCCACAATACAATTAGCATACCTTGATAAGTGAACAATCATGCCTTGATATCAAGTATCCAGGTAGTGCTACAGTCTCCCGAGTGTCTCATAATCGTTGTTTTCCAATTTGTTGCTGAAATCAGGTCTATATAAGGAGGATACATTGCAATTGAGAAAACTGAAATTTTAAACAGAGTAATCAGGGAAGGCCCACAGAAGAAGGTGGCTTTTCAACAGAGACTTAAAGGAAGTGTGGGGATGAGCCATGATGATATCTGGGGAAAGAACATTTAGGTAGAGGGAACAGTCATTGCAAAAGTACTGAGGTAGGAGGCTGCCTGGCATGGTTGAGGGACCATAAGGGAGCCACAAAAGACTTTAATGATTATAATCAGAAATCAATCTTAAGTTAGGGCCAGACTGGGCCCACCTTCTGACCTGAATTCAAGACAGCTGGGGCCTCAACAGCTCCTTGCAGCAAGAGAAAAGATTGTTTCTATCTCTTCCCAGCCCCTGAAGAGGAGTCCCCTGATGCTGCCCTTGTGAAGCCGCGCCTAGGGGAGATGACAGTGAGAGATGTCACCTCCGACTCCCTCAGCCTCTCCTGGACAGTCCCCGAGGGCCAATTTGACCATTTCTTGGTCCAGTACAAGAATGTGGATGGGCAGCCCAAGGCGGTGCGAGTGCCGGGACACGAGGATGGGGTCTCCATCTCGGGCCTGGAGCCAGACCACAAGTACAAGATGAACCTGTACGGCTTCCACGGTGGCCAGCGTGTGGGCCCCGTGTCTGCTGTTGGTTTAACTGGTGAGTGTGCATTAGGGCACTGGGCCCTGCCCTGAACTAGACTCAGTTTCCCCTTTATTGTCAGTATCTGGTGGCTTTATTTTACTTTCCCTGAAACCAAGCCTCCCAAGGTCCTGGGAATGGTACTGCTGGTGCCTTCACTCCGAGCCTTTGGTGTTGCCCCAGGTCTTCTACCCTTTCCACATGGGCTTTTTGGGTTCCCAAAGAGGTGGGGGACCAGGAAAATAACACAGACTGAGGCACACCTGGGGTTGACCATAGCCTCAGCCCATTTGAGCTGTGTGACCTCAAGAGAATCACACAACCTGTCTGGGCACGGTGGCTCACGCCTGTAATCCCAGCACTTTGGGAGGCCGAAGGGGGCAGATCACCTGAGGTCAGGAGTTCGAGACCAGCCTGGCCAACATGGTGAAACCCCCATCTCTACTAAAAATACAAAAATTAGCTGGGTGTGGTGGCACATGCCTGTAGTGCCAGCTACTCAGGAGGCTAAGGCAGGAGAATCGCTTGAACCCAGGAGGCGGAGGTTTCAGTGAGCCGAGATTGAGCCACTGCACTCCAGCCTGTGTGACAGAGTGAGACTCTGTCTCAAACAAACAAACAAACAAACAAAAAACAGACACACAACCTCTCTGTACCTCCTTTTCCTCATCTGTAAGGAAGGAATAACCATACCTGTCGTGAAGGATGGGTGGGAGTGTGGCTTGGCTCTTGCACACAGTGAGAGATAACTGCAGTCTTTCCCTTCTGAGGAAAGTAGGTAGTTCCTGAAAATCCCTTAGGGCAAATTCTCATAATTATTACTGATTTCAGTGGGAAAAATTGTATGTGTTCTCTAAGCCCCCAAATTAATACCCATTTATTTTTAAAACAACACTGAATCCTTTTAACATGGATATTATTACTTTAATTGTAAATATTGGCCATGTGCACAACTTAATAAGCCATTTTCCCTTCATTACCCTGTAACTCGGCTCTTTGATGCTTCTGTAAGCTCTTTATAGCTGTTACCCGCTAGATGCTTAAGACTCAGTTCTCAAAAAGAACAGACAAATGAAATGTGATGAATTTGTAATACCACTATCAAGGCAGAATAAAACCCTATGAAGAGCAGAAAAGATTAAAGAAATCAGTGAAAACAAAGCAATTGATTTCACACGGGCCAAAAGAACTGGCATCACTGGAGGTGCTCTCTCTGCCGTAAGTTAGCAGAGCTACTGCAAGGTCCAGAGACAACTCAGCTGCAAAGATACCCTCATGTGGTCTCATCTCTCTACCCTCAGCTATAAAATCTAAGTTGGCTTCTAAAAATGCTCAGGATTAGGTGGAATTTCTAAGCCCAAGTGGATGAACCTCCTGATACAACTTGCCTGTTGTGTTTGGTTGGTGTTCTTTGTTTTCTTTTTTTTTTCTTCTTCTTCTTTATTTTGAGATGGAGTCTCACTCTGTCACCCAGGCTCTCAGGCTGGAGTGCCATGGTGCGATCTCAGCTCATTGCAACCTCTGCCTCCCAGGTCCAAGCAATTCTCCTGCCTCAGCCTTCCGAGTAGCTGGGATTACAGGCATGCACCAGCACATCTGGCTAATTTTTGTATTTTTAGTGGAGACAGGATTTCGCCATATTGGCTGGGCTGGTCTCAAGCTCCTGACCTCAGGTGATCTGCCCGCCTCAGCCTCCCAAAGTGCTGGGATTACAGGCCTGAGCCACCGCGCCCGGCCCTGGTTGCTGTTTTTTGTTTGTTTGTTTGTTTTTGTTTGTTTTTTTTCTTGAGAAGGAGTCTCGCTGTCTCCCAGGCTGGAGTGCAGTGGCATGATCTCGGCTCACCGCAAGCTCCGCCTCCTAGGTTCATGCCATTCTCCTGCCTCAGCCTCTGAGTAGCTGGAACTACAGGCGCCCGCCACCACGCCCGGCTAATTTTTTGTATTTTTAGTAAAGACGGGGTTTCACAGTGTTAGCCAGGATGGTCTCGATCTCCTGACCTCATGATCTGCCCGCCTCGGCCTCCCAAAGTGCTGGGATTACAGGCCTGAGCCTGTAAGCGGCCCTGGTTGGTGTTCTTATAAAGCATCAATTCTGTCCTGCAAAAAAAATTTGCTTGGCACACTGAGCATCACGGGGATGCCACCTGAGCATCCGGGGATGCCACACTGAGCATCACGGGGATGCCGCCTGAGCATCATGACTTCACCACAGGTGTGGTGTTAACTGAGCATTCAAAGCAGAAAAATGATATCCTAAGCTTGGGGCACCAGCATCCAGACTGTGGGCCCTTGGTGTGTCTAAGAGAATCCCAAAGTCCCTTGGCTAAAAGGAGGCCCACCAGGCACGCCCACCCATTCTCTCTATTTTCCGATGCAGCCCCAGGAAAGGATGAAGAAATGGCCCCAGACTCGACAGAACCTCCCACCCCTGAACCCCCCATCAAGCCTCGCCTGGAGGAGCTGACCGTGACAGATGTGACCCCTGACTCCCTCAGCCTGTCCTGGAAGGTTCCCGAGGGCCAGTTTGACCACTTCCTGGTCCAGTACAAGAATGGTGATGGGCAGCCCAAGGCAACACGGGTGCCAGGACATGAGGACAGGGTCACCATCTCCGGCCTGGAGCCAGACCACAAGTACAAGATGAACCTGTATGGCTTCCACGGTGGCCAGCGCGTGGGTCCCGTGTCTGTCATCGGGGTGACGGGTGAGTGGATGATGGGAGCCCCAGGGTGGGAGCCGTGGGAGGGTCACCCTCTTGCTCTTTGGTGATGACTGGTGGGGAATGGGACAGGGGTCTGGTCAGCACCACAGACCTGCTTGTGGCTGGGGCTGAGGCTCCCGTTGTACCTTTTTGTGTGGTTGACCCCTGGCTCCTCCTGAGCAGAGAGGGGCCATCGGGAGTTTTGCTGTGCTGGTGGCTGTGCCAGGTCCCCCACAGCTGACCCTGGAACTTGTCATGTGTGTTAGCTGTCAGCTGAGCAGGACCACCCAGCCCCAAGAATGGGCCTCTCTGAACTGACCTCGGGTCCCCCAGTCATAGCCTTGGCTTCTCCCTCCTTTTCCCCACGACGTGAGCACATCCCCCAGGGACCCTGCCATCCTCTCTGTGTCCCTTTTTCTCAGCTGCAGAGGAAGAGACCCCCAGGCCCACAGAACCCAGCACTGAGGCCCCGGAGCCCCCTGAGGAGCCGCTCCTGGGGGAGCTGACAGTGACAGAATCCTCCCCTGACTCGCTGAGCCTCTCCTGGACCGTCCCCCAGGGCCACTTTGACTCCTTCACCGTGCAGTACAAGGACAGGAATGGGCAGCCCCAGGTGGTGCGTGTTGGGGGCGAGGAGAGCGAGGTCACCGTGGGGGGCCTGGAGCCTGGGCGCAAATACAAGATGCACCTGTACGGCCTCCACGAGGGGCAGCGCGTGGGCCCAGTGTCCACCGTGGGCCTGACTGGTGAGTAGTGCTTGGGGTCTCAGGGGATAACCACTTTTCCCTCATGGGTACCTGGTTTACTGCTGTGCCCTTTCACCAAGCCCTGTGGGTCCAGACTTGTCTCCTGTGTCCTGCCCTCCCTCTGTGCCCTGTGGCTGTGGCCTGTGCTAGCGGTTTGCTTGTTCACTTTGGCACGGCCTCCCTCTAATGGTCAACCACTGATAACCTCCAAGAGTGAAATATGTCAGGCGCACACCAAGCCTGACTTACGAGAATTTTCCTTCTTTCCATCTTAATCACAGCATTCTTTGTTATAACCACATACACAAATGCACACAAGAGAAACATCCAACGTCAAACCACGTTGGGATGACTAAATAATTTAGGCAGCATCTATAAAAAGAGCTATTATGCCAACACTGAAATGTTTTAACATAAGACCCTTACTTTATAATGTTACATTGAAAAAAGAGAGCCTAGGCTGGGCATAGTGGCTCACGCCTGTAATCCCAGCACTTTGGGAGGCCGAGGCAGGCTGATCACCTGAGGTCAGGAGTTCCAGACCAGCCTAGCCAACATGGTGAAACCCCATCTCTACTAAAACTACAAAAATTAGCCAAGCATGGTGGCACATGCCTGTAATCCCAGTTACTTGGGAGGTGGAGGCATGAGAATTGCTTGAACCCGAGAGGCAGAGGTTGCAGTGAGCCGAGATCATCACTGCACTCCAGCCTAGTGGATAGAGCCAAACTCAGTCTCAAAAAAGAAGAAAAAGGAGCCCAGATTTTTGTAAGGATGCTAATCACAACCATTTTAAAGTAACAGGCATGGCAAGAACACTGGAAAGAAACACATCCCACGGGTTGCATTATTTGTTAGATAGAATAGAATGTTCCAGCACATTTTATGTGGTGGGGATCATGAGGGTGGGGATCATGAGGTGAATTGAATTCCAAATGTTCAGTCAGGCTGCCTTTTCTAAGTCATCCTCAGCCAGATTGTTATGCCTGGTTTAGAGTATTTTTTGAGAATTCCTACTGATGGGGAACAATCAGCCCTGCTGAGAGGCGGTCTCTTGCAGGGCAGGTCGCCACCTCTGTGACACCAAGTGAGGTGCGAGCTCATCTCCCAAAGGCCATCCAGACAGAGGAAGCACTCTCACTTGGCATCCCCGATTCCTGGGGGAGAGCCCTCATTTCCATATGCGTGTTCAGAGGACCATCTGAGTTTTGGGAAACAGGGAGAATAGGGAAATTATTGGAAAATGAACATTAGAAAAATTCACACTCTGGGGGTAAGCTGTTCTGGTCCACGTTCAGTTTTGTGTTCCTATCACCACTGTGGGGAACCACAGAACTGACAGAGGACAGGCTGAGGGACCCACCTCTGCCCCTCCTGTTCCATCTGTATTGCTACCCCACCCCCACCCCACACTCGATTATTAATTGTTGTAGCCCAGAATTTCTTTCTTTTTTTTTTTTTTTTTTTGAGACCAAGTCTCACTCTGTTGCCCAGGCTGGAGTGCAGTGGTGTGATCTCAGCTCACTGCAACCTCTGCCTCCCAGGTTCAAGCGATTGTCCTGCTTCAGCCTCCTGAGTAGCTGGGATTACAGGTGCATGCCACCATGCCTGGCTAATTTTTGTATTTTCAGTAGAGACCGGGTTTCACGATATTGGCCAAGCTAGGCTCGAATTCCCAACCTCAGGTGATCCACCCGCCTCGGCCTCCCAAAATGCTAGGATTACAGGCGTGAACCACTGCTCCCGGCCCAGAATTTCTTTTTTAGCCCACATTTTTCTAGTGAAAATAATATAGCAACATTATGTGGAAAGCTTGAAAAACAGAAAAAAAGAATCTCATAGTCCTACTTTCTCCCCCAGCTGCCGGCATTAATAACAATGTGTGTAGTGCACATTCCCTTCCTGTATTTTGCATGCAGAGCGTGTTTTAAAGTTGCAATCAGTGTTCATAAAATTCTTGGCTCTTCCTTTTTTGTACACAAGTACATTGTAATCATTCACCTTGCGGCTACACAACCAGCATTCATCATCGTTTCAATGGTTATTTGATGTGTTGCGGTGAAAGCACTATAACAAAATTAATCATCTTCTACGGGTCATTTGTGTTCCTGACACATTTGCTGTCATGAATAATCCCATCGTGAATTCTTCCATGCTATAACTTTTTCCTGCTTTAATAATTTTCTTAGGATAGATGCCCAGAACTGGGATTATTGGGTCAAAGGAAATGAGAATTACTTTGGCTCCTGACACCATGTCTCAGTTGCCTTCTGGAGGTTTCTAACAGTGCAGCTCTGCCAGCAGTACAGGCCGGGGGCTCAGGGATACCTCACCAGCTCTTATTCCAAGAGTCACTGAATGGCGAACACAAAGCTGCCCCAACCCTCAGCCTGCCCTGGAGGGGCGCATTGATGTATGGCCTCTGTTGACAGCACCAGCAAAGCAAGTCGCCCTTAAACCCTGTATCCCCCTATGTTACCTTTCAGCCCCACGAGAGGATGTGGACAAGACCCCCAGCCCTACAGAACCAGGCACAGAGGCCCCAGAGCCCCCCGCGGAGCCACTCCTGGGGGAGCTGACAGTGACAGGATCCTCCCCTGACTCGCTGAGCCTCTCCTGGACCATCCCCCAGGGCCGCTTCGACTCCTTCACTGTGCAGTACAAGGACAGGGACGGGCGGCCCCAGGCGGTGCGTGTTGGGGGCCAGGAAAGCGAGGTCACCGTGGGGGGCCTGGAGCCTGGGCGCAAGTACAAGATGCACCTGTACGGCCTCCACGAGGGGCAGCGCCTGGGCCCGGTGTCTGCCGTGGGCGTCACAGGTGAGTGAGTGTGGGTGGGGCAGGGTTGGAAGACAGCCCTAGAAAATGTGCCCTTCTCTACCATTTTCCTATACATATTTCTGTCTTGATGGGGCTCACAGTGAAAGGAATATAGCAACATTATGGAAAGACATGTCATGGAGAGACAGGCTGCAATCCAGCAAATGAAGCAAAGGCGGGTGAGCATGTGATAGGGAGGCCCAGGGCTCAGGTCAGGACCAGACAGGGACGCCTAAGTCACCCTGACCATGGGTACCCAGGGGACAGCCATGACCTGAGGCCAGGCAGGCCTTAGCTTGGTGACAGCTTTAGAGAGAAGGTGAAGCGTGTCAGATCATCACAGCTGGTGCAAAGGCCAGGAGGCTAGAAAGAGCATGGCACGTGAGAGGCACTCAGGATTGAGTGGGGTGTCCTTTGCAGTGAGTAGCTCATCCTGAAGTGTGGGAGCAGAGGAGGGGACCGCTCAACAGGCCTGGGGTCTCCCAGGGATGAGGATGTGGTTGCCCAGGTCTGTGCTGAGATGGCCCCAACAGCTGTGCCTGTGTGAAGCTCATCCATGGGGGCTAAAGATGGGGATGGGGTGGCAGGGAGCCTGGAGGCAGGGAGGCCAGTAGGCAGTTGGTGTTCCTGGTGAGAGGTGACAGTGGCTCAAACTAGGATCGGGGACTGGAGGTGGGGGAGGAACGTATCCAGGGGAACTCGGGGGAGAGGTACTCTGAGGCTGCTGGCAGCTGGTGAGGGGCCGGGTCCAGGAACACGCCCCAGGCTCTGGCCTCAGGAGGGGTGTGCTGAGCTTGTTGGGGAGCAAAGACAGAAGCCCAGTGAACAAAAGATGGCGAGGAGACCCCAGTGCAGGGAGGCTGAGGGTGCAGAGGCCGAGTGGGGCTGTGCTCAAAAGAGAGGCGGTGCTGGAGGGACAGGGAGAGGTGGCCTGGGTGTTGGGAGGTGGGGGTGAGGTGGGGGCCGAGGGCAGGGAGCTCAGGGTGAGGGATAGGAAAGGCCGCAGGAGAGGAGAGGAAGAAGAGCTGTGCTGGAGGTGCTGTGGGCAGCATCGTCTTGCTCTTGGGCACTTTGAGTTTTGTGACACATCCTTTCTATGCTGAACTGAGAACCCAGGGGCCTCACTGTCCCCATACGTGTCTGTCCAGCTCCAGAGGATGAAGCTGAGACCACCCAAGCAGTGCCCACCACGACCCCTGAGTCCCCCATCAAGCCTCGCCTGGGGGAGCTGACCGTGACAGATGCCACCCCTGACTCCCTCAGCCTGTCCTGGACAGTTCCCGAGGGCCAGTTTGACCACTTCCTGGTCCAGTACAGGAATGGGGACGGGCAGCCCAAGGCGGTGCGGGTGCCAGGGCACGAGGATGGGATCACCGTCTCCGGCCTGGAGCCAGACCACAAGTACAAGATGAACCTGTATGGCTTCCACAGTGGCCAGCGCGTGGGCCCTGTGTCTGTCATTGGGGTGACGGGTGAGTGAACGATGGGAGCCCCAGAGTGGGTGCTGTGGGAGGGCCACCCTCTTGCTCTTTGGTGATGACTGGTGGGGAATGGGACAGGGGTCTGTCTGGTCAGCACCACAGACCTGCTTGTGGCTGGGGCTCCCCTTGGGCCTTCCTCTGAGGCTGACCCCTGGCTCCTCCTGAGCAGGGAGGGGCCATCGGGAGTTTTGCTGTGCTGGTGACTGTCCCAGGTCCCCCACAGCTGACCCTGGAACTTGTCATGTGTGTTAGCTGTCAGCTGAGCAGGACCACCCAGCCCCAAGAATGAGCTTTTCTGAAATGACCTCACATACCCAGTAGTGGCTGTGGTTTCTCCCTCCTTCCCTTGAAGACCTGAGCACATCCCCCAGGGACCTGGCATCCTCTCTATATCTCCTTTTCTCAGCTGCAGAGGAAGAGACCCCCAGCCCCACAGAACCCAGCACTGAGGCCCCAGAGCCCCCTGAGGAGCCGCTCCTGGGGGAGCTGACAGTGACAGGATCCTCCCCTGACTCGCTGAGCCTCTCCTGGACCATCCCCCAGGGCCGCTTCGACTCCTTCACCGTGCAGTACAAGGACAGGGACGGGCGGCCCCAGGTGGTGCGTGTCAGGGGCGAGGAGAGCGAGGTCACTGTGGGGGGCCTGGAGCCCAGGCGCAAATACAAGATGCACCTGTACGGCCTCCACGAGGGGCGGCGTGTGGGCCCGGTGTCCACCGTGGGTGTGACAGGTGAGTGTTTGTGAGTGAGGCAGGGTGGGGAAGATGGCCCTTGAAGATGTTGCTTTCTCTGCAACTTCATGAAAACAAAAATATTCTCACCAGCCGGGCTTCTTTTGCACGTTTCCATGCTTGGGGATCTTGCTAAGAGGCAGATTGGGATTCAACAGGTTTGGGCTAGGGCCAGAGATTCTGCATTTCCAACAAGAAATGATGCGGATGCTGCTGGCCCATGATCACGTCCCTTGAGTAGCAAAGTTCCTCATGACAAAGGAATTGGACGCTCTTTTGAAATCTGTTGAAGAGAATGTTTCTGCATCCCTGATTCCTGGTGGTGGTGTGCTTTCTCTGTGAAGTTGACTGGGGGCCATGAAGGAAGGCAGAAGGCAGTGAGGGGCAGCACGTCGACTGCATACTCTGGAAGCCCACTATTGGAATAGGAATAGGAACAGACCTTTCCCTCCAATGAGCCAATTTATTCATTCAGCAAGGAATTCCATGCCCTGATCCGGGCACTGTAATTGTACGGTATCCATGTCCTCTGGCCAACGACCTCCAGAAACTCACCTAAAATTGAATGGATGGAATTATGCTCCATGCAGTGCAGGAGGACTGTGGGGTGATTTAGGAAGAGGCTTTAGAAAGAGATTGTTAAGGAACTGGGCTTGTGTTTGGTGTTTTGGGAAAGCGTTTAAGGAAGCAAGGTTTTGCTCTGTATTAGACGCTGTCAGGAAGAAGGGATAACGCTATTACTGGGCGTCTCACTAAGTCGTATCTCTGGGGAGGTCAACTAGAGCAAGGCCAAAGCTGCCATTGGTAAAGAAGCAGCTATCACTCAGATTATCTGGATGGGTGATGTTTGGTTATTTTTGTGCTTTGGAAAATGTTAGAGTTCATCCTTACTGAGACATGATCACAGACTGGCCTTGTTCTTGTCTTGATCCATCCTACTGACAAATGGCCTAGTCTGATGTTGATGTTCCATGAAATTGTCTGTGTTCAACTGGACCACGCCAAGACCAGACTGTGCTAGGCCAGCCCCAAGCAACCGTGGCCTGGCAGAGGGAAAGGGCAGCTCATGGGTGTCAGGGCTGCTTTTTTCTTTCACAGGCGGAAGCTGGAAAGTGACACACACAAGTTCATGTTTTCATGGGGCTCACAGTTGTGGGCACAAGCAGAAAACTAGAAAGTAAGCAAAGAAGGATGAGCGTGTGGAGCCCAGGGGCCAAGCCAGGATTGGGAAGGGACAATGAAGTCACCCTGCCCACAAGTACCCAGGGGACAGCCAGGACCTGAGGCCAGGCAGGCCTTAGCTTGGTGACAGCTTTAGAGAGGAAGTGAAGCATGTCAAATCATCACAGCTGGTGCAAAGGCCAGGAGGCTAGAAAGAGCATGGTGTGTGAGAGACACTGAAGATTGAGTGGGGTGTCCTTTGCAGTGAGTGGATCATCCTGAAGTGTGGGAGCAGAGGAGGGGACCGCTCAACAGGCCTGGGGTCTCCCAGGGATGAGGATGTGGTTGCCCAGGTCTGCGCTGAGATGGCCCCAGCAGCTGTGCCTGTGTGAAGCTCATCCGTGGGGGCTAAAGATGGGGACGGGGTGGCAGGGAGCCTGGAGGCAGGGAGGCCAGTAGGCAGTTGGTGTTCCTGGTGAGAGGTGACAGTGGCTCAAACTAGGATCGGGGACTGGAGGTGGGGGAGGAACGTATCCAGGGGAACTCGGGGGAGAGGTACTCTGAGGCTGCTGGCAGCTGGTGAGGGGCCGGGTCCAGGAACACGCCCCAAGCTCTGGCCTCGGGAGTAGTGTGCTGAGCTTGTTGGGGAGCAAAGACAGAAGCCCAGTGAACAAAAGATGGCGAGGAGACCCCAGTGCAGGGAGGCTGAGGGTGCAGAGGCCGAGTGGGGCTGTGCTCAAAAGAGAGGCGGTGCTGGAGGGACAGGGAGAGGTGGCCTGGGTGTTGGGAGGTGGGGATGAGGTGGGGGCCGAGGGCAGGGGGGTCAGGGTGAGGGATAGGAAAGGCTGCAGGAGAGGAGAGGAAGAAGAGCTGTGCTGGAGGCGCTGTGGGCAGCATCGTCCTGCTCTTGGGCACTTTGTGTTTTGTGACACATCCTTTCTATGCTGAACTGAGAACCCAGGGACCTCACTGTCCCCACACATGTCTGTCCAGCTTCAGATGATGAAGCCGAGACCACCCAAGCAGTGCCCACCACGACCCCTGAGCCCCCCATCAAGCCTCGCCTGGGAGAGCTGACCGTGACAGATGCCACCCCTGACTCCCTCAGCCTGACCTGGATGGTTCCCGAGGGCCAGTTTGACCACTTCCTAGTCCAGTACAGGAATGGGGACGGGCAGCCCAAGGCGGTGCGGGTGCCAGGGCACGAGGATGGGATCACCATCTCAGGCCTGGAGCCAGACCAAAAGTACAAGATGAACCTGTACGGCTTCCATGGTGGCCAGCGCATGGGCCCTGTGTCTGTCATCGGGGTGACGGGTGAGTTAATGATGGGAGCCCCAGAGTGGGGCCTGTGGGAGGGTCTCCCTTTCTCTGGTGATGGGTGAACTGGCCCAGGAAGCCCCTCTGCTCTTGGCTGAGCCATGGTACCTTTTTGCCTTTCCCCACTTCCCTGAGGACTGACAGGTCTTCCTGGGTGGAGAAGGGCCCTGTGAGCTCTGTTGGTGGCTGTCCCAAGTTCCCCAGCCTGACCTCAGAGCTTGTCATGTGTGTTGACTGTAAGCTGAGCAAGACCACCAAAGACCCAGCTCCAAAGATGGGCCTCTCTGAGCTGACCTCAGGACCCCCACTCATGGCCACAGCTTCGCTCTCCTTCCTCACAAGACCCAAGGACATCCCCCAGGGAAGCTGCCTCACCTTCTCTGTCCCCTCTTCTCAGCTGCAGAGGAAGAAACTCCCGCCCCCACAGAACCCAGCACGGAGGCCCCGGAGCCCCCTGAGGAGCCGCTCCTGGGGGAGCTGACAGTGACAGGATCCTCCCCTGACTCGCTGAGCCTCTCCTGGACCGTCCCCCAGGGCCGCTTTGACTCCTTCACCGTGCAGTACAAGGACAGGGACGGGCGGCCCCAGGTGGTGCGTGTCGGGGGCGAGGAGAGCGAGGTCACCGTGGGGGGCCTGGAGCAGGGGCGCAAATACAAGATGCACCTGTACGGCCTCCACGAGGGGCAGCGCGTGGGCCCGGTGTCCGCTGTGGGTGTGACAGGTGAGTGAGTGTGAGTGAGGCGAGGTGGGGAAGATGGCCCTGGAAGACACTGCTGTCTCTCCAGTCTTTGTGAAAACATACTCTCAAGAGTACTCCTTCCTTTGTGTATCCAAATGCCTGGAGATTTTTGTTAAAAAGCAGATTTGGATTCAGCAGGTTTGGCCTAGGGCAAGAGACCATGCATTTCTTTCTTTTTCTTTCTTTCTTTCTTTTTTTTTTTTTTTTTGAGATAGAGTCTCGCTTTGTCACCCAGGCTGGAGTACAGTGGCTCAGTCTCGGCTCACTGCAACCTCCACCTCCTGGGTTCAAGTGATTCTCCTACCTCAGCCTCCTGAGTAGCTGGGACTACAGGCGTGCGCCACCACGCCCAGCTAATTTTTTTGTACTTTTAGTAGAGATGGGTTTCACCATGTTAGCCAGGATGGTCTCAATCTCCTGACCTCGTGATCTGCCCGCCTCGGCCTCCCAAAGTGCTGGGATCATAGGCGTGAGCCATGGCGCTCAGCTGACCATCCATTTCTAACAAGATTCTTATCTATCTTGATGCCACTGGTCCAAGGAACACACTTTTTTTGTTGTTTTTTATTGTAGTAAAGTACACATGATGTAATCCGCCATTCTAATCGCTTTCCAGTATGCAGTCCAGCATGAAGCCCACTCACATTGCTGTGGACTGTCACCCTCCACTTCCAGAACTCCTCTTCCCACACTGAAACTTCCTACCCACTAGACACGAGCTCC
The DNA here is from genome assembly GCF_028885625.2 of Pongo pygmaeus. NCBI lineage: Eukaryota > Metazoa > Chordata > Mammalia > Primates > Hominidae > Pongo > Pongo pygmaeus. Next base: position 32,366,679 of record NC_072378.2, on the reverse strand, counting down.
CATCCTCCCCTTGCCCCAGCCCCTGGCAACACCATTCTACTCTCTGTCTCTATGAATTTGACTCCAGGTACCTCATATAAGTGCAATCATACAATATTTGTCTTTTTTGAATGGTTCATTTCATTAAATACAGTGTCTTTAAGGTTAATCTATGTCGTAGCATCAGTCAGAATTTCCTTTTTATTTTATTTTCATTTTTATTTTTTGTGGCAATGGGGTCTCGGTATGTTGCCCAGGCTGGTCTCAAACTCCTGGCCTCAAGCGATTCTCCTACCTCGACCTCCCAAAGTGCTGGGATTATAGGCAAGAGCCACTGCACCTGGCCAGAACTTCCTTCCTTTTCAGGCTGAATAATGTTTCATTTTATACATGCAGACCACACTTTGCTCATCCTTTCATCCATTGATGGACACCTGGGTTGCTTCCATCTCTTAGCTATCATGAATAATGCTGCTATGAATATTTATATGCAAATCACAGAACACCTTTGTAGTAAAGCTCCTCCCAATAACAGATTTGGAAACTCTCTTAGAATTTGTTGAAGTGAATTTTTCTTGCATTCATGAATTCTCACAGAGGTTAGGCTCAGAGTTAGGGTTCCTATCCTAATGGGAAAAGTTCCTGTCCTAATGGGGCTAATGTCATGGGGGACAGGCTGTGGACCAGTAAGAAAGCAAAGGCGGGTGAGCATGTGACAAGAAGCCCAGAGCCAGGCAGGAATACCTAAACCACCCTACCTGTGGATACTCAGGGGACAGTCAGGATCTGAGGCCAGGCAGGCCTTAGCTTGATGACAGCTTTAGAGAGAAGGTGAAGTGTGTCAGATCATCACAGCTGGTGCAAAGGCCAGGAGGCTAGAAAGAGCATGGCGTGTGAGAAGTACTGAGGATTGAGTGGGGTGTCCTTTGCAGTGAATAAATAGTCCTGAAGTGTGGGAGCAGAGGAGACCTGGGGTCTCCCAGGGATGAGAAGGTGGTTGCCCAGGTCTGTGCTGAGATGGGCCCAGCAGCTGTGCCTGTGTGAAGCTCATCCCTGGGGCCTGAAGATGGGGATGGGGTGGCAGGGAGCCTGGAGGCAGGGAGGCCAGTAGGCAGTTGGTGGCCCTGGTGAGAGGTGACAGTGGCTTAAACTAGGATCGGGGACTGGAGGTGGAGGAAGGTATCCAGGGGAACTCGGGGGAGAGGTACTCTGAGGCTGCTGGCAGTTGGTGAGGGGCCGGGTCCAGGAACACACCCCAGGCTCTGGCCTCGGGAGGAGTGTGCTGAGCTTGTTGGGAGCAAAGACAGAAGCCCAGTGAACAAAAGATGGCGAGGAGACCCCAGTGCAGGGAGGCTAAGGGTGCAGAGGCCAAGTGGGGCTGTGCTCAAAAGAGAGGCGGTGCTGGAGGGACAGGGAGAGGTGGCCTGGGTGTTGGGAGGTGGGGATGAGGTCGGAGCCGAGGGCAGGGGGGTCAGGGTGAGGGATAGGAAAGGCTGCAGGAGAGGAGAGGAAGAAGAGCTGTGCTGGAGGCGCTGTGGGCAGCATCGTCCTCCTCTTGGGCACTTTGGGTTTTGTGACACATCCTTTCTATGCTGAACTGAGAACCCAGGGACCTCACTGTCCCCACACATGTCTGTCCAGCTCCAGAGGATGAAGCGGAGACCACCCAAGCAGTGCCTACCACGACCCCTGAGCCCCCCATCAAGCCTCACCTGGGGGAGCTGACCGTGACAGACGCCACCCCTGACTCCCTCAGCCTGTCCTGGACAGTTCCCGAGGGCCAGTTTGACCACTTCCTGGTCCAGTACAGGAATGGGGACGGGCAGCCCAAGGCGGTGCGGGTGCCAGGGCATGAGGATGGGGTCACCGTCTCCGGCCTGGAGCCAGACCACAAGTACAAGATGAACCTGTACGGCTTCCACGGTGGCCAGCGCGTGGGCCCTGTGTCTGTAATCGGGGTGACAGGTGAGTGGATGATGGGAGCCCCAGGGTGGGAGCTATGGGAGGGTCACCCTCTTGCTCTTTGGTGATGACTGGTGGGGAATGGGACAGGGGTCTGGTCAGCACCACAGAACTGCTTGTGGCTGGGGCTGGGACTCCCCTTGGGCCTTCCTATGTGGTTGACCCCTGGCTCTTCCTGAGCAGGGAGGGGCCATCGGGAGTTTTGCTGTGCTGGTGGCTGTGCCAGGTCCCCCACAGCTGACCCTGGAACTTGTCATGTGTGTTAGCTGTCAGCTGAGCAGGACCACCCAGCCCCAAGAATGGGCTTCTCTGAAATGACCTCGGGTCCCCCAGTCATAGCCTTGGCTTCTCCCTCCTTTTCCCCAGGACCCAAGGACATCCCCCTCACTTTCTCTCCCTCCTTCTCAGCTGCAGAGGAAGAGAACCCCAGCCCCACGGAACCCAGCACTGAGGCCCCGGAGCCCCCTGAGGAGCCGCTCCTGGGGGAGCTGACAGTGACAGGATCCTCCCCTGACTCGCTGAGCCTCTCCTGGACCGTCCCCCAGGGTCGCTTCGACTTCTTTACCGTGCAGTACAAGGACAGGAATGGGCAGCCCCAGGCGGTGCGTGTTGGGGGCGAGGAGAGCGAGGTCACCGTGAGGGGCCTGGAGCCGGGGCGCAAATACAAGATGCATCTGTACGGCCTCCACGAGGGGCAGCGCATGGGCCCAGTGTCCACCGTTGGCGTCACGGGTGAGTGAGGGGACAGGCCCTCATCTCCAGGTTTACCTCTGCAGCCCCCTTTTGTTTCTCCTTTGGATCTTGGCACCTCTTATGACTGGGCCTCTAGGTTTCTGTCTTTTCTCCCATGTTGCTAATGATCCTGCCTCATCCTTGGATTCATGGAGACTGTGTGGAGTCAGATGGGCAGGTAGTCCATGCCCTGTTTGTTGTAGCTTCCTTCCTCCCATCGTGATCTGGAAACTCCAGGTTGCTCGTGTGCTCATTTGTTAGTCTTCAGGCTCCCTTAAGGAGTATTTTAGTGGATCAGAAAGTGCTTCAGATCCAGCTGCCCAGATCTGCATGTGCCTTCGAATGTCGTGATTGTGCGACTTTGCAGGCGTTTCCTAACCTTGTGCTTTAGATCCCTGCAAAGTTGGGGTGATGATAATAATGGCACCTACTTCATATGTTGTGCGAGGGTTAAGTGCACCACTGTTTGTGAGCTGCTTACAGCAATGCAGGGCACAGATTCTAAAGCAAGCGTTTTAGAGGAGGCCGCTAAGAAATGCTCACTCCAGTCCTAGGAGAGCACTGCCTCCCTTGGGCAGGGTCCTGCCTCCTGACCCATGGGCCTGCTCTGCTCTTTTCAGCGCCCCTGCCCACACCACCGCCGGTGGAGCCCCGCCTGGGGGAGCTGGCCGTGGCAGCCGTGACCTCGGACTCAGTGGGCCTTTCATGGACGGTGGCCCAGGGCCCCTTTGACTCCTTCCTGGTGCAGTATAGGGACGCTCAGGGGCAGCCCCAGGCAGTGCCTGTGAGCGGAGACCTCCGAGCAGTCACCGTCTCGGGGCTGGACCCGGCCCGCAAGTACAAGTTCCTGCTCTTTGGACTCCAGAATGGGAAACGCCACGGCCCAGTCCCTGTGGAGGCCAGGACCGGTGAGTGAGGGCTGGAGGCCCCCCGCGGCCAGAGCCTTCGCCCCCTTGTGGCACCAGTTGGAATTTCGTTTCTGAGCCCCACACTCCAGTCCTCAGCACTCACTGATTTATTGGGTCCAGGAAAACCCAGGCTCTGAGCTCTCCTCTCCCACTCCCACTCATCCTTCTCCCTACTTTTCCTGCGCCCCAGGGGACACTTGCTTTCTTGTCTGGCTCCTCTTTTATCCCTACTCGTGGCCCAGTCACCCTCCCATTCCTGGGACCGGCTCACGGAGCCATAGCAGGCCAGGAAGCTCCGTGGCCCCTTTGCCTCCATCCCACTCTCCATGCACCTCACTGTCTTTTCCAGCCCCAGACACGAAACCGTCTCCCCACCTGGGGGAGCTGACTGTGACAGATGCGACCCCTGACTCCGTGGGCCTCTCGTGGACGGTCCCTGAGGGCGAATTCGACTCCTTCGTGCTCCAGTACAAGGATAAGGATGGTCAGCTCCAGGTGGTGCCAGTGGCAGCCAACCAGCGGGAGGTCACAGTCCAGGGCCTGGAGCCCAGTAGGAAATACAGGTTCCTGCTCTACGGTCTGTCAGGCAGGAAGCGACTGGGCCCCATCTCTGCTGAGAGCACCACAGGTGAGTCCCAGTCCAGCCTCCACCTTTTCCAGAGCTGCCTCTCATCCGAGCCCTCAGAGCTGGCCCTGCGGCCTTCCCGTGAGATTCCCTCTATCAGCCCTGACACAACCATCTTAACTCCGAAAGTGAGTCCCTCTGTGTGTCAGGCACAGTTCTGAAGAATATGCATTACTTCCTTCATTCGCTGACTGCCGAGGAAATAAAAGGGACACAGGTTTTGGGGCCAGCAGATCTGTGTTCCAGTTCCAGTCCCAGCCTTTGCCAGGGTGACCATGGACAAGCCGCTTCATCCCCGGAACCTCGGTGTCCTCACCTGCATAATGCTGGGAATGGCGCAGGACTCAGTAGTGGTTCCCATCCTCCTCCCTCCTCCCTCACTCGGAGGCGAGGGGTGGAAAAAAAGGGAGGGCTTGGCTACGGAAAGACGATGGAAAAACCTGGTGTCACTGTGCCTGTGACTCAGCTCCCTGAGGAAGGGGTGTGGTGGGTCACCGACCCTCACCCCACTCCCAGGACCATGAGTCACTATGCCCAGAGGAGGACAGAGCAGCCGGCCAGTCTGGGCCTGGGTCCCTGGGACTCCATAATTCTCTTCCCAAACCGTCACTGTGGGGACGGGGTACAGACCCCCACCCATCGGCCCCAGCCCCACCCGGGCAAGCCTCTGCTCTGCCCTCTGTTCTCCCAGCTCATCCCCTGTCTTCTCCCTGCCCCACCCTGGCTGTCCCGGCCCAGTGGGGTCAGTGTGGGGCTGGGGAAGCAGGAGGCACGGACGTTCAGGCTGATGGCCACAAGGGGACAAGGGGGAGGTCTCAGCCTGACAGTGATGGGAGCCGTGCATTGGCTGGCTGCCCAGACCAGCTCTCGATGTTTGGGGTGTCTCTGTGACAACCCAGAGACCTCCGGGGAGTCTCTCTCAGCTCTGGCCTCATTCCTGCTCAGGGGCTGGGGGTCAGGGTAAACAAAGGCCCTTCCTGCACCCCCAGCCACCCCTCCCTCGGGAGATGATCTTTAATGAATTTAGCGCACCCTCGATCACAGCAGGGAAGGGGCGGGGCAGGAAGCAGTTTGGGCAGCAGCCTCCAGAGGAGGAGGGGGCTGTTCTCTCTCATTCCTGTGGGGCATGGCCGGAGCAGGCCTGTGTGTCTCTTCAAGGAGCTGTCCCTGGGGCTACACTGGAGGGACCTTTTCCCAGAACCTCACACCTCCGGGAGGCTGCCAGGGCTTAGGCAAAGGCAGCATGTGACTAAGAGCTTTCCTTCCTCCCTCTGCACAGCGCCGCTGGAGAAGGAGCCACCTCCCCGCCTGGGGGAACTGACCGTGGCTGAGGAGACCTCCAGCTCTCTGCGCCTGTCCTGGACGGTGGCCCAGGGCCCCTTTGACTCCTTCGTGGTCCAGTACAGGGACACGGACGGGCAGCCCAGGGCAGTGCCTGTGGCCGCAGACCAGCGCACAGTCACCATAGAGGACCTGGAGCCTGGCAAGAAATACAAGTTTCTGCTCTACGGGCTCCTCGGGGGGAAGCGCCTGGGTCCGGTCTCCGCCCTGGGAATGACAGGTGAGGCTGCTGTGCTTGGCTATAGCAAGCCAGCTTGTGTGGGTTTCCTTGTGCATTTGGGCTGAAGGCAAAGATGACTGCAGGAGTGGGCAGGCCGGAGTGGGGCGCCCTGGCCTGTCCCCAGGAAGGAAGAGGAGTCTGCAGCCCTGTGGGCTTCAACATCCATCAAGGAGTCCAGAGCAGGAGCCAGGCCAGGCGGTAGGCAAAGGCCCTGGCAGGGGCTCCCTAATCTCCCAGCCCCGACTCTGCCCCATCACTGCCGCTGCTCCTCATTACTCGCTGGGGCAGCTGTCGCCTCCCCGAAGGGTGACCTTGTCCAGATAGCGGCAAACCTCCCTGCCATGGATGAGTCAGGAGCATTTTCTTAAGAGGAAAATCACTGGAAAACAAAATGAGTGGGACACAGAAACCAACAGAAGTGGCTGCATTTGTGGTACAGGCTCCTCTTCCAGAGCTCGCTGATGCCCACCTCAGACAGGCCTGACCACGGCACGGCTGGTGGGATTTGCCAGTCACCTTCACCAGCCAGTTCCACCCTCAGCTTCTCTCAGAAGGGAGCACCACACTCCTCAACCTCAGTGAATGTGTCCCGGCATGGGTGGGGCCACAGCCTGTGATATCTCGAGGTGGGCTCGTAGGACACTGGGGTGTGGAAGGGGGAAGCGAGCACCTGACTCAGACAGCGCGGGAGCTCGCAGGAGTCACGAGGCCACAGCGACTTCATTGTCTGACTGGGCCTGGACCCGTAAACTTCCCACCTCAGCCTTGGGTCAAGCCTGGAAGATAAAAATGGAGCGCCCCATGGCACCCCTCACTCAGATTCTCCCCTGGGCTTCTCCCACGCAGCCCCAGAAGAGGACACGCCAGCTCCAGAGTTAGCACCAGAGGCCCCTGAGCCTCCTGAAGAGCCCCGCCTAGGAGTGCTGACCGTGACCGACACAACCCCAGACTCCCTGCGCCTCTCGTGGAGTGTGGCCCAGGGCCCCTTTGATTCCTTCGTGGTCCAGTATGAGGACACCAACGGGCAGCCCCAGGCCTTGCTCGTGGACGGCGACCAGAGCAAGATCCTCATCTCAGGCCTGGAGCCCAGCACCCCCTACAGGTTCCTCCTGTATGGCCTCCATGAAGGGAAGCGCCTGGGGCCCCTCTCAGCTGAGGGCACCACAGGTACCACCAGGCGTCTCCGGCCTCTAGTCTGGGACTCAGAAGAGGGAAACGGGGGCTCAGAAGTGGTGGTCACAGGGAAAGAGCGTGAGGCGGGTAGCAGGGAGAGAGGATGGATGGGCTGGATGCGAGTGGCCTTTAGCTCTGACCCGCAGGACCCCCCTGTGGCTGCAAGTCCCTGGTTACAGACAGAGAAACAGGGGCAGGGAGGCGGGTGGAAGGGACGTGCTCTGGGTCACCAAGCTGGTGTGCTTCTGTCTCCAATCCCTTCCCTCTCACCCACTCCGTGCAGGGCCGGCCCCTGCTGGTCAGACCTCAGCGGAGTCAAGGCCCCGCCTGTCCCAGCTGTCTGTGACTGATGTGACCACCAGTTCACTGAGGCTCAACTGGGAGGCCCCACCTGGGGCCTTCGACTCCTTCCTGCTCCGCTTTGGGGTTCCATCACCAAGCACCCTGGAGCCGCATCCGCGTCCATTGCTGCAGCGCGAGCTGATGGTGCCCGGCACGCGGCACTCGGCCGTGCTCCGGGACCTGCGTCCGGGGACTCTGTACAGCCTGACACTGTATGGGCTGCGAGGACCCCACAAGGCCGACAGCATCCAGGGCACCGCCCGCACCCTCAGCCCAGGTAAGGACCCACACACACTCTGCCCCAAAGTGGGGGTCTTTGTACTTCACAGGGGGGACCTAGTGCCTCAGCCAGCGGTGGGGGTGGGCGAGTTGATGGTGGGCCTGGAGGAATCTGCAGAGCGACTTCCATTCCTGGGGACTAGAGGAAAAGGGGTGGTGAGGCTGTGCTGGAGCAGAGGCGAGGGATGGGACTCGTAGGGAGGAGCCTCCCTGCCCCTGCCCGCATCATTGTTCTTTGCCTCCTCTGCAGTTCTGGAGAGCCCCCGTGACCTCCAATTCAGTGAAATCAGGGAGGCCTCAGCCAAGGTCAACTGGATGCCCCCACCGTCCCGGGCAGACAGCTTCAAAGTCTCCTACCAGCTGGCGGACGGAGGTGATGCCTTTGCCATGTGCTCATTGCCTCACATTTCCTCTCCCCCCTGCACTCTGCCCACCCTCCAGCTGCCCTGGGGTTCCCTGGGTCACCCTCGGTCCCCAATGTTTTCAGGGGAGCCGCAGAGCATACAGGTGGACGGCCGGGCCCGGACCCAGAAACTCCAGGGGCTGATCCCAGGCGCTCGCTATGAGGTGACCGTGGTCTCCGTCCGAGGCTTTGAGGAGAGTGAGCCTCTCACAGGCTTCCTCACCACGGGTGAGATGGACTGGGACCCAGGGCAAGAGGTGGGAGCCAAGAAAATGGCGTGGGTGGGAGTTGAGTGAGAACGGAGAGGGTGAAAGGGAGGTAGTGGAGGCTCCGATTGCGGACAGGCAGCCAGTGGAGTCTGGGGAGGCACAGAGTAGAGAGAACAGCGGGGACCCCTCTGAGCCCCTCCCATTCCCCCAGTTCCTGACGGCCCCACGCAGTTGCGTGCACTGAACTTGACCGAGGGATTCGCCGTGCTGCACTGGAAGCCCCCCCAGAATCCTGTGGACACCTATGACGTCCAGGTCACAGCCCCTGGGGGTGAGCAGGGCTGAGGCCTCCGGAGGGGATTTGTTCAGGGTGGGAATTGCAGGGGGGAGGCTGGACTCTGGCCAGAGATTGAGGGGGCAGGCGTTGATGCCCCTCTCCACACTCCCAGCCCCGCCTCTGCAGGCTGAGGCCCCAGGCAGCGCGGTGGACTACCCCCTGCACGACCTCGTCCTCCACACCAACTACACCGCCACTGTGCGCGGCCTGCGGGGCCCCAACCTCACTTCCCCAGCCAGCATCACCTTCACCACAGGTAGGGTCTGTGGGCTGTGTGGGATGGGGAGAGGAGGTAGAGGGAGCCAGGATGGGCCTCATCCCTATCTTCTCTTCCTGCTTTCCCTCCTAGGGCTAGAGGCCCCTCGGGACTTGGAGGCCAAGGAAGTGACCCCCCGCACGGCCCTGCTCACTTGGACTGAGCCCCAATTCCGGCCCACAGGCTACCTGCTCAGCTTCGACACCCCTGGTGGACAGACCCAGGTGCCCCGGCCCCACTGACCAACTCCCCTCCCTGGGTGATTCCAGGAGGTGCTGCCTCTGGCCCTCCCGGAGGGTCTCCACCTCCCTCTCCCCTGACCCCCTCTTGTCTGTCCCACAGGAGATCCTGCTCCCAGGAGGGATCACATCTCACCAGCTCCTCGGCCTCTTTCCCTCCACCCCCTACAATGCACGGCTCCAGGCCATGTGGGGCCAGAGCCTCCTGCCGCCCGTGTCCACCTCTTTCACCACGGGTACCTGGACGCACGGGCCCGGGGCCGGGGGCTGGGTGAGCAGCCAGGGCCTAAGGCTTGGAAAACGACTGGCCCCTGCTCTCCTCCCCTAGGTGGGCTGTGGATCCCCTTCCCCAGGGACTGCGGGGAGGAGATGCAGAACGGAGCCGGTGCCTCCAGGACCAGCACCATCTTCCTCAACGGCAACCGCGAGCGGCCCCTGAACGTGTTTTGCGACATGGAGACTGATGGGGGCGGCTGGCTGGTGGGTGGCATTGGGAAGCCCAGAGGTCTGTGCAGGGCAGGGGCTGTTGCCCCGGGAGCCAGAGGCTGATGGTGCCCCCACTTGCTTCCCAGGTGTTCCAGCGCCGCATGGATGGACAGACAGACTTCTGGAGGGACTGGGAGGACTATGCCCATGGTTTTGGGAACATCTCTGGAGAGTTCTGGCTGGGTCAGTGCCTCACAGGGACTGGGGAACTACGGATGGGGATGGGGGCCCTGTGGACACCAGGACCCTGATGAGGGCACGTCTGCCACCCCCAGGCAATGAGGCCCTGCACAGCCTGACGCAGGCAGGTGACTACTCCATGCGCGTGGACCTGCGGGCTGGGGACGAGGCTGTGTTCGCCCAGTACGACTCCTTCCGCGTAGACTCGGCTGCGGAGTACTACCGCCTCCACTTGGAGGGCTACCACGGCACCGCAGGTAAGCACAGGCTGCGAGGCTGGGAGGGTGAGGCTGGGAGGGGAGGCCCTCATGGCTCCTTCCTCCACCCTGCCCAGGGGACTCCATGAGCTACCACAGCGGCAGTGTCTTCTCTGCCCGTGATCGGGACCCCAACAACTTGCTCATCTCCTGCGCTGTCTCCTACCGAGGGGCCTGGTGGTACAGGAACTGCCACTACGCCAACCTCAACGGGCTCTACGGGAGCACCGTGGACCATCAGGTGAGGGGTGGGGAGGCGGCTCAGAGCTGGGGTGGCTGGGGCTCGGCCTGCCTAGGTTTCATTTCAGCCCACAGTGTAACAGGCAAGGGACTGGGCCGCTGGGTGAAATGGAACACTCATGCCAGCCTCACAGAGGGAGCTGCAGATGATTTATTGGCTGGAAAGGGCCAGCTCAGGATTAAGCCTCAATCCTCTGTGGCGGAGGGTCAGGAGGGGAGCTGTGCGGGGAGGTTGGTTGAGTGCTGGGAGCCACCTCCTTAAGGGGAACGGGAGGAGCAGATGGGACATCCGGCTTTGACTCTCTCTTGACAACCCCTTTCCCAGGGAGTGAGCTGGTACTACTGGAAGGGCTTCGAGTTCTCGGTGCCCTTCACGGAAATGAAGCTGAGACCAAGAAACTTTCGCTCCCCAGCGGGGGGAGGCTGAGCTGCTGCCCACCTCTCTCGCACCCCAGTATGACTGCCGAGCACTGAGGGGTCGCCCCGAGAGAAGAGCCAGGGTCCTTCACCACCCAGCCTCTGGAGGAAGCCTTCTCTGCCAGCGATCTCGCAGCACTGTGTTTACAGGGGGGAGGGGAGGGGTTCGTACGGGAGCAATAAAGGAGAAACTGAGGTACCCGGCCGGCATCGGTCCTGCCCCATCACTGGCTCTGGCCCGGGCTGTGGGCCCCCATCCCCCGAGGCTGCAGCCGCACTTGGAAAGGCTGCATCTTGAGGATGACACTGCAGTGGGGCAGGGGCTGCAGGGAGGGCAGGGCGTCCCCGGGGGGCAGCAGCGTGAAGGCCTGCAGCAGTCGGGTCAGCACCACGAAGAGCTCCAGGCGCGCCAGCGGCTCGCCCAGGCACACACGGGCCCCGCAGCCGAAGGCCAGAGCTCTGGAGTTCTTGCCTGGCTCCAGGAAGCGATCTGCAGGCGGGTGGACAGGTGGGTGGGGAGGCGTTCAGCGGCCGCGGGGACCAGCCTTCACCACATTTTCATGGCAGCCCCCAGCGCCCCACATACCAGGCCAGAACTCATGTGGCCTCTCCCAGACCGTCTCATCCAGGTGGGCGCCTTGGAGGTTTGGGATGATGACTGTGCCCTCAGGGATGTCGTAGCCGGAGATGCTGAAGGGGGCTGGAGTTAGAGGCTGGCCAGGACCTCCCTGGGCTCGGGCTTTCCTCACTCATCCCCAACCCTCGGGAGTCACCTGCTGGGCCGTGTGGTGCGGTGGGGCAAGGCTAAGGGCACAACGGGCCGCAGGCGCAGCACCTCGGCGATGGTGGCATTGAGCAAGGGCAGCCGTGCACGGTCCTTGTAGGGGACCCGGGAGCTGGAGGCACCAGGGCCCAGTTCGTGGTCTAGCTCCTCCTGCAGTCGCTGCTGAATCTGGGGAATGATCGGGTGGAGTCCTGCCCCAGCAGCCCACAGCTGCCCAGCCTCCAGCCACTCCCTCAGCGAGCCAGTGAGCCCGAGTGCCGGTGAGGCAAGCACAGCCCCAGCCGCACAGTGCTCAGAGCTGAGTGAGGGTGCCCACCGCCCTGGCCAGGTTGCTGGGAAGGAGCCTTTTGCTTGTCCCCAGGGCGCACCTCAGGGTGGTGAAGCAAAAAAACCACGGCCCAGGAGAGGGTGTTTGCCGTGGTCTCAGTGCCACCGATCAGGAGGTCCACTGCAGCCATGTGCACATGCCCTTCCAGGAGCTGTCCAGAGCCCTCTTCCACACTCGGCTGTGCCACCCCTTGGAGCATGTAGTCCATCATGTCCCTCCACTGGCCTGCCACCAGGCTCTCCTGCAGAGGGTGAAAGGAGCGGGCTGAGCGGCTGGCCTGGGGAGAGGAGTACAGAGTGGCAACAGGCCCATAACTGGGATATGCAAAAGAACCCGCCTCGTAGCAATGCCGAGGCCGGTAGCATCACTGGCTGTGGGCCGAGGGGAGGCCGTCCACGCACAGTCCCCACCTTGTGCTGCCTCAGCTGCTTCTCCACGATGTGGTCCCTCCTCTCTATGGCCTGCTTCAGCCTCCGGAGACCTGGATTGGGGAAGAACTGCGGCGGGAAGCATGAGAATGCAGCTGTGGGAAGAAGCCTCTCCCTCTACCCCAGACTTTCTCCCACAACCCAGGGGTGTCTAGGCTCCAGGTCCTCACCCTGAGAAAGGGAATCACATCCACAATTTGGATGGACCAGTGGCTCCAGGTTTTTAACACCTCCTGGATACATTTGTAATAGGCAGGCATTAAGTTGTCCTCCTGCCAGAAAAGGAGGGAGTGCTTTCAGTTCAGGACAAGGAGAGGCTCAGGGAGGGGCTGGGGGTGGGCCTGAGGGGCTGTGAGGCACCTTGATCTTGTCTCCGAAGGTGAGGTAACAGATGATGCTACAGGTGAGGAGAGAGAATTCCTCCTCAATGCCCACAGGGGTGCCGGCCTGGGCTCTCATGCGCTGTGGAGAAAGAGCGTGAGTTCAGCAGGCCAGTGTGCAGCGGGCAGGGCGGGGGCTACTGTGAGAGGCGAGGCTGACCCGAGGTGGCTTCAGGAGCCCAGCCTTACCTCGCAGAACTCTTGGGTCAGCTGCTCCACCACTGGCTCCATGGAGTCACGGATGCCCAGCAGCAGGGCTGAGCGGGTGAGCTTCTTGTGGGCTTTCCAGAGCAGGGAGTAGTCTCCCAAGGACAGGTCTGGGTAGTTCTTAGACACCAGCTTGTCTGCAGGAGGAGTTGGGGGCTAGAGGGTGGGAACTGATGAAGGCAGCCGAGGGCCTGACCTTCTTCTGCCTCCCCAACCCCTGCTTCCTCCCCACCAGATATGCCCCCAAGCAGCTTCCAGGGACCTGGATTGGGGATGCCCCAAAGGTGGCTCACACTTGAGGCTGAGGTGGGAGGATCACTTGAGACCAGGAATTTAAGACCAGCCTGGGCAACATAGCAAGACCCCATCTCTTAAAAAAAAATTTTTTTAAGAAAGAAAAAATGCCCCCGGCCCTTACAGGTAAGTGGCTCAGGTCTGCCAGCAAAGTCTGCCCACTTTTTGACCATGGCTTCCTCAATGGTCCTTTTGGAGTTCAGCACCACCACATCTGGGGGAGAGCCAAAGCAGCGTCAGCAGAGAGAGGACCCTGTCCGCCACCTCCGCCCCTCCTGTGGTGAGGGCCAGAGCGAGATTAGCCTCTCACCTTGAAGCCCAAGGTGGAGCCTGTAGATGGGCCCGAATTTCTGAGTCAGGCCGAGCAGATAGATGGGGAGGTCGGGCTGTAGCAGGTGCAAGAAGCCCGGGGCAAGAGGCGGGAGGTGGAGGCTCCGGAGCTTCCACCAGTTCCACAGCAGGCGGGCGCCAGCCAGCAGGGGCAGCAGCAGCAGCAGGCCCAGGAGCAGCATGGCGAGACGACCGACAGGGCCCTGAGGTGCCACTTATAGCTCAAGAGCCCCGGCCATCCCTCTTGCTGTGTAGACTGTTTTGGGGCCTCCCTTGACCCCACCTTCAGGTCCCTTCCCACCGTCCCGCCCACAGAGTGGCCATTTCTGGAATGACACCAGTCTCATTGGCCTTGGGACGTCCATATTTCAAAAAAATTGATCACCCATCAAGAAGCAAGGAAGGGTAATGCAACCCTGACCTTTTTCCTGCAGCCAGAGTCAGCTTTCTGGCCCCACATCAACTGTGCAGGCAAGAGCGTCCGCCCCCACCTGGGCCCTCTCCCTCTGCCACCCCACCGTGGGCCAGTTTACTGGCATGATGTTTGTCTCAGAGAGAAAACAGCAGTCCTTGCCTAATATGCCTTCCTGAATCGCCTGAACAACAAAATGTGATTTGTGTGGGTTGTTTGTTAGTTTAAGCTACAGATAGAGTAATACAGTTTAAGCCTGGTTTGCCTGGGGCATTCCAGTATATACAGGTATCCCAGTGTGATTGTTATTAGTGCCTCCTTTCCCTCTCAAAAGTGCCCAGAAGACCAAGAAGGAGGTGGTTTCCCACTGCGGAATACTAGCATGTACCAGACACTGCTCTAAGTGCTTTGCGGGCACTCACTCAATTCTTCACAGCCATGCTCTATATGCAACAAAGGTATTGTTCATATGTTGTGGAGGGCAGGATTCCGGCCGGGAAATCTAGCTGTCGTATATGTACCTTTAGCCACCAGGAGCACCTTTCTTTGGGTGAAAGGAAAACAGCCCACCTTGAGCTGGTTTGAGATAAAAAGTAAGAATTGGGGAATTTCACAGAACTCAGGAAAAAGAAGCAGAGGAGGGGACCCCACTGGGCTTACAAAGCCAAGGATAGGGAACAGAAAAAGCCCTGGAGTTGGGCAGTTTCCTCGCTCTGTTCCTCTCTCCTCTTTCTTCTCTCTGCAGTCAAGTTTCTTGTGTTTCCAGGCACAGGCAGAACATGACTGCCCTCAGGACTAGAGTCCACAGGTTCTAGTCCAGCCAGGGAGAGTGTGGATTCCAAGCACAACTGGGCATGCCCCCCTCAAAGTCCAAAGTCCCCAGGAAGGAGCTGGATAGCCACAGCTGGATCAGGATCGGGGTCCAGCCCTATTTGGGGAACTAAAGCCATGAGGGGTGGGGGTCCCACTGGACTGACACTCAGAGACCACTTTTGTGGTAAGGAGGCAGTGTGGGGGTTTGGGAAGAGGCCATGCCAAAGAGGAGTGGCAGGGTTCAGTGAGAGGCCAGGGCCTCCTGGATGGTACGTGAGAGGTCAGAGGCGATCCAGGCCTGTGCCTTTCCCCCCATTTCTGGCTCTGTGCCAGACCCTTGGACCAGTGGGGGTCTCTCTCCCCTCAGAGCTTTTCCAGAATCTGCTACTGCAGAGCCAGAGTCAAGACCCTGGCTGTGCCACCCACTACATTGGCGAGTTCACTGCTGCTGAATCCATGATCAGGACTGAGAGGGAGAAAACAGGATTGGGATTTCTGGGGTTGGACAATGACAGCTACTGCCTTCTTCATGGGTGACCTCCCAGACCGGGCCATGTCTTGCTGCAACTGAATCCCTGGCTCCGGAAAATGGGCTTATGCCACCACCATGCTGACCAGCTACTGGGAGAAAGATCTGATGGGCAACCATAGGGCCACATATGCAAAAGCCTCAGGAAACCTCTGCCACAGTGGGAAAGTTCCAAACTTCTCAAAGTTACATGGGATAAGACAGCGCTCATCGGAAAGGAGTGCACCTGGAAGGCTGGCGTGCTTACTACTTGTCTCACCATCTCCATCTCTTCCACCACTTCCAAATCCAAACTCCAAATGTGGTCAATTACATGCTATGTCCCCAAAGGTACCCTGTCCTGCCCCCGGCCTCCGGGCCTTTGTATATCCTCCTTCTGCCCTAGATGCCCTCATCTACCCCTGCTCTTTGCCTGGCTCCTTCTCAGTCTTCAGAGCCCCACTTGGAGGCCACCTGCTCCAGGAAGCCTTCCCTGTCCCTGCCTGGCAATGTCCCTGACTTGGTTAGACGCCCCACAGGACCACACTGCTTCCTGACATCACATCTTTCACAGAGGGTGGCGACTGCCCATCCTCTTATCTGTCTCCCCTGCGATGAGCCCTGGAGTGAGTAGCTGTATCTCTGGCACCTGACACAGGGCATGGCATGAAGTGAAAGTTTCCCGAATTTCTGTCGAATGACTGGATGGCAGGCTGCTGAACTGTCATGACCTCTACGGAAACTGATCTCACCAAACTTCTTTGGACAGATTTCGGAGTCATCTCTGAAGACCCCAGGTGTGCCACTAAATGCAGGAAAGTTAGGCAGGCGGGGTGGGGAGGGTAGACCCCAGGAGAACAGCGGCTTCCTCAGAGGATTCACAAACACACCAAAGTCAGACTTTTGGCTTGTTTGAAACCAGTAACTGGAAGAAGACACTACCGGACCTGAGGATTGCACAATTCCGGGAAAGTCACCTCATGCTACTGATAACAGAACCAAGTGTCAGCAGGCTTTCAACAGCCCGGAACTCAGCTAAAATCCACAGACCTCAGAACCGCCAGCAGCACGAGGACAGAGTCGGGGAGGTGTGGCTGGACAACAGCTCATGAGGCAGAAGAGCTGTGTCAGAGGTGTCAGCTGAGCACAAGCCCAGTCTGAGGCCATGGTGACTGGCGACAGCCGAGCAGTGGAGGGCCTTGGAAGCTGAAGGGTGGTCTTGGCATGGACTCTGGTCCTTGGGGTGCAGGCTCTTGGGTCCCAGTTCTGCTCGGGATGGTCCTGTGAAGCACTAGACTCCTAGCGGGTCATCTGGGAGGGTCTGGCAGAGCTGGACAGCCCAAGGATCATCAGGGCTCAGAGAGTCTAAGGTTATGTCAACCTGGCCTGCCCAGAACTGGATCAGGCAGGGGCACTGCTCTCAGCCCTAGCAACACACACTGACACTTCGCTGCCAAAAGCCTTTAATATGCCCTGGTTCCAGGCTGTGTTCAGGAAAGCGGACCCAGTGGTGCTTCCAGCTTCATGGTTCCCAGGCTCAGGTTCCTCCCAGGGGAGGTGGGAGGGCAGCCCTCACACCTGGCACCCCTGAGTGCCATACTCCTGGAGGAAGTCGTTGAGCTGGGTGCAAGCTGCCCGCTGGCGGGTGCTCTGGCACAGGCGTTCAGAGGGCATCTCCTCGATCCAGCTATTCGAGTCCAGCAGGTACTGGGGGCTGCAGGGGACAAAGGGGCAGTCAGCAGGGCTCGGGAGGATGGCAGGTGGGAACGGAGAGCACAGGCATCTGGCTTCTGAGGGGCAAGGCCTAGTTGGTGAGGCATGGGGAGGGCAAGAGACTGAGGGGACCAGATGACTCACTGTCCCCCGAGGTCGTAGGTGGCCCCATCCAGACCCATGATCAAATATTCTTTCCCAGGTTCCAAGCGAAGGCGGCAGGAAGCTCGAACCAGGAAGTTGCGCATCTGATTAGCAGTGGCCTTGACATCCTTGGCTGCGGGGATGATGTGCGCAAAAGCGGTCAGAGGGGAAGAGAAGGTGCAGGGTGAGCCCAGGCTGGGGGCTCTGTGTAGATCCTCTCATTCCACCTTCGCCACCCCCATGGAGAGGTGCCACTGCCTCCCTATTTATGGCCAAGTCCAAGGCCTCTGACAGGCCAAGGGGATTTTCACACTTCCAGATGGTCAGGTCCTCGGCCACACCTCAGCCTCCCTGTCTCCCCCCAGCCCTGCCCGCCTCTCCGGTTTGCTTCATACTGAAGTGCAGGACTTGGGTGATCTTGGTCTCAAAGAGGCGGAAAGCAGCTCTGCTGTCTTCTCGGAGAACCTTAACCTGGAAGCCTAAGAGTGGGTGAGGAGAAGGGGGAAAGGTGAGTTTGAGGCTGAGAGGGTAGGAAGTTGGTGTCAGAGCAAACAGGCTATGTGCATGACCTGTAAGAGGAGCAGGCTACACCCGGAGAGACCAAAACAGCCGGTCCCCGAGGGAGGGTCAGGCCAGGGCCTCGGTGGGAAGACTGACCGTACTCCACACGGGGGTAGTAGCAGGCAAACTTCATCCTGTAGCCATCCTCGTCCTGCAGACCCCGCTCCAGGGCGCGACGCTGGCGAGGGCACTTCCCTGAAGTTGGGGGCCCCATCAGACAGTGCGGGGGGCCCCGGCCATCCCGCCTCCACTGCCCCGCCCCAGGCCCTCAGTCTCACCCTCAGCACACTGGCAGACTTCAGCAGAACACAAAGTGGCCAAGAGTCTGCTCTTACTTGGTGCCCCGTAAAACACAGAACATCTGCGCTCTGGAGAACAGAGAGGAGTTAGGGCCCCTCCATTCTGCCTCCTCAGTCCCAGGGAGCCCCAGGGCTCTCTGCCCCCCTCACTAGCCCGGTGTCCACCGTCCCATAGGAGGGCACCTATGCCAAAGCTCTCCTGAATTCCAGGGTGTCCCGCAGTGCTCACCGGGGTTGTAGTAGTCGTACAGGGTTGCGCTGGCCGGCTGCACCAGCCCCACCGGCACTTCCTGCACAGCCTCAAAGCCCACGCACTCCCGGGAGGTGGGGACCTGGCCAAGCGTGGGGAGGAGAGATGAGGGACCCACTCCCTGGGCCCTGCAGCCCCCTGTACTGGGTTTCCTTGGCCTGTTTTTGTTTGGTTCCTATTGGCCTTCTCTCCAGTGTCCTTCACATTCTGTTACCTTCCTACTCAGAGAACTCTCAAAGCTGCTCCGCAAGGTCTCTGGTGACTTCACTTCCCAGAGGGTGACCTTGCCCCAGTCTTCACTGCCCCAGGCCCTCGGCAGAGTCTTGCATCATGGACATGTTCTCTGTGAAACTGTCCCTAAGCTAAGCGTTAGCTTCTGGACCACCCTTGGTTCTGACCTGGTCATTTCTTACGTTCCCTCCTTCAGAACTTCCTTCCTCAGAGCTCCCCTGTGGGGGTCTCAACCACTCCCTGGCTTCCAGCAAACCAGTCCAGGCTGATGATTCCCAAACTGAACTTGCAGCTCCATCCTTGCATTAGGATTGTGGCAGGACCTGTAAGTTCTCCAAGGCACTCCGCCTGCCCCCAAACCCACTCGCCCTCCTCACAGCCTCATCTTTGTCATGGATACAACTGGGTCCTCCTTTATTTGCCACAACCTAACTGCAGGTTCTGTCATCCTGCCTGACCCCCCGGCTCAGGTCCCAGGCCTGACCCCTCCTCGTGCCCACGCGGGCCCAGTCCACACGGTGCCGTGCCGGTGTCCCTCCTGAGCCAGGCTGCTGCACCGTCAGCTCCCTATCCGGGAATCTTGCTGGCTCTGTGTTTTCCATTGTGTTCAACCCAGATGTGTCAGCCAGGCTTCCCCAGCTGATGGGGGCTGGCCCCTCTGCACACACTGGATAGGGGTCTCCCTGACCTACAAACAGCTGGCTAATGACAGCCACCACACCTTTCTCACATTTTCTCCCAGAGGTTACAGTAAATGTTCAAAAAAAGTTTTTGAAGGCCGGGCATGGTGGCTCTGGCCTGTAAATCCGGTACTTTGAAAGGCCTAGGCCAGAGGATCGCTTGAGGCCGGGAGTTCAAGACCAGCCTGGGCAACAGAGCGAGACCCTGTCTTTACTAAATAAACAAATAAAAATGTTTTGAGGACCATAAGAGGGCTGATAACTATTTTAGCCAAATAAGGTCATGAAAAGACAAATACAGCTATCATCTATGGCCACCATCACTTTGTAAAAGAAAATATGCTTTAATATTTTAAAAAAGATAGGAAGTTCAACAAAAACAGAAAGGCAGCCCCTCAAGCTGAATAAAACCAGCTTTACGAAAGGCTCCCTCTCAAGCCCCGAGGGTCCCCGCTGACTGGCATCGGTCCCTGCCGCCTGCAGGTCTGCCCCTTACTCTGCTGTGTCTCACGGGCTCACATTCTTGTCCTTCTCTCTGATGACATCATAAGTTCTCAAGAGCAGCAGCCGCTGACACAGCTGTCTCCTGAGAAACCCCCTAACGCATACTCAGTAAACCCGGTGCCATCGAGTCCCTTCCTGCCTCATCTCTCCCCACTCACCGAGTCAAAATACAGCAGGACGTGGGGCCCCTCGGTCTCAAAGTGACTCACGTAACGGTCAGAGAGGGAGGTCAGCTGTGGAAAAGGGGAGTTGGTCACAGGCCCTGCACATGACAGGGCTCAGTACCTGGGGCAGAGGGGGTTGCCCTGGGTGGTTGACCACACCTTCTCCAGGTCAGCACGCAGGGCGTGGAATCCACTCAGGAGGGTGATGTCCGCGATGGCCATGCCAGACAGTCCCACCTTGCCATTCCGCCTGTGGAGACATGTGAGCTGTCGTCCAGGTTCTGCCTGTGCGGGCTCCAGAAGCCCAGCCCCAGCCTGGGTCCTGCCCTCCCTCCCCTGGCCCAGGGCAGCTCCCGGTGCCCACCAGATGCACACGGTGTAGTGCACCCTGGACTCCTGCTCCTCCACCACCTTGGGCGCCTCCCTCCTGCGGCGGTTCCTCCGACCCTCAAACAGCTGCAGGGGTGTCACAGGCTGCAGAGGGGCATCTGGGTCGTCCTTGGCTGGAAGCTCATCGTACTCATAGTCCTCATAGTCCTCGTTTGCTTCCCCTGCACAGGGAAGCATTGTGAGGAGGGCCGGGATGGCCACCCGGCTCCCTGTGCCAGCCCCTGCCGGGCCCCAAGGCCTCCCAACCCCCACACTCACTCGTGTACTCGACGTGGCCTTTGACTGTCACTTCTATCTGCAGGTCCTGGCAGGTCGTGTTCTTCATGTCCAGGACATTGTAGATACGAAGGACCTGGCTCAGCAAGGGGCAGGGAGAGGACACAGGACATGTGAGGCCACAGACCTCTCTGGTGCCATACCTAAGGGCGTCTCCCCAGGCTACAGGATTTGAGGCCTTCAGCCCCTTTTCATCCCCGTCACTGCACAGTCCACACACACGAGTGGCACCACATTCGCCACAGGCACCGGGTGAGACAGAGAGGTAAAGAAGCAGGGGCCTGCCCCCAGAGGCCAACACGCTAGACTGTGCTGGGAAGAGGCTGGACTGAAAAGCTCAGGAAAGGCTTCTGGCCAAGGCTTGAAGGAGGAGAAAGAGCTTGTCCTGTGGGCCAAGAAGCAGGGAAGGACAACAGAGGCAAGGGGATCTGTGTGGACAAGGAGATCTGTCTGGCCGGAGAGGTGGGCAGAGGCCCAGCCATCTGAGCCATGGGCAGCGGGGAGTGACTCTTCCCCAAGTCTGATCTGGCTGGGGCTTTTGGAAGGTCAGTGTCACTGCCGTGTGGACAGTGGATCAGACAGGGGAGACAGGAGGTAGAGAGAAGGTCCAGACAGGGAGAAGCCCATCTTAGCACAGAATCTAGGATCCAGCACCAAGGGCCACAGGCAGCAGGGGAGCAGAGGAGGAGTCACTAGGGACATAAGCACAGGCCTCAGAGAGGGGCCACTAACACGGCCTCTAGAGTAGTGGGCGGGCTCCTGGCTGGGAGGGGCTCCCATCAGCCAGACGAGAGACACACAATGAAGAAGGGCTTTGGGACATGCCTCGTCTGAGGTGCTGTGGGAGTGGGACGAGTGCGGCCCATGGTTCAGGGAAGAGGCCTGGGCTGAGGAGTGGGATTTGGAGCCATCAGCACTGAGGCGGGTAAAGGAAACAACAGGTACCCAGAGATGGGGAGAGCAAGCAGGGGGAAAAACACCCAGGACGGAAGCACGGGACACCAACCCTGAGGTGTCTGCCTCCTTCCCCGGACCATGCGCCTCTGCCCACAGGCCTCTCACTCCACACCCTCTCCTCTGCCAGTGCCCGGCCCCGCCCCTTCCCTGGCCCTCACCTTAAGCGTTCCTTTGCTGTTTCCTCCCACCTTCACATTGATCTTGCTGCCCAAGGAAAACTTTCAGCAACAGAAAAGGGAAGGCGATGTTAGAAGGGCACAAGCAAACCTGTTTTTGTGGCTCCAATAACTTATCTCCTTCCTCAAAACAGCCCCACCTCCTCTTCCCACCTCACATTTCCACAAAGTTTATACCAGCACGTGAATTATCTCACTTCAGCCTTCTAACAACCCTGTAGGGTGAACTCTGCATATGTTACTCTACAAGTGAGAAAACTGAAGCTCAGAGCTCCAGGTCACACAGCCAGGCAGTCAGTCTTCCCCCAGAGACCCCAGGAAGAAGTGCCGCAGGGATTCCACGGGTGGCAGGGTGGGGACGGCTTCTGGCCTGGCCACAAGGCCCAGGTGTCCTGGCTACCCAGGCGAGGGAGTGGTTCACCAGGCAGTGGTTCACCTGCAGCTCCTCCTCCAGGCCGCGAATCTGGCGGTTGTTCAGCTGCAGCGCATGGGACTTGAACCCATTGCGGCCTGTGGAGCTGAGAGTCACATTGAGTCCCCTCTCCTCAGTGGTGTGGGAGGCAATCCAGTAGGCAGACAGGGCATCCAGGGCAATCACCGTGTCCTAGGGAGGTTGAGCCAGGACTCAAGCCCTTGGTCTCAGGACTACCCACCCCCAGAGCCCGGGGGCGGCCCCTACTTGGGTACTGCGGAATCCCCCTTGGAAGCTGCCCTGGCGGGTGAGCCAGGCCGCAGCCTGGTCTGCCATCTCTGCTTTGCCCTCGTGAAGCAGGAGGTGCAGCAGGGCGTAGGCTGTGGTTTCAATCCACAGGGCTGGGGCCTGGGGCACGGGGTCGGATGGGTTGCGAGGAGCCGGGGTGGGCGACACGGCATTGCTCTGAGAACCAGTGACTGAGCCCCAGTACAGGTTATCTGGAAGTGAAGGGAGACCACGAGTAAACAGGAAGGCAGGGAGAAGAGCCTGGTCCCCTGGCCCTTAGCCACCCCCTGCTGGGGCTCTCCTGATTCTCCCCCAAACCACCCCTGCTTATACCTTCATTCCTCCTCTGAGTCTTCATCCAGCCTCTCCCTCTGGGCACACTCAGGGATCCTAAGGTCCCCTGGGCCTCAGGCTCACTGCCAGGAGCCCCTCACCCCTCACCTCCAGTCTCCTGGGCCATTGCCATGAGGTTGTTGTGGGCAACACCCCGCAGGTCCGCAGGGGCCTTGGTCAGTGTCAGGGCATAGGCTGTGATGGCGGCTGCGTGGGCACCCAGGTGCCCAGCACTTGCTTTCTCCCCCAAAAATGAGTTTGCCTTTGAGATGGAGGCTTCCTGGAAGAAAACGGGAGGAGGGTCTGGGGCCTGGACCCCTGGGTTCCTGAGGAAAAAGGGGGAGAGCTGGGGGCCAGCAGAGGGCAGCAACGCCACTGAACTTACCACTCTCTGCTTCAGTGGTTCTGCACCCTCATCCTGGAAGACGGCCAGCCCATGATGAAGGGCGATGGTCACAAAGGCTGTGAGTGCCACAGTCTCATCATTGCCCACCAGACCCCCCTAGCGAGGGGAGAAAAGAAGATGTCAAACAGGAGGGGGAAGGGGCAAAGAGAGTCCTCCGACAGGCGCTACTCGGGCCAGCCCCAGCATGCCCGCACCTGCATGCTCCTGTGTATCACTGGAGAGAGGTCCTGGAACGAGCCGTCAGCCTGCTGCTGGGACAGAAGCCAGTTACATGTCTCCTGCAGTTTCTCAGGCGAGCCTCCTACCTGCTCCTGGGCCAAACTCAGGACCTTCAACACAAAGGCTGTGAGCCTGGAGGGGAGGAAAGGAGGGTTGGGGATAAGGACTTGCTTATCATTATGCCCACACCCCCAGGTGCCTGGTTATTCACCCTCCCATTGTACCAGCTCTGTCCCGCCCCTGCCCCGGCCCTGACTCCCACAGAACCCTGGAACCCCTCTCCCAAGCTCACCAGGTGCTGCTGCCCCGTGACAACCAAGCCGCATAGGAACCATCTGCCTTCCGAAACTGCTGGATCCGCAGGTAGCCTTGGAGAGGACAGACGGCCGCTCAGGTGACACTCACCCTTCTGCTGTTTGAGCCCAAGGCCATGCTCCCCATCCCCATCAGGGGCCCCCTTTCTTTCCCTCTGTAGCCTCCTGGGCTGTCCAACTTCCAGTAACTGTCCTTTCCTGGCCCCCTCCTGCTTGCCCTTGCACCCAGAACCTTTCTGGATCAGATCCACGGCGTGGTCCTTGGTCTCGGGAGGCAGTGTGCTCCACTGCTCTGTCTTGTCCAGGTAGCGGGAAGCAGCCAGTGTCGGAGCCAAGTAGATCATGGTTTGCTCCCCACAGCCTCGAGGAAGCCTCAAGAGGGAGGCCACGCCTCCTGGTGACAAGGCCCCCTCAGAGCCTAAAGTGTCCAGTGGATCTGAGGCTACATGGGAGGGAGAGGGTGGAGGTCTGAGGACTCTGCGTCAGAGGCTCACGGGGAGTGGGACCAAGCAGGGATCCACAGGTCCCACATGAATCTGAAGGTGGCCACTGGGAAGGGACTAAAGGGCACTCCCACCTGTAACCCTGACGTAGCTGTTAAAGTCCCCATCAGGGATCATATTGGGATCAGAGTTGCCAGGAATTTCCAAGGTCCGGCCTCGGTGGTCTGGGGAAATGGGGGAAGTTGGCAGCCTGTCCTGCTGTCCACATCCCCCACCACCTGTACCCACTTAGGAAACCAATGGCTGGAGGTAGAGGGTCACTCACCCAGGGGGTTCAGTTCATAGACCAGCTCCTCTGTATGGATGGCCCCTTCCTTCTGTCTCAGGGAAAACATGGTTGTGAGGTCACACGTGACTACAGCCTGCCCTGCCAGCGCAGACTCCCCCGGGCCTTTGAGTTTCAATTCCAGGGACAGAGTTGGATCAGAATTGTAGATGTGAACAGACCAAGGCATTGGTTTGGGTGTTGGGCCCCTGGCCTGGCCAGCAGAGAGAGCGCTGAGGGTGGAGGACAAAGCTAGGGGCCCGGGGACTTATATTCAGGGGTGCTCCATTCACCTCAATCTGCAGCACCTTAGACACCGCATCTCCCACAGGGAACTCGAAGGACCCTCGAGCCACCACCTTCAGAGACACAGCGGCGGCTGCCGTGGGCACCACAGAGAAGGCAACAGGCCGGGCAGAGCCCGCAGGCACCAGCACCTGCTGGGCCAGCCCTCCGCCCCCAGCCAGGCACAGCCCCTCCACTGGGGACACGTGGACGCTCACCTGAGGGCAAGAAAACGAGGATGGCCAGAGTCCTGGCCCGGTTAGCCTCCCCACCCCTCATGGGCCCTGGCTCCCCCAACTCCTGTATGCTCAGGCTCCCACGGGGCCTCACAGTCAGGTTTTTATCCAGGTAGTTATAGAGGACAGGCCGCAGCTCCAGCTGCTCAAAGCGGCGGACAGACACGGGCAGGCGGAGGTGCAGGTGGAACTCGCGGAACACCCGGAGCTGGACTGGGGTGGCCACACATAGGCCTGAGGGAAGGGCAGCGTGGGCAGAAGGGCAGAGATCAGAGGGGCCATCAAAGCTTCAGGGCCACAGGAGGGAGGGGTGGGGGTGACCCAGCTCTGTCTCAGTCTGCCTCTGCCCTCTGGCCCATGCCAGCTGCACACTGGCACAGACCTCCCCAGATCACTGGACACTCTTCCTACACTAAGGCAAAGGGAACAGGGAGCTGGGGTACAGGGAAATGGAAGCGGGATCACCTGAGGCCCGGACAGGGTGACCTCACCTTTGGTTTTGGACAGGCTCAGGCCATGGATCTCCCACGTGGTCAGAGAGTCGGGGAGCCACAGTGTCAATCTGTGTAGGGAAAGGCAGAGAAGGCCCGTCATACCGCGGCTGGCCCCCAGACACAGCGCAGAGACAAGGCTGGGCCAAAAAACACTCTCACATTTGAAAGCGGTCCACTGTTTCCACTCTCCAGAGCCAGTTCTCCGGGAAGAAGCTGCGCACGGGAATGTCATCCTCATCAATCAGGTCCTCCTCCTGCAGGATCTCCAGGGCTGGGGGACCACGGTGGACGGGAGTGAGGAGGGGACCGTTCTGCCTTTCCAAGCGCCGCCACCTGTGCCCTAGCCCCACCCAGCCCCTCACCTCGTTGGAGGCCCGCCTGGCCCCTGTCCCTGTTCTTCTTGCGCAGACTCTCAGCAAATTGGCAGCAGGACAGGAAGGGCTCCCGGCAGTCCGGCTGCTGCACGCGGGCTGCCCGCTGTTCGCAGGAACGCATCATGGGCAGACGTGTCACCCCATCCTGGCAGCAGCGCTTGGCTGTTGGGGAAGCATACTGACCCACTGCAGGGCCAGGTGGGGGTGAGCATGAGAGGACAAAAAGGACATACACCTCAGCCCCCGCCCCGAACCCTTGAGACCAGCAACATAAGAGAGGCTGGTGGAGAGAGCTGCCCACCCTTCCTCTTGTAATCCCGGAATTCGGATCTCTGGCCCCAAATACCACACGTTGGTTCAGCAAGCAGCCGAGGGGCAGAGAGGCAGATCCCCAACCCGGATCCCAGGTGGAGAGCCCAAGGTGGAGAGCCCAGGTGGAGAGCCCAAGCTACTGCCTAGGCACCCGCAACTCACATTTCTCATTAATCGCCTTTTGGAAGTTCACGTTTCTCTTTTTCCGGGTTGTCTTCTCCTTGGGACAGCTTAGTCCTGGTAGAGAGAAAGCCTGCAGTCCAGCCGTCAGGCACTCGGCCTCCTCCCCTCCTCCCCTTCCCCTGCCCAGCCCTTCCCGCCCCGACTCTTCCTACCTGGACCCCTCAGGCCCTTCCTCCTTCCTTATCTTCCCACCACCCACTCCCCTTCCTTCTCTGTTCTCACTCTTTCTGGATAAGGTCCATTGGTCTCCATCAGAAAAGGCCAGGCCCGCTGCCTGGAACACCTGAAGGGCGCTGTCCCCACCCCCAGGACCACAGCCGAGGTCATAGCTGTTCATAACTTCAAAGACCTGCAAGAAAGACAGGAATGCCAGGAGCCAAGCGTGGCTGAGGGGCAGGACCGAGCACTCGGCACAGGTGAGAGGGCAGCGCATGGGGGGATAGGAAAGGATACAGAGCCAGGAGATGGAGACCACAGGGCCAAGTGGGGAAGAGACTGTGGGGAGCCTCAGTGGGATCCAGGGGCTGCGCCCAGGGCTCAGGGAAGCAGGGGGATGAGCCACGGAGGGGTGAGAGGGCTGTGGAGAGGGTCTGGACAAACCTTGCCCATGTTGAGGGGCTTGTGGGACTTGCTGCCTGCAGCATACAGAGCTGTGTCCAAGGCTCCCAGTGCCACCAGGGCTAGGGAGTCAGTTTCTAAGTGGAGCTTCACGGACTCCCCGTTCCGGTACTGCTTGGCACCGTCCACGCTGAGCTCCAGCTGGCAGGGGCGGGAGGCGGGGGCGGTCAGAGTGGGAGAGCTTCCTTCAGTCCCGGTATCCTCACTGCCCCCAAGCTAAATCCATGCCCTGTTGGCAATCACCCTGTCCTCAACCCCCTCAGCACAAGTGCCGTCTCTCCTGACCCCGGTCACCTTGCCCTCGCAGGCCCCAGCCTGGACATCCACTCGCAGGGAGTTGGCCACTGGGTGGTCTCCATGGTAGTAGAAGGCCACAAAGTAGAAGGCGGGTGCCAGGTGATGGTCCACAAACACCGAGACCGAGGTCAGGGTCCTCTTGGGCTCTCGATTCATGAACACGATCTGCCCTCGGGATAGGATCTGGGCCAAGAAGGGGAGGGACAAGAGTGGTTGCCTCTTCATGGGACAGCCTCAGCCTTGAACCTCCCAGCCCCACCCAGAGGGCTCTTCCCTGCACCCCAGCCCTCCTCGACTCCCCAGCTCATGCACACCATGTAGTAGTAATGAGAAAAGGTGGCCCCACTGCCCACGGCTCGCAAGTTCAGGTTCAGAGTGTCCCCAACACGAGGAGGTCGAGAATCCGGCCGCTCAATAGACAGAAACCCAGGGCCTCCTGAAGGTGGGGCTGCCACAGTGAGCCTGGCTATGGCTGGATGGGGAGAGCCTGCAGATACCTGGAGAGGGGGGCAGGTGCGAATAGGGTAGTAGCTCAGAGCCAGGTACCCCACCTTCCCCCCAAGTCAGGCCATGGATCCTTGGGACCCCAGCTCACCCTCCTCCCCTTCCCCCACCATCTCCCAGGGGTCCGAGGAGTCCTACCGAGAGCTGCAGCTCTGAGATGGTCTGAGGGATAATTATTGGAATGCTGACTTGGCCACTCCCATCTGTGCTTTGTTGAATGTCCTGGACTTCAGGAACAGACCCAGGAGAAGACACCCTGGCAGAAACTTTGACAGGAATGCCAGAAGCTGGGGAGCCTGACATCTCACGGACCAAAGCCTAGGCAGGTAAACGAGGGCAGGCAAAAGAGAATGGTCAGACCCTGAGCCCTCCTAACTACCACACCCTCCCTACTCATCCTTCCCCTCTGGAAGAAACCTGCAGCAGGAAGGGGGCCCCAGGCACAAGGTGTCGCTTGGTCTTGCTAAGATCCAAGGAGAAGGGAGATGACACAAAATACCAGGATGTGAGCTCTGCCTCCTCCATCTCCCCACCTGCAAAACAAAGGACAGAGAGAGGTGGGGGACACAGCCCAAGAAGAGAGGGACAGGAGGACAAGTGGGGAGTGGCTTGAGTGGTTCCCTCCCACAAGACAGTGAGCTCCCAGGGCCCAGGCTGCTGTATTCCTGTCTGTGCATGCTGAGGCCCAGCACAGGACATTGAACAACACATGTCCACTGGAGGAGTGAACGAATGAGCAGAACGAGCAAATAAATACATAAACTGAGCCAGGGAAAAGGGCTGAGTCACAGAGACAGAGTTGGAGAGAGACCAGGTCTCCTGGGTGTTTCCTAGTTTTGAGTCTGAGATGAGGTGGGAGAAGTGGGGTGGTGTTGGTGCTAGAGGACAGAGGGTTAGCTCAGAGGTCAGAGGCAAGGGTCTGGGGTTACAATAAGGGAAAGTCACCCACCTGGAGACTCAATGATGGCTGCAGCAACGTAGAGGCGCAGCCCCTGGAGGTCAGTAATGCTCATATTCAGCTTCTCCAGGGCGTCCTGGAACTCTGCCTTTGAGAGGACAATGTGGCTCTGTCCATTCACCAGCTGGGGCATAGAAAGAAACAGGACACAGGGTGAGACTGAGTCTCCCCCCTCACCTCCTTTGCCCCTTCCCCTCCCCAGCCCCTATTCTCCTTCCTACCTTGGTCTGACTCTCCAGCCCCCGAAAGAAAGTCTTCTTACCATCCTCATCCAGGAGCCCAAAGCGCACATATGCCACCCCCTGCACTGGCTTCCCGTAGATGTACCTGTCGTGGCAGAGAGAAGAGGGTGGGCCAAGGGCTGGGGGGAATAATGGCCTGAGGGCAGGGAAGCAGGAGCCCATTCATACTGAGTAGGGAGCAGGACCCGGTGCTGGTGGGCAGAGGTGGGGAGGGAGGGATTACCTGGCCTGGATGTCTAACTGCATTTCATCAAGATGGCCTGGCACCGTCAGGATGTAGGGCTTTCCAGGGGTGATCTTCACCTCAAAGTTGGGAAGGACTGACCCAGGGTGAAGGGATAGGCAGGTCAGACTCCAGCTCAAAGACTCCCCTCCGCTCAGGGCTGTGGCACCCATATCTCCCTGCCTTGAGCTGCTCCCACTACCTCTCCTTCCACCCTTATTTCCTTCAGGAAAGCAGCTGCCTGTCCCTCCAGTTTCCAGCTCTCACCGTATTTCTTCACCTCAAACTGGGTGCTGCTGTTGGATTCCAGGCCATCTGAGAATCGGGCTGAGATCTTCCAGGTCCCTGGCCTGAGAATGGACAAGGAAGGGGCTCAGCCCATCTGTACAGTGCGGCACGGAGAGCCAGCGGCCTGCTTCCCTGGGAAGAGGACTGTGGGGGTTAACCAGAGGCTCAGGAGACTGAGGGTCAGGGCATCTCAGGATGTGCCTCTGTGTGGGAGGTGGAGAGCCTAATAGGAATTGGGGTGGTGTAGCTTGGGGGCAGCCCCCACATTGGGAGCGCTCACTCTGAGATGTCTGGGATCACAAAGTCATCCTGGAAGATGGACGAGGGTATGTACACCTCCTTCTTCCTCACGCGGAGGCCGTGAGAGTTCTGCAAGGGGAGAAGTGGTCACAGGCAGGAGGTCACGTCAGTGGCCAGGATCAGGAAGGCCAGAGGTCGGGGACTCACCTCCACCGTGACTGTGATGGTGTCAGTGCTCGGGCGCATCTTTTGATCCAGAGCAAAGACCCGGTACCGAACTGGGAGTGGAGGAGGAGAGAGGTGAGCAGGGGTCCATGTGCAAGGGGAGGGTGGGTCCAACTCCACAGAGGGAGCAGGGGACAAATGTTTCCTAAGCACCCCTTCCGTGTGGCACTTTCTCTCAGGTTATCTCACTTAGGGGGCAACAAACTCATCCTGAGAGGGCTTGGAGGGGGTTAAAGGTTGAGGCCCTGGAGCTGAGACTCACCTCGCTGGCCAGGGTTGTAAATGGGCTGGTCCGTCTGCAAAAAGAGGTGCCCCCGGCGAGAGGAGAAGAGCAGGTTGACACCCTGGATGTTTGTCGTTCTGGACAGAGAGTCCTTTAGCCATGGCGACTGGGCCACCAGCTGGACCTCAGGGCCTCTGAGGAGTTGATGGAGGCCACAGCTCTTGGCATCTTTCAAGGGCACCTGTCGGGAGAGGGAGAGGGAGCAAGAGAGAGCTGACCAAAAAGGACAGAGACCAAGGGAGAAACATGGAAGGAGAATGCCAGGGTGGGAAGACTGGAGGGGAGGAGGCCAGTGGGAAGATGAAGACACTTACAAGACAGATGGGAACAGGGTGGGAAGCCCCCACAAGCAGCAGGAGGGAATGGGGTCTGGTTACCTGGAGACTGAGGAGTGCGAAGTCTCTTTCCGAGCTAAGGGTGAAGTCCACCTTTGGGGAGCAGGGGACGTTATTATGAGACGGGTTTCTCAGGAACACTGATCCTTTCACTACCTGTCCTCGGGGCACATCCTGGAGCTGCACTCCCACCGATAGGGGGACCCCCAGATGAACCACAGAAGGAGAGAACAAGAGCAACCTGGGGAGAACAGACAGGATCAGCAGTCAGACTTCGCTCTGACCCCTCCACCCCTGCTCTCCCTCACTCCTGAATCGGGTCCTGTTGCCAGCCCTGCCCCAATCCAAGCACCCAGCATCCCGCCTCCAGGACCTGGGCTTCTGCAGAGATAAGGTGAAGAAGCTGGATGCCCAGATCAGCCCCCAGAGCAGCCTCATGACTGGAGGATCCAAGAGGGGTTAGATCCGTCTGTCTGTCTGCTACCTTCTGGCCAAGCTAGGGCTCGGGGCAGAGTTGACTCTGGACCCTGCTCCTCCCCCAGCCCAGCTAAGCTGGGAAACCACGTGACAGCCAAGAAGTGCAACTGGCCTCAGGCCCAGCATTGTGGGGGCGCCCCGGATACCTGGGTCTCCAGGGGAAACTCTGAATCTTGGCCCAGAAATAACCCTGTCCTTCCCTGTTAACCCCTCTCATTCCAGTGCCTGAGCACCTCCCCCGACCAGGTATATCTGTATCAGGGTATAGGTGCACACAAGCTCATGTATACCTGGGCGTACAAGGGCCCAACATGGCCCACAGCTACAGGAAATTTAAAGGCCCTCACAAAACAATGACAGGCTTCTAAGACACTTGTCTCTTACTTTCATTCCAACACAAATTGAACTATACTAGGCTTTTGCTTTTTCAGGCCCTAACAGAAATTCCATGGTTTAAGAGATTAGGTACACCCTCACCACTCCACAGGGAGAATGGCCTGAACGTCAGAGTGAACCCCTAACCCCTTTCCTCTCTGAATGAGGCAAAGCTCAGACTTCACCTCTACCCCTAAACAAGGCACCCAAACACACATCACAGTAAATAAAGGACATCCAGAAAATATCACAGGCAGAGGTACTTTATTTGGCAATTTTAACATGACGCATAGGGAAAAGAACCCTGCCCTCCTTCACCAGCCTCCCCAGAAATCCCACCTTCCTATTTCAAGACAGAGTAATAACAGCACCATTTTACACGAAAGGGAACAGCCACAGCCTTGGCACCATTTCTGGTTCCACTTTCCATGGAAGGGCAGAGAAGCATTGCTCAAACCCCACCACTGGGTCAGAAACCAGGCAAACAGCAGCAGTCACATCTGACCTTCTGCACACACAAGAGCCCAACACTCATCCCGGCTCCCAAGCCTTCCCAAGGCGACCGTGTCTCAGCCACCATCATGCAGCTCTTCTAGTCCCCTCCCGGCCCACTCTGAGGAGCTGAGCAATGATGAGCAGAATCTTCATGTCTCTGGCAGGCGGAGGAGGGTTCCCGAAGTGGTAGAGATGCTGTGCAGGAGAAAGACAAGGCTGCAGCCAGACACCTAGGCTCAAGCTGTGAGGAGAACTTAGAACTTAGGAAGGGGTGCTCCCGGGTTCCAGAGAAGAATGAGAGCCACTGGCCTTCACTAGGAAACTAAGAGTGAGCTGGAAGGAAATCCCACCTTGGGTCATTGCTCCATCATCTGCCAGAGGCCAAGGAAAGACTCACCAGTCCACGAGCTGGGCCCCAATGAGGTCGTGCACATGGTAGGTGAGGCCAAGCCATACCACGACAGGCGCCCACCGGCCCAGGAGCTCTGATAGGAGCAGCTCCCGGTACTTTGCCTTCCAGACCATGCCAAGGACAGCCTGGCGCCCTAGAGGAGAAGTGGCACAGGAGAGGGGAAAGGTGAATAAGGCCTAGAGGCCTGAGGAGCCACCAAAAGGTGAGGGGCTGCAGGCTTGAGCTGCAGATGGGATACCTTTAACAAAGTACTTGTGCCTTTGGCTGAAGGCAAAGATGACTGCAGGAGTGGGCAGGCCGGAGTGGGGCGCCCTGGCCTGTCCCCAGGAAGGAAGAGGAGTCTGCAGCCCTGTGGGCTTCAACATCCATCAAGGAGTCCAGAGCAGGAGCCAGGCCAGGCGGTAGGCAAAGGCCCTGGCAGGGGCTCCCTAATCTCCCAGCCCCGACTCTGCCCCATCACTGCCGCTGCTCCTCATTACTCGCTGGGGCAGCTGTCGCCTCCCCGAAGGGTGACCTTGTCCAGATAGCGGCAAACCTCCCTGCCATGGATGAGTCAGGAGCATTTTCTTAAGAGGAAAATCACTGGAAAACAAAATGAGTGGGACACAGAAACCAACAGAAGTGGCTGCATTTGTGGTACAGGCTCCTCTTCCAGAGCTCGCTGATGCCCACCTCAGACAGGCCTGACCACGGCACGGCTGGTGGGATTTGCCAGTCACCTTCACCAGCCAGTTCCACCCTCAGCTTCTCTCAGAAGGGAGCACCACACTCCTCAACCTCAGTGAATGTGTCCTGGCATGGGTGGGGCCACAGCCTGTGATATCTCGAGGTGGGCTCGGAGGACACTGGGGTGTGGAAGGGGGAAGCGAGCACCTGACTCAGACAGCGCGGGAGCTCGCAGGAGTCACGAGGCCACAGCGACTTCATTGTCTGACTGGGCCTGGACCCGTAAACTTCCCACCTCAGCCTTGGGCCAAGCCTGGAAGATAAAAATGGAGGGCCCCATGGCACCCCTCACTCAGATTCTCCCCTGGGCTTCTCCCACGCAGCCCCAGAAGAGGACACGCCAGCTCCAGAGTTAGCCCCAGAGGCCCCTGAGCCTCCTGAAGAGCCCCGCCTAGGAGTGCTGACCGTGACCGACACAACCCCAGACTCCCTGCGCCTCTCGTGGAGTGTGGCCCAGGGCCCCTTTGATTCCTTCGTGGTCCAGTATGAGGACACCAACGGGCAGCCCCAGGCCTTGCTCGTGGACGGCGACCAGAGCAAGATCCTCATCTCAGGCCTGGAGCCCAGCACCCCCTACAGGTTCCTCCTGTATGGCCTCCATGAAGGGAAGCGCCTGGGGCCCCTCTCAGCTGAGGGCACCACAGGTGCCACCAGGCGTCTCCGGCCTCTAGTCTGGGACTCAGAAGAGGGAAACGGGGGCTCAGAAGTGGTGGTCACAGGGAAAGAGCGTGAGGCGGGTAGCAGGGAGAGAGGATGGATGGGCTGGATGCGAGTGGCCTTTAGCTCTGACCCGCAGGACCCCCCTGTGGCTGCAAGTCCCTGGTTACAGACAGAGAAACAGGGGCAGGGAGGCGGGTGGAAGGGACGTGCTCTGGGTCACCAAGCTGGTGTGCTTCTGTCTCCAATCCCTTCCCTCTCACCCACTCCGTGCAGGGCCGGCCCCTGCTGGTCAGACCTCAGCGGAGTCAAGGCCCCGCCTGTCCCAGCTGTCTGTGACTGATGTGACCACCAGTTCACTGAGGCTCAACTGGGAGGCCCCACCTGGGGCCTTCGACTCCTTCCTGCTCCGCTTTGGGGTTCCATCACCAAGCACCCTGGAGCCGCATCCGCGTCCATTGCTGCAGCGCGAGCTGATGGTGCCGGGGACGCGGCACTCGGCTGTGCTCCGGGACCTGCGTCCGGGGACTCTGTACAGCCTGACACTGTATGGGCTGCGAGGACCCCACAAGGCCGACAGCATCCAGGGCACCGCCCGCACCCTCAGCCCAGGTAAGGACCCACACACACTCTGCCCCAAAGTGGGGGTCTTTGTACTTCACAGGGGGGACCTAGTGCCTCAGCCAGCGGTGGGGGTGGGCGAGTTGATGGTGGGCCTGGAGGAATCTGCAGAGCGACTTCCATTCCTGGGGACTAGAGGAAAAGGGGTGGTGAGGCTGTGCTGGAGCAGAGGCGAGGGATGGGACTCGTAGGGAGGAGCCTCCCTGCCCCTGCCCGCATCATTGTTCTTTGCCTCCTCTGCAGTTCTGGAGAGCCCCCGTGACCTCCAATTCAGTGAAATCAGGGAGGCCTCAGCCAAGGTCAACTGGATGCCCCCACCGTCCCGGGCAGACAGCTTCAAAGTCTCCTACCAGCTGGCGGACGGAGGTGATGCCTTTGCCATGTGCTCATTGCCTCACATTTCCTCTCCCCCCTGCACTCTGCCCACCCTCCAGCCGCCCTGGGGTTCCCTGGGTCACCCTCGGTCCCCAATGTTTTCAGGGGAGCCGCAGAGCATACAGGTGGACGGCCGGGCCCGGACCCAGAAACTCCAGGGGCTGATCCCAGGCGCTCGCTATGAGGTGACCGTGGTCTCCGTCCGAGGCTTTGAGGAGAGTGAGCCTCTCACAGGCTTCCTCACCACGGGTGAGATGGACTGAGACCCGGGGCAAGAGGTGGGAGCCAAGAAAATGGCGTGGGTGGGAGTTGAGTGAGAACGGAGAGGGTGAAAGGGAGGTAGTGGAGGCTCCGATTGCGGACAGGCAGCCAGTGGAGTCTGGGGAGGCACAGAGTAGAGAGAACAGCGGGGACCCCTCTGAGCCCCTCCCATTCCCCCAGTTCCTGACGGCCCCACGCAATTGCGTGCACTGAACTTGACCGAGGGATTCGCCGTGCTGCACTGGAAGCCCCCCCAGAATCCTGTGGATACCTATGACGTCCAGGTCACAGCCCCTGGGGGTGAGCAGGGCTGGGGCCTCTGGAGGGGATTTGTTCAGGGTGGGAATTGCAGGGGGGAGGCTGGACTCTGGCCAGAGATTGAGGGGGCAGGCGTTGATGCCCCTCTCCACACTCCCAGCCCCGCCTCTGCAGGCCGAGGCCCCAGGCAACGCGGTGGACTACCCCCTGCACGACCTCGTCCTCCACACCAACTACACCGCCACTGTGCGCGGCCTGCGGGGCCCCAACCTCACTTCCCCAGCCAGCATCACCTTCACCACAGGTAGGGTCTGTGGGCTGTGTGGGATGGGGAGAGGAGGTAGAGGGAGCCAGGATGGGCCTCATCCCTATCTTCTCTTCCTGCTTTCCCTCCTAGGGCTAGAGGCCCCTCGGGACTTGGAGGCCAAGGAAGTGATCCCCCGCACGGCCCTGCTCACTTGGACTGAGCCCCAATTCCGGCCCACAGGCTACCTGCTCAGCTTCGACACCCCTGGTGGACAGACCCAGGTGCCCCGGCCCCACTGACCAACTCCCCTCCCTGGGTGATTCCAGGAGGTGCTGCCTCTGGCCCTCCCGGAGGGTCTCCACCTCCCTCTCCCCTGACCCCCTCTTGTCTGTCCCACAGGAGATCCTGCTCCCAGGAGGGATCACATCTCACCAGCTCCTCGGCCTCTTTCCCTCCACCCCCTACAATGCACGGCTCCAGGCCATGTGGGGCCAGAGCCTCCTGCCGCCCGTGTCCACCTCTTTCACCACGGGTACCTGGACGCACAGGCCCGGGGCCGGGGGCTGGGTGAGCAGCCAGGGCCTAAGGCTTGGAAAACGACTGGCCCCTGCTCTCCTCCCCTAGGTGGGCTGTGGATCCCCTTCCCCAGGGACTGCAGGGAGAAGATGCAGAACGGAGCCGGTGCCTCCAGGACCAGCACCATCTTCCTCAACGGCAACCGCGAGCGGCCCCTGAACGTGTTTTGCAACATGGAGACTGATGGGGGCGGCTGGCTGGTGGGTGGCATTGGGAAGCCCAGGGGTCTGTGCAGGGCAGGGGCTGTTGCCCCGGGAGCCAGAGGCTGATGGTGCCCCCACTTGCTTCCCAGGTGTTCCAGCGCCGCATGGATGGACAGACAGACTTCTGGAGGGACTGGGAGGACTATGCCCATGGTTTTGGGAACATCTCCGGAGAGTTCTGGCTGGGTCAGTGCCTCACAGGGACTGGGGAATTACGGATGGGGATGGGGGCCCTGTGGACACCAGGACCCTGATGAGGGCACGTCTGCCACCCCCAGGCAATGAGGCCCTGCACAGCCTGACGCAGGCAGGTGACTACTCCATGCGCGTGGACCTGCGGGCTGGGGACGAGGCTGTGTTCGCCCAGTACGACTCCTTCCGCGTAGACTCGGCTGCAGAGTACTACCGCCTCCACTTGGAGGGCTACCACGGCACCGCAGGTAAGCACAGGCTGCGAGGCTGGGAGGGTGAGGCTGGGAGGGGAGGCCCTCATGGCTCCTTCCTCCACCCTGCCCAGGGGACTCCATGAGCTACCACAGCGGCAGTGTCTTCTCTGCCCGTGATCGGGACCCCAACAACTTGCTCATCTCCTGCGCTGTCTCCTACCGAGGGGCCTGGTGGTACAGGAACTGCCACTACGCCAACCTCAACGGGCTCTACGGGAGCACCGTGGACCATCAGGTGAGGGGTGGGGAGGCGGCTCAGAGCTGGGGTGGCTGGGGCTCGGCCTGCCTAGGTTTCATTTCAGCCCACAGTGTAACAGGCAAGGGACTGGGCCGCTGGGTGAAATGGAACACTCATGCCAGCCTCACAGAGGGAGCTGCAGATGATTTATTGGCTGGAAAGGGCCAGCTCAGGATTAAGCCTCAATCCTCTGTGGCGGAGGGTCAGGAGGGGAGCTGTGCGGGGAGGTTGGTTGAGTGCTGGGAGCCACCTCCTTAAGGGGAACGGGAGGAGCAGATGGGACATCCGGCTTTGACTCTCTCTTGACAACCCCTTTCCCAGGGAGTGAGCTGGTACTACTGGAAGGGCTTCGAGTTCTCGGTGCCCTTCACGGAAATGAAGCTGAGACCAAGAAACTTTCGCTCCCCAGCGGGGGGAGGCTGAGCTGCTGCCCACCTCTCTCGCACCCCAGTATGACTGCCGAGCACTGAGGGGTCGTCCCCGAGAGAAGAGCCAGGGTCCTTCACCACCCAGCCTCTGGAGGAAGCCTTCTCTGCCAGCGATCTCACAGCACTGTTTACAGGGGGGAGGGGAGGGGTTCATACGGGAGCAATAAAGGAGAAACTGAGGTACCCAGCTGGCATCGGTCCTGCCCCATCACTGGCTCTGGCCCGGGCTGTGGGCCCCCATCCCCCGGGGCTGCAGCCGCACTTGGAAAGGCTGCATCTTGAGGATGACACTGCAGTGGGGCAGGGGCTGCAGGGAGGGCAGGGGCTGCAGGGAGGGCAGGGCGTCCCCGGGGGGCAGCAGCGTGAAGGCCTGCAGCAGTCGGGTCAGCACCAGGAAGAGCTCCAGATGCGCCAGCGGCTCGCCCAGGCACACACGGGCCCTGCAGCCGAAGGCCAGAGCTGTGGAGCTCTTGCCTGGCTCCAGGAAGCGATCTGCGGGCGGGTGGACAGGTGGGTGGGGAGGCGTTCAGCGGCCGCGGGGACCAGCCTTCACCACATTTTCACGGCAGGCCCCCGGCCCCCCACATACCAGGCCAGAACTCATGTGGCCTCTCCCAGACCGTCTCATCCAGGTGGGCGCCCTGAAGTTTCGGGATGATGACTGTGCCCTCAGGGATGTCGTAGCCGGAGATGCTGAAGGGGGCTGGAGTTAGAGGCTGGCCAGGACCTCCCTGGGCTCAGGCTTTCCTCACTCATCCCCAACCCTCGGGAGTCACCTGCTGGGCCGTGTGGTGCGGTGGGGCAAGGCTAAGGGCACAACGGGCCGCAGGCGCAGCACCTCGGCGATGGTGGCATTGAGCAAGGGCAGCCGTGCACGGTCCTTGTAGGGGACCTGGGAGCTGGAGGCACCAGGGCCCAGTTCGTGGTCTAGCTCCTCCTGCAGTCGCTGCTGAATCTGGGGAATGATCGGGTGGAGTCCTGCCCCAGCAGCCCACAGCTGCCCAGCCTCCAGCCACTCCCTCAGCGAGCCAGTGAGCCCGAGTGCCGGTGAGGCAAGCACAGCCCCAGCCGCACAGTGCTCAGAGCTGAGTGAGGGTGCCCACCGCCCTGGCCAGGTTGCTGGGAAGGAGCCTTTTGCTTGTCCCCAGGGCGCACCTCAGGGTGGTGAAGCAAAAAAACCACGGCCCAGGAGAGGGTGTTTGCCGTGGTCTCAGTGCCACCGATCAGGAGGTCCACTGCAGCCATGTGCACGTGCCCTTCCAGGAGCTGTCCAGAGCCCTCTTCCACGCTCGGCTGCGCCACCCCTTGGAGCATGTAGTCCATCATGTCCCTCCACTGGCCTGCCACCAGGCTCTCCTGCAGAGGGTGAAAGGAGCGGGCTGAGCGGCTGGCCTGGGGAGAGG
The DNA here is from genome assembly GCF_028885625.2 of Pongo pygmaeus. NCBI lineage: Eukaryota > Metazoa > Chordata > Mammalia > Primates > Hominidae > Pongo > Pongo pygmaeus. The sequence continues at coordinate 32,328,230 of NC_072378.2, read as the reverse complement.
AGTACAGAGTGGCAACAGGCCCATAACTGGGATATGCAAAAGAACCCGCCTCGTAGCAATGCCGAGGCCGGTAGCATCACTGGCTGTGGGCCGAGGGGAGGCCGTCCACGCACAGTCCCCACCTTGTGCTGCCTCAGCTGCTTCTCCACGATGTGGTCCCTCCTCTCTATGGCCTGCTTCAGCCTCCGGAGACCTGGATTGGGGAAGAACTGCGGTGGGAAGCATGAGAATGCAGCTGTGGGAAGAAGCCTCTCCCTCTACCCCAGCCTTTCCCCCACAACCCAGGGGTGTCTAGGCTCCAGGTCCTCACCCTGAGAAAGGGAATCACATCCACAATTTGGATGGACCAGTGGCTCCAGGTTTTTAACACCTCCTGGATACATTTGTAATAGGCAGGCATTAAGTTGTCCTCCTGCCAGAAAAGGAGGGAGCGCTTTCAGTTCAGGACAAGGAGAGGCTCAGGGAGGGGCTGGGGGTGGGCCTGAGGGGCTGTGAGGCACCTTGATCTTGTCTCCGAAGGTGAGGTAACAGATGATGCTACAGGTGAGGAGAGAGAATTCCTCCTCAATGGCCACAGGGGTGCCGGCCTGGGCTCTCATGCGCTGTGGAGAAAGAGCGTGAGTTCAGCAGGCCGGTGTGCAGCGGGCAGGGCGGGGGCTACTGTGAGAGGCGAGGCTGACCCGAGGTGGCTTCAGGAGCCCAGCCTTACCTCGCAGAACTCCTGGGTCAGCTGCTCCACCACTGGCTCCATGGAGTCACGGATGCCCAGCAGCAGGGCTGAGCGGGTGAGCTTCTTGTGGGCTTTCCAGAGCAGGGAGTAGTCTCCCAAGGACAGGTCTGGGTAGTTCTTAGACACCAGCTTGTCTGCAGGAGGACCTGGGGGCTGGAGGGCGGGAACTGACCAAGGCAGCCGAGGGCCTGACCTTCTTCTGCCTCCTCAACCCCTGCTTCTTCTCCCAAAGAAATGCCCCCCAATAGCTTCCAGGGACCCGGATTGGGGAAGCCCCCGAAGGTGGTTCCCACTTGAGGCTGAGGTGGGAGGATCATTGAGACCAGGAATTCAAGACCAGCCTGGGCAACATAGCAAGACCCCATCTCTTAAAAAAATTTTTTTTTAAGAAAGAAAAAATGCCCCCGGCCCTTACAGGTAAGTGGCTCAGGTCTGCCAGCAAAGTCTGCCCACTTTTTGACCATGGCTTCCTCAATGGTCCTTTTGGAGTTCAGCACCACCACATCTGGGGGAGAGCCAAAGCAGCGTCAGCAGAGAGAGGACCCTGTCCGCCACCTCCACCCCTCCTGTGGTGAGGGCCAGAGCGAGATTAGCCTCTCACCTTGAAGCCCAAGGTGGAGCCTGTAGATGGGCCCGAATTTCTGAGTCAAGACGAGCAGATAGATGGGGAGGTCGGGCTGCAGCAGGTGCAAGAAGCCCGGGGCAAGAGGCGGGAGGTGGAGGCTCCGGAGCTTCCACCAGTTCCACAGCAGGCGGGCGCCAGCCAGCAGGGGCAGCAGCAGCAGCAGGCCCAGGAGCAGCATGGCGAGACGCCCGACAGGGCCCTGAGGTGCCACTTATAGCTCAAGAGCCCCGGCCATCCCTCTTGCTGTGTAGACTGTTTTGGGGCCTCCCTTGACCCCACCTTCAGGTCCCTTCCCACCGTCCCGCCCATAGAGTGGCCATTTCTGGAATGACACCAGTCTCATTGGCCTTGGGACGTCCATATTTCAAAAAAATTGATCACCCATCAAGAAGCAAGGAAGGGTAATGCAACCCTGACCTTTTTCCTGCAGCCAGAGTCAGCTTTCTGGCCCCACATCAACTGGGCAGGCAAGAGCGTCCGCCCCCACCTGGGCCCTCTCCCTCTGCCACCCCACCGTGGGCCAGTTTACTGGCATGATGTTTGTCTCAGAGAGAAAACAGCAGTCCTTGCCTAATATGCCTTCCTGAATCGCCTGAACAACAAAATGTGATTTGTGTGGGTTGTTTGTTAGTTTAAGCTACAGATAGAGTAATACAGTTTAAGCCTGGTTTGCCTGGGGCATTCCAGTATATACAGGTATCCCAGTGTGATTGTTATTAGTGCCTCCTTTCCCTCTCAAAAGTGCCCAGAAGACCAAGAAGGAGGTGGTTTCCCACTGCGGAATACTAGCATGTACCAGACACTGCTCTAAGTGCTTTGCGGGCACTCACTCAATTCTTCACAGCCATGCTCTATATGCAACAAAGGTATTGTTCATATGTTGTGGAGGGCAGGATTCCGGCCTGGAAATCTAGCTGTCGAATATTTACCTTTAGCCACCAGGAGCACCTTTCTTTGGGTGAAAGGAAAACAGCCCACCTTGAGCTGGTTTGAGATAAAAAGTAAGAATTGGGGAATTTCACAGAACTCAGGAAAAAGAAGGAGAGGAGGGGACCCCACTGGTCTTACAAAGCCAAGGATAGGGAACAGAAAAAGCCCTGGAGTTGGGCAGTTTCCTCGCTCTGTTCCTCTCTCCTCTTTCTTCTCTCTGCAGTCAAGTTTCTTGTGTTTCCAGGCACAGGCAGAACATGACTGCCCTCAGGACTAGAGTCCACAGGTTCTAGTCCAGCCAGGGAGAGTGTGGATTCCAAGCACAACTGGGCATGCCCCCCTCAAAGTCCAAAGTCCCCAGGAAGGAGCTGGATAGCCACAGCTGGATCAGGATCAGGGTCCAGCCCTATTTGGGGAACTAAAGCCATAAGGGGTGGGGGTCCCACTGGACTGACACTCAGAGACCACTTTTGTGGTAAGGAGGCAGTTTAGGGGTTTGGGAAGAGGCCATGCCAAAGAGGAGTGGCAGGGTTCAGTGAGAGGCCAGGGCCTCCTGGATGGTACATGAGAGGTCAGAGGCGATCCAGGCCTGTGCCTTTCCCCCCATTTCTGGCTCTGTGCCAGACCCTTGGACCAGTGGGGGTCTCTCTCCCCTCAGAGCTTTTCCAGAATCTGCTACTGCAGAGCCAGAGTCAAGACCCTGGCTGTGCCACCCACTACATTGGCGAGTTCACTGCTGCTGAATCCATGATCAGGACTGAGAGGGAGAAAACAGGATTGGGATTTCTGGGGTTGGACAATGACAGCTACTGCCTTCTTCATGGGTGACCTCCCAGACCGGGCCATGTCTTGCTGCAACTGAATCCCTGGCTCCGGAAAATGGGCTTATGCCACCACCATGCTGACCAGCTACTGGGAGAAAGATCTGATGGGCAACCATAGGGCCACATATGCAAAAGCCTCAGGAAACCTCTGCCACAGTGGGAAAGTTCCAAACTTCTCAAAGTTACATGGGATAAGACAGCGCTCATCGGAAAGGAGCGCACCTGGAAGGCTGGCGTGCTTACTACTTGTCTCACCATCTCCATCTCTTCCACCACTTCCAAATCCAAACTCCAAATGTGGTCAATTACATGCTATGTCCCCAAAGGTACCCTGTCCTGCCCCCGGCCTCCGGGCCTTTGTATATCCTCCTTCTGCCCCAGATGCCCTCATCTACCCCTGCTCTTTGCCTGGCTCCTTCTCAGTCTTCAGAGCCCCACTTGGAGGCCACCTGCTCCAGGAAGCCTTCCCTGTCCCTGCCTGGCAATGTCCCTGACTTGGTTAGATGCCCCACAGGACCACACTGCTTCCTGACATCACATCTTTCACAGAGGGTGGGGACTGCCCGTCCTCTTATCTGTCTTCCCAGCGATGAGCCCTGGAGTGAGTAGCTGTATCTCTGGCACCTGACACAGGGCATGGCATGAAGTGAAAGTTTCCCGAATTTCTGTCGAATGACTGGATGGCAGGCTGCTGAACTGTCATGACCTCTACGGAAACTGATCTCACCAAACTTCTTTGGACAGATTTCGGAGTCATCTCTGAAGACCCCAGGTGTGCCACTAAATGCAGGAAAGTTAGGCAGGCGGGGTGGGGAGGGTAGACCCCAGGAGAACAGCGGCTTCCTCAGAGGATTCACAAACACACCAAAGTCAGACTTTTGGCTTGTTTGAAACCAGTAACTGGAAGAAGACACTACCGGACCTGAGGATTGCACAATTCCGGGAAAGTCACCTCATTCCACTGATAACAGAACCAAGTGTCAGCAGGCTTTCAACAGCCCGGAACTCAGCTAAAATCCACAGACCTCAGAACCGCCAGCAGCTCGAGGACAGAGTCGGGGAGGTGTGGCTGGACAACAGCTCATGAGGCAGAAGAGCTGTGTCAGAGGTGTCAGCGGAGCACAAGCCCTGCCTGAGGCCATGGTGACTGGCAACAGCTGGGCAGTGGTGGGCCTTGGAAGCTGAAGGGTGGTCTTGGCATGGACTCTGGTCCTTGGGGTGCAGGCTCTTGGGTCCTGCTCGGGGTGGTCCTGTGAAGCACTAGACCCCTAGTGGGTCATCTGGGAGGGTCTGGCAGAGCTGGACAGCCCAAGGATCATCAGGGCTCAGAGAGTCTAAGGTTATGTCAACCTGGCCTGCCCAGAACTGGATCAGGCAGGGGCACTGCTCTCAGCCCTAGCAACACACACTGACACTTTGCTGCCAAAAGCCTTTAATATGCCCTGGTTCCAGGCTGTGTTCAGGAAAGCGGACCCAGTGGTGCTTCCAGCTTCATGGTTCCCAGGCTCAGGTTCCTCCCAGGGGAGGTGGAAGGGCAGCCCTCACACCTGGCACCCCTGAGTGCCATACTCCTGGAGGAAGTCGTTGAGCTGGGCGCAGGCTGCCCGCTGGCGGGTGCTCCGGCACAGGCGTTCAGAGGGCATCTCCTCGATCCAGCTATTCGAGTCCAGCAGGTACTGGGGGCTGCAGGGGACAAAGGGGCAGTCAGCAGGGCTCGGGAGGATGGCAGGTGGGAACGGAGAGCACAGGCATCTGGCTTCTGAGGGGCAAGGCCTAGTTGGTGAGGCATGGGGAGGGCAAGAGACTGAGGGGACCAGATGACTCACTGTCCCTCGAGGTCGTAGGTGGCCCCATCCAGACCCATGATCAAATATTCTTTCCCAGGTTCCAAGCGAAGGCGGCAGGAAGCTCGAACCAGGAAGTTGCGCATCTGATTAGCAGTGGCCTTGACATCCTTGGCTGCGGGGATGATGTGCGCAAAAGCGGTCAGAGGGGAAGAGAAGGTGCAGGGTGAGCCCAGGCTGGGGGCTCTGTATAGATCCTCTCATTCCACCTTCGCCACCCCCATGGAGAGGTGCCACTGCCTCCCTATTTATGGCCAAGTCCAAGGCCTCTGACAGGCCAAGGGGATTTTCACACTTCCAGATGGTCAGGTCCTCGGCCACACCTCAGCCTCCCTGTCTCCCCCCAGCCCTGCCCGCCTCTCCGGTTTGCTTCATACTGAAGTGCAGGACTTGGGTGATCTTGGTCTCAAAGAGGCGGAAAGCAGCTCTGCTGTCTTCTCGGAGAACCTTAACCTGGAAGCCTAAGAGTGGGTGAGGAGAAGGGGGAAAGGTGAGTTTGAGGCTGAGAGGGTAGGAAGTTGGTGTCAGAGCAAACAGGCTATGTGCATGACCTGTAAGAGGAGCAGGCTACACCCGGAGAGACCAAAACAGCCGGTCCCCGAGGGAGGGTCAGGCCAGGGCCTCGGTGGGAAGACTGACCGTACTCCACACGGGGGTAGTAGCAGGCAAACTTCATCCTGTAGCCATCCTCGTCCTGCAGACCCCGCTCCAGGGCGCGACGCTGGCGAGGGCACTTCCCTGAAGTTGGGGGCCCCATCAGACAGTGCGGGGTGCCCCGGCCATCCCGCCTCGACTGCCCCGCCCCAGGCCCTCAGTCTCACCCTCAGCACACTGGCAGACTTCAGCAGAACACAAGGTGGCCAAGAGTCTGCTCTTACTTGGTGCCCCGTAAAACACAGAACATCTGCGCTCTGGAGAACAGAGAGGAGTTAGGGCCCCTCCATTCTGCCTCCTCAGTCCCAGGGAGCCCCAGGGCTCTCTGCCCCCCTCACTAGCCCGGTGTCCACCGTCCCATAGGAGGGCACCTATGCCAAAGCTCTCCTGAATTCCAGGGTGTCCCGCAGTGCTCACCGGGGTTGTAGTAGTCGTACAGGGTTGCGCTGGCCGGCTGCACCAGCCCCACCGGCACTTCCTGCACAGCCTCAAAGCCCACGCACTCCCGAGAGGTGGGGACCTGGCCAAGCGTGAGGAGGAGAGATAAGAGACCCACTCCCTGGGCCCTGCAGCCCCCTGTACTGGGTTTCCTTGGCCTGTTTTTGTTTGGTTCCTATTGGCCTTCTCTCCAGTGTCCTTCACATTCTGTTACCTTCCTACTCAGAGAACTCTCAAAGTTGCTCTGCAAGGTCTCTGGTGACTTCACCTCCCAGAGGGTGACCTTGCCCCAGTCTTCACTGCCCCAGGCCCTCGGCAGAGTCTTGCATCATGGACATGTTCTCTGTGAAACTGTCACTAAGCTAAGCGTTAGCTTCTGGACCACCCTTGGTTCTGACCTGGTCATTTCTTACGTTCCCTCCTTCAGAACTTCCTTCCTCAGAGCTCCCCTGTGGGGGTCTCAACCACTCCCTGGCTTCCAGCAAACCAGTCCAGGCTGATGATTCCCAAACTGAACTTGCAGCTCCATCCTTGCATTAGGATTGTGGCAGGACCTGTAAGTTCTCCAAGGCACTCCGCCTGCCCCCAAACCCACTCGCCCTCCTCACAGCCTCATCTTTGTCATGGATACAACTGGGTCCTCCTTTATTTGCCACAACCTAACTGCAGGTTCTGTCATCCTGCCTGACCCCCCGGCTCAGGTCCCAGGCCTGACCCCTCCTCGTGCCCACGCGGGCCCAGTCCACACGGTGCTGTGCCGGTGTCCCTCCTGAGCCAGGCTGCTGCACCGTCAGCTCCCTATCCGGGAATCTTGCTGGCTCTGTGTTTTCCATTGTGTTCAACCCAGATGTGTCAGCCAGGCTTCCCCAGCTGATGGGGGCTGGCCCCTCTGCACACACTGGATAGGGGTCTCCCTGACCTACAAACAGCTGGCTAATGACAGCCACCACACCTTTCTCACATTTTCTCCCAGAGGTTACAGTAAATGTTCAAAAAAAGTTTTTGAAGGCCGGGCATGGTGGCTCTGGCCTGTAAATCCGGTACTTTGAAAGGCCTAGGCCAGAGGATCGCTTGAGGCCGGGAGTTCAAGACCAGCCTGGGCAACAGAGCGAGACCCTGTCTTTACTAAATAAACAAATAAAAATGTTTTGAGGACCGTAAGAGGGCTGATAACTATTTTAGCCAAATAAGGTCATGAAAAGACAAATACAGCTATCATCTATGGCCACCATCACTTTGTAAAAGAAAATATGCTTTAATATTTTAAAAAAGATAGGAAGTTCAACAAAAACACAAAGGCAGCCCCTCAAGCTGAATAAAACCAGCTTTACGAAAGGCTCCCTCTCAAGCCCCGAGGGTCCCCGCTGACTGGCATCGGTCCCTGCCGCCTGCAGGTCTGCCCCTTACTCTGCTGTGTCTCACGGGCTCACATTCTTGTCCTTCTCTCTGATGACATCATAAGTTCTCAAGAGCAGCAGCCGCTGACACAGCTGTCTCCTGAGAAACCCCCTAACGCATACTCAGTAAACCCGGTGCCATCGAGTCCCTTCCTGCCTCATCTCTCCCCACTCACCGAGTCAAAATACAGCAGGACGTGGGGCCCCTCGGTCTCAAAGTGACTCACGTAACGGTCAGAGAGGGAGGTCAGCTGTGGAAAAGGGGAGTTGGTCACAGGCCCTGCACATGACAGGGCTCAGTACCTGGGGCAGAGGGGGTTGCCCTGGGTGGTTGACCACACCTTCTCCAGGTCAGCACGCAGGGCGTGGAATCCACTCAGGAGGGTGATGTCCGCGATGGCCATGCCAGACAGTCCCACCTTGCCATTCCGCCTGTGGAGACATGTGAGCTGTCGTCCAGGTTCTGCCTGTGCGGGCTCCAGAAGCCCAGCCCCAGCCTGGGTCCTGCCCTCCCTCCCCTGGCCCAGGGCAGCTCCCGGTGCCCACCAGATGCACACGGTGTAGTGCACCCTGGACTCCTGCTCCTCCACCACCTTGGGCGCCTCCCTCCTGCGGCGGTTCCTCCGACCCTCAAACAGCTGCAGGGGTGTCACAGGCTGCAGAGGGGCATCTGGGTCGTCCTTGGCTGGAAGCTCATCGTACTCATAGTCCTCATAGTCCTCGTTTGCTTCCCCTGCACAGGGAAGCATTGTGAGGAGGGCCGGGATGGCCACCCGGCTCCCTGTGCCAGCCCCTGCCGGGCCCCAAGGCCTCCCAACCCCCACACTCACTCGTGTACTCGACGTGGCCTTTGACTGTCACTTCTATCTGCAGGTCCTGGCAGGTCGTGTTCTTCATGTCCAGGACATTGTAGATACGAAGGACCTGGCTCAGCAAGGGGCAGGGAGAGGACACAGGACATGTGAGGCCACAGACCTCTCTGGTGCCATACCTAAGGGCGTCTCCCCAGGCTACAGGATTTGAGGCCTTCAGCCCCTTTTCATCCCCGTCACTGCACAGTCCACACACACGAGTGGCACCACATTCGCCACAGGCACCGGGTGAGACAGAGAGGTAAAGAAGCAGGGGCCTGCCCCCAGAGGCCAACACGCTAGACTGTGCTGGGAAGAGGCTGGACTGAAAAGCTCAGGAAAGGCTTCTGGCCAAGGCTTGAAGGAGGAGAAAGAGCTTGTCCTGTGGGCCAAGAAGCAGGGAAGGACAGGAGAGGCAAGGGGATCTGTGTGGACAAGGAGATCTGTCTGGCCGGAGAGGTGGGCAGAGGCCCAGCCATCTGAGCCATGGGCAGCGGGGAGTGACTCTTCCCCAAGTCTGATCTGGCTGGGGCTTTTGGAAGGTCAGTGTCACTGCCGTGTGGACAGTGGATCAGACAGGGGAGACAGGAGGTAGAGAGAAGGTCCAGACAGGGAGAAGCCCATCTTAGCACAGAATCTAGGATCCAGCACCAAGGGCCACAGGCAGCAGGGGAGCAGAGGAGGAGTCACTAGGGACATAAGCACAGGCCTCAGAGACGGGCCACTAACACGGCCTCTAGAGTAGTGGGCGGGCTCCTGGCTGGGAGGGGCTCCCATCAGCCAGACGAGAGACACACAATGAAGAAGGGCTTTGGGACATGCCTCGTCTGAGGTGCTGTGGGAGTGGGACGAGTGCGGCCCATGGTTCAGGGAAGAGGCCTGGGCTGAGGAGTGGGATTTGGAGCCATCAGCACTGAGGCGGGTAAAGGAAACAACAGGTACCCAGAGATGGGGAGAGCAAGCAGGGGGAAAAACACCCAGGACGGAAGCACGGGACACCAACCCTGAGGTGTCTGCCTCCTTCCCCGGACCATGCGCCTCTGCCCACAGGCCTCTCACTCCACACCCTCTCCTCTGCCAGTGCCCGGCCCCGCCCCTTCCCTGGCCCTCACCTTAAGCGTTCCTTTGCTGTTTCCTCCCACCTTCACATTGATCTTGCTGCCCAAGGAAAACTTTCAGCAACAGAAAAGGGAAGGCGATGTTAGAAGGGCACAAGCAAACCTGTTTTTGTGGCTCCAATAACTTATCTCCTTCCTCAAAACAGCCCCACCTCCTCTCCCCACCTCACATTTCCACAAAGTTTATACCAGCACGTGAATTATCTCACTTCAGCCTTCTAACAACCCTGTAGGGTGAACTCTGCATATGTTACTCTACAAGTGAGAAAACTGAAGCTCAGAGCTCCAGGTCACACAGCCAGGCAGTCAGTCTTCCCCCAGAGACCCCAGGAAGAAGTGCCGCAGGGATTCCACGGGTGGCAGGGTGGGGACGGCTTCTGGCCTGGCCACAAGGCCCAGGTGTCCTGGCTACCCAGGCGAGGGAGTGGTTCACCAGGCAGTGGTTCACCTGCAGCTCCTCCTCCAGGCCGCGAATCTGGCGGTTGTTCAGCTGCAGCGCATGGGACTTGAACCCATTGCGGCCTGTGGAGCTGAGAGTCACATTGAGTCCCCTCTCCTCAGTGGTGTGGGAGGCAATCCAGTAGGCAGACAGGGCATCCAGGGCAATCACCGTGTCCTAGGGAGGTTGAGCCAGGACTCAAGCCCTTGGTCTCAGGACTACCCACCCCCAGAGCCCGGGGGCGGCCCCTACTTGGGTACTGCGGAATCCCCCTTGGAAGCTGCCCTGGCGGGTGAGCCAGGCCGCAGCCTGGTCTGCCATCTCTGCTTTGCCCTCGTGAAGCAGGAGGTGCAGCAGGGCGTAGGCTGTGGTTTCAATCCACAGGGCTGGGGCCTGGGGCACGGGGTCGGATGGGTTGCGAGGAGCCGGGGTGGGCGACACGGCATTGCTCTGAGAACCAGTGACTGAGCCCCAGTACAGGTTATCTGGAAGTGAAGGGAGACCACGAGTAAACAGGAAGGCAGGGAGAAGAGCCTGGTCCCCTGGCCCTTAGCCACCCCCTGCTGGGCTCTCCTGATTCTCCCCCAAACCACCCCTGCTTATACCTTCATTCCTCCTCTGAGTCTTCATCCAGCCTCTCCCTCTGGGCACACTCAGGGATCCTAAGGTCCCCTGGGCCTCAGGCTCACTGCCAGGAGCCCCTCACCCCTCACCTCCAGTCTCCTGGGCCATTGCCATGAGGTTGTTGTGGGCAACACCCCGCAGGTCCGCAGGGGCCTTGGTCAGTGTCAGGGCATAGGCTGTGATGGCGGCTGCGTGGGCACCCAGGTGCCCAGCACTTGCTTTCTCCCCCAAAAATGAGTTTGCCTTTGAGATGGAGGCTTCCTGGAAGAAAACGGGAGGAGGGTCTGGGGCCTGGACCCCTGGGTTCCTGAGGAAAAAGGGGGAGAGCTGGGGGCCAGCAGAGGGCAGCAACGCCACTGAACTTACCACTCTCTGCTTCAGTGGTTCTGCACCCTCATCCTGGAAGACGGCCAGCCCATGATGAAGGGCGATGGTCACAAAGGCTGTGAGTGCCACAGTCTCATCATTGCCCACCAGACCCCCCTAGCGAGGGGAGAAAAGAAGATGTCAAACAGGAGGGGGAAGGGGCAAAGAGAGTCCTCCGACAGGCACTACTCGGGCCAGCCCCAGCATGCCCGCACCTGCATGCTCCTGTCTAACACTGGAGAGAGGTCCTGGAATGAGCCGTCAGCCTGCTGCTGGGACAGAAGCCAGTTACATGTCTCCTGCAGTTTCTCAGGCGAGCCTTCTACCTGCTCCTGGGCCAAACTCAGGACCTTTAACACAAAGGCTGTGAGCCTGGAGGGGAGGAAAGGAGGGTTGGGGATAAGGACTTGCTTATCGTTATGCCCACGCCCCCAGGTGCCCGGTTATTCCCCCTCCCATTGTACCAGCTCTGTCCCGCCCCTGCCCCGGCCGTGACCCCCTCAGAACCCTGGAACTCCTCTCCCAAGCTCACCAGGTGCTGCTGCTCCGTGACAACCAAGCCGCATATGAACCATCTGCCTTCCGAAACTGCTGGATCCGCAGGTAGCCTTGGAGAGGACAGACGGCCGCTCAGGTGACACTCACCCTTCTGCTGTTTGAGCCCAAGGCCATGCTCCCCATCCCCATCAGGGGCCCCCTTTCTTTCCCTCTGTAGCCTCCTGGGCTGTCCAACTTCCAGTAACTGTCCTTTCCTGGCCCCCTCCTGCTTGCCCTTGCACCCAGAACCTTTCTGGATCAGATCCACGGCGTGGTCCTTGGTCTCGGGAGGCAGTGTGCTCCACTGCTCTGTCTTGTCCAGGTAGCGGGAAGCAGCCAGTGTCGGAGCCAAGTAGATCATGGTTTGCTCCCCACAGCCTCGAGGAAGCCTCAAGAGGGAGGCCACGCCTCCTGGTGACAAGGCCCCCTCAGAGCCTAAAGTGTCCAGTGGATCTGAGGCTACATGGGAGGGAGAGGGTGGAGGTCTGAGGACTCTGCGTCAGAGGCTCACGGGGAGTGGGACCAAGCAGGGATCCACAGGTCCCACATGAATCTGAAGGTGGCCACTGGGAAGGGACTAAAGGGCACTCCCACCTGTAACCCTGACGTAGCTGTTAAAGTCCCCATCAGGGATCATATTGGGATCAGAGTTGCCAGGAATTTCCAAGGTCCGGCCTCGGTGATCTGGGGAAATGGGGGAAGTTGGCAGCCTGTCCTGCTGTCCACATCCCCCACCACCTGTACCCACTTAGGAAACCAATGGCTGGAGGTAGAGGGTCACTCACCCAGGGGGTTCAGTTCATAGACCAGCTCCTCTGTATGGATGGCCCCTTCCTTCTGTCTCAGGGAAAACATGGTTGTGAGGTCACACATGACTACAGCCTGCCCTGCCAGCGCAGACTCCCCCGGGCCTTTGAGTTTCAATTCCAGGGACAGAGTTGGATCAGAATTGTAGATGTGAACAGACCAAGGCATTGGTTTGGGTGTTGGGCCCCTGGCCTGGCCAGCAGAGAGAGCGCTGAGGGTGGAGGACAAAGCTAGGGGCCCGGGGACTTATATTCAGGGGTGCTCTATTCACCTCAATCTGCAGCACCTTAGACACCGCATCTCCCACAGGGAACTCGAAGGACCCTCGAGCCACCACCTTCAGAGACACAGCGGCGGCTGCCGTGGGCACCACAGAGAAGGCAACAGGCCGGGCAGAGCCCGCAGGCACCAGCACCTGCTGGGCCAGCCCTCCGCCCCCAGCCAGGCACAGCCCCTCCACTGGGGACACGTGGACGCTCACCTGAGGGCAAGAAAACGAGGATGGCCAGAGTCCTGGCCCGGTTAGCCTCCCCACCCCTCATGGGCCCTGGCTCCCCCAACTCCTGTATGCTCAGGCTCCCACGGGGCCTCACAGTCAGGTTTTTATCCAGGTAGTTATAGAGGACAGGCCGCAGCTCCAGCTGCTCAAAGCGGCGGACAGACACGGGCAGGCGGAGGTGCAGGTGGAACTCGCGGAACACCCGGAGCTGGACTGGGGTGGCCACACATAGGCCTGAGGGAAGGGCAGCGTGGGCAGAAGGGCAGAGATCAGAGGGGCCATCAAAGCTTCAGGGCCACAGGAGGGAGGGGTGGGGGTGACCCAGCTCTGTCTCAGTCTGCCTCTGCCCTCTGGCCCATGCCAGCTGCACACTGGCACAGACCTCCCCAGATCACTGGACACTCTTCCTACACTAAGGCAAAGGGAACAGGGAGCTGGGGTACAGGGAAATGGAAGCGGGATCACCTGAGGCCCGGACAGGGTGACCTCACCTTTGGTTTTGGACAGGCTCAGGCCATGGATCTCCCACGTGGTCAGAGAGTCGGGGAGCCACAGTGTCAATCTGTGTAGGGAAAGGCAGAGAAGGCCCGTCATACCGCGGCTGGCCCCCAGACACAGCGCAGAGACAAGGCTGGGCCAAAAAACACTCTCACATTTGAAAGCGGTCCACTGTTTCCACTCTCCAGAGCCAGTTCTCCGGGAAGAAGCTGCGCACGGGAATGTCATCCTCATCAATCAGGTCCTCCTCCTGCAGGATCTCCAGGGCTGGGGGACCACGGTGGACGGGAGTGAGGAGGGGACCGTTCTGCCTTTCCAAGCGCCGCCACCTGTGCCCTAGCCCCACCCAGCCCCTCACCTCGTTGGAGGCCCGCCTGGCCCCTGTCCCTGTTCTTCTTGCGCAGACTCTCAGCAAATTGGCAGCAGGACAGGAAGGGCTCCCGGCAGTCCGGCTGCTGCACGCGGGCTGCCCGCTGTTCGCAGGAACGCATCATGGGCAGACGTGTCACCCCATCCTGGCAGCAGCGCTTGGCTGTTGGGGAAGCATACTGACCCACTGCAGGGCCAGGTGGGGGTGAGCATGAGAGGACAAAAAGGACATACACCTCAGCCCCCGCCCCGAACCCTTGAGACCAGCAACATAAGAGAGGCTGGTGGAGAGAGCTGCCCACCCTTCCTCTTGTAATCCCGGAATTCGGATCTCTGGCCCCAAATACCACACGTTGGTTCAGCAAGCAGCCGAGGGGCAGAGAGGCAGATCCCCAACCCGGATCCCAGGTGGAGAGCCCAAGGTGGAGAGCCCAGGTGGAGAGCCCAAGCTACTGCCTAGGCACCCGCAACTCACATTTCTCATTAATCGCCTTTTGGAAGTTCACGTTTCTCTTTTTCCGGGTTGTCTTCTCCTTGGGACAGCTTAGTCCTGGTAGAGAGAAAGCCTGCAGTCCAGCCGTCAGGCACTCGGCCTCCTCCCCTCCTCCCCTTCCCCTGCCCAGCCCTTCCCGCCCCGACTCTTCCTACCTGGACCCCTCAGGCCCTTCCTCCTTCCTTATCTTCCCACCACCCACTCCCCTTCCTTCTCTGTTCTCACTCTTTCTGGATAAGGTCCATTGGTCTCCATCAGAAAAGGCCAGGCCCGCTGCCTGGAACACCTGAAGGGCGCTGTCCCCACCCCCAGGACCACAGCCGAGGTCATAGCTGTTCATAACTTCAAAGACCTGCAAGAAAGACAGGAATGCCAGGAGCCAAGCGTGGCTGAGGGGCAGGACCGAGCACTCGGCACAGGTGAGAGGGCAGCGCATGGGGGGATAGGAAAGGATACAGAGCCAGGAGATGGAGACCACAGGGCCAAGTGGGGAAGAGACTGTGGGGAGCCTCAGTGGGATCCAGGGGCTGCGCCCAGGGCTCAGGGAAGCAGGGGGATGAGCCACGGAGGGGTGAGAGGGCTGTGGAGAGGGTCTGGACAAACCTTGCCCATGTTGAGGGGCTTGTGGGACTTGCTGCCTGCAGCATACAGAGCTGTGTCCAAGGCTCCCAGTGCCACCAGGGCTAGGGAGTCAGTTTCTAAGTGGAGCTTCACGGACTCCCCGTTCCGGTACTGCTTGGCACCGTCCACGCTGAGCTCCAGCTGGCAGGGGCGGGAGGCGGGGGCGGTCAGAGTGGGAGAGCTTCCTTCAGTCCCGGTATCCTCACTGCCCCCAAGCTAAATCCATGCCCTGTTGGCAATCACCCTGTCCTCAACCCCCTCAGCACAAGTGCCGTCTCTCCTGACCCCGGTCACCTTGCCCTCGCAGGCCCCAGCCTGGACATCCACTCGCAGGGAGTTGGCCACTGGGTGGTCTCCATGGTAGTAGAAGGCCACAAAGTAGAAGGCGGGTGCCAGGTGATGGTCCACAAACACCGAGACCGAGGTCAGGGTCCTCTTGGGCTCTCGATTCATGAACACGATCTGCCCTCGGGATAGGATCTGGGCCAAGAAGGGGAGGGACAAGAGTGGTTGCCTCTTCATGGGACAGCCTCAGCCTTGAACCTCCCAGCCCCACCCAGAGGGCTCTTCCCTGCACCCCAGCCCTCCTCGACTCCCCAGCTCATGCACACCATGTAGTAGTAATGAGAAAAGGTGGCCCCACTGCCCACGGCTCGCAAGTTCAGGTTCAGAGTGTCCCCAACACGAGGAGGTCGAGAATCCGGCCGCTCAATAGACAGAAACCCAGGGCCTCCTGAAGGTGGGGCTGCCACAGTGAGCCTGGCTATGGCTGGATGGGGAGAGCCTGCAGATACCTGGAGAGGGGGGCAGGTGCGAATAGGGTAGTAGCTCAGAGCCAGGTACCCCACCTTCCCCCCAAGTCAGGCCATGGATCCTTGGGACCCCAGCTCACCCTCCTCCCCTTCCCCCACCATCTCCCAGGGGTCCGAGGAGTCCTACCGAGAGCTGCAGCTCTGAGATGGTCTGAGGGATAATTATTGGAATGCTGACTTGGCCACTCCCATCTGTGCTTTGTTGAATGTCCTGGACTTCAGGAACAGACCCAGGAGAAGACACCCTGGCAGAAACTTTGACAGGAATGCCAGAAGCTGGGGAGCCTGACATCTCACGGACCAAAGCCTAGGCAGGTAAACGAGGGCAGGCAAAAGAGAGTGGTCAGACCCTGAGCCCTCCTAACTACCACACCCTCCCTACTCATCCTTCCCCTCTGGAAGAAACCTGTAGCAGGAAAGGGGCCCCAGGCACAAGGTGTCGCTTGGTCTTGCTAAGATCCAAGGAGAAGGGAGATGACACAAAATACCAGGATGTGAGCTCTGCCTCCTCCATCTCCCCACCTGCAAGACAAAGGACAGAGAGAGGTGGGGGACAGAGCCCAAGAAGAGAGGGACAGGAGGACAAGTGGGGAGTGGCTTGAGTGGTTCCCTCCCACAAGACAGTGAGCTCCCAGGGCGCAGGCCGCCGTATTCCTGTCTGTGTTGGGAAAAGGACTTGTGGGGTGCCTGTATAAACTGGCCATAAAAATATGGGACAATAAGTTGTGGAAAGCCCCAAGAGGCCTCTGAGGAGAAAAGCCTTCTAATTGCCATGCTCAGAGTGAGACCTGCTTTCTCTTATCTGTAAACACTGTATTCAAGGAGAAAGACCCTCCTTTGAAGCACTGGAATGTGGACAGACGTGCAGGCTCCTAGTTAAGCCCACTCCCACTAGCTACTCTCCGGTAAGTTAAAGATATGCTGTTTGAGCACAAAGGAGATTCATTTAAAGCGCTTCTGCTATAGATTATGCCTGTGACGCACTGCTACCCTTTCACTGTTTTGCCCTGAACATCTGCTTCTTAGATCTAAGTTATGGTACTCAATAAATAGTGTGGAGACCAGAGCTCTGAGCCTTTTGCAGCCTCCATTTTGCAATTGGCCCCCTGGCCTCCACTCTTTATGAACTCTCAACCTGTCTCTTCTCATTCCTTTGTCGCCACCAGAGTTCAGGTACCCTACGGGTGGTGTTGAGGCTGGTCTCCAACATTCTGGCGCCCAACATGGGGCCCAAAAGAATCCGGTGAGGAAACGCTCAAGCGTGTGAAACAGAGGACCAACGAACAATGGACTCCCAAGGACATAAAAGTTTTAACCTCTACAGGTAAGTGGGGCACCCAGAGAAAGCTAGGGACACAATGGGAAAAACTGAAAGTAAGTACACCACATATTTGAGCTTCCTACGGCAGCTCTTCAAGCATGGTGGGGTAAAAGTTGATACGGAAAGTCTTATGGATTTGTTTCATGCTATGGAACAATTTTGCCCTTGGTTCCCAAAACAGGAAACTTTGAAATTAAAACATTAAGAAGGAGTTGGAAAGGACCTTAAAAGAGCATATAGAGAAGGAAAGGAAATTCCTTTGCTTGTTTGGTCACTTTGGTCATTGGTGCGTGCAGCACTGGAGCCTTTTCAGATAGATAATGAGGCTGAGTCAGAGGAGGAGAGAGAGGAGTTTGATAATCAGAACTCTGAACCACCTCTACCAAGTACTAACAAAAAGGAGAGTCTGAAGGTGATTTATGCCAATCTCCCCAGTCTCCCTAAACCTACTCAAAAAATTGTTCAGCCCACGGTTCCTCTAGAGGAATGTCCAGAATGGCCACCTCCTCCTCAGCCGAGTGAGTGCAGGGGGAAGGAGCCCGAGACTCGGCTCACCGAGACTCGGCTCACTGTGCCCGTTATTGCCTGACCCACAGTTCATTATGGAGATGGGGCAATTCAGGTTCACCCAGTGAAGGAGCAATTTCCCTTAAAATGGATGACCCGGCACCCCATCTGGGTCGAACAGTGGCTGCTCCCTAAGGAAAAGTTGGGGGTGCTTTATAAAATAAACTACTAAAAAAAGGATGTATTTCACCCACTTTCTCTCCTTGGAATTCCCCAGTATTTGTAATTAAGAAAAAGTCCGGTAGATGGCGTCAACGCTGTAATTCAACCGATGAGAACCTCACAACCTGGGCTCCCATCCCCCACTGTGCTCCCTAAAGAGTGACCGCTTGTTATTATAGATTTGAAAGACTGCTTTTTTACAATTCCTTTAGCAGAGGCAGATTTCAAAAAATTTGCCTTTACCATTCCTGCCGCTAATAACAAAAAACCTGCAGCCAAATATCATTGGAAAGTTTTGCCCCAGGGTATGTTAAACAGTCCCACAGTTTGTCAAACTTTTGTAGGCAGAACTATCCAGCCTGTTAGAGATCAATTTCCAGATTTGTGCAGCAAAACATAGAGACCAACTTATTCAATGTCATTAATCTTTGCAAAAGACAATTACAAATGCTGAATTACTTACGGCACCTGACAAAATTCAAACAACCACTCCTTTTCAGTATTTGAAAATACAAGTACAGGACAGAGCCATTAAGCCTCAAAAGGTTCAAATTAGAAGAGATTCTTTCAAAACCTTAAATAATTTTCAAAAATTGTTAGAAGATATTAATTGGATTTGGCCCACTTTAGCAATTCCTACTTATGCTATGTCTAATCTCTTCTCAATATTGAGGGGAAATACCAACTTACACAGTAACAGAGAACTAACACCCAAGGCCATGAAAGAGTTATGAGTAATTGAAAACAAAATTCAGCAAGCCCAGGTCAGTAGGATTGACTCAGACTTGCCTGTATAATTCATTGTGTTCCCTACTTCACACTAACCACACAATAATGGGGGTTATTGTTCAAAACGATGATTTAGTTAAATGGTCCTTTTTGCCACATAATACCATAAAAGCACTTACAGTATACTTAAATCAGATGGCAATTCTAATTGGACAGGCTCATATACGAATTATTAAACTTTGTGGCACTGAGCTCAATAAAAATTATAGTTCCAATCAATAAAAATCAGGTTAAACAGGCATTTATTAACTCAGTTACATGACAAATTAATTTAACAAAATTTGTTGGATGTATTAATAATCATTATCCTAAAAACTTTTCAGTTCTTAAAATTAACTACATAGGTTCTTCCAAAAATTACTCATGATGCCCCTTTGGAAGGGGCCATAGCTGTTTTTACTGGTGGGTCTGGTAAACATGAAAAAGCAACAGTCTGGTGGAGACCACATAATCCAATCACTTGATCTGAATTTACTAACATTCAGAGAGCTAAGGTTATTCTGTGTATTTATTTAAAAACTATTACAGCCCACTCTGTGTGGTCTTTTTCTTCAACTTCAACAATTACTAGACCAAGGTACACATCCTACTTTTATTACACACATTCGAACCCCCAGCTCTCTGCCTGGCCCATTGGCTTATGGCAATAATCAAGCAGACCTTCAGGTTATGACATCACTGCTTGACCAAGCCACCCAATCACATCGATTATTCCACCAAAATTGGAGAAACTTATCTAAGTTTCTCCAATTGTGTAAGTTGAAATAATTTCAACTTACAAAGTTATTCCAATTGTGTAAGTTGAAATAATTTCAACTTACACAGAGGCTGGCTAAACAAATTATCCCACAATGCCCAGATTACCAGCTCACAGGCACATCCCCTCCTTCAACAGGTGTTAACCCTAAAGAATTGGAGCCTAATCAGTTGTGGCAAACAGATGTTAAACACATCCCTAAATTTTAAAAACTAAAATATGTATATATATCCATTGTTACCAACACTCATCTAATTATTACACATTTAAAAAAATAAAAGTAAAAAAAAGACTAAGACAAAAATCAAAAAAATACAAAAAAAAGTAAAAAAATTTAAAAAGTTATAAAAATGTACCTTTAGTAAAAAAAATTATAAAACAGAAAAAGTTAAGACATGTTAAAAATTGTCTGTAAAAGTCATAAAAAATGTTATAAAAAATTTTATACAAAGAAGGTTGTATAATTTTTGACTTAAAGGTCTAAAGTTTTAAAATGATAATTGTAAAAAATTCCGTATGTAAACGTATTTACTAAAGTTAAAAAGATATCATCCAGTTTTTCTATAAACTAAACATTAAAATAAAACACAAGTTTTTCTTAAAACACTAACCTGCTCTTTAAAAATTGTAAAAAGTCTCTTAACACAGACTCCACTCCTAAAATTTCCAGTACCAGCCTAAAGACTACGTCCTCATCAAAGGATAAAAAATTAAAAAATAAAAAAAAATTTCAACCAGCCTAAAAAAGACCCTACGGGAACTACAGCCTCAACAATGCAACTTCCACAAACAACACAGGCCCCAGACATTATACTAAAAAAACAAAAGTCTAAGCCAAATAATTTATTCATTTTTAATTCTCTCACTTTGCCTACTACCTATACCTGCTACACTGTATTAAGCTCATACCTTAAATCCGCCTTTCTTCTGCCCTATTACTTTAACAAACACCCCCTTCTCAGCTTCTAATAACATAACTGCTTAGCTAAAATAAATTAGCATACCCCCAGTGGGGTTCCTCATTAATAACATATAGTAAACTAAGATGCCAAGTAACACTACAGGTCACTCTTTTACTAAAAAAAAAGTTACTAATTATACTCATGTTTGTCTTCTGTTATTTACTAATCCTAGAATACAAAGCCAAAATAAAAACAGTGACCTCCTCGCCTAACAAACCTGTGGCTACAACAGCCCAAAATTATACCTATTGGGCAGGTGTCCCATTCCTGCCTTTAATTAGGCCTGTCACATGGTTAAAATCCCCGGTTGAAGTTTATGTTAATAATAGTGTTTGGATCCCTAAGCCTACAAATACTCATGGGCCCTCTCACCCAAAGGAAAAAAAAAAAATGTTAATAAATGTGTCCATAGGTTATCAGTTCCCCCCTTTTTACATAAGGCCAACTATCAGTTGCCTAAAAGGCTACTGACAACATTGACTAGTTAAAATTCCAGGTCATAATCAAAGACCAGTATCCTATCATTTATTTTCTGGATGGAGCCCGGATCATTCACAGAGTTCAATTCAATTAAAACGGTTTAAGCCCCCAAAAAAGAGGTGCCAACAACCTCAACAATGGCCAAATAATTTAAAAATATTAATTTTAAAAAATTACATCTCTGATCACACTATGGTACTACAAAATAATTCCTATGAAATTGTCATTAATTGGTCCCCTAAGGGGACCTTTACAGTTAATTGTACCAATCAAAATAATAAATACAAGACAAAACTAAAACAGAAACTACACTATCAAAAAGATAACACTACTTACACTGAAAAACGTGCTCATTTTCCCATAATTTGGACCAATTTTAGGACGGCCGGCCCACATCCCAAAATAATTAATCCAATAATAGGCCCTAAACACTCCAAATTATGAAAGTTAATAATGGCCCAATCTCATATTTAAGTTTAGAAAAAAATATATTATCTTAAAAAAAAATGTTAAAAACTTCAATTTGTGTATCAGTTTTCTTCCAACCAAACAGTGCCCATTCAGAGTTGTGTCAACCCTCCTTTTATGTTAATGGTCAAAAATATTGACATTCGACCTAATTCTCAAACTATTACTTGTCAAAACTGTCACCTTTTCACCTGTATTAATTCCACATTCAGTGTAAAAATATCTGTGTTACTGATAAAAACTAAAAAAGGAGTTTGGATACCAGTTTCCCTCAACAGACCTTAGAAAGCCTCTCCTTCCATTCATATTGTCACAAAAATGTTTTTTAAAAAAGTGTTTACCAAAACAAAGAGATTTATTTTTACCCTTATAACAGTCTTATGGGCCTTACTGCAGTCACAGCTACTGCTGCGGCTGCTGGAATTGCTTTACACTCCTCTGTTCAAACTACAAAATATGTCAATAGTTAACAAAAAAATTCCTCAAAATTGTGGAATTCTCAGACCCAAATAGACCAACAATTGACAAATCAAACAAATGATCTTAGACAGACTGTTATTTAAATGGAAGATCGTACAATAAACTTAAAACATCAATTACAAGTACAATGTAATTGAAATACTTCCAATTTCTACATAACTCCCCATTCATATAATACTACTAAACATCATTTAAAAAAAGTTAGACATCATCTAAAAGAAAAAAATAAAAATTTAACATTAAATATAACCAAATTTTTAAGAAACAGGTTTTTAAAGCATCTCAGTCTCATTTAACTCTCCTGCCTGAGACTGACATTCTCGTTGGAGCCACTGATGGACTTTCAAACATAAATCCTCTTAAACGGATTAAGACCATTAAAGGATCAACTATTACAAATTTTACTTTAATGTGTATCTGTTTATGCTGTTTACTTTTAGTCTACAGATGCAAAAGACGCTTCTGAAAACAGACCAAACACCACAAATAAGCCATAATAGCAATAGCGGTTTAAAAAAAAAAAAGGGAGGGGGGCATGTTGGGAAAAGGACTTGTGGGGTGCCTGTACAAACTGGCCATAAAAATATGAGACAATAAGTTGTGGAAAGCCACAAGAGGCCTCTGAGGAGAAAAGCCTCCTAATTGCCATCACGTTCCCATGCTCAGAGTGAGACCCCCTCTCTTATCTGTAAACACTGCGTTCAAGGAGAAAGACCCTCCTTTGAAGCACTAGACAGACATGCAGGCTCCTTGCTAAGCCCACTTCCACTAGCTACTCTACGATAATTTAAAGACACGCTGTTTGAGCACAAAGGAGATTCATTTAAACCTCTATTGCTATAGATTATGCCTATGACCCACTGCCACCCTTTCACCATTTCTCCCTGAACATCTGCTTCTTAGATCTAAGTGACTGTACTCAATAAACAGTGTGGAGACCAGAGCTCTGAGCCTTTTGCAGCCTCCATTTTGCAATTGGCCCCCTGGCCCCCACTCTTTCTGAACTCTTAACCTGTCTCTTCTCATTCCTGTGTTGCCCACTGGACTTCAGGAACCTTACGGGTGGCGTTGAGGCTGGTCCCCAACATGTCTGTGCATGCTGAGGCCCAGCACAGGACATTGAACAACACATGTCCACTGGAGGAGTGAACGAATGAGCAGAACGAGCAAATAAATACATAAACTGAGCCAGGGAAAAGGGCTGAGTCACAGAGACAGAGTTGGAGAGAGACCAGGTCTCCTGGGTGTTTCCTAGTTTTGAGTCTGAGATGAGGTGGGAGAAGTGGGGTGGTGTTGGTGCTAGAGGACAGAGGGTTAGCTCAGAGGTCAGAGGCAAGGGTCTGGGGTTACAATAAGGGAAAGTCACCCACCTGGAGACTCAATGATGGCTGCAGCAACGTAGAGGCGCAGCCCCTGGAGGTCAGTAATGCTCATATTCAGCTTCTCCAGGGTGTCCTGGAACTCTGCCTTTGAGAGGACAATGTGGCTCTGTCCATTCACCAGCTGGGGCATAGAAAGAAACAGGACACAGGGTGAGACTGAGTCTCCCACCTCACCTCCCTTGCCCCTTCCCCTCCCCAGCCCCTATTCTCCTTCCTACCTTGGTCTGACTCTCCAGCCCCCGAAAGAAAGTCTTCTTACCATCCTCATCCAGGAGCCCAAAGCGCACATATGCCACCCCCTGCACTGGCTTCCCATAGATGTACCTGTCGTGGCAGAGAGAAGAGGGTGGGCCAAGGGCTGGGGGAATAATGGCCTGAGGGCAGGGAAGCAGGAGCCCATTCATACTGAGTAGGGAGCAGGACCCGGTGCTGGTGGGCAGAGGTGGGGAGGGAGGGATTACCTGGCCTGGATGTCTAACTGCATTTCATCAAGATGGCCTGGCACCGTCAGGATGTAGGGCTTTCCAGGGGTGATCTTCACCTCAAAGTTGGGAAGGACTGACCCAGGGTGAAGGGATAGGCAGGTCAGACTCCAGCTCAAAGACTCCCCTCCGCTCAGGGCTGTGGCACCCATATCTCCCTGCCTTGAGCTGCTCCCACTACCTCTCCTTCCACCCTTATTTCCTTCAGGAAAGCAGCTGCCTGTCCCTCCAGTTTCCAGCTCTCACCGTATTTCTTCACCTCAAACTGGGTGCTGCTGTTGGATTCCAGGCCATCTGAGAATCGGGCTGAGATCTTCCAGGTCCCTGGCCTGAGAATGGACAAGGAAGGGGCTCAGCCCATCTGTACAGTGCGGAACGGAGAGCCAGCGGCCTGCTTCCCTGGGAAGAGGACTGTGGGGGTTAACCAGAGGCTCAGGAGACTGAGGGTCAGGGCATCTCAGGATGTGCCTCTGTGTGGGAGGTGGAGAGCCTAATAGGAATTGGGGTGGTGTAGCTTGGGGGCAGCCCCCACATTGGGAGCGCTCACTCTGAGATGTCTGGGATCACAAAGTCATCCTGGAAGATGGACGAGGGTATGTACACCTCCTTCTTCCGCACGCGGAGGCCGTGAGAGTTCTGCAAGGGGAGAAGTGGTCACGGGCAGGAGGTCACGTCAGTGGCCAGGATCAGGAAGGCCAGAGGTCGGGGACTCACCTCCACCGTGACTGTGATGGTGTCAGTGCTCGGGCGCATCTTTTGATCCAGAGCAAAGACCCGGTACCGAACTGGGAGTGGAGGAGGAGAGAGGTGAGCAGGGGTCCATGTGCAAGGGGAGGGTGGGTCCAACTCCACAGAGGGAGCAGGGGACAAATGTTTCCTAAGCACCCCTTCCGTGTGGCACTTTCTCTCAGGTTATCTCACTTAGGGGGCAACAAACTCATCCTGAGAGGGCTTGGAGGGGGTTAAAGGTTGAGGCCCTGGAGCTGAGACTCACCTCGCTGGCCAGGGTTGTAAATGGGCTGGTCCGTCTGCAAAAAGAGGTGCCCCCGGCGAGAGGAGAAGAGCAGGTTGACACCCTGGATGTTTGTCGTTCTGGACAGAGAGTCCTTTAGCCATGGCGACTGGGCCACCAGCTGGACCTCAGGGCCTCTGAGGAGTTGATGGAGGCCACAGCTCTTGGCATCTTTCAAGGGCACCTGTCGGGAGAGGGAGAGGGAGCAAGAGAGAGCTGACCAAAAAGGACAGAGACCAAGGGAGAAACATGGAAGGAGAATGCCAGGGTGGGAAGACTGGAGGGGAGGAGGCCAGTGGGAAGATGAAGACACTTACAAGACAGATGGGAACAGGGTGGGAAGCCCCCACAAGCAGCAGGAGGGAATGGGGTCTGGTTACCTGGAGACTGAGGAGTGCGAAGTCTCTTTCCGAGCTAAGGGTGAAGTCCACCTTTGGGGAGCAGGGGACGTTATTATGAGACGGGTTTCTCAGGAACACTGATCCTTTCACTACCTGTCCTCGGGGCACATCCTGGAGCTGCACCCCCACCGATAGGGGGACCCCCAGATGAACCACAGAAGGAGAGAACAAGAGCAACCTGGGGAGAACAGACAGGATCAGCAGTCAGACTTCGCTCTGACCCCTCCACCCCTGCTCTCCCTCACTCCTGAATCGGGTCCTGTTGCCAGCCCTGCCCCAATCCAAGCACCCAGCATCCCGCCTCCAGGACCTGGGCTTCTGCAGAGATAAGGTGAAGAAGCTGGATGCCCAGATCAGCCCCCAGAGCAGCCTCATGACTGGAGGATCCAAGAGGGGTCAGATCCGTCTGTCTGTCTGCTACCTTCTGGCCAACCTAGGGCTTGGGGCAGAGTTGACTCTGGACCCTGCTCCTCCCCCAGCCCAGCTAAGCTGGGAAACCACGTGACAGCCAAGAAGTGCAACTGGCCTCAGGCCCAGCATTGTGGGGGCGCCCCGGATACCTGGGTCTCCAGGGGAATCTCTGAATCTTGGCCCAGAAATAACCCTGTCCTTCCCTGTTAACCCCTCTCATTCCAGTGCCTGAGCACCTCCCCCGACCAGGTATATCTGTATCAGGGTATAGGTGCACACAAGCTCATGTATACCTGGGCGTACAAGGGCCCAACATGGCCCACGACTACAGGATATTTAAAGACCCTCACAAAACAATGACAGGCTTCTAAGACACTTGTCTCTTACTTTCATTCCAACACAAATTGAACTATACTAGGTTTTGCTTTTCTGGCCCTAACAGAAATTCCATGGCTTAGGAGATTAGGTACACCCTCACCACTCCACAGGGAGAATGGCCTGAACGTCAGAGTGAACCCCTAACCCCTTTCCTCTCTGAATGAGGCAAAGCTCAGACTTCACCTCTACCCCTAAACAAGGCACCCAAACACACATCACAGTAAATAAAGGACATCCAGAAAATATCACAGGCAGAGGTACTTTATTTGGCAATTTTAACATGACGCATAGGGAAAAGAACCCTGCCCTCCTTCACCAGCCTCCCCAGAAATCCCACCTTCCTATTTCAAGACAGAGTAATAACAGCACCATTTTACACGAAAGGGAACAGCCACAGCCTTGGCACCATTTCTGGTTCCACTTTCCATGGAAGGGCAGAGAAGCATTGCTCAAACCCCACCACTGGGTCAGAAACCAGGCAAACAGCAGCAGTCACATCTGACCTTTTGCACACACGAGAGCCCAACACTCATCCTGGCTCCCAAGCCTTCCCAAGGTGACCCTGTCTCAGCCACCATCATGCAGCTCTTCTAGTCCCCTCCCGGCCCACTCTGAGGAGCTGAGCAATGATGAGCAGAATCTTCATGTCTCTGGCAGGCGGAGGAGGGTTCCCGAAGTGGTAGAGATGCTGTGCAGGAGAAAGACAAGGTTGGAGCCAGACACCTAGGCTCAAGTTGTTGAGGAGAACTTAGAACTTGGGAAGGGGTGCTCCCGGGTTCCCGAGAAGAATGAGAGCCACTGGCCTTCACTACGAAACTAAGCGTGAGCTGGGAGGAAATCCCACCTTGGGTCATTGCTCCATCATCTGCCAGAGGCCAGGGAAAGACTCACCAGTCCACGAGCTGGGCCCCAATGAGGTCGTGCACATGGTAGGTGAGGCCAAGCCGCACCACGACAGGCGCCCGCCGGCCCAGGAGCTCTGATAGGAGCAGCTCCCGGTACTTTGCCTTCCGGACCATGCCAAGGACAGCCTGGCGCCCTAGCGGAGAAGTGGCACAGGAGAGGAGAAAGGTGAATGAAGCCTAGAGGCCTGAGGAGCCACCAAAAGGTGAGGGGCTGCAGGCTTGAGCTGCAGATGGGATACCTTTAACAAAGTATTTGATGAATCTCCCAGCTCCAGGCACAGCTAGCCACCAGCTCCCAGCATCTCGGACGGTGAGGACTCCAGCGTTCACCAGATGCCTGAGGGCAGTGGGAAGCCAGCAGAGATGAGGCCTGGGCTCTGAGAACCATCTCTCCTTCTCATCCATTAATGCTTACACAAGTCTCCAGAAACATGGGCAACCACGCAAGAGAGACTGGATAACAAAACCCCAACCTGGGGTGGTTCTGTGCTCGCACCAACTGCCTCTGTTGGTGCAGTTGCTTGTTCCAGGCCCCCTACCTGGACTGCCCTCCCTCCACTCTTTCTTGTCCTGCTACTATTACTGGTTCATTTAAATAGCTTCTCTTCCCTGACCACGTGTCCTGACACACATTCAGTCTTAGGACCAAGGAGAGGAATCAGGGTCTTCTGCGCTCCTGCCACTGCCTAGGCAGACCGCGCCATGGCTCCCACCACATCTCTCTGAGAGTGTGTCTGCCCATGTGAGACAGTGCTACAGTTTTTCAAATGCTTTCACATATTCCATGGGTTACAAAGTAGGAGGCCTGAGCCAGATACAGCCTCTCAAAATTAGATTTTTATTTAGCTCCTGCCCAGTTGTTTTTTAGCTTTGGGGTTTTTTTGTTTTAATGTAAATGTTTAGGGGTATCCCAGCTCCTAACATTCTCTATCCTCTTAGTCCCAGTATGATTAACATCAAGCTTTTACGGTTCCTGCCAGGTCCCTGTGTGCTTTTGATAAGCCACCAAGAACTGAATTCTATTCCAGGACTCTTTCTAAGGCCCCAGGTAAGACAGGCCTCCTCTCTTGTGGGGAGGAATACAAACTTGGGTCATTTCATTAAAAAGAAGAGTCAGCTTTTTGGCAGCTTTTCTGGCAGGTTCACCAAAAACACAGAAGGACAGGCTGGATGGAACTGGAGGGAGGCAGGGAAGCACCAGATGCCTGACTTTGTTGGTTCCACAAGTCTCACGTGATTTCTGAGTCCCTGAAGCCAAAGGTCTGTGTCATTTGGTCCTGCTGGAAACTAAGGTCCCCACAGGCTGGAAGTACTGAAGCTAGAAATTTCTGCACTGCCCCAGCATACGGTCGGCCATCACAGGCTTTGAGGACCTACAAGCAGAGATGAGAGACATGGTCTGTCCCCACCCTCACTCTCCACCAACCTCCACCCCCGGGACAGCATTTCTCTTCCTGTCTTACCTCTTGCTCAGATCCTTCCACCTCTCATACCCTTCTTCTTCCTCCTCCTCTTCCTCCTCCTTCTCTTCCTCCTCCTCCCCCCCTCCTTCTCTTCCTCCTCCTCCCCCTCCTCCTCCTCCCCCTCCCCTCCCCCCTCTTTACCCTCTCACTCCTCCCGCTTTCCCTCCTGTCTCTCTCCCTCATATTACTATTTACCAGGGCCCTGTGCCCTCTCCATGGGATGTGGGGGCAGGGAAATTCTTTCTTTTGTTTTTATTTCTGTTTCCCAACTTCCCTGTCTCCTCCAACCTGTGCCCTGCCCCCGGCACCCCTGACACACACAGTCACATACTCTGGTCTTGTAGTCCTCAGTGAAGATAATTCCATGGGCATCCAAGTCGAAGCCCAGCTGGACGATTCTGATCTCCCCCTGCTCTTGAAGCTCCTTCTGACTCCACAGAGAAGGGCGTGAAAAGAGGCGTATCAGGGTAAGATGCTCTGCTATACTCTGGGCACTCTCAGGCAGGGAGATTTTGTTTGCCAATATTGGGGCATTTTCTCTTAGTAAAGGAAAAACTGTGTGAGAAGATAATCAAGTAAATAACCAAGCAGCCTTTTCCAACTAGCTAACCACATTCTCATCCACCTGCCTTATATATGGTCTATCAAAGAGTCAATATAATTTTCTAAGACCAGGCACTAAGATAAAATAGTGATTAAGATGCAGGCTGTGGCTTCAAAACATTAACAGTCTAAATTCTGGGTAGGGTAAGGTGGGGAGGAGTATAGGATTCAATGTTTAAAACAAATAAAAATAAACCAGGACTTCTGTTTACGAGAATACTGCAAGAACTAATCCACCTGTTGAAAATTAACTAAAATGCTGGATAAAATGTTATTTTAAAATTGTTTAAGACCAGGTACAGTGGCTCATGCCTGTAATTCAGCATTTTGGGAGGCTGAGGTAGCAGGATCAATTGAGGACAGGAGTTCGAGACCAGTCTGGGCAACACAGTGAGACCCCCCCCCATCTCTACAAAAAATGTAAAAACTTAGCCAGGCGTGGGGGCAGAGACCTGTGGTCCCAGCTACTTGGGAGACTGAGGCAAGAGGATCACTTGACCCAGGAGTTTGAGGCTGCAGTAAGATATGATTGCAACTGGGCAATACAGTGAGACCCCGTCTCTTAAAAAAAATTGTTTAGACACTAAAGAGCTCACAAGATAACAGGAATTACCACTAATATAACATCTAAGTAGGCCGGGCGAGATGGCTCAAGCCTATAATCCCAGCACTTTGGGAGGCTGAGGTGGGTGGATCACCTGAGGTCAGGAGTTCAATATCAGCCTGACCAATATGGTAAAACCCCATCTCTACTAAAACTACAAAAATTAGCCGGGCGTGGTGACATGTGCCTGTTGTCCCAGCTACTCGGGAGGCTGAGGCAGGAGAACTGCTTGAACCCAGAAAGTTGCTGTGAGCCGAGATCATGCCACTGCACTCCAGCCTGGGTGACAGAGTGAGACTCTAACTCAAAAAATAAAAATAAAAATAACTGGGGCCGGGCACGGTGGCTCATGCCTGTAATCCCAGCACTTTGGGAGGCTAAGGGTGGATCACTTGAGGTCAGAAGTTCAAGTTCAAGACCAGCCTGGCCAACATGATGAAACCCAGTCTCCATTAAAAATACAAAAATAGGCTGGATGCGGTGGCTTATGCCTGTAATCCCAGCACTTTGGCAGGCTGAGACAGGCAGATCACGAGGTCTGGAGATCGAGACCATCCTGGCTAACACGGTGAAACTCCGTCTCTACTAAAAATACAAAAAAAAAACAATTAGCTAGGCGTAGTGGCGGGCACCTGTAGTCCCAGCTACTCGGGAGGCTGAGACGGGAGAATGGCGTGAACCCAGGAGGCAGAG
The DNA here is from genome assembly GCF_028885625.2 of Pongo pygmaeus. Lineage (NCBI taxonomy): Eukaryota > Metazoa > Chordata > Mammalia > Primates > Hominidae > Pongo > Pongo pygmaeus. The sequence continues at coordinate 32,298,434 of NC_072378.2, read as the reverse complement.
CTTGCAGTGAGCCGAGATCATGCCACTGAACTCCAGCCTGGGCGACAGAGGGAGACTCCGTCTCAAAAAAAAAAAAATTAGCTGGGCGTGGTGTCAGGTGCCTGTAATGCCAGCTACTTGGGAGGCTGAGGCAGGAGAATCACTTGAACTCAGGAGGTGGAGGTTGCGGTGAGCCAAGATCATGCCACTGCACTCCAGCTTAGTGACAGGGTAAGACACTATCTCAAAAAAAAAAAAAAGTTATTGGAACATGGAGGGCGTTTATTAATCTAGGCAAATCTGCCCCGAACATTTTCAAAAGTAACTGGGTGCATAAGGAAACAAAACTCAAAGAGACAATAAAAACAAACCCCAAAAGACAAGTAATAGTGGAACTATCAAAAAGACAATTAAAAAAAAAAAACAACAGCATTTTGGGAGGCCGAGGCAGGCGGATCATTTGAGGTCAGGAGTTTGAGACCAGCCTGGCCAACAGGGTGAAACCCCATCCCTATTAAAAATACAAAATTAGGCCGGGTGCAGTGGCTCATGCCTGTAATCCCAGCACTTTGGGAGGCCGAGGGGGGCAAATCACGAGGTCAGGAGATCAAGACCATCATGGCCAACATGATGAAACCCCTGTCTCTACTAAAAATACCAAAATTAGCTGGGCATGGTGGTGCGTGCCTGTAGTCCCAGCTAATCGGGAGGGTGAGGCAGGAGAACTGCTTGAACCCAGGAAGCAGAGGTTGCAGTGAGTTGAGATCACACCACTGCACTCCAGCCTGGGCAACAGAGCGACATTCCACCTCAAAAAAAAAAAAAAAAAAAAAAGGAAAATCAAAGGAACAATGACCATAGCAGTCACCTCCCAGGGACATTCTGATCAGAGACATTTTGATCAGAGAGGGATATATGTGGAATACTGGTCATATTCTATAGTTTGACCTAGGGAGTGGCTGGATAGGTATCTGCTTTATAAACATCATTTAAATTATATATGTTTATATTTTCATTCCACAACTTTTAAAGTTTTTTAAAAACAAAAGCTAAAACCAATACATTAAAAACAACAAATACTCCTTAAGGAGTGGTTCCATCTGGCATGCTTCCTCATGGGAGACCTAGTCAGGGAGACTAGCTCACCTCAAGTGAGCGCTAGACTGCCTTCCTTTTCTTTCCTCTTTTCTTGAAAGATCACTATTAACCTTCTACCTGCTAAATCCAATGGACAGATTTCAGTTCTGGGTTTTGTTGTTGTTTTCATTTTTTTAGAGACAGGGTCTCCCTCTGTCACCCAGGCTGGAGTGCAGTCGTGCAATCATAGCTCACTGCAGCCTCAAGCAATCCTTCTGCCTCAACTTCCCAAACAGCTAGAACAATAGGTGCACGCCACCATGCCCAGCTAAGAATTTTTGTGTTTTATTTTATTTATTTAGTAGAGATGGGGTCTCAGTTATTTAGTAAAGATGGGGTCTCACTTTGTTGCCCAGGCTGGTCTCAAACTTTTGGTTTCAAGCTATACTCCTGCCTCAGTCTCCCAAAGTGGTGGGATTACAGGCATGAGCCACCACACTCAGCCTAGATGCCTAGATTTCAGTTTGTATTTTACTTTACCTCTTCCCTCTTCTTAGACCACTGTCTTGAATCACAGGTTCTAATACTGCCAACTACTTCACTTTCTCAAAAATCTCTTTACTTTCACAGTAGGCCTCTTCCTGGGTTACTTTTTTTTTTTTTTTTTTTGAGACAAAGTCTAGCTTTATCACCCAGCCTGGGGTGCAGTGGTGCTATCTCAGCTCACTGCAACCTCCGCCTCCCCAGCTCAAGCAATCCTGCCACCTCAGCCTCCCCAGTAGCTCTATAGGCACGTACCACCATGCCTGGCTAATTTTTGTATTTTTTTGTAGAGATGTTGCCCATGCTGGTATCAAACTCATGAGCTCAAGAGATCCACCCACCTCGGCCTCCCAAAGTGCTGGGATTACAGGTGTGAGCCACCCTGCCGGCCTCTGGGTTCCTCTTAACTCAGGCAAGTCCCTCTCTGCCTCTGTCACAGATTCCTCTTCTTCTGCTTTCCCTTTATGTCAGTGGATCTCAAATTTTAAGGCACACTTAAAAAGCACTTGAGGCAGTTCAAAAATGTAGAGTCCCAAATCCCGCCCCAAGAGAGCGTAATTCATTAACCTTGGATGAGTCCCAGGAACCTGTATTTTTTTTAACAAGCAGCCCATGTAATTTTGACACAGGCGTAATAACTCAGCTCATATATTAAGTAACACTGCCTTAAATGATGGTGTTTCCCAGCATTGTGGATTTGACCCTATTAACTTCCACTCTAAACCTGGAGTCCTTAACCACGGACCTCGGAGGATTAGTAAAATATTTCCCCCCTAACTGTACATACACTCTATGTATATGTGGCATACGTGCATTTTTCTGGAGAGAGATAGCCACAGCTTTTATCACCTTCTAAAGATTACAAAAAGGTTAGAAATCACTCCTCTACCCGCTCTTCCTACTGGATCTCACCACGTCACAGAATTAACCACTTGCTATTCACACCTCCATGACTTGTAATTCTATTATCACTGGCCCAGAATTCTCTCCAACTCTCATATCCAACTGCCTAATACCTTTGTCTTTGGATGCTCCACCTGCACCATCAACTCAGCTTGTACAAAATTAAACACATTATCTGTAGTCCAACAACTACATGTGCTCCTAATACCACTAGCCACGCAGTCATCTGGAAAGTCTGAGTTGTCCTGGACTCCTCCCTCTTCCTCACTCTCCTCTCCCTCCCTACTGCACTGACCTAATTTAGGCCTTCACCACTTCTCAGATGCAGTATCTTCTTAGCTGACCTCCCTGTCTCATCCACTACCTTCAATACACCATTCCCTCTCTCTATGATATTCTCTACCAGCCCATCGCCTCAGTGTAAGATGGAAACAACACTGATGTACAAGGCCTGTCATGATCTGACGTCTGACTGCACTCCCAGTGCTGTATGTTCGAACCATGCCCCCTGACTCGGTTTCCCCAAAAGCCTCGTTCTTCTACCTCCATGATTTGAAATGCCCTGTACTACCTGCGGGCCTTTTAACAGGGTCTCTGTGGCACCCCAGTGCCTGGCACAGTGCCCTCGCCTGAAAGGCCTAATGCTTGCTGAACGGCTGGCGGAGTGACTGTGTGACAGGAAATTCCAGGAGTTAGGAAAGGGGCTTCCGGCGGTCGCACCGACGCCCCTCACCAGCTGCCGGTCGGCCACGGTCCTGTCAGGCACGAGGCTGTACACTTGGCTCCTCAGCACGATGGGCGGCAGCGCGTCCTCAAACAGGCCTCGCGGGAACAGCTGCATGAGTTCTGAGACAGCCGCGCGCGCCGACCCTGGGCAGAGAAATCGGCTCACAGACAGGGAACTGGGGCGGGGACGCGGTTCTAACAAAACTCTCGGCTACCGGAAGCGAGGCCCCTCCCAGCGGGGGGGGTCTTTAGCCCCGCCCCCGGAGTTGCCATGGTTACCTGGCTCACCCCGAAGAGAATCCGACTCCACAGGCCCTCGCTTCCGCCGCCTCTTAACTCCAAGGGTCTCCGGGATCAGATGATGCCTCTTCCGGCTCATATCCCAGGATTTTATGGTACCGGGGAAGGGGTAGGAATGGAGGGAAGAGAACCTGAAAATAGGGTCTTCCGGCGCAGAGCAGTGACGTACTGTCTCCCCGGGCGTCCCTCCTAGACCAGGTGATGACGAAAGGGGCGTCAACTTGTCATCCCTCAGGCCCGTCAGTGCTGGGAGGGGCGGTGGTGACGCAGATACCAGCACCACCTCCGCCGGGCCGGGCCCCACGCCGGCGGCGGATTGGCTCCCTCCGAGGGCACGCACGCCCGGGGACTCGTTGGCGGCGTGGAGGGGCGCCGGTGGCCACGTTGGTATCAACCTCCTTCGTGAAGCTCACACCTCCCCCGCCCCGGGAGGGGTTTGCCCGCCACTGTCGCTGAATGATTGCATCATCGAAAGCAGAAAACCACTTTTGCATCCATCGGCCTCTGGCGTGCCTGCCATGACATCATAGCTCTGCGGAGGTGGAAGTTGGGGAGCTTTGAGGTAACTGGATTCTTGATCTGAGCGCAGACGTCCTTCCTAACCTCACTGCATTTGGAGGACCTGGAGGCAGGGTGGGTGAAGGGCAAGGAAAGAGGCAGGACGAGAGCTTGGCCGCGGTGGCGTCTGAGGGGCCTGAATGTTTCAAGGCCAGAGCCTGGCGATCAGGTGGCTCGCTTAGTCCTAAACCAGTCATCCTTCTCCAGCCCTCCTCTGTAAAATGGAAACTCTGTCCCCTTGCTTGTCTTAGGACCTCATGGATCCCAGGGGGACCAAGAGAGAAGCTGAGAAGACAGAGGTAGCTGAGCCTCGGAACAAACTACCTCGTCCAGCACCTTCTCTGCCCACAGACCCTGCCCTCTACTCTGGGCCCTTTCCTTTCTACCGGCGCCCTTCGGAACTGGGCTGCTTCTCCCTGGATGCTCAACGCCAGTACCATGGAGATGCCCGAGCCCTGCGCTACTATAGCCCACCCCCCACTAACGGTCCAGGCCCCAACTTTGACCTCAGAGACGGATACCCGGATCGATACCAGCCCCGGGACGAGGAGGTCCAAGAAAGGCTGGACCACCTGCTGTGCTGGCTTCTGGAACACCGAGGCCGGTTGGAGGGGTGAGCAAAGTGTGGCAGGCAGTATATCTGGAGACCCGTACCTACCCTCTAAAATTAGGAGAGCCAAAGCCGGGGTGAGAATCAGTCCTTAGAAGAAACAAGACTATTCTTCGAGGGGAGCATCTCATTAATGCTTGTGTCAGACCTTCAGCCTGTAACTCCTGCCTCTCAGGGGTCCAGGCTGGCTGGCAGAGGCCATAGTGACGTGGCGGGGGCACCTCACAAAACTGCTGACGACACCGTATGAGCGGCAGGAGGGCTGGCAGCTGGCAGCCTCCCGGTTCCAGGGAACACTATACCTAAGTGAAGTGGAGACGCCAAACGCTCGGGCCCAGAGGCTTGCTCGGCCACCGCTCCTCCGGGAGCTTATGTACATGGGATACAAATTTGAGCAGTACATGTGTGCAGGTGAGTTGCCCCTGCTTCATAGCCCCCTTCCCCTTCCCAGAGATTGAGAGCCACCCACCCCTGCTGCTGCTTCTCTCCTTGTGCAGACAAACCTGGAAGCTCCCCAGACCCCTCTGGGGAGGTTAACACCAACGTGGCCTTCTGCTCTGTGCTACGCAGCCGCCTGGGAAGCCACCCTCTGCTCTTCTCAGGGGAGGTAGACTGCACAGACCCCCAGGCCCCATCCACACAGCCCCCAACCTGCTATGTGGAGCTCAAGACCTCCAAGGAGATGCACAGCCCTGGCCAATGGAGGAGTTTCTACAGGTTCAGGATCAGGGTGGGCAGGGCGAGACCTTAGACTTGAAGGCTGGGAAAGGGACTTGGGGAGGAGGGTGAAGGCAGAATGGAGGGTGGACGAGGGGTCCCACTGATCCCTTGCTTTTCCTGACAGACACAAGCTCCTGAAATGGTGGGCTCAGTCATTCCTCCCAGGGGTCCCGAATGTTGTTGCTGGCTTCCGTAACCCAGAGGGTTTTGTCTCTTCCCTCGAGACCTTTCCTACCATGAAGATGTTTGAATATGTCAGGGTAAGGGAATGATGTTGCAGCTCCTACCTGTATCCCCAAACACCAAGACCACAGGTCTAGCATCCAGGGCAACAGCCTGCCTTCTCTCCTCCCACCACCCCTACTGCCCATCTTCTGCCTCCTCCTCTGCCTGCTCCAGAATGACCGTGACGGCTGGAATCCCTCTGTGTGCATGAACTTCTGTGCCGCCTTCCTTAGCTTTGCCCAGAGCACGGTTGTCCAGGATGACCCCAGGTGAGGCATTCAGCTCTGTCCCTCCCCTCTGGATCCCAGGATTCAGCCTCCGGCCCTCAACTGATGCCTCCATCTGCCCCCCAGGCTCGTTCACCTCTTCTCTTGGGAGCCTGGTGGCCCAGTCACCGTGTCTGTACACCGAGATGCACCTTATGCCTTCCTGCCCATATGGTATGTGGAAGCTATGACTCAGGACCTCCCATCACCCCCCAAGACTCCCTCCCCTAAATAGTAATGCTTTAGAGGGAGGCAGTCATATCTCTATGTGCAGATAATAAAAGCTTATTTTTAAGAGGTTCTCTTGCTGTCTTCTTAGCTGAGTCATCCCTGCCCAACAACTCAAGCACACAACAGTGGTTTGCTGTTTTATCATCACATTTTTACATGGGGCATTCACTGGGTGTAGAGGCTGGCCGCAAATACGATGTCCCGCCGTAGCAAGGTAGCCGCTGTCTCCATCTTGGCACCCAGCACAGGCTCTCCTACCAGGCGGGCTGCCCCCCGCAGTGAGCGACACATCTCAGCCAGGCGCTGAATGCAGCGCACCACCAGGCCTTCAGGGGTCCCTGAGAGCCCTGCCAACTCGGAGAAGGGCTGTGGGGAAAGTAGGGTGAGGACTGGATGTGCTCAGCCTGGGCAGGCTCTCCTCAGCCAGCCGTCTGCAAAATCCCAAACCTCAGGTACTCACCATGCCCCGGGCCCACTCATACACAACCTCGACCAGCCCAAAATTCAGCTCCCCCACAAATTCCTCCACCGTCTGGTTCAGGCCACAAGCCACCTGGACCTCACCAATCCGCCTGGCCACAGCCCGGACACGTTCTATACCCTGCAGGAAAGAAGGAGAGGTTAAGGCCTGCCTTCCTGCTCCAGGAAAGGGAAGGACCAGATCAAGAAGGCAGCCGTTTTCCATCCTTGGGGCACTTACAGGGCCCTGGGGGACTACCTGAAGGTGGAGGTCAGGAATGCCACAGCCCTGGCAGGGAGAAAGGGGTGGTGTCCCCTACCTGCTTGAGGGTGTTTGGGAGCTGATCCCCAGTATCCCCAGGGCTCTGGCAGACCAGGCCAGAGAGCAAGGCAGCAATCTCCTCAGGCCGCAGGGTGCTTAGTGCATTGTCAAACATGAGCTCAGTGAGGAGCAACTCATGGCTGCTCATGGCACAAGCCACCCGCCCTGCCAGCTTCACGGTGCCCGCCTCGTCCACGTAACCCAGGGTTCGGAGAACCTGCAAGAAAAAGGGCGGGCATTGGACACACTGCTGTCCCCCAGCCCTCCTGCCCCAACCACTGCCCCACCCACCTCTACTCGCTGATGGTACTCAGGAAGCAGCAGCAGTGACTGATCCGACAGTAGGAAGCGCAGCCGCTCCATCTCCTTCTGTATCTGCATTCGCTCCCGCAGCTTCAGGTACTGCAGAGAGCCACCCGTCAGCCTTCTCCTTGCCCCTTAGTAGGGGTGCACTGAGGACAAGGGCTGAGATGGGGGCAGTCAGTCTACAGGGGACCACAGAGGAAAAGCCCCTACTCCCAGCTTGGGAGTTACCACCCAGGGTCCTACCTGGGCAGGAAAACGGGGGCTGTGTACACACTGAGCCCCCTGGATCAGCTCCTCCAGCTTCCGGGCCCGGAGCCCACCCTCTACAACTGACATATCTTTGAGCTGCAGGTCATTGACAGGGTCGAGGGTGGGGGGTCCGGCTGGGTGGGCCTGAGCCAGACGCAGCAGTTCCTGGACAGCAGTGGTCACGGCTGCAAGGGGAGGATCCTTCCTGAAGAGGGAGCAGATCTTAAGATCTGGGGTAAGATCTTCTCTCCCACAGAAGCCCCCCTCAGGCTGTGGGAGCCCTCTTACTACAACCCCCACTTCGCAGTCTCCCTTAGGCTGGGGGAGCCCCCTCACTACAACCCCACCACTTCATGGTCTCCCTCAGGCTGGGGGAAACTCCCAGACCACTGCCCCTCCCTGCCTCTACGTGCCCCTCTGGAGGAGAAGGGCCTCCCTAGCATCTCTGACTTGAATTTTGGCTGCTGCCTCTTGCTGAAGTCCTCCAAGATCTTCTCCCCATTCACCCGGAGCACCTTGGTGGTGATGGCAGCCATATCTCCTGGCTGGAGCTTGACCACGGTGTGGTCACAAGGCCCTGTGAAAAGGGGAGAGCACGGCAGACATTGCCATGGACCCAGGCATCCTGCTTATACTGCTGGCAGAAAACAGGCATCTGCCACACTCTCACCTTCAGGCAGGAACAGCTTGAATCCCATGAGGTCATCTGGATAGGGTACTTCTGAAGTGGCTGGCCCCCTGTTCTGTGGGTCCTGGGACAAGGGCTTATCACACAAGACCAGGGTTGTGAATACTCTGCTGGTGGAGTTCGAGGAGACCTGGGGGTGGTCAGAGAGACCAAGAGACGGGGGTGTGATGACTAGATATCAAAGGCAGAGACCAGATACCCACCCTTGGGCAGGAATCAGGAAGCAACCATGCAGAGCTCACCAGTAGAGAGGGGTGCCCAAGTCAAGCGATCAGAGCAGACTTCTTGGGGTGGTGGGAGGAAGGAGTGAGCATGATGTGGTGATGGGAAGGGAAAGGGTGAAAAGGAGGGCAAGAGGGGAAAATGAGGGCCCTATGATGACGCGACCTGCCCTGGCCAAGTGGGGAAAATGGAAAGAGGGCTTGCTCCCTCCCACCCTCTGGAGTCCAAATTCCCATCACCCTCACCTGTAGGATCACTCCCAGTGCATTGTGATGCTCCTGATTCTTCACAACCACCACCCTTCCTGCTGAGAGAGACTTCAGCCCGTTCACAGACTCCATGATGCGTCGCTGAAGAGCAAAGGACAGATGGGAGGAGGCATCACAGGGACAGACACTTGGACTAAGTTTAGTAGCACCTCGAGTAACACCACCTTCTCTTTCCTTCTCCTATCACCTCCTCAGCACTCACACTTGCTCACCTGGATCATGTGCTGGGTCTCTGTCAGTTCCTCCCCCCAGCCGTAATATTCAGGCAGGTCGACCAGTTGGCCAGTCATGTCAGGCTCCTCCAAAGCTCCCAGCCTCTTGGTCAGTTCAGCCAGGGCTTGTTCATGGGCCTTGGGTGGGAGCAGGGGGAAGCTGTGAAAGGGGAGTCTCCAGGCCCAATCTGTCACATCCCCCACCCTCAACACACTGGCCTCTGGATGCCTACCTATTCCCAGCCTGTCTTTGTCCAACCTCCTGCTCCACACACTGGTTACCCCAGGCTCCTTACTTTGCTGTCTTTGCGGGAGGGAAACTCAGAGAAGCTCCTCTTCATCATGTCCTCCACCCTGAGGGCATCCACTCGCAGCAAGTTGAGGATCATAGTGTACGTGAGGCGGAACTGGGACTGCAGCTGGGATGGCTTCCCCTGGAGTCAGGTCAGAGAAGTCAGTGAGATCAGGGTGGGACCTACTGCACCACAGCCAGTCTTCTGGACTGGGCCTACTCCCGTCAGATCTGGTCCTAGCTCTGCAACCATGGGGCCTTGGACAAACCACTTGCTCTTCTGTAACATAAGGGAGCAAACTGAAATAAATGGACTCAAAGGCCCCATCTAGCTCCATATTCACATGGGAGAAAACTGGAAGAGATGGGCTCCAATCTCATCCTTGGATTCACTCACTCCTATCTCAGCTTCTCCCAGGCAAAACAAAAAAGTCAGAGGAAGTTGGGCGCTGTGGCCCACACCTATAATCCCAGTACTTTGGGAAGCTGAGGCAGGCAGACTGCTTGAGCCCAGAAGTTCAAGACCAACCTGTGCAACATGGCAAAACCTCATCTCTACAAAGAATAGAAAAAAAAAAAAATTAGCTAGGCCTGTGTGGTATGTGCCTGGAATCCCAGCTACTTGGGAGGCTGAGGTGGGAGGATCACTTGAGCCTGGAAGGCAGAGGTTGCAGTGACCCGAGATTGTGCCACTGCACTCCAGCCTAGGTAAGAGAACAAGACCCTGTGTCCAAAAAACAAAAAAAAAAAAAAAAAAAAGGAAGAAGAAAAAGAAGAGAGGAGAATCGAAGATAGAATCCAGTAAGGTCCTGGAGCTGGGGCCCTGCCGAGGATGCTGGCCCGCTCACCATCATCATGCGGTGCAGGTCTGCCATCTCAGGCACTCGGCCCTTGCAGAGCAGGATAACGGTGCCTGTGGGGTCCAGGCCCCTCCGCCCTGCCCGGCCTGCCATCTGCACATACTCCCCAGGGAGCAGGTCCCGGAAGGTGGAGCCATCGTGTTTGCGCATGGAGTCAAACACTACTGTACGAGCAGGCATGTTGACTCCCATGGCAAAGGTCTCTGTGGCAAACAAGACCTGGGACAGAGGAGAACAGAAAGGATCAGCAAAGGCTCTACATACACACGCCCCCAGCCCTGGCCAAGCCCACCTTACTTTGTAGGCACAAGGCACCATCCCAGTTGTTACTTATGGGATCTCATTGAACTCTCCAGGCAAATCTATAGGGTAGATATTATTGTTTTCCTCATTTTACTTATGTAGCTACTTATTTCTATTTCTTAACTTTTACCTTCATATCCCATTCCCATCCCTGACTGCAATCATTCCAATGTATCCAACAAATATCTTTTTATATAAATATGATCTTATAGAACATATCTTCTTTTGTGAGCTTGTAGTTTATAATTCATATAAAAAGTGGTTATATATCTGATTATTTTTTGCTTTTTTTTCTCCACCTAGTGTTTCAACATCTGTCCACGTTCCTGTGGTCACATCTAACCCACTGCTTCCAACTGCTGCAGAACACTCTATGAGTGCATCCCCCACACTAACCTTCCCTCTCTCCCAGTGAAGGGCACCCTGGTACTACCAACGCTGTGCCACCACAAACAAACGAAGGGTGTGCATGTTCTCTCACAGACCAGGGTGAGAATTTCTTTGTGATATATACCCAGGAATGAAGTATAGGCTCAGAGTATGATATAGTTTTTGTTTGTTTCTTTGTTTGTTTTTGTTTTGAGATGGAGTCTCGCTCTGTTGCCCAGGCTGGAGTGCAGCGGCGCGATCTTGGCTCACTGCAATCTCTGCCTCCTGGGTTCAAGCAATTCTCCTGCCTCAGCCTCCCGAGTAGCTGGGACTACAGGCACCTGCCACCATGCCCAGCTAATTTTTGTATTTTTAGTAGAGACAGGGTTTCACCATGTTGGCCAGGATGGTCTCGATCTCTTGACCTTGTGATCCACCCGCCTCAGCCTCCCAAAGTGCTGGGATTACAGGCGTGAGCCACCATGCCCGGCCAATATAGTTATTTTGTCTAAATAGTGCCAGCGTGCATTCCAAACTGGCTAGGCATCCTGTAAAGGATTCCCAGAACCCTACAACCTCCTACATCTCTGGCAACATGGCATTAACTAGTTTCCTAAATTTTACCAGTCTAATAGCTGTAAAGTCGTATCTTGTGAGTACTTCAGTTTGTATTTTCTGATTACTAATAACTTTTCGAATGCTTGCTAGCTTCCTGGGTTTCTTTTCTGAGACCTACATATTCATATCTTATGCATCCCCATTTTAAGATGGGAAACCTAAAGTTCAGGAAGGTTAAATAATTGGTCCAGGATGATACTGTGAATACATGGTGGACCTGGGATTCAAACCCAGGTAGTCTGAATCCAGAGCCCAGATTCTTAACCACAGCACTGGCCTGCCTAAACCTCTGCCCCTCTGCCCTCTGGGCAGCCCCTAAGCGGGCAACAAGCAACCTGAGGAGTCCCTTTCCACCACCACATGCACCTTGACCAGGCCACGGCTGAAGAGCATCTCCACGATCTCCTTGAGGATAGGCAGGATGCCACTATGGTGCACACCCAGGCCGCGATTCAGGAGCTCTGACATGTGCAGGACCTTTGGTGGGAGGAGGCCCATGGTCAGGGATGGAGTCTCAGAACACCCTATCCCCACCAGTCTGCCAAATGTGTGCATGCATGCACAACATACACACACAGTCGCACCTGGGGCAGCTGGCGGTCAGAGCCACGGAGGCGAGCAAGGCAGCGCTGCAGGAAGAGGTGGATCTCGCTCTTCTCTGAACTGGTGGTAAGGTCCAGGGAGGTGAGGCCTGAGGCCTGCTCATCACAGCGGCCCCGGGAGAAGGTGAACACCACCACGGGCAACTGGGCACGTGTGCGGAGGGAGGCCAGGAGGGACAGGTACACTCCGCGGTCCTGGAGGAGGAAGGGGAAGGGGAAGGAGCAGAGGTTGAGTTCCTGAACCAATGAGAGGTGAGCTAGTATTAACTGGGGCAGTGCTCAAAGCTCAAGTCAAAACCCGTGGGGGACAAGGGAAAAAAAAAGATAGGAGGAAAAACAGGTGCTGGCAGGTACAAAACCCTCCCAGTTCTCACCTGTGCAGGGCCCCCCTGATGTGTGGGCTGCTTGGCCCCAAAGGTCTGGGCGTGTTTGCTCATTCTCTCCTTCTTGGCCTCCACAGCTGCATAGTACCTGGGGCACAGGGAGGGGTAGCCACCATGTCCAGCTGGGGGCCCAGCCCTAACTCTTTCCCTTATCTCAAGGCTTACCCTTTTGTATGGAAGGCTCCCCGGGAGTCCAGCAACAAAAAGAGCTCCCCCTGGGTCTTGGAGCTGTTCCCTGTGAAAAGATAGTGCTCCAGGGGCACGGGGCGGGTTACAGTGCTAATCACATAGATCTGACGACGCTTCAGTCGCCTGAAGGAAGGAGAGGGAAGCAGGTCAGGGGTGGGAGCGTGGGAAGGAACCCACATCCCACCCCCTTCCCTACCCCTCCAACTTTACCCAGTCTTTTCTGAGACCCAGAATGGAAGGCTATCCCCCAACATCTCATCCCATTTCAACATGCAAAGTAATCTGGACCCAAAGGGGATCCCACAGCCACCAGGTGGGACATGTTCCCCAGCGTCACCCCTAAGGCCTGACCGCTCTCCTTGCTGTGGTAGACTTAGTCCCCCCACCCGAATCAAGGAGTACCGTAGCCCCCTTCACCCAGGCAATCCAGGACACACGTCTCACCCAATCCAGTCAGCAAACTCAAGGGCGTTGGGGACGGTGGCACTCAGAAGGATGATAGAAACGTGGTCAGGGAGCATGATAAGCACCTCCTCCCACACGACCCCACGCTGGGTACAGAGAGGGAAGGGAGGTCACAGGAGGGCAGGGGCCACCCTTCTGCCCATAAAGAGGCACCGGATTCCATATGGAGGTAAAGAAAGCAGTTAGGTGCCCTGAGTGTGTGGAATAAGGAAGCCGCTCAACTGGTCCCAAAGGAGAGGACTGCCGGGTTCTGGGGAGCCCATGGCCCTTACCTCGGCATCGTTGATATAGTGAACCTCATCAAAGATGACCCACTCCAGGTCCCGAATAACATCTGAGCCACTGTACAGCATGGAGCTGGGGAGAAAAGGCCAAGGATTGACTCCCCAATGGCTCGTCTCCACCCCCTCCTCAGACAGCACACTCTCCACAACGGCCACATCTTCCCAGCCAAAACTCCCCTGTATTGACTGTCCATCTCTCACCGAAGGATCTCTGTGGTCATGATGAGGCAGGAGGCCTCCGGGTGCAGCTGCACATCCCCGGTGAGCAGCCCCACATCCCCGAACGTGTTTCGGAAGTCCCGGAACTTCTGGTTGCTCAGGGCCTTGATGGGCGAAGTGTAGATGGTGCTGGGGGGAGAGCATGAAGTTAGCCAGTCCCTCCGCAGACTCATGGCCCGCACTTCCTCTCCCACATGGAGCCCTCGTGGAAGCATGTCCCAGAAGCTCAGGTGCTCCTCTTCTTCACCCAAACTGCCCTTACATTCTCCTTCATGATATAACCCCAGAAGAATTCTGTCCCCAACCCCTTCCTAAACTAACCCAGTTCATTCTTCTAAACTTTCTCCCCACCATGTCTTTTCATTTCTCTCTGAGCTCTTGTCTCAGTCTTAGCCCTGAACCTCTCACTTAAAGGATGAGCTAGAGAGGTGGGGGAAAGAGATGAGATTTTCAAAGGATGCAGGAGAAAACGGGGCTGGCTGGTGAAGGGGGAGGTTGGCGAAGGAACTCATACCGTGTCATGTGTTTCTGGGCCAGGGCAATGGCATATTCAGCCACAACTGTTTTTCCTGCAGATGTGTGAGCTGCGACAAAGACAGAGTCATGCCGCTCCAAGTGCAGGATGGCCTGTTTCTGAAACACATCTGGCTCAAATGCCCACTATGGGAGAGAGAAAAAGACAGGAGCTAAAGAAAGGAGCAGGGCCTTGCTGCCTCCTGCTCATGGAGCACACAGGGTGGGGGGATGAAGGCTGGAGCCAGCCGAGGCTGGGACTGAGTACCAAGACTGGCCTGGGATGGATCTGACCTCTGGCAGATAGAGGAGACAAGGGGTCGGCTGGGAGTGTGACCCAGCAAGAGGTAGAGGAGCGTGTGAAGATGGGGCCAAAGTACCTGGAAGGCTGGCTGGGGAATGAGGCGATAGAAATCACCAACAGGGGAGGTGGCGTCCACAGGGATGGCCCACTGCTCCTGAGATGGAGGCTCTGGGGCCTCTGGGGTGGATACAACTGTGGACGCTTCCTAGAAGAGTCAGGGATAGGGGTGATAAAGATACAACCAGAGGGCTCTCAATTAGCACTCCTCCCAAAAGATGTCCCTTTCTTCCCCTCAGACCCATCCTAGCCAGCCCACATCCTGGTGGCAAGGCTCTTTCTTGCCTCCACTATGCAGAACCACCAACCTTCAACACTAGGTCCTCCAAGCTGCTTGCTCGGGCCAGGGGAGCACTGCAGGGAGAGGCTGAAACAGCGTCCCCTCTGGGACCTCCTGGCTGTCCCACTGCCTCATTCTCATCCTCGTCACCCCCACCCAAATCCAGAGGCTCCAACAGACAGCTAAGGCTTAGCAGTCCAGGAGCTGGAGTTGGACGATCTGAGGAGCAAGGCAACAAGGTCAACCTTGTCATGTCTATCTCTGTTCCTTAGGAGAAGGACATGACGTCTCCTACACCCCACTCAAAAACCAAAACTAACCTTTTGGTGCAAAGTCCATGCCTTTCTTGAAACCAGGTGGAATAGTAAGAAGATCTGTAGGATAGGGACATGGAATCAGGTCACTGCACACTGGTGAACAAATTGTGTACATGATATAAACCTAAAAGATACCGTTTACAGGACAGATGCTGTAGATAGGGATGTTTGCTATGACACTTTCCCAACAGATGACAGTAAAGGTTTGTGGAAATTTCCCAACAAATGACAGTAAAGGTTGTTATGGACAGAATATCTTTTTCTAATTTTCTGAAAAACATGGGAGGGCTAGCAGTAGCCCAGTGATAGCCCGGGCTCTTCCTCCTCAAGGCTCAGACTCAGAGCCCCACCTTACCTTTCTCAAAGTCTATCTCCTCCTCAGCCTCCTCCCGTGTGTTCAGATCTGTTATGGTGGGTTCATCCATCCCCCCTGGGAAGAGACAGGACAGACAGGGATTCATGGGATGAGGGTAATACGAGATAGGTGGGGAACCCTTCCCCGGAGATTAAGGACACCCTCTTCTACCATCCCATCTCCACAAGAGTCACCTGGCCAGAAGGGATACTGAGTTGGATTTCCCCATAAGGACTGGGAGGCTGGCCCTGGAGGCCGGCGAAGAGACAAGGAGGTTGTGGCCGAGAGATTTGTGTTCTCCAGCAAGACCTAAGGCAAGAGATCAGAGCCCCAATGAGGCTGAGCTTGTCTCTGACCACCTCCCCTTCTCCCCAACTCTGTTTCTCATGACCCCTGACCTCCTACCTCTTTGTAACCCAGTATCTGGCCTGTGGTTGGGTGTCTTTGGGCCTGTAGGTCGGATGGGACCGGGGCTCCCAGGACAGCCAAAAGAGACCAGGGATCCGTCTTCCTCTGCCATTTTCTGGAGAGAAAAATAATAACTTTTGGGTCTTCTTTCTTCCTCTGTCCCAGCTTCCTTCAGGAACCCATCACCCTAGTCTAAGCCCCTCCAGACTCCTCACCGGGCTGAGTGCTCCACACCATGCAGAGGCAGCCAGGCTGGGGATGACAGAAACAACTGTTCTGCTTCTTGCTGCAGATCTGGGGCACAAGGAGGGAGGCCATGGGGAAGCTGAAACAAGGGCAAGATGAGAGGCATTAGGTAAGGAAAGAGGGTAAAATGCAGACAAAAGAGGTGATGGGATTTGTGTTCAGATCAGAAATGGCAGATGTGTCAAACAGACTAGGACAATCAGGCTTGGCCAAAAACTACCTGCTACTGAATTACCTGGGGCAGATTTTGGATTTCAGAAACATGGAGGCTGGACCTAGGAATGTGCATTTTTAAAAAGCTCCCTGGCTGATCATGAAGCACACTGAAATTTGAGACTCCCTGATTTTAGAAAAAGGGGTCCCAGACCTAAGGATGAAGAGTTGGAGGCTCAAAGCCTATCATCTCAGTCACCAAGTGCCCTGGTGCTTGGATACAGAAGGGAGCTCCACGGAGAAATGCCACATTTGAAAGAGCAGCTCTCAAAGCAGAAATATCCCCAGCCCTTTCTGCTCTGTCCTCACACGTACTGCAGGTACACTGGGCTGGAATCTGTCCAGCACTCGTTCAGGCTGGGATGGACAGAAGTACAGGCACAGATGAACAAGGTTAAGCTAGATCCTACCGTGAGGAGGGTGAAAGAGGTTTGGACTCAATGCGGGTCAAAGGTTAGGGTCAAAAGTCACTCACGCTACTTTCTGGAGCTCCAGGCAAGTTCAGCAGCTCCCAGTGCCCCGTGCATCCGAGCTCCACGGCCCGAAGGGGTAAGTCCAGGGGATCTGGGGGAGGTAGCACTACGGGGAAAGGTCAAAAGTCAGGGGTCAAAGGTCATTCCATGTCGGCTACTCCGTTCCATTTCCCTCCCCTCCCCCTCACCGAGTCGCTCTGTCTCCATCATCCTGGAGCCACAGCAGCTGCCTGGCAGCCCGGAAGTGCGGCAAGTAGTCACTGCGAAGTAAGCCCCGCCCCGGAACGGGCGGAAGTAGAGGCAACTTCCGGCACAGGCCCGCCGAGAGCGTGAACTATCGCTGCGGAGTGGCAGACCTGGACCGGTGGAAGGCCGGGCGGAAGTGCGCGCCTGGGGCCGCCTTGGTTACCGCGTTTTCCGCCCCTCGTTACGTCATTGTTGTGAGCCCGCTATCCGCGGCCAGCGCGGGCGCGGCCGGAGACCGTGGGGCCCGGGTTGCCGCCCCCTCAGGTAAGGCCGTCTGTTCCTCACTCTTCGGCCCTTTTTCTCATAGCCATTTCTCTGTTGTTCCTCTTTGCGTTGCTCTGCGGGCGCTACGCTGGCTCCACCGCCTTCTCTGCCGTTCGAACCCCGCGGTTGGCCTTACCCTAGCGAGGGTAGGGGGGTCGGGTGCCATCGTCTTTCCGACGGAGTGGGTATTTGTCCCTCCCTGAACCACATGGTACCTCAGGGTGCTGGTGTCTGTGATCCCTGGAGACAGGAGGGAATGCTGGATGATCCCGACCAGCGGGAGCTTGGACAGCAGCCTGGTTTAAGCAAGGGGTAGGGAAAGCCAAAAGGCAAGAGTAGGCAGACCTGAAGGCGGTGGGGTTGGGTACAGTGTGGACGGCGTGTGAACCCCGGGTGGTAACAGTGGAGAACGATGTCTTGTGCCCTGCCCCTGAACCAGGAGCCACCATGTTGGTGATACCTCCCGGACTGAGCGAGGAAGAGGAGGCTCTGCAGAAGAAATTCAACAAACTCAAGAAAAAGGTGAGGGACTGTGTGTGGACATGGCCTAACCTTTCACAGACTCTGCACTCTGAGAAGATATGGGGTGAGTGTGAGCGAATGGGGAAGTTTTTCTGGCCCATACCTAGAGACATATCACCTCACAGTGTAGCTTCAAGAGGTGGGCTTTCCCAAGCCTTGGTGTGGACCTTCTGTCTTTTCTATGCAATCTGCCATGGATTGTCTTCCTTTCCCATGTCTTTTAGTACCGCCTAAGAGCTGATGATCCCCAAGTTTGTTTTTTCTGGTTCTATCCAGTGTTATACTGAAAAACTTCAGATACCCAGTGTTGAAGCTATCATCTTTCTATTCTTGATCTTCCAAATAAGATTGACTACACCAATTCTGCCACATGTTTGGACTCAAAATATCTCTGACTTCCCCGCTATTTGCATAGTCAAACCTTTGCCAAGTCTTCTTGTTTCTTCTTTTGAAGTAATTTTTCCTGTTCATTCTTTACTGTGCATTCCCCCGAGCAGGACTTTATTGACATTCATGTGGGCCATTGTAATGGTCTCTCAACAAATTTCTCAGTCTTTTTTTTTTGAACAGACTTCTTCACTCCTGTTCAAATGATCCACTGAAAACACAAAATTCTGCTCCCTCTGTTTCTCAAAAACCATAAATGGCTTCACATTGTCTATATAACAAAGCCTCAAAACCTTAGTTTGGCAGCTTTGTCTAGTAAAGTAGAACTACTCACTACTTCCAAAACATGCATTCCCAAAGCCTTCTTGTCTCTGTGTCTTTGCCACCCTGTTTTCTTTTTCTAAAATACCCTTCTCCTCTCTGTGTCGTGCAGAGATACGGGGGAGGGCCTAGTTTAATAGCCATTAAACATCAGAAAATCTTACTAGCTTTCAGCTATGATTAATCTGCACCTCTTATAATTGTATTGCTAACTCACTCAATTTATTTTATTTCTCAGACTGTAAGTTTCTTGAGGGTAGGAACAATGCATTAGCCTCCTGGATATCCCTGTTAACGAAGTCATGGCTGGGTCTCATTCAATATGCAGGAAATAGATGGATGAAGCCTCCAGGAAAGGCACATAAACTTATACTTACTTGGAGCTTATATCCTAGGATTCTAGTCCATGATTGAATTATTTGTCTTCAACTTCAAAAATGTAACACTCTGGAAAACCTCTGGGTTCCGTGGTTTGGTTAGATTAGGAATTTCCAGCATCATACACGATCTAGGGGACCAGAGGCAAGAGGCAGAGCACATCAGTGCACCACTCTGAGGGCATCAAGAAAGACGGTCCCTAGAGTGATGTGCCCAGGGGCCTTAGAGGAACTGGCTAGGGGCTGGCCCTCACTGACCTCTCTCTTCTCACCCTTGTTCCCAGAAAAAGGCATTGCTGGCTCTGAAGAAGCAAAGTAGCAGCAGCACAGCCAGCCAAGGTGGTGTCAAACGCTGTGAGTGACAGGGGAAATGGGGATGGACTGGAAGTGGGCAGCATGGAGCTGACCTTCGTCATGGCTTGGCCAACATAATGCCTCTTCCCCTTGTCTCTCCAGCACTATCAGAGCAGCCTGTCGTGGACACAGCCACAGCAACAGAGCAGGCAAAGCAGCTGGTGAAGTCAGGAGCCATCAGCGCCATCAAGGCTGAGACCAAGAACTCAGGCTTCAAGCGTTCTCGAACCCTTGAGGGGAAGTTAAAGGTGAGCACAAGCAGAAGGATTGTTTAAAGGGCATCCCTCCAAGTTGGAATGTAGATGGGCTTGGGAAAAATATGCATACTCAAGCACTGGCAAATTGCTGTACCATTCTGAGTTTCACCTCTCATGTATAAAATGAAAAAACTAGACGACTCCTGAGCTCTCCGTTTTACACATTCTGTGGTTGTAATCCACCTTGGATTGGAGCTCCTGGAATATGTTGCTCTAGGGGATGGAAAGGGCTGAAAATGTTATCAGGTTCAAGAGAGGTTCAAATAAACTGAATACATAATATATCAAGTCACTTATAAAAAATACTGGCTGGGCACAGTGGCTCATGCCTGTAATGCCAGCACTTTGGGAGGCTGAGGTGGGCAGATCACTTGAGATTAGGAGTTTGAGACCAACCTGGCCAACATGGTAAAACCCCGTCTCTACTAAAAATACAAAAATTAGCAAAGTGTGAGGCCGGGCACGGTGGCTCATGCCTGTAATCCCAGCACTTTGGGAGGCCGAGGTGGGCGGATCACGAGGTCAGGAGATCGAGACCATCCTGGCTAACAAGGTGAAACCCCATCTCTACTAAAAATACAAAAATTAGCTCGGCGTGGTGGCAGGCGCCTGTAGTCCCAGCTACTTGGGAGGCTGAGGCAGGAGAATGGCGTGAACCCAGGAAGCGGAGCTTGCAGTGAGCCGAGATTGCACCACTGCACTCCAGCCTGGGTGACAGAGCCAGACTCCGTCTCAAAAAAAAAAAAAAATTAGCAGAGTATGGTGGTGCACGCTTATAGTCCCAGTTACTGAGGAGGCTGAGGCCAGAGAATCACTTGAACCCAGGAGGCAGAAGCAGTGAGTGGAGATCACACCACTGCACTCCAGCCTGGGTGACAGAGCAAGATTCTGTCTCAAAAACAAAACAAAATAAAACAAAAAAGCCACAATGGCAGGTGCGGCAATGGCTCATTCCTGTAATTTCAGCACTTCAGGAGGCCAAGGTAGGAGGATTGCTTGAGCCCAGGAGCCCAGGAGTTTGAGACCAGCCCTGGCAACATAGTGAAACCCTATCTCTACAAAAAAAAAAAAAAAAAAAATACAGAAATTAGCCAAGCATGGTAGAGCACATCTCTAGTCCCAGCTACTAGGGAGGCTGAGGTAGGAGGATTGCTTGAGCATGGGAGGTCAAGGCTGCAGCAAGCTACGATTGCTCTATTGCACTCCAGCCTGGACAACAGAGCAAGACCGTGTCTCAAAAAATAAAAAAAAAATAAGTAAAACCACGTAGTCAAATAAGAAATGTACGTAGAATTAAAAGGGAAGAAAAGATCAGAGGAAACCTAGAAGAGGGTGAAGGAAGAGGAACACCTCTGTTCCATGGTTGGGCAACCTCCTGCTCCACACTGAGGTAGGTCTCTCACCTCTCCAGGACCCTGAGAAGGGACCAGTCCCCACTTTCCAGCCGTTCCAGAGGAGCATATCTGCTGATGATGACCTGCAAGAGGTAAAGGCTCCTAATTTCTGTCCCTGAGGGGTTGGGGGTAGAGGAATATGAGAGACTAATATATTTTGGACCACATGTCAGCAATTGGGAATCATCTTAACTGTTCTTGGTCTCTTTTACAGTTGTCCAGACGTCCCCAGAGGAAATCTCTGTATGAGAGGTTAGAGAGTAGAGATAAGACTGGGCCCACTTGGTGGGGTTGATTGCCTGAGTCCTTGGGAGGTTTGGGCTGTAGGAGCTGGGCTATAGAAGGAATAATGAGTCTCCACAGGGTCTGAGGGGAGAAGGTAAAACCCCCCTTTGATCTTCAGTCTGCATCTCCCCAGCTTTGTGTCTTCTAGTGATCGACTTCGAGAACTAGGGCCAGATGGAGAAGAGACAGAGGGCCCAGGGGCTGGCGATGGTCCCCCTCGAAGCTTTGACTGGGGCTATGAAGAACGCAGTGGTGCCCACTCCTCAGCCTCCCCTCCCCGAAGCCGCAGCCGGGACCGCAGCCATGAGAGGAACCGGGACAGAGACCGAGATCGGGAGCGGGATCGAGACCGGGATCGAGACAGAGACAGAGAGCGGGACAGGGATAGGGATCGGGATCGGGATCGAGATCGAGACCGGGAACAGGACAGGGATCGGGAGCGGGATCGAGACCGAGACCGAGAGGGTCCTTTCCGCAGTGAGTGATTTTGGCTGGAGGTCAACGTGACCTTAACTGAGGTTTATGTGGGTCCTACTAAGTGAAATGTGACATGGGCTATGTCTTGTGACTATGATTTGTGCTCCCAAAGGGTCGGATTCATTCCCTGAACGGCGAGCCCCTAGGAAAGGGAATACTCTCTATGTATACGGAGAAGACATGACACCCACCCTTCTCCGTGGGGCCTTCTCTCCTTTTGGAAACATCATTGACCTCTCCATGGACCCACCCAGAAAGTAAGGATGACAACAGGGCATGATGAGAAGTCCTGGGAGAATCCTGGGGTGTGAGACCTGAGGGAGGAAGCTGCCCTCCCTGCAGCCGCCTATGATCACTGGGTTTGGTTGGGTCCAGAAGAGCCCCTTGGCTCTCCACTGACCATGCTTTCTCTTATCCCAGCTGTGCCTTCGTCACCTATGAAAAGATGGAGTCAGCAGATCAGGCCGTTGCTGAGGTTGGAACTTCCCAAATCTGTTCTTTCCATCGCTTCTGCTGTTCTCATGTGTTCTCCTCAAAATACTAGATGCCAGGAAGAAGTTGGGTCCTCTTGATAAAGAAAGCCTCTCCCTATTCACACAGAAAAACTTACATTCTCAGATTCCTTATTCGGTCTACTCCTAGGATAGCAACTCCTGAAATAACATCTTTGGTTTATCTGTAATGTTTTCCTCCCCATCCTCTGCCTCCCCTCTTCTGCTTCAGCTCAACGGGACCCAGGTGGAGTCTGTACAGCTCAAAGTCAACATAGCCCGAAAACAGCCCATGCTGGATGCCGCTACTGGCAAGTCTGTCTGGGGCTCCCTCGGTAAGAATGGGATTCTTCCTTTCCCATCCTCTCCCCCACAGGCCGTTCCTTTTGGTTCCCCCACACGTCCTTGGGTTTCCTAGAGATGATCGAGGTCAGAGTGTGTGCGGAGGCTATGGGAATGGGAAGGAAAATTTCAGATCCTCTGTCAGTTAGAGGTAAAGAAAGGAGAGAAAAGGATTGAAAACAGCTTCCAAAGCAGTGACTGGAACAGGGAAGAAAGTGGGAGCTGGAGTGAGATTGGTGAGGAAGATGAGTGTCTCATGGGGCTTGTTCATTTTGAGATGGAGGAGAGTGAGTTTCGTAAGTATTCGACATCAGGGATCTGGAACTCAGGTGTGAGTTAAGGAAGGAAAACGTAGATTAAGTCATCCGCATCACAGGGTGGCTGCCAAACAATAGGATCATCAGGGAGACTCTGATTTCAGAGGAAAAAAACGACCCAGGACTCGGTTTGAGGAATACTCTGGGACTATGTTAGGAAACAGGACTGTTCACCTCACGCCCCACATGTCCCCAGCTCTCCTGACATGTTAGGCTAACGTTGAGCCTAACGTTAGCAAAGGAGACAGGAGGAGGGGTCAGAGGGCTGGGAGCAGCACCACAGGGGCCTGGGCCACTGAAGCAAAAGGACACACACTTTGAGAAAGAGGGAGTAGCCAGCAGTGTCAAGGTACAGAGATCACAGGAGGGGAGTGGGTGAGAGAGATTCTCTCTAGCTCAAGCGTGGTGGGGATGGAACCACTGGATGGGGTGAAGAGAGTAACATGTCTGGTGGAGGGAGGAAAGAGGAAGGGGAAGAAACAGCTAGAGGCTTGAGAGAGAATGGTGAGGGCCAAAGCTACACCCTGGATGAGTTCTGGTGGAGCTAGTAGCATTTCTTAGTGTGAATAACCCATTTTCCCTGAAAGTAGATTTTCCTGGGAAAGGAGTGAGCAGAAAGAAGGGCTCAGAGCAACAGTGGCCCTTCAGGCAAAAGAAAGGAACTAGAATTGACCAGCATGTCAAAAAAGGGCTACAGAGGTTTTCTAGTTTTTAGCTTCTGACATACTGACTGTAAGTAGTGGGTTAATATCATTCACATGTCTCAACAATGACATTTGGGATTTTTCTAAGAACAAAACTTTCATCAGAATGTCCACTTATACTTTCCTTGGCCATGAGTTGGCACAAAGGAGCTAAGGAAGACAGGCCATCCTGGCCACCAGAGGGCAGCGTGGAAACTGGGCTTCCAGGGGCCAGTGGCCAGGAGTGAGGTGGTCAGGAGTCGGCCTCAGGGTCTGATCTGTGATCTCCTTTAGACCTTAACTGTTCCTCTCCTCCCTCCCTAGCTGTCCAGAACAGCCCTAAGGGTTGCCACCGGGACAAGAGGACCCAGATTGTCTACAGTGATGACGTCTACAAGGAAAACCTTGTGGATGGCTTCTAGGGAACAGAGCTGGATTCCTTGTGCCTCATATGCCCCAATGCTGGTCTCAGTAAAACACTGAGGTGGAAGTTTACACATCTCCCTCAGCCTCTGGTTTTTCAGCACTTGGGATTGGGGTTAAGCCTTTAAAAACGGCTGTCAGGTTTGATCTCAGTGTAACAACATGGCCAGTGCCCGTTCCCCACTCCCTTGCCCCAAAAGGATCTGGAACACAGGTGTTGTCGCAGCTATTTTAATTCAATCCCACGCCCCTGTCCAGCAGGAAACCCCTTATAGAAAACCCAAATCCTCATCTTGGAGTTTCTGCTTCAGCCAGGGCAGCACTTGGAAGAGGTTGATGTGAAAGTCTCGGGCGTGAGCAGGTACCTGCTTTTGCCGCTTCTGGTTTTTGCAGACATCCACTACTCCCCAGCTGATTACACCAACCTGCAGAGGCAGTGGGGTGCCATGGATCATTCAGTAGAATTCCTAATCCTGGAAGCATGGCTGTTTCTGATTGTGTCTTAGCTGACCTAAAGGAATCAGACTAGGGACCCAGCTCAGCCTCGTTCTTGACACACACAGGTCAGACATGCGGTCCTAAGGTGAGGCAGGCTCTGCCCACCTCAAATTACTAGCCACATGCATTGAGCTTTCCTGCTTTGGGGCCCATGCTGACCACTTGGCATCTCCCCAGATAGGAAAGGGAGGACTCACTTGAATGAAACGACTTCTCTTGTGAACTATCAAGGGGCCGCCAGAATCACCTGCGAGGAGAGGAGAAGCTGTAGGGAAAAGGACTCTTGGGCCTTGGGCACTTGGCAGCACAACCAAAGAGCGTTCTCTCACCTCTGCAAGTATTGGGGTCAGCATAGGGACTCACTCCTCCAGTACAAAGGAACCGAGGGGTGACCACCTCCGAGATGTCCTTGACTTTGTCATAGCCTGGGGCATATTGAGCATCTCTCTCACAGCTGCCTTTCTGTAGGGGAGGTGGGAAGCATGGAGAAGGGTAATGAACAGAAGTGGCTTAGGAAGGATTGGGGCCTAGAGTGCCTCCTTAGGATGCCCATTTCTCACCTTATCCCCATTCTTGATGTAGACCTCCTTCCGAGTCAGCTTCTTCTCCTCCTCAGACACAAACAGAGCTTTGATATCCTGTGCAGGGAGCAGCTCTTCCTCTGGACAAATAGACTGCGTCACTTCAGCTGCTCCCACCACTGTCATCTTCCCATTGCCTTTGTCACTCAGTAGATGTCCCCTAAGCCCTTCTAGAGCTAGGTTCTGGGCCAGGCATCACCTCTTCCTAGTCCACCTCCCTCTCATGCCCCACTTGTCTCTTGGGATCTCATCCTTATCCTCTCCCCAAGTATGTCTTACTCTGTTGCTGGCAAGTGGTAGTTGGAGGAAGCCTCAAAGCTCGAGTTGTTCCCTCGGTGCAGGGGAGACAAATGGGCCTGTAAAGGACAAGGAGAACAGCAAACCAGGCCTGCTCCTCACCCCAGTCCTCCAGCCTTTCCCAGCCTTTCCTCAGGGATCTAGATGCTCTCACCTGATAGTCTGGTGATAATTCAGCTTATTCTTGAGCTTGATCAGGGCAACGTCATAGTCATAAAATTCAGGAATTCCTGCTTCTTTTTTCCCATTAATGTTGTAGTTGGGGTGAAATAGGACTTCTTCTATCTCCAGGTCCTGCTTCTTCCCTCCTGAAGTAGGAGAGTAGGTACCACCTCTTTGTGGGCAGCTTCCTGCCTCTGGCCCCATGTCATTCCTAACTTCACGTCTTCCCCCATCCCTGACTGGTCTGGGGTGCAAGGAATGGGGCTGCATTGAGGATGGGTGGAGTGTAGGATCTGTAGAAAGTGGGAGGTGTTGCCTGGAGAGCGTAGGTGCAGCCCAGGACCTTCAGTTGCATCCTTACCCACGCTGACCTTGATCGAGTGTTCTTTGTCGTCCACAGTGAAACAGTGTGCTGCTGTCAGCACAAAGTACTCAGACACCACAGCCCCCATACAGCTCTCGTGTCCCTTTGAAGGGCGCTGGGAACAGAACCGTAGAGAGGGAAAGCTCAGCTTTTACAAACCACCATCTCTTAAGGCCATTTTGCCCTGCCCCTACTCCCATTTCACCTTGACTTCACCCCCAAGTCCCCACTGCTGGGATTCTGTGCTTACAGTGACTGAGATCTTGGCCTGCCATGGTTGCTTGTGGTAGTCGGTACCCTTCCTGTGTTCCCAAACCATGCCACAGAGACTCAGAGACTGGCTTTCATCTGGCAGAGAAGGAGAATGTGCTGAAAACTCGGAACACTTCATTCCCAAATGGCAGCAGCCTTTTGGGTAGGAGTCTATGAGGAGCAGAGGCCCAAAAGGAGAAAGGGAAAGACCACGGGTATTTGTTTCCTCGTGTTAGGAGAAGACTGCTGTGGTGGAGTGAAAAGGGAAAGAACTTGGGATCAAGCTGTCAAAGAGGCCTGGCTGTTTTCAAGCCCAACCCTGTTGCTAGCTTGCTGCCCCTTGACCTCCTTTGGCCTCTGTTTCCACATGCGTCAAATGTAGGACTATAGAAAGATCTCTGAAGTGCTCAGAGCTCTGTGATTCTAAGGTTAAGTGAACAGTGCCAGGAAACAAGAATAGTGACACTGAGGTAGAGAAGGAGGAATGAAGGAGGCTTTCCAGGCAACTAGAGCTTCAGGGGTAGAGGAAGAATGAATTACTTCAGGGGAACCTGAGGAGAGTTGTGTTCTTTATTCCGTTGTATCTCCCTACCAATCATTTGGAAGAAAACATCTTCCAGGTTTTCCATATCCTTGACTTTGAACACATGTTGCTCATTGTCTTTCTTGGAAGCCAAAGCATTGATGTTCACTTGGTTCACCAAAGGCCCGACCCCAAACACATAGACATCTGAGGGAGAAAAAGGAAGGATGAGGGTCTAAGCCCTGAGGAAGTGGGGTGCTGAGTCCTAGGCAGGTTACTCACCCAGATAATCCTCCCTTGGGTTTTTGCGATCCTTGCCAATGTATAGCAAGTCCCGAATCTCATCAATGACAGTAATGGGGTCCCCGCCCATGTTGTGCAATCCTGCAGAAGAGACAGGACCATGAGGGTAGGAGATAAGGAAGATAAATTGGCTAAAGGCAATGATACACGTGGCAGGGTGAGCAAGTTGAGGAAGGGTTGGAGATAGTTGATCACAGGGCTTTAGGAAGAATTCCTTATGAAGAGTCACAGGAGAGATGAACAGCCAGCTATGAGTCACATTCAGGGCCCCAACCATGGGTATAGTGTTACAAATGGACTTAAGGGCCACATGCTGGTCTGGGAAGGTGGGGAGGCTGGGACAGGAGAGAGGTCCCTTCTGACCATCGGTCATGAGGATGATGACATGGCGGGTGCGGTTCCAGCCTTCAGGAGGGATGTCATCTGGCCAGCTCATCATGCTGTACACTGCCTGGAGGGCCTTCTTGGTGTTAGTCCCTGACTTCAACTTGTGGTCTGTGGAGAGGGAAGAGACCATCACCTCACCTGGTCTTCCAAGCCATCTTTTAACCCCAGAGACCAATCTGCAACTGAAATCCCACATCTTTCAACTTTTTAAGTTAATCATCATTGCACGGACTTCCCTTTGACCACAGAGTGGCCCTTCCAGCCCCCAACAGGTTCCCACTAACCTCCATTGCCCAATGACCCTGCTGTTCAACCTTTGACTACAAAGTGGTCCTCCCTGTCTCCCTCAAGGTAGTCTCATGACCCCCTCCACACAACACTCTTGAACCTCCTGACCCCAAAGTGAACCTCCCACCGTTCCCTAACCTCTGACCTTCATAATTGATTTCATTGAGCTGCTTCGTGACCCAGTCTGCATTACTGCTGTCTGGTTCAGACACTTTGACCCAAATTTTGGGGTATGTGGCATATGTCACTAGACCATATCTTGGCTTCACACCATAACTTGCCACCTGTGGGTGAGGAGAACAAGGCACCATGGCATTGAAAATAGAATACTGTGATTGGGAGACCAGTGACTTTGCTGGGACAGGGAGGCTCTTAGTAAGAGGCTCAAGGGCTGAGGTTCATGGAGGAATTACCAGTCAAGAAACTGCTTCAATTAAAGGGAAGAAGGACAGAATAGGACCTGGAGATTTTCCTGGGGCCCTGGGGTTCAGAGGGGCTGGAATGATCAGGGAGGTAGTCCTGGAAGATCAGCGATATTCCATTTCCCCGAGTTTAGGGATAGGAGGATTCCACCTTCTCAATTAAGTTGACTAGACACTTTTTGGCTCCTGTGAAGTTGCCGGCCCCAATGCTGTCTGATCCATCTAGCACCAGGTAGATGTTCATGGAGCCTGAAGGGTCCAGGACGATCTTCCGCTTCTGTTGTTCCCCTGGGTGCCAGGAGAGTGGCTCAGGCTCCAGCATTAACAGTTCTGTCCCTTCTCCATTTTCCCCCAGTTCCCTGCCCTGCCTCCCCTCTCTGTCTTCAAACCTGGGCTGTGCCCATCCTCAGCATCGACTCCTTCTATGGTCTCTGTCAGGGAAGACAGGAAAGCTTCGGCCACCTCTTGAGGGGTGTCGTACATGAAGGAGTCTGGAAGAGTCAGAAATGAGGTCAAATGTCTGGGAGTGTCGGATACAGTGACCAAAGAGATGGGGGATCATGGGTTTCCAGGGTATAAAAGGCTCAGAAGTGAGACAGTTCTACAGGGAGGTTTAAACAAAGTGAGGAAAGAGCAGGGTTGAGGTAGGGAGAGAAGACAGTAGGATGGAAGACCAGGATCTGACCTGGGGGTACAGGTCAAAGGTCACCTTGGCAGGAAGGCTCCGTCCCGCTCCAAGAGCCACCTTCCTGACACGTTCGCCGCTGGGAGCCACGCAGGGTAAGCCCCCGGCTGCAGTGGTAGGTGACGCTGTCTTCAAGGCGGTACTGGCTGCCCACCTTCCTTGTGCCAATGGGGATGCCCGGGTTGGAGCAGTACCCCGCTGCAGAGGCATGAGACATGGAGGTAAGCGCTGAAGCCTGAGGCCCCGTGGGCAAGGCAGAGAGCAAGAGTTACAGTGTCCGGAGCCGAGTGCCCACTCCTCGGGCTGGGTGCCGTCAGGGAGACAGCAATGTGGGGGGAGGGGATGCTTCTCACCTCCGTTGTCACAGATCGCTGTCTGCCCACTCCACCGGCCATTCACTTGGCAGGTGCGATTGGCAGAGCCCCGGAGAGTGTAACCATCATAGCAGTGGAAAGAGATCTCATCACTCACATTGTAGTAGGGAGACCGGGGCCAGTATTCCCCGTTCTCGAAGTCGTGTGGTCTTGGACAGCGGATTGCTTTGAGAAGGGGGGACAAGTAGAAGTCATCAAGAGGGAAAGGCTGCCTTAGGTGTATCCCTCCTGGTCTCGGAGACCATGTCACTGAGAAACAGCGCATTCCCAGTCCCGCAGAAGCAGCATCTTACCTACCCCTCAACCCATATGGATTTCCGCTGCTTCTCCCTCCCCATTTCTGAGTGTTCTCTTGACTTCCAGGGCTGCCTGGAAGCCCAGGGTAAATGCTTAGTAAAGGTTAACTCCGCTTTTTCTTGCCTCCTTTCCGTCTGCCACCCTAAAACTGCTCCTACTCCCGGTCAGTCCATCTTGTCACCCTGCCTAGTCTCATCCTAGTCCTGACCTTGCTGCCGCCTGCCCTGTTTCTCCCTTAGGCCACTGCCCACACTCATTGCCCTCAAACCTCTGCACTCTGCCTTCTTGACAGTCTTTTGGTCTTGAGTCTGCAGGGTGCTCCAGGACCCCGTAGATCTGCAGGTACGTGTCTGCACAGGGTACGGGTAGAAGCCAGAAGGACACACGTACTCCAGTGCCTGGCCGTCTTGGAGAAGTCGGAAGGAGCCACCTTTGATCTCTATCCCCTCCAGAGAGCAGGATCCCTGGGACCGAGCCAAAGACAATGGAGTCGTGGTCACACCTAAAGAGAAAGGCTGATGAAGCCTGGCCCCAAAAGGCCAAGGAGGGATGCTGGAGACAGCAGGAAGGGAAGGTTACCCTCGCTTACCTCCAGACAAGAGGCCCAAGATGAAGGGCATTAGGCAGAGTTGGGGGCTGAGATTGCTCCCCATGGCGTTGGAAGGCAGGAGAGAAGCTGGGCCTGGGGCAGGATGGCGTGTCCTGGCTTGCTTTGCTTGTCTGCTTGGCTCAGTGTCCAAGCTGAAACTCCAGACCTAGACCTGGTCACATTCCCTTCCCCTGCTCCCCACCAGCCCCCAGCCTTTTATGCAATCTGTGTTCTGGCACCTGCGGCTCGCCCCGCCTGTCCTACCCACATCACTTTCCCGGAACATCCAAGCGGGAGGGCCCCGCTGAGCTGCCAGTCAAGGAAACAGAAACTGCAGAAGTCCCACCCTTTGCTGCCCAAGGTCCAGGACTCTCCCCTTCAGTACCTCCTCTCCGGCCTCAGCTCCTCCCCAGCAAGCCCAGACCACCCACTTAGGGACCAGAAATAAGGATCCAGCTCACTCCCCCGTTGATTGTGTGTTATGGTGCAGAGTCCAGCCACTGTTTGTCCAGTGGGGTCTCTGACCTGCCTTCCTGTAGCTCTTGGAGTCATTCTGGCCTCCCCCTCCCCCAAGGCCAGCCCTACCTGGCCTCCAGATAGAGGCACAGACAGATGTGGAAACCATTGATTTTTATTAATTTCATAACTGGGAAATTCCATGTGAAAGTGAAACAAGCATGAGTCAAGTCAACCAGGGGAGGAATTTGGGGACAGGCCAAGGAGCGGGAGGTGGGGCAGCGAGGCAGTCCTGCTGGTAGGAGCCCTGAGGATTTCCCAGCTTGTGTGCACTGCCTCTGGCATCCTAGAGACCCGGATTTACTCAGCTAGGAGAAAGGATGGGTCACAGGGTCTAAGGGTGGCCATTCAGCGGTAGAAGATGGAGGGGCGGCAGATTCTGGCAGGGCAGCAGAGGGCTCAGTGGCCGTGGCTAGAGGGGTAAAAAATTCAGGACATCCCCCAGGTGCTGCCTCAGCCAGGGCTGCATGCGGAAGAGATTGATGTGAAAGTCTCGTGGCGGCGGGACCTTGCTACGAGGGGCCCTTTTGCGGGAGTTTTTGTCAGCAGAGCCAAGGCAGGGGTTGTAAAGACCCCAGCTCACCAGACCCACCTGGAGAAAAGGAGAGAACTGGCTGGGAGGCTGCCACAGCCCCAGCTGTAAGCCCCAACCTCCCTAGATCCCTCAAAGGCCTCCCTCATCCCCCCAACAAGGCTGAGATCCTGTAACCCCTGGGTCCTGCAAGCTTCCACCTTCTCACCTGAAAAAACCTGAATCTCCGTTCAAGGAAAACTGCTCCCCCAGATTCTCCTGCCAGCAAAGGGTGACAGGAGACAGTGTCATCTAGGGCAGTGGACTGGTGTTCTGGCATGCATGCTGGCCACAGAGACACAGGTGGCCTTCCCCTTGCGAATCCAGGCATGGTTGAGGGACTCACCCTTGCAGGGACTCTCATCCTCCTGGGTCCCACTGCATAGGAACTGGTCCGTCACCACCTCCCTGACATCTGTCAAGCTGGGGAACATGGTTTTTTCTTGGGAGACAACCTCGGCACAGCTTGTCCACTGCAGTAGGGGTGGAACCAGAGAGGGGTGGAATAAGAAGACCTGGGTGGGTGCAGTGGCTCACGCCTGTAATCCCAGCACTTTGGGAGGTTGAGGCAGGCAGATCACTTGAGGTCAGAAGTTCAAGACCATCCTGGCCAACATGGTGAAATTCCGTCTCTACTAAAAATACAAAAATTAGCTGGGTGTGGTGGCAGGCACCTGTAATCTCAGCTACTCAGGAGGCTGAAGTAGGAGAATCGCTTGAACCCGGGAGGCAGAAGTTGCAGTGAGCTGAGGTCATGCCACTGCACTCCAGCCTGGGAGACAGAGCAAGACTCCATCTCAACAACAACAACAAAAGAATAAGCAGACCCAGGGACACCTAGCAGGTTTGTGAGGCTTGGGAGGAGGGGTGACCCACGTCAGAGAGAGAAAGCAGCCAGACCTGGAGAAGGAAGAGAGACATTCTGGGAGCTGTCACAGGGGGATCCCAGCATCCCCAACCTGAGACCCTCACCTCCACTCCCATCTTAAGGTTAATGTTCAGTTTGCTCCCATTCAAGGCGACAAAATGAGCAGGAACACTCTGTTTGTTCAGTAGTTCATTCTCTATAGTCAAGAGAAGGGGATGTTGGTGCTGGTCCTTTTACCCAGAATCCAGGTTCCTGGCTTGGGGACTGCAGCCTAGTCCTTGTTATCACCCCCAAACCCCGGCCCCAGCTCTCAAGCACCATAAGTCCCAGCACTCACCATGGTCCCTACAGGTGCTGCCTTGAGGTCTCCGCAGAGCCAAATTGGCCTCCATGGTGCAGGGAAGGCAGATGGGCCTGGGGAGAAGAGCAAGGATCACACCAGCCTGTCCCCAGTATGTCTTCCAGGGCTCTCCAGAGCACTCTCCCCTGCAGGGCACCCTCCCATCCCAGACTCCAGGCACCTGGCATGGGTGGACATCTTTACTTTCTGGGCCAGCTTCAGCAGAGCTATGTCATCACCATAGAACTCCAGGATTCCCTGGTTCTTTTTGGCAAAGACATCAAACCCTGGGGAGATCACCGCCTTCTCAATAAGGAATTCTTTGCCCCACTGGGATTTGGGGTCTCCTGGAAATAATATGCCAGATTAGGCTAGACCAGGGCTCCTGCAGGGGCCAGAGGCTGGGTGAGGTGGTGGGATCTGTGGCTTCAGGATCAGGAGGCTGGTGCATCCCCTGCCTTACCCACGTTGACCCTCCACAGGGAGTGGTCGTTGCCATCGCGGAAGCAGTGAGCTGCTGTCAGGACCCATTGGTCAGAGATGAGGGCCCCCCGGCAGGTCTCTTGGCTCTTGGGCTGCAGGGGAACAGGTGATCTTCAGGGATTGCAGTATCTCTGGCCCATGGCCGCTTTCACCTCTGGAATCTAAGCCCTGCCCCTCCTTCCTGGTACCTTAATAGTGACATGCCAGGGTGTCCTCTCCTGGTCAGAGGCGTTTGCTGACATGTTCCCCACCCCGCAGATGGTGTCTGTGAGCTTGGAGACATCTGTGGGTGTGAGGATCAGATGGGGAAGGAGGCAAGTGAGGGGCACTGTGTCAAGGTTCCCAACACGGGCCTCTGGCGGGCTCCTCACCGTCCTCCCCACACCAGGGAGGGCAAAGCTCACTCACCCAGCATATGTTCAAAGACCTGGTGCAGAGCCTTTGTGTCCTGCAGAATGAAGGCATGCCTCTCACCATCCTTCTTGGACCCTAGCTCATTCAGTTCTCTCCAGTCCACATCCAGCTTGCCCACCCCGATGGCATAGATGTCTGGTGGGGAAGAGGGAAATCACCAGACTCCTGTGGCTTTGGGGCTACCCCATGAGACAGGAGGCTGTCATCTGAAACTCACTGTGTCCAACAAAGACCCACATGAGCTGGACCCCTGCGTCCTCCCCACTGCTACCTGTCTGCCTTCATTTCCTGCCACTCCCTGCCTTTCACTCTCCTGCAGCACACAGCCTCTTTGAAGTTCCTCAAATCCATAGGCATGGTCACACCTCAGGCCCTTTGCCCCTGCTGTGCCTCTGCCTAGTTCACTCCTTCCCAGACTTCCACATGGCTCATGTTCGTACCTTCTTAAGTCTTGGCTCAAATGTCACCTTCTCAGTGAGGCCTTCCCTGGTCTTCCTGTCCAAAACTGCAATGCCCAAGACAAACTTTCATCCCCACTTTGGGAGGCAAGGTGGGAGGATCCCTTGAAGCCAGAAGTTTGAGACCAGCCTGGGCAACATGGCAACACCCCTTAGCTTGTGTCACCTACCACCTGCTGGGTTCTATGGTGTTCTTATCCTGTTTATTCCCTGTAATGGTGGAATTGTGTCCCCCAGAAAGATGTGTTCAAGTCCTAACCCCCAGTATCTGTGACTTTATTTGGAAAAAGGGTCTTTGCAGATGTAATCAAGTTAAGATTAAGTCATACTAGATTAGGGTGAGCTCTAATCCAATGACTGAGGTCCTTATAAGAAGAGGTAAGCCAGAGCTAGGCGTGGTGGCTCACACCTGTAATCACCAGGAGGCGGTGGTTGTGGTGAGCCAAGATCGCACCATGGCACTCCAGCCTGGGCAACAAGAGCAAAACTCCATCTCAAAAAAAAAAAAGAAGAAGAGGTGAGCCGGGCACGGTGGCTCACACCTGTAATCCCAGCACTTTGGGAGGCTGAGGCGGGCAGATCACGAGGTCAGGAGTTCAAGACCAGCCTGACCAACATGGTGAAACCCTGTCTCTACTAAAAATACAAAAATTAGCCAGACATGCTGGCACACACCTGTAATCCCAGCTACTCAAGAGGCTGAGGCAGGAGAATCGCTTGAACCCGGGAGGCGGATGTTGCAGTGAGCCGAGATTGCACCACTGCACTCCAGCCTGGGCAACAGAGAAAGACTCCATCTCAAAAAAAAAAAAAAAAAAAAAAAAAAAAGTGAATTGGCTGGGCATGGTGGTGACTCGTGCCTGTAATCCCGGCAGTTTTTTTGAGGCTAAGGCAGGCAGATCACCTTGAGGCCAGGAGTTTAAGACCAGCCTAGCCAACATGGCGAGACCATGTCTCTACTAAAAATACAAAAATTAGCCAGGCATGGTGGCACATGCCTGTAATCCCAGCTTCTTGGGAGACTGAGGCACGAGAATCCCTTGAACCCAGGAGGCAGAGGTTACAGTGAGCCAGGATCCCACCACTGCACTGCAGCCTGGGCTCCTGGCTGACAGAGCGAGACTCTGTCTCAAACAAATGAACAAAAAAAGAAGAAAGGAACTTGGACACAAAGACACAGGTAGTGGGTCTCCTATCTATATAAGAGAACAGCATGTAATGACACAGAGGCGCACACAGAAAAGAAGGCGAGTTGAAGACAGAGGCAGAGAATAGGTTTATGCTGCCACAAGCCAAGGTTGGAGCCACCAGCAGCCAGAAAAGACAGGAAAGAATTCTTCCCAAGAGCCTTCCGAGGAAGCACGGCCCTGCCAACACCTTGATTTCAGACTTCTAACCTCCAGAACTGTAAGAAATTCTGTGTTCTAAGCCACCCAGGTTTGTGGTACTTTGGTAAGTACTTTTAAATGACCGAATGAATAGAAAGAACACAGAACATAACATGGAAACAAAACCTCAGATCTAGTCTTCCTCTGTAAAAGGTAGCATCTGGGAGAAGGGCCTAAAGCCACGTTTTCCCACTGGAGGTCCTGGACCCACGCAACAGGCCGTGCCTGTCCTCTGACTGTGGTGCCAGTCAGAACTGCCCTCAGACAGACCACAGAGTCTACTTCTCTCCCAGCCTTTGCACCCCTTGTGGCCCATTTTTGCTCTCAGAGAGCCCCTCATTGTGTGTAAAAAGCAAGGTGCTTAGGTGGACCAAGAGATCTTCAGCCAGGAGGCAATCTGGCAATGGCCCAGATAGAAACAGTTACAGTTGGAGCTAGACAATGATCATGCCTTGTGCATCTTCTTTGACTATTTTCGTTTGGTTTCCTGCTTATTTTCAATAAAATGTTTCTGTAGCATTTGACCTTGGCCCAGTGGTGCTAAGGAGGAAGGGAGTGGGCTTTAAATTTTGTCTTCCTTGGGCCAGAGTTTTAAAGAGGAATCAGCTTACCCCCAAGGGCCAGGTGATGGCGGAGGGGGCAGTGTGAATGGAAAGGAGAGGAGCTAAGGGGAAGATGAAATGTTGGGGCTCAAAACCAGCTGCCCTCCCTGTCTGAGCATCTCTCTCTGAAATTACTTTCTGATCAAAGGTCAGTGCAATTCGTGTTTAGTCTGAACCTGAGGAATTGTTCCTTTAGAGGCTGCAACTGCCAAAGCCTTAGTTAGCCAGCTGTGCTGCTGAAAGAGAAACCACCAGGGACATTCGCTAGAGAGAATCGAGGTCCCTTCTTCCTGGAAAGTTTCCTGAAACATGAGATGCTGCTGCTGATGATGATAACGACGACGGTCGTGGTCATGGCTAACATATGCTGGGCATTTTTCTGTGCCGGGCAGGCAGTGTTTGTCTGAGCATCTTCCCCTGTCAGCTTGTGAGCTGGGTCCTAATACACTCCCCTTTTGCAGATGAAGAAACTGCCCATGGCCACAGGCCACTGAAGATGAAACCAAGGTTCTCTGTCTAAAGCTGTTGATTAAAAATAATAATTAAAAAATTAAAAATTGGCAGGGCACAGTGGCTCACACCTATCTGTAATCCCAGCACCTTGGGAAGCCAAGGCAGGCGGATCGCTTGAGGCCAGGGGTTTGACACCAGACTGCCAACATGGTGAAACTCTGTCTCTACTAAAAATGCAACAATGAGCTGAGCATGGTGGCACACACCTGTAATCCCAGCTACTCTGGAGGCTGAGGCAGGAGAATCACTTGAAGCCAGGATGTGGAGGTTGCAGTGAGTTGAGATCGAGTCACTGCACTCCAGCCTGGGCAACACAGCAAGATTCTGTCTCAAAAAAAAAATAAAAATTAATTTTAAAAAATTTGTGAAGATGGGCTGAGCATAGTGGCTCATACCTGTAATCCTAGCACTTTGGGAAGCTGAGTTGAGGGGATCACTTGAAACCAGGAGTTTGAGGCTGCAGTAAGCTATGATTGCACCACTGCACTTCATGGGTGGACATTATTACTTTCTGGACCAGCTTCTGGGCCAGCATGGGTGGACATCTTTCCAGGAATATACCCTGAGTAGTGACAGTGAGACACTGTCTAAAAAAAAAAAAAAAAAAAAAGAAGATAAGGTTGAGACCAAGGGCAGTAGTTTGACTCCAGACTCTTCAACATGGGTTGCCTTTGTACAAAACAACGCGGAAATAAAACCATGTGGCTCTGGACCATAGCTAAGATGCTAAGAGCTAAGATGCTGGGATCCCTGGCTGAAGATCTCGTGACCTCTGCAGGAGCAGAACAAATGTGGTGGCAGTGGCGGAGGCTCACCCAGATAGTCATTCCTCTTCTGGTTGATGTTCAGGATCTCTCTGATATGGTCAACAGCTGTCTTGGGAGAGCCGCCCATATTGGACTTTCCTAGAACAAAGAGAATAAAGAATTCTTCTAGGTAATATCAGGATTTCCCCAGGCCCTGGAAGAGTAGGAAAGCATTTAGCCTGGGAACTCAACATTTACACTGCCTATAAGAGCTTCAAAATATACTTTTAGGCTGGGCATGGTGGCTCACACCTGTAATCCTAGCACTTTGGGAGACCGAAGCAGGCGGATTGCCTGAGCTCAGGAGTTCGAGACCAGCCTGGGCAACATGGTGAAACCCTGTCTCTACTAAAACCACAAAAAGTTAGCCAGGTGTGGCCAGGCATGGTGGCTCATGCCTGTAATCCTAGCGCTTTGGGAGGCCAAGGCAGGTGGATCACCTGAGGTTGGGAGTTTGAGACCAGCTTGACCAACATGGAGAAACCACGCCTCTACTAAATATACAAAATCAGCCGGGTGTGGTGGCACATGCCTGTAATCCCAGCTACTCAGGAGGCAGGAGAATCGCTTGAACCTGGGAGGCGGAGGTTGCAGTGAGCCGAAATTGCGCCATTGCACTCCAGCCTGGGCAACAAGAGTGAAACTCCGTCTCAAAAAATAAAAATAAAAATTAGCCAGGCATGGTGACACACGCCTGTAGTCCCAGCTACTCTGGAGGCTGAGGCACGAGAATTGCTTCAGCCTGGGAGGCAGAGGTTGCAGTGAGCCGAGATCGCACCACTGTAGTCCAGCCTGGGCAATAGAGTGAGACCCTGTCTCAAAAAAAAAAAAAAAATATATATATATATATATATATATATATATATACACGTTTACTGAAATTTTCTACATTCCAGGCACCAGGCCAGGTGCTTCCTATACTTTATCTCATTTAATTCTCATGAAACCCCAGGTACAGTGGGTATCCTCATTTTATAAACTAAGTCCTGGAGGAACTGTGTAATTTGGACAATAGCAAGAGGCAAAAGACAAGGCCAGATCCACTACAGACTGTTCCTTGCATCCATGCCCTTCGACATTCCTGCTCAAGAGCCACGTTTCCTCATCTATCTCCAAGTTACCTCCCAGATGGTAACAAGAGCTAACACAGAGCACTTTCACACAGGCAACTTAAATAGCTTTCCATAAAAATTGTGTAAGGAAAGGAGGACAGCTATCATGATCATCATTGCTGTCATTGTGGTTACGGTCATCATCATCAACACTAATTCTATTTATTTATTTATTTATTTATTTTATTTTGAGACAAGGTAGGGTCTCGATCTGTCACCCAGGCTGGAGTGCACTGGCATGATCTTGGCTCACTGCAACCTTTGCCTCCCAGGTTCAAGCGATTCTCCTGCCTCAGCCTCCCAAGTAGCTGGGATTACAGGCGCCTGCCACCACGCCCAGCTAATGGTTTTGTATTTTTAGTAGAGACGGGGTTTCACCATGTTGGCCAGTCTGATCTCAAACTCCTGACCTCAAGTGATCCACCCGCTTTGGCCTCCCAAAGTGCTGGGATTACAGGCGTAAGCCACCACACCTGGCCCTATTTTATAAATAAGAAACTGGGCCAGGTGTGGTGGCTCATGCCTGTAATCCCAGCACTTTGGGAGGTTGAGGCAGGAGGATTGCTTGAAGCCAGGAGTTTGAGATCAGCTGGGCAACATAGCAAGGCCCCATCTCTAAAAACAAAAACAAAACTGGGGCCCAAAGTGGCAGGCAGAGGGAGAATCAGAATTCAGGGCTTCTGATCCCATATTGGTGCCCCTTCCACTATTCCAGACACACTCAGAGACCATGATACCCACCATCTGTCAGAAGGATGATGGCGTGTCGGATTTCCTGCCAGGCCATCGTTTCCATGCCAAGGAGTCGCATTTGGTTGTTCATCATGAGATAGACACTGTTTAGGGCCGCATAGGTGTTAGTCCCAGTTCCATTTTCATGATCTGGAATATGCCAAAAGGAAGGACTCTCTTAGAAACTTCCCACCTACCACCTAGGGGTAGGGAATCACTCTATTCCCCCAATTATTGGAAATGCAATTTTTTTTTTCTTTTTTGAGAGAGTCTCGCTCTGCCACCCAGGCTAGAGTGTAGTGGCGTGATCTTGGCTCACTGCAACCTCCACCTCCCCAGTTCAAGCAATTCTCAGGCCTCAGTCTCCCAAGTAGCTGGGATTACAGGTGCCGGCCACCATGCCCAGCTAATTTTTTGTATTTTTTGTAGAGATGGGGCTTCACCATGTTGGCCAAGCTGGTTTCCTGACCTCAAGTGATCCGCCCATCTCAGCCTCCCAAAGTGCTGGGATTACAGGCATGAGCCACTGCACCCAGCCTGGAAATGCAATTTATCAATTGTTTTGATAAACTCAGACATTTGCCATTCAGACAGAGATTTGACATTATTGCTTGTTCAAACATTAAAAGCCTTTCCACCTTAGACATGTTCATTGCATAGGGCCGGGCAAGGTGGCTCATGCCTGTAATCCCAGCACTTTGGGAGGCTGAGGTGGGCAGATCACAAAGTCAGGATCACGAGACCAGCCTGACCAACATAGTGAAACCCCGTCTCTACTAAAAATACAAAAAATTAGCCAGGCATGGTGGCGGGTGCCCGAAATCTCAGCTACTCGGAAGGCTGAGGCAGGAGAATTGCCTGAACCCTGGAGGCAGAGGTTGCAGTGAGCCAAGATTGTGCCACTGCACTCAAGCCTGGGTGACAGTGCGAGACTCCGTCTCAAAAAAAAAAAAAGAAAAGAAAAAGAAGTGTTCATTGCATAACCCCAATCCAAGACCACACTAAAGTCCCAAGGTTCAAAGATGAGGTTTCCAAAACCTTGAGTGGCTTCAGCCATTTGCTAAGTGCCAACCAGGCAGCTTTACATGGTGTATGAGTGGCTAATGACATGGGGAGATGGCAGTGTGCAGCCATGCAAACCAGACAGTGTGGTTTTGGCAACTGGAAGGAATTGAAGACCTGCACAGTGTCTTTGGACCTGCAGCACCTTAGAATGAGCTATGAGCTGGGGGCAGCTGGACTCCCCCACCATAACCCTGGACGTTGAAACTACCCCAGACTCATGGCACTCAGGTGCCACCAAGAGGCCTCACTCTTTTTCTAACTCATCCAGAATTTGTTTGCAGGCCCTGAGAGGGTCCATCTTCTCCTCTCCCATCACCATCATGTGATGACACCCGTACCTTTATAGTTGGCATTTTCCAGGCTGCTGATCACCTCAGTGATATCCCGGGAGTTGTCATTCAGGACAGACATGAGGACTTTGGGCTCTGAGGCAAAGGTGATAATGGCAACACTCACATTGATTTCAAAGCTGAAGATCTGTGTGGGGCAAGTGAGAGGCAGCGTAAAGGGCCCTGAAGCCAAAGGGGAGATGGTAAGAGAGCAAGCAAAGGGCCCTGGAGGAGGCAGAGAAACTGGAGTGAGACCAACAGAGGCAAGGACCAGGGGAGACACTAGGAAATGACTGTTAGGAAGAAGCTAGGGGCTGGGCACGGTGGCTCATGCCTGAATCCCAACACTTTAGGCAGGTGGATCACCTGAGGTCAGGAGTTCGAGACCAGCCTGACCAACATGGCAAAACCCATCTCTACTAAAAATACAAAAATTAGCCTGGCATGGTGGCAAGCACCTGTAATCCCAGCTACTCAGGAGGCTGAGGCAGGAGAATCACTTGAACCCAGGAGGCAACGTTGCAGTGAGCTGAGATCGCGCCACTGCACCCCAGCCTGGGTGACAGAGAGAGACTCTATCTCAAAAAAAAAAAAGAAGCAGCAGCAGCTAAGGAAGAAACCTTTGTTGAACATCTTTCTCTTTGACAGACTCTCTTCACTCAACCCTATGAGGGAGGATGATGACCCCTATTTTATGGATAAGGAAATTAAGGCATGTTGCCTCGTCCCCCTTCCCCCATCACACCATGAGGAGGAGGTGGAAGTGGGATCTGAACGTGTCACATGACTCTCAATCACTGCTCCAACTGGTGTGTGTTGCCGCCTCACAGTGCAATGAGTTACTTAATTTTGAGTCCCAAATTAAGTTGGGAGGGAAAACCATCTATAATATTACATGAAGTATTGTGAAAAGCACAATTACAAAACAAAGTTCTGGCGAGGAACTTAAACCAGTGGCTTCCAAACTTCTATCACACATATTTTATTTTATTTTATTTATTTTTTTGAGACAGAGTTTTGCTCTAGTTGCCCAGGCTAGAGTGCAATGGCATGATCTCAAATCACTGCAACCTCCACCTCCCGGATCCAAGCGATTCTCCTGCCTCAGCCTCCCAAGTAGCTGGGTTACAGGCATGCGCCATCACACGTGGCTAATTTTGTATTTTTAGTATAGACAGGGTTTCATCATGTTGGTCAGGCTGGTCTCAAACTCCTGACCTCAAGTGATCCACCTGCCTCGGCCTCCCAAAGTGTTGGGATTACAGGCACTAGCCACCATGCCCAGTCTATCACACACATTTTAAAGCCTGCACAAAATGTTGAAGTTTTAAAAGGAAATTATTAAATGTTAAATTATTAATCTGATTTAAATTATTCCACAGGGGCACCAGTATTTTTCTGCTTCACTCCTATGGGTTATCTCGCTACCTTTCTGTGGAGACCACTGTTCTAGATGATGAATTCCTGGAAAGTAAGACCTCAGCCTTTCCATCTTTGCTGTCCCCCAGCCCCAGCACAGTGTCCCAACAGTGCTTGTGGAATAAAAATTATGATTGTATAAATTGAATTCATGATTCCTACATGGCATGAGTATAATCTGAGAAGACTTCTTGGAGGAGGTGGGCTGTGAGTGGGGCTCTGAGGAGGGGAAGGAGACAGAGGGAGATAGTGAGCACAGGAAGG
Organism: Pongo pygmaeus; assembly: GCF_028885625.2. Taxonomy (NCBI): domain Eukaryota; kingdom Metazoa; phylum Chordata; class Mammalia; order Primates; family Hominidae; genus Pongo; species Pongo pygmaeus. Next base: position 32,256,777 of record NC_072378.2, on the reverse strand, counting down.
CCTCTGCTGCAGGCAGACTCCTGATTCCTGACCCTGTCCACCATGAGGGAGGCGCTCTCCTTGAAGATGAGAAAGTCATTTTCCGACACACTCTGCGAACAGTCCAGGAGCAGGTAGAGGTTCAGATGACCAGAGCGCTGGATTTGGATTTTACGGCCCAGGCTTTCTGGAGAAATGTGGAAGGGGAGGATTCAGATCCCCACCTCCTTCCTGCGCTCTTGCCAAGCAGGTCCAGCTTCTCTGCCTCCCTCCCTTTCAGTGGCTGAGCCCACCAAAGCTCCTGGCCCCAGGAAGCTTGCATCCTCCCTTGCTCCGGCCCAGATCCAGCACCCTGCTCAACCAGAAACCCCACCTTAAACACTCACCCTTTGTCTTCTGGGTGGGATTGGTGGCCCCAAGCATGTGGGAGAAGGAAGTGCCCAGGGCAGGGGCCACATCCTCAGGGAAGTCATAAGAGTAGGGTTCTGTGGGGAGAGCCACACAGAGGTCAGCCGGGGCAGCGGCCGGGTGTGCCGGGGAATCTCGGGAGGGCAGGGCAGCTACTCACGGCGGCAGATGGGCTCTGTTCCACTCCAGACCCCGTTGCCCTGGCACTCCCGCTCCTCAGACCCCGTGAGCACAAGATTCGAGGAGCAGCGATAGCGGACCTTGTCCCCATGACCAAAGCGGGAGCCTGTCCGCACCGCGCCCAGTGAAATGCCTGGGTTGGGGCAGTGGCCAGCTGCGAGTGAACAAAGGAAGGCAGAGGTGAGTGGCCCCCTCCCATCAGGCTCTGCCTCCTCAGCGGCCTCAGTTGCCAGCAGAAGCTTCCCAGTTCCAACCCAGGGATGCACCTGTGTCTGTCCCAGAGCCCCCAGAGACGCAGGGAAGAAGTCAGCTGATGGTCCCTCCACTCCTTCAGAGAACATTTATATTTCATAAACCACAGTGAGGCATCCCTACACATCCATCAAAATGGCTAACACTGAAACAACAGGTAATTCCAAGTGTTGGAGAGGATGCAGAGCGACTGGCACTCTGTTACCTTGCTGGCATGTACGTGGGTGAAACTTTCTCAGCCTCTACTACAACTAAACATATGCCAGCCTGTGATGTGACAATTCCACATTTAGATCATTTACTCAAGAGAAGCAAGTGCATACATGTACCAAAATCACATGCAAGAATGTTCCTAGAGCTTTACTCCTAATGGCCCCAAACTGGAAATAATCCAAATGTCCATCAGGAGGGGAATGGATAAATTGTAATATATCCATATAATGGAATACTACACAGCAATAAAAAAGAACGAAGTACTGATACACACAACAGCATGGATAAATCTCACAGGCAGAATATAGAACAAGGGATGCCAGAAGCAACAGACCACATCCTGCATGATTCCATTTACAGGAAATGTAAGCACAAGGTACCTAGTCCATGGAGACAGAGGTCAGAAGAGCAGTTACCTTGTGGGAGGGGACAAGAGGGAACCTCATTCTGTCTTGGGTGGTGATTAGATGAGTGGATGCATTGTAACAAATCATTGAGCTGAATACTTAAGATTTGCACATTTTACAATAGGTAAATTATGCCTCAATTTCAAAATAAGTTAGAGTCACGTCTGAATAAATGGCCATTTGCCAAAACCCAAGGGCATGAGTGGGGAGCCATGGTCTGGGCCACTAGGTGAAGGTGGTCCTGCCATCTTGTGGACTCCGTGTCTTCTGTATGATGTGCTAAGAACCATGATCCAAGAAGCTCCCAAACCCACAGGCAAATGCAGCTCCAGGGAATCCTAGGAGCCCTACTTCTGCCAAGCAGAGCCCCTCACCATTCACAGGGGCAGCAATAACCATGATAAAAGTGCTTATGGCCAGGCATGGTGTTGCATGCCTGCATTCCCAGCTACTGAGGAGGCTGAGGTAGGAAGATCACTTGAGCTCAGGAGTTTGCAGCCAGCCTTGGCAACACAGCGAGATCCTGTCTCTTAAAGAAACAAAAACAAGGCCGGGTGCCGTGGCTCACGCCTGTAATCCCAGCACTTTGGGAGGCCAAGGTGGGCAGAATCCCCTGAGGTCAGGAGTTTGAGACCAGCCTGGCCAACATGGAGAAACCCTGTCTCTACTAAGAATACAAAATTACCGAGGCGTGGTGGCGCATGCCTGTAATCCCAGCTACTTGGGAGGCTGAGGCAGGAGAGTCACTTGAACCTGGAAGGCAGATGTTGCGGTGAGCTGAGATTGGGCCATTGCACTCCAGCCTGGGCAACAAGAGCTAGACTCCTTCTCAAAAAAAAAAAAAAAAAAAGTGTACATGGCATTTATCAGATTCCAGGGGCTGTTTTTTGTTTGTTTTTTGTTTGTTTGTTTGTTTTGAGACAGAGTCTCACTCTGTCACCCAGGCTGGAGTGCAGTGGCACGATCTCGGCTCACTGCAACCTCTGCCTCCCAAGTTCAAGTGATTCTCCTGCCTCAGCCTCCTGAGTAGCTGGGATTAACCACACCCAGCTAATTTTTGTATTTTTAGTATAGATGGGGTTTCACCATGTTGACCAGGCTGGTCTCAATCTCCTGACCTCAGGTGATCCATCCACCTCGGCCTCCCAAAGTGCAGGGATTAGAGGCGTGAGGCACTGAGCCTGGCTTTTTTTGTTTTTGTTTTTTTTTGAGACAGAGTCTTACTCTGTCACTCAGGCTGGAGCGCAATGATGCAATCTCGGCTCACTGCAATCTCTACCTCCTGGTTCAAATGATTCTCCTGCCTCAGCCTCCTGAATAGCTGGTATTACAGGCGTGGGCCACCGCACCCGGCTAATTTTTGTATTTCTAGTAGAGACGGGGTTTCACCGTGTTGGCCAGGCTGGTCTCAAACTCCTGACCTTGTGATCCTCCCCCCTTGGCCTCCCAAAGTGCTGGGATTACAGGCGTGAGCCACCGCACTCCAGGGCTGTTGTATCTGCTTACTAATGTCAACTCATTTAATCCAGATGGCAATCTCATGAGGTCAGCACTCACTATCCTCGTTTTACAGATAGGAAAACTGAGGCCTAGAAAGGTTAAATAACCTTCCCAAAGTCTGTCAAAGTCAGAGCAGGGCTTGGAACCCAAACCTGGCTTCAAAGGCAAGGCATTAAAGCACAGTACTTGACTCTCTCCCAGCATATCTTCCCTACAACAATCTGTGGGGCCTGAATATGAAGTCTTGCTTTGAGGCACTTAGAAAAGCCAGGCAGAGTGTGTGGAGGCTTTATGCTACATCTGAAGCTTAGCACCAGCTGCCTGGGGCCTGGCCCTTGCAGACTTGTCATGTGTGACCTGTAGACCTCAATTTACCAAAATCCAGGAATAGTATTATGGCACACTGAACAACAGACCCCTATCCCCACAGAGGCTTCCTGGACGCACATTGGGCCCCAGGGTTCCCCGGGAGACCCCAGCCCCCCGTGTAGCCCATCAGCCAGAGAACTCACCCCCATTATCACACACAGCTGTTTCTCCATCCCACATGCCGTTGGGGCGACACTGACGCACAGGCGAGCCCCGCAATATGAAGCCATCCTCACACTCGAAGCTCACATTGCCACCCACGGGGTAGGACCCCAGCCGTGGGGTATAAATGCCATTCTCAAAGGAGACAGGGGCTGGACAGCGCACAGCTGGAGAGAGAAGAAGTGGGTGGGGAATATAGGGCTGGATGGATAACACCTGGGCTGGGGATTAAGCAGGTGATTTTATGCTGGAATGCGTGGGAATGGTCAACTAGCTGTCAAAACACTGAAATATTAGGTTGCAACATGTGAAATTGCTGTTTTTGGCAACTGATTGAATATTGCCAATTTCACAGAGTCTAAGTGAACTGATTGATAAATAGCCACTTCCCTCAGCCTCCTGAGGGCCGTGGCCTCCCCAGACATTCCCCTTGGGATCCTCAGATGTCTAGAGGACTCCAGGACCATTCAGCATCTATTCTGAATGGTCACTACTAGGCAGTCAGTTGTACATAAAAAGTCATCCCTGGCTTTAGTACCCCACAGTCTCCATCAAAACCTGTTCCCAATTCCTTACTACTGGCAATTGACATTTTCTGGATATTTTGAAAAGCCCTCTGCAAAAGCAACTTTGCCATCTAGTCAGGTTAAGTCCCACCCTGAGCAACTCCTAAACAAAAGTTCTGGGGTGGCCCCTGGTGTAGCACCCTGAGCAAAGCCCACAGGGAGCCTCACGTTTGCAGACTGCCTTAGACAGAGACCGGGTGGCTCTTGGGGTCTGCCACTGTCCGCTGCTCTTGCACAGCCGTGATGCTGGGGATGGGTACAGGCCCTGGGGGCAGGAGTAGGTGAGAAGGCTCCCAGGAGCCCAGCCATGGCTGAGGGTGAAGGTGCCACCGGAGATATTCACGTTCTGAGGACAGGAGGGAGCCAAGTCTGCCAGACCTGGAGCCATGGGAACAAGGAGACAGCAATGGAGAAAGAAGGAAGACACAGATGAGAAAAGGAAAGCAAAAGAGACTGTTTCACACATGGAAATTCAAGCTGGGAGCACCAGCCTCACACACAGGACCCTGACGTTCCCCCTTCCCTGCCTCCTACCTGGGTACAGGAACAGCAGGCAAAAAAGAACCATCAGTGGGCCCATGGTGTCCTCCCTAGGGGCAGCGAGAGGTAGAGAGCTGCGGGAGGGAAAAGGTCATCTGACTTCCCGAAAACTAGAGCTGGCTCAGCAGCTGCTTCATTGCTGCCAGAGAAGAAAAACCAGGGAGTGGCAAGGGGGATGGTCTTCTGTTAGGGAAATAATAAGCAGGGATTGGGGACTGAACTGAAGGGTGAAACCTTTGCCCTGTCTCCCTGATGCTAATATATCTATAGAGTCAATAGATCTCCCCCACAGGCTTTGTGTACTGCCCCCACGCTCCACCCACCCATGCGTGCACGTGTGCACCATACACGCATGCTCACAAACACGCAGGCAAACACATATTTGTGCTCATGTGTGCACACATGCACCTTGCTCTTGTGTGAATAGTCTAAAGCACACAAACCCACAAACCATCCAAGATATTGCAAAATATTTCATTTAAGTAAAGTTTTAGTGTTCTTTTGGGTTGTACCAAGTGGGTTTTACTTCCTGAGAGCCTAGAACAGTTCTGTCTTCTTGAACATAAACTTCCGAGGGGGGGGTGAAACTAATTTTTTTAGAACTTCTTGATAAATAGGAAGATTGACAATACTTTTTTATTCCCTACAATCCTTCCCCAGAGATAATTTAGGTGGAAAAAACGAAATCAACACTTAGTTTTGGAGACGGGAAAAATGTTTACAACATTTTTACGGAAAGTCTAGCAGATGAAATTCCCAACTGGCAAAGTAAATACATTTGGGGTTGGTTACTCAAAGGAATAAAAGTTTTCGTGGGGGCTGGGATGTGCCTTTAACTAATAACCTACACTTGTATGAAATGCAGGAAGCAAAGAAACTTGAAGCTAGTGTATTAGTCTCCCTGACCCACAGAAGTCTTTTCAATACCTTTTTGAACAATGTAGGGTAAAAATAAATAAGACCAATAAAAAAATGAACATGAAACCTCTCTGAAGTGATCATTTAAGTTCGTAAAAACCCTTCTGATTTATAAGTGAGTCCTTAGAGAACTGATTGAACCCGGAAGGTGGAGGTTGCAGTGAGCCAAGATTGAGCCACTGCACTCCAGCCTGGGCAACAGAGCAAGACTACATCTCAAAAAGAAAAAAAATAAATAAATAAGACTGGGCACGGTGACTCATGCCTGTAATCCCAGCATTTTGGGAGGCTGAGGCGGGTGGATCATGAGGTCAGGAATTTGAGACCAGCCTGGCCAACATGGTGAAACCCCGTCTCTACTAAAAATACAAAAAATTAGCTGGGTGTGGTGGCAGGCGCCTGTAATCCCAGCTACTTGGGAGGCTGAGGCAGGGGAATCACTTGAACCCGGGAGGCAGAGGTTGCAGTGAGCCAAGATCGTGCCACTGCACTCCAGCCTGGGTGACAAGAGCAAGACTCTGTCTCAAAAAAAAAAAAAAAAAAAAAAGAGTACACAAAGTGGGACTCCCCTTGGACAGCGCTGAGTGCATGAAGATCAGGACACCCTGGTGTTAGGGATTCCAAAGTGGCTGCTGTAGCAGAGCTGCTAGTGCCTCCCCTGCCCCTCAAGTATCTTTTCTCCCTACTTCCACAGTAAGAGATGGTTAGGGGGACACACAGTCACCCAGCTAAAGACCATATTTCCTAGCTTCCCTTGCAGCTAGGTAGCCAGGTGACTTGGTTCTGGCTAATGGGATGTTAGTAGAATTTATGTATGTAATTTCCAAGTTATGTCCTAAAATAAAAAGGCAGTGTGCCTTTTCTTTTCATGGGCTGGAATATAAACCTAGTGGAGATCCGTCTTCCACCAGGAGGATGAGGGCAACATGCTGGGGATGACAGAGCAAACAGACAGAGGAGCCTGGGTGTCTGACACAGTGTTGATGTCATACCAGCCCTGCACAGCCACTTAGATTGTTACAAGAGAGAAATAAACTATCTTAAAGGTGGGGGGTATTTAAGGATGTTCACAAATACTGTGGCCTTGTCTTCTTTCAGTCACATGGTAGGATAGAATTTCCCCAGCCACTTGTTTTAGCCAATAAGATGTGAGTACAAGTGATATGTATCACTTCCTGATGGAAGCTCAATGTAGTCTTCACTCTGCTCTTCCCCTCTGCATGGTAACGTTTGAGATGGTGGCTGCTCCACCAGCCAAGATCCCTGGGTGATATCGAAAGCACAGTACCAGCCAGGCACAGTGGCTCACACCTGCAATCCCAGCACTTTGGGAGGCCGAGGCAGGGGGATCACCTGAGTTCAGGAGTTGGAGACCAGCCTGACCAACATGGTGAAACCCCATCTCTACTAAAAATATAAAAATTAGCTGGGTGTGGTGGCATACGCCTGTAATCCCAGATGCTCAGGAGGTTGAGGTAGGAGAATCGCTTGAACCCGGGAGGCAGAGATTGCAGTGAGCCGAGATCACACCACTGCACTTCAGCCTGGGCGACAGAGGGAGACTCTGTCTCAAAAAAGAAAAAAAAAAGCGCAATACTCGGCTGACTCTCAGTGGATAAGTAATATGACCAAAAAATAAACCTTTGTTATTTCAATTCATTGCATTTCTACTAATGCAGGAAAAAAAGTACCACCCAATATGTAGGAAATTTAAAAATGATTTATTCTTTCTCATATTGGCCAGACGGTTCTTCTGCTGATCCTCCACACAGCGGCAGTCAGCTAGGGACTGAGTTCAGTGAACAGCAGGACAGCTGGCCCTTCCTCCCCAGGGTCTTTTATCCCTAGCCCTCGTAGCATGGCAGTCTCAGGGCTACTTCTGAGGAATCCAAAACATAAGCTGCAAGGTCTCTCGAGGCCTAGCCCCAAAAGTCACATAACATCACTTCTGCCACATTCTATTGGTCAAGGCAAATCTCAAGGTCAGCCCAGATTTAAGGCTGGAGGCATAGAATTTACCTCTTGATAGGAGGAATGGCAAAGTCACACTGTGAAGAGGCAGGCATATCAGAATAGGAGAGATTGATGGCTATATTTCGTAAGCCCTCCTACAGCAACAAATATTTCTAGGTTGTTGGTTACCAGAACATAATGAAGCCTAACCTGACTGAACATTCAAATCACTAAACTTTGGGTGCCTTTTAAAGCCATCAAACTAATATGTAACAGCTGCCTTCAAAAGAAAGGGCCTTTTGGCCCGGCGCGGTGGCTCACGCCTGTAATCCCAAAACTTTGGGAGGCCAAGGCGGGCGGATAACGAGGTCAGGAGATCGAGACCATCCTGGCTAACACGGTGAAACCCCATCTCTACAAAAAATACAAAAAATTAGCCAGGCGTGGTGGCGGGCGCCTGTAGTCCCAGCTACTCAGGAGGCTGAGGCAGGAGAATGGCGTGAACCCGGGAGGCGGAGCTTGCAGTGAGCCGAGATCGCGCCACTGCACTCCAGCCTGGGCGACAGAGCAAGACTCCGTCTCAAAAAAAAAAAAAAAAAAAGAAAAAGAAAGCATATGAGTTTCTCCCAGTATTTGTTGAGTTAAATCAACTTGGCACAGTGTGGCAGTGGCAGAATTCATTCTCTCTTCCTGCTTAAGTAATAAAACTCCCAAGTTTTCTGGGCCCGTGGAGTACATTCTTAAGAAGTGTTTACTCCTCAATTTATAAAACTTCGTCCCTTCCCACCAGCTGGAATGTGGACAGAACGGTGGACTTTGGAACAGCCACCTAGATCACAAAATGGAAGTCACATGTGGATGATGATAAAGAAACAAAATTAAAGAGGCCCTGCTCTCCAATCCTGTAGAGCTAATAGGATTGACCTGGACCACTTATGCTCAGACCATTTAAGCCGCCGTTATTCTAGCTTGGTTATAACAAAGCCAAACCATGTCTAACTGATATACCTAGCGAGAAATCAATGTGAGAGCCAAAGGCAACACTCAGAGAAGTGTGTTTATTAGGATACACGTTAAACTTCTGTAATAAAGAGACCCTAAAATACAGTAACTTAAATAAGATAGAATTTTGCTGCACTTTCAAATAAGAGCCTCAGAGGCCGGGCGCGGTGGCTCACGCCTGTAATCCCAACACTCTGGGAGGCCGAGGTGGGTGGATCACGAGGTCAGGAGATCGAGACCATCCTGGCTAACACGGTGAAACCCCGTCTCTACTAAAAAATACAAAAAAATTAGGCGGGCGCAGTGGCAGGCGCCTGTAGTCCCAGCGACTTGGGAGGCTGAGCAAGGAGAATGGCAGGAACCCGGGAGGCGGAGTTTGCAGTGAGCAGAGATCGCACCACTGCACTCCAGCCTGGGAGACAGAGCGAGACTCCGTCTCAAAATAAATAAATAAATAAATAAGAGCCTCAGGGTAAGCAGACAAGGCTGAGATGGCGTGTATGGCCCTGGCTGGCAGAGCTGCTCATCAGCCTCCTTCAGGCCTCCAGGTTCCTTCCATCTGTGGTTCATGCCTTTGGAAATTGTCCTTGTCTGCATTGTTGAAACAGGGTCTCCATCAAGTCTGCCTCCCACCCCACTCTTCCACTCATATTCCATTGGCAAAAAGTCAGTTATAGTCCACTGTCAGCTCTCCAGGAGGCCCAGTCGAATGTGGAAGGACCATGACCTGACCTGTGGGGCTAAAGGCACCAGACCTTTATTCCCCTCGGCGCTCCCGATTAGCTTTTCAGTAGACCACACCAGATGAGGGCGACCTTGGCTTCTCTATTTCTTGTACCATTCAAAAGCCCAGGAAATGTAACCGTGTTTTCACTCCAGGTAGAGGGAAGGAGGTGAATAATATCTGAAAAAACAGACATGCCTCTCCTGCCAGCTTCTTCCATCTTGTCCAAATTTCTTCTTATCAATTCTAGGCTTCTAATATCTGCTTCCAAGGGTACAATTCCAAAGAGAAAAAACCAATACCCCAATTCTGTACTTCATCCCCTAGTCAGAGTTGGATTTTTGCTTTTGGTTTTTTTGGTTTTTTGTTTTTGAGACAAAGTCTTGCTTTGTTGCCCAGGCTGGAGTGAAGCAGTATGATCTCGGCTCACTGCAACCTCCACCTCCTGGGTTCAAGGGACTCTCCTGCCTCAGACTCCCAAGTAGCTGGGATTACAGGCGTATGCTACCATGCCCAGCTAATTTTTGTATTTTTAGTAGAGACGGGGTTTCACCATGCTGGTCAGGCTGGTCTCAAACTCCTGACCTCAGGTGATCCGCCTGCCTCGGCCTCCCAAAGTGCTGGGATTACAGGTGTGAGCCACTGTGCCAGGCCCCCTAATCAGAGTTTAAAAATCAGAAATGATGCTCTGACGGCCTCTCAGGATGCCTTATTCTCCCCTGGAGAGCTCAGCACCTTGCAGCTGAAAATTTCTGAGGAAACGTGGCAGACAGCACAGGCCAACCCCACTCTAGTGGCCAGTCTACTCCTTATCCAGTCTGGCCACTTGGACATGGACTTCGCTGTCATCCTAGGATCTGCCACCCCTCAACCTTCTATGGCAACTGCAGGTCAACCCCCAAATTGGAAAACTAGGCTGGCTTGGCCTGGTTCACAGCCTTAATGTGTGACTTTAGCTGGGGATTCAACATTGCTCTGCAAGCCTCTTGGTGGTTGTAGTTGATCTGTCCTTGCCCCACCATATCCCTTGGGCCCTATCACTGGGGTGCTCCACTGACTTCCAGCTGCAGCATCTCTGTCTCTACCCAAGGATTGTTTTTGGTGTCCTGCACCATCTGTGCACAGAAAGCTGGAAATGACAGAGAATTAAGGCCTTCAACCAATGACTGATTGGTATAAATACTGGGCTTTCTCACCCTGGACCATGGGATAACTCTGCACCACTCCAGGGTTCCTGACTGGGATTGACCTCCACTCACCCACAACGGTAAATTTGCCTGATAACACACCCTTCATTAACTGCCTTCCTTCTCTATCACACTGCACTACCCATGTTTCTTGCGATCACCTCCAGAATGCACTGTCTGCACTGGAACCCTTGTCTCCAGGTCTGCTTCTGGGGGAGGAAGACTTCATATTAGCAGGACATAGTGCCAGACACTATTTTTAAGTCTTAAATGTAGGTGCTCACTTAATCCTCACAACGAGCTTATGACACAGGTTCTGTTGTTACTCCCACTTTACAGATGAGGGAACTGAGGCACACAAAGGTTAAGTGAGCTGCCCCAGGTTCATACAGGTACTAAGCAGCAGAGCCGGGATTCAAACCCAGGCAGCATGGCTCCTGGGTCCACACTCATAGCCACCAAGTGGTAGTGCCTCTTCCTCACATCTTCTCTTTAGTGACTGCTGGGAGCTCCTTGCGCATCCCTGAAGTCTACCCCAGCCCCTTGCATTTCCAAGCCCTCTCTCCCCTAGGCTCTTTCCTCTTGGCACCCCCTCTCCCATAACACCTTCTTCTCCATCCTTCTCAAATCCCTCATCTTCCAGACTTCTACAAGACCTGTCCACGCCATTTCCTGCCTTCTAGCTACTTGTGCACTCGTCTCAAGCTCCTCAGAGGAAAGATCCAGGAGTTTTTTTTTAAGCAATGAGCTATACAAGTAAGGTCAAAGCCAACGCCCTCCCCCGTCCTATTTCCACCCCAAGTAAATAGCATCTTTCAGGTCAGCAACAGAATTGGCTTTGGTTTCTCATCCATTTCTTTTTTAATAAAAATATTTACATTGGCTCAGACCCCACCCATTTCCACACAAAGGCCTCTGCTAGGTTCCTCGGTACACGCACCATCCCCCATCCTAGCAGGCACTGCCTATTAACTTTGAAGTGATTGCCCAACTATGATCTTGAGGAATCTCCACATACATCACCCTTAGAGCCTCAGAAAGGGTTATGCCCTGCCCCATGGGGCTCCTCCCCATGCCCAGGCTCTTCCAGGGCCCTGGGCCTCGGAGGCCACCCTGCAGGCCTAGACACTGGGTTAGACACTGAACCTCCTGTCCTTGTCCATCCATTGCACAAACAATTCCTGAGAATGGAACGAGGAACTAAGGGGTGGGGTAGGGCCTCCCAAGAAACAGAAGGCCTGTCCCTGACCTCCTGTAGGCGCCATATCTCTTTCAGACAAAAACTCAACCTCTAAAGACTCACAGGCCTGGGGTGTACCAGGGTGTCCATCTGCCCACACCGCAGCTCTTACCTCATCCCTCTGAGGTCTCCACTGTCCTTGGGCTGGTGGGGGGCGTGGTGCATGTTATCACCCACTTCTTGCTACCCATCGGGGAGGCTGCCCTGGGTAACCCAGGTGAGAGGGTGGTAAACACAACTCAGGTGCTCAGGGGTCAGCTGAGGATGATGGGCCAGGGGGAGGGGTGGCCTATGGCTGAACTGCCCTGGCTCCTGTCCTCACCACCCCAACCCCAGCTCTGGGCTTAGCATTGGTGGCAGTGGGGGCCTCACTAGCCTCCTCTGCCCTTTCATTGAAAATTCCTCTCTAAAGTTTTCCTGTATCCTGGGGAGTGGGGAGATATTCATCCCCTTCCCAGTTCTGGGTACCAGTCCCCTCTTGCCAAAAGGATAGCCCGGGGCTCACGTGGGAGAAGCCTCCTGCCCTCACTCCTCCAGTGCTGCCAGGGGGTGAAGAGGGAACTTGCCCGGTAGAAAGACACACATTCATGTCTTGCTTTCCTGCCCAACACAAATGAAAGGTTACACCCGAGAAGAGCTCCTCCTGCCCCGTCTCTGGCCCCAGCCCCAGTGTGGTATGAGAAATTCAGGCTTTGACTTAAGACAGCCTGGAACCTCAGGTTTGGCTTGGCAAATTCATTAGCTATTTCGTCGCCTTACTCACCCTGTTTTGTCACCTGTCATCCACAGAATCAACAGCAAAATACACTGCCCTTAAGGTTACCTTTGAGAATTAGGACCATCAAAAGGAGAAGATCGGCTACCCTACAGGTGTAAAAGGTACCAGGATATTTGCTTTAGCATTCACTGTTACCAAGAGGAAATGTTTGGAAACTCCCACGTCCATTAATAGGGGACAGACACAGCACATTGTGGTATGGGGACAACTGAATACTATGCAGTCTCTGCAAGCTTAAGGCTTATCTGTGTGTACAGAGCTGAATGTCTCCAGATATATATGTAATATAATATACACTTTTAAACTAGATAGACATTCAGAACTGTATGTATGGGATGCCACCATTTATGCAAAAGAAGGGGGGAAAGAGGATAGTAGCCACGTATGCTCTCTGTGTGTATATAATTTCTCTGGAAACGTTTACAAAAAACTGGATAGGAGAGTTGCCTCTGGGGAGAACTGGGGGCTGGAAAATGAGGTGGGAGGTAAAGAAGGCAACTTAATTTTCACCAAATCCCCTTTATTACTGCTTGTAGTTTTCATTGGGTACATATGATACCTACTCAAGGCCAGGCCCAGTGGCTCACGCCTGTAATCCCAGCACTTTGGGAGGCCAAGGCAGGTGGATCACCTGAGGTCAGGAGTTTGAGACCAGCCTGGCCAACGTGGTGAAACCCCGTCTCTACCAAAAATACAAAAATTAGCCGGGTGTGTTGGCAGGCACCTGTCATCCCAGCTACTCAGGAGGCTGAGGCAGGAGAATTGCTGGAACCTGGGAGGCAGAGGTTGCAGTGAGCTGAGATTGCGCCACTGCACTCCAACCTGGGCAACAAGAACAAAACTCCGTCTCCAGAAGAAAAAAAAGAAAAGAAAAGAAAAGAAACACGCTACTGGACTATTAACAAGAGACGCTGATATAATCTCTCTGCAGATTAAGTTTTATTTTGTAAAATTTCAAACATATTGTAAAGTAGAGAGAATAGTAAAATGAACTTTCATGTACGTATCCATCATCTAGCTTCAGTTCATAGATGGTCTGGGTTCATGTCTATATACCACCCGCCACCCATTCCTTCCAGGAATTTTTTTTTTTTTTTTTTTTTTTTTTTTTTGACAGAGTCTTGCTCTGTCACCCACGCTGGAGTGCAGTAGTGCAATCTCGGCCCACTACAACCTCTGCCTCCCGGGTTCAAGCCTCCCGAGTAGCTGGGATTACAGATGCCCGCCACCACGCCCAGCTAATTTTTTGGTATTTTTAGTAGAGATGGGGTTTCACCAACTTGGCCAGGCTGGTCTTGAACTCTTGACCTAGTGATCCACCCGCCTCGGCCTCCCAAAGTGCTGGAATTACAGGTGTGAGCCACCGCTCCCGGCCAGGATTTTTTTTTTTTTTCTTAAGTTAAAGACAGGGTCTCACTCTGTCACCCAGGCTGGAGTTTAGTGGTGCAATCACAGCTCACTGTAACCACAAACTCCTGAGCTCACATGATCCTCCCACCTCAGCCTTCCAAGAAGCTGGGACAACAAGCATGCATCACCACGCCCAGCTAATTTATTCAGTTATTTATTTTTGTAAAGACAGGGTCTCAGTATGTTGCCCAGACTGGCCTCAAACTCCTAGCTTCAAGTGATCCTCCTGCCTCAGTCTCCCAAAGTGTTAGGATTACAAGTGTGAGCCACTGTGCCTGGCCTCCAGGAATATTTTTTTTTTGAGATGGGGTCTCGCTTTGTTGCCCAGGCTGGAGTGCAGTGACCTGATCATAGCTCACGGCAGCCTCAAACTCCTGGGCTTTCACAATCCTCCCACCTCAGCCTCCCGAGTAGCTGAGATTACAGGCATGTGCCATCATGCCAGGCTAAGTTTTTTTTAATTGTTTACTTTAATTAGAGATGAGGTTTTGCTATGTTGTCCAGGCTGGTCTTGAACTAGCCTCAAGCAATCCTCCAACCTAGGCCTCCCAAAGTGCTGGGAATTCATTAAAAAATTTTTTACGGAAAAGCTCAAATTTTTCATTTAAAATATTTCTCTTTTTTTCTTTTTTCAGAACATTTCTCACTTCCATAAGAGCACATTTTCTTCCTCTTTTTTTCAGATGGAGTCTGTTTGTGTCACCCAGGCTGGAGTGCAATGGCGTAATCTCGGCTCACTGCAACCTCTGCCTCCCGGGTTCAAGCAATTCTCCTGCCTCAGCCTCCCAAGTAGCTGGGATTACAAACGGCTGACATCACGCCCGGCTAATTTTTGCATTTTTAGTAGAGACGGGGTTTCACCATGTTGGCCAGGCTGGTCTCCAACTCCTGGCCTCAGGTGATCCGCCTACCTCAGCCTCCCAAAATGCTGGGATTACAGGCATAAGCCACTGTGCCTGACCTTTTTTTCTTTTTTTAAAATTTCAACTTTTATTTTAGATACAGGGGGTACAGATGCAGGTTTGTTACATGGGTATATTGCACCTAGGTAGTCATAGAACCAATTAGGTAATTTTTTAACCCACACTCCCTCCCTCTCTCCCTTTCTAGTAGTCTTCAGTGTCTATTGTTCCTATATTTATGTCCGTATGTGCTCAATATTTAGCTCCCAGTTATAAGTGAGAACATTAGGCATTTTGTTTTCTGTTCCTATGCTAATTCATTTAGGATTTTGTCCTCTAGCTCCATCCATGTTGCTGCAAAGGACATGATTTAATTTTTTTTTTTTATGGCTGCAAAACTCTTTCACTTCTTGGCTTTTACCAAAATAAAATGTTTCTTTTGAACTATACATTTATAAAACATCTCATTGTTCTCTGTATCATAATTTTTTTCTTTTTTTTTTTTTTCTGAGACAGAGTCTCACTCTGTCACCCAGGCTGGAGTGCAGTGGTGCCATCTTGGCTCACCGCAACCTCTGCCTCCCGGGTTCAAGTGATTCTCCTGTCTCAGCCTCCCAAGTAGCTCGGATTACAGGTGCCCACCAGCACGCCAGCTAATTTTTGTATTTTTAGTAGAGACGAGGTTTCACCATGTTTGCCAGGCTGGTCTCAAACTCATGATCTCAGGTAATCCACCCGCCTCGGCCTCCCAAAGTGCTGGGATTACAGACATGAGCCACCACAGCCAGCCATTTTTTTTTTTTTTTTTTTTTTTTTTGAGATGGGGTCTCGCCCTGTCACCCAGGCTGGAGTACAGTGGCACCATCTCAGCTCACTACAACCTCTGCTTCCCGGGTTCAAGCGATTCTCATGCCTCAGCCTCCCGAGTAGCTGGGATTACAGGCACCCGCCACGATGCCCGGCTAATTTTTGTATTTTTAGTAGAGACAGGGTTTCACCATGTTAGCCAGGGTGGTCTCGAACTCCTGATCTCAAGTGATCTGCCCACCTTGGCCTCCCAAAGTGCTGGGATTACAGGCGCGAGCCACCGCATCCAGCCTGTTTCCATTTTTAAAGTATGTGGAATAATAAAAGATCTGACTTCTACCACAAATAATTGTCATGCATAAATGGAAGAGGAATTGTAATGGATTGAACAACTTTGGAGTCATGTTAACCAAATGCAACATGTGACCCTTGCTTACCTGAGTCTAACAAACAAAAAAGGTATCTCTGATACAATCAGGGAAATGTGAACGTAAACAGCATTGCAGATATCATGGAATGTGGTTAATTTTTTTAGATGTGATCATGGCATTATGGTGATATTATGTTAAAATTCTTCTTTTGGCTGGGTGCAGTGGCTCATGCCTGTAATCCTAGCACTTTGGGAGGCCGAGGTGGGTGGATCACCTGAGGTCAGGAGTTCGAGACCAGCCTGGCCAACATGGTGAAACCCCGTCTCTACTAAAAATACAAAAATTAGCTGGGCGTGGTGGCGGGCACCTGTAATCCCTGCTACTCAGGAGGCTGAGGCACGAGAATCGCTTGAACCTGGGAGGTGGAGGTTGCAGTGAGCCGAGATCGTGCCACTGCACTCCAACCTGGGCAAAAGGAGCAAAACTCTGTCTCAAAAAAAAAAAAAAAAGGCAGAGAACTAATGCCCCAGAGTCAACCTGCAATTATTGCAGAGTGGGAAGCAGTAGACAGATGCTCCTGCCTCCTGTCCTTCAGGTGGAAAGCATCTGGAGACATTCAGTTCTCTCCTCAGGAGGGCCTGGGGGAATCGAACTCCACTGCACACAACAGTGACATTACTTTTTTTTTTTTTTGAGACGGAGTCTCGCTCTGTTGCCCAGGCTGGAGTGCAATGGTGCAATCTCTGCTCACTACAACCTCCGCCTCCCAGGTTCAAGCAATTCTCCTGCCTCAGCCTCCCAGATAGTTGGGATTACAGGCACATGCCACCACGCCAGGCTAATTTTTGCATTTTTAGTAGAGACAGGGTTTCGTCATGTTGGCCAGGCTGGTCTCGAACTCCTGACCTCAGGTGATCCACCCACCTCAGCCTCCCAAAGTGCTGGGATTACAGGCGTGAGCCACCATACCCGGCCAACATCATTCTCTTGAACTGGCCTTTCCTCCTTCAGGATCTCACACTCCCTATAGCCTCGCTTCTGCTTTCTGGAATCACCTAAATTAACTACCTATGGCCAAGTCCTGTCTCAAGCTCTGCTTTCAGGGTCACCAAAATTAAGATCATCCCTTTCCATCCTCCTCTCCCTATAAACTACTGCCCTTCTTCCACAAACTCCTTCCACGCCAGCAAACCCAGACTGTAACATTAACACAGAGTTATAATCCATCCATATACTGGTCTCTCCACATTCCTGGAGCACAAACTGCTAAAGGGTAGGAATGCTGTGACATGTTTGGTTCCCCCACTGTCCAGTGGGAGAGAGATATGTGAGCCAGTCAGCGCTACACCGAGTTGAGGCAGCCAGCCGTTGAGGCTCTCCATGAATTTTCCCGTTTTCCGCCTTCCAGGCACATGATAAAATGGAATTCCTCAGCCCTCTTGAAATTAGGCCACTGCAAGAGGCCTAACTGGCTTGCTTTGGCCAGTGAAATAAGAGCAGAAGTCACATGTGTTGTTACTGTCAGGCACAAGTATTTAACTGCCAATGTAACACAAGACACTCCAGCACCCTCTTTTGATGGAGCCTCCTTTGATCTGGATGCCTGAGTGACTATGATGATCAGAGACTCTAACACCACTCCTACTGACCCACCAGAGAGCAATAGTGAGAAATAAAACTGTTGTGTTAAGCTACTGAGATTCCAGGGTTGTTTGTTACTGCAGCATGATGTAGCCATCCTGACTGATACAAGCTGAGATAGGAGTCCATATAAAGTTCACAAGGAGAGAAACAGGGGAATATTAGGTCTCTCTAGAGGCTCAGAAAGGTTTCATCAAGGAACTTGAGATAGCCTTAAAAGATGAGTGTTTACCAGACAAGGAAGAGATGCAAGCATCCAGGGGAGCAATGAAACCCCAGAGCACATTAAAGGAACTGCAAGTTCAGGACCTTTCAGGGCTGGGGAGGGAAGGGAGGCCACAATGACACTAGACCAGGGAGGAAGCAGAGAATGCCCTATGGAAGAAACAGCATTTACAGCTTATAAGGCGATTTGCTATATGGAATTTTAGATAAGGAAGTGATATGATTTGATTTGCATTTCAGAAATATTATTCTGGAATCAGTATGTAGGGGCTAGAAGACCAGTTAAGAGACATTTAGAGTCCTGGCAAGACACCAGGGGCTAAAAGCAAGAAATGAGGAAGGGAAAGCCAGCACCAATGTTGAGGCATAGACCACGGGGCCTCTGAGCCCTCCTCTGACTCTCAGAACACCTGGGTGTCTTAGCACATTGCACCATGACTGCTTGTTCATTGCTTTTTTTTTTTTTTTTTTTTTTGAGACGGAGTCTCGTTCTGTTGCTCAGGCTGGAGTGCAGTGGCGTGATCTTGGCTCACTGCAAGCTCCGCCTCCCGGGTTCACGCCATTCTCCTGCCTCAGCCTCCCGAGTAGCTGGGACTACAGGCGCCTGCCACCACGCCCGGCTAATTTTTTTGTATTTTTAGTAGAGATGGGGTTTCACCATGTTAGCCAGGATGGTCTCGATCTCCTGACCTCGTGATCCGCCCGTCTCAGCCTCCCATAGTGCTGGGATTACAGGCATGAGCCACCGCGCCCGGCCAATTGCTTGTTCATTAACTATAGTCTTCCTTTTTTTTTTTGAGACAGAGTCTCGTCTGTTGCCCAGGCTGGAGTGCAGTGGCACGATCTCGGCTCACTGCAACCTCTGCCTCCTAGGTTCAAGAGATTCTTCTGCCTCAGCCTCCCAAGTAGCTGGGACTACAGGCATACACCACTAAGCCCAGCTAATTTTTGTATTTTTAGTAGAGACGGGGTTTCACCATATCGGCCAGGCTGGTCTCGAACTACTGACCTCGTGATCCGCCCACCTCGGCCTCCCAAAGTGCTGGGATTACAGGAGTGAGCCACCACGCCCGGCCACTCAGGCAGGATTTCTATGTGACAGTCTTGAGGCAGAATTCCTTCTCTGGGAAACCTAAGTCTTTGCTGTTTAGGCCACATTATCAAGAGTAATCTCCTGGCTGGGCGTGGTAGCTCATGCCTGAAATCCCAGCACTTTGAGAGGCTGAGGCAGGCGGATCACAAGGTCATGAGATCAAGACCATCCTGGCCAACATAGTGAAACACGGTGAATACAAAACTTAACTGGGCGTGGTGGCATGTGCCTGTAATCTCAGCTACTCGGGAGGCTGAGGCAGGAGAATCACTTGAATCAGGGAGTCGGATCGGAGGTTGCAGTGAGCTGAGATCGCGCCTGGGTGACAGAGCGAGATTCCGTCTAAAAAAAAAAAAAAAAGGGCCAGGCACGGTGGCTCATGCCTGTAATCCCAGCACTTCGGGAGGCCAAGGCGGGCAGATCACAAGGTCATGAGTTCAAGACCAGCCTGGCCAACATAGTGAAATCCTGTCTCTACTAAAAATACAAAAATTAGCCGAGTGTGGTGCCTGTAGTCCCAGCTACACAGGAGCCTGAGGTGGGAAAATTGCTTACACCCAGGAGGCAGAGGTTGCAGTGAGCCGAGATCACGCCACTAACGCCACTACACTCCAGCCAGGGCGACAGAATGAGACTCCGTCTCAAAAAAAAAAAAAAAAGAGTAACCTCCTTTACTTAACGTCAACTGAGTATAGATGTCAATGTCTTTGCTTCATTTTGTTTTATTTTTTTGAGACGGAGTTTCGCTCTTGTTGCCCAGACTTGCCCAGACTGGAGTGCAATGGCGCGGTCTCAGCTCACTGTAACCTCTGCCTTCCGGGTTCAAATGATTCTTGTGCCTCAGCCTCCCAACTAGGTGGGATTACAGGTGCCCGCCACCACACCCGGCTAATTTTTGTATTTTTAGTAGAGACAGCGGTTCACCATGTTGGCCAGGCTGGTCGCGAACTCCTCACCTCAGGTGATCCGCCCACCTTGGCCTCCCAAAGTGCTGCAATTACTGGCATGAGCCACTGTGCCCAGCCAAGATGTCAGTGTTATCTACAAAATGCCTTCACCGAAGTATCCAGACTACAGTCAGGCATGGTGGCATGCTTGTAGTCCCAGATACCCAGGAGGCTGAGGCAGGAGGATCACTTGAGCCTAGGAGTTCAAGTTCAGCCTGGAGAACATAGTGAGAGTCTATCTCATTAAGATAAATAATAATACAAATGTGTATATATATATATAGTGCAAGGGCACCATAGCCTTGCCAAATTGACACATCTTTTTTTTTTTTTTTTTTTTTTGTAGAAACAGGGTTTCACCATCTTATCCAGAGTGGTCTTGAAATCCTGGGCTCAAGTAATCCTCCCACCTTGCCTTTCTAAAGTGCTGGGATTACAGGCGTGAGCCACTGCGCTTGGCCTGACACATAAAATTAACCATCACAGAGTCATCAGTGTGGTAACCAATCTCTTTTTTTTTTTTTTCTTTTTTGAGATGGAGTCTCGCTCTGTTGCTCAGGCTGGAGTGTAGTGACACGATCTCGGCTCACTGCAGCCTCTGCCTCCCAGGTTCAAGCAATTCTCCTGCCTCACCCTCCTAAGTAGCTGGAATTACAGGCACACACCATCATGCCTGGTTAATTTTTTGTATTTTCAGTAGAGACAGGGTTTCACCATGTTGGCCAGACTGGTCTCAAACTCCTGACCTCAGGTGATCCACCTGCCTCAGCCTCCCAAAGTGCTGGGATTACAGGCGTGAGCCACTGCGCCCGGCCTGGTAACCAATCTCTAAAGAGTACATGGTACCACCCAGAGAGAACGAGATAAAGGCCAAGAAGGCCAAAGGCATCAACAGAGGAAAAGGTCAAGACAGGAAAGGAGTGAGGGTTTATAGAACAGACTGAAATTATAGAAGGAAGGGAGCCTGGATACAGGGGTGTCATGGAAACCAGGGAAAAGCAGTGGATCAAACAGTGTGGTCAAGTATGTCACAGACTGCAGAAAGCTCAAGTGAGATGAGCACTGAATAATATCCATTAAACTTGAAGCCTTTAGATCTTTTTTCCCAAGAAGCAACAGTCTCATGGCTGGTGTACAACTGCTTCAGAAAATAGTTTGGCATTAGCAGGGAAGCTGAACAGGTGCAGACCTCAACATCCAGCAACTCCACTCTTACGAATATGTGGGTGCTTGCTACTCAGACTGTGGTCCACAGACAGACAGCATCAGCATCAGCAGGAGCTTGTAGAGATGCAGAATCTGGCCAGGCACAGTGGCTCACGCCTGTAATCCCAGCACTTTGGGAGACCGCAGTGGGCGGATCACTTGAGCCCAGGAGTTCGAGACCAGCCTTGGCAACGTAGTGACCCGGTCTCAAATTGAAAAAAAAAAAGGGCCAGGCATGGTGGCTCATGCCTGTAATCTCAGCACTTTGGGAGGCTGAGGCAGGCAAATCACCTGATGTCAGGAGTGCGAGACCAGCTTGGCCAACATGGTGAAACCCCATCTCTACTAAATATACAAAAATTAGCCAGGCATGGTGGCGTGTGCCTGTAGTCCCAGCTACTTGGGAGGCTGAGGCAGGAGAATTGCTTGAACCCGGGAGGCAGAGGCTGCAGTGTGCCACTGCACTCCAGCCTGGGCAACAGAGCGAGACTCTGTCTCAAAAAAAAAAGAGAGAAAAAAAAAAAAAGAAAGAAACGCAGAATCTCAGGCCCCACCCAGACCTACTGACTCAGACTCCAAATTAAAATTCCAGATGACTCATGTGCATGCTGATTTCAAGAAGCATTTAATCTTCAAACCCTTTTGCTCACATTAAAAGAATTTTGCAAATTATGTACCCCTTGCATGTTTTTATGCTGCTATCTAAAACTTTCCCCAAATGTTTAGTTGCAAAAGAATGCCATTTCCAGTGTGTTGTAAACATGGATCTTTTTAAAAAAGTGTTATTTCACTTTTTAACAATTCCCTTCATGATTCATTTTTTTTTTTTAATGTATTTATTTGTTTATTTTTTGAGACAAGAGTCTCGCTCTGTCTCCCAGGCTGGAGTGCAGTGGCGCCATCTTGGCACACTGCAACCTCTGCCTCCCAGGTTCAAGCGATTCTCGTGCCTCCGCCTCTCGAGTAGCTGGGACTACAGGTGCCTGCCACCATGTCTGGCTAATTTTCGTATTTTTAGTAGAGACGGGTTTCACCTTGTTGCTCAGGCTGGTCTCGAACTCCTGACTTCAGGTGATCCACCCACTTTGGTCTCCCAAAGTTCTGGGATTACAGGCATGAGCCACCACACCCAGCCCAATTCATTTTATTTATTTATTTTTTATTTTATTTTTAAGATGGAATCTTGCTCTGTCGCCCAGGCTGGAGTGCAGTGGCACGATCTCGGCTCACTGCAACCTCTGCCTCCCGGGTTCAAGAGATTCTCCTGCCTCAGCCTCCCGAGTAGCTGGGATTACAGGCACGCGCCACCAAGCCTGGCTAATTTTTGTATTTTTAGTAGAGATGGGGTTTCATCATGTTGGCCAGGCTGGTCTTGAACTCCTGACCTCAAGTGATTCATCCGCCTCAGCCTCCCAAAGTGCTGGGATTACAGGCGTGGGCCACTGTGCTGGACTCATGATTCATTTTTAAAGTACATGATTGTTATCTTCTTTAACAGTCAGAAATTTCACATTGTTCTATTTCTTCTGATTCTTATTTTCATAGTTCTATTTCTACCTCCAAGACATTATCCTAATGTAATACATTTTGTGCTTGAAAGCCTTCTAAGCCTGAGCAACATGGCAAAACCCTGTCTCTACAAAAAATAACAAAAATTAGCTGGGTGTGGTGGCGTGTGCCTGTAGTCCTAGCTACTCTGGAGGCTGAGGTGGGAGGATCACCTGTGCCTGGGGAGGTCAGGGCTGCAGTGAGTCATGATTGTGCATTCTAGCCTGGGCAACAGAGTGAGACCCTGTCAAAAAAAAAAAAAAATGAGCAAAGGACTTGAATAGATATTACTCCAGAGAAGACACACAAATGGCCAACAAGGACATGAAAAGATGATCAACATCATTAGTCCTTAAGTAAATGAAAATAAAACTATAATGAGTAAAACTTCATATCAACTAGAATGTCTATTTAAAAAAAAAAACAAGCCAGGCGCGGTGGCTCACGTCTGTAATCCCAGCACTTTGGGAGGCCGAGGTGGGTGGATCACGAGGTCAGGAGTTCGAGACC
The DNA here is from genome assembly GCF_028885625.2 of Pongo pygmaeus. Classification (NCBI taxonomy): domain Eukaryota; kingdom Metazoa; phylum Chordata; class Mammalia; order Primates; family Hominidae; genus Pongo; species Pongo pygmaeus. The sequence continues at coordinate 32,233,739 of NC_072378.2, read as the reverse complement.
AGCCTGGCCAATATGGTGAAACCCCATCTCTACTATAAATACAAAAATTAGCCGGGCGTGGTGGCACGTGCCTGTAGTCCCAGCTACTCAGGAGGCTGAGGCAGGAGAACCGCTTGAACCCGGGAGGTGGAGGTTGCAGGGAGGCGGAGGTTGCAGGGAGGCGGAGGTTGCAGTGAGCCGAGATCGCGCCACTGTACTCTAGCTGGGGCAACAGATGAGACACTGTCTCAAAAAAAAAAAAAAACAGAAAATAACAACTGTTGGCAAGGATATGGAGAAATTGAAGCTTGTGTACAGTCTCCTGGTGGGAACATAAAATGGAGCAGCTGCTGTGGAAAACAGTTTGGCAGTTCCTCAAAAGGTTTAACATATAGGGTGGGCACAGTGGCTCACACCTGTGATCCCAGGCTGAGAGGAATTTGGGAAGCTAAGGCTGGAGGATCGCTTGAGCCTAGGAGTTCGAGACCAGCCTGGGAAACACAGCAAGACTTCATCTCTACAAAAAAAAAAAAAAAAGAGGTGGGGGGCAGATGCCATGGCTCATGCCTATAATCTCAACAATTTGGGAGGCCAAGGCAGGCGGATCCCTTAAGCTCAGGAGTTCCACACCAGCCTGAGCAACATGGTGAAACCCTGTTTCTACAAAAATAGAAAAATTAGCCAGGCATGGTGGTGCATACCTGTAGTCCTAGCTACTCGGGAGGCTAAGGTGGGAGGCTAAGCCTGGGAGATGGAGGTTGCAGTGAGCCAAGATCACACCACTGCATTCCAGTCTGGTCAACAGAGACCCTGTCTAAAAAAAAATAATAATAATAATAAATTAAAAATTTAACATATAATTGCCATATAATCCAGCAGTTCCACTCCTAGGTATATATCCAAAAGAACTGTAAATAGGTATACAAACAAATTCTAGTATAAGCATCCAATTAAAAGACAATGAATGAATTACAGCTACACAAGTCAACAAAACCAAAACGTTGAGTGAAAAGGCCAGCCCCAGAACATGTACAGTATGATTCATCTGTGTGATGGTCAAACAGACAAAACTAAACTGTCCGGGAAAACCTACAACTGCATAGATACTGAAACTATTACAATAAGCAAATGAAGTATACACGGTCATACCTCAGAGATATTTTGGGCTTGGTTCCAGATCCCCTCAATAAAGCCAGTCATATCAACAACTTTTTGGTTTCCCAGTGCACACAAGTTATGTTTACACTGTACTGTAGTCTATTCAGTGTGCAATAGCATACGTCTAAAAACAATGTATGTAACCTTAATTTTAAAATACTTTATTGCTAAAAAATGCTAACAGTCATCTGAGTCTTTAGTGAGTTGTAACATTTTTGCTGGTGGAGGATTTTATCTTGATATCGATAGCTGCTGACTGATTAGGGTGGTGGTTGCTGAAGGTTGGATGGCTGTGACAATTTCTTTTTTTTTTTTTTTTTTTTTTTTGAGATGAAGTCTCATGCTGTCACCCAGGCTGGAATGCAGTGGTGCAATCTCGGCTCATTACAACCTCCATCTCCCGGGTTCAAGCAATTCTCCTGCCTCAGCCTCCCGAGTGGCTGGGACTACAGGCACCCCCACCACACCCAGCTAATCTTTGTGTTTTTAGTAGAGATTGGGTTTCACCACATTGGCCCAGGCTGGCCTCGAACTCCTCTCAGGTGATCCACCCACCTCAGCCTCCCAAAATGCTGGGATTGCAGGAGTGAGTCACCGCGCCCAGCCAACAATTTCTTAAAATAAGACAATGAAATTTGCTGTATCCACTGACTCTAACTTTTATAAAAGATTTATCTGGGCCGAGCACGGTGGCTCATGCCTGTAGTCTCAACGCTTTGGGAGGCCAAGGCGGGAGTATCACTTGAACCCAAGAATTCAAGATCAATGACTGGACAACATGGGAAGACCCAGTCTTGCCACTTTAAATTAAAAAAAAAAAAAAAAAAAAATGGCCGGTTGCGGTGGCTCACACCTGTAATCCCAGCACTTTGGGAGGCCGAGGTGGGCGGATCATGAGGTCAGGAGTTCGAGACCAGCCTGGCCAACATGGTGAAACCCCATCTCTACTAAAAATACAAAACATTAGCTGGGCGTGGTGGCAGACGTCTGTAATCCTAGCTACTCAGGAGGCTGAGGCAGGAGAATTGCTTGAACCTGGGAGGCAGAGGTTGCAATGAGCTGAGATTGCGCCATTGCATTCCAACCTGGGCAACAAGAGCAAAACTCCATCTCAAAAAAAAAAAAAAAAAAAAAAAAAATAGCCGGAAGTGGTAGCGCACGCCAGTAGTCCCAGCTACTCCGGAGGCTGAGGCAGGAGAATCACTTGAACCCGGGAGGTGGAGGTTGCATTGAGCCGAGATTGTGCCACTGCACCCCAGCCTGGCGACAAAGCAAGACTCTGTCTAAAAAATAAATAAATAAATTAGTCCAGGAAGGTCGAGGCTGCAGTGAGCCTTGTTTGCACCACTGTACTCCAGCCTGAGCAAAAGAAACCACCTTTTTTTTTTGACAAGGTCTTGCGCCGTCACCCAAGCTGGAGTGCAGCAGTGCGAACAAGGCTCACTGCAGCCTTCTCCTCCCTGGGCTGAATCAATCCTCCCACTTCAGCCTCTTGAATACCTGCGACCACAGGCCACACCACCTCCCACAGCTATTTTTTTTTTTTTTTTTTTTTTTTGCTGAGACTGGGTTTTGCCTTGTTGCCCAGGCTGGTTTCAAGTGATCCTCTTCCCTTGGCTTCCCAAAAGTGCTGAGTTCACAGGCGTGAGCCACCACACCCAGCCTTGTACTCTCCTATACTTTTTAAATTTTGAACAAAACTTTACAATTTGAATTTAGAATTGTACTTACACTTTTTGAATTTTAAACAAAACTACATTTTGAATTTTGAACTTTGAATTTTGAGTTTGTAAACAAAATTTTACAAACTCTAATGCCTTCTTTTTTCTTTTTTTTTAAGACAGAGTTTCGCTCTTGTCACCCAGGCTGGAGTGCAGTGGCATGATCTCAACTCACTGCAACGTCTGCCTCCCAGGTTCAAGCGATTCTCCTGCGTCAGCGTCCTGAATAGCTGGGATTACAGGCATGCACCACCACGCCCAGCTAATTTTTTTTTGTATTTTCAGTAGAAATGAGGTTTCACCATGTTGGCCAGGCTGGTCTCAAACTTCTGACCTCAAATGATCCGGCCACCTCAGCCTCCTAAAATGCTGCAATTACAGGTGTGAGCCACTGCACCCGGCCCTACAAACTCTAATTCTTAACTTGACAGCTTTTTATATTTCTGCTCTCATGAATGACTCCGTGAAAAAAATAAAATTAAATGAACAATTTTTTTAAAAACTTGGGATATGGATTAGGTCATTTGCAGGGACACAGGGAGGCCTGGGGAGGACAACCTGATCCAGGCAGGTATCACAGGCCCGAAAGTCAGTTGCTCAAGCAGCAAGGATGACATAGGGTAGCAGAGCAGACTTGGTGAGGCTCAGAGGATAGAATGTTTGTTGAGAAGTGGAAGACTCTTTTTCTGTCTGGAATTCACAAGGTGCTGGGAGAATCTGCCTCCATTTCCCCAGATAGACCTGGATCTGGGCAGAGTCAGCAAGGGTGTGTGGAGGACTTGGACGATGGCAAAGGTGGTGGGCTGCAGGGAGTAAATTCCCTCCGAGGTAGGAGGGGGAGGGAAGAGTGTGTCTGGAGGCAGGTTGAGGCTGGGAGAGGGCTCCGAAGAGCTAGGGATAAAGAGCTCTGAAGAAGGAGGAGGAGCTAGCATTGAGGAGCAGTCAAGGGGGATGGATGGGAGTTCAGAAAAGGTGGTTTTGCAGATGGATGGGAATGGTGCAGGCACTTTGTTTTCACATGGCTTCTTTCCCCAAGCAGTGAGCCCCTTCCAACATTGCCAAAACATCCTGCCCTGAGGGCAGAGCAGGGTTCCTGCACTGAGGGCAGAGCTGAGTGCAGATCAAAGGAGAAAGAGAAAGAAGTTGGAGGTTTTGTTGTAATGCAAGACAGTTTCATCAGCCTATGGATTTAAAAGTCCAGGCTGACTTACCTCTTCCTTTCCTATAGGTTGCTCAGGGAATATGGTTATTCTAGTGCGTGCTAAGCATCGTTGTAAAAAGTAAGCCCACCGCCTAAAATACTTTGAATGTCTTAGACAAATGTCCGACGTTTGCTACGGTTTTGGATTATCAAGGCCACTCCTTACCTCTATGAGTAGCCAAGGGTAGTGCTCTAAGCTGTGAGCTAGCTTCTCTCAGACATGCCCACAAACATAAACACCCCTTTTCAAAGTAAGTTGTTATGGACTCACAGGACTGGAAAATACTTCAGAGAGTAATCCCTCCATTTTATTAAAGAGAATACTGAAACCTGGGGAGCCTTGATGACTTCAAGATGGACTGGAACCCGGACCTTTTGTCTCCTAGTTATTCCTTGCATCCCTAGTCAAATTTTATTTCCTTTAAAAAATGGATTTACTTTTATTTATTATTTTATTATTTTCCAGACAGGTGTCTCGCTTTGTTGCCCAGGCCGGTCTCAAACTCCTGGCCTTAAGTGATCCTTCCACCTCAGCCTCCCAAAGTGCTGGGATTACAGGCATAAGCCACGGTGCCCAGCCCAGATTTTATTTCTAAAGCTCACTAAGAATCCTGTTTTTTTTTTTTTAAAGACAGGGTCTCATTCTGTTGCCCAGGCTGGAGTACAGTGGCACTATCATGGTTCACTGCAGCCTCAACTGCCTGGGCTTAAGCAATCCTCCCACCTCAGCCTCTTGTGTAGCTGAGATCCCAAGCACATACACACCATCATGTCCTGCTAATTTTCTTATTATTTGTAGAGATGGGGTGTTGCTATGTTGCCCAGACTGGTCTCAAACTGCTGGGCTCAAGGGATCCTCCTGCCTCGGCCTCCCAAAGTGCTGGGATTACAGGAATGAACCACTGAGCCTGACCCAAAAATCCTAAAAGTATCTCCTAAATTTATCTGTTCTTGACACCACACCAAGGCATTTGGTACTGCAAGCTAAGGACAGGAAAGCCCCTGGTTTTATACTGGCAGAAGTTGGGGAAGAAGGGACAAGGATCTAGATTGTAAACCCCCTGGATGGGATGCGTGGGAAATGGCTCCACATCATCTCTCCACCAGACTACATGGAAAAGACAGCTTGTGCACCTCTGCTTGTTTTTATGCAGAGTTGTAACTGGGTGGGCTGGACACTTGAAGAATTCATTGGCTGTCAACTCCACCTGCCACCAAGGACTACCTGTCTTGAGCCATGGGCTGAGATTAGGCCCCCTGTCCCATCCACATTCCCAGAAAGGAAAAGTAGCAAGAAAGGGACAGGAAACAAAATTTTACAAACTCTAATTCTTAACTTGACAGCTTTCTGTATTTCCACTCTCACTGGAAAGTGAACTATTCTTCTGAAAAGTTTGGCAATGTGGAAAAGAAAAGATGAGATAGAAAAACAGAATTTTTAAAGTTCTTTTGGGTCAGGCGCAGTGGCTCATGCCTGTTAATCCCAACACTTTGGGAGGCTGAGCAAGGTGGATCACCCGAGGTCAGGAGTTCGAGACCAGCCTGGCCAACATGGTGAAACCCCGTCTCTACTAAAAATGCGAAAATTAGCTAGGCATGGTGGTGGGCACCTGTAATCCCAGCTACTTGGGAGGCTGAGGCAGGAGAATCACTTGAACCTGGGAAGCGGAGGTTGCAGTGAGCCAAGATCGTGCTATTGCACTCCAGCCTGGGTGACAAGAGCAAAACTCCAGCTAAATAAATAAATTAATTAATTAATTAAAATAAAATAAAATTCTTTTGAAAATTTCATAGTCTGTCTCCAAAATTAGGAAAAGGAGAACAGAGATATTGCTTACTCAGCAACTACTGCATGCCAGGCTCATTTAAACCTCACATTAGCTCTGTGAGGGATCAGGGCCTTCAAGATAAAAATGCTTTCACATGAGCTAAGGATGGGCAGGGGAGACAAAGATAAGAACACTGTGGTTCGGAGAATTAAGTAACTTGCCCAATGGGCCTCATTTAGTACAGGAATAGGGCTTTTATTTTATTTTTTTATGATTTGCGAATCTGGCAGCCTTCTGAGCCAGAGTAGGCTCAGAAACTCCCAGGAATGTTGCTTTAAGCCTAGGTGCGTCTGACACAAAATCACGTGTTCTTCCTCAAATCTGCAAGGCCTAAATACAAAGAGGGCAGTTTAGAACAGACTCTTAGATTCAATAGAGGAAACTGGGCGCGGGCATACAAATCAGAGAATTTAAAAGAAAAAGGCAAAAAGTCAAGGTACCACCTAAACGCTGTCTACGCTGCCTCCACCCTCCTGCCAAACAGCATCCCTTGAGTTCAAGAATTCAGTTTCAGCTCAAGAACAAACTTTTTATGGGTGGATGCTGGCTGAGCCAAAGAGGAATTACTTCAACAATCATTTGTTGCATGACCTTTTTTGGTGTTTTGTTTTGAGAAGGAGTCTTGCTCTGTCGCCCAGGCTGGAGTGCAATGGCGCAATCTAGGCTCACTGCAACCTTCACCTCCCAGGTTCAAGCTATTCTCCTGCCTCAGCCTCCCCAGTAGCTGGGATTACAGGCACCTGCCAACACGTCCGGCTAATTTTTGTGTATTTAGTAGAGACAGGGTTTCACCATGTTGGCCAGGCTGGTCTCGAACTCCTGACCTCAGGTGATCCACCTGCCTCGGCCTCCCACAGTGCTGGCATTACAGGCGTGATCCACCACACCCGCCCTATTGCATGATTTTTATTTGCAAAACAAAACCCACAACATAATTCCTGCAACCAAGAAGTTTATAGTCTAATGGGGAAACCAGATATTGAACACATTATAAGAAACTTCATCAGAATTGAAATGTAAGGAAAACGCACTAGTCTCCTGAAGGACGTAAAAAAGAAATCCAATTGGCAAGAAACAGTGGCATCTTCACGCGGACTTGGATAGGTGGGGAAGTGGGAGTAGGTACGAGGAAGTGGAAGGGAAGGGACCAGCCTTCAAGACGCTCCTAAGTGCTGTCGCTGAAGCTGTGGAGACTGTAACTTAGTCTGAGAGAGACAAGACAAAGAGAAGGCCCGGGCGCAGTGTTGAAGGAAAGTTTTGTTTAGAGCTGGACCTTGTCAGTCTGGAGGAGAGGTGAGGAATAGGGGGACGGAGCGGTGGAAGATTAGAGTAGAATCATACTAACATAATAAATCACATCATTAAAATTAGTCCTAGGGTTAATTATATACTAAAGGTGAAATGGGCAAGGTCATCGATAGCACAAGCGGAGGGCGACTGCCTTGGCAAGAAGTTGGGATCAATCCTGAGAATGGAGGGGAGGGCGGGTGTGATTTTAAAGGACTGACATGGAGTGGAGGAAAGTTGAGGGCACTGAAATCGTATTTCAGGCCTGAAGGGCTGAGGCGGTTACTAGCTTTACAAGAGTTGGAAAAGCCTGGAAATGTGTCTGGAGCAACTGTGAACACACTCAGCAGAGGAGGCAGGCGTGGGTAATAGGTACCAACATCTCTGTTAGCCACAGGGCGGATGGGGCCCTGAGAGGTGCCACGGCTGCACCCAGGGCAGCGCTCGGCACAGCTGGCGAGGCACCACCCCTGGAAGCAGGTGGCAGCGCCCGCAGCCGAGAGAACGGGTGCGCGCGCGCTGCGGGATGCGGCGCGGGCGGGGCGCGCGGGAACGCGGAGCGGGTAGCGCCATGGGCAGCCGGGATTGGGGGGCGGGCCCGAGTGAGCGGGCCTCCGCGCGGCACTTGGCACGCACGCGCAGACTGGCCGCGGGGCCTGGAGGCACAGAGGAGGGGGAGCGAGAAAGAGGGGGGTGTGGAACGTATTTCCGCTCTGGCGGACAAATAATCCCGGCCAAAGAGGAGGCAAGGCCGTCCGGCCCTTTAACCGCGTGGGGGTGCTGGTGAAGAAAGGGGGGGTCGGGAAGGGGGGATCCTGCTCCTTTAATTCCCTCCCCTCTTCCTCCTCCCCGAGTCCTAGCCGACGCCGCCGCCGCGCGCGCGGGGCCTGGAACACACGGCACGAGCCGCCCCCGCCCCTCCCCCCTTACGCCCACGCGGAGCCGGCCCCGCGCGCGCGCGCTCGCGCCCCGTGCACCCCCGCGCCTGCGCGCTGCCCAGGCCCTGCCCGTGTGTGGGGGGCGCTGCCGGCCCCGGGGGGGGTGGGGAAAATAAGGGATTAAAAAAAACAGCGCGCGGAACCGGGCCAGGTGAGAGGAGCGTGCACTCAGGGTCGTGGGGCTGGGGGGGCGTGCCACGGAGCTCTGAGCGTGGGGGCAGGGCGTGCACGGTGCGTGCAGGCGGCGGGGGGGAGGACGTGAAAAGCGCGTGCAAACGTGTAAGGGGGGGCGGAGGAATGAGGCAGCCGGTAAAGGGGGCGGGGTGAGAAGAGCCTGCAACCGGGGCCACCTTGGAGTCCAGAGTCCCAGGCCTCTGGCCCCCCTTTTTCTCCGTCCTTCCACCGTGGGCGCGCGGGCTCGCCCCATCCTAGCGGGCTGCTGGGCTGGGGGGTGTGGACGCCGCTGCCCCGCCCCCGAGAACCACGCCTCCCTCCTCAGAGGGACAGCACCTCCCCAGGGTTGGGGAAACTGAGGAAGAGATCTGAAGACCGGGAGATCGGATGCCGGGGGGCTGGGCAAGAATGGGGGCGAGGGTCCTGGAGCCTTGGCTTCGGAGAGCCAGAGACCTTTGTCTCTGACCGGTTTCCTTCCCAACCAGGGTTGCCCACCCCCGCCACAATGGCCTCTGGGGTGGAAGTCCTGCGCTTCCAGCTGCCCGGCCACGAGGCCGCTACGCTACGGAACATGAACCAGCTCCGGGCAGAGGAGCGGTTCTGCGACGTGACCATTGTGGCCGACAGCCTCAAGTTTCGAGGCCACAAGGTCATCTTGGCCGCCTGCTCACCGTTCCTGCGGGACCAGTTCCTGCTGAACCCCAGCTCGGAGCTGCAGGTCTCCCTGATGCACAGTGCACGCATCGTGGCCGACCTGCTCCTCTCCTGCTACACGGGCGCCCTGGAATTCGCTGTTAGGGACATCGTCAACTACCTTACAGCCGCCTCCTACCTGCAGATGGAGCACGTGGTGGAGAAATGCCGGAATGCCCTCAGCCAGTTCATTGAGCCCAAAATAGGCCTCAAAGAGGATGGGGTCAGTGAGACTAGCCTTGTGAGCAGCGTCAGCGCCACCAAGTCCCTCCTCCCTCCAGCCAGGACCCCAAAGCCAGCCCCGAAGCCCCCACCCCCACCTCCTCTACCCCCTCCACTCCTGCGGCCAGTGAAGCTGGAGTTCCCACTGGATGAGGACTTGGAGCTGAAAGCCGAGGATGAGGATGAGGATGAGGATGAGGACGTGTCTGACATCTGCATCGTCAAGGTGGAGTCGGCCCTGGAGGTGGCACACCGGCTCAAACCCCCTGGAGGCCTGGGAGGGGGTCTGGGCATTGGAGGCTCCGTGGGTGGCCACCTTGGGGAGCTGGCCCAGAGCAGCGTGCCCCCCAGCACTGTAGCCCCACCGCAGGGTGTGGTGAAGGCCTGCTATAGCCTGTCAGAAGATGCAGAAGGGGAGGGCCTGCTGTTGATTCCCGGAGGCCGGGCCAGCGTGGGGGCCACCTCGGGCCTGGTGGAAGCAGCAGCGGTGGCCATGGCTGCCCGGGGGGCGGGGGGCAGCCTGGGGGCGGGGGGCAGCCGGGGACCCCTGCCTGGGGGCTTCTCAGGTGGAAACCCCTTAAAGAACATCAAGTGCACCAAGTGCCCGGAAGTGTTCCAGGGCGTGGAGAAGCTGGTCTTCCACATGCGGGCACAGCACTTCATCTTCATGTGCCCTCGCTGTGGCAAGCAGTTCAACCACAGCAGCAACCTCAACCGCCACATGAACGTGCATCGTGGTGTCAAGTCACACTCGTGCGGCATCTGCGGCAAGTGCTTCACACAGAAGTCCACCCTTCACGACCACCTCAACCTGCACTCAGGAGCGCGGCCCTACCGCTGCTCCTACTGCGACGTGCGCTTCGCCCACAAGCCTGCCATTAGGCGGCACCTCAAGGAGCAACACGGCAAGACCACGGCCGAGAACGTGCTGGAGGCCAGTGTGGCCGAGATCAACGTCCTCATCCGCTAGCCGCGCAGGCGTGGAGGCCAGGAGGCTGGGGCCCCTAGGCTGGGTGGGAAAAGGGCTCTTTGGCCCAGGAGAATTGGGGGGTGGGGGGTCTGGGGCGGAAAGGTAAGAGTACGGGAGGCTGAGCAGATGCACACATCCTGAGAGAGGGAAGATGATTCCTTGGAGAGAAGACTGTTGCTCTTGAGAGTGCAAGAGGCTGGAGCTGGGGACAGGGTTCCTGGGAGTAGGCCAGGGGAATACGGGGTCCCAGAGAAAGATTTCCTTCTCTTAGAGGTGCATGTATATGTGGAGGGAGGGAAAAGGGTCCTATAGAACGAGGGAAGACAAAAATGTTTTATTCCTGGCTAAGGCTGCCCAGGGGAAGGTTCTGACATTTCTCGAGATAAGAAGGGTTGGGGGTGGGTGGGAACAGGGAGGGAATTTGGCAGGAGGACATGCTCCTGCTTAGAATAGACCTGGGGTGAGGGAGTGGTAAGGGGAAAAGATTATTGAGTCCCAGAAAAGGAAGTGGGAGACAGTTCTTGCATGCTGGGGAAATGAGACTTGCGAGTATGAGGCTTGCTGAAATTTGAGGGAGAACAAAGTAAGACGCCAGGTGAGAGAACGTGGGGTGCGCATCCTGGGTAGATATTGGGAAGTGGGGGTACAATAGCAAGAAACAATGGATAGTCATGGGGGTGGGGGGGATAGGGCACTTAGAAAAGAAAGAACACAAGAAGGGCTGTTGGGAGGGAGGGAGAGGAGTAGAGACATACAGTATTTTTTAAGAAAAAACATATTTTTTAGGATTTTTTCTGGAGTTTGGGGTTTTAGTTTTTCTGCTTTTGTTTTCCACAAAATAAAAAACAAAAAAAACCCTATTTTTTTCCTTTACACTGGCAACTGCGTGTACATGACTATCCTGCCCTAGACAGCCTCTCCCTGTGATGCTGCGTTCTTAATACCTAGAGGTCACAACTCATGCATGTCCCTTGCCTGAAGGAGCCCAGCCCTAAACATGGGAGAGGAGTGTGACAAGTGAGCTCCTCTGGTCAGGGACTCCCCCAAGTCCCCACCCCTAGCCCTCCACCAGTTCTGCAATCTCAACACTTAGCCAGGTACCTCACAGTACAAGTGATTGGCAGTCGTGGGGATGCACATGAACTCTATTTGAGGGACTTAGGATCAGTGCTAGGGATGAGCTACAGGTGGCCAACCTGCCCACGGAAATTGTAAGCAGGAGTCTGTTTGGTCATATTTTATCTGGGGTAAATGGTTCATGTCTTCAGGAAAGCTAAAAAAAAAAAAAAAAAAGCTAAGTTTGGATTAAGGTGCAGGGAAAACTACAATTCCCAGAAAGCTCTGGAATAGTTAACCAAAGAGAACTACAGTTCCCAGAAGGCCTTTAATTGGCCTCAGGTGCCCCACCTGCCTGTGTCAAATACTGCGTGTGAAATCATACAGATCTTTTCCAAACTCGACCAAAACGTAATACCTAAAGGGATGGTACCCTAAATACAGCTATCGAGATTGTCTATCTTGGTGTATATCATTTATACTTAAATTGTCCGCTGGGCTATGACCCACGGAGTATCTGACTGTGCTTATGAAGTGTTCGGCAAAAAAGGTTTACTTACTGCAGTGTCACCAGTCAGTAATGACGTTCGGGCCGCTGGGCTTACCTGGATCCCTAGTGCGTGTGGAGGTGTAACACGCCTGATATAAACAGAAAAGACATTTAGCCACAGGTTTTCAAAAGGGCACGCTGCTCCAGGGGACATGAAGCAGCATGCTAGAACCAGCCAAGAATAAAGGTGTCCTCCGCGTCCCTATCGCCCCCTTCTTGCTCGTTAGAAAGGCGAGGCCAAAACTGAAGCCGAGCCTTCTATCTGGTAACCCAAAAACTAGAAAGGCAGAAAAGCAACCAGAGGCGGGAAAAGCCCAAGCAGGCCAGAGGAAATACAGCCGCTGCCGAGAGCCGAAAGGTTCAGAAGCTCCGCTTGTTACCTAAAACCAGATGGGGACAGAGACGCCACACGTGGGCCCAGGCGTGTCTCGCCCTTGGTCCCTGCAGAGCTGAGGCCAGGAATGACAGGAATTCTCCCTTGCAGCTCCCAGCTTAGGACAGTCACAGCCATCTCCAAGGCCGCTCTCAGGGGA